>NC_079880.1:3037500-4298750 GCF_029227915.1 Hydractinia symbiolongicarpus | reverse complement strand
TTTGAAAACTACAAGTTTCATGCGTTTAGTGGTAAAAAAATAATATAAAAAATCGTTCGGGAAATGAGTTTACTCCCTGGGTACTTTCTTTGTATACTTTTGACTATACGGGCCAAGCCCGGGATTTACGGGAAATTGCGGGTTTTCGTTTGCCGGCGATTAAATTTCTTTTATTCAGCGTCCCATCAAATATGAAAATATTTTTAAAAACTACAAGTCTTATGCGTTTTAGTGGTGAAAATATATTTTAAAAAATCGTTTTGGAAATGAGTTTACTCACAGGGTACTTTCTTTGTATACATTCGATTATACGTGCCAAGCCCGGGATTTACGGGAAATCGCGGGTTTTCGTTTGCCGGCGATTAAACTGCTTTTATTCAGCGTCTCATCAAAAATGAAAACATTTTTGAAAACTACAAGTCTCATGCGTTTTAGTGGTGAAAAAAAAATTTAAAAAATCGTTCGGGAAATGAGTTTACACCCTGGGTACTTTCTTTGTATACTTTTGACTATACGGGCCGAGTTCGGGATTTAGGGAAATCGCAAGTTTTCGTTTGCCGGCGATTAAACTGCTTTTTTTCAGCGTCTCATCAAAAATGAAAACATTTTTGAAAACTACAAGTCTCATGCGTTTTAGTGGTGAAAAAATAATTTGAAAAATCGTTCTTGAAATGAGTTTACTCCCTGGGTACTTTCTTTGTATACTTTTGACTATACGGGCCGAGTTCGGGATTTAGGGAAATCGCAAGTTTTCGTTTGCCGGCAATTAAACTGCTTTTTTTCAGCGTCTCATCAAAAATGAAAACATTTTTGAAAACTACAAGTCTCATGCGTTTTAGTGGTGAAAAAAAAATTTAAAAAATCGTTTGCGAAATGAGTTTACTCCCTGGGTACTTTCTTTGTATACATTCGACTATACGGGCCAAGCCCCGGATTTACGGGAAAACGCGGGATTTCGTTTGCCGGCGATTAAACCTCTTTCATTAAGCGTCTCATCAAAAATGAAAACATTTTTGAAAACTACAAGTCTCATGCGTTGTAGTGGTGAAAAAATAATTTAAAAAATCGTTCGGGAAATGAGTTTACTCCCTGGGTACTTTCTTTGTATACTTTTGACTATACGGGCCGAGTCCGGGATTTACGGGAAATCGCGGATTTTCGTTTGTTGGCGATTAAACTTCTTTTATTCAGCATCCCATCAAATATGAAAATATTTTTGAAAACTACAAGTTTCATGCGTTTAGTGGTAAAAAAATAATATAAAAAATCGTTCGGGAAATGAGTTTACTCCCTGGGTACTTTCTTTGTATACTTTTGACTATACGGGCCAAGCCCGGGATTTACGGGAAATTGCGGGTTTTCGTTTGCCGGCGATTAAATTTCTTTTATTCAGCGTCCCATCAAATATGAAAATATTTTTAAAAACTACAAGTCTTATGCGTTTTAGTGGTGAAAATATATTTTAAAAAATCGTTTTGGAAATGAGTTTACTCACAGGGTACTTTCTTTGTATACATTCGATTATACGTGCCAAGCCCGGGATTTACGGGAAATCGCGGGTTTTCGTTTGCCGGCGATTAAACTGCTTTTATTCAGCGTCTCATCAAAAATGAAAACATTTTTGAAAACTACAAGTCTCATGCGTTTTAGTGGTGAAAAAATAATTTAAAAAATCGTTCTTGAAATGAGTTTACTCCCTGGGTACTTTCTTTGTATACTTTTGACTATACGGGCCGAGTTCGGGATTTAGGGAAATCGCAGGTTTTCGTTTGCCGGCGATTAAACTGCATTTTTTCAGCGTCTCATCAAAAATGAAAACATTTTTGAAAACTACAAGTCTCATGCGTTTTAGTGGTGAAAAAATAATTTAAAAAATCGTTCGGGAAATGAGTTTAGTCCCTGGGTACTTTCTTTGTATACTTTTCACTATACGGGCAAAGCCGGGATTTACGGGAAATCGCGGGTTTTCGTTTGCCAGCGATTAAACTTCTTTTATTCAGCGTCTCATCAAAAATGAAAACATTTTTAAAAACTACAAGTCTTATGCGTTTTAGTGGTGAAAAAATAATTTAAAAAATCGTTCTGGAAATGAGTTTACTCACAGGGTACTTTCTTTGTATACATTCGACTATACGGGCCAAGCCCGGGATTTACGGGAAATCGCGGGTTTTCGTTTGCCGGCGATTAAACCTCTTTCATTGAGCGTCTCATCAAAAATGAAAACATTTTTGAAAACTACAAGTCTCATGCGTTTTAGTGGTGAAAAAGTGATTTAAAAAATCGTTCGGGAAATGAGTTTACTCCCTGGGTACTTTCTTTGTATACTTTTGACTATACGGGCCGAGTCCGGGATTTACGGGAAATCGCGGATTTTCGTTTGCCGGCGATTAAACTTCTTTTATTCAGCATCCCATCAAATATGAAAATATTTTTGAAAACTACAAGTTTCATGCGTTTAGTGGTAAAAAAATAATATAAAAAATCGTTTGGGAAATGAGTTTACTCCCAGGGTACTTTCTTTGTATACTTTTGACTATACGGGCCAAGCCGGGATTTACGGGAAATCGCGGGTTTTCGTTTGCCGGCGATTAAACTTCTTTTATTCAGCGTCTCATCAAAAATGAAAACATTTTTGAAAACTACAAGTCTCATGCGTTTTAGTGGTGAAAAAATAATTTAAAAAATCGTTCGGGAAATGAGTTTACTCCCTGGGTACTTTCTTTGTATACTTTTCACTATACGATTAAAGTTCCTTTATTCAGCGTCTCATCAAAAATGAAAACATTTTTGAAAACTACAAGTCTCATGCGTTTTAGTGGTGAAAAAAAAATTTAAAAAATCGTTCGGGAAATGAGTTTACACCCTGGGTACTTTCTTTGTATATATTCGACTATACGGGCCAAGCCCCAGATTTACGGGAAAACGCGGGATTTCGTTTGCCGGCGATTAAACTGCTTTTATTCAGCGTCTCATCAAAAATGAAAACATTCTTAAAAACTACAAGTCTCATGCGTTTTAGTGGTGAAAAAGTGATTTAAAAAATCGTTCGGGAATTGAGTTTACTCCCTGGGTACTTTCTTTGTATACTTTTGACTATACGGGCCCAGCCCGGGATTTACGGGAAATCGCGGGTTTTCGTTTGCCGGCGATTAAACTTCTTTTATTCAGCGTCTCATCAAAAATGAAAACATTTTTGAAAACCACAAGTCTCATGCGTTTTAGTGGTGAAAAAATAATTTAAAAAATCGTTCGGGAAATGAGTTTACTCCCTGGGTACTTTCTTTGTATACTTTTGACTATACGGGCCAAGCCGGGATTTACGGGAAATCGCGGGTTTTCGTTTGCCTGCGATTAAACTTCTTTTATTCAGCGTCTCATCAAAAATGAAAACATTTTTAAAAACTACAAGTCTTATGCGTTTTAGTGGTGAAAAAATAATTTAAAAAATCGTTCTTGAAATGAGTTTACTCCCTGGGTACTTTCTTTGTATACTTTTGACTATACGGGCCGAGTTCGGGATTTAGGGAAATCGCAAGTTTTCGTTTGCCGGCGATTAAACTGCTTTTTTTCAGCGTCTCATCAAAAATGAAAATATTTTTGAAAACTACAAGTCTCATGCGTTTTAGTGGTGAAAAAATAATTTGAAAAATCGTTCGGGAAATGAGTTTACTCCCTGGGTACTTTCTTTGTATACTTTTCACTATACGGGCCAAGCCGGGATTTACGGGAAATCGCGGGTTTTCGTTTGCCAGCGATTAAACTTCTTTTATTCAGCGTCTCATCAAAAATGAAAACATTTTTAAAAACTACAAGTCTTATGCGTTTTAGGGGTGAAAAAATAATTTTGAAAAATCGTTCTGGAATTGAGTTTACTCACAGGGTACTTTCTTTGTATACATTCGACTATACGGGCCAAGCCCGGGATTTACGGGAAATTGCGGGTTTTCGTTTGCCGGCGATTAAACCTCTTTCATTAAGCGTCTCATCAAAAATGAAAACATTTTTGAAAACTACAAGTCTCATGCGTTTTAGTGGTGAAAAAATAATTTAAAAAATCGTTCGGGAAATGAGTTTACTCCCTGGGTACTTTCTTTGTATACTTTTGACTATACGGGCCGAGTCCGGGATTTACGGGAAATCGCGGATTTTCGTTTGTTGGCGATTAAACTTCTTTTATTCAGCATCCCATCAAATATGAAAATATTTTTGAAAACTACAAGTTTCATGCGTTTAGTGGTAAAAAAATAATATAAAAAATCGTTCGGGAAATGAGTTTACTCCCTGGGTACTTTCTTTGTATACTTTTGACTATACGGGCCAAGCCCGGGATTTACGGGAAATTGCGGGTTTTCGTTTGCCGGCGATTAAATTTCTTTTATTCAGCGTCCCATCAAATATGAAAATATTTTTAAAAACTACAAGTCTTATGCGTTTTAGTGGTGAAAATATATTTTAAAAAATCGTTTTGGAAATGAGTTTACTCACAGGGTACTTTCTTTGTATACATTCGACTATACGTGCCAAGCCCGGGATTTACGGGAAATCGCGGGTTTTCGTTTGCCGGCGATTAAACTGCTTTTATTCAGCGTCTCATCAAAAATGAAAACATTCTTGAAAACTACTAGTCTCATGCGTTTTAGTGGTGAAATAATAATTTAAAAAATCGTTTGGGAAATGAGTTTACTCCCTGGGTACTTTCTTTGTATATTTTTGACTATACGGGCCGAGTCCAGGATTTACGGGAAATCGCAGGTTTTCGTTTGCCGGCGATTAAACTTCTTTTATTCAGCGTCTCATCAAAAATGAAAACATTTTTAAAAACTACAAGTCTCATGCGTTTTAGTGGTGAAAAAGTAATTTAAAAAATCGTTCGGAAAATGAGTTTACTCCCTGGGTACTTTCTTTGTATACTTTTGATTATACGGGCCAAGCCCGGGATTTACGGGAAATCGCGGGTTTTCGTTTGCCGGCGATTAAACTTCTTTTAATCAGCGTCTCATCAAAAATGAAAACATTTTTGAAAACTACAAGTCTCATGCGTTTTAGTGGTGAAAAAATAATTTAAAAAATCGTTCGGGAAATGAGTTTACTCCCTGGGTACTTTCTTTGTATACTTTTCACTATACGGTCCAAGCCGGGATTTACGGGAAATCGCGGGTTTTCGTTTGCCGGCGATTAAACTTCTTTTATTCAGCGTCTCATCAAAAATGAAAACATTTTTAAAAACTACAAGTCTTATGCGTTTTAGTGGTGAAAAAATAATTTAAAAAATCGTTCTGGAAATGAGTTTACTCACAGGGTACTTTATTTGTATACATTAGACTATACGGGCCAAGCCCGGGATTTACGGGAAATCGCGGGTTTTCGTTTTCCGGCGATTAAACCTCTTTCATTAAGCGTCTCATCAAAAATGAAAACATTTTTGAAAACTACAAGTCTCATGCGTTTTAGTGGTGAAAAAAAAATTTAAAAAATCGTTCGGGAAATGAGTTTACACCCTGGGTACTTTCTTTGTATATATTCGAATATACGGGCCAAGCCCCGGATTTACGGGAAATCGTAGGTTTTTGTTTGCCGGCGATTAAACTTCTTTTATTCAGCGTCTCATCAAAAATGAAAACATTTTTAAAAACTACAAGTCTCATGCGTTTTAGTGGTGAAAAAGTGATTTAAAAAATCGTTCGGGAATTGAGTTTACTCCCTGGGTACTATTTTTGTATACTTTTGACTATACGGGCCAAGCCCGGGATTTACGGGAAATCGCGGTTTTCGTTTGCCGGCGATTAAACTTCTTTTATTCAGCGTCTCATCAAAAATGAAAACATTTTTGAAAACTACAAGTCTCATGCGTTTTAGTGGTGAAAAAATAATTTAAAAAATCGTTCGGGAAATGAGTTTACTCCCTGGGTACTTTCTTTGTATATTTTTGACTATACGGGCCAAGCCGGGATTTACAAGAAATCTCGGGTTTTCGTTTGCCTGCGATTAAACTTCTTTTATTCAGCGTCTCATCAAAAATGAAAACATTTTTAAAAACTACAAATCTTATGCGTTTTAGTGATGAAAAAATAATTTAAAAAATCGTTCTGGAAATGAGTTTACTCCCTGGGTACTTTCTTTGTATACTTTTGACTATACGGGCCGAGTTCGGGATTTAGGGAAATCGCAGGTTTTCGTTTGCCGGCGTTTAAACTGCTTTTTTTCAGCGTCTCATCAAAAATGAAAACATTTTTGAAAACTACAAGTCTCATGCGTTTTAGTGGTGAAAAAGTAATTTAAAAAATCGTTCGGGAAAGGAGTTTACTCCCTGGGTACTTTCTTTGTATACTTTTGACTATACGGGCCAAGCCCGGGATTTACGGGAAATCGCGGGTTTTCCTTTGCCGGCGATTAAACTTCTTTTATTCAGCGTCTCATCAAAAATGAAAACATTTTTAAAAACTACAAGTCTTATGCGTTTTAGTGGTGAAAACATAATTTAAAAAATCGTTCTGGAAATGAGTTTACTCCCTGGGTACTTTCTTTGTATACTTTTGACTATACGGGCCGAGTCCGGGATTTACGGGAAATCGCAGGTTTTCGTTTGCCGGCGATTAAACTGCTTTTATTCAGCGTCTCATCAAAAATGAAAACATTTTTAAAAACTACAAGTCTCATGCGTTTTAGTGGTGAAAAAATAATTTAAAAAATCGTTCGGGAAATGAGTTTACTCCCTGGGTACTTTCTTTGTATACTTTTGACTATACGGGCCGAGTCCGGGATTTAGGGAAATCGCAGGTTTTCGTTTGCCGGCGATTAAACTGCTTTTTATCAGCGTCTCATCAAAAATGAAAACATTTTTAAAAACTACAAGTCTTATGCGTTTTAGTGATGAGAAAATAATTTAAAAAATCGTTCTGGAAATGAGTTTACTCCCTGGGTACTTTCTTTGTATAATTTTGACTATACGGGCCAAGCCCGGGATTTACGGGAAATCGCGGGTTTTCCTTTGCCGGCGATTAAACTTCTTTTATTCAGCGTCTCATCAAAAATGAAAACATTTTTAAAAACTACAAGTCTTATGCGTTTTAGTGATGAAAAAATAATTTAAAAAATCGTTCTGGAAATGAGTTTACTCCCTGGGTACTTTCTTTGTATACTTTTGACTATACGGGCCAAGCCCGGGATTTACGGGAAATCGCGGGTTTTCCTTTGCCGGCGATTAAACTTCTTTTATTCAGCGTCTCATCAAAAATGAAACATTTTTAAAAACTACAAGTCTTATGCGTTTTAGTGGTGAAAATATAATTTAAAAAATCGTTCTGGAAATGAGTTTACTCTCTGGGTACTTTCTTTGTATACTTTTGACTATACGGGCCGAGTCCGGGATTTACGGGAAATCGCAGGTTTTCGTTTGCCGGCGATTAAACTGCTTTTATTCAGCGTCTCATCAAAAATGAAAACATTTTTAAAAACTACAAGTCTCATGCGTTTTAGTGGTGAAAAAATAATTTAAAAAATCGTTCGGGAAATGAGTTTACTCCCTGGGTACTTTCTTTGTATACTTTTGACTATACGGGCGAAGCCCGGGATTTACGGGAAATCGCGGGTTTTCGTTTGCCGTCGATTAAACTTCTTTTATTCAGCGTCTCATCAAAAATGAAAACATTTTTAAAAACTACAAGTCTTATGCGTTTTAGTGGTGAAAAAATAATTTAAAAAATCGTTCTGGAAATGAGTTTACTCCCTGGGTACTTTCTTTGTATACTTTTGACTATACGGGCCGAGTCCGGGATTTAGGGAAATCGCAGGTTTTCGTTTGCCGGCGATTAAACTGCTTTTTATCAGCGTCTCATCAAAAATGAAAACATTTTTAAAAACTACAAGTCTTATGCGTTTTAGTGATGAAAAAATAATTTAAAAAATCGTTCTGAAAATGAGTTTACTCACAGGGTACTTTCTTTGTATACATTCGACTATACGTGCCAAGCCCGTGATTTATGGGAAATCGCGGGTTTGCGTTTGCCGGCGATTAAACTGCTTTTATTCAGCGTCTCATCAAAAATGAAAACATTCTTAAAAACTACAAGTCTCATGCGTTTTAGTGGTGAAATAATAATTTAAAAAATCGTTTGGGAAATGAGTTTACTCCCTAGGTACTTTCTTTGTATACTTTTGACTATACGGGCCAAGCCCGGGATTTACGGGAAATCGCGGGTTTTCCTTTGCCGGCGATTAAACTTCTTTTATTCAGCGTCTCATCAAAAATGAAAACATTTTTAAAAACTACAAGTCTTATGCGTTTTAGTGGTGAAAACATAATTTAAAAAATCATTCTGGAAATGAGTTTACTCCCTGGGTACTTTCTTTGTATACTTTTGACTATACGGGCCGAGTCCGGGATTTACGGGAAATCGCAGGTTTTCGTTTGCCGGCGATTAAACTGCTTTTATTCAGCGTCTCATCAAAAATGAAAACATTTTTAAAAACTACAAGTCTCATGCGTCTTAGTGGTGAAAAAATAATTTAAAAAATCGTTCGGGAAATAAGTTTACTCCCTGGGTACTTTCTTTTATACTTTTGACTATACGGGCGAAGCCCGGGATTTACGGGAAATCGCGGGTTTTCGTTTGCCGTCGATTAAACTTCTTTTATTCAGCGTCTCATCAAAAATGAAAACATTTTTAAAAACTACAAGTCTTATGCGTTTTAGTGGTGAAAAAATAATTTAAAAAATCGTTCTGGAAATGAGTTTACTCCCTGGGTACTTTCTTTGTATACTTTTGACTATACGGGCCGAGTCCGGGATTTAGGGAAATCGCAGGTTTTCGTTTGCCGGCGATTAAACTGCTTTTTATCAGCGTCTCATCAAAAATGAAAACATTTTTAAAAACTACAAGTCTTATGCGTTTTAGTGATGAAAAAATAATTTAAAAAATCGTTCTAGAAATGAGTTTACTCACAGGGTACTTTCTTTGTATACATTCGACTATACGTGCCAAGCCCGGGATTTACGGGAAATCGCGGGTTTTCGTTTGCCGGCGATTAAACTGCTTTTATTCAGCGTCTCATCAAAAATGAAAACATTCTTGAAAACTACAAGTCTCATGCGTTTTAGTGGTGAAATAATAATTTAAAAAATCGTTTGGGAAATGAGTTTACTCCCTGGGTACTTTCTTTGTATACTTTTGACTATACGGGCCGAGTTCGGTATTTAGAGAAATCGCAGGTTTTCGTTTGCCGGCGTTTAAACTGCTTTTTTTCAGCGTCTCATCAAAAATGAAAACATTTTTGAAAACTACAAGTCTCATGCGTTTTAGTGGTGAAAAAGTAATTTAAAAAATCGTTCTGGAAATGAGTTTACTCACAGGGTACTTTCTTTGTATACATTCGACTATACGTGCCAAGCCCGGGATTTACGGGAAATCGCGGGTTTTAGTTTGCCGGCGATTAAACTGCTTTTATTCAGCGTCTCATCAAAAATGAAAACATTCTTGAAAACTACAAGTCTCATGCGTTTTAGTGGTGAAATAATAATTTAAAAAATCGTTTGGGAAATGAGTTTACTCCCTGGGTACTTTCTTTGTATACTTTTGACTATACGGGCCGAGTTCGGTATTTAGAGAAATGGCAGGTTTTCGTTTGCCGGCGTTTAAACTGCTTTTTTTCAGCGTCTCATCAAAAATGAAAACATTTTTGAAAACTACAAGTCTCATGCGTTTTAGTGGTGAAAAAGTAATTTAAAAAATCGTTCGGGAAATGAGTTTACTCCCTGGGTACTTTCTTTGTATACTTTTGACTATACGGGCCAAGCCCGGGATTTACGGGAAATCGCGGGTTTTCCTTTGCCGGCGATTAAACTTCTTTTATTCAGCGTCTCATCAAAAATGAAAACATTTTTGAAAACTACAAGTCTCATGCGTTTTAGTGGTGAAAAAATAATTTAAAAAATCGTTCGGGAAATAAGTTTACTCCCTGGGTACTTTCTTTGTATACTTTTGACTATTCGGGCGAAGCCGGGATTTACGGGAAATCGCGGGTTTTCGTTTGCCGGCGATTAAACTTCTTTTATTCAGCGTCTCATCAAAAATGAAAACATTTTTAAAAACTACAAGTCTCATGCGTTTTAGTGGTGAAAAAATAATTTAAAAAATCGTTCGGGAAATGAGTTTACTCCCTGGGTACTTTCTTTGTATACTTTTGACTATACGGGCGAAGCCCGGGATTTACGGGAAATCGCGGGTTTTCGTTTGCCGTCGATTAAACTTCTTTTATTCAGCGTCTCATCAAAAATGAAAACATTTTTAAAAACTATAAGTCTCATGCGTTATAGTGCTAAAAAGTAATTTAAAAAATCGTTCGGGAAATGAGTTTACTCCCTGGGTACTTTTTTTGTATACTTTTGACTATACGGGCCAAGCCCGGGATTTACGGGAAATCGCGGGTTTACCTTTGCCGGCGATTAAACTTCTTTTATTCAGCGTCTCATCAAAAACGAAAACATTTTTAAAAACTACAAGTCTTATGCGTTTTAGTGGTGAAAACATAATTTAAAAAATCGTTCTGGAAATGAGTTTACTCCCTGGGTACTTTCTTTGTATACTTTTGACTATACGGGCGAAGCCCGGGATTTACGGGAAATCGCGGGTTTTCGTTTGCCGTCGATTAAACTTCTTTTATTCAGCGTCCCATCAAAAATGAAAACATTTTTAAAAACTACAAGTCTTATGCGTTTTAGTGGTGAAAAAATAATTTAAAAAATCGTTCTGGAAATGAGTTTACTCCCTGGGTACTTTCTTTGTATACTTTTGACTATACGGGCCGAGTCCGGGATTTAGGGAAATCGCAGGTTTTCGTTTGCCGGCGATTAAACTGCTTTTATTCAGCGTCTCATCAAAAATGAAAACATTCTTGAAAACTACAAGTCTCATGCGTTTTAGTGGTGAAATAATAACTTAAAAAATCGTTTGGGAAATGAGTTTACTCCCCGGGTACTTTCTTTGTATACTTTTGACTATACGGGCGAAGCCCGGGATTTACGGGAAATCGCGGGTTTTCGTTTGCCGTCGATTAAACTTCTTTTATTCAGCGTCTCATCAAAAATGAAAACATTTTTAAAAACTACAAGTCTTATGCGTTTTAGTGGTGAAAACATAATTTAAAAAATCGTTCTGGAAATGAGTTTACTCCCTGGGTACTTTCTTTGTATACTTTTGACTATACGGGCGAAGCCCGGGATTTACGGGAAATCGCGGGTTTACGTTTGCCGTCGATTAAACTTCTTTTATTCAGCGACCCATCAAAAATGAAAACATTTTTAAAAACTACAAGTCTTATGCGTTTTAGTGGTGAAAAAATAATTTAAAAAATCGTTCTGGAAATGAGTTTACTCCCTGGGTACTTTCTTTGTATACTTTTGACTATACGGGCCGAGTCCGGGATTTAGGGAAATGGCAGGTTTTCGTTTGCCGGCGATTAAACTGCTTTTATTCAGCGTCTCATCAAAAATGAAAACATTCTTGAAAACTACAAGTTTCATGCGTTTTAGTGGTGAAATAATAACTTAAAAAATCGTTTGGGAAATGAGTTTACTCCCCGGGTACTTTCTTTGTATACTTTTGACTATACGGGCGAAGCCCGGGATTTACGGGAAATCGCGGGTTTTCGTTTGCCGTCGATTAAACTTCTTTTATTCAGCGTCTCATCAAAAATGAAAACATTTTTAAAAACTACAAGTCTTATGCGTTTTAGTGGTGAAAAAATAATTTAAAAAATCGTTCTGGAAATGAGTTTACTCCCTGAGTACTTTCTTTGTATACTTCTGACTATACGGGCCGAGTCCGGGATTTAGGGAAATCGCAGGTTTTCGTTTGCCGGCGATTAAACTGCTTTTTATCAGCGTCTCATCAAAAATGAAAACATTTTTAAAAACTACAAGTCTTATGCGTTTTAGTGATGAAAAAATAATTTAAAAAATCGTTCTGGAAATGAGTTTACTCACAGGGTACTTTCTTTGTATACATTCGACTATACGTGCCAAGCCCGGGATTTACGGGAAATCGCGGGTTTTCGTTTGCCGGCGATTAAACTGCTTTTATTCAGCGTCTGATCAAAAATGAAAACATTCTTGAAAACTACAAGTCTCATGCGTTTTAGTGGTGAAATAATAACTTAAAAAATCGTTTGGGAAATGAGTTTACTCCCTGGGTACTTTCTTTGTATACTTTTGACTATACGGGCCGAGTTCGGGATTTAGAGAAATCGCAGGTTTTCGTTTGCCGGCGTTTAAACTGCTTTTTTTCAGCGTCTCATCAAAAATGAAAACATTTTTGAAAACTACAAGTCTCATGCGTTTCAGTGATGAAAAAATAATTTAAAAAATCGTTCTGGAAATGAGTTTACTCACAGGGTACTTTCTTTGTATACATTCGACTATACGTGCCAAGCCCGGGATTTACGGGAAATCGCGGGTTTTCGTTTGCCGGCGATTAAACTGCTTTTATTCAGCGTCTCATCAAAAATGAAAACATTTTTAAAAACTACAAGTCTTATGCGTTTTAGTGGTGAAAAAATAATTTAAAAAATCGTTCTGGAAATGAGTTTACTCCCTGAGTACTTTCTTTGTATACTTTTGACTATACGGGCCGAGTCTGGGATTTAGGGAAATCGCAGGTTTTCGTTTGCCGGCGATTAAACTGCTTTTATTCAGCGTCTCATCAAAAATGAAAACATTTTTAAAAACTACAAGTCTCATGCGTTTTAGTGGTGAAAAAATAATTTAAAAAATCGTTCGGGAAATGAGTTTACTCCCTGGGTACTTTCTTTGTATACTTTTGACTATACGGGCGAAGCCCGGGATTTACGGGAAATCGCGGGTTTTCGTTTGCCGTCGATTAAACTTCTTTTATTCAGCGTCTCATCAAAAATGAAAACATTCTTGAAAACTACAAGTCTCATGCGTTTTAGTGGTGAAATAATAACTTAAAAAATCGTTCGGGAAATGAGTTTACTCCCAGGGTACTTTCTTTGTATACTTTTGACTATACGGGCCAAGCCGGGATTTACGGGAAATCGCGGGTTTTCGTTTGCCGGCGTTTAAACTGCTTTTTTTCAGCGTCTCATCAAAAATGAAAACATTTTTGAAAACTACAAGTCTCATGCGTTTAAGTGGTGAAAAAGTAATTTAAAAAATCGTTCGGGAAATTAGTTTACTCCCTGGGTACTTTCTTTGTATACTTTTGACTATACGGGCCAAGCCCGGGATTTACGGGAAATCGCGGGTTTTCCTTTGCCGGCGATTAAACTTCTTTTATTCAGCGTCTCATCAAAAATGAAAACATTTTTGAAAACTACAAGTCTCATGCGTTTAAGTGGTGAAAAAGTAATTTAAAAAATCGTTCGGGAAATTAGTTTACTCCCTGGGTACTTTCTTTGTATACTTTTGACTATACGGGCCAAGCCCGGGATTTACGGGAAATCGCGGGTTTTCCTTTGCCGGCGATTAAACTTCTTTTATTCAGCGTCTCATCAAAAATGAAAACATTCTTGAAAACTACAAGTCTCATGCGTTTTAGTGGTGAAATAATAACTTAAAAAATCGTTCGGGAAATGAGTTTACTCCCAGGGTACTTTCTTTGTATACTTTTGACTATACGGGCCAAGCCGGGATTTACGGGAAATCGCGGGTTTTCGTTTGCCGGCGTTTAAACTGCTTTTTTTCAGCGTCTCATCAAAAATGAAAACATTTTTGAAAACTACAAGTCTCATGCGTTTAAGTGGTGAAAAAGTAATTTAAAAAATCGTTCGGGAAATTAGTTTACTCCCTGGGTACTTTCTTTGTATACTTTTGACTATACGGGCCAAGCCCGGGATTTACGGGAAATCGCGGGTTTTCCTTTGCCGGCGATTAAACTTCTTTTATTCAGCGTCTCATCAAAAATGAAAACATTTTTGAAAACTACAAGTCTCATGCGTTTTAGTGGTGAAAAAATAATTTAAAAAATCGTTCGGGAAATGAGTTTACTCCCTGGGTACTTTCTTTGTATACTTTTGACTATACGGGCGAAGCCCGGGATTTACGGGAAATCGCGGGTTTTCGTTTGCCGTCGATTAAACTTCTTTTATTCAGCGTCTCATCAAAAATGAAAACATTTTTAAAAACTACAAGTCTTATGCGTTTTAGTGGTGAAAAAATAATTTAAAAAATCGTTCGGGAAATGAGTTTACTCCCTGGGTACTTTCTTTGTATACTTTTGACTATACGGGCCGAGTCCGGGATTTAGGGAAATCGCAGGTTTTCGTTTGCCGGCGATTAAACTGCTTTTTATCAGCGTCTCATCAAAAATGAAAACATTTTTGAAAACTACAATTCTCATGCGTTTTAGTGGTGAAAAAATAATTTAAAAAATCGTTTGGGAAATGAGTTTACTTCCTGGGTACTTTCTTTGTATACTTTTGACTATACGGACCAAGCCGGGATTTACGGGAAATCGCGGGTTTTAGTTTGGCGGCGATTAAACTTCTTTTATTCAGCGTCTCATCAAAAATGAAAACATTTTTGAAAACTACAAGTCTCATGCGTTTTAGTGGTGAAAAAATAATTTAAAAAATCGTTCGGGAAATGAGTTTACTCCCTGGGTACTTTCTTTGTATACTTTTGACTATACGGGCGAAGCCCGGGATTTACGGGAAATCGCGGGTTTTCGTTTGCCGTCGATTAAACTTCTTTTATTCAGCGTCTCATCAAAAATGAAAACATTTTTAAAAACTACAAGTCTTATGCGTTTTAGTGGTGAAAAAATAATTTAAAAAATCGTTCTGGAAATGAGTTTACTCCCTGGGTACTTTCTTTGTATACTTTTGACTATACGGGCCGAGTCCGGGATTTAGGGAAATCGCAGGTTTTCGTTTGCCGGCGATTAAACTGCTTTTTATCAGCGTCTCATCAAAAATGAAAACATTTTTGAAAACTACAATTCTCATGCGTTTTAGTGGTGAAAAAATAATTTAAAAAATCGTTCGGGAAATGAGTTTACTTCCTGGGTACTTTCTTTGTATACTTTTGACTATACGGGCCAAGCCGGGATTTACGGGAAATCGCGGGTTTTAGTTTGGCGGCGATTAAACTTCTTTTATTCAGCGTCTCATCAAAAATAAAAATATTTTTAAAAACTACAAGTCTTATACGTTTTAGTGATGAAAAAATAATTTAAAAAATCGTTCTGGAAATGAGTTTACTCACAGGGTACTTTCTTTGTATACATACGACTATACGTGCCAAGCCCGGGATTTACGGGAAATCGCGGGTTTTCGTTTGCCGGCGATTAAACTGCTTTTATTCAGCGTCTCATCAAAAATGAAAACATTTTTAAAAACTACAAGTCTTATGCGTTTTAGTGGTGAAAACATAATTTAAAAAATCGTTCTGGAAATGAGTTTACTCCCTGGGTACTTTCTTTGTATACTTTTGACTATACGGGCCGAGTCCGGGATTTACGGGAAATCGCAGGTTTTCGTTTGCCGGCGATTAAACTGCTTTTATTCAGCGTCTCATCAAAAATGAAAACATTTTTAAAAACTACAAGTCTCATGCGTTTTAGTGGTGAAAAAATAATTTAAAAAATCGTTCGGGAAATGAGTTTACTTCCTGGGTACTTTCTTTGTATACTTTTGACTATACGGGCGAAGCCCGGGATTTACGGGAAATCGCGGGTTTTCGTTTGCCGTCGATTAAACTTCTTTTATTCAGCGTCTCATCAAAAATGAAAACATTGTTGAAAACTACAAGTCTCATGCGTTTTAGTGGAGAAAAATTAATTTAAAAAATCGTTCGGGAAATGAGTTTACTCCCAGGGTACTTTCTTTGTATACTTTTGACTATACGGGCCAAGCCGGGATTTACGGGAAATCGCGGGTTTTCGTTTTCCGGCGATTAAACTTCTTTTATTCAGCGTCTCATCAAAAATGAAAACATTTTTAAAAACTACAAGTCTTATGCGTTTTAGTGGTGAAAAAATAATTTAAAAAATCGTTCTGGAAATGAGTTTACTCCCTGGGTACTTTCTTTGTATACTTTTGACTATACGGGCCGAGTCCGGGATTTAGGGAAATCGCAGGTTTTCGTTTGCCGGCGATTAAACTGCTTTTTTTCAGCGTCTCATCAAAAATGAAAATATTTTTGAAAACTACAAGTCTCATGCGTTTTAGTGGTGAAAAAATAATTTAAAAAATCGTTCGGGAAATGAGTTTACTTGCTGGGTACTTTCTTTGTATACTTTTGACTATACGGGCCAAGCCGGGATTTACGGGAAATCGCGGGTTTTCGTTTGCCGGCGATTAAACTTCTTTTATTCAGCGTCTCATCAAAAATGAAAACATTTTAAAAACTACAAGTCTTATGTGTTTTAGTGATGAAAAAATAATTTAAAAAATCGTTCTGGAAATGAGTTTACTCACAGGGTACTTTCTTTGTATACATTCGACTATACGTGCCAAGCCCGAGATTTACAAATCGCGGGTTTTCGTTTGCCGGCGATTAAACTGCTTCTATTCAGCGTCTCATCAAAAATGAAAACATTCTTGAAAACTACAAGTCTCATGCGTTTTAGTAGTGAATTAATAATTTAAAAAATCGTTTGGGAAATGAGTTTACTCTCTGGGTACTTTCTTTGTATACTTTTGACTATACGGGCCGAGTCCAGGATTTACGGGAAATCGCAGGTTTTCGTTTGCCGGCGATTAAACTTCTTTTATTCAGCGTCTCATCAAAAATGAAAGCATTTTTAAAAACTACAAGTCTCATGCGTTTTAGTGGTGAAAATGTGATTTAAAAAATCGTTCTGGAAATGAGTTTACTCACAGGGTACTTTCTTTGTATACATTCGACTATACGGGCCAAGCCCGGGATTTACGGGAAATCGCGGGTTTTCGTTTGCCGGCGATTATACTTCTTTTATTCAGCGTCTCATCAAAAATGAAAACATTTTTGAAAACTACAAGTCTCATGCGTTTTAGTGGTGAAAAAATAATTTAAAAAATCGTTCGGGAAATGAGTTTACTCCCTGGGTACTTTCTTTGTATACTTTTGACTATACGGGCCAAGCCGGGATTTACGGGAAATCGCGGGTTTTCGTTTGCCGGCGATTAAACTTCTTTTATTCAGCGTCTCATCAAAAATGAAAACATTTTTAAAAACTTCAAGTCTCATGCGTTTTAGTGGTGAAAAAATAATTTAAAAAATCGTTCTGGAAATGAGTTTACTCACAGGGTACTTTCTTTGTATACATTCGACTATACGGGCCAAGCCCGGGATTTACGAAAAATCGCGGGATTTCGTTTGCCGGCGATTAAACGTCTTTCATTAAGCGTCTCATCAAAAATGAAAACATTTTTGAAAACTACAAGTCTCATGCGTTTTAGTGGTGAAAAAATACTTTAAAAAATCGTTCGGGAAATGAGATTACTCCCTTGGTACTTTCTTTGTATACTTTTGACTATACGGGCCGAGTCCGGGATTTACGGGAAGTCGCGGATTTTCGTTTGCCGGCGATTAAACTTCTTTTATTCAGCGTCCCATCAAATATGAAAATATTTTTAAAAACTACAATTTTCATGCGTTTAGTGGTAAAAAAATAATATAAAAAATCGTTCGGGAAATGAGTTTACTCCCTGGGTACTTTCTTTGTTTACTTTTGACTATACGGGCCAAGCCCGGGATTTACGGGAAATCGCGGGTTTTCGTTTGCCGGCGATTAAACTTCTTTTATTCAGCGTCTCATCAAAAATGAAAACATTTTTAATAACTACAAGTCTTATGCGTTTTAGTGGTGAAAAAATAATTTAAAAAAACGTTCTGGAAATGAGTTTACTCCCTGGGTACTTTCTTTGTATACTTTTGACTATACGGGCCGAGTCCGGGATTTAGGAAAATCGCAGGTTTTCGTTTGCCGGCGATTAAACTGCTTTTATCCAGCGTCTCATCAAAAATGAAAACATTTTTGAAAACTACAAGTCTCATGTAGACTTGTAGTTTTCAAGAAGTTTTATTTTTGATGAGACGCTGAATAAAAGCAGTTTAATCGCCGGCAAACGAAAACCTGCGATTTCCCATGCGTTTTAGTGGTGAAAAAAAATTTAAAAAATCGTTCGGGAAATGAGTTTACTCCCTGGGTACTTTCTTTGTATACATTCGACTATACGGGCCAAGCCCCGGATTTACGGGAAAACGCGGGATTTCGTTTGTAGGGCGATTAAACTTCTATCATTAGGCGTCTCATCAAAAATGAAAACATCTTTGAAAATTACAAGTCTCATGGGCTTTAGTGGTGAAATAATAATTTAAAAAATCGTTTGGGAAATGAGTTTAATCCCTGGGTACTTTCTTTGTATACTTTTGACTATACGGGCCGAGTACGGGATTTACGGGAAATCGCAGGTTTTCGTTTGGCGGCGATTAAACTTCTTTTATTCAGCGTCTCATCAAAAATGAAAACATTTTTGAAAACTACAAGTCTCATGCGTTTTAGTGGTGAAAAAATAATTTAAAAAATCGTTAGGAAAATGAGTTTACTCACTGGGTACTTTGCTTGTATACTTTTGACTATACGGGCCGAGTACGGGATTTACGGGAATTTGCGGGTTTTCGTTTGCCGGCGATTAAACTTCTTTTATTTAGTGTCTCATCAAAAATGAAAACATTTTTAAAAACTACAAGTCTCATGGGCTTTAGTGGTGAAATAATAATTTACAAAATCGTTTGGGAAATGAGTTTACTCCCTGGGTACTTTCTTTGTATACTTTTGACTATACGGGCCGAGTACGGGATTTACGGGAAATCGCAGGTTTTTGTTTTCCGGCGATTAAACCTCTTTCATTAAGCGTCTCATCAAAAATGAAAACATTTTTGAAAACTACAAGTCTCATGCGTTTTAGTGGTGAAAAAATAATTTAAAAAATCGTTAGGGAAATGAGTTTACTCACTGGGTACTTTCCTTGTATACTTTTGACTATACGGGCCGAGACCGGGATTTACGGGAAATTGCGGGTTTTCGTTTGCCGGCGATTAAACTTCTTTTATTCAGCGTCTCATCAAAAATGAAAACATTTTTAAAAACTACAAGTCTCATGGGGTTTAGTGGTGAAATAATAATTTAAAAAATCGTTTGGGAAATGAGTTTACTCCCTGGGTACTTTCTTTGTATACTTTTGACTATACGGGCCGAGTACGGGATTTACGGGAAATCGCAGGTTTTCGTTTGCCGGCGATTAAACTTCTTTTATTCAGCGTCTCATCAAAAATGAAAACATTTTTGAAAACTACAAGTCTCATGCGTTTTAGTGGTGAAAAAATAATTTAAAAAATCGTTCGGGAAATGAGTTTACACCCTGGGTACTTTCTTTGTATACTTTTGACTATACGGGCCGAGTCCGGGATTTACGGGAAATCGCAGGTTTTCGTTTGCCGGCGATTAAACTTTTTTTATTCAGCGTCTCATCAAAAATGAAAACATTTTTAAAAACTACAAGTCTTATGCGTTTTAATGGTGAAAAAATAATTTAAAAAATCGTTCCGGAAATGAGTTTACTCTCTGGGTACTTTCTTTTTACACTTTTGACTATACGGGCCGAGTCCGGGATTTACAGGAAATCGCAGGTTTTCGTTTGCCGGCGATTAAACTTCTTTTATTCATCGTCTCATCAAAACTGAAAACATTCTTGAAAACTACAAGTCTCATGCGTTTTAGTGGTGAAATAATAATTTAAAAAATCGTTTGGGAAATGAGTTTACTTCCTGGGTACTTTCTTTGTATACTTTTGACTATACGGGCCGAGTCCAGGATTTACGGGAAATCGCAGGTTTTCGTTTGCCGGCGATTAAACTTCTTTTATTCACCGTCTCATCAAAAATGAAAACATTTTTAAAAACTGCAAGTCTCATGCGTTTTAGTGGTGAAAAAATAATTTAAAAAATCGTTCGGGAAATGAGTTTACTCCCTTGGTACTTTCTTTGTATACTTTTGACTATACGGGCCGAGTCCGGGATTTACGGGAAGTCGCGGATTTTCGTTTGCCGGCGATTAAACTTCTTTTATTCAGCGTCCCATCAAATATGAAAATATTTTTGAAAACTACAAGTCTCATGCGTTTAGTGGTAAAAAAATAATATAAAAAATCGTTCGGGAAATGAGTTTACTCCCTGGGTACTTTCTTTGTATACTTTTGACTATACGGGCCAAGCCCGGGATTTACGGGAAATCGCGGGTTTTCGTTTGCCGGCGATTAAACTTCTTTTATTCAGCGTCTCATCAAAAATGAAAACATTTTTAAAAACTACAAGTCTTATGCGTTTTAGTGGTGAAAAAATAATTTAAAAAATCGTTCTGGAAATGAGTTTACTCCCTGGGTACTTTCTTTGTATACATTTGACTATACGGGCCGAGTCCGGGATTTAGGGATATCGCAGGTTTTCGTTTGCCGGCGATTAAACTGCTTTTATTCAGCGTCTCATCAAAAATGAAAACATTTTTGAAAACTACAAGTCTCATGCGCTTTAGTGGTGAAAAAGTAATTTAAAAAATCGTTCGGGAAATGAGTTTACTCCCTTGGTTCTTTCTTTGTATACTTTTGACTATACGGGCCGAGTCCGGGATTTACGGGAAGTCGCGGATTTTCGTTTGCCGGCGATTAAACTTCTTTTATTCAGCGTCCCATCAAATATGAAAATATTTTTGAAAACTACAAGTGTCATGCGTTTAGTGGTAAAAAAATAATATAAAAAATCGTTCGGGAAATGAGTTTACTCCCTGGGTACTTTCTTTGTATACTTTTGACTATACGGGCCAAGCCCGGGATTTACGGGAAATCGCGGGTTTTCGTTTGCCGGCGATTAAACTTCTTTTATTCAGCGTCTCATCAAAAATGAAAACATTTTTAAAAACTACAAGTCTTATGCGTTTTAGTGGTGAAAAAATAATTTAAAAAATCGTTCTGGAAATGAGTTTACTCCCTGGGTACTTTCTTTGTATACTTTTGACTATACGGGCCGAGTCCGGGATTTAGGGATATCGCAGGTTTTCGTTTGCCGGCGATTAAACTGCTTTTATTCAGCGTCTCATCAAAAATGAAAACATTTTTGAAAACTACAAGTCTCATGCGCTTTAGTGGTGAAAAAGTAATTTAAAAAATCGTTAGGGAAATGAGTTTACTCCCTGGGTACTTTCTTTGTATACTTTTGACTATACGGCCAAGCCCGGGATTTACGGGAAATCGCGGGTTTTCGTTTGCCGGCGATTAAACGTCTTTTATTCAGCGTCTTATCAAAAATGAAAACATTTTTAAAAACTACAAGTCTTATGTGTTTTAGTGGTGAAAAAATAATTTAAAAAATCGTTCTGGAAATGAGTTTACTCCCTGGGTACTTTCTTTGTATACTTTTGACTATACGGGCCGAGTCCGGGATTTACGGGAAATCGCAGGTTTTGGTTTGCCGGCGATTAAACTGCTTTTATTCAGCGTCTCATCGAAAATGAAAACATTCTTGAAAACTACAAGTCTCGTGCGTTTTAGTGGTGAAATAATAATTTAAAAAATCGTTTGGAAAATGAGTTTACACCCTGGGTACTTTCTTTGTATACTTTTGACTATACGGGCCGAGACCGGGATTTACGGGAAATCGCAGGTTTTCGTTTGCCGGCGATTAAACTTATTTTATTCAGCGTCTCATCAAAAATGAAAACATTTTTAAAAACTACAAGTCTTATGCGTTTTAATGGTGAAAAAATAATTTAAAAAATCGTTCTGGAAATGAGTTTACACTCTGGGTACTTTCTTTGTACACTTTGACTATACGGGCCGAGTCCGGGATTTACAGGAAATCGCAGGTTTTCGTTTGCCGGCGATTAAACTTCTTTTATTCACCGTCTCATCAAAAATGAAAACATTTTTAAAAACTGCAAGTCTCATGCGTTTTAGTGGTGAAAAAATAATTTAAAAAATCGTTCGGGAAATGAGTTTACTCCCTTGGTACTTTCTTTGTATACTTTTGACTATACGGGCCGAGTCCGGGATTTACGGGAAGTCGCGGATTTTCGTTTGCCGGCGATTAAACTTCTTTTATTCAGCGTCCCATCAAATATGAAAATATTTTTGAAAACTACAAGTCTCATGCGTTTAGTGGTAAAAAAATAATATAAAAAATCGTTCGGGAAATGAGTTTACTCCCTGGGTACTTTCTTTGTATACTTTTGACTATACGGGCCAAGCTCGAGATTTACGGGAAATCGCGGGTTTTCGTTTGCCGGCGATTAAACTTCTTTTATTCAGCGTCTCATCAAAAATGAAAACATTTTTAAAAACTACAAGTCTTATGCGTTTTAGTGGTGAAAAAATAATTTAAAAAATCGTTCTGGAAATGAGTTTACTCCCTGGGTACTTTCTTTGTATACTTTTGACTATACGGGCCGAGTCCGGGATTTAGGGATATCGCAGGTTTTCGTTTGCCGGCGATTAAACTTCTTTTATTCAGCGTCTTATCAAAAATGAAAACATTTTTAAAAACTACAAGTCTTATGTGTTTTAGTGGTGAAAAAATAATTTAAAAAATCGTTCTGGAAATGAGTTTACTCCCTGGGTACTTTCTTTGTATACTTTTGACTATACGGGCCGAGTCCGGGATTTACGGGAAATCGCAGGATTTCGTTTGCCGGCGATTAAACTGCTTTTATTCAGCGTCTCATCGAAAATGAAAACATTCTTGAAAACTACAAGTCTCGTGCGTTTTAGTGGTGAAATAATAATTTAAAAAATCGTTTGGGAAATGAGTTTACACCCTGGGTACTTTCTTTGTATACTTTTGACTATACGGGCCGAGACCGGGATTTACGGGAAATCGCAGGTTTTCGTTTGCCGGCGATTAAACTTCTTTTATTCAGCGTCTCATCAAAAATGAAAACATTTTTAAAAACTACAAGTCTTATGCGTTTTAATGGTGAAAAAATAATTTAAAAAATCGTTCTGGAAATGAGTTTACTCTCTGGGTACTTTCTTTGTACACTTTGACTATACGGGCCGAGTCCGGGATTTACAGGAAATCGCAGGTTTTCGTTTGCCGGCGATTAAACTTCTTTTATTCAGCGTCTCATCAAAAATGAAAACATTTTTAAAAACTACAAGTCTTATGTGTTTTAGTGGTGAAAAAATATTTTAAAAAATCGTTCTGGAAATGAGTTTACTCCCTGGGTACTTTCTTTGTATACTTTTGACTATACGGGCCGAGTCCGGGATTTACGGGAAATCGCAGGTTTTCGTTTGCCGGCGATTAAACTGCTTTTATTCAGTGTCTCATCGAAAATGAAAACATTCTTGAAAACTACAAGTCTCGTGCGTTTTAGTGGTGAAATAATAATTTAAAAAATCGTTTGGGAAATGAGTTTACTCCCTAGGTACTTTCTTTGTATACTTTTGACTATACGGGCCGAGTCCAGGATTTACGGGAAATCGCAGGTTTTCGTTTGCCGGCGATTGAACTTCTTTTATTCAGCGTCTCATCAAAAATGAAAACATTTTTAAAAACTACAAGTCTCATGCGTTTTAGTGGTAAAAAGTAATTTAAAAAATCGTTCGGGAAATGAGTTTACTCCCTGGGTACTTTCTTTGTATACTTTTGACTATACGGGCCAAGCCCGGGATTTACGGGAAATCGCAGGTTTTCGTTTGCCGGCGATTAAACTTCTTTTATTCAGCGTCTCATCAAAAATGAAAACATTTTTGAAAACTACAAGTCTCATGCGTTTTAGTGGTGAAAAAAAATTTAAAAAATCGTTCGGGAAATGAGTTTACTCCCTGGGTACTTTCTTTGTATACATTCAACTATACGGGCCAAGCCCCGGATTTACGGGAAAACGCGGGATTTCGTTTGCCGGCGATTAAACCTCTATCATTAGGCGTCTCATCAAAAATGAAAACATCTTTGAAAATTACAAGTCTCATGGGCTTTAGTGGTGAAATAATAATTTAAAAAATCGTTTGGGAAATGAGTTTACTCCCTGGGTACTTTCTTTGTATACTTTTGACTATACGGGCCGAGTACGGGATTTACGGGAAATCGCAGGTTTTCGTTTGCCGGCGATTAAACTTCTTTTATTCAGCGTCTCATCAAAAATGAAAACATTTTTGAAAACTAAAAGTCTCATGCGTTTTAGTGGTGAAAAAATAATTTAAAAAATCGTTAGGGAAATGAGTTTACTCACTGGGTACTTTCCATGTATACTTTTGACTATACGGGCCGAGACCGGGATATACGGGAAATTGCGGGTTTTCGTTTGCCGGCGATTAAACTTCTTTTATTCAGCGTCTCATCAAAAATGAAAACATTTTTAAAAACTACAAGTCTCATGGGCTTTAGTGGTGAAATAATAATTTAAAAAATCGTTTGGGAAATGAGTTTACTCCCTGGGTACTTTCTTTGTATACTTTTGACTATACGGTCCGAGTACGGGATTTACGGAAAATCGCAGGTTTTCGTTTGCCGGCGATTAAACTTTTTTTATTCATCGTCTCATCAAAAATGAAAACATTTTTGAAAATACAAGTCTCATGCGTTTTAGTGGTGAAAAAATAATTTAAAAAATCGTTCGGGAAATGAGTTTACACCCTGGGTACTTTCTTTGTATACTTTTGACTATACGGGCCGAGTCCGGGATTTACGGGAAATCGCAGGTTTTCGTTTGCCGGCGATTAAACTTTTTTTATTCAGCGTCTCATCAAAAATGAAAACATTTTTAAAAACTACAAGTCTTATGCGTTTTAATGGTGAAAAAATAATTTAAAAAATCGTTCTGGAAATGAGTTTACTCTCTGGGTACTTTCGTTGTACACTTTGACTATACGGGCCGAGTACGGGATTTACAGGAAATCGCAGGTTTTCGTTTGCCGGCGATTAAACTTCTTTTATTCAGCGTCTCATCAAAAATGAAAACATTTTTAAAAACTACAAGTCTTATGCGTTTTAGTGGTAAAAAGTAATTTAAAAAATCGTTCGGGAAATGAGTTTACTCCCTAGGTACTTTCTTTGTATACTTTTGACTATACGGGGCAAGCCCGGGATTTACGGGAAATCGCAGGTTTTCGTTTGCCGGCGATTAATCTTCTTTTATTCAGCGTCTCATCAAAAATGAAAACATTTTTGAAAACTACAAGTCTCATGCGTTTTAGTGGTGAAAAAAAATTTAAAAAATCGTTCGGGAAATGAGTTTACTCCCTGGGTACTTTCTTTGTATACATTCGACTATACGGGCCAAGCCCCGGATTTACGGGAAAACGCGGGATTTCGTTTGCCGGCGATTAAACCTCTATCATTAGGCGTCTCATCAAAAATGAAAACATCTTTGAAAATTACAAGTCTCATGGGCTTTAGTGGTGAAATAATAATTTAAAAAATCGTTTGGGAAATGAGTTTACTCCCTGGGTACTTTCTTTGTATACTTTTGACTATACGGGCCGAGTACGGGATTTACGGGAAATCGCAGGTTTTCGTTTGCCGGCAATTAAACTTCTTTTATTCAGCGTCTCATCAAAAATGAAAACATTTTTGAAAACTACAAGTCTCATGCGTTTTAGTGGTGAAAAAATAATTTAAAAAATCGTTAGGGAAATGAGTTTACTCACTGGGTACTTTCCTTGTATACTTTAGACCATACGGGCCGAGACCGGGATATACGGGAAATTGCGGGTTTTCGTTTGCCGGCGATTAAATTTCTTTTATTCAGCGTTTCATCAAAAATGAAAACATTTTTAAAAACTACAAGTCTCATGGGCTTTAGTGGTGAAATAATAATTTAAAAACTCGTTCGGGAAATGAGTTTACACCCCGGGTACTTTCTTTGTATACTTTTGACTATACGGGCCGAGTCCGGAATTTACGGGAAATTGCAGATTTTCGTTTGCCGGCGATTAAACTTCTTTTATTCAGCGTCTCATCAAAAATGAAAATATTTTTGAAAAGTACAAGTCTCATGCGTTTTAGTTGTGAAAAAATAATTTAAAAAATCGTTCGGGAAATGAGTTTACTCCCTGGGTACTTTCTTTGTATACTTTTGACTATACGGGCTGAGGCCGGGATTTACGGGAAGTCGCGGGTTTTTGTTTGCCGGCGATTAAACTTCTTTTATTCAGCGTCTCATCAAAAATGAAAATATTTTTAAATACTACAAGTCTCATGGGCTTTAGTGGTGAAATAATAATTTAAAAAATAGTTCGGGAAATGAGTTTACACCCTGGGTACTTTCTTTGTATACTTTTGACTATACGGGCCGAGTCCGGGATTTACGGGAAATCGCAGGTTTTCGTTTGCCGGCGAGTAAACTTCTTTTATTTAGCGTCTCATCAAAAATGAAAACATTTTTGAAAAGTACAAGTCTCATGCGTTTTAGTGGTGAAAAAATAATTTAAAAAATCGTTCGGGAAATGAGTTTACTCCCTGGGTACTTTCTTTGTATACTTTTGACTATACGGGCTGAGGCCGGGATTTACGGGAAGTCGCGGGTTTTCGTTTGCCGGCGATTAAACTTCTTTTATTCAGCGTCTCATCAAAAATGAAAATATTTTTAAATACTACAAGTCTCATGGGCTTTAGTGGTGAAATAATAATTTAAAAAATAGTTCGGGAAATGAGTTTACACCCTGGGTACTTTCTTTGTATACTTTTGACTATACGGGCCGAGTCCGGGATTTACGGGAAATCGCAGGTTTTCGTTTGCCGGCGATTAAACTTCTTTTATTCAGCGTCTCATCAAAAATGAAAACATTTTTGAAAACTACAAGTCTCATGCGTTTTAGTGGTGAAAAAAAATTTAAAAAATCGTTCGGGAAATGAGTTTACTCCCTGGGTACTTTCTTTGTATACATTCGACTATACGGGCCAAGCCCCGGATTTACGGGAAAACGCGGGATTTCGTTTGCCGGCGATTAAACCTCTATCATTAGGCGTCTCATCAAAAATGAAAACATCTTTGAAAATTACAAGTCTCATGGGCTTTAGTGGTGAAATAATAATTTAAAAAATCGTTTGGGAAATGAGTTTACTCCCTGGGTACTTTCTTTGTATACTTTTGACTATACGGGCCGAGTACGGGATTTACGGGAAATCGCAGGTTTTCGTTTGCCGGCAATTAAACTTCTTTTATTCAGCGTCTCATCAAAAATGAAAACATTTTTGAAAACTACAAGTCTCATGCGTTTTAGTGGTGAAAAAATAATTTAAAAAATCGTTAGGGAAATGAGTTTACTCACTGGGTACTTTCCTTGTATACTTTAGACCATACGGGCCGAGACCGGGATATACGGGAAATTGCGGGTTTTCGTTTGCCGGCGATTAAACTTCTTTTATTCAGCGTTTCATCAAAAATGAAAACATTTTTAAAAACTACAAGTCTCATGGGCTTTAGTGGTGAAATAATAATTTAAAAACTCGTTCGGGAAATGAGTTTACACCCCGGGTACTTTCTTTGTATACTTTTGACTATACGGGCGGAGTCCGGAATTTACGGGAAATTGCAGATTTTCGTTTGCCGGCGATTAAACTTCTTTTATTCAGCGTCTCATCAAAAATGAAAATATTTTTTGAAAAGTACAAGTCTCATGCGTTTTAGTTGTGAAAAAATAATTTAAAAAATCGTTCGGGAAATGAGTTTACTCCCTGGGTACTTTCTTTGTATACTTTTGACTATACGGGCTGAGGCCGGGATTTACGGGAAGTCGCGGGTTTTTGTTTGCCGGCGATTAAACTTCTTTTATTCAGCGTCTCATCAAAAATGAAAATATTTTTAAATACTACAAGTCTCATGGGCTTTAGTGGTGAAATAATAATTTAAAAAATAGTTCGGGAAATGAGTTTACACCCTGGGTACTTTCTTTGTATACTTTTGACTATACGGGCCGAGTCCGGGATTTACGGGAAATCGCAGGTTTTCGTTTGCCGGCGAGTAAACTTCTTTTATTCAGCGTCTCATCAAAAATGAAAACATTTTTGAAAAGTACAAGTCTCATGCGTTTTAGTGGTGAAAAAATAATTTAAAAAATCGTTCGGGAAATGAGTTTACTCCCTGGGTACTTTCTTTGTATACTTTTGACTATACGGGCTGAGGCCGGGATTTACGGGAAGTCGCGGGTTTTCGTTTGCCGGCGATTAAACTTCTTTTATTCAGCGTCTCATCAAAAATGAAAATATTTTTAAATACTACAAGTCTCATGGGCTTTAGTGGTGAAATAATAATTTAAAAAATAGTTCGGGAAATGAGTTTACACCCTGGGTACTTTCTTTGTATACTTTTGACTATACGGGCCGAGTCCGGGATTTACGGGAAATCGCAGGTTTTCGTTTGCCGGCGATTAAACTTCTTTTATTCAGCGTCTCATCAAAAATGAAAACATTTTTGAAAACTACAAGTCTCATGCGTTTTAGTGGTGAAAAAAAATTTAAAAAATCGTTCGGGAAATGAGTTTACTCCCTGGGTACTTTCTTTGTATACATTCGACTATACGGGCCAAGCCCCGGATTTACGGGAAAACGCGGGATTTCGTTTGCCGGCGATTAAACCTCTATCATTAGGCGTCTCATCAAAAATGAAAACATCTTTGAAAATTACAAGTCTCATGGGCTTTAGTGGTGAAATAATAATTTAAAAAATCGTTTGGGAAATGAGTTTACTCCCTGGGTACTTTCTTTGTATACTTTTGACTATACGGGCTGAGTACGGGATTTACGGGAAATCGCAGGTTTTCGTTTGCCGGCAATTAAACTTCTTTTATTCAGCGTCTCATCAAAAATGAAAACATTTTTGAAAACTACAAGTCTCATGCGTTTTAGTGGTGAAAAAATAATTTAAAAAATCGTTAGGGAAATGAGTTTACTCACTGGGTACTTTCCTTGTATACTTTAGACCATACGGGCCGAGACCGGGATATACGGGAAATTGCGGGTTTTCGTTTGCCGGCGATTAAACTTCTTTTATTCAGCGTTTCATCAAAAATGAAAACATTTTTAAAAACTACAAGTCTCATGGGCTTTAGTGGTGAAATAATAATTTAAAAACTCGTTCGGGAAATGAGTTTACACCCCGGGTACTTTCTTTGTATACTTTTGACTATACGGGCGGAGTCCGGAATTTACGGGAAATTGCAGATTTTCGTTTGCCGGCGATTAAACTTCTTTTATTCAGCGTCTCATCAAAAATGAAAATATTTTTGAAAAGTACAAGTCTCATGCGTTTTAGTGGTGAAAAAATAATTTAAAAAATCGTTCGGGAAATGAGTTTACTCCCTGGGTACTTTCTTTGTATACTTTTGACTATACGGGCTGAGGCCGGGATTTACGGGAAGTCGCGGGTTTTTGTTTGCCGGCGATTAAACTTCTTTTATTCAGCGTCTCATCAAAAATGAAAATATTTTTAAATACTACAAGTCTCATGGGCTTTAGTGGTGAAATAATAATTTAAAAAATAGTTCGGGAAATGAGTTTACACCCTGGGTACTTTCTTTGTATACTTTTGACTATACGGGCCGAGTCCGGGATTTACGGGAAATCGCAGGTTTTCGTTTGCCGGCGAGTAAACTTCTTTTATTCAGCGTCTCATCAAAAATGAAAACATTTTTGAAAAGTACAAGTCTCATGCGTTTTAGTGGTGAAAAAATAATTTAAAAAATAGTTCGGGAAATGAGTTTACTCCCTGGGTACTTTCTTTGTATACTTTTGACTATACGGGCTGAGGCCGGGATTTACGGGAAGTCGCGGGTTTTCGTTTGCCGGCGATTAAACTTCTTTTATTCAGCGTCTCATCAAAAATGAAAATATTTTTAAGTACTACAAGTCTCATGGGCTTTAGTGGTGAAATAATAATTTAAAAAATAGTTCGGGAAATGAGTTTACACCCTGGGTACTTTCTTTGTATACTTTTGACTATACGGGCCGAGTCCGGGATTTACGGGAAATCGCAGGTTTTCGTTTGCCGGCGATTAAACCTCTATCATTAGGCGTCTCATCAAAAATGAAAACATCTTTGAAAATTACAAGTCTCATGGGCTTTAGTGGTGAAATAATAATTTAAAAAATCGTTTGGGAAATGAGTTTACTCCCTGGGTACTTTCTTTGTATACTTTTGACTATACGGGCCGAGTACGGGATTTACGGGAAATCGCAGGTTTTCGTTTGCCGGCAATTAAACTTCTTTTATTCAGCGTCTCATCAAAAATGAAAACATTTTTGAAAACTACAAGTCTCATGCGTTTTAGTGGTGAAAAAATAATTTAAAAAATCGTTAGGGAAATGAGTTTACTCACTGGGTACTTTCCTTGTATACTTTAGACTATACGGGCTGAGACCGGGATATACGGGAAATTGCGGGTTTTCGTTTGCCGGCGATTAAACTTCTTTTATTCAGCGTTTCATCAAAAATGAAAACATTTTTAAAAACTACAAGTCTCATGGGCTTTAGTGGTGAAATAATAATTTAAAAACTCGTTCGGGAAATGAGTTTACACCCCGGGTACTTTCTTTGTATACTTTTGACTATACGGGCCGAGTCCGGAATTTACGGGAAATTGCAGATTTTCGTTTGCCGGCGATTAAACTTCTTTTATTCAGCGTCTCATCAAAAATGAAAATATTTTTGAAAAGTACAAGTCTCATGCGTTTTAGTGGTGAAAAAATAATTTAAAAAATCGTTCGGGAAATGAGTTTACTCCCTGGGTACTTTCTTTGTATGCTTTTGACTATACGGGCTGAGGCCGGGATTTACGGGAAGTCGCGGGTTTTCGTTTGCCGGCGATTAAACTTCTTTTATTCAGCGTCTCATCAAAAATGAAAATATTTTTAAATACTACAAGTCTCATGGGCTTTAGTGGTGAAATAATAATTTAAAAAATAGTTCGGGAAATGAGTTTACACCCTGGGTACTTTCTTTGTATACTTTTGACTATACGGGCCGAGTCCGGGATTTACGGGAAATCGCAGGTTTTCGTTTGCCGGCGAGTAAACTTCTTTTATTCAGCGTCTCATCAAAAATGAATCATTTTTAAAAACTACAAGTCTTATGCGTTTTAGTGGTGAAATAATAATTTAAAAAATAGTTCGGGAAATGAGTTTACACCCTGGGTACTTTCTTTGTATACTTTTGACTATACGGGCCGAGTCCGGGATTTACGGGAAATCGCAGGTTTTCGTTTGCCGGCGATTAAACCTCTATCATTAGGCGTCTCATCAAAAATGAAAACATCTTTGAAAATTACAAGTCTCATGGGCTTTAGTGGTGAAATAATAATTTAAAAAATCGTTTGGGAAATGAGTTTACTCCCTGGGTACTTTCTTTGTATACTTTTGACTATACGGGCCGAGTACGGGATTTACGGGAAATCGCAGGTTTTCGTTTGCCGGCAATTAAACTTCTTTTATTCAGCGTCTCATCAAAAATGAAAACATTTTTGAAAACTACAAGTCTCATGCGTTTTAGTGGTGAAAAAATAATTTAAAAAATCGTTAGGGAAATGAGTTTACTCACTGGGTACTTTCCTTGTATACTTTAGACTATACGGGCTGAGACCGGGATATACGGGAAATTGCGGGTTTTCGTTTGCCGGCGATTAAACTTCTTTTATTCAGCGTTTCATCAAAAATGAAAACATTTTTAAAAACTACAAGTCTCATGGGCTTTAGTGGTGAAATAATAATTTAAAAACTCGTTCGGGAAATGAGTTTACACCCCGGGTACTTTCTTTGTATACTTTTGACTATACGGGCCGAGTCCGGAATTTACGGGAAATTGCAGATTTTCGTTTGCCGGCGATTAAACTTCTTTTATTCAGCGTCTCATCAAAAATGAAAATATTTTTGAAAAGTACAAGTCTCATGCGTTTTAGTGGTGAAAAAATAATTTAAAAAATCGTTCGGGAAATGAGTTTACTCCCTGGGTACTTTCTTTGTATGCTTTTGACTATACGGGCTGAGGCCGGGATTTACGGGAAGTCGCGGGTTTTCGTTTGCCGGCGATTAAACTTCTTTTATTCAGCGTCTCATCAAAAATGAAAATATTTTTAAATACTACAAGTCTCATGGGCTTTAGTGGTGAAATAATAATTTAAAAAATAGTTCGGGAAATGAGTTTACACCCTGGGTACTTTCTTTGTATACTTTTGACTATACGGGCCGAGTCCGGGATTTACGGGAAATCGCAGGTTTTCGTTTGCCGGCGAGTAAACTTCTTTTATTCAGCGTCTCATCAAAAATGAAAACATTTTTAAAAACTACAAGTCTTATGCGTTTTAGTGGTGAAAAAATAATTTAAAAAATCGTTCTGGAAATGAGTTTACTCCCTGGGTACTATCTTTGAATACTTTTGACTATACGGGCCAAGGCCAGGATTTACGGGAAATCTCGGGTTTTCGTTTGCCGGCGATTAAACCTCTTTCATTAAGCGTCTCATCAAAAATGAAAACATTTCTGAAAACTACAAGTCTCATGCGTTTTAGTGGTGAAAATTAATTTAAAATATCGTTTGGGAAATGAGTTTACTCCCTGGGTACTTTCTTTGTATACTTTTGACTATACGGGCCGAGTCCGGGATTTACGGGAAGACGCGGGTTTTCGTTTGCCGGCAATTAAACTTCTTTTATTCAGCGTCTCATCAAAAATGAAAACATTTTTAAAAACTACAAGTCTCATGCGTTTTAGTGGTGAAAAAAAATTTAAAAAATCGTTCGGGAAATGAGTTTACTCCCTGGGTACTTTCTTTGTATACTTTTGACTATACGGGCCGAGTCCATGATTTACGGGAAGTCGCGGGTTTTCGTTTGCCGGCGATTAAACTTCTTTTATTCAGCGTCTCATCAAAAATGAAAATATTTTTAAATACTACAAGTCTCATGGGCTTTAGTGGTGAAATAATAATTTAAAAAATCGTTCGGATATGAGTTTACACCCTGGGTACTTTCTTTGTATACTTTTGACTATACGGGCCGAGTCCGGGATTTACGGGAAATCGCAGGTTTTCGTTTGCCGGCGATTAAACTTCTTTTATTCAGCGTCTCATCAAAAATGAAAACATTTTTGAAAACTACAAGTCTCATGCGATTTAGTGGTGAAAAAATAATTTAAAAAATCGTTTGGGAAATGAGTTTACTCCCTGGGTACTTTCTTTGTATACTTTTGACTATGCGGGCCGAGTCCGGGGTTTACGGGAAATGGCGGGTTTTTGTTTGCCGGCGATTAAACTTCTTTTATTCAGCGTCTCATCAAAAATGAAAACATTTTTGAAAACTACAAGTCTCAAGCGTTTTAGTGGTGAAAAGATAATTTAAAAAATCGTTTTGCAAATGAGTTTACTCACAGGGTACTTTCTTTGTATACATTCGACTATACGGGCCAAGCCCGGGATTTACGGGAAATCGCGGGTTTTCGTTTGCCGGCAATTAAACCACTTGTATTAAGCGTCTCATCAAAAATGAATCCCGTGGTGAAATAATAATTTAAAAAATAGTTCGGGAAATGAGTTTACACCCTGGGTACTTTCTTTGTATACTTTTGACTATACGGGCCGAGTCCGGGATTTACGGGAAGACGCGGGTTTTCGTTTGCCGGCAATTAAACTTCTTTTATTCAGCGTCTCATCAAAAATGAAAACATTTTTAAAAACTACAAGTCTCATGCGTTTTAGTGGTGAAAAAAAATTTAAAAAATCGTTCGGGAAATGAGTTTACTCCCTGGGTACTTTCTTTGTATACTTTTGACTATACGGGCCGAGTCCGGGATTTACGGGAAGTCGCGGGTTTTCGTTTGCCGGCGATTAAACTTCTTTTATTCAGCGTCTCATCAAAAATGAAAATATTTTTAAATACTACAAGTCTCATGGGCTTTAGTGGTGAAATAATAATTTAAAAAATCGTTCGGGAAATGCGTTTACACCCTGGGTACTTTCTTTGTATACTTTTGACTATACGGGCCGAGTCCGGGATTTACGGGAAATCGCAGGTTTTCGTTTGCCGGCGATTAAACTTCTTTTATTCAGCGTCTCATCAAAAATGAAAACATTTTTGAAAACTACAAGTCTCATGCGATTTAGTGGTGAAAAAATAATTTAAAAAATCGTTTGGGAAATGAGTTTACTCCCTGGGTACTTTCTTTGTATACTTTTGACTATGCGGGCCGAGTCCGGGGTTTACGGGAAATGGCGGGTTTTCGTTTGCCGGCGATTAAACTTCTTTTATTCAGCGTCTCATCAAAAATGAAAACATTTTTAAAAACTACAAGTCTCAAGCGTTTTAGTGGTGAAAAGATAATTTAAAAAATCGTTTTGGAAATGAGTTTACTCACAGGGTACTTTCTTTGTATACATTCGACTATACGGGCCAAGCCCGGGATTTACGGGAAATCGCGGGTTTTCGTTTGCCGGCAATTAAACCACTTTTATTAAGCGTCTCATCAAAAATGAATCCCGTGGTGAAATAATAATTTAAAAAATAGTTCGGGAAATGAGTTTACACCCTGGGTACTTTCTTTGTATACTTTTGACTATACGGGCCGAGTCCGGGATTTACGGGAAATCGCAGGTTTTCGTTTGCCGGCGATTAAACTTCTTTTATTCAGCGTCTCATCAAAAATGAAAAAATTTTTATAAACTACAAGTCTTATGCGTTTTAGTGGTGAAAAAATAATTTAAAAAATCGTTCTGGAAATGAGTTTACTCCCTGGGTACTATCTTTGTATACTTTTGACTATACGGGCCAAGCCCGGGATTTACGGGAAATCTCGGGTTTTCGTTTGCCGGCGATTAAACAACTTTCATTAAGCGTCTCATCAAAAATGAAAACATTTTTAAAAACTACAAGTCTTATGCGTTTTAGTGGTGAAAAAATAATTTAAAAAATCGTTCTGGAAATGAGTTTACTCCCTGGGTACTATCTTTGTATACTTCTGACTATACGGGCCAAGCCCAGGATTTACGGGAAATCTCGGGTTTTCGTTTGCCGGCAATTAAACTTCTTTTATTCAGCGTCTCATCAAAAATGAAAACATTTTTAAAAACTACAAGTCTCATGCGTTTTAGTGGTGAAAAAAAATTTAAAAAATCGTTCGGGAAATGAGTTTACTCCCTGGGTACCTTCTTTATATACTTTTGACTATACGGGCCGAGTCCAGGATTTACGGGAAGTCGCGGGTTTTTGTTTGCCGGCGATTAAACTTCTTTTATTCAGCGTCTCATCAAAAATGAAAATATTTTTAAATACTACAAGTCTCATGGGCTTTAGTGGTGAAATAATAATTTAAAAAATCGTTCAGGAAATGCGTTTACACCCTGGGTACTTTCTTTGTATACTTTTGACTATACGGGCCGAGTCCGGGATTTACGGGAAATCGCAGGTTTTCGTTTGCCGGCGATTAAACTTCTTTTATTCAGGGTCTCATCAAAAATGAAAACATTTTTGAAAACTACAAGTCTCATGCGATTTAGTGGTGAAAAAATAATTTAAAAAATCGTTTGGGAAATGAGTTTACTCCCTGGGTACTTTCTTTGTATACTTTTGACTATGCGGGCCGAGTCCGGGGTTTACGGGAAATGGCGGGTTTTCGTTTGCCGGCGATTAAACTTCTTTTATTCAGCGTCTCATCAAAAATGAAAACATTTTTGAAAACTACAAGTCTCAAGCGTTTTAGTGGTGAAAAGATAATTTAAAAAATTGTTTTGGAAATGAGTTTACTCACAGGGTACTTTCTTTGTATACATTCGACTATACGGGCCAAGCCCGGGATTTACGGGAAATCGCGGGTTTTCGTTTGCCGGTAATTAAACCACTTTTATTAAGCGTCTCATCAAAAATGAATCCCGTGGTGAAATAATAATTTAAAAAATAGTTCGGGAAATGAGTTTACACCATGGGTACTTTCTTTGTATACTTTTGACTATACGGGCCGAGTCCGGGATTTACGGGAAATCGCAGGTTTTCGTTTGCCGGCGATTAAACTTCTTTTATTCAGCGTCTCATCAAAAATGAAAAAATTTTTATAAACTACAAGTCTTATGCGTTTTAGTGGTGAAAAAATAATTTAAAAAATCGTTCTGGAAATGAGTTTACTCCCTGGGTACTATCTTTGTATACTTTTGACTATACGGGCCAAGCCCGGGATTTACGGAAATCTCGGGTTTTCGTTTGCCGGCGATTAAACAACTTTCATTAAGCGTCTCATCAAAAATGAAAACATTTTTAAAAACTACAAGTCTTATGCGTTTTAGTGGTGAAAAAATAATTTAAAAAATCGTTCTGGAAATGAGTTTACTCCTTGGGTACTATCTTTGTATACTTTTGACTATACGGGCCAAGCCTAGGATTTACGGGAAATCTCGGGTTTTCGTTTGCCGGCGATTAAACCTCTTTCATTAGGCATCTCATCAAAAATGCAAACATTTTTGAAAACTACAAGTCTCATGCGTTTTAGTGTTGAAAAAATAAATTAAAAAATCGTTCTGGAAATGAGTTTACTCACAGGGTACTTTCTTTGTATACATTCGACTATACGGGCCAAGCCCGGGATTTACGGGAAATCGCGGGTTTTCGTTTGCCGGCGATTAAACAACTTTCATTAAGCGTCTCATCAAAAATGAAAACATTTCTGAAAACTACAAGTCTCATGCGTTTTAGTGGTGAAAATTAATTTAAAATATCGTTTGGGAAATGAGTTTACTCCCTGGGTACTTTCTTTGTATACTTTTGACTATACGGGCTGAGTCCGGGATTTACGGGAAGATGCGGGTTTTCATTTGCCGGCAATTAAACTTCTTTTATTCAGCGTCTCATCAAAAATGAAAACATTTTTAAAAACTACAAGTCTCATGCGTTTTAGTGGTGAAAAAAAATTTAAAAAATCGTTCGGGGAATGAGTTTACTCCCTGGGTACTTTCTTTGTATACTTTTGACTATACGGGCCGAGTCCGGGATTTACGGGAAGGCGCGGGTTTTCGTTTGCCGGCGATTAAACTTCTTTTATTCAGCGTCTCATCAAAAATGAAAATATTTTTAAATACTACAAGTCTCATGGGCTTTAGTGGTGAAATAATAATTTAAAAAATCGTTCGGGAAATGAGTTTACACCATGGGTACTTTCTTTGTATACTTTTGACTATACGAGCCGAGTCCGGGATTTACGGGAAATCGCAGGTGTTCGTTTGCCGGCGATTAAACTTCTTTTATTCAGCGTCTCATCAAAAATGAAAATATTTTTAAATACTACAAGTCTTATGGGCTTTAGTGGTGAAATAATAATTTAAAAAATCGTTCGGGAAATGAGTTTACACCCTGGGTACTTTCTTTGTATACTTTTGACTATACGGGCCGAGTCCGGGATTTACGGGAAATCGCAGGTTTTCGTTTGCCGGCGATTAAACTTCTTTTATTCAGCGTCTCATCAAAAATGAAAACATTTTTAAAAACTACAAGTCTCATGCGTTTAGTGGTAAAAAAATAATATAAAAAATCGTTCGGGAAATGAGTTTACTCCCTGGGTACTTTCTTTGTATACTTTTGACTATACGGGCGGAGTCCGGGATTTACGGGAAGACGCGGGTTTTCGTTTGCCGGCAATTAAACTTCTTTTATTCAGCGTCTCATCAAAAATGAAAACATTTTTAAAAACTACAAGTCTCATGCGTTTTAGTGGTGAAAAAAAATTTAAAAAATCGTTCGGGAAATGAGTTTACTCCCTGGGTACTTTCTTTGTATACTTTTGACTATACGGGCCGAGTCCGGGATTTACGGGAAATCGCAGGTTTTCGTTTGCCGGCGATTAAACTTCTTTTATTCAGCGTCTCATCGAAAATGAAAACATTTTTGAAAACTACAAGTCTCATGCGATTTAGTGGTGAAAAAATAATTTAAAAAATCGTTTGGGAAATGCGTTTACTCCCTGGGTACTTTCTTTGTATACTTTTGACTATGCGGGCCGAGTCCGGGGTTTACGGGAAATGGCGGGTTTTCGTTTGCCGGCGATTAAACTTCTTTTATTCAGCGTCTCATCAAAAATGAAAACATTTTTGAAAACTACAAGTCTCAAGCATTTTAGTGGTGAAAAGATAATTTAAAAAATCGTTTTGGAAATGAGTTTACTCACAGGGTACTTTCTTTGTATACATTCGACTATACGGGCCAACCCGGGATTTACGGGAAATCGCGGGTTTTCGTTTGCCGGCAATTAAACCACTTTTATTAAGCGTCTCATCAAAAATGAATCCCGTGGTGAAATAATAATTTAAAAAATAGTTCGGGAAATGAGTTTACACCCTGGGTACTTTCTTTGTATACTTTTGACTATACGGGCCGAGTCCGGGATTTACGGGAAATCGCAGGTTTTCGTTTGCCGGCGATTAAACTTCTTTTATTCAGCGTCTCATCAAAATTGAAAAAATTTTTATAAACTACAAGTTTTATGCGTTTTAGTGGTGAAAAAATAATTTAAAAAATCGTTCTGGAAATGAGTTTACTCCCTGGGTACTATCTTTGTATACTTTTGACTATACGGGCCAAGCCCGGGATTTACGGGAAATCTCGGGTTTTCGTTTGCCGGCGATTAAACAACTTTCATTAAGCGTCTCATCAAAAATAAAAACATTTTTAAAAACTACAAGTCTCATGCGTTTTAGTGTTGAAAAAATAAATTAAAAAATCGTTCTGGAAATGAGTTTACTCACAGGGTACTTTCTTTGTATACATTCGACTATACGGGCCAAGCCCGGGATTTACGGGAAATCGCGGGTTTTCGTTTGCCGGCTATTAAACAACTTTCATTAAGCGTCTCATCAAAAATGAAAACATTTCTGAAAACTACAAGTCTCATGCGTTTTAGTGGTGAAAATTAATTTAAAATATCGTTTGGGAAATGAGTTTTTACTCCCTGGGTACTTTCTTTGTATACTTTTGACTATACGGGCTGAGTCCGGGATTTACGGGAAGACGCGGATTTTCATTTGCCGGCAATTAAACTTCTTTTATTCAGCGTCTCATCAAAAATGAAAATATTTTTAAAAACTACAAGTCTCATGCGTTTTAGTGGTGAAAAAAAATTTAAAAAATCGTTCGGGGAATGAGTTTACTCCCTGGGTACTTTCTTTGTATACTTTTGACTATACGGGCCGAGTCCGGGATTTACGGGAAGGCGCGGGTTTTCGTTTGCCGGCGATTAAACTTCTTTTATTCAGCGTCTCATCAAAAATGAAAATATTTTTAAATACTACAAGTCTCATGGGCTTTAGTGGTGAAATAATAATTTAAAAAATCGTTCGGGAAATGAGTTTACACCCTGGGTACTTTCTTTGTATACTTTTGACTATACGGGCCGAGTCCGGGATTTACGGGAAATCGCAGGTTTTCGTTTGCCGGCGATTAAACTTCTTTTATTCAGCGTCTCATCAAAAATGAAAACATTTTTAAAAACTACAAGTCTCATGCGTTTTAGTGGTGAAAAAAAATTTAAAATATCGTTTGGGAAATGAGTTTACTCCCTGGGTACTTTCTTTGTATACTTTTGACTATACGGGCCGAGTCCGGGATTTACGGGAAGGCGCGGGTTTTCGTTTGCCGGCGATTAAACTTCTTTTATTCAGCGTCTCATCAAAAATGAAAATATTTTTAAATACTACAAGTCTCATGGGCTTTAGTGGTGAAATAATAATTTAAAAAATCGTTCGGGAAATGAGTTTACACCCTGGGTACTTTCTTTGTATACTTTTGACTATACGGGCCGAGTCCGGGATTTACGGGAAATCGCAGGTTTTCGTTTGCCGGCGATTAAACTTCTTTTATTCAGCGTCTCATCAAAAATGAAAACATTTTTAAAAACTACAAGTCTCATGCGTTTTAGTGGTGAAAAAAAATTTAAAATATCGTTTGGGAAATGAGTTTACTCCCTGGGTACTTTCTTTGTATACTTTTGACTATACGGGCTGAGTCCGGGATTTACGGGAAGACGCGGATTTTCATTTGCCGGCAATTAAACTTCTTTTATTCAGCGTCTCATCAAAAATGAAAATATTTTTAAAAACTACAAGTCTCATGCGTTTTAGTGGTGAAAAAAAATTTAAAAAATCGTTCGGGGAATGAGTTTACTCCCTGGGTACTTTCTTTGTATACTTTTGACTATACGGGCCGAGTCCGGGATTTACGGGAAGGCGCGGGTTTTCGTTTGCCGGCGATTAAACTTCTTTTATTCAGCGTCTCATCAAAAATGAAAATATTTTTAAATACTACAAGTCTCATGGGCTTTAGTGGTGAAATAATAATTTAAAAAATCGTTCGGGAAATGAGTTTACACCCTGGGTACTTTCTTTGTATACTTTTGACTATACGGGCCGAGTCCGGGATTTACGGGAAATCGCAGGTTTTCGTTTGCCGGCGATTAAACTTCTTTTATTCAGCGTCTCATCAAAAATGAAAACATTTTTAAAAACTACAAGTCTCATGCGTTTTAGTGGTGAAAAAAAATTTAAAATATCGTTTGGGAAATGAGTTTACTCCCTGGGTACTTTCTTTGTATACTTTTGACTATACGGGCTGAGTCCGGGATTTACGGGAAGACGCGGATTTTCATTTGCCGGCAATTAAACTTCTTTTATTCAGCGTCTCATCAAAAATGAAAATATTTTTAAAAACTACAAGTCTCATGCGTTTTAGTGGTGAAAAAAAATTTAAAAAATCGTTCGGGGAATGAGTTTACTCCCTGGGTACTTTCTTTGTATACTTTTGACTATACGGGCCGAGTCCAAGATTTACGGGAAGGCGCGGGTTTTCGTTTGCCGGCGATTAAACTTCTTTTATTCAGCGTCTCATCAAAAATGAAAATATTTTTAAATACTACAAGTCTCATGGGCTTTAGTGGTGAAATAATAATTTAAAAAATCGTTCGGGAAATGAGTTTACACCCTGGGTACTTTCTTTGTATACTTTTGACTATACGGGCCGAGTCCGGGATTTACGGGAAATCGCAGGTTTTCGTTTGCCGGCGATTAAACTTCTTTTATTCAGCGTCTCATCAAAAATGAAAACATTTTTAAAAACTACAAGTCTCATGCGTTTAGTGGTAAAAAAATAATATAAAAAATCGTTCGGGAAATGAGTTTACTCCTTGGGTACTTTCTTTGTATACTTTTGACTATACGGGCCGAGTCCGGGATTTACGGGAAGACGCGGGTTTTCGTTAGCCGGCAATTAAACTTCTTTTATTCAGCGTCTCATCAAAAATGAAAACATTTTTAAAAACTACAAGTCTCATGCGTTTTAGTGGTGAAAAAAAATTTAAAAAATCGTTCGGGAAATGAGTTTACTCCCTGGGTACTTTCTTTGTATACTTTTGACTATACGGGCCGAGTCCGGGATTTACGGGAAGTCGCGGGTTTTCGTTTGCCGGCGATTAAACTTCTTTTATTCAGCGTCTCATCAAAAATGAAAATATTTTTAAATACTACAAGTCTCATGGGCTTTAGTGGTGAAATAATAATTTAAAAAATCGTTCGGGAAATGCCTTTACACCCTGGGTACTTTCTTTGTATACTTTTGACTATACGGGCCGAGTCCGGGATTTACGGGAAATCGCAGGTTTTCGTTTGCCGGCGATTAAACTTCTTTTATTCAGCGTCTCATCAAAAATGAAAACATTTTTGAAAACTACAAGTCTCATGCGATTTAGTGGTGAAAAAATAATTTAAAAAATCGTTTGGGAAATGAGTTTACTCACTGGGTACTTTCTTTGTATACTTTTGACTATGCGGGCCGAGTCCGGGGTTTACGGGAAATGGCGGGTTTTCGTTTGCCGGCGATTAAACTTCTTTTATTCAGCGTCTCATCAAAAATGAAAACATTTTTGAAAACTACAAGTCTCAAGCGTTTTAGTGGTAAAAAGATAATTTAAAAAATCGTTTTGGAAATGAGTTTACTCACAGGGTACTTTCTTTGTATACATTCGACTATACGGGCCAAGCCCGGGATTTACGGGAAATCGCGGGTTTTCGTTTGCCGGCAATTAAACCACTTTTATTAAGCGTCTCATCAAAAATGAATCCCGTGGTGAAATAATAATTTGAAAAATAGTTCGGGAAATGAGTTTACACCCTGGGTACTTTCTTTGTATACTTTTGACTATACGGGCCGAGTCCGGGATTTACGGGAAATCGCAGGTTTTCGTTTGCCGGCGATTAAACTTCTTTTATTCAGCGTCTCATCAAAAATGAAAAAAATTTTATAAACTACAAGTCTTATGCGTTTTAGTGGTGAAAAAATAATTTAAAAAATCGTTCTGGAAATGAGTTTACTCCCTGGGTACTATCTTTGTATACTTTTGACTATACGGGCCAAGCCCGGGATTTACGGGAAATCTCGGGTTTTCGTTTGCCGGCGATTAAACAACTTTCATTAAGCGTCTCATCAAAAATGAAAACATTTTTAAAAACTACAAGTCTTATGCGTTTTAGTGGTGAAAAAATAATTTAAAAAATCGTTCTGGAAATGAGTTTACTCCCTGGGTACTATCTTTGTATACTTTTGACTATACGGGCCAAGCCCAGGATTTACGGGAAATCTCGGGTTTTTGTTTGCCGGCGATTAAACCTCTTTCATTAGGCATCTCATCAAAAATGAAAACATTTCTGAAAACTACAAGTCTCATGCGTTTTAGTGGTGAAAATTAATTTAAAATATCGTTTGGGAAATGAGTTTACTCCCTGGGTACTTTCTTTGTATACTTTTGACTATACGGGCCGAGTCCGGGATTTACGGGAAGACGCGGGTTTTCATTTGCCGGCAATTAAACTTCTTTTATTCAGCGTCTCATCAAAAATGAAAACATTTTTAAAAACTACAAGTCTCATGCGTTTAGTGGTAAAAAAATAATATAAAAAATCGTTCGGGAAATGAGTTTACTCCCTGGGTACTTTCTTTGTATACTTTTGACTATACGGGCCGAGTCCGGGATTTACGGGAAGACGCGGGTTTTCGTTAGCCGGCAATTAAACTTCTTTTATTCAGCGTCTCATCAAAAATGAAAACATTTTTAAAAACTACAAGTCTCATGCGTTTTAGTGGTGAAAAAAAATTTAAAAAATCGTTCGGGAAATGAGTTTACTCCCTGGGTACTTTCTTTGTATACTTTTGACTATACGGGCCGAGTCCGGGATTTACGGGAAGTCGCGGGTTTTCGTTTGCCGGCGATTAAACTTCTTTTATTCAGCGTCTCATCAAAAATGAAAATATTTTTAAATACTACAAGTCTCATGGGCTTTAGTGGTGAAATAATAATTTAAAAAATCGTTCGGGAAATGCCTTTACACCCTGGGTACTTTCTTTGTATACTTTTGACTATACGGGCCGAGTCCGGGATTTACGGGAAATCGCAGGTTTTCGTTTGCCGGCGATTAAACTTCTTTTATTCAGCGTCTCATCAAAAATGAAAACATTTTTGAAAACTACAAGTCTCATGCGATTTAGTGGTGAAAAAATAATTTAAAAAATCGTTTGGGAAATGAGTTTACTCACTGGGTACTTTCTTTGTATACTTTTGACTATGCGGGCCGAGTCCGGGGTTTACGGGAAATGGCGGGTTTTCGTTTGCCGGCGATTAAACTTCTTTTATTCAGCGTCTCATCAAAAATGAAAACATTTTTGAAAACTACAAGTCTCAAGCGTTTTAGTGGTAAAAAGATAATTTAAAAAATCGTTTTGGAATTGAGTTTACTCACAGGGTACTTTCTTTGTATACATACGACTATACGGGCCAAGCCCGGGATTTACGGGAAATCGCGGGTTTTCGTTTGCCGGCAATTAAACCACTTTTATTAAGCGTCTCATCAAAAATGAATCCCGTGGTGAAATAATAATTTGAAAAATAGTTCGGGAAATGAGTTTACACCCTGGGTACTTTCTTTGTATACTTTTGACTATACGGGCCGAGTCCGGGATTTACGGGAAATCGCAGGTTTTCGTTTACCGGCGATTAAACTTCTTTTATTCAGCGTCTCATCAAAAATGAAAAAAATTTTATAAACTACAAGTCTTATGCGTTTTAGTGGTGAAAAAATAATTTAAAAAATCGTTCTGGAAATGAGTTTACTCCCTGGGTACTATCTTTGTATACTTTTGACTATACGGGCCAAGCCCGGGATTTACGGGAAATCTCGGGTTTTCGTTTGCCGACGATTAAACAACTTTCATTAAGCGTCTCATCAAAAATGAAAACATTTTTAAAAACTACAAGTCTTATGCGTTTTAGTGGTGAAAAAATAATTTAAAAAATCGTTCTGGAAATGAGTTTACTCCCTGGGTACTATCTTTGTATACTTTTGACTATACGGGCCAAGCCCAGGATTTACGGGAAATCTCGGGTTTTTGTTTGCCGGCGATTAAACCTCTTTCATTAGGCATCTCATCAAAAATGCAAACATTTTTGAAAACTACAAGTCTCATGCGTTTTAGTGTTGAAAAAATAAATTAAAAAATCGTTCTGGAAATGAGTTTACTCACAGGGTACTTTCTTTGTATACATTCGACTATACGGGCCAAGCCCGGGATTTACGGGAAATCGCGGGTTTTCGTTTGCCGGCGATTAAACAACTTTCATTAAGCGTCTCATCAAAAATGAAAACATTTCTGAAAACTACAAGTCTCATGCGTTTTAGTGGTGAAAATTAATTTAAAATATCGTTTGGGAAATGAGTTTACTCCCTGGGTACTTTCTTTGTATACTTTTGACTATACGGGCCGAGTCCGGGATTTACGGGAAGACGCGGGTTTTCATTTGCCGGCAATTAAACTTCTTTTATTCAGCGTCTCATCAAAAATGAAAACATTTTTAAAAACTACAAGTCTCATGCGTTTTAGTGGTGAAAAAAAATTTAAAAAATCTTTCGGGGAATGAGTTTACTCCCTGGGTACTTTCTTTGTATACTTTTGACTATACGGGACGAGTCCGGGATTTACGGGAAGGCGCGGGTTTTCGTTTGCCGGCGATTAAACTTCTTTTATTCAGCGTCTCATCAAAAATAAAAAATATTTTTATATACTACAAGTCTCATGGGCTTTAGTGGTGAAATAATAATTTAAAAAATCGTTCGGGAAATAAGTTTACACCCTGGGTACTTTCTTTGTATACTTTTGACTATACGAGCCGAGTCCGGGATTTACGGGAAATCGCAGGTTTTCGTTTGCCGGCGATTAAACTTCTTTTATTCAGCGTCTCATCAAAAATGAAAATATTTTTAAATACTACAAGTCTTATGGGCTTTAGTGGTGAAATAATAATTTAAAAAATCGTTCGGGAAATGAGTTTACACCCTGGGTACTTTCTTTGTATACTTTTGACTATACGGGCCGAGTCCGGGATTTACGGGAAATCGCAGGTTTTCGTTTGCCGGCGATTAAACTTCTTTTATTCAGCGTCTCATCAAAAATGAAAACATTTCTGAAAACTACAAGTCTCATGCGTTTTAGTGGTGAAAATTAATTTAAAATATCGTTTGGGAAATGAGTTTACTCCCTGGGTACTTTCTTTGTATACTTTTGACTATACGGGCCGAGTCCGGGATTTACGGGAAATCGCAGGTTTTCGTTTGCCGGCGATTAAACCTCTTTTATTCAGCATCTCATCAAAAATGAAAACATTTCTGAAAACTACAAGTCTCATGCGTTTTAGTGGTGAAAATTAATTTAAAATATCGTTTGGGAAATGAGTTTACTCCCTGCGTACTTTGTTTGTATACTTTTGACCATACGGGCCGAGTCCGGGATTTACGGGAAATCGCAGGTTTTCGTTTGCCGGCGATTAAACTTCTTTTATTCAGCGTCTCATCAAAAATGAGAATATTTTTAAATACTACAAGTCTCATGGGCTTTAGTGGTGAAATAATAATTTAAAAAATCGTTCGGGAAATGAGTTTACACCCTGGGTACTTTCTTTGTATACTTTTGACTATACGGGCCGAGTCCGGGATTTACGGCAAATCGCAGGTTTTCGTTTGCCGGCGATTAAACTTCTTTTATTCAGCGTCTCATCAAAAATGAAAACATTTTTGAAAACTACAAGTCTCATGCGATTTAGTGGTGAAAAAATAATTTAAAAAATCGTTTGGGAAATGAGTTTACTCCCTGGGTACTTTCTTTGTATACTTTTGACTATGCGGGCCGAGTCCGGGGTTTACGGGAAATGGCGGGTTTTCGTTTTCCGGCGATTAAACTTCTTTTATTCAGCGTCTCATCAAAAATGAAAACATTTTTGAAAACTACAAGTCTCATGGGCTTTAGTGGTAAAATAATAATTTAAAAAATCGTTCGGGAAATGAGTTTACACCCCGGGTACTTTCTTTGTATACTTTTGACTATACGGGCCAAGCCCGTGATTTACGGGAAATCGCGGGTTTTCGTTTGCCGGCGATTAAACAACTTTCATTAAGCGTCTCATCAAAAATGAAAACATTTCTGAAAACTACAAGTCTCATGCGTTTTAGTGGTGAAAATTAATTTAAAATATCGTTTGGGAAATGAGTTTACTTCCTGGGTAATTTCTTTGTATACTTTTGACTATACGGGCCGAGTCCGGGATTTACGGGAAATCGCAGGTTTTCGTTTGCCGGCGATTAAACTTCTTTTATTCAGCGTCTCATCAAAAATGAAAATATTTTTAAATACTACAAGTCTTATGGGCTTTAGTGGTGAAATAATAATTTAAAAAATCGTTCGGGAAATGAGTTTACACCCTGGGTACTTTCTTTGTATACTTTTGACTATACGGGCCGAGTCCGGGATTTACGGGAAATCGCAGGTTTTCGTTTGCCGGCGATTAAACTTCTTTTATTCAGCGTCTCATCAAAAATGAAAACATTTCTGAAAACTACAAGTCTCATGCGTTTTAGTGGTGAAAATTAATTTAAAATATCGTTTGGGAAATGAGTTTACTCCCTGGGTACTTTCTTTGTATACTTTTGACTATACGGGCCGAGTCCGGGATTTACGGGAAATCGCAGGTTTTCGTTTGCCGGCGATTAAACCTCTTTTATTCAGCATCTCATCAAAAATGAAAACATTTCTGAAAACTACAAGTCTCATGCGTTTTAGTGGTGAAAATTAATTTAAAATATCGTTTGGGAAATGAGTTTACTCCCTGCGTACTTTGTTTGTATACTTTTGACCATACGGGCCGAGTCCGGGATTTACGGGAAATCGCAGGTTTTCGTTTGCCGGCGATTAAACTTCTTTTATTCAGCGTCTCATCAAAAATGAGAATATTTTTAAATACTACAAGTCTCATGGGCTTTAGTGGTGAAATAATAATTTAAAAAATCGTTCGGGAAATGAGTTTACACCCTGGGTACTTTCTTTGTATACTTTTGACTATACGGGCCGAGTCCGGGATTTACGGCAAATCGCAGGTTTTCGTTTGCCGGCGATTAAACTTCTTTTATTCAGCGTCTCATCAAAAATGAAAACATTTTTGAAAACTACAAGTCTCATGCGATTTAGTGGTGAAAAAATAATTTAAAAAATCGTTTGGGAAATGAGTATACTCCCTGGGTACTTTCTTTGTATACTTTTGACTATGCGGGCCGAGTCCGGGGTTTACGGGAAATGGCGGGTTTTCGTTTTCCGGCGATTAAACTTCTTTTATTCAGCGTCTCATCAAAAATGAAAACATTTTTGAAAACTACAAGTCTCATGGGCTTTAGTGGTAAAATAATAATTTAAAAAATCGTTCGGGAAATGAGTTTACACCCCGGGTACTTTCTTTGTATACTTTTGACTATACGGGCCAAGCCCGTGATTTACGGGAAATCGCGGGTTTTCGTTTGCCGGCGATTAAACAACTTTCATTAAGCGTCTCATCAAAAATGAAAACATTTCTGAAAACTACAAGTCTCATGCGTTTTAGTGGTGAAAATTAATTTAAAATATCGTTTGGGAAATGAGTTTACTTCCTGGGTAATTTCTTTGTATACTTTTGACTATACGGGCCGAGTCCGGGATTTACGGGAAATCGCAGGTTTTCGTTTGCCGGCGATTAAACTTCTTTTATTCAGCGTCTCATCAAAAATGAAAACATTTTTGAAAACTACAAGGCTCATGCGTTTTAGTGGTGAAAAAATAATTTAAAAAATCGTTCGGGAAATGAGTTTACTTCCTGGGTACTTTCTTTGTATACTTTTGACTATACGGGCTGAGTCCGGGATTTACGGGAAGTCGCGGGTTTTCGTTTTCCGGCGATTAAACTTCTTTTATTCAGCGTCTCATCAAAAATGAAAATATTTTTAAATACTACAAGTCTCATGGGCTTTAGTGGTGAAATAATAATTTAAAAAATAGTTCGGGAAATGAGTTTACACCCTGGGTACTTTCTTTGTTGAAGAAGTTTATTCATATCTTTGTTCCTATCCTCACTAATATTATAAATTTTTGTTTACAGTCTAATATTTTTCCTGATGATTTAAAACTTGCAGAGGTTATACCTGTTTTTAAGAAGGATGACTGTAATGATAAGGAGAACTATAGACCTGTTAGCTTGCTTCCCTGTTTATCAAAGGTTTTTGAAAGAATTATTCTTAATCAAATGCACACTTTTACGCATGACAAACTCAGCCCTCATCTATCAGGCTTCAGAAAGGGTTATAATACACAATATGCTCTCATTCGAATGATTGAACAATGGAAAAGCACACTTGATAATAAGGGTGTAGTTGGAGCAGTGCTAATGGACCTTTCAAAAGCTTTTGATACTATCAACCATGATTTGCTTATTGCAAAGCTGCATGCCTATGGTTTTTCTGAATCTTCTTTATTATTTATTCACTCATACTTGAAAAATCGTTTTCAGAGAACCAGAATAAATTCTTCTTTTAGCGAATGGCTTCCTCTTCAAGTTGGAGTTCCACAAGGATCAATCTTAGGACCTCCTTTCTTCAATTATTCTATAAACGATTTATTCTGGTTCATTATTCAATCATCCCTTTGTAACTTTGCAGATGATAACACCTTATATGCTTGTGAAAATTCATTAGAAGATGTAAAACAAACACTGCTTACTAATTTGGTCATAGTTAATAATTGGTTTTATGAAAATTACTTAGCAATAAATTTGAAAAAGTATCAATATATTGTATTAGGTCATCACGATGAAAGTTTGATATTTAACCATTTGAAAATTGCGTGTAAATCGTCTGTAGTGCTTCTTGGTGTCACGATTGACTCGAGACTAAACTTTCATTCGCATGTCAAAAACATCTGTAATAAGGCTAGTAGGAAACTCAACGTGCTTCAAAGGATATCTTCCTTTTTGACACCCAAGATAAAGCGTTTTCTCTTCAATTCATTTATTTTGTCTCAGTTTTCTTACTGTCCCTTAGTATGGATGTTTTGTGGAAAAGTTGCGAATAATCGAATCAATCGTATTCATGAACGTTGTCTAAGAATCATACAGGACGATATAAATGGCAGTTACGATGAACTTTTATCTTTATGTAATGTTAAAAATATTCACATCATCAATTTACAGAATTTAATGAAAGAGGTTTACAAATTTTTAAATGGATTGTCACCTCTATATATGAACGAGATATTTTCTGTTAGGGAAAACATGTACAACGTTCGTTGCTTTAATTTGATCAGGCGACCAACTTGTCGGACAACGTACTATGGCTTAAATACTTTATCAAATATTGCAGGGAAGCTATGGATATCTGTGCCTGACGCTACAAAGAATGCTCCTTCTCTCGAAGCCTTCCGTAGCTCAATAAAATTTTGGGAAGGTGATGTTTGCACCTGTAAATTATGCATGGATATACCATACATATTTTAACTTTACTTATTTATTTATTTATTTTTCTTATTCTTTATCGCTGTTTGCCTTGTTTTACGTTTTGTTGTCGATTTAAATTAGTTATTTAAATACTATTGTATCTATCGACGTTAAATAAAGAGAAAATCAAAAATCAAAAAAAAAAAAAAAATCCGGGATTTACGGGAAATCGCGGATTTTTGTTTGAGGGCGATTAAACTTCTTTTACTCAGCGTCTCATCAAAAATGAAAACATTTTTGAAAACTACAAGTCTCATGCGTTTTAGTGGTGAAAAAAAAATTTAAAAAATCGTTCGGGAAATGAGTTTACTCCCTGGGTACTTTCTTTGTATACATTCGACTATACGGGCCAAGCCCAGGATTTACGGGAAAACGCGGGATTTCGTTTGCCGGCGATTAAACCTCTTTCATTAAGCGTCTCATCAAAATGAAAACAATTTTGAAAACTACAAGTCTCATGCGTTTTAGTGGTGAAAAAAAAAATTAAAAAATCGTTCGGGAAATGAGTTTACTCCCTGGGTACTTTCTTTGTATACATTCGACTATACGGGCCAAGCCCGGGATTTACGGGAAATCGCGGGATTTCGTTTGCCGGCGATTAAACCTCTTTTAATAAGCGTCTCATCAAAAATGAAAACATTTTTGAAAACTACATGTCTCATGCGTTTTAGTGGTGAAAAAATACTTTAAAAAATCGTTCGGGAAATGAGTTAACTCCCTGGGTACTTTCTTTGTATACTTTGGACTATACGGGCCGAGTCCGGGATTTACGGGAAATCGCGGATTTTCGTTTGAGGGCGATTAAACTTCTTTTATTCAGCGTCTCATCAAAAATGAAAATATTTTTGAAAACTACAAGTCTCATGCGTTGTAGTGGTGAAAAAATAATATAAAAAATCGTTCGGATAATGAGTTTACTCGCTGGGTACTTTCTTTGTATACTTTTGACTATACGGGCCGAGTCCGGGGTTTACGGGAAATGGCGGGTTTTCGTTTGCCGGCGATTAAACTTCTTTTATTCAGTGTCTCATCAAAAATGAAAACATTTTTGAAAACTACAAGTCTCATGCGTTGTAGTGGTGAAAAAATAATTTAAAAAATCGTTCGGAAAATGAGTTTACTCACAGGGTACTTTCTTTGTATACATTCGACTATACGGGCCAAGCCCCGGATTTACGGGAAAACGCGGGATTTCGTTTGCCGGCGATTAAACCTCTTTCATTAAGCGTCTCATCAAAAATGAAAACATTTTTGAAAACTACAAGTCTCATGCGTTTTAGTGGTGAAAAAATAATTTAAAAAATCGTTCGGGAAATGAGTTTACTCCCTGGGTACTTTCTTTGTATACTTTTGACTATACGGGTCGAGTCCGGGATTTACGGGAAATCGCGGATTTTCGTTTGCCGGCGATTAAACTTCTTTTATTCAGCGTCCCATCAAATATGAAAATATTTTTGAAAACTACACGTCTCATGCGTTTAGTGGTAAAGAAAATAATATAAAAAATCGTTCGGGAAATGAGTTTACTCCCTGGGTACTTTCTTTGTATACTTTTGACTATACGGGTCGAGTCCGGGGTTTACGGGAAATCGCGGGATTTCGTTTGCCGGCGATTAAACTTCTTTCATTAACCCTCTCATCAAAAATGAAAATATTTTTGAAAACTACAAGTCTCATGCGTTGTAGTGGTGAAAAAATAATTTAAAAATCGTTCGGAAAATGAGTTTACTCCCTGGGTACTTTCTTTGTATACATTCGACTACACGGGCCAAGCCCGGGATTTACGGGAAATCGCGGGATTTCGTTTGCCGGCGATTAAACTTCTTTCATTAACCCTCTCATCAAAAATGAAAATATTTTTGAAAACTACAAGTCTCATGCGTTGTAGTGGTGAAAAAATAATTTAAAAATCGTTCGGAAAATGAGTTTACTCCCTGGGTACTTTCTTTGTATACTTTTGACTATACGGGCCGAGTCGGGGATTTACGGGAAGACGCGGGTTTTCGTTTGCCGGCGATTAAACTTCTTTTATTCAGCGTCTCATCAAAAATGAAAATATTTTTAAATACTACAAGTCTCATGGGCTTTAGTGGTGAAATAATAATTTAAAAAATCGTTCGGGAAATGAGTTTACACCCTGGGTACATTCTTTGTATACTTTTGACTATACGGGCCGAGTCCGGGATTTACGGGAAATCGCAGGTTTTCGTTTGCCGGCGATTAAACTTCTTTTATTCAGCGTCTCATCAAAAATGAAAATATTTTCAAATACTACAAGTCTCATGGGCTTTAGTGGTGAAATAATAATTTAAAAAATCGTTCGGGAAATGAGTTTACACCCTGGGTACTTTCTTTGTATACATTTGACTATACGGGCCGAGTCCGGGATTTACGGGAAATCGCAGGTTTTCGTTTGCCGGCGATTAAACTTCTTTTATTCAGCGTCTCATCAAAAATGAAAAAAATTTTATAAACTACAAGTCTCATGCGATTTAGTGGTGAAATAATAATTTAAAAAATCGTTCTGGAAATGAGTTTACTCCCTGGGTACTATCTTTGTATACTTTTGACTATACGGGCCAAGCCCGGGATTTACGGGAAATCTCGGGTTTTCGTTTGCCGGCGATTAAACAACTTTCATTAAGCGTCTCATCAAAAATGAAAACATTTTTGAAAACGACAAGTCTCATGCGTTTTAGTGGTGAAAAAATAATTTAAAAAATCGTTCGAGAAATGAGTTTACTCCCTGGGTACTTTCTTTGTATACTTTTGACTATACGGGTCGAGTCCGGGATTTACGGGAAATCGCGGATTTTCGTTTGCCGGCGATTAAACTTCTTTTATTCAGCGTCCCATCAAATATGAAAATATTTTTGAAAACTACACGTCTCATGCGTTTAGTGGTAAAGAAAATAATATAAAAAATCGTTCGGGAAATGAGTTTACTCCCTGGGTACTTTCTTTGTATACTTTTGACTATACGGGTCGAGTCCGGGGTTTACGGGAAATGGCGGGTTTTCGTTTGCCGTCGATTAAACTTCTTTTATTCAGCGTCTCATCAAAAATGAAAACATTTTTAAAAACTACAAGTCTCATGCGTTTTAGTGGTGAAAAGATAATTTAAAAAATCGTTTTGGAAATAAGTTTACTCACAGGGTACTTTCTTTGTATACATTCGACTACACGGGCCAAGCCCGGGATTTACGGGAAATCGCGGGATTTCGTTTGCCGGCGATTAAACTTCTTTCATTAACCCTCTCATCAAAAATGAAAATATTTTTGAAAACTACAAGTCTCATGCGTTGTAGTGGTGAAAAAATAATTTAAAAATCGTTCGGAAAATGAGTTTACTCCCTGGGTACTTTTTTTGTATACTTTTGACTATACGGGCCGAGTCCGGGGTTTACGGGAAATGGCGGGTTTTCGTTTGCCTGCGATTAAACTTCTTTTATTCAGTGTCTCATCAAAAATGAAAACATTTTTGAAAACTACAAGTCTCATGCGTTGTAGTGGTGAAAAAATAATTTAAAAAATCGTTCCGAAAATGAGTTTACTCACAGGGTACTTTCTTTGTATACATTCGACTATACGGGCCAAGCCCCGGATTTACGGGAAAACGCAGGATTTCGTTTGCCGGCGATTAAACCTCTTTCATTAAGCGTCTCATCAAAAATGAAAACATTTTTGAAAACTACAAGTCTCATGCGTTTTAGTGGTGAAATAATAATTTAAAAAATCGTTCTGGAAATGAGTTTACTCACAGGGTACTTTCTTTGTATACATTCGACTATACGGGCCAAGCCCGGGATTTACGGGAAATCGCGGGTTTTCGTTTGCCGGCGATTAAACAACTTTCATTAAGCGTCTCATCCAAAATGAAAACATTTTTGAAAACTACAAGTCTCATGGGCTTTAGTGGTAAAATAATAATTTAAAAAATCGTTCGGGAAATGAGTTTACACCCCGGGTACTTTCTTTGTATACTTTTGACTATACGGGCCAAGCCCGTGATTTACGGGAAATCGCGGGTTTTCGTTTGCCGGCGATTAAACAACTTTCATTAAGCGTCTCATCAAAAATGAAAACATTTCTGAAAACTACAAGTCTCATGCGTTTTAGTGGTGAAAATTAATTTAAAATATCGTTTGGGAAATGAGTTTACTTCCTGGGTAATTTCTTTGTATACTTTTGACTATACGGGCCGAGTCCGGGATTTACGGGAAATCGCAGGTTTTCGTTTGCCGGCGATTAAACTTCTTTTATTCAGCGTCTCATCAAAAATGAAAACATTTTTGAAAACTACAAGGCTCATGCGTTTTAGTGGTGAAAAAATAATTTAAAAAATCGTTCGGGAAATGAGTTTACTTCCTGGGTACTTTCTTTGTATACTTTTGACTATACGGGCTGAGTCCGGGATTTACGGGAAGTCGCGGGTTTTCGTTTTCCGGCGATTAAACTTCTTTTATTCAGCGTCTCATCAAAAATGAAAATATTTTTAAATACTACAAGTCTCATGGGCTTTAGTGGTGAAATAATAATTTAAAAAATAGTTCGGGAAATGAGTTTACACCCTGGGTACTTTCTTTGTTGAAGAAGTTTATTCATATCTTTGTTCCTATCCTCACTAATATTATAAATTTTTGTTTACAGTCTAATATTTTTCCTGATGATTTAAAACTTGCAGAGGTTATACCTGTTTTTAAGAAGGATGACTGTAATGATAAGGAGAACTATAGACCTGTTAGCTTGCTTCCCTGTTTATCAAAGGTTTTTGAAAGAATTATTCTTAATCAAATGCACACTTTTACGCATGACAAACTCAGCCCTCATCTATCAGGCTTCAGAAAGGGTTATAATACACAATATGCTCTCATTCGAATGATTGAACAATGGAAAAGCACACTTGATAATAAGGGTGTAGTTGGAGCAGTGCTAATGGACCTTTCAAAAGCTTTTGATACTATCAACCATGATTTGCTTATTGCAAAGCTGCATGCCTATGGTTTTTCTGAATCTTCTTTATTATTTATTCACTCATACTTGAAAAATCGTTTTCAGAGAACCAGAATAAATTCTTCTTTTAGCGAATGGCTTCCTCTTCAAGTTGGAGTTCCACAAGGATCAATCTTAGGACCTCCTTTCTTCAATTATTCTATAAACGATTTATTCTGGTTCATTATTCAATCATCCCTTTGTAACTTTGCAGATGATAACACCTTATATGCTTGTGAAAATTCATTAGAAGATGTAAAACAAACACTGCTTACTAATTTGGTCATAGTTAATAATTGGTTTTATGAAAATTACTTAGCAATAAATTTGAAAAAGTATCAATATATTGTATTAGGTCATCACGATGAAAGTTTGATATTTAACCATTTGAAAATTGCGTGTAAATCGTCTGTAGTGCTTCTTGGTGTCACGATTGACTCGAGACTAAACTTTCATTCGCATGTCAAAAACATCTGTAATAAGGCTAGTAGGAAACTCAACGTGCTTCAAAGGATATCTTCCTTTTTGACACCCAAGATAAAGCGTTTTCTCTTCAATTCATTTATTTTGTCTCAGTTTTCTTACTGTCCCTTAGTATGGATGTTTTGTGGAAAAGTTGCGAATAATCGAATCAATCGTATTCATGAACGTTGTCTAAGAATCATACAGGACGATATAAATGGCAGTTACGATGAACTTTTATCTTTATGTAATGTTAAAAATATTCACATCATCAATTTACAGAATTTAATGAAAGAGGTTTACAAATTTTTAAATGGATTGTCACCTCTATATATGAACGAGATATTTTCTGTTAGGGAAAACATGTACAACGTTCGTTGCTTTAATTTGATCAGGCGACCAACTTGTCGGACAACGTACTATGGCTTAAATACTTTATCAAATATTGCAGGGAAGCTATGGATATCTGTGCCTGACGCTACAAAGAATGCTCCTTCTCTCGAAGCCTTCCGTAGCTCAATAAAATTTTGGGAAGGTGATGTTTGCACCTGTAAATTATGCATGGATATACCATACATATTTTAACTTTACTTATTTATTTATTTATTTTTCTTATTCTTTATCGCTGTTTGCCTTGTTTTACGTTTTGTTGTCGATTTAAATTAGTTATTTAAATACTATTGTATCTATCGACGTTAAATAAAGAGAAAATCAAAAATCAAAAAAAAAAAAAAAATCCGGGATTTACGGGAAATCGCGGATTTTTGTTTGAGGGCGATTAAACTTCTTTTACTCAGCGTCTCATCAAAAATGAAAACATTTTTGAAAACTACAAGTCTCATGCGTTTTAGTGGTGAAAAAAAAATTTAAAAAATCGTTCGGGAAATGAGTTTACTCCCTGGGTACTTTCTTTGTATACATTCGACTATACGGGCCAAGCCCAGGATTTACGGGAAAACGCGGGATTTCGTTTGCCGGCGATTAAACCTCTTTCATTAAGCGTCTCATCAAAATGAAAACAATTTTGAAAACTACAAGTCTCATGCGTTTTAGTGGTGAAAAAAAAAATTAAAAAATCGTTCGGGAAATGAGTTTACTCCCTGGGTACTTTCTTTGTATACATTCGACTATACGGGCCAAGCCCGGGATTTACGGGAAATCGCGGGATTTCGTTTGCCGGCGATTAAACCTCTTTTAATAAGCGTCTCATCAAAAATGAAAACATTTTTGAAAACTACATGTCTCATGCGTTTTAGTGGTGAAAAAATACTTTAAAAAATCGTTCGGGAAATGAGTTAACTCCCTGGGTACTTTCTTTGTATACTTTGGACTATACGGGCCGAGTCCGGGATTTACGGGAAATCGCGGATTTTCGTTTGAGGGCGATTAAACTTCTTTTATTCAGCGTCTCATCAAAAATGAAAATATTTTTGAAAACTACAAGTCTCATGCGTTGTAGTGGTGAAAAAATAATATAAAAAATCGTTCGGATAATGAGTTTACTCGCTGGGTACTTTCTTTGTATACTTTTGACTATACGGGCCGAGTCCGGGGTTTACGGGAAATGGCGGGTTTTCGTTTGCCGGCGATTAAACTTCTTTTATTCAGTGTCTCATCAAAAATGAAAACATTTTTGAAAACTACAAGTCTCATGCGTTGTAGTGGTGAAAAAATAATTTAAAAAATCGTTCGGAAAATGAGTTTACTCACAGGGTACTTTCTTTGTATACATTCGACTATACGGGCCAAGCCCCGGATTTACGGGAAAACGCGGGATTTCGTTTGCCGGCGATTAAACCTCTTTCATTAAGCGTCTCATCAAAAATGAAAACATTTTTGAAAACTACAAGTCTCATGCGTTTTAGTGGTGAAAAAATAATTTAAAAAATCGTTCGGGAAATGAGTTTACTCCCTGGGTACTTTCTTTGTATACTTTTGACTATACGGGTCGAGTCCGGGATTTACGGGAAATCGCGGATTTTCGTTTGCCGGCGATTAAACTTCTTTTATTCAGCGTCCCATCAAATATGAAAATATTTTTGAAAACTACACGTCTCATGCGTTTAGTGGTAAAGAAAATAATATAAAAAATCGTTCGGGAAATGAGTTTACTCCCTGGGTACTTTCTTTGTATACTTTTGACTATACGGGTCGAGTCCGGGGTTTACGGGAAATCGCGGGATTTCGTTTGCCGGCGATTAAACTTCTTTCATTAACCCTCTCATCAAAAATGAAAATATTTTTGAAAACTACAAGTCTCATGCGTTGTAGTGGTGAAAAAATAATTTAAAAATCGTTCGGAAAATGAGTTTACTCCCTGGGTACTTTCTTTGTATACATTCGACTACACGGGCCAAGCCCGGGATTTACGGGAAATCGCGGGATTTCGTTTGCCGGCGATTAAACTTCTTTCATTAACCCTCTCATCAAAAATGAAAATATTTTTGAAAACTACAAGTCTCATGCGTTGTAGTGGTGAAAAAATAATTTAAAAATCGTTCGGAAAATGAGTTTACTCCCTGGGTACTTTCTTTGTATACTTTTGACTATACGGGCCGAGTCGGGGATTTACGGGAAGACGCGGGTTTTCGTTTGCCGGCGATTAAACTTCTTTTATTCAGCGTCTCATCAAAAATGAAAATATTTTTAAATACTACAAGTCTCATGGGCTTTAGTGGTGAAATAATAATTTAAAAAATCGTTCGGGAAATGAGTTTACACCCTGGGTACATTCTTTGTATACTTTTGACTATACGGGCCGAGTCCGGGATTTACGGGAAATCGCAGGTTTTCGTTTGCCGGCGATTAAACTTCTTTTATTCAGCGTCTCATCAAAAATGAAAATATTTTCAAATACTACAAGTCTCATGGGCTTTAGTGGTGAAATAATAATTTAAAAAATCGTTCGGGAAATGAGTTTACACCCTGGGTACTTTCTTTGTATACATTTGACTATACGGGCCGAGTCCGGGATTTACGGGAAATCGCAGGTTTTCGTTTGCCGGCGATTAAACTTCTTTTATTCAGCGTCTCATCAAAAATGAAAAAAATTTTATAAACTACAAGTCTCATGCGATTTAGTGGTGAAATAATAATTTAAAAAATCGTTCTGGAAATGAGTTTACTCCCTGGGTACTATCTTTGTATACTTTTGACTATACGGGCCAAGCCCGGGATTTACGGGAAATCTCGGGTTTTCGTTTGCCGGCGATTAAACAACTTTCATTAAGCGTCTCATCAAAAATGAAAACATTTTTGAAAACGACAAGTCTCATGCGTTTTAGTGGTGAAAAAATAATTTAAAAAATCGTTCGAGAAATGAGTTTACTCCCTGGGTACTTTCTTTGTATACTTTTGACTATACGGGTCGAGTCCGGGATTTACGGGAAATCGCGGATTTTCGTTTGCCGGCGATTAAACTTCTTTTATTCAGCGTCCCATCAAATATGAAAATATTTTTGAAAACTACACGTCTCATGCGTTTAGTGGTAAAGAAAATAATATAAAAAATCGTTCGGGAAATGAGTTTACTCCCTGGGTACTTTCTTTGTATACTTTTGACTATACGGGTCGAGTCCGGGGTTTACGGGAAATGGCGGGTTTTCGTTTGCCGTCGATTAAACTTCTTTTATTCAGCGTCTCATCAAAAATGAAAACATTTTTAAAAACTACAAGTCTCATGCGTTTTAGTGGTGAAAAGATAATTTAAAAAATCGTTTTGGAAATAAGTTTACTCACAGGGTACTTTCTTTGTATACATTCGACTACACGGGCCAAGCCCGGGATTTACGGGAAATCGCGGGATTTCGTTTGCCGGCGATTAAACTTCTTTCATTAACCCTCTCATCAAAAATGAAAATATTTTTGAAAACTACAAGTCTCATGCGTTGTAGTGGTGAAAAAATAATTTAAAAATCGTTCGGAAAATGAGTTTACTCCCTGGGTACTTTTTTTGTATACTTTTGACTATACGGGCCGAGTCCGGGGTTTACGGGAAATGGCGGGTTTTCGTTTGCCTGCGATTAAACTTCTTTTATTCAGTGTCTCATCAAAAATGAAAACATTTTTGAAAACTACAAGTCTCATGCGTTTTAGTGGTGAAATAATAATTTAAAAAATCGTTCTGGAAATGAGTTTACTCACAGGGTACTTTCTTTGTATACATTCGACTATACGGGCCAAGCCCGGGATTTACGGGAAATCGCGGGTTTTCGTTTGCCGGCGATTAAACAACTTTCATTAAGCGTCTCATCCAAAATGAAAACATTTCTGAAAACTACAAGTCTCATGCGTTTTAGTGGTGAAAATTAATTTAAAATATCGTTTGGGAAATGAGTTTACTCCCTGGGTACTTTCTTTGTATACTTTTGACTATACGGGCCGAGTCGGGGATTTACGGGAAGACGCGGGTTTTCGTTTGCCGGCGATTAAACTTCTTTTATTCAGCGTCTCATCAAAAATGAAAATATTTTTAAATACTACAAGTCTCATGGGCTTTAGTGGTGAAATAATAATTCAAAAAATCGTTCGGGAAATGAGTTTACACCCTGGGTACATTCTTTGTATACTTTTGACTATACGGGCCGAGTCCGGGATTTACGGGAAATCGCAGGTTTTCGTTTGCCGGCGATTAAACTTCTTTTATTCAGCGTCTCATCAAAAATGAAAATATTTTTAAATACTACAAGTCTCATGGGCTTTAGTGGTGAAATAATAATTTAAAAAATCGTTCGGGAAATGAGTTTACTCCCTGGGTACTATCTTTGTATACTTTTGACTATACGGGCCAAGCCCGGGATTTACGGGAAACCTCGGGTTTTCGTTTGCCGGCGATTAAACAACCTTCATTAAGCGTCTCATCAAAAATGAAAACATTTTTAAAAACTACAAGTCTCATGCGTTTTAGTGGTGAAAATTAATTTAAAATATCGTTTGGGAAATGAGTTTACTCTCTGGGTACTTTCTTTGTATACTTTTGACTATACGGGCCGAGTCGGGGATTTACGGGAAGACGCGGGTTTTCGTTTGCGGGCGGTTAAACTTCTTTTATTCAGCGTCTCATCAAAAATTAAAATATTTTTAAATACTACAAGTCTCATGGGCTTTAGTGGTGAAATAATAATTTAAAAAATCGTTCGGGAAATGAGTTTACACCCTGGGTACATTCTTTGTATACTTTTGACTATACGGGCCGAGTCCGGGATTTACGGGAAATCGCAGGTTTTCGTTTGCCGGCGATTAAACTTCTTTTATTCAGCGTCTCATCAAAAATGAAAATATTTTTAAATACTACAAGTCTCATGGGCTTTAGTGGTGAAATAATAATTTAAAAAATCGTTCGGGAAATGAGTTTACACCCTGGGTACTTTCTTTGTATACTTTTGACTATACGGGTCGAGTCCGGGGTTTACGGGAAATGGGGGGTTTTCGTTTGCCGTCGATTAAACTTCTTTTATTCAGCGTCTCATCAAAAATGAAAACATTTTTAAAAACTACAAGTCTCATGCGTTTTAGTGGTGAAAAGATAATTTAAAAAATCGTTTTGGAAATAAGTTTACTCACAGGGTACTTTCTTTGTATACATTCGACTACACGGGCCAAGCCCGGGATTTACGGGAAATCGCGGGATTTCGTTTGCCGGCGATTAAACTTCTTTCATTAACCCTCTCATCAAAAATGAAAATATTTTTGAAAACTACAAGTCTCATGCGTTGTAGTGGTGAAAAAATAATTTAAAAATCGTTCGGAAAATGAGTTTACTCCCTGGGTACTTTCTTTGTATACTTTTGACTATACGGGCCGAGTCCGGGGTTTACGGGAAATGGCGGGTTTTCGTTTGCCTGCGATTAAACTTCTTTTATTCAGTGTCTCATCAAAAATGAAAACATTTTTGAAAACTACAAGTCTCATGCGTTGTAGTGGTGAAAAAATAATTTAAAAAATCGTTCCGAAAATGAGTTTACTCACAGGGTACTTTCTTTGTATACATTCGACTATACGGGCCAAGCCCCGGATTTACGGGAAAACGCAGGATTTCGTTTGCCGGCGATTAAACCTCTTTCATTTAAGCGTCTCATCAAAAATGAAAACATTTTTGAAAACTACAAGTCTCATGCGTTTTAGTGGTGAAATAATAATTTAAAAAATCGTTCTGGAAATGAGTTTACTCACAGGGTACTTTCTTTGTATACATTCGACTATACGGGCCAAGCCCGGGATTTACGGGAAATCGCGTGTTTTCGTTTGCCGGCGATTAAACAACTTTCATTAAGCGTCTCATCCAAAATGAAAACATTTCTGAAAACTACAAGTCTCATGCGTTTTAGTGGTGAAAATTAATTTAAAATATCGTTTGGGAAATGAGTTTACTCCCTGGGTACTTTCTTTGTATACTTTTGACTATACGGGCCGAGTCGGGGATTTACGGGAAGACGCGGGTTTTCGTTTGCCGGCGATTAAACTTCTTTTATTCAGCGTCTCATCAAAAATGAAAATATTTTTAAATACTACAAGTCTCATGGGCTTTAGTGGTGAAATAATAATTCAAAAAATCGTTCGGGAAATGAGTTTACACCCTGGGTACATTCTTTGTATACTTTTGACTATACGGGCCGAGTCCGGGATTTACGGGAAATCGCAGGTTTTCGTTTGCCGGCGATTAAACTTCTTTTATTCAGCGTCTCATCAAAAATGAAAATATTTTTAAATACTACAAGTCTCATGGGCTTTAGTGGTGAAATAATAATTTAAAAAATCGTTCGGGAAATGAGTTTACTCCCTGGGTACTATCTTTGTATACTTTTGACTATACGGGCCAAGCCCGGGATTTACGGGAAATCTCGGGTTTTCGTTTGCCGGCGATTAAACAACTTTCATTAGGCGTCTCATCAAAAATGAAAACATTTTTAAAAACTACAAGTCTCATGCGTTTTAGTGGTGAAAATTAATTTAAAATATCGTTTGGGAAATGAGTTTACTCCCTGGGTACTTTCTTTGTATACTTTTGACTATACGGGCCGAGTCGGGGATTTACGGGAAGACGCGGGTTTTCGTTTGCCGGCGATTAAACTTCTTTTATTCAGCGTCTCATCAAAAATGAAAAAAATTTTAAATACTACAAGTCTCATGGGCTTTAGTGGTGAAATAATAATTTAAAAAATCGTTCGGGAAATGAGTTTACACCCTGGGTACATTCTTTGTATACTTTTGACTATACGGGCCGAGTCCGGGATTTACGGGAAATCGCAGGTTTTCGTTTGCCGGCGATTAAACTTCTTTTATTCAGCGTCTCATCAAAAATGAAAATATTTTTAAATACTACAAGTCTCATGGGCTTTAGTGGTGAAATAATAATTTAAAAAATCGTTCGGGAAATGAGTTTACACCCTGGGTACTTTCTTTGTATACATTTGACTATACGGGCCGAGTCCGGGATTTACGGGAAATCGCAGGTTTTCTTTTGCCGGCGATTAAACTTCTTTTATTCAGCGTCTCATCAAAAATAAAAACATTTTTGAAAACTACAAGTCTCATGCGATTTAGTGGTGAAAAAATCATTTAAAAAATCGTTCGGGAAATGAGTTTACTCCCTGGGTACTTTCTTTGTATACTTTTGACTATACGGGCCGAGTCCGGGATTTACGGGAAGTCGCGGGTTTTCGTTTGCCGGCAATTAAACTTCTTTTATTCAGCGTCTCATCAAAAATGAAAACATTTTTAAGAACTACAAAGCTCATGGGCTTTAGTGGTGAAAAAATAATTTAAAAAATCCTTCGGGAAATGAGTTTACTCCTTGGGTACTTTCTTTGTATACTTTTGACTATACGGGCTGAGTCCGGGATTTACGGGAAGTCGCGGGTTTTCGTTTGCCGGCGATTAAACTTCTTTTATTCAGCGTCTCATCAAAAATGAAAATATTTTTAAATACTACAAGTCTCATTGGCTTTAGTGGTGAAATAATAATTTAAAAAATAGTTCGGGAAATGAGTTTACACCCTGGGTACTTTCTTTGTATACTTTTGACTATACGGGCCAAGCCCGGGATTTACGGGAAATCGCAGGTTTTCGTTTGCCGGCGATTAAACTTCTTTTATTCAGCGTCTCATCAAAAATGAAAAAAATTTTATAAACTACAAGTCTTATGCGTTTTAGTGGTGAAAAAATAATTTAAAAAATCGTTCTGGAAATGAGTTTACTCCCTGGGTACTATCTTTGTATACTTTTGACTATACAGGCCAAGCCCGGAATTTACGGGAAATCTCGGGTTTTCGTTTGCCGGCGATTAAACAACTTTCATTAAGCGTCTCATCAAAAATGAAAACATTTTTAAAAACTACAAGTCTTATGCGTTTTAGTGGTGAAAAAATAATTTAAAAAATCGTTCTGGAAATGAGTTTACTCCCTGGGTACTATCTTTGTATACTTTTGACTATACGGGCCAAGCCCAGGATTTACGGGAAATCTCGGGTTTTTGTTTGCCGGCGATTAAACCTCTTTCATTAGGCATCTCATCAAAAATGCAAACATTTTTGAAAACTACAAGTCTCATGCGTTTTAGTGTTGAAAAAATAAATTAAAAAATCGTTCTGGAAATGAGTTTACTCACAGGGTACTTTCTTTGTATACATTCGACTATACGGGCCAAGCCCGGGATTTACGGGAAATCGCGGGTTTTCGTTTGCCGGCGATTAAACAACTTTCATTAAGCGTCTCATCAAAAATGAAAACATTTCTGAAAACTACAAGTCTCATGCGTTTTAGTGGTGAAAATTAATTTAAAATATCGTTTGGGAAATGAGTTTACTCCCTGGGCACTTTCTTTGTATACTTTTGACTATACGGGCCGAGTCCGGGATTTACGGGAAGACGCGGGTTTTCATTTGCCGCCAATTAAACTTCTTTTATTCAGCGTCTCATCAAAAATGAAAACATTTTTAAAAACTACAAGTCTCATGCGTTTTAGTGGTGAAAAAAAATTTAAAAAATCGTTCGGGGAATGAGTTTACTCCCTGGGTACTTTCTTTGTATACTTTTGACTATACGGGCCGAGTCCGGGATTTACGGGAAGGCGCGGGTTTTCGTTTGCCGGCGATTAAACTTCTTTTATTCAGCGTCTCATCAAAAATGAAAATATTTTTAAATACTACAAGTCTCATGGGCTTTAGTGGTGAAATAATAATTTAAAAAATCGTTCGGGAAATAAGTTTACACCCTGGGTACTTTCTTTGTATACTTTTGACTATACGAGCCGAGTCCGGGATTTACGGGAAATCGCAGGTTTTCGTTTGCCGGCGATTAAACTTCTTTTATTCAGCGTCTCATCAAAAATGAAAAAATTTTTAAATACTACAAGTCTTATGGGCTTTAGTGGTGAAATAATAATTTAAAAAATCGTGCGGGAAATGAGTTTTCACCCTGGGTACTTTCTTTGTATACTTTTGACTATACGGGCCGAGTCCGGGATTTACGGGAAATCGCAGGCTTTCGTTTGCCGGCGATTAAACTTATTTTATTCAGCGTCTCATCAAAAATGAAAACATTTCTGAAAACTACAAGTCTCATGTGTTTTAGTGGTGAAAATTAATTTAAAATATCGTTTGGGAAATGAGTTTACTCCCTGGGTACTTTCTTTGTATACTTTTGACTATACGGGCCGAGTCCGGGATTTACGGGAAATCGCAGGTTTTCGTTTGCCGGCGATTAAACTTCTTTTATTCAGTGTCTCATCAAAAATGAAAACATTTCTGAAAACTACAAGTCTCATGCGTTTTAGTGGTGAAAATTAATTTAAAATATCGTTTGGGAAATGAGTTTACTCCCTGGGTACTTTGTTTGTATACTTTTGACTATACGGGCCGAGTCCGGGATTTACGGGAAATCGCAGGTTTTCGTTTGCCGGCGATTAAACTTCTTTTATTCAGCGTCTCATCAAAAATGAGAATATTTTTAAATACTACAAGTCTCATGGGCTTTAGTGGTGAAATAATAATTTAAAAAATCGTTCGGGAAATGAGTTTACACCCTGGGTACTTTCTTTGTATACTTTTCACTATACGGGCCGAGTCCGGGATTTACGGCAAATCGCAGGTTTTCGTTTGCCGGCGATTAAACTTCTTTTATTCAGCGTCTCATCAAAAATGAAAACATTTTTGAAAACTACAAGTCTCATGCGATTTAGTGGTGAAAAAATAATTTAAAAAATCGTTCGGGAAATGAGTTTACTCCCTGGGTACTTTCTTTGTATACTTTTGACTATGCGGGCCGAGTCCGGGGTTTACGGGAAATGGCGGGTTTTCGTTTTCCGGCGATTAAACTTCTTTTATTCAGCGTCTCATCAAAAATGAAAACATTTTTGAAAACTACAAGTCTCATGGGCTTTAGTGGTAAAATAATAATTTAAAAAATCGTTCGGGAAATGAGTTTACACCCCGGGTACTTTCTTTGTATACTTTTGACTATACGGGGCAAGCCCGTGATTTACGGGAAATCGCGGGTTTTCGTTTGCCGGCGATTAAACAACTTTCATTAAGCGTCTCATCAAAAATGAAAACATTTCTGAAAACTACAAGTCTCATGCGTTTTAGTGGTGAAAATTAATTTAAAATATCGTTTGGGAAATGAGTTTACTTCCTGGGTAATTTCTTTGTATACTTTTGACTATACGGGCCGAGTCCGGGATTTACGGGAAATCGCAGGTTTTCGTTTGCCGGCGATTAAACTTCTTTTATTCAGCGTCTCATCAAAAATGAAAACATTTTTGAAAACTACAAGGCTCATGCGTTTTAGTGGTGAAAAAATAATTTAAAAAATCGTTCGGGAAATGAGTTTACTTCCTGGGTACTTTCTTTGTATACTTTTGACTATACGGGCTGAGTCCGGGATTTACGGGAAGTCGCGGGTTTTCGTTTGCCGGCGATTAAACTTCTTTTATTCAGCGTCTCATCAAAAATGAAAATATTTTTAAATACTACAAGTCTCATGGGCTTTAGTGGTGAAATAATAATTTAAAAAATAGTTCGGGAAATGAGTTTACACCCTGGGTACTTTCTTTGTTGAAGAAGTTTATTCATATCTTTGTTCCTATCCTCACTAATATTATAAATTTTTGTTTACAGTCTAATATTTTTCCTGATGATTTAAAACTTGCAGAGGTTATACCTGTTTTTAAGAAGGATGACTGTAATGATAAGGAGAACTATAGACCTGTTAGCTTGCTTCCCTGTTTATCAAAGGTTTTTGAAAGAATTATTCTTAATCAAATGCACACTTTTACGCATGACAAACTCAGCCCTCATCTATCAGGCTTCAGAAAGGGTTATAATACACAATATGCTCTCATTCGAATGATTGAACAATGGAAAAGCACACTTGATAATAAGGGTGTAGTTGGAGCAGTGCTAATGGACCTTTCAAAAGCTTTTGATACTATCAACCATGATTTGCTTATTGCAAAGCTGCATGCCTATGGTTTTTCTGAATCTTCTTTATTATTTATTCACTCATACTTGAAAAATCGTTTTCAGAGAACCAGAATAAATTCTTCTTTTAGCGAATGGCTTCCTCTTCAAGTTGGAGTTCCACAAGGATCAATCTTAGGACCTCCTTTCTTCAATTATTCTATAAACGATTTATTCTGGTTCATTATTCAATCATCCCTTTGTAACTTTGCAGATGATAACACCTTATATGCTTGTGAAAATTCATTAGAAGATGTAAAACAAACACTGCTTACTAATTTGGTCATAGTTAATAATTGGTTTTATGAAAATTACTTAGCAATAAATTTGAAAAAGTATCAATATATTGTATTAGGTCATCACGATGAAAGTTTGATATTTAACCATTTGAAAATTGCGTGTAAATCGTCTGTAGTGCTTCTTGGTGTCACGATTGACTCGAGACTAAACTTTCATTCGCATGTCAAAAACATCTGTAATAAGGCTAGTAGGAAACTCAACGTGCTTCAAAGGATATCTTCCTTTTTGACACCCAAGATGAAGCGTTTTCTCTTCAATTCATTTATTTTGTCTCAGTTTTCTTACTGTCCCTTAGTATGGATGTTTTGTGGAAAAGTTGCGAATAATCGAATCAATCGTATTCATGAACGTTGTCTAAGAATCATACAGGACGATATAAATGGCAGTTACGATGAACTTTTATCTTTATGTAATGTTAAAAATATTCACATCATCAATTTACAGAATTTAATGAAAGAGGTTTACAAATTTTTAAATGGATTGTCACCTCTATTTATGAACGAGATATTTTCTGTTAGGGAAAACAAGTACAACGTTCGTTGCTTTAATTTGATCAGGCGACCAACTTGTCGGACAACGTACTATGGCTTAAATACTTTATCAAATATTGCAGGGAAGCTATGGATATCTGTGCCTGACGCTACAAAGAATGCTCCTTCTCTCGAAGCCTTCCGTAGCTCAATAAAATTTTGGGAAGGTGATGTTTGCACCTGTAAAATATGCATGGATATACCATACATATTTTAACTTTACTTATTTATTTATTTATTTTTCTTATTCTTTATCGCTGTTTGCCTTGTTTTACGTTTTGTTGTCGATTTAAATTAGTTATTTAAATACTATTGTATCTATCGACGTTAAATAAAGAGAAAATCAAAAATCAAAAAAAAAAAAAAAATCCGGGATTTACGGGAAATCGCGGATTTTCGTTTGAGGGCGATTAAACTTCTTTTACTCAGCGTCTCATCAAAAATGAAAACATTTTTGAAAACTACAAGTCTCATGCGTTTTAGTGGTGAAAAAAAAATTTAAAAAATCGTTCGGGAAATGAGTTTACTCCCTGGGTACTTTCTTTGTATACATTCGACTATACGGGCCAAGCCCAGGATTTACGGGAAAACGCGGGATTTCGTTTGCCGGCGATTAAACCTCTTTCATTAAGCGTCTCATCAAAATGAAAACAATTTTGAAAACTACAAGTCTCATGCGTTTTAGTGGTGAAAAAAACAAATTAAAAAATCGTTCGGGAAATGAGTTTACTCCCTGGGTACTTTCTTTGTATACATTCGACTATACGGGCCAAGCCCGGGATTTACGGGAAATCGCGGGATTTCGTTTGCCGGCGATTAAACCTCTTTTAATAAGCGTCTCATCAAAAATGAAAACATTTTTGAAAACTACAAGTCTCATGCGTTTTAGTGGTGAAAAAATACTTTAAAAAATCGTTCGGGAAATGAGTTAACTCCCTGGGTACTTTCTTTGTATACTTTGGACTATACGGGCCGAGTCCGGGATTTACGGGAAATCGCGGATTTTCGTTTGAGGGCGATTAAACTTCTTTTATTCAGCGTCTCATCAAAAATGAAAATATTTTTGAAAACTACAAGTCTCATGCGTTGTAGTGGTGAAAAAATAATATAAAAAATCGTTCGGATAATGAGTTTACTCGCTGGGTACTTTCTTTGTATACTTTTGACTATACGGGCCGAGTCCGGGGTTTACGGGAAATGGCGGGTTTTCGTTTGCCGGCGATTAAACTTCTTTTATTCAGTGTCTCATCAAAAATGAAAACATTTTTGAAAACTACAAGTCTCATGCGTTGTAGTGGTGAAAAAATAATTTAAAAAATCGTTCGGAAAATGAGTTTACTCACAGGGTACTTTCTTTGTATACATTCGACTATACGGGCCGAGTCCGGGATTTACGGCAAATCGCAGGTTTTCGTTTGCCGGCGATTAAACTTCTTTTATTCAGCGTCTCATCAAAAATGAAAACATTTTTGAAAACTACAAGTCTCATGCGATTTAGTGGTGAAAAAATAATTTAAAAAATCGTTCGGGAAATGAGTTTACTCCCTGGGTACTTTCTTTGTATACTTTTGACTATGCGGGCCGAGTCCGGGGTTTACGGGAAATGGCGGGTTTTCGTTTTCCGGCGATTAAACTTCTTTTATTCAGCGTCTCATCAAAAATGAAAACATTTTTGAAAACTACAAGTCTCATGGGCTTTAGTGGTAAAATAATAATTTAAAAAATCGTTCGGGAAATGAGTTTACACCCCGGGTACTTTCTTTGTATACTTTTGACTATACGGGCCAAGCCCGTGATTTACGGGAAATCGCGGGTTTTCGTTTGCCGGCGATTAAACAACTTTCATTAAGCGTCTCATCAAAAATGAAAACATTTCTGAAAACTACAAGTCTCATGCGTTTTAGTGGTGAAAATTAATTTAAAATATCGTTTGGGAAATGAGTTTACTTCCTGGGTAATTTCTTTGTATACTTTTGACTATACGGGCCGAGTCCGGGATTTACGGGAAATCGCAGGTTTTCGTTTGCCGGCGATTAAACTTCTTTTATTCAGCGTCTCATCAAAAATGAAAACATTTTTGAAAACTACAAGGCTCATGCGTTTTAGTGGTGAAAAAATAATTTAAAAAATCGTTCGGGAAATGAGTTTACTTCCTGGGTACTTTCTTTGTATACTTTTGACTATACGGGCTGAGTCCGGGATTTACGGGAAGTCGCGGGTTTTCGTTTGCCGGCGATTAAACTTCTTTTATTCAGCGTCTCATCAAAAATGAAAATATTTTTAAATACTACAAGTCTCATGGGCTTTAGTGGTGAAATAATAATTTAAAAAATAGTTCGGGAAATGAGTTTACACCCTGGGTACTTTCTTTGTTGAAGAAGTTTATTCATATCTTTGTTCCTATCCTCACTAATATTATAAATTTTTGTTTACAGTCTAATATTTTTCCTGATGATTTAAAACTTGCAGAGGTTATACCTGTTTTTAAGAAGGATGACTGTAATGATAAGGAGAACTATAGACCTGTTAGCTTGCTTCCCTGTTTATCAAAGGTTTTTGAAAGAATTATTCTTAATCAAATGCACACTTTTACGCATGACAAACTCAGCCCTCATCTATCAGGCTTCAGAAAGGGTTATAATACACAATATGCTCTCATTCGAATGATTGAACAATGGAAAAGCACACTTGATAATAAGGGTGTAGTTGGAGCAGTGCTAATGGACCTTTCAAAAGCTTTTGATACTATCAACCATGATTTGCTTATTGCAAAGCTGCATGCCTATGGTTTTTCTGAATCTTCTTTATTATTTATTCACTCATACTTGAAAAATCGTTTTCAGAGAACCAGAATAAATTCTTCTTTTAGCGAATGGCTTCCTCTTCAAGTTGGAGTTCCACAAGGATCAATCTTAGGACCTCCTTTCTTCAATTATTCTATAAACGATTTATTCTGGTTCATTATTCAATCATCCCTTTGTAACTTTGCAGATGATAACACCTTATATGCTTGTGAAAATTCATTAGAAGATGTAAAACAAACACTGCTTACTAATTTGGTCATAGTTAATAATTGGTTTTATGAAAATTACTTAGCAATAAATTTGAAAAAGTATCAATATATTGTATTAGGTCATCACGATGAAAGTTTGATATTTAACCATTTGAAAATTGCGTGTAAATCGTCTGTAGTGCTTCTTGGTGTCACGATTGACTCGAGACTAAACTTTCATTCGCATGTCAAAAACATCTGTAATAAGGCTAGTAGGAAACTCAACGTGCTTCAAAGGATATCTTCCTTTTTGACACCCAAGATGAAGCGTTTTCTCTTCAATTCATTTATTTTGTCTCAGTTTTCTTACTGTCCCTTAGTATGGATGTTTTGTGGAAAAGTTGCGAATAATCGAATCAATCGTATTCATGAACGTTGTCTAAGAATCATACAGGACGATATAAATGGCAGTTACGATGAACTTTTATCTTTATGTAATGTTAAAAATATTCACATCATCAATTTACAGAATTTAATGAAAGAGGTTTACAAATTTTTAAATGGATTGTCACCTCTATTTATGAACGAGATATTTTCTGTTAGGGAAAACAAGTACAACGTTCGTTGCTTTAATTTGATCAGGCGACCAACTTGTCGGACAACGTACTATGGCTTAAATACTTTATCAAATATTGCAGGGAAGCTATGGATATCTGTGCCTGACGCTACAAAGAATGCTCCTTCTCTCGAAGCCTTCCGTAGCTCAATAAAATTTTGGGAAGGTGATGTTTGCACCTGTAAAATATGCATGGATATACCATACATATTTTAACTTTACTTATTTATTTATTTATTTTTCTTATTCTTTATCGCTGTTTGCCTTGTTTTACGTTTTGTTGTCGATTTAAATTAGTTATTTAAATACAATTGTATCTATCGACGTTAAATAAAGAGAAAATCAAAAATCAAAAAAAAAAAAAAAATCCGGGATTTACGGGAAATCGCGGATTTTCGTTTGAGGGCGATTAAACTTCTTTTACTCAGCGTCTCATCAAAAATGAAAACATTTTTGAAAACTACAAGTCTCATGCGTTTTAGTGGTGAAAAAAAAATTTAAAAAATCGTTCGGGAAATGAGTTTACTCCCTGGGTACTTTCTTTGTATACATTCGACTATACGGGCCAAGCCCAGGATTTACGGGAAAACGCGGGATTTCGTTTGCCGGCGATTAAACCTCTTTCATTAAGCGTCTCATCAAAATGAAAACAATTTTGAAAACTACAAGTCTCATGCGTTTTAGTGGTGAAAAAAACAAATTAAAAAATCGTTCGGGAAATGAGTTTACTCCCTGGGTACTTTCTTTGTATACATTCGACTATACGGGCCAAGCCCGGGATTTACGGGAAATCGCGGGATTTCGTTTGCCGGCGATTAAACCTCTTTTAATAAGCGTCTCATCAAAAATGAAAACATTTTTGAAAACTACAAGTCTCATGCGTTTTAGTGGTGAAAAAATACTTTAAAAAATCGTTCGGGAAATGAGTTAACTCCCTGGGTACTTTCTTTGTATACTTTGGACTATACGGGCCGAGTCCGGGATTTACGGGAAATCGCGGATTTTCGTTTGAGGGCGATTAAACTTCTTTTATTCAGCGTCTCATCAAAAATGAAAATATTTTTGAAAACTACAAGTCTCATGCGTTGTAGTGGTGAAAAAATAATATAAAAAATCGTTCGGATAATGAGTTTACTCGCTGGGTACTTTCTTTGTATACTTTTGACTATACGGGCCGAGTCCGGGGTTTACGGGAAATGGCGGGTTTTCGTTTGCCGGCGATTAAACTTCTTTTATTCAGTGTCTCATCAAAAATGAAAACATTTTTGAAAACTACAAGTCTCATGCGTTGTAGTGGTGAAAAAATAATTTAAAAAATCGTTCGGAAAATGAGTTTACTCACAGGGTACTTTCTTTGTATACATTCGACTATACGGGCCAAGCCCCGGATTTACGGGAAAACGCGGGATTTTGTTTGCCGGCGATTAAACCTCTTTCATTAAGCGTCTCATCAAAAATGAAAACATTTTTGAAAACTACAAGTCTCATGCGTTTTAGTGGTGAAAAAATAATTTAAAAAATCGTTCGGGAAATGAGTTTACTCCCTGGGTACTTTCTTTGTATACTTTTGACTATACGGGTCGAGTCCGGGATTTACGGGAAATCGCGGATTTTCGTTTGCCGGCGATTAAACTTCTTTTATTCAGCGTCCCATCAAATATGAAAATATTTTTGAAAACTACACGTCTCATGCGTTTAGTGGTAAAGAAAATAATATAAAAAATCGTTCGGGAAATGAGTTTACTCCCTGGGTACTTTCTTTGTATACTTTTGACTATACGGGTCGAGTCCGGGGTTTACGGGAAATGGCGGGTTTTCGTTTGCCGTCGATTAAACTTCTTTTATTCAGCGTCTCATCAAAAATGAAAACATTTTTAAAAACTACAAGTCTCATGCGTTTTAGTGGTGAAAAGATAATTTAAAAAATCGTTTTGGAAATAAGTTTACTCACAGGGTACTTTCTTTGTATACATTCGACTACACGGGCCAAGCCCGGGATTTACGGGAAATCGCGGGATTTCGTTTGCCGGCGATTAAACTTCTTTCATTAACCCTCTCATCAAAAATGAAAATATTTTTGAAAACTACAAGTCTCATGCGTTGTAGTGGTGAAAAAATAATTTAAATATCGTTCGGAAAATGAGTTTACTCCCTGGGTACTTTCTTTGTATACTTTTGACTATACGGGCCGAGTCCGGGGTTTACGGGAAATGGCGGGTTTTCGTTTGCCTGCGATTAAACTTCTTTTATTCAGTGTCTCATCAAAAATGAAAACATTTTTGAAAACTACAAGTCTCATGCGTTGTAGTGGTGAAAAAATAATTTAAAAAATCGTTCCGAAAATGAGTTTACTCACAGGGTACTTTCTTTGTATACATTCGACTATACGGGCCAAGCCCCGGATTTACGGGAAAACGCGGGATTTCGTTTGCCGGCGATTAAACCTCTTTCATTAAGCGTCTCATCAAAAATGAAAACATTTTTGAAAACTACAAGTCTCATGCGTTTTAGTGGTGAAATAATAATTTAAAAAATCGTTCTGGAAATGAGTTTACTCACAGGGTACTTTCTTTGTATACATTCGACTATACGGGCCAAGCCCGGGATTTACGGGAAATCGCGGGTTTTCGTTTGCCGGCGATTAAACAACTTTCATTAAGCGTCTCATCCAAAATGAAAACATTTCTGAAAACTACAAGTCTCATGCGTTTTAGTGGTGAAAATTAATTTAAAATATCGTTTGGGAAATGAGTTTACTCCCTGGGTACTTTCTTTGTATACTTTTGACTATACGGGCCGAGTCGGGGATTTACGGGAAGACGCGGGTTTTCGTTTGCCGGCGATTAAACTTCTTTTATTCAGCGTCTCATCAAAAATGAAAATATTTTTGAAAACTACAAGTCTCATGCGTTGTAGTGGTGAAAAAATAATATAAAAAATCGTTCGGATAATGAGTTTACTCGCTGGGTACTTTCTTTGTATACTTTTGACTATACGGGCCGAGTCCGGGGTTTACGGGAAATGGCGGGTTTTCGTTTGCCGGCGATTAAACTTCTTTTATTCAGTGTCTCATCAAAAATGAAAACATTTTTGAAAACTACAAGTCTCATGCGTTGTAGTGGTGAAAAAATAATTTAAAAAATCGTTCGGAAAATGAGTTTACTCACAGGGTACTTTCTTTGTATACATTCGACTATACGGGCCAAGCCCCGGATTTACGGGAAAACGCGGGATTTTGTTTGCCGGCGATTAAACCTCTTTCATTAAGCGTCTCATCAAAAATGAAAACATTTTTGAAAACTACAAGTCTCATGCGTTTTAGTGGTGAAAAAATAATTTAAAAAATCGTTCGGGAAATGAGTTTACTCCCTGGGTACTTTCTTTGTATACTTTTGACTATACGGGTCGAGTCCGGGATTTACGGGAAATCGCGGATTTTCGTTTGCCGGCGATTAAACTTCTTTTATTCAGCGTCCCATCAAATATGAAAATATTTTTGAAAACTACACGTCTCATGCGTTTAGTGGTAAAGAAAATAATATAAAAAATCGTTCGGGAAATGAGTTTACTCCCTGGGTACTTTCTTTGTATACTTTTGACTATACGGGCCGAGTCCGGGGTTTACGGGAAATGGCGGGTTTTCGTTTGCCTGCGATTAAACTTCTTTTATTCAGTGTCTCATCAAAAATGAAAACATTTTTGAAAACTACAAGTCTCATGCGTTGTAGTGGTGAAAAAATAATTTAAAAAATCGTTCCGAAAATGAGTTTACTCACAGGGTACTTTCTTTGTATACATTCGACTATACGGGCCAAGCCCCGGATTTACGGGAAAACGCGGGATTTCGTTTGCCGGCGATTAAACCTCTTTCATTAAGCGTCTCATCAAATATGAAAACATTTTTGAAAACTACAAGTCTCATGCGTTTTAGTGGTGAAATAATAATTTAAAAAATCGTTCTGGAAATGAGTTTACTCACAGGGTACTTTCTTTGTATACATTCGACTATACGGGCCAAGCCCGGGATTTACGGGAAATCGCGGGTTTTCGTTTGCCGGCGATTAAACAACTTTCATTAAGCGTCTCATCCAAAATGAAAACATTTCTGAAAACTACAAGTCTCATGCGTTTTAGTGGTGAAAATTAATTTAAAATATCGTTTGGGAAATGAGTTTACTCCCTGGGTACTTTCTTTGTATACTTTTGACTATACGGGCCGAGTCGGGGATTTACGGGAAGACGCGGGTTTTCGTTTGCCGGCGATTAAACTTCTTTTATTCAGCGTCTCATCAAAAATGAAAATATTTTTGAAAACTACAAGTCTCATGCGTTGTAGTGGTGAAAAAATAATATAAAAAATCGTTCGGATAATGAGTTTACTCGCTGGGTACTTTCTTTGTATACTTTTGACTATACGGGCCGAGTCCGGGGTTTACGGGAAATGGCGGGTTTTCGTTTGCCGGCGATTAAACTTCTTTTATTCAGTGTCTCATCAAAAATGAAAACATTTTTGAAAACTACAAGTCTCATGCGTTGTAGTGGTGAAAAAATAATTTAAAAAATCGTTCGGAAAATGAGTTTACTCACAGGGTACTTTCTTTGTATACATTCGACTATACGGGCCAAGCCCCGGATTTACGGGAAAACGCGGGATTTTGTTTGCCGGCGATTAAACCTCTTTCATTAAGCGTCTCATCAAAAATGAAAACATTTTTGAAAACTACAAGTCTCATGCGTTTTAGTGGTGAAAAAATAATTTAAAAAATCGTTCGGGAAATGAGTTTACTCCCTGGGTACTTTCTTTGTATACTTTTGACTATACGGGTCGAGTCCGGGATTTACGGGAAATCGCGGATTTTCGTTTGCCGGCGATTAAACTTCTTTTATTCAGCGTCCCATCAAATATGAAAATATTTTTGAAAACTACACGTCTCATGCGTTTAGTGGTAAAGAAAATAATATAAAAAATCGTTCGGGAAATGAGTTTACTCCCTGGGTACTTTCTTTGTATACTTTTGACTATACGGGTCGAGTCCGGGGTTTACGGGAAATGGCGGGTTTTCGTTTGCCGTCGATTAAACTTCTTTTATTCAGCGTCTCATCAAAAATGAAAACATTTTTAAAAACTACAAGTCTCATGCGTTTTAGTGGTGAAAAGATAATTTAAAAAATCGTTTTGGAAATAAGTTTACTCACAGGGTACTTTCTTTGTATACATTCGACTACACGGGCCAAGCCCGGGATTTACGGGAAATGGCGGGATTTCGTTTGCCGGCGATTAAACTTCTTTCATTAACCCTCTCATCAAAAATGAAAATATTTTTGAAAACTACAAGTCTCATGCGTTGTAGTGGTGAAAAAATAATTTAAATATCGTTCGGAAAATGAGTTTACTCCCTGGGTACTTTCTTTGTATACTTTTGACTATACGGGCCGAGTCCGGGGTTTACGGGAAATGGCGGGTTTTCGTTTGCCTGCGATTAAACTTCTTTTATTCAGTGTCTCATCAAAAATGAAAACATTTTTGAAAACTACAAGTCTCATGCGTTGTAGTGGTGAAAAAATAATTTAAAAAATCGTTCCGAAAATGAGTTTACTCACAGGGTACTTTCTTTGTATACATTCGACTATACGGGCCAAGCCCCGGATTTACGCGAAAACGCGGGATTTCGTTTGCCGGCGATTAAACCTCTTTCATTAAGCGTCTCATCAAAAATGAAAACATTTTTGAAAACTACAAGTCTCATGCGTTTTAGTGGTGAAATAATAATTTAAAAAATCGTTCTGGAAATGAGTTTACTCACAGGGTACTTTCTTTGTATACATTCGACTATACGGGCCAAGCCCGGGATTTACGGGAAATCGCGGGTTTTCGTTTGCCGGCGATTAAACAACTTTCATTAAGCGTCTCATCCAAAATGAAAACATTTCTGAAAACTACAAGTCTCATGCGTTTTAGTGGTGAAAATTAATTTAAAATATCGTTTGGGAAATGAGTTTACTCCCTGGGTACTTTCTTTGTATACTTTTGACTATACGGGCCGAGTCGGGGATTTACGGGAAGACGCGGGTTTTCGTTTGCCGGCGATTAAACTTCTTTTATTCAGCGTCTCATCAAAAATGAAAATATTTTTAAATACTACAAGTCTTATGGGCTTTAGTGGTGAAATAATAATTTAAAAAATCGTTCGGGAAATGAGTTTACACCCTGGGTACATTCTTTGTATACTTTTGACTATACGGGCCGAGTCCGGGATTTACGGGAAATCGCAGGTTTTCGTTTGCCGGCGATTAAACTTCTTTTATTCAGCGTCTCATCAAAAATGAAAATATTTTTAAATACTACAAGTCTCATGGGCTTTAGTGGTGAAATAATAATTTAAAAAATCGTTCGGGAAATGAGTTTACACCCTGGGTACTTTCTTTGTATACTTTTGACTATACGGGTCGAGTCCCGGATTTACGGGAAATCGCAGGTTTTCGTTTGCCGGCGATTAAACTTCTTTTATTCAGCGTCTCATCAAAAATAAAAACATTTTTGAAAACTACAAGTCTCATGCGATTTAGAGGTGAAAAAATCATTTAAAAAATCGTTCGGGAAATGAGTTTACTCCCTGGGTACTTTCTTTGTATACTTTTGACTATACGGGCCGAGTCCGGGATTTACGGGAAGTCGCGGGTTTTCGTTTGCCGGCAATTAAACTTCTTTTATTCAGCGTTTCATCAAAAATGAAAACATTTTTAAGAACTACAAAGCTCATGGGCTTTAGTGGTGCAAAAATAATTTAAAAAATCCTTCGGGAAATGAGTTTACTCACAGGGTACTTTCTTTGTATACATTCGACTATACGGGCCAAGCCCGGGATTTACGGGAAATCGCGGGTTTTCGTTTGCCGGCGATTAAACAACTTTCATTAAGCGTCTCATCCAAAATGAAAACATTTCTGAAAACTACTAGTCTCATGCGTTTTAGTGGTGAAAATTAATTTAAAATATCGTTTGGGAAATGAGTTTACTCCCTGGGTACTTTCTTTGTATACTTTTGACTATACGGGCCGAGTTGGGGATTTACGGGAAGACGCGGGTTTTCGTTTGCCGGCGATTAAACTTCTTTTATTCAGCGTCTCATCAAAAATGAAAATATTTTTAAATACTACAAGTCTTATGGGCTTTAGTGGTGAAATAATAATTTAAAAAATCGTTCGGGAAATGAGTTTACACCCTGGGTACATTCTTTGTATACTTTTGACTATACGGGCCGAGTCCGGGATTTACGGGAAATCGCAGGTTTTCGTTTGCCGGCGATTAAACTTCTTTTATTCAGCGTCTCATCAAAAATGAAAATATTTTTAAATACTACAAGTCTCATGGGCTTTAGTGGTGAAATAATAATTTAAAAAATCGTTCGGGAAATGAGTTTACACCCTGGGTACTTTCTTTGTATACTTTTGACTATACGGGTCAAGTCCGGGATTTACGGGAAATCGCAGGTTTTCGTTTGCCGGCGATTAAACTTCTTTTATTCAGCGTCTCATCAAAAATAAAAACATTTTTGAAAACTACAAGTCTCATGCGATTTAGAGGTGAAAAAATCATTTAAAAAATCGTTCGGAAAATGAGTTTACTCCCTGGGTACTTTTTTTGTATACTTTTGACTATACGGGCCGAGTCCGGGATTTACGGGAAGTCGCGGGTTTTCGTTTGCCGGCAATTAAACTTCTTTTATTCAGCGTTTCATCAAAAATGAAAACATTTTTAAGAACTACAAAGCTCATGGGCTTTAGTGGTGCAAAAATAATTTAAAAAATCCTTCGGGAAATGAGTTTACTCCTTGGGTACTTTCTTTGTATACTTTTGACTATACGGGCCGAGTCCGGGATTTACGGGAAATCGCAGGTTTTCGTTTGCCGGCGATTAAACTTCTTTTATTCAGCGTCTCATCAAAAATGAAAATATTTTTAAATACTACAAGTCTCATGGGCCTTAGTGGTGAAATAATAATTTAAAAAATCGTTCGGGAAATGAGTTTACACCCTGGGTACTTTCTTTGTATACTTTTGACTATACGGGTCGAGTCCGGGATTTACGGGAAATCGCAGGTTTTCGTTTGCCGGCGATTAAACTTCTTTTATTCAGCGTCTCATCAAAAATAAAAACATTTTTGAAAACTACAAGTCTCATGCGATTTAGAGGTGAAAAAATCATTTAAAAAATCGTTCGGGAAATGAGTTTACTCCCTGGGTACTTTCTTTGTATACTTTTGACTATACGGGCCGAGTCCGGGATTTACGGGAAGTCGCGGGTTTTCGTTTGCCGGCAATTAAACCTCTTTTATTCAGCGTTTCATCAAAAATGAAAACATTTTTAAGAACTACAAGTCTCATGGGCCTTAGTGGTGAAAAAATCATTTAAAAAATCGTTCGGGAAATGAGTTTACTCACAGGGTACTTTCTTTGTATACATTCGACTATACGGGCTAAGCCCGGGATTTACGGGAAATCGCGGGTTTTCGTTTGCCGGCGATTAAACAACTTTCATTAAGCGTCTCATCCAAAATGAAAACATTTCTGAAAACTACAAGTCTCATGCGTTTTAGTGGTGAAAATTAATTTAAAATATCGTTTGGGAAATGAGTTTACTCCCTGGGTACTTTCTTTGTATACTTTTGACTATACGGGCCGAGTCGGGGATTTACGGGAAGACGCGGGTTTTCGTTTGCCGGCGATTAAACTTCTTTTATTCAGCGTCTCATCAAAAATGAAAATATTTTTAAATACTACAAGTCTTATGGGCTTTAGTGGTGAAATAATAATTTAAAAAATCGTTCGGGAAATGAGTTTACACCCTGGGTACATTCTTTGTATACTTTTGACTATACGGGCCGAGTCCGGGATTTACGGGAAATCGCAGGTTTTCGTTTGCCGGCGATTAAACTTCTTTTATTCAGCGTCTCATCAAAAATGAAAATATTTTTAAATACTACAAGTCTCATGGGCTTTAGTGGTGAAATAATAATTTAAAAAATCGTTCGGGAAATGAGTTTACACCCTGGGTACTTTCTTTGTATACTTTTGACTATACGGGTCGAGTCCGGGATTTACGGGAAATCGCAGGTTTTCGTTTGCCGGCGATTAAACTTCTTTTATTCAGCGTCTCATCAAAAATAAAAACATTTTTGAAAACTACAAGTCTCATGCGATTTAGAGGTGAAAAAATCATTTAAAAAATCGTTCGGGAAATGAGTTTACTCCCTGGGTACTTTCTTTGTATACTTTTGACTATACGGGCCGAGTCCGGGATTTACGGGAAGTCGCGGGTTTTCGTTTGCCGGCAATTAAACTTCTTTTATTCAGCGTTTCATCAAAAATGAAAACATTTTTAAGAACTACAAAGCTCATGGGCTTTAGTGGTGCAAAAATAATTTAAAAAATCCTTCGGGAAATGAGTTTACTCCTTGGGTACTTTCTTTGTATACTTTTGACTATACGGGCTGAGTCCGGGATTTACGGGAAGTCGCGGGTTTTCGTTTGCCGGCGATTAAACTTCTTTTATTCAGCGTCTCATCAAAAATGAAAATATTTTTAAATACTACAAGTCTCATTGGCTTTAGTGGTGAAATAATAATTTAAAAAATAGTTCGGGAAATGAGTTTACACCCTGGGTACTTTCTTTGTATACTTTTGACTATACGGGCCAAGCCCAGGATTTACGGGAAATCTCGGGTTTTCGTTTGCCGGCAATTAAACTTCTTTTATTCAGCGTCTCATCAAAAATGAAAACATTTTTAAAAACTACAAATCTCATGCGTTTTAGTGGTGAAATAATAATTTAAAAAATCCTTCGGGAAATGAGTTTACTCCCTGGGTACTTTCTTTGTATACTTTTGACTATGCGGGCCGAGTCCGGGGTTTACGGGAAATGGCGGGTTTTCGTTTGCCGGCGATTAAACTTCTTTTATTCAGCGTCTCATCAAAAATGAAAACATTTTTGAAAACTACAAGTCTCAAGCGTTTTAGTGGTGAAAAGATAATTTAAAAAATCGTTTTGGAAATGAGTTTACTCACAGGGTACTTTCTTTGTATACATTCGACTATACGGGCCAAGCCCGGGATTGACGGGAAATCGCGGGTTTTCGTTTGCCGGCAATTAAACCACTTTTATTAAGCGTCTCATCAAAACTGAAAACATTTCTGAAAACTACAAGTCTCATGCGTTTTAGTGGTGAAAATTAATTTAAAAAATCGTTCGGGAAATGAGTTTACTGCCTGGGTACTTTCTTTGTATACTTTTGACTATAAGGGCCGAGTCCGGGATTTACGGGAAGTCACGGGTTTTCGTTTGCCGGCGATTAAACAACTTTCATTAAGCGTCTCATCATAAATGAAAACATTTCTGAAAACTACAAGTCTCATGCGTTTTAGTGGTGAAAATTAATTTAAAAAATCGTTCGGGAAATGAGTTTACTCCCTGGGTACTTTCTTTGTATACTTTTGACTATACGGGCCGAGTCCGGGATTTACGGGAAGTCGCGGGTTTTCGTTTGCCGGCTATTAAACTTCTTTTAATCAGCGTCTCATCAAAAATGAAAACATTTTTAAAAACTACAAGTCTCATGGGCTTTAGTGGTAAAATAATAATTTAAAAAATCGTTCGGGAAATGAGTTTACACCCCGGGTACTTTCTTTGTATACTTTTGACTATACGGGCCAAGCCCGTGATTTACTGAAATCGCGGGTTTTCGTTTGCCGGCGATTAAACAACTTTCATTAAGCGTCTCTTCAAAAATGAAAACATTTCTGAAAACTACAAGTCTCATGCGTTTTAGTGGTGAAAATTAATTTAAAATATCGTTTGGGAAATGAGTTTACTTCCTGGGTAATTTCTTTGTATACTTTTGACTATACGGGCCGAGTCCGGGATTTACGGGAAATCAAAAGTTTTCGTTTGCCGGCGATTAAACTTCTTTTATTCAGCGTCTCATCAAAAATGAAAACATTTTTGAAAACTACAAGTCTCATGCGATTTAGAGGTGAAAAAATCATTTAAAAAATCGTTCGGGAAATGAGTTTACTCCCTGGGTACTTTCTTTGTATACTTTTGACTATACGGGCCGAGTCCGGGATTTACGGGAAGTCGCGGGTTTTCGTTTGCCGGCAATTAAACTTCTTTTATTCAGCGTCTCATCAAAAATGAAAACATTTTTAAAAACTACAAGGCTCATGCGTTTTAGTGGTGAAAAAATAATTTAAAAAATCCTTCGGGAAATGAGTTTACTCCTTGGGTACTTTCTTTGTATACTTTTGACTATACGGGCTGAGTCCGGGATTTACGGGAAGTCGCGGGTTTTCGTTTGCCGGCGATTAAACTTCTTTTATTCAGCGTCTCATCAAAAATGAAAATATTTTTAAATACTACAAGTCTCATTGGCTTTAGTGGTGAAATAATAATTTAAAAAATAGTTCGGGAAATGAGTTTACACCCTGGGTACTTTCTTTGTATACTTTCGACTATACGGGCCAAGCCCGGGATTTACGGGAAATCTCGGGTTTTCGTTTGCCGGCAATTAAACTTCTTTTATTCATTGTCTCATCAAAAATGAAAACATTTTTAAAAACTACAAATCTCATGCGTTTTAGTGGTGAAATAATAATTTAAAAAATCGTTCGGGAAATGAGTTCACACCCTGGGTACATTCTTTGTATACTTTTGACTATACGGGCCGAGTCCGGGATTTACGGGAAATCGCAGGTTTTCGTTTGCCGGCGATTAAACTTCTTTTATTCAGCGTCTCATCAAAAATGAAAATATTTTTATATACTACAAGTCTCATGGGCTTTAGTGGTGAAATAATAATTTAAAAAATCGTTCGGGAAATGAGTTTACACCCTGGGTACTTTCTTTGTATACTTTTGACTATACGGGCCGAGTCCGGGATTTACGGCAAATCGCAGGTTTTCGTTTGCCGGCGATTAAACTTCTTTTATTCAGCGTCTCATCAAAAATGAAAACATTTTTGAAAACTACAAGTCTCATGCGATTTAGTGGTGAAAAAATCATTTAAAAAATCGTTCGGGAAATGAGTTTACTCCCTGGGTACTTTCTTTGTATACTTTTGACTATGCGGGCCGAGTCCGGGGTTTACGGGAAATGGCGGGTTTTCGTTTGCCGGCGATTAAACTTCTTTTATTCAGCGTCTCATCAAAAATGAAAACATTTTTGAAAACTACAAGTCTCAAGCGTTTTAGTGGTGAAAAGATAATTTAAAAAATCGTTTTGGAAATGAGTTTACTCACAGGGTACTTTCTTTGTATACATTCGACTATACGGGCCAAGCCCGGGATTTACGGGAAATCGCGGGTTTTCGTTTGCCGGCAATTAAACCACTTTTATTAAGCGTCTCATCAAAACTGAAAACATTTCTGAAAACTACAAGTCTCATGCGTTTTAGTGGTGAAAATTAATTTAAAAAATCGTTCGGGAAATGAGTTTACTCCCTGGGTACTTTCTTTGTATACTTTTGACTATACGGGCCGAGTCCGGGATTTACGGGAAGTCGCGGGTTTTCGTTTGCCGGCAATTAAACTTCTTTTATTCAGCGTCTCATAAAAAATAAAAACATTTTTAAAAACTACAAGTCTCATGGGCTTTAGTGGTGAAATAATAATTTAAAAAATCGTTTGGGAAATGAGTTTACACCCCGGGTACTTTCTTTGTATACTTTTGACTATACGAGCCGAGTCCGGGATTTACGGGAAATCGCAGGTTTTCGTTTGCCGGCGATTAAACTTCTTTTATTCAGCGTCTCATCAAAAATGAAAACATTTTTGAAAACTACAAGTCTCATGCGTTTTAGTGGTGAAAATTAATTTAAAAAATCGTTCGGGAAATGAGTTTACTCCCTGGGTACTTTCTTTGTATACTTTTGACTATACGGGCCGAGTCCGGGATTTACGGGAAGTCGCGGGTTTTCGTTTGCCGGCGATTAAACAACTTTCATTAAGCGTCTCATCAAAAATGAAAACATTTCTGAAAACTACAAGTCTCATGCGTTTTAGTGGTGAAAATTAATTTAAAAAATCGTTCGGGAAATGAGTTTACTCCCTGGGTACTTTCTTTGTATACTTTTGACTATACGGGCCGAGTCCGGGATTTACGGGAAGTCGCGGGTTTTCGTTTGCCGGCTATTAAACTTCTTTCAATCAGCGTCTCATCAAAAATGAAAACATTTTTAAAAACTACAAGTCTCATGGGCTTTAGTGGTGAAAAAATAATTTAAAAAATCGTTCGGGAAATGAGTTTACACCCTGGGTACTTTCTTTGTATACTTTTGACTATACGGGCCGAGTCCGGGATTTACGGCAAATCGCAGGTTTTCGTTTGCCGGCGATTAAACTTCTTTTATTCAGCGTCTCATCAAAAATGAAAACATTTCTGAAAACTGCAAGGCTCATGCGTTTCAGTGGTGAAAAAATAATTTAAAAAATCGTTCGGGAAATGAGTTTACTCCCTGGGTACTTTCTTTGTATACTTTTGACTATGCGGGCCGAGTCCGGGGTTTACGGGAAATGGCGGGTTTTCGTTTGCCGGCGATTAAACTTCTTTTATTCAGCGTCTCATCAAAAATGAAAACATTTTTGAAAACTACAAGTCTCAAGCGTTTTAGTGGTGAAAAGATAATTTAAAAAATCGTTTTGGAAATGAGTTTACTCACAGGGTACTTTCTTTGTATACATTCGACTATACGGGCCAAGCCCGGGATTTACGGGAAATCGCGGGTTTTCGTTTGCCGGCAATTAAACCACTTTTATTAAGCGTCTCATCAAAACTGAAAACATTTCTGAAAACTACAAGTCTCATGCGTTTTAGTGGTGAAAATTAATTTAAAAAATCGTTCGGGAAATGAGTTTACTCCCTGGGTACTTTCTTTGTATACTTTTGACTATACGGGCCGAGTCTGGGATTTACGGGAAGTCGCGGGTTTTCGTTTGCCGGCAATTAAACTTCTTTTATTCAGCGTCTCATAAAAAATGAAAACATTTTTAAAAACTACAAGTCTCATGGGCTTTAGTGGTGAAATAATAATTTAAAAAATCGTTTGGGAAATGAGTTTACACCCCGGGTACTTTCTTTGTATACTTTTGACTATACGAGCCGAGTCCGGGATTTACGGGAAATCGCAGGTTTTCGTTTGCCGGCGATTAAACTTCTTTTATTCAGCGTCTCATCAAAAATGAAAACATTTTTGAAAACTACAAGTCTCATGCGTTTTAGTGGTGAAAATTAATTTAAAAAATCGTTCGGGAAATGAGTTTACTCCCTGGGTACTTTCTTTGTATACTTTTGACTATACGGGCCGAGTCCGGGATTTACGGGAAGTCGCGGGTTTTCGTTTGCCGGCGATTAAACAACTTTCATTAAGCGTCTCATCAAAAATGAAAACATTTCTGAAAACTACAAGTCTCATGCGTTTTAGTGGTGAAAATTAATTTAAAAAATCGTTCGGGAAATGAGTTTACTCCCTGGGTACTTTCTTTGTATACTTTTGACTATACGGGCCGAGTCCGGGATTTACGGGAAGTCGCGGGTTTTCGTTTGCCGGCTATTAAACTTCTTTCAATCAGCGTCTCATCAAAAATGAAAACATTTTTAAAAACTACAAGTCTCATGGGCTTTAGTGGTAAAATAATAATTTAAAAAATCGTTCGGGAAATGAGTTTACACCCCGGGTACTTTCTTTGTATACTTTTGACTATACGGGCCAAGCCCGTGATTTACTGAAATCGCGGGTTTTCGTTTGCCGGCGATTAAACAACTTTCATTAAGCGTCTCTTCAAAAATGAAAACATTTCTGAAAACTACAAGTCTCATGCGTTTTAGTGGTGAAAATTAATTTAAAATATCGTTTGGGAAATGAGTTTACTTCCTGGGTAATTTCTTTGTATACTTATGACTATACGGGCCGAGTCCGTGATTTACGGGAAATCGCAGGTTTTCGTTTGCCGGCGATTAAACTTCTTTTATTCAGCGTCTCATCAAAAATGAAAACATTTTTGAAAACTGCAAGGCTCATGCGTTTTAGTGGTGAAAAAATAATTTAAAAAATCGTTCGGGAAATGAGTTTACTCCCTGGGTACTTTCTTTGTATACTTTTGACTATACGGGCTGAGTCCGGGATTTACGGGAAGTCGCGGGTTTTCGTTTGCCGGCGATTAAACTTCTTTTATTCAGCGTCTCATCAAAAATGAAAATATTTTTAAATACTACAAGTCTCATGGGCTTTAGTGGTGAAATAATAATTTAAAAAATAGTTCGGGAAATGAGTTTACACCCTGGGTACTTTCTTTGTATACTTTTGACTATACGGGCTGAGTCCGGGATTTACGGGAAGTCGCGGGTTTTCGTTTGCCGGCGATTAAACTTCTTTTATTCAGCGTCTCATCAAAAATGAAAATATTTTTAAATACTACAAGTCTCATGGGCTTTAGTGGTGAAATAATAATTTAAAAAATCGTTCTGGAAATGAGTTTACTCACAGGGTACTTTCTTTGTATACATTCGACTATACGGGCCAAGCCCGGGATTTACGGGAAATCGCGGGTTTTCGTTTGCCGGCGATTAAACAACTTTCATTAAGCGTCTCATCAAAAATGAAAACATTTCTGAAAACTACAAGTCTCATGCGTTTTAGTGGTGAAAATTAATTTAAAATATCGTTTGGGAAATGAGTTTACTCCCTGGGTACTTTCTTTGTATACTTTTGACTATACGGGCTGAGTCGGGGATTTACGGGAAGACGCGGGTTTTCGTTTGCCGGCAATTAAACTTCTTTTATTCAGCGTCTCATCAAAAATGAAAACATTTTTAAAAACTACAAATCTCATGCGTTTTAGTGGTGAAAAAAAATTTAAAAAATCGTTCGGGAAATGAGTTTACTCCCTGGGTACTTTCTTTGTATACTTTTGACTATACGGGCCGAGTCCGGGATTTACGGGAAGTCGCGGGTTTTTGTTTGCCGGCGATTAAACTTCTTTTATTCAGCGTCTCATCAAAAATAAAAATTTTTTTAAATACTACAAGTCTCATGGGCTTTAGTGGTGAAATAATAATTTAAAAAATCGTTCGGGAAATGAGTTTACACCCCGGGTACTTTCTTTGTATACTTTTGACTATACGGGCCAAGCCCGTGATTTACTGAAATCGCGGGTTTTCGTTTGCCGGCGATTAAACAACTTTCATTAAGCGTCTCATCAAAAATGAAAACATTTCTGAAAACTACAAGTCTCATGCGTTTTAGTGGTGAAAATTAATTTAAAATATCGTTTGGGAAATGAAATTACTTCCTGGGTAATTTCTTTGTATACTTTTGACTATACGGGCCGAGTCCGGGATTTACGGGAAATCGCAGGTTTTCGTTTGCCGGCGATTAAACTTCTTTTATTCAGCGTCTCATCAAAAATGAAAACATTTTTGAAAACTGCAAGTCTCATGCGTTTTAGTGGTGAAAAAATAATTTAAAAAATCGTTCGGGAAATGAGTTTACTCCCTGGGTACTTTCTTTGTATACTTTTGACTATACGGGCCGAGTCCGGGATTTACGGGAAGTCGCGGGTTTTCGTTTGCCGGCTATTAAACTTCTTTTAATCAGCGTCTCATCAAAAATGAAAACATTTTTAAAAACTACAAGTCTCATGGGCTTTAGTGGTAAAATAATAATTTAAAAAATCGTTCGGGAAATGAGTTTACACCCCGGGTACTTTCTTTGTATACTTTTGACTATACGGGCCAAGCCCGTGATTTACTGAAATCGCGGGTTTTCGTTTGCCGGCGATTAAACAACTTTCATTAAGCGTCTCTTCAAAAATGAAAACATTTCTGAAAACTACAAGTCTCATGCGTTTTAGTGGTGAAAATTAATTTAAAATATCGTTTGGGAAATGAGTTTACTTCCTGGGTAATTTCTTTGTATACTTTTGACTATACGGGCCGAGTCCGGGATTTACGGGAAATCGCAGGTTTTCGTTTGCCGGCGATTAAACTTCTTTTATTCAGCGTCTCATCAAAAATGAAAACATTTTTGAAAACTACAAGGCTCATGCGTTTTAGTGGTGAAAAAATAATTTAAAAAATCGTTCGGGAAATGAGTTTACTCCCTGGGTACTTTCTTTGTATACTTTTGACTATACGGGCTGAGTCCGGGATTTACGGGAAGTCGCGGGTTTTCGTTTGCCGGCGATTAAACTTCTTTTATTCAGCGTCTCATCAAAAATGAAAATATTTTTAAATACTACAAGTCTCATGGGCTTTAGTGGTGAAATAATAATTTAAAAAATAGTTCGGGAAATGAGTTTACACCCTGGGTACTTTCTTTGTATACTTTTGACTATACGGGCTGAGTCCGGGATTTACGGGAAGTCGCGGGTTTTCGTTTGCCGGCGATTAAACTTCTTTTATTCAGCGTCTCATCAAAAATGAAAATATTTTTAAATACTACAAGTCTCATGGGCTTTAGTGGTGAAATGATAATTTAAAAAATCGGTCTGGAAATGAGTTTACTCACAGGGTACTTTCTTTGTATACATTCGACTATACGGGCCAAGCCCGGGATTTACGGGAAATCGCAGGTTTTCGTTTGCCGGCGATTAAACAACTTTCATTAAGCGTTTCATCAAAAATGAAATCATTTCTGAAAACTACAAGTCTCATGCGTTTTAGTGGTAAAAATTAATTTAAAATATCGTTTGGGAAATGAGTTTACTCCCTGGGTACTTTCTTTGTATACTTTTGACTATACGGGCCGAGTCGGGGATTTACGGGAAGACGCGGGTTTTCGTTTGCCGGCAATTAAACTTCTTTTATTCAGCGTCTCATCAAAAATGAAAACATTTTTAAAAACTGCAAGGCTCATGCGTTTTAGTGGTGAAAAAATAATTTAAAAAATCGTTCGGGAAATGAGTTTACTCCCTGGGTACTTTCTTTGTATACTTTTGACTATACGGGCCGAGTCCGGGATTTACGGGAAGTCGCGGGTTTTCGTTTGCCGGCTATTAAACTTCTTTTAATCAGCGTCTCATCAAAAATGAAAACATTTTTAAAAACTACAAGTCTCATGGGCTTTAGTGGTAAAATAATAATTTAAAAAATCTTTCGGGAAATGAGTTTACACCCCGGGTACTTTCTTTGTATACTTTTGACTATACGGGCCAAGCCCGTGATTTACTGAAATCGCGGGTTTTCGTTTGCCGGCGATTAAACAACTTTCATTAAGCGTCTCATCAAAAATGAAAATATTTTTAAATACTACAAGTCTCATGGGCTTTAGTGGTGAAATAATAATTTAAAAAATAGTTCGGGAAATGAGTTTACACCCTGGGTACTTTCTTTGTATACTTTTGACTATACGGGCTGAGTCCGGGATTTACGGGAAGTCGCGGATTTTCGTTTGCCGGCGATTAAACTTCTTTTATTCAGCGTCTCATCAAAAATGAAAATATTTTTAAATACTACAAGTCTCATGGGCTTTAGTGGTGAAATAATAATTTAAAAAATCGTTCTGGAAATGAGTTTACTCACAGGGTACTTTCTTTGTATACATTCGACTATACGGGCCAAGCCCGGGATTTACGGGAAATCGCGGGTTTTCGTTTGCCGGCGATTAAACAACTTTCATTAGGCGTTTCATCAAAAATGAAAACATTTCTGAAAACTACAAGTCTCATGCGTTTTAGTGGTGAAAATTAATTTAAAATATCGTTTGGGAAATGAGTTTACTCCCTGGGTACTTTCTTTGTATACTTTTGACTATACGGGCCGAGTCGGGGATTTACGGGAAGACGCGGGTTTTCGTTTGCCGGCAATTAAACTTCTTTTATTCAGCGTCTCATCAAAAATGAAAACATTTTTAAAAACTACAAATCTCATGCGTTTTAGTGGTGAAAAAAAATTTAAAAAATCGTTCGGGAAATGAGTTTACTCCCTGGGTACTTTCTTTGTTTACTTTTGACTATACGGGCCGAGTCCGGGATTTACGGGAAGTCGCGGGTTTTTGTTTGCCGGCGATTAAACTTCTTTTATTCAGCGTCTCATCAAAAATAAAAATATTTTTAAATACTACAAGTCTCATGGGCTTTAGTGGTGAAATAATAATTTAAAAAATCGTTCGGGAAATGAGTTTACACCCCGGGTACTTTCTTTGTATACTTTTGACTATACGGGCCAAGCCCGTGATTTACTGAAATCGCGGGTTTTCGTTTGCCGGCGATTAAACAACTTTCATTAAGCGTCTCATCAAAAATGAAAACATTTCTGAAAACTACAAGTCTCATGCGTTTTAGTGGTGAAAATTAATTTAAAATATCGTTTGGGAAATGAGTTTACTTCCTGGGTAATTTCTTTGTATACTTTTGACTATACGGGCCGAGTCCGGGATTTACGGGAAATCGCAGGTTTTCGTTTGCCGGGGATTAAACTTCTTTTAATCAGCGTCTTATCAAAAATGAAAACATTTTTGAAAACTACAAGGCTCATGCGTTTTAGTGGTGAAAAAATAATTTAAAAAATCGTTCGGGAAATGAGTTTACTCCCTGGGTACTTTCTTTGTATACTTTTGACTATACGGGCTGAGTCCGGGATTTACGGGAAGTCGCGGGTTTTCGTTTGCCGGCGATTAAACTTCTTTTATTCAGCGTCTCATCAAAAATGAAAATATTTTTAAATACTACAAGTCTCATGGGCTTTAGTGGTGAAATAGAAATTTAAAAAATAGTTCGGGAAATGAGTTTACACCCTGGGTACTTTCTTTGTATACTTTTGACTATACGGGCTGAGTCCGGGATTTACGGGAAGTCGCGGGTTTTCGTTTGCCGGCGATTAAACTTCTTTTATTCAGCGTCTCATCAAAAATGAAAATATTTTTAAATACTACAAGTCTCATGGGCTTTAGTGGTGAAATAATAATTTAAAAAATCGTTCTGGAAATGAGTTTACTCACAGGGTACTTTCTTTGTATACATTCGACTATACGGGCCAAGCCCGGGATTTACGGGAAATCGCGGGTTTTCGTTTGCCGGTGATTAAACAACTTTCATTAAGCGTCTCATCAAAAATGAAAACATTTCTGAAAACTACAAGTCTCATGCGTTTTAGTGGTGAAAATTAATTTAAAATATCGTTTGGGAAATGAGTTTACTCCCTGGGTACTTTCTTTGTATACTTTTGACTATACGGGCCGAGTCGGGGATTTACGGGAAGACGCGGGTTTTCGTTTGCCGGCAATTAAACTTCTTTTATTCAGCGTCTCATCAAAAATGAAAACATTTTTAAAAACTACAAATCTCATGCGTTTTAGTTGTGAAAAAAAATTTAAAAAATCGTTCGGGAAATGAGTTTACTCCCTGGGTACTTTCTTTGTATACTTTTGACTATACGGGCCGAGTCCGGGATTTACGGGAATTCGCGGGTTTTTGTTTGCCGGCGATTAAACTTCTTTTATTCAGCGTCTCATCAAAAATAAAAATATTTTTAAATACTACAAGTCTCATGGGCTTTAGTGGTGAAATAATAATTTAAAAAATCGTTCGGGAAATGAGTTTACACCCTGGGTACATTCTTTGTATACTTTTGACTATACGGGCCGAGTCCGGGATTTACGGGAACTCGCAGGTTTTCGTTTGCCGGCGATTAAACTTCTTTTATTCAGCGTCTCATCAAAAATGAAAATATTTTTAAATACTACAAGTCTCATGGGCTTTAGTGGTGAAATAATAATTTAAAAAATCGTTCGGGAAATGAGTTTACACCCTGGGTACTTTCTTTGTATACTTTTGACTATACGGGCCGAGTCCGGGATTTACGGGAAATCGCAGGTTTTTGTTTGCCGGCGATTAAACTTCTTTTATTCAGCGTCTCATCAAAAATGAAAACATTTTTGAAAACTACAATTCTCATGCGATTTAGAGGTGAAAAAATCATTTAAAAAATCGTTCGGGAAATGAGTTTACTCCCTGGGTACTTTCTTTGTATACTTTTGACTATACGGGCCGAGTCCGGGATTTACGGGAAGTCGCGGGTTTTCGTTTGCCGGCAATTAAACTTCTTTTATTCAGCGTCTCATCAAAAATGAAAACATTTTTAAAAACTACAAGGCTCATGCGTTTTAGTGGTGAAAAAATAATTTAAAAAATCCTTCGGGAAATGAGTTTACTCCTTGGGTACTTTCTTTGTATACTTTTGACTATACGGGCTGAGTCCGGGATTTACGGGAAGTCGCGGGTTTTCGTTTGCCGGCGATTAAACTTCTTTTATTCAGCGTCTCATCAAAAATGAAAATATTTTTAAATACTACAAGTCTCATTGGCTTTAGTGGTGAAATAATAATTTAAAAAATAGTTCGGGAAATGAGTTTACACCCTGGGTACATTCTTTGTATACTTTTGACTATACGGGCCGAGTCCGGGATTTACGGGAAATCGCAGGTTTTCGTTTGCCGGCGATTAAACTTCTTTTATTCAGCGTCTCATCAAAAATGAAAATATTTTTATATACTACAAGTCTCATGGGCTTTAGTGGTGAAATAATAATTTAAAAAATCGTTCGGGAAATGAGTTTACACCCTGGGTACTTTCTTTGTATACTTTTGACTATACCGGCCGAGTCCGGGATTTACGGGAAATCGCAGGTTTTCGTTTGCGGGCGATTAAACTTCTTTTATTCAGCGTCTCATCAAAAATGAAAACATTTTTGAAAACTACAAGTCTCATGCGATTTAGTGGTGAAAAAATCATTTAAAAAATCGTTCGGGAAATGAGTTTACTCCCTGGGTACTTTCTTTGTATACTTTTGACTATACGGGCCGAGTCCGGGATTTACGGGAAGTCGCGGGTTTTTGTTTGCCGGCGATTAAACTTCTTTTATTCAGCGTCTCATCAAAAATGAAAATATTTTTAAATACTACAAGTCTCATGGGCTTTAGTGGTGAAATAATAATTTAAAAAATCGTTCGGGAAATGAGTTTACACCCTGGGTACATTCTTTGTATACTTTTGACTATACGGGCCGAGTCCGGGATTTACGGGAAATCGCAGGTTTTCGTTTGCCGGCGATTAAACTTCTTTTATTCAGCGTCTCATCAAAAATGAAAATATTTTTATATAATACAAGTCTCATGGGCTTTAGTGGTGAAATAATAATTTAAAAAATCGTTCGGGAAATGAGTTTACACCCTGGGTACTTTCTTTGTATACTTTTGACTATACCGGCCGAGTCCGGGATTTACGGGAAATCGCAGGTTTTCGTTTGCGGGCGATTAAACTTCTTTTATTCAGCGTCTCATCAAAAATGAAAACATTTTTGAAAACTACAAGTCTCATGCGATTTAGTGGTGAAAAAATCATTTAAAAAATCGTTCGGGAAATGAGTTTACTCCCTGGGTACTTTCTTTGTATACTTTTGACTATACGGGCCGAGTCCGGGATTTACGGGAAGTCGCGGGTTTTCGTTTGCCGGCAATTAAACTTCTTTTATTCAGCGTCTCATCAAAAATGAAAACATTTTTAAAAACTACAAGTCTCATGGGCTTTAGTGGTGAAATAATAATTTAAAAAATCGTTCGGGAAATGAGTTTACACCCCGGGTACTTTCTTTGTATACTTTTGACTATACGGGCCGAGTCCGGGATTTACGGAAAATCGCAGGTTTTCGTTTGCCGGCGATTAAACTTCTTTTATTCAGCGTCTCATCAAAAATGAAAACATTTTTGAAAACTACAAGGCTCAAGCGTTTTAGTGGTGAAAAAATAATTTAAAAAATCCTTCGGGAAATGAGTTTACTCCTTGGGTACTTTCTTTGTATACTTTTGACTATACGGGCTGAGTCCGGGATTTACGGGAAGTCACGGGTTTTCGTTTGCCGGCGATTAAACTTCTTTTATTCAGCGTCTCATCAAAAATGAAAATATTTTTAAATACTACAAGTCTCATTGGCTTTAGTGGTGAAATAATATTTTAAAAAATAGTTCGGGAAATGAGTTTACACCCTGGGTACTTTCTTTGTATACTTTTGACTATACGGGCCAAGCCCGGGATTTACGGGAAATCTCGGGTTTTCGTTTGCCGGCGATTAAACCTCTTTCATTAAGCGTCTCATCAAAAATAAAAACATTTTTGAAAACTACAAGTCTCATGCGTTTTAGTGTTGAAAAAATAAATTAAAAAATCGTTCTGGAAATGAGTTTACTCACAGGGTGCTTTCTTTGTATACATTCGACTATACGGGCCAAGCCCGTGATTTACGGGAAATCGCGGGTTTTCGTTTGCCGGCGATTAAACAACTTTCATTAAGCGTCTCATCAAAAATAAAAACATTTCTGAAAACTACAAGTCTCATGCGTTTTAGTGGTGAAAATTAATTTAAAATATCGTTTGGGAAATGAGTTTACTTCCTGGGTACTTTCTTTGTATACTTTTGACTATACGGGCCGAGTCCGGGATTTACGGGAAATCGCAGGTTTTCGTTTGCGGGCGATTAAACTTCTTTTATTCAGCGTCTCATCAAAAATGAAAACATTTTTGAAAACTACAAGTCTCATGCGATTTAGTGGTGAAAAAATCATTTAAAAAATCGTTCGGGAAATGCGTTTACTCCCTGGGTACTTTCTTTGTATACTTTTGACTATACGGGCCGAGTCCGGGATTTACGGGAAGTCGCAGGTTTTCGTTTGCCGGCAATTAAACTTCTTTTATTCAGCGTCTCATCAAAAATGAAAACATTTTTAAAAACTACAAGTCTCATGGGCTTTAGTGGTGAAATAATAATTTAAAAAATCGTTCGGGAAATGAGTTTACACCCCGGGTACTTTCTTTGTATACTTTTGACTATACGGGCCGAGTCCGGGATTTACGGGAAATCGCAGGTTTTCGTTTGCCGGCGATTAAACTTCTTTTATTCAGCGTCTCATCAAAAATGAAAACATTTTTGAAAACTACAAGGCTCATGCGTTTTAGTGGTGAAAAAATAATTTAAAAAATCCTTCGGGAAATGAGTTTACTCCTTGGGTACTTTCTTTGTATACTTTTGACTATACGGGCTGAGTCCGGGATTTACGGGAAGTCACGGATTTTCGTTTGCCGGCGATTAAACTTCTTTTATTCAGCGTCTCATCAAAAATGAAAATATTTTTAAATACTACAAGTCTCATTGGCTTTAGTGGTGAAATAATAATTTAAAAAATAGTTCGGGAAATGAGTTTACACCCTGGGTACTTTCTTTGTATACTTTTGACTATACGGGCCAAGCCCGGGATTTACGGGAAATCTCGGGTTTTCGTTTGCCGGCGATTAAACCTCTTTCAATAAGCGTCTCATCAAAAATAAAAACATTTTTGAAAACTACAAGTCTCATGCGTTTTAGTGTTGAAAAAATAAATTAAAAAATCGTTCTGGAAATGAGTTTACTCACAGGGTACTTTCTTTGTATACATTCGACTATACGGGCCAAGCCCGTGATTTACGGGAAATCGCGGGTTTTCGTTTGCCGGCGATTAAACAACTTTCATTAACCGTCTCATCAAAAATAAAAACATTTCTGAAAACTAAAAGTCTCATGCCTTTTAGTGGTGAAAATTAATTTAAAATATCGTTTGGGAAATGAGTTTACTTCCTGGGTACTTTCTTTGTATACTTTTGACTATACGGGCCGAGTCCGGGATTTACGGGAAATCGCAGGTTTTCGTTTGCCGGCGATTAAACTTCTTTTATTCAGCGTCTCATCAAAAATGAAAACATTTTTGAAAACTACAAGGCTCATGCGTTTTAGTGGTGAAAAAATAATTTAAAAAATCGTTCGGGAAATGAGTTTACTCCCTGGGTACTTTCTTTGTATACTTTTGACTATACGGGCTGAGTCCGGGATTTACGGGAAGTCGCGGGTTTTCGTTTGCCGGCGATTAAACTTCTTTTATTCAGCGTCTCATCAAAAATGAAAATATTTTTAAATACTACAAGTCTCATGGGCTTTAGTGGTGAAATAATAATTTAAAAAATAGTTCGGGAAATGAGTTTACACCCTGGGTACTTTCTTTGTATACTTTTGACTATACGGGCTGAGTCCGGGATTTACGGGAAGTCGCGGGTTTTCGTTTGCCAGCGATTAAACTTCTTTTAGTCAGCGTCTCATCAGAAATGAAAATATTTTTAAATACTACAAGTCTCATGGGCTTTAGTGGTGAAATAATAATTTAAAAAATCGTCCGGGAAATGAGTTTACTCACAGGGTACTTTCTTTGTATACATTCGACTATACGGGCCAAGCCCGGGATTTACGGGAAATCGCGGGTTTTCGTTTGCCGGCGATTAAACTTCTTTTATTCAGCGTCTCATCAAAAATGAAAACATTTTTGAAAACTACAAGTCTCATGCGATTTAGTGGTGAAAAAATCATTTAAAAAATCGTTCGGGAAATGAGTTTACTCCCTGGGTACTTTCTTTGTATACTTTTGACTATACGGGCCGAGTCCGGGATTTACGGGAAGTCGCAGGTTTTCGTTTGCCGGCAATTAAACTTCTTTTATTCAGCGTCTCATCAAAAATGAAAACATTTTTAAAAACTACAAGTCTCATGGGCTTTAATGGTGAAATAATAATTTAAAAAATCGTTCGGGAAATGAGTTTACACCCCGGGTACTTTCTTTGTATACTTTTGACTATACGGGCCGAGTCCGGGATTTACGGGAAATCGCAGGTTTTCGTTTGCCGGCGATTAAACTTCTTTTATTCAGCGTCTCATCAAAAATGAAAACATTTTTGAAAACTACAAGGCTCATGCGTTTTAGTGGTGAAAAAATAATTTAAAAAATCCTTCGGGAAATGAGTTTACTCCTTGGGTACTTTCTTTGTATACTTTTGACTATACGGGCTGAGTCCGGGATTTACGGGAAGTCACGGGTTTTCGTTTGCCGGCGATTAAACTTCTTTTATTCAGCGTTTCATCAAAAATGAAAATATTTTTAAATACTACAAGTCTCATTGGCTTTAGTGGTGAAATAATAATTTAAAAAATAGTTCGGGAAATGAGTTTACACCCTGGGTACTTTCTTTGTATACTTTTGACTATACGGGCCAAGCCCGGGATTTACGGGAAATCTCGGGTTTTCGTTTGCCGGCGATTAAACCTCTTTCAATAAGCGTCTCATCAAAAATAAAAACATTTTTGAAAACTACAAGTCTCATGCGTTTTAGTGTTGAAAAAATAAATTAAAAAATCGTTCTGGAAATGAGTTTACTCACAGGGTACTTTCTTGGTATACATTCGACTATACGGGCCAAGCCCGTGATTTACGGGAAATCGCGGGTTTTCGTTTGCCGGCGATTAAACAACTTTCATTAAGCGTCTCATCAAAAATAAAAACATTTCTGAAAACTAAAAGTCTCATGCCTTTTAGTGGTGAAAATTAATTTAAAATATCGTTTGGGAAATGAGTTTACTTCCTGGGTACTTTCTTTGTATACTTTTGACTATACGGGCCGAGTCCGGGATTTACGGGAAATCGCAGGTTTTCGTTTGCCGGCGATTAAACTTCTTTTATTCAGCGTCTCATCAAAAATGAAAACATTTTTGAAAACTACAAGGCTCATGCGTTTTAGTGGTGAAAAAATAATTTAAAAAATCGTTCGGGAAATGAGTTTACTCCCTGGGTACTTTCTTTGTATACTTTTGACTATACGGGCTGAGTCCGGGATTTACGGGAAGTCGCGGCTTTTCGTTTGCCGGCGATTAAACTTCTTTTATTCAGCGTCTCATCAAAAATGAAAATATTTTTAAATACTACAAGTCTCATGGGCTTTAGTGGTGAAATAATAATTTAAAAAATCGTCCTGGAAATGAGTTTACTCACAGGGTACTTTCTTTGTATACATTCGACTATACGGGCCAAGCCCGGGATTTACGGGAAATCGCGGGTTTTCGTTTGCCGGCGATTAAACAACTTTCACTAAGCGTCTCATCAAAAATGAAAACATTTCTGAAAACTACAAGTCTCATGCGTTTTAGTGGTGAAAAAATAATTTAAAAAATCGTTCGGGAAATGAGTTTACTCCCTGAGTACTTTCTTTGTATACTTTTGACTATACGGGCTGAGTCCGGGATTTACGGGAAGTCGCGGGTTTTCGTTTGCCGGCGATTAAACTTCTTTTATTCAGCGTCTCATCAAAAATGAAAATATTTTTAAATATTACAAGTCTCATGGGCTTTAGTGGTGAAATAATAATTTAAAAAATAGTTCGGGAAATGAGTTTACACCCTGGGTACTTTCTTTGTATACTTTTGACTATACGGGCTGAGTCCGGGATTTACGGGAAGTCGCGGGTTTTCGTTTGCCAGTGATTAAACTTCTTTTATTCAGCGTCTCATCAGAAATGAAAATATTTTTATATACTACAAGTCTCATGGGCTTTAGTGGTGAAATAATAATTTAAAAAATCGTTCGGGAAATGAGTTTACACCCTGGGTACTTTCTTTGTATACTTTTGACTATACGGGCCGAGTCCGGGATTTACGGGAAATCGCAGGTTTTCGTTTGCGGGCGATTAAACTTCTTTTATTCAGCGTCTCATCAAAAATGAAAACATTTTTGAAAACTACAAGTCTCATGCGATTTAGTGGTGAAAAAATCATTTAAAAAATCGTTCGGGAAATGAGTTTACTCCCTGGGTACTTTCTTTGTATACTTTTGACTATACGGGCCGAGTCCGGGATTTACGGGAAGTCGCGGGTTTTCGTTTGCCGGCAATTAAACTTCTTTTATTCAGCGTCTCATCAAAAATGAAAACATTTTTAAAAACTACAAGTCTCATAGGCTTTAGTGGTGAAATAATAATTTAAAAAATCGTTCGGGAAATGAGTTTACACCCCGGGTACTTTCTTTGTATACTTTTGACTATACGGGCCGAGTCCGGGATTTACGGGAAATCGCAGGTTTTCGCTTGCCGGCGATTAAACTTCTTTTATTCAGCGTCTCATCAAAAATGAAAACATTTTTAAATACTACAAGTCTCATTGGCTTTAGTGGTGAAATAATAATTTAAAAAATAGTTCGGGAAATGAGTTTACACCCTGGGTACTTTCTTTGTATACTTTTGACTATACGGGCCAAGCCCGGGATTTACGGGAAATCTCGGGTTTTCGTTTGCCGGCGATTAAACCTCTTTCATTAAGCGTCTCATCAAAAATAAAAACATTTTTGAAAACTACAAGTCTCATGCGTTTTAGTGTTGAAAAAATAAATTAAAAAATCGTTCTGGAAATGAGTTTACTCACAGGGTACTTTCTTTGTATACAATCGACTATACGGGCCAAGCCCGTGATTTACGGGAAATCGCGGGTTTTCGTTTGCCGGCGATTAAACAACTTTCATTAAGCGTCTCATCAAAAATAAAAACATTTCTGAAAACTACAAGTCTCATGCGTTTTAGTGGTGAAAATTAATTTAAAATATCGTTTGGGAAATGAGTTTACTTCCTGGGTACTTTCTTTGTATACTTTTGACTATACGGGCCGAGTCCGGGATTTACGGGAAATCGCAGGTTTTCGTTTGCGGGCGATTAAACTTCTTTTATTCAGCGTCTCATCAAAAATGAAAACATTTTTGAAAACTACAAGTCTCATGGGCTTTAGTGGTGAAATAATAATTTAAAAAATAGTTCGGGAAATGAGTTTACACCCTGGGTACTTTCTTTGTATACTTTTGACTATACGGGCTGAGTCCGGGATTTACGGGAAGTCGCGGGTTTTCGTTTGCCAGCGATTAAACTTCTTTTAGTCAGCGTCTCATCAGAAATGAAAATATTTTTAAATACTACAAGTCTCATGGGCTTTAGTGGTGAAATAATAATTTAAAAAATCGTCCTGGAAATGAGTTTACTCACAGGGTACTTTCTTTGTATACATTCGACTATACGGGCCAAGCCCGGGATTTACGGGAAATCGCGGGTTTTCGTTTGCCGGCGATTAAACAACTTTCACTAAGCGTCTCATCAAAAATGAAAACATTTCTGAAAACTACAAGTCTCATGCGTTTTAGTGGTGAAAAAATAATTTAAAAAATCGTTCGGGAAATGAGTTTACTCCCTGAGTACTTTCTTTGTATACTTTTGACTATACGGGCTGAGTGCGGGATTTACGGGAAGTCGCGGGTTTTCGTTTGCCGGCGATTAAACTTCTTTTATTCAGCGTCTCATCAAAAATGAAAATATTTTTAAATACTACAAGTCTCATGGGCTTTAGTGGTGAAATAATAATTTAAAAAATAGTTCGGGAAATGAGTTTACACCCTGGGTACTTTCTTTGTATACTTTTGACTATACGGGCTGAGTCCGGGATTTACGGGAAGTCGCGGGTTTTCGTTTGCCAGTGATTAAACTTCTTTTATTCAGCGTCTCATCAGAAATGAAAATATTTTTATATACTACAAGTCTCATGGGCTTTAGTGGTGAAATAATAATTTAAAAAATCGTTCGGGAAATGAGTTTACACCCTGGGTACTTTCTTTGTATACTTTTGACTATAAGGGCCGAGTCCGGGATTTACGGGAAATCGCAGGTTTTCGTTTGCGGGCGATTAAACTTCTTTTATTCAGCGTCTCATCAAAAATTAAAACATTTTTGAAAACTACAAGTCTCATGCGATTTAGTGGTGAAAAAATCATTTAAAAAATCGTTCGGGAAATGAGTTTACTCCCTGGGTACTTTCTTTGTATACTTTTGACTATACGGGCCAAGTCCGGGATTTACGGGAAGTCGCGGGTTTTCGTTTGCCGGCAATTAAACTTCTTTTATTCAGCGTCTCATCAAAAATGAAAACATTTTTAAAAACTACAAGTCTCATGGGCTTTAGTGGTGAAATAATAATTTAAAAAATCGTTCGGGAAATGAGTTTACACCCCGGGTACTTTCTTTGTATACTTTTGACTATACGGGCCGAGTCCGGGATTTACGGGAAATCGCAGGATTTCGCTTGCCGGCGATTAAACTTCTTTTATTCAGCGTCTCATCAAAAATGAAAACATTTCTGAAAACTGCAAGGCTCATGCGTTTCAGTGGTGAAAAAATAATTTAAAAAATCCTTCGGGAAATGAGTTTACTCCTTGGGTACTTTCTTTGTATACTTTTGACTATACGGGCTGAGTCCGGGATTTACGGGAAGTCACGGGTTTTCGTTTGCCGGCGATTAAACTTCTTTTATTCAGCGTCTCATCAAAAATGAAAATATTTTTAAATACTACAAGTCTCATTGGCTTTAGTGGTGAAATAATAATTTAAAAAATAGTTCGGGAAATGAGTTTACACCCTGGGTACTTTCTTTGTATACTTTTGACTATACGGGCCAAGCCCGGGATTTACGGGAAATCTCGGGTTTTCGTTTGCCGGCGATTAAACCTCTTTCATTAAGCGTCTCATCAAAAATAAAAACATTTTTGAAAACTACAAGTCTCATGCGTTTTAGTGTTGAAAAAATAAATCAAAAAATCGTTCTGGAAATGAGTTTACTCACAGGGTACTTTCTTTGTATACAATCGACTATACGGGCCAAGCCCGTGATTTACGGGAAATCGCGGGTTTTCGTTTGCCGGCGATTAAACAACTTTCATTAAGCGTCTCATCAAAAATAAAAACATTTCTGAAAACTACAAGTCTCATGCGTTTTAGTGGTGAAAATTAATTTAAAATATCGTTTGGGAAATGAGTTTACTTCCTGGGTACTTTCTTTGTATACTTTTGACTATACGGGCCGAGTCCGGGATTTACGGGAAATCGCAGGTTTTCGTTTGCGGGCGATTAAACTTCTTTTATTCAGCGTCTCATCAAAAATGAAAACATTTTTGAAAACTACAAGTCTCATGCGATTTAGTGGTGAAAAAATCATTTAAAAAATCGTTCGGGAAATGAGTTTACTCCCTGGGTACTTTCTTTGTATACTTTTGACTATACGGGCCGAGTCCGGGATTTACGGGAAGTCGCGGGTTTTCGTTTGCCGGCAATTAAACTTCTTTTATTCAGCGTCTCATCAAAAATGAGAACATTTTTAAAAACTACAAGTCTCATGGGCTTTAGTGGTGAAATAATAATTTAAAAAATCGTTCGGGAAATGAGTTTACACCCCGGGTACTTTCTTTGTATACTTTTGACTATACGGGCCGAGTCCGGGATTTACGGGAAATCGCAGGTTTTCGTTTGCCGGCGATTAAACTTCTTTTATTCAGCGTCTCATCAAAAATGAAAACATTTTTGAAAACTACAAGGCTCATGCGTTTTAGTGGTGAAAAAATAATTTAAAAAATCCTTCGGGAAATGAGTTTACTCCTTGGGTACTTTCTTTGTATACTTTTGACTATACGGGCTGAGTCCGGGATTTACGGGAAGTCACGGGTTTTCGTTTGCCGGCGATTAAACTTCTTTTATTCAGCGTCTCATCAAAAATGAAAACATTTTTAAATACTACAAGTCTCATTGGCTTTAGTGGTGAAATAATAATTTAAAAAATAGTTCGGGAAATGAGTTTACACCCTGGGTACTTTCTTTGTATACTTTTGACTATACGGGCCAAGCCCGGGATTTACGGGAAATCTCGGGTTTTCGTTTGCCGGCGATTAAACCTCTTTCATTAAGCGTCTCATCAAAAATAAAAACATTTTTGAAAACTACAAGTCTCATGCGTTTTAGTGTTGAAAAAATAAATTAAAAAATCGTTCTGGAAATGAGTTTACTCACAGGGTACTTTCTTTGTATACAATCGACTATACGGGCCAAGCCCGTGATTTACGGGAAATCGCGGGTTTTCGTTTGCCGGCGATTAAACAACTTTCATTAAGCGTCTCATCAAAAATAAAAACATTTCTGAAAACTACAAGTCTCATGCGTTTTAGTGGTGAAAATTAATTTAAAATATCGTTTGGGAAATGAGTTTACTTCCTGGGTACTTTCTTTGTATACTTTTGACTATACGGGCCGAGTCCGGGATTTACGGGAAATCGCAGGTTTTCGTTTGCGGGCGATTAAACTTCTTTTATTCAGCGTCTCATCAAAAATGAAAACATTTTTGAAAACTACAAGTCTCATGGGCTTTAGTGGTGAAATAATAATTTAAAAAATAGTTCGGGAAATGAGTTTACACCCTGGGTACTTTCTTTGTATACTTTTGACTATACGGGCTGAGTCCGGGATTTACGGGAAGTCGCGGGTTTTCGTTTGCCAGCGATTAAACTTCTTTTAGTCAGCGTCTCATCAGAAATGAAAATATTTTTAAATACTACAAGTCTCATGGGCTTTAGTGGTGAAATAATAATTTAAAAAATCGTCCTGGAAATGAGTTTACTCACAGGGTACTTTCTTTGTATACATTCGACTATACGGGCCAAGCCCGGGATTTACGGGAAATCGCGGGTTTTCGTTTGCCGGCGATTAAACAACTTTCACTAAGCGTCTCATCAAAAATGAAAACATTTCTGAAAACTACAAGTCTCATGCGTTTTAGTGGTGAAAAAATAATTTAAAAAATCGTTCGGGAAATGAGTTTACTCCCTGAGTACTTTCTTTGTATACTTTTGACTATACGGGCTGAGTGCGGGATTTACGGGAAGTCGCGGGTTTTCGTTTGCCGGCGATTAAACTTCTTTTATTCAGCGTCTCATCAGAAATGAAAATATTTTTATATACTACAAGTCTCATGGGCTTTAGTGGTGAAATAATAATTTAAAAAATCGTTCGGGAAATGAGTTTACACCCTGGGTACTTTCTTTGTATACTTTTGACTATACGGGCCGAGTCCGGGATTTACGGGAAATCGCAGGTTTTCGTTTGCGGGCGATTAAACTTCTTTTATTCAGCGTCTCATCAAAAATTAAAACATTTTTGAAAACTACAAGTCTCATGCGATTTAGTGGTGAAAAAATCATTTAAAAAATCGTTCGGGAAATGAGTTTACTCCCTGGGTACTTTCTTTGTATACTTTTGACTATACGGGCCAAGTCCGGGATTTACGGGAAGTCGCGGGTTTTCGTTTGCCGGCAATTAAACTTCTTTTATTCAGCGTCTCATCAAAAATGAAAACATTTTTAAAAACTACAAGTCTCATGGGCTTTAGTGGTGAAATAATAATTTAAAAAATCGTTCGGGAAATGAGTTTACACCCCGGGTACTTTCTTTGTATACTTTTGACTATACGGGCCGAGTCCGGGATTTACGGGAAATCGCAGGATTTCGCTTGCCGGCGATTAAACTTCTTTTATTCAGCGTCTCATCAAAAATGAAAACATTTCTGAAAACTGCAAGGCTCATGCGTTTCAGTGGTGAAAAAATAATTTAAAAAATCCTTCGGGAAATGAGTTTACTCCTTGGGTACTTTCTTTGTATACTTTTGACTATACGGGCTGAGTCCGGGATTTACGGGAAGTCACGGGTTTTCGTTTGCCGGCGATTAAACTTCTTTTATTCAGCGTCTCATCAAAAATGAAAATATTTTTAAATACTACAAGTCTCATTGGCTTTAGTGGTGAAATAATAATTTAAAAAATAGTTCGGGAAATGAGTTTACACCCTGGGTACTTTCTTTGTATACTTTTGACTATACGGGCCAAGCCCGGGATTTACGGGAAATCTCGGGTTTTCGTTTGCCGGCGATTAAACCTCTTTCATTAAGCGTCTCATCAAAAATAAAAACATTTTTGAAAACTACAAGTCTCATGCGTTTTAGTGTTGAAAAAATAAATCAAAAAATCGTTCTGGAAATGAGTTTACTCACAGGGTACTTTCTTTGTATACAATCGACTATACGGGCCAAGCCCGTGATTTACGGGAAATCGCGGGTTTTCGTTTGCCGGCGATTAAACAACTTTCATTAAGCGTCTCATCAAAAATAAAAACATTTCTGAAAACTACAAGTCTCATGCGTTTTAGTGGTGAAAATTAATTTAAAATATCGTTTGGGAAATGAGTTTACTTCCTGGGTACTTTCTTTGTATACTTTTGACTATACGGGCCGAGTCCGGGATTTACGGGAAATCGCAGGTTTTCGTTTGCGGGCGATTAAACTTCTTTTATTCAGCGTCTCATCAAAAATGAAAACATTTTTGAAAACTACAAGTCTCATGCGATTTAGTGGTGAAAAAATCATTTAAAAAATCGTTCGGGAAATGAGTTTACTCCCTGGGTACTTTCTTTGTATACTTTTGACTATACGGGCCGAGTCCGGGATTTACGGGAAGTCGCGGGTTTTCGTTTGCCGGCAATTAAACTTCTTTTATTCAGCGTCTCATCAAAAATGAGAACATTTTTAAAAACTACAAGTCTCATGGGCTTTAGTGGTGAAATAATAATTTAAAAAATCGTTCGGGAAATGAGTTTACACCCCGGGTACTTTCTTTGTATACTTTTGACTATACGGGCCGAGTCCGGGATTTACGGGAAATCGCAGGTTTTCGTTTGCCGGCGATTAAACTTCTTTTATTCAGCGTCTCATCAAAAATGAAAACATTTTTGAAAACTACAAGGCTCATGCGTTTTAGTGGTGAAAAAATAATTTAAAAAATCCTTCGGGAAATGAGTTTACTCCTTGGGTACTTTCTTTGTATACTTTTGACTATACGGGCTGAGTCCGGGATTTACGGGAAGTCACGGGTTTTCGTTTGCCGGCGATTAAACTTCTTTTATTCAGCGTCTCATCAAAAATGAAAATATTTTTAAATACTACAAGTCTCATTGGCTTTAGTGGTGAAATAATAATTTAAAAAATAGTTCGGGAAATGAGTTTACACCCTGGGTACTTTCTTTGTATACTTTTGACTATACGGGCCAAGCCCGGGATTTACGGGAAATCTCGGGTTTTCGTTTGCCGGCGATTAAACCTCTTTCATTAAGCGTCTCATCAAAAATAAAAACATTTTTGAAAACTACAAGTCTCATGCGTTTTAGTGTTGAAAAAATAAATTAAAAAATCGTTCTGGAAATGAGTTTACTCACAGGGTACTTTCTTTGTATACATTCGACTATACGGGCCAAGCCCGTGATTTACGGGAAATCGCGGGTTTTCGTTTGCCGGCGATTAAACAACTTTCATTAAGCGTCTCATTAAAAATAAAAACATTTCTGAAAACTACAAGTCTCATGCGTTTTAGTGGTGAAAATTAATTTAAAATATCGTTTGGGAAATGAGTTTACTTCCTGGGTACTTTCTTTGTATACTTTTGACTATACGGGCCGAGTCCGGGATTTACGTGAAATCGCAGGTTTTCGTTTGCCGGCGATTAAACTTCTTTTATTCAGCGTCTCATCAAAAATGAAAACATTTTTGAAAAATACAAGGCTCATGCGTTTTAGTGGTGAAAAAATAATTTAAAAAATCGTTCGGGAAATGAGTTTACTCCCTGGGTACTTTCTTTGTATACTTTGACTATACGGGCTGAGTCCGGGATTTACGGGAAGTCGCGGGTTTTCGTTTGCCGGCGATTAAACTTCTTTTATTCAGCGTCTCATCAAAAATGAAAATATTTTTAAATACTACAAGTCTCATGGGCTTTAGTGGTGAAATAATAATTTAAAAAATAGTTCGGGAAATGAGTTTACACCCTGGGTACTTTCTTTGTATACTTTTGACTATACGGGCTGAGTCCGGGATTTACGGGAAGTCGCGGGTTTTCGTTTGCCAGCGATTAAACTTCTTTTATTCAGCGTGTCATCAGAAATGAAAATATTTTTAAATACTACAAGTCTCATTGGCTTTAGTGGTGAAATAATAATTTAAAAAATAGTTCGGGAAATGAGTTTACACCCTGGGTACTTTCTTTGTATACTTTTGACTATACGGGCCAAGCCCGGGATTTACGGGAAATCTCGGGTTTTCGTTTGCCGGCGATTAAACCTCTTTCATTAAGCGTCTCATCAAAAATAAAAACATTTTTGAAAACTACAAGTCTCATGCGTTTTAGTGTTGAAAAAATAAATTAAAAAATCGTTCTGGAAATGAGTTTACTCACAGGGTACTTTCTTTGTATACATTCAACTATGCGGGCCAAGCCCGTGATTTACGGGAAATCACGGGTTTTCGTTTGCCGGCGATTAAACAACTTTCATTAAGCGTCTCATTAAAAATAAAAACATTTCTGAAAACTACAAGTCTCATGCGTTTTAGTGGTGAAAATTAATTTAAAATATCGTTTGGGAAATGAGTTTACTTCCTGGGTACTTTCTTTGTATACTTTTGACTATACGGGCCGAGTCCGGGATTTACGGGAAATCGCAGGTTTTCGTTTGCCGGCGATTAAACTTCTTTTATTCAGCGTCTCATCAAAAATGAAAACATTTTTGAAAACTACAAGGCTCATGCGTTTTAGTGGTGAAAAAATAATTTAAAAAATCGTTCGGGAAATGAGTTTACTCCCTGGGTACTTTCTTTGTATACTTTTGACTATACGGGCTGAGTCCGGGATTTACGGGAAGTCGCGGGTTTTCGTTTGCCGGCGATTAAACTTCTTTTATTCAGCGTCTCATCAAAAATGAAAATATTTTTAAATACTACAAGTCTCATGGGCTTTAGTGGTGAAATAATAATTTAAAAAATCGTTCGGGAAATGAGTTTACTCCCTGGGTACTTTCTTTGTATACTTTTGACTATACGGGCTGAGTCCGGGATTTACGGGAAGTCGCAGGTTTTCGTTTGCCGGCGATTAAACTTCTTTTATTCAGCGTCTCATCAAAAATGAAAATATTTTTAAATACTACAAGTCTCATGGGCTTTAGTGGTGAAATAATAATTTAAAAAATAGTTCGGGAAATGAGTTTACACCCTGGGTACTTTCTTTGTATACTTTTGACTATACGGGCTGAGTCCGGGATTTACGGGAAGTCGCGGGTTTTCGTTTGCCAGCGATTAAACTTCTTTTATTCAGCGTCTCATCAGAAATGAAAATATTTTTAAATACTACAAGTCTCATGGGCTTTAGTGGTGAAATAATAATTTAAAAAATCGTTCTGGAAATGAGTTTACTCACAGGGTACTTTCTTTGTATACATTCGACTATACGGGCCAAGCCCGGGATTTACGGGAAATCGCGGGTTTTCGTTTGCCGGCGATTAAACAACTTTCACTAAGCGTCTCATCAGAAATGAAAATATTTTTAAATACTACAAGTCTCATGGGCTTTAGTGGTGAAAAAATAATTTAAAAAATCGTTCGGGAAATGAGTTTACTCCCTGAGTACTTTCTTTGTATACTTTTGACTATACGGGCTGAGTCCGGGATTTACGGGAAGTCGCGGGTTTTCGTTTGCCGGCAATTAAACTTCTTTTATTCAGCGTCTCATCAAAAATGAAAATATTTTTAAATACTACAAGTCTCATGGGCTTTAGTGGTGAAATAATAATTTAAAAAATAGTTCGGGAAATGAGTTTACACCCTGGGTACTTTCTTTGTATACTTTTGACTATACGGGCCGAGTCCGGGATTTACGGGAAATCGCAGGTTTTCGTTTGCCGGCGATTAAACTTCTTTTATTCAGCGTCTCATTAAAAATGAAAACATTTTTAAAAACTACAAGTCTTATGCGTTTTAGTGGTGAAAAAATAATTTAAAAAATCGTTCTGGAAATGAGTTTACTCCCTGGGTACTATCTTTGTATACTTTTGACTATACGGGCCGAGTCCGGGATTTACGGGAAATCGCAGGTTTTCGTTTGCCGGCGATTAAACTTCTTTTATTCAGCGTCTCATCAAAAATGAAAATATTTTTAAATACTACAAGTCTCATGGGCTTTAGTGTTGAAAAAATAAATTAAAAAATCGTTCCGGAAATGAGTTTACTCACAGGGTACTTTCTTTGTATACATTCGACTATACGGGCCAAGCCCGTGATTTACGGGAAATCGCGGGTTTTCGTTTGCCGGCGATTAAACAACTTTCATTAAGCGTCTCATCAAAAATGAAAACATTTCTGAAAACTACAAGTCTCATGCGTTTTAGTGGTGAAAATTAATTTAAAATATCGTTTGGCAAATGAGTTTACTTCCTGGGTACTTTCCTGGTATACTTTTGACTATACGGGCCGAGTCCGGGATTTACGGGAAATCGCAGGTTTTCGTTTGCCGGCGATTAAACTTCTTTTATTCAGCGTCTCATCAAAAATTATAACATTTTTGAAAACTACAAGGCTCATGCGTTTTAGTGGTGAAAAAATAATCTGAAAAATCGTTCGGGAAATGATTTTACTCCCTGGGTACTTTCTTTGTATACTTTTGACTATACGGGCTGAGTCCGGGATTTACGGGAAGTCGCGGGTTTTCGTTTGCCGGCGATTAAACTTCTTTTATTCAGCGTCTCATCAAAAATGAAAATATTTTTAAATACTACAAGTCTCATGGGCTTTAGTGGTGAAATAATAATTTAAAAAATAGTTCGGAAAATGAGTTTACACCCTGGGTACTTTCTTTGTATACTTTTGACTATACGGGCTGAGTCCGAGATTTACGGGAAGTCGCGGGTTTTCGTTTGCCAGCGATTAAACTTCTTTTATTCAGCGTCTCATCAAAAATGAAAATATTTTTAAATACTACAAGTCTCATGGGCTTTAGTGGTGAAATAATAATTTAAAAAATCGTTCTGGAAATGAGTTTACTCACAGGGTACTTTCTTTGTATACATTCGACTATACGGGCCAAGCCCGGGATTTACGGGAAGTCGCGGGTTTACGTTTGCCGGCGATTAAACAACTTTCATTAAGCGTCTCACCAAAAATGAAAACATTTCTGAAATCTACAAGTCTCATGCGTTTTAGTGGTGAAAATTAATTTAAAATATCGTTTGGGAAATGAGTTTACTCCCTGGGTACTTTCTTTGTATACTTTTGACTATACGGGCCAAGCCCGGGATTTACGGGAAATCTCGGGTTTTCGTTTGCCGGCGATTAAACCTCTTTCATTAAGCGTCTCATCAAAAATAAAAACATTTTTGAAAACTACAAGTCTCATGCGTTTTAGTGTTGAAAAAATAAATTAAAAAATCGTTCTGGAAATGAGTTTACTCACAGGGTACTTTCTTTGTATACAATCGACTATACGGGCCAAGCCCGTGATTTACGGGAAATCGCGGGTTTTCGTTTGCCGGCGATTAAACAACTTTCATTAAGCGTCTCATCAAAAATAAAAACATTTCTGAAAACTACAAGTCTCATGCGTTTTAGTGGTGAAAATTAATTTAAAATATCGTTTGGGAAATGAGTTTACTTCCTGGGTACTTTCTTTGTATACTTTTGACTATACGGGCCGAGTCCGGGATTTACGGGAAATCGCAGGTTTTCGTTTGCAGGCGATTAAACTTCTTTTATTCAGCGTCTCATCAAAAATGAAAACATTTTTGAAAACTACAAGTCTCATGCGATTTAGTGGTGAAAAAATCATTTAAAAAATCGTTCGGGAAATGAGTTTACTCCCTGGGTACTTTCTTTGTATACTTTTGACTATACGGGCCGAGTCCGGGATTTACGGGAAGTAGCGGGTTTTCGTTTGCCGGCAATTAAACTTCTTTTATTCAGCGTCTCATCAAAAATGAAAACATTTTTAAAAACTACGAGTCTCATGGGCTTTAGTGGTGAAATAATAATTTAAAAAATCGTTCGGGAAATGAGTTTACACCCCGGGTACTTTCTTTGTATACTTTTGACTATACGGGCCGAGTCCGGGATATACGGGAAATCGCAGGTTTTCGTTTGCCGGCGATTAAACTTCTTTTATTCAGCGTCTCATCAAAAATGAAAACATTTTTGAAAACTACAAGGCTCATGCGTTTTAGTGGTGAAAAAATAATTTAAAAAATCCTTCGGGAAATGAGTTTACTCCTTGGGTACTTTCTTTGTATACTTTTGACTATACGGGCTGAGTCCGGGATTTACGGGAAGTCACGGGTTTTCGTTTGCCGGCGATTAAACTTCTTTTATTCAGCGTCTCATCAAAAATGAAAATATTTTTAAATACTACAAGTCTCATTGGCTTTAGTGGTGAAATAATAATTTAAAAAATAGTTCGGGAAATGAGTTTACACCCTGGGTACTTTCTTTGTATACTTTTGACTATACGGGCCAAGCCCGGGATTTACGGGAAATCTCGGGTTTTCGTTTGCCGGCGATTAAACCTCTTTCATTAAGCGTCTCATCAAAAATAAAAACATTTTTGAAAACTACAAGTCTCATGCGTTTTAGTGTTGAAAAAATAAATTAAAAAATCGTTCTGGAAATGTGTTTACTCACAGGGTACTTTCTTTGTATACATTCGACTATACGGGCCAAGCCCGTGATTTACGGGAAATCGCGGGTTTTCGTTTGCCGGCGATTAAACAACTTTCATTAAGCGTCTCATTAAAAATAAAAACATTTCTGAAAACTACAAGTCTCATGCGTTTTAGTGGTGAAAATTAATTTAAAATATCGTTTGGGAAATGAGTTTACTTCCTGGGTACTTTCTTTGTATACTTTTGACTATACGGGCCGAGTCCGGGATTTACGGGAAATCGCAGGTTTTCGTTTGCCGGCGATTAAACTTCTTTTATTCAGCGTCTCATCAAAAATGAAAACATTTTTGAAAACTACAAGGCTCATGCGTTTTAGTGGTGAAAAAATAATTTAAAAAATCGTTCGGGAAATGAGTTTACTCCCTGGGTACTTTCTTTGTATACTTTTGACTATACGGGCTGAGTCCGGGATTTACGGGAAGTCGCGGGTTTTCGTTTGCCGGCGATTAAACTTCTTTTATTCAGCGTCTCATCAAAAATGAAAATATTTTTAAATACTACAAGTCTCATGGGCTTTAGTGGTGAAATAATAATTTAAAAAATAGTTCGGGAAATGAGTTTACACCCTGGGTACTTTCTTTGTATACTTTTGACTATACGGGCTGAGTCCGGGATTTACGGGAAGTCGCGGGTTTTCGTTTGCCAGCGATTAAACTTCTTTTATTCAGCGTCTCATCAGAAATGAAAATATTTTTAAATACTACAAGTCTCATGGGCTTTAGTGGTGAAATAATAATTTAAAAAATCGTTCTGGAAATGAGTTTACTCACAGGGTACTTTCTTTGTATACATTCGACTATACGGGCCAAGCCCGGGATTTACGGGAAATCGCGGGTTTTCGTTTGCCGGCGATTAAACAACTTTCACTAAGCGTCTCATCAAAAATGAAAACATTTCTGAAAACTACAAGTCTCATGCGTTTTAGTGGTGAAAAAATAATTTAAAAAATCGTTCGGGAAATGAGTTTACTCCCTGAGTACTTTCTTTGTATACTTTTGACTATACGGGCTGAGTCCGGGATTTACGGGAAGTCGCGGGTTTTCGTTTGCCGGCAATTAAACTTCTTTTATTCAGCGTCTCATCAAAAATGAAAATATTTTTAAATACTACAAGTCTCATGGGCTTTAGTGGTGAAATAATAATTTAAAAAATAGTTCGGGAAATGAGTTTACACCCTGGGTACTTTCTTTGTATACTTTTGACTATACGGGCCGAGTCCGGGATTTACGGGAAATCGCAGGTTTTCGTTTGCCGGCGATTAAACTTCTTTTATTCAGCGTCTCATCAAAAATGAAAATATTTTTAAATACTACAAGTCTCATGGGCTTTAGTGGTGAAATAATAATTTAAAAAATAGTTCGGGAAATGAGTTTACACCCTGGGTACTTTCTTTGTATACTTTTGACTATACGGGCCGAGTCCGGGATTTACGGGAAATCGCAGGTTTTCGTTTGCCGGCGATTAAACTTCTTTTATTCAGCGTCTCATCAAAAATGAAAACATTTTTGAAAACTACAAGGCTCATGCGTTTTAGTGGTGAAAAAATAATTTAAAAAATCGTTCGGGAAATGAGTTTACTCCCTGGGTACTTTCTTTGTATACTTTTGACTATACGGGCTGAGTCCGGGATTTACGGGAAGTCGCGGGTTTTCGTTTGCCGGCGATTAAACTTCTTTTATTCAGCGTCTCATCAAAAATGAAAATATTTTTAAATACTACAAGTCTCATGGGCTTTAGTGGTGAAATAATAATTTAAAAAATAGTTCGGGAAATGAGTTTACACCCTGGGTACTTTCTTTGTATACTTTTGACTATACGGGCTGAGTCCGGGATTTACGGGAAGTCGCGGGTTTTCGTTTGCCAGCGATTAAACTTCTTTTATTCAGCGTCTCATCAGAAATGAAAATATTTTTAAATACTACAAGTCTCATGGGCTTTAGTGGTGAAATAATAATTTAAAAAATCGTTCTGGAAATGAGTTTACTCACAGGGTACTTTCTTTGTATACATTCGACTATACGGGCCAAGCCCGGGATTTACGGGAAATCGCGGGTTTTCGTTTGCCGGCGATTAAACAACTTTCACTAAGCGTCTCATCAAAAATGAAAACATTTCTGAAAACTACAAGTCTCATGCGTTTTAGTGGTGAAAAAATAATTTAAAAAATCGTTCGGGAAATGAGTTTACTCCCTGAGTACTTTCTTTGTATACTTTTGACTATACGGGCTGAGTCCGGGATTTACGGGAAGTCGCGGGTTTTCGTTTGCCGGCAATTAAACTTCTTTTATTCAGCGTCTCATCAAAAATGAAAATATTTTTAAATACTACAAGTCTCATGGGCTTTAGTGTTGAAAAAATAAATTAAAAAATCGTTCCGGAAATGAGTTTACTCACAGGGTACTTTCTTTGTATACATTCGACTATACGGGCTAAGCCCGTGATTTACGGGAAATCGCGGGTTTTCGTTTGCCGGCGATTAAACTTCTTTTATTCAGCGTCTCATCAAAAATGAAAATATTTTTAAATACTACAAGTCTCATGGGCTTTAGTGGTGAAATAATAATTTAAAAAATAGTTCGGGAAATGAGTTTACACCCTGGGTAATTTCTTTGTATACTTTTGACTATACGGGCCGAGTCCGGGATTTACGGGAAATCGCAGGTTTTCGTTTGCCGGCGATTAAACTTCTTTTATTCAGCGTCTCATCAAAAATGAAAACATTTTTGAAAACTACAAGGCTCATGCGTTTTAGTGGTGAAAAAATAATTTAAAAAATCGTTCGGGAAATGAGTTTACTCCCTGGGTACTTTCTTTGTATACTTTTGACTATACGGGCTGAGTCCGGGATTTACGGGAAGTCGCGGGTTTTCGTTTGCCGGCGATTAAACTTCTTTTATTCAGCGTCTCATCAAAAATGAAAATATTTTTAAATACTACAAGTCTCATGGGCTTTAGTGGTGAAATAATAATTTAAAAAATAGTTCGGGAAATGAGTTTACACCCTGGGTACTTTCTTTGTATACTTTTGACTATACGGGCTGAGTCCGGGATTTACGGGAAGTCGCGGGTTTTCGTTTGCCGGCGATTAAACTTCTTTTATTCAGCGTCTCATCAAAAATGAAAATATTTTTAAATACTACAAGTCTCATGGGCTTTAGTGGTGAAATAATAATTTAAAAAATCGTTCTGGAAATGAGTTTACTCACAGGGTACTTTCTTTTTATACATTCGACTATACGGGCCAAGCCCGGGATTTACGGGAAATCGCGAGTTTTCGTTTGCCGCCGATTAAACAACTTTCATTAAGCGTCTCATCAAAAATGAAAACATTTCTGAAAACTACAAGTCTCATGCGTTTTAGTGGTGAAAATTAATTTAAAATATCGTTTGGGAAATGAGTGTACTCCCTGGGTACTTTCTTTGTATACTTTTGACTATACGGGCCGAGTCGGGGATTTACGGGAAGACGCGGGTTTTCGTTTGCCGGCAATTAAACTTCTTTTATTCAGCGTCTCATCAAAAATGAAAACATTTCTAAAAACTACAAATCTCATGCGTTTTAGTGGTGAAAAAAAATTTAAAAAATCGTTCGGGAAATGAGTTTACTCCCTGGGTACTTTTTTGTATACTTTTGACTATACGGGCCGAGTCCGGGATTTACGGGAAGTCGCGGGTTTTTGTTTGCCGGCGATTAAACTTCTTTTATTCAGCGTCTCATCAAAAATGAAAATATTTTTAAATACTACAAGTCTCATGGGCTTTAGTGGTGAAATAATAATTTAAAAAATCGTTCGGGAAATGAGTTTACACCCTGGGTACATTCTTTGTATACTTTTGACTATACGGGCCGAGTCCGGGATTTACGGGAAATCGCAGGTTTTCGTTTGCCGGCGATTAAACTTCTTTTATTCAGCGTCTCATCAAAAATGAAAACATTTTTGAAAACTACAAGGCTCATGCGTTTTAGTGGTGAAAAAATAATTTAAAAAATCGTTCGGGAAATGAGTTTACTCCCTGGGTACTTTCTTTGTATACTTTTGACTATACGGGCTGAGTCCGGGATTTACGGGAAGTCGCGGGTTTTCGTTTGCCGGCGATTAAACTTCTTTTATTCAGCGTCTCATCAAAAATGAAAATATTTTTAAATACTACAAGTCTCATGGGCTTTAGTGGTGAAATAATAATTTAAAAAATAGTTCGGGAAATGAGTTTACACCCTGGGTACTTTCTTTGTATACTTTTGACTATACGGGCTGAGTCCGGGATTTACGGGAAGTCGCGGGTTTTCGTTTGCCGGCGATTAAACTTCTTTTATTCAGCGTCTCATCAAAAATGAAAATATTTTTAAATACTACAAGTCTCATGGGCTTTAGTGGTGAAATAATAATTTAAAAAATAGTTCGGGAAATGAGTTTACACCCTGGGTACTTTCTTTGTATACTTTTGACTATACGGGCTGAGTCCGGGATTTACGGGAAGTCGCGGGTTTTCGTTTGCCAGCGATTAAACTTCTTTTATTCAGCGTCTCATCAGAAATGAAAATATTTTTAAATACTACAAGTCTCATGGGCTTTAGTGGTGAAATAATAATTTAAAAAATCGTTCTGGAAATGAGTTTACTCACAGGGTACTTTCTTTGTATACATTCGACTATACGGGCCAAGCCCGGGATTTACGGGAAATCGCGGGTTCTCGTTTGCCGGCGATTAAACAACTTTCACTAAGCGTCTCATCAAAAATGAAAACATTTCTGAAAACTACAAGTCTCATGCGTTTTAGTGGTGAAAAAATAATTTAAAAAATCGTTCGGGAAATGAGTTTACTCCCTGAGTACTTTCTTTGTATACTTTTGACTATACGGGCTGAGTCCGGGATTTACGGGAAGTCGCGGGTTTTCGTTTGCCGGCAATTAAACTTCTTTTATTCAGCGTCTCATCAAAAATGAAAATATTTTTAAATACTACAAGTCTCATGGGCTTTAGTGGTGAAATAATAATTTAAAAAATAGTTCGGGAAATGAGTTTACACCCTGGGTACTTTCTTTGTATACTTTTGACTATACGGGCCGAGTCCGGGATTTACGGGAAATCGCAGGTTTTCGTTTGCCGGCGATTAAACTTCTTTTATTCAGCGTCTCATCAAAAATGAAAATATTTTTAAATACTACAAGTCTCATGGGCTTTAGTGGTGAAATAATAATTTAAAAAATAGTTCGGGAAATGAGTTTACACCCTGGGTACTTTCTTTGTATACTTTTGACTATACGGGCCGAGTCCGGGATTTACGGGAAATCGCAGGTTTTCGTTTGCCGGCGATTAAACTTCTTTTATTCAGCGTCTCATTAAAAATGAAAACATTTTTAAAAACTACAAGTCTTATGCGTTTTAGTGGTGAAAAAATAATTTAAAAAATCGTTCTGGAAATGAGTTTACTCCCTGGGTACTATCTTTGTATACTTTTGACTATACGGGCCGAGTCCGGGATTTACGGGAAATCGCAGGTTTTCGTTTGCCGGCGATTAAACTTCTTTTATTCAGCGTCTCATCAAAAATGAAAATATTTTTAAATACTACAAGTCTCATGGGCTTTAGTGTTGAAAAAATAAATTAAAAAATCGTTCCGGAAATGAGTTTACTCACAGGGTACTTTCTTTGTATACATTCGACTATACGGGCCAAGCCCGTGATTTACGGGAAATCGCGGGTTTTCGTTTGCCGGCGATTAAACTTCTTTTATTCAGCGTCTCATCAAAAATGAAAATATTTTTAAATACTACAAGTCTCATGGGCTTTAGTGGTGAAATAATAATTTAAAAAATAGTTCGGGAAATGAGTTTACACCCTGGGTAATTTCTTTGTATACTTTTGACTATACGGGCCGAGTCCGGGATTTACGGGAAATCGCAGGTTTTCGTTTGCCGGCGATTAAACTTCTTTTATTCAGCGTCTCATCAAAAATGAAAACATTTTTGAAAACTACAAGGCTCATGCGTTTTAGTGGTGAAAAAATAATTTAAAAAATCGTTCGGGAAATGAGTTTACTCCCTGGGTACTTTCTTTGTATACTTTTGACTATACGGGCTGAGTCCGGGATTTACGGGAAGTCGCGGGTTTTCGTTTGCCGGCGATTAAACTTCTTTTATTCAGCGTCTCATCAAAAATGAAAATATTTTTAAATACTACAAGTCTCATGGGCTTTAGTGGTGAAATAATAATTTAAAAAATAGTTCGGGAAATGGGTTTACACCCTGGGTACTTTCTTTGTATACTTTTGACTATACGGGCTGAGTCCGGGATTTACGGGAAGTCGCGGGTTTTCGTTTGCCGGCGATTAAACTTCTTTTATTCAGCGTCTCATCAAAAATGAAAATATTTTTAAATACTACAAGTCTCATGGGCTTTAGTGGTGAAATAATAATTTAAAAAATCGTTCTGGAAATGAGTTTACTCACAGGGTACTTTCTTTGTATACATTCGACTATACGGGCCAAGCCCGGGATTTACGGGAAATCGCGAGTTTTCGTTTGCCGCCGATTAAACAACTTTCATTAAGCGTCTCATCAAAAATGAAAACATTTCTGAAAACTACAAGTCTCATGCGTTTTAGTGGTGAAAATTAATTTAAAATATCGTTTGGGAAATGAGTTTACTCCCTGGGTACTTTCTTTGTATACTTTTGACTATACGGGCCGAGTCGGGGATTTACGGGAAGACGCGGGTTTTCGTTTGCCGGCAATTAAACTTCTTTTATTCAGCGTCTCATCAAAAATGAAAACATTTCTAAAAACTACAAATCTCATGCGTTTTAGTGGTGAAAAAAAATTTAAAAAATCGTTCGGGAAATGAGTTTACTCCCTGGGTACTTTTTTGTATACTTTTGACTATACGGGCCGAGTCCGGGATTTACGGGAAGTCGCGGGTTTTTGTTTGCCGGCGATTAAACTTCTTTTATTCAGCGTCTCATCAAAAATGAAAATATTTTTAAATACTACAAGTCTCATGGGCTTTAGTGGTGAAATAATAATTTAAAAAATCGTTCGGGAAATGAGTTTACACCCTGGGTACATTCTTTGTATACTTTTGACTATACGGGCCGAGTCCGGGATTTACGGGAAATCGCAGGTTTTCGTTTGCCGGCGATTAAACTTCTTTTATTCAGCGTCTCATCAAAAATGAAAACATTTTTGAAAACTGCAAGGCTCATGCGTTTTAGTGGTGAAAAAATAATTTAAAAAATCGTTCGGGAAATGAGTTTACTCCCTGGGTACTTTCTTTGTATACTTTTGACTATACGGGCTGAGTCCGGGATTTACGGGAAGTCGCGGGTTTTCGTTTGCCGGCGATTAAACTTCTTTTATTCAGCGTCTCATCAAAAATGAAAATATTTTTAAATACTACAAGTCTCATGGGCTTTAGTGGTGAAATAATAATTTAAAAAATAGTTCGGGAAATGAGTTTACACCCTGGGTACTTTCTTTGTATACTTTTGACTATACGGGCTGAGTCCGGGATTTACGGGAAGTCGCGGGTTTTCGTTTGCCGGCGATTAAACTTCTTTTATTCAGCGTCTCATCAAAAATGAAAATATTTTTAAATACTACAAGTCTCATGGGCTTTAGTGGTGAAATAATAATTTAAAAAATCGTTCTGGAAATGAGTTTACTCACAGGGTACTTTCTTTGTATACATTCGACTATACGGGCCAAGCCCGGGATTTACGGGAAATCGCGAGTTTTCGTTTGCCGCCGATTAAACAACTTTCATTAAGCGTCTCATCAAAAATGAAAACATTTCTGAAAACTACAAGTCTCATGCGTTTTAGTGGTGAAAATTAATTTAAAATATCGTTTGGGAAATGAGTTTACTCCCTGGGTACTTTCTTTGTATACTTTTGACTATACGGGCCGAGTCGGGGATTTACGGGAAGACGCGGGTTTTCGTTTGCCGGCAATTAAACTTCTTTTATTCAGCGTCTCATCAAAAATGAAAACATTTCTAAAAACTACAAATCTCATGCGTTTTAGTGGTGAAAAAAAATTTAAAAAATCGTTCGGGAAATGAGTTTACTCCCTGGGTACTTTTTTGTATACTTTTGACTATACGGGCCGAGTCCGGGATTTACGGGAAGTCGCGGGTTTTTGTTTGCCGGCGATTAAACTTCTTTTATTCAGCGTCTCATCAAAAATGAAAATATTTTTAAATACTACAAGTCTCATGGGCTTTAGTGGTGAAATAATAATTTAAAAAATCGTTCGGGAAATGAGTTTACACCCTGGGTACATTCTTTGTATACTTTTGACTATACGGGCCGAGTCCGGGATTTACGGGAAATCGCAGGTTTTCGTTTGCCGGCGATTAAACTTCTTTTATTCAGCGTCTCATCAAAAATGAAAACATTTTTGAAAACTACAAGGCTCATGCGTTTTAGTGGTGAAAAAATAATTTAAAAAATCGTTCGGGAAATGAGTTTACTCCCTGGGTACTTTCTTTGTATACTTTTGACTATACGGGCTGAGTCCGGGATTTACGGGAAGTCGCGGGTTTTCGTTTGCCGGCGATTAAACTTCTTTTATTCAGCGTCTCATCAAAAATGAAAATATTTTTAAATACTACAAGTCTCATGGGCTTTAGTGGTGAAATAATAATTTAAAAAATAGTTCGGGAAATGAGTTTACACCCTGGGTACTTTCTTTGTATACTTTTGACTATACGGGCTGAGTCTGGGATTTACGGGAAGTCGCGGGTTTTCGTTTGCCGGCGATTAAACTTCTTTTATTCAGCGTCTCATCAAAAATGAAAATATTTTTAAATACTACAAGTCTCATGGGCTTTAGTGGTGAAATAATAATTTAAAAAATCGTTCTGGAAATGAGTTTACTCACAGGGTACTTTCTTTGTATACATTCGACTATACGGGCCAAGCCCGGGATTTACGGGAAATCGCGAGTTTTCGTTTGCCGCCGATTAAACAACTTTCATTAAGCGTCTCATCAAAAATGAAAACATTTCTGAAAACTACAAGTCTCATGCGTTTTAGTGGTGAAAATTAATTTAAAATATCGTTTGGGAAATGAGTTTACTCCCTGGGTACTTTCTTTGTATACTTTTGACTATACGGGCCGAGTCGGGGATTTACGGGAAGACGCGGGTTTTCGTTTGCCGGCAATTAAACTTCTTTTATTCAGCGTCTCATCAAAAATGAAAACATTTCTAAAAACTACAAATCTCATGCGTTTTAGTGGTGAAAAAAAATTTAAAAAATCGTTCGGGAAATGAGTTTACTCCCTGGGTACTTTTTTGTATACTTTTGACTATACGGGCCGAGTCCGGGATTTACGGGAAGTCGCGGGTTTTTGTTTGCCGGCGATTAAACTTCTTTTATTCAGCGTCTCATCAAAAATGAAAATATTTTTAAATACTACAAGTCTCATGGGCTTTAGTGGTGAAATAATAATTTAAAAAATAGTTCGGGAAATGAGTTTACACCCTGGGTACTTTCTTTGTATACTTTTGACTATACGGGCTGAGTCCGGGATTTACGGGAAGTCGCGGGTTTTCGTTTGCCGGCGATTAAACTTCTTTTATTCAGCGTCTCATCAAAAATGAAAATATTTTTAAATACTACAAGTCTCATGGGCTTTAGTGGTGAAATAATAATTTAAAAAATCGTTCTGGAAATGAGTTTACTCACAGGGTACTTTCTTTGTATACATTCGACTATACGGGCCAAGCCCGGGATTTACGGGAAATCGCGAGTTTTCGTTTGCCGGCGATTAAACAACTTTCATTAAGCGTCTCATGAAAAATGAAAACATTTCTGAAAACTACAAGTCTCATGCGTTTTAGTGGTGAAAATTAATTTAAAATATCGTTTGGGAAATGATTTTACTCCCTGGGTACTTTCTTTGTATACTTTTGACTATACGGGCCGAGTCGGGGATTTACGGAAAGACGCGGGTTTTCGGTGGCCGGCAATTAAACTTCTTTTATTCAGCGTCTCATCAAAAATGAAAACATTTTTAAAAACTACAAATCTCATGCGTTTTAGTGGTGAAAAAAAATTTAAAAAATCGTTCGGGAAATGAGTTTACTCCCTGGGTACTTTTTTGTATACTTTTGACTATACGGGCCGAGTCCGGGATTTACGGGAAGTCGCAGGTTTTTGTTTGCCGGCGATTAAACTTCTTTTATTCAGCGTCTCATCAAAAATGAAAATATTTTTAAATACTACAAGTCTCATGGGCTTTAGTGGTGAAATAATAATTTAAAAAATCGTTCGGGAAATGAGTTTACACCCTGGGTACATTCTTTGTATACTTTTGACTATACGGGCCGAGTCCGGGATTTACGGGAAGTCGCGGGTTTTCATTTGCCGGCGATTAAACTTCTTTTATTCAGCGTCTCATCAAAAATGAAAATATTTTTTAAATACTACAAGTCTCATGGGCTTTAGTGGTGAAATAATAATTTAAAAAATAGTTCGGGAAATGAGTTTACACCCTGGGTACTTTCTTTGTATACTTTTGACTATACGGGCTGAGTCCGGGATTTACGGGAAGTCGCGGGTTTTCGTTTGCCGGCGATTAAACTTCTTTTATTCAGCGTCTCATCAAAAATGAAAATATTTTTAAATACTACAAGTCTCATGGGCTTTAGTGGTGAAATAATAATTTAAAAAATCGTTCTGGAAATGAGTTTACTCACAGGGTACTTTCTTTGTATACATTCGACTATACGGGCCAAGCCCGGGATTTACGGGAAATCGCGAGTTTTCGTTTGCCGGCGATTAAACAACTTTCATTAAGCGTCTCATGAAAAATGAAAACATTTCTGAAAACTACAAGTCTCATGCGTTTTAGTGGTGAAAATTAATTTAAAATATCGTTTGGGAAATGAGTTTACTCCCTGGGTACTTTCTTTGTATACTTTTGACTATACGGGCCGAGTCGGGGATTTACGGGAAGACGCGGGTTTTCGTTTGCCGGCAATTAAACTTCTTTTATTCAGCGTCTCATCAAAAATGAAAACATTTTTAAAAACTACAAATCTCATGCGTTTTAGTGGTGAAAAAAAATTTAAAAAATCGTTCGGGAAATGAGTTTACACCCTGGGTACATTCTTTGTATACTTTTGACTATACGGGCCGAGTCCGGGATTTACGGGAAATCGCAGGTTTTCGTTTGCCGGCGATTAAACTTCTTTTATTCAGCGTCTCATCAAAAATGAAAATATTTTTAAATACTACAAGTCTCATGGGCTTTAGTGGTGAAATAATAATTTAAAAAATCGTTCGGGAAATGAGTTTACACCCTGGGTACTTTCTTTGTATACTTTTGACTATACGGGCCGAGTCCGGGATTTACAGGAAATCGCAGGTTTTCGTTTGCCGGCGATTAAACTTCTTTTATTCAGCGTCTCATCAAAAATGAAAACATTTTTGAAAACTACAAGTCTCATGCGATTTAGTGGTGAAATAATAATTTAAAAAATCGTTCGGGAAATGAGTTTACACCCCGGGTACTTTCTTTGTATACTTTTGACTATACGGGCCGAGTCCGGGATTTACGGGAAATTGCAGGTTTTTGTTTGCCGGCGATTAAACTTCTTTTATTCAGCGTCTCATCAAAAATGAAAATATTTTTAAATACTACAAGTCTCATGGGCTTTAGTGGTGAAATAATAATTTAAAAAATAGTTCGGGAAATGAGTTTACACCCTGGGTAATTTCTTTGTATACTTTTGACTATACGGGCCGAGTCCGGGATTTACGGGAAATCGCAGGTTTTCGTTTGCCGGCGATTAAACTTCTTTTATTCAGCGTCTCATCAAAAATGAAAACATTTTTGAAAACTACAAGGCTCATGCGTTTTAGTGGTGAAAAAATAATTTAAAAAATCGTTCGGGAAATGAGTTTACTCCCTGGGTACTTTCTTTGTATACTTTTGACTATACGGGCTGAGTCCGGGATTTACGGAAAGTCGCGGGTTTTCGTTTGCCGGCGATTAAACTTCTTTTATTCAGCGTCTCATCAAAAATGAAAATATTTTTAAATACTACAAGTCTCATGGGCTTTAGTGGTGAAATAATAATTTAAAAAATAGTTCGGGAAATGAATTTACACCCTGGGTACTTTCTTTGTATACTTTTGACTATACGGGCTGAGTCCGGGATTTACGGGAAGTCGCGGGTTTTCGTTTGCCGGCGATTAAACTTCTTTTATTCAGCGTCTCATCAAAAATGAAAATATTTTTAAATACTACAAGTCTCATGGGCTTTAGTGGTGAAATAATAATTTAAAAAATCGTTCTGGAAATGAGTTTACTCACAGGGTACTTTCTTTGTATACATTCGACTATACGGGCCAAGCCCGGGATTTACGGGAAATCGCGAGTTTTCGTTTGCCGGCGATTAAACAACTTTCATTAAGCGTCTCATCAAAAATGAAAACATTTCTGAAAACTACAAGTCTCATGCGTTTTAGTGGTGAAAATTAATTTAAAATATCGTTTGGGAAATGAGTTTACTCCCTGGGTACTTTCTTTGTATACTTATGACTATACGGGCCGAGTCGGGGATTTACGGGAAGACGCGGGTTTTCGTTTGCCGGCAATTAAACTTCTTTTATTCAGCGTCTCATCAAAAATGAAAACATTTTTAAAAACTACAAATCTCATGCGTTTTAGTGGTGAAAAAAAATTTAAAAAATCGTTCGGGAAATGAGTTTACTCCCTGGGTACTTTTTTGTATACTTTTGACTATACGGGCCGAGTCCAGGATTTACGGGAAGTCGCGGGTTTTTGTTTGCCGGCGATTAAACTTCTTTTATTCAGCGTCTCATCAAAAATGAAAATATTTTTAAATACTACAAGTCTCATGGGCTTTAGTGGTGAAATAATAATTTAAAAAATCGTTCGGGAAATGAGTTTACACCCTGGGTACTTTCTTTGTATACTTTTGACTATACGGGCCGAGTCCGGGATTTACAGGAAATCGCAGGTTTTCGTTTGCCGGCGATTAAACTTCTTTTATTCAGCGTCTCATCAAAAATGAAAACATTTTTGAAAACTACAAGTCTCATGCGATTTAGTGGTGAAAAAATCATTTAAAAAATCGTTCGGGAAATGAGTTTACTCCCTGGGTACTTTCTTTGTATACTTTTGACTATACGGGCCGAGTCCGGGATTTACGGGAAGTCGCGGGTTTTCGTTTGCCGGCAATTAAACTTCTTTTATTCAGCGTCTCATCAAAAATGAAAACATTTTTAAAAACTACAAGTCTCATGGGCTTTAGTGGTGAAATAAAAATTTAAAAAATCGTTCGGGAAATGAGTTTACACCCCGGGTACTTTCTTTGTATACTTTTGACTATACGGGCCGAGTCCAGGATTTACGGGAAATCGCAGGTTTTCGTTTGCCGGCGATTAAACTTCTTTTATTCAGCGTCTCATCAAAAATGAAAATATTTTTAAATACTACAAGTCTCATTGGCTTTAGTGGTGAAAAAATAATTTAAAAAATAGTTCGGGAAATGAGTTTACTCCCTGGGTACTTTCTTTGTATACTTTTGACTATACGGGCCGAGTCCGCGATTTACGGGAAGTCGCGGGTTTTCGTTTGCCGGCAATTAAACTTCTTTTATTCAGCGTCTCATCAAAAATGAAAACATTTTTAAAAACTACAAGTCTCATGGGCTTTAGTGGTGAAATAATAATTTAAAAAATCGTTCGGGAAATGAGTTTACACCCTGGGTACATTCTTTGTATACTTTTGACTATACGGGCCGAGTCCGGGATTTACGGGAAATCGCAGGTTTTCGTTTGCCGGCGATTAAACTTCTTTTATTCAGCGTCTCATCAAAAATGAAAATATTTTTAAATACTACAAGTCTCATGGGCTTTAGTGGTGAAAAAATCATTTAAAAAATCGTTCGGGAAATGAGTTTACTCCCTGGGTACTTTCTTTGTATACTTTTGACTATACGGGCCGAGTCCGGGATTTACGGGAAATCGCAGGTTTTCGTTTGCCGGCGATTAAACTTCTTTTATTCAGCGTCTCATCAAAAATGAAAATATTTTAAAATACTACAAGTCTCATTGGCTTTAGTGGTGAAATAATAATTTAAAAAATAGTTCGGGAAATGAATTTACACCCTGGGTACTTTCTTTGTATACTTTTGACTATACGGGCCAAGCCCGGGATTTACGGGAAATCTCGGGTTTTCGTTTGCCGGCGATTAAACCTCTTTCATTAAGCGTCTCATCAAAAATGAAATTATTTTTGAAAACTACAAGTCTCATGCGTTTTAGTGTTGAAAAAATAAATTAAGAAATCGTTCTGGAAATGAGTTTACTCCCAGGGTACTTTCTTTGTATACATTCAACTATACGGGCCAAGCCCGTGATTTACGGGAAATCGCGGTTTTCGTTTGCCGGCGATTAAACAACTTTCATTAAGCGTCTCATCAAAAATAAAAACATTTCTGAAAACTACAAGTCTCATGCGTTTTAGTGGTGAAAATTAATTTAAAATATCGTTTGGGAAATGAGTTTACTTCCTGGGTACTTTCTTTGTATACTTTTGACTACACGGGCCGAGTTCGGGATTTACGGGAAGTCGCGGGTTTTCGTTTGCCGGCGATTAAACTTCTTTTATTCAGCGTCTCATCAAAAATGAAAACATTTTTGAAAACTACAAGGCTCATGCGTTTTAGTGGTGAAAAAATAATTTAAAAAATCGTTCGGGAAATGAGTTTACTCCCTGGGTACTTTCTTTGTATACTTTTGACTATACGGGCTGAGTCCGGGATTTACGGGAAGTCGCGGGTTTTCGTTTGCCGGCGATTAAACTTCTTTTATTCAGCGTCTCATCAAAAATGAAAATATTTTTAAATACTACAAGTCTCATGGGCTTTAGTGGTGAAATAATAATTTAAAAAATAGTTCGGGAAATGAGTTTACACCCTGGGTACTTTCTTTGTATACTTTTGACTTTACGGGCTGAGTCCGGGATTTACGGGAAGTCGCGGGTTTTCGTTTGCCAGCGATTAAACTTCTTTTATTCAGCGTCTCATCAAAAATGAAAATATTTTTAAATACTACAAGTCTCATGGGCTTTAGTGGTGAAATAATAATTTAAAAAATCGTTCTGGAAATGAGTTTACTCACAGGGTACTTTCTTTGTATACATTCGACTATACGGGCCAAGCCCGGGATTTACGGGAAATCGCGGGTTTTCGTTTACCGGTGATTAAACAACTTTCACTAAGCGTCTCATCAAAAATGAAAACATTTCTGAAAACTACAAGTCTCATTGGCTTTAGTGGTGAAAAAATAATTTAAAAAATAGTTCGGGAAATGAGTTTACTCCCTGGGTACTTTCTTTGTATACTTTTGACTATACGGGCCGAGTCCGCGATTTACGGGAAGTCGCGGGTTTTCGTTTGCCGGCAATTAAACTTCTTTTATTCAGCGTCTCATCAAAAATGAAAACATTTTTAAAAACTACAAGTCTCATGGGCTTTAGTGGTGAAATAATAATTTAAAAAATCGTTCGGGAAATGAGTTTACACCCTGGGTACATTCTTTGTATACTTTTGACTATACGGGCCGAGTCCGGGATTTACGGGAAATCGCAGGTTTTCGTTTGCCGGCGATTAAACTTCTTTTATTCAGCGTCTCATCAAAAATGAAAATATTTTTAAATACTACAAGTCTCATGGGCTTTAGTGGTGAAAAAATCATTTAAAAAATCGTTCGGGAAATGAGTTTACTCCCTGGGTACTTTCTTTGTATACTTTTGACTATACGGGCCGAGTCCGGGATTTACGGGAAATCGCAGGTTTTCGTTTGCCGGCGATTAAACTTCTTTTATTCAGCGTCTCATCAAAAATGAAAATATTTTAAAATACTACAAGTCTCATTGGCTTTAGTGGTGAAATAATAATTTAAAAAATAGTTCGGGAAATGAATTTACACCCTGGGTACTTTCTTTGTATACTTTTGACTATACGGGCCAAGCCCGGGATTTACGGGAAATCTCGGGTTTTCGTTTGCCGGCGATTAAACCTCTTTCATTAAGCGTCTCATCAAAAATGAAATTATTTTTGAAAACTACAAGTCTCATGCGTTTTAGTGTTGAAAAAATAAATTAAGAAATCGTTCTGGAAATGAGTTTACTCCCAGGGTACTTTCTTTGTATACATTCAACTATACGGGCTAGGCCCGTGATTTACGGGAAATCGCGGTTTTCGTTTGCCGGCGATTAAACAACTTTCATTAAGCGTCTCATCAAAAATAAAAACATTTCTGAAAACTACAAGTCTCATGCGTTTTAGTGGTGAAAATTAATTTAAAATATCGTTTGGGAAATGAGTTTACTTCCTGGGTACTTTCTTTGTATACTTTTGACTATACGGGCCGAGTCCGGGATTTACGGGAAGTCGCGGGTTTTCGTTTGCCGGCGATTAAACTTCTTTTATTCAGCGTCTCATCAAAAATGAAAACATTTTTGAAAACTACAAGGCTCATGCGTTTTAGTGGTGAAAAAATAATTTAAAAAATCGTTCGGGAAATGAGTTTACTCCCTGGGTACTTTCTTTGTATACTTTTGACTATACGGGCTGAGTCCGGGATTTACGGGAAGTCGCGGGTTTTCGTTTGCCGGCGATTAAACTTCTTTTATTCAGCGTCTCATCAAAAATGAAAATATTTTTAAATACTACAAGTCTCATGGGCTTTAGTGGTGAAATAATAATTTAAAAAATAGTTCGGGAAATGAGTTTACACCCTGGGTACTTTCTTTGTATACTTTTGACTTTACGGGCTGAGTCCGGGATTTACGGGAAGTCGCGGGTTTTCGTTTGCCAGCGATTAAACTTCTTTTATTCAGCGTCTCATCAAAAATGAAAATATTTTTAAATACTACAAGTCTCATGGGCTTTAGTGGTGAAATAATAATTTAAAAAATCGTTCTGGAAATGAGTTTACTCACAGGGTACTTTCTTTGTATACATTCGACTATACGGGCCAAGCCCGGGATTTACGGGAAATCGCGGGTTTTCGTTTACCGGTGATTAAACAACTTTCACTAAGCGTCTCATCAAAAATGAAAACATTTCTGAAAACTACAAGTCTCATGCGTTTTAGTGGTGAAAAAATAATTTAAAAAATCCTTCGGGAAATGAGTTTACTCCTTGGGTACTTTCTTTGTATACTTTTGACTATGCGGGCTGAGTCCGGAATTTACGGGAAGTCGCGGGTTTTCGTTTGCTGGCGATTAAACTTCTTTTATTCAGCGTCTCATCAAAAATGAAAATATTTTTAAATACTACAAGTCTCATGGGCTTTAGTGGTGAAATAATAATTTAAAAAATAGTTCGGGAAATGAGTTTACTCACAGGGTACTTTCTTTGTATACATTCGACTATACGGGCCAAGCCCGTGATTTACGGGAAATCGCGGGTTTTCGTTTGCCGGCGATTAAACAACTTTCATTAAGCGTCTCATCAAAAATGAAATCATTTCTGAAAACTACAAGTCTCATGCGTTTTAGTGGTGAAAAAATAATTTAAAAAATCCTTCGGGAAATGAGTTTACACCCTGGGTACATTCTTTGTATACTTTTGACTATACGGGCCGAGTCCGGGATTTACGGGAAATCGCAGGTTTTCGTTTGCCGGCGATTAAACTTCTTTTATTCAGCGTCTCATCAAAAATGAAAATATTTTTAAATACTACAAGTCTCATGGGCTTTAGTGGTGAAATAATAATTTAAAAAATCGTTCGGGAAATGAGTTTACACCCTGGGTACTTTCTTTGTATACTTTTGACTATACGGGCCGAGTCCGGGATTTACAGGAAATCGCAGGTTTTCGTTTGCCGGCGATTAAACTTCTTTTATTCAGCGTCTCATCAAAAATGAAAACATTTTTGAAAACTACAAGTCTCATGCGATTTAGTGGTGAAAAAATCCTTTAAAAAATCGTTCGGGAAATGAGTTTACTCCCTGGGTACTTTCTTTGTATACTTTTGACTATACGGGCCGAGTCCGGGATTTACGGGAAATCGCAGGTTTTCGTTTGCCGGCGATTAAACTTCTTTTATTCAGCGTCTCATCAAAAATGAAAATATTTTTAAATACTACAAGTCTCATTGGCTTTAGTGGTGAAATAATAATTTAAAAAATAGTTCGGGAAATGAGTTTACACCCTGGGTACTTTCTTTGTATACTTTTGACTATACGGGCCAAGCCCGGGATTTACGGGAAATCTCGGGTTTTCGTTTGCCGGCGATTAAACCTCTTTCATTAAGCGTCTCATCAAAAATGAAAACATTTTTGAAAACTACAAGTCTCATGCGTTTTAGTGTTGAAAAAATAAATTAAGAAATCGTTCTGGAAATGAGTTTACTCACAGGGTACTTTCTTTGTATACATTCAACTATACGGGCCAAGCCCGTGATTTACGGGAAATCGCGGTTTTCGTTTGCCGGCGATTAAACAACTTTCATTAAGCGTCTCATCAAAAATAAAAACATTTCTGAAAACTACAAGTCTCATGCGTTTTAGTGGTGAAAATTAATTTAAAATATCGTTTGGGAAATGAGTTTACTTCCTGGGTACTTTCTTTGTATACTTTTGACTATACGGGCCAAGCCCGGGATTTACGGGAAATCGCGGGTTTTCGTTTACCGGTGATTAAACAACTTTCACTAAGCGTCTCATCAAAAATGAAAACATTTCTGAAAACTACAAGTCTCATGCGTTTTAGTGGTGAAAAAATAATTTAAAAAATCCTTCGGGAAATGAGTTTACTCCTTGGGTACTTTCTTTGTATACTTTTGACTATGCGGGCTGAGTCAGGAATTTACGGGAAGTCGCGGGTTTTCGTTTGCCGCGATTAAACTTCTTTTATTCAGCGTCTCATCAAAAATGAAAATATTTTTAAATACTACAAGTCTCATGGGCTTTAGTGGTGAAATAATAATTTAAAAAATAGTTCGGGAAATGAGTTTACTCACAGGGTACTTTCTTTGTATACATTCGACTATACGGGCCAAGCCCGTGATTTACGGGAAATCGCGGGTTTTCGTTTGCCGGCGATTAAACAACTTTCATTAAGCGTCTCATCAAAAATGAAATCATTTCTGAAAACTACAAGTCTCATGCGTTTTAGTGGTGAAAAAATAATTTAAAAAATCCTTCGGGAAATGAGTTTACACCCTGGGTACATTCTTTGTATACTTTTGACTATACGGGCCGAGTCCGGGATTTACGGGAAATCGCAGGTTTTCGTTTGCCGGCGATTAAACTTCTTTTATTCAGCGTCTCATCAAAAATGAAAATATTTTTAAATACTACAAGTCTCATGGGCTTTAGTGGTGAAATAATAATTTAAAAAATCGTTCGGGAAATGAGTTTACACCCTGGGTACTTTCTTTGTATACTTTTGACTATACGGGCCGAGCCCGGGATTTACAGGAAATTGCAGGTTTTCGTTTGCCGGCGATTAAACTTCTTTTATTCAGCGTCTCATCAAAAATGAAAACATTTTTGAAAACTACAAGTCTCATGCGATTTAGTGGTGAAAAAATCCTTTAAAAAATCGTTCGGGAAATGAGTTTACTCCCTGGGTACTTTCTTTGTATACTTTTGACTATACGGGCCGAGTCCGGGATTTACGGGAAATCGCAGGTTTTCGTTTGCCGGCGAATAAACTTCTTTTATTCAGCGTCTCATCAAAAATGAAAATATTTTTAAATACTACAAGTCTCATTGGCTTTAGTGGTGAAATAATAATTTAAAAAATAGTTCGGGAAATGAGTTTACACCCTGGGTACTTTCTTTGTATACTTTTGACTATACGGGCCAAGCCCGGGATTTACGGGAAATCTCGGGTTTTCGTTTGCCGGCGATTAAACCTCTTTCATTAAGCGTCTCATCAAAAATGAAAACATTTTTGAAAACTACAAGTCTCATGCGTTTTAGTGTTGAAAAAATAAATTAAGAAATCGTTCTGGAAATGAGTTTACTCACAGGGTACTTTCTTTGTATACATTCAACTATACGGGCCAAGCCCGTGATTTACGGGAAATCGCGGTTTTCGTTTGCCGGCGATTAAACAACTTTCATTAAGCGTCTCATCAAAAATAAAAACATTTCTGAAAACTACAAGTCTCATGCGTTTTAGTGGTGAAAATTAATTTAAAATATCGTTTGAGAAATGAGTTTACTTCCTGGGTACTTTCTTTGTATACTTTTGACTATACGGGCCAAGCCCGGGATTTACGGGAAATCTCGGGTTTTCGTTTGCCGGCGATTAAACCTCTTTCATTAAGCGTCTCATCAAAAATGAAATTATTTTTGAAAACTACAAGTCTCATGCGTTTTTTTGTTGAAAAAATAAATTAAGAAATCGTTCTGGAAATGAGTTTACTCCCAGGGTACTTTCTTTGTATACATTCAACTATACGGGCCAAGCCCGTGATTTACGGGAAATCGCGGTTTTCGTTTGCCGGCGATTAAACAACTTTCATTAAGCGTCTCATCAAAAATAAAAACATTTCTGAAAACTACAAGTCTCATGCGTTTTAGTGGTGAAAATTAATTTAAAATATCGTTTGGGAAATGAGTTTACTTCCTGGGTACTTTCTTTGTATACTTTTGACTATACGGGCCGAGTCCGGGATTTACGGGAAGTCGCGGGTTTTCGTTTGCCGGCGATTAAACTTCTTTTATTCAGCGTCTCATCAAAAATGAAAACATTTTTGAAAACTACAAGGCTCATGCGTTTTAGTGGTGAAAAAATAATTTAAAAAATCGTTCGGGAAATGAGTTTACTCCCTGGGTACTTTCTTTGTATACTTTTGACTATACGGGCTGAGTCCGGGATTTACGGGAAGTCGCGGGTTTTCGTTTGCCGGCGATTAAACTTCTTTTATTCAGCGTCTCATCAAAAATGAAAATATTTTTAAATACTACAAGTCTCATGGGCTTTAGTGGTGAAATAATAATTTAAAAAATAGTTCGGGAAATGAGTTTACACCCTGGGTACTTTCTTTGTATACTTTTGACTTTACGGGCTGAGTCCGGGATTTACGGGAAGTCGCGGGTTTTCGTTTGCCAGCGATTAAACTTCTTTTATTCAGCGTCTCATCAAAAATGAAAATATTTTTAAATACTACAAGTCTCATGGGCTTTAGTGGTGAAATAATAATTTAAAAAATCGTTCTGGAAATGAGTTTACTCACAGGGTACTTTCTTTGTATACATTCGACTATACGGGCCAAGCCCGGGATTTACGGGAAATCGCGGGTTTTCGTTTACCGGTGATTAAACTTCTTTGAAAACATTTCTGAAAACTACAAGTCTCATGCGTTTTAGTGGTGAAAAAATAATTTAAAAAATCCTTCGGGAAATGAGTTTACTCCTTGGGTACTTTCTTTGTATACTTTTGACTATGCGGGCTGAGTCCGGAATTTACGGGAAGTCGCGGGTTTTCGTTTGCCGGCGATTAAACTTCTTTTATTCAGCGTCTCATCAAAAATGAAAATATTTTTAAATACTACAAGTCTCATGGGCTTTAGTGGTGAAATAATAATTTAAAAAATAGTTCGGGAAATGAGTTTACTCACAGGGTACTTTCTTTGTATACATTCGACTATACGGGCCAAGCCCGGGATTTACGGGAAATCGCGGGTTTTCGTTTACCGGTGATTAAACAACTTTCACTAAGCGTCTCATCAAAAATGAAAACATTTCTGAAAACTACAAGTCTCATGCGTTTTAGTGGTGAAAAAATAATTTAAAAAATCCTTCGGGAAATGAGTTTACTCCTTGGGTACTTTCTTTGTATACTTTTGACTATGCGGGCTGAGTCCGGAATTTACGGGAAGTCGCGGGTTTTCGTTTGCCGGCGATTAAACTTCTTTTATTCAGCGTCTCATCAAAAATGAAAATATTTTTAAATACTACAAGTCTCATGGGCTTTAGTGGTGAAATAATAATTTAAAAAATAGTTCGGGAAATGAGTTTACTCACAGGGTACTTTCTTTGTATACATTCGACTATACGGGCCAAGCCCGTGATTTACGGGAAATCGCGGGTTTTCGTTTGCCGGCGATTAAACAACTTTCATTAAGCGTCTCATCAAAAATGAAATCATTTCTGAAAACTACAAGTCTCATGCGTTTTAGTGGTGAAAAAATAATTTAAAAAATCCTTCGGGAAATGAGTTTACTCCCAGGGTACTTTCTTTGTATACATTCAACTATACGGGCCAAGCCCGTGATTTACGGGAAATCGCGGTTTTCGTTTGCCGGCGATTAAACAACTTTCATTAAGCGTCTCATCAAAAATAAAAACATTTCTGAAAACTACAAGTCTCATGCGTTTTAGTGGTGAAAATTAATTTAAAATATCGTTTGGGAAATGAGTTTACTTCCTGGGTACTTTCTTTGTATACTTTTGACTATACGGGCCGAGTCCGGGATTTACGGGAAGTCGCGGGTTTTCGTTTGCCGGCGATTAAACTTCTTTTATTCAGCGTCTCATCAAAAATGAAAACATTTTTGAAAACTACAAGGCTCATGCGTTTTAGTGGTGAAAAAATAATTTAAAAAATCGTTCGGGAAATGAGTTTACTCCCTGGGTACTTTCTTTGTATACTTTTGACTATACGGGCTGAGTCCGGGATTTACGGGAAGTCGCGGGTTTTCGTTTGCCGGCGATTAAACTTCTTTTATTCAGCGTCTCATCAAAAATGAAAATATTTTTAAATACTACAAGTCTCATGGGCTTTAGTGGTGAAATAATAATTTAAAAAATAGTTCGGGAAATGAGTTTACACCCTGGGTACTTTCTTTGTATACTTTTGACTTTACGGGCTGAGTCCGGGATTTACGGGAAGTCGCGGGTTTTCGTTTGCCAGCGATTAAACTTCTTTTATTCAGCGTCTCATCAAAAATGAAAATATTTTTAAATACTACAAGTCTCATGGGCTTTAGTGGTGAAATAATAATTTAAAAAATCGTTCTGGAAATGAGTTTACTCACAGGGTACTTTCTTTGTATACATTCGACTATACGGGCCAAGCCCGGGATTTACGGGAAATCGCGGGTTTTCGTTTACCGGTGATTAAACTTCTTTGAAAACATTTCTGAAAACTACAAGTCTCATGCGTTTTAGTGGTGAAAAAATAATTTAAAAAATCCTTCGGGAAATGAGTTTACTCCTTGGGTACTTTCTTTGTATACTTTTGACTATGCGGGCTGAGTCCGGAATTTACGGGAAGTCGCGGGTTTTCGTTTGCCGGCGATTAAACTTCTTTTATTCAGCGTCTCATCAAAAATGAAAATATTTTTAAATACTACAAGTCTCATGGGCTTTAGTGGTGAAATAATAATTTAAAAAATAGTTCGGGAAATGAGTTTACTCACAGGGTACTTTCTTTGTATACATTCGACTATACGGGCCAAGCCCGGGATTTACGGGAAATCGCGGGTTTTCGTTTACCGGTGATTAAACAACTTTCACTAAGCGTCTCATCAAAAATGAAAACATTTCTGAAAACTACAAGTCTCATGCGTTTTAGTGGTGAAAAAATAATTTAAAAAATCCTTCGGGAAATGAGTTTACTCCTTGGGTACTTTCTTTGTATACTTTTGACTATGCGGGCTGAGTCCGGAATTTACGGGAAGTCGCGGGTTTTCGTTTGCCGGCGATTAAACTTCTTTTATTCAGCGTCTCATCAAAAATGAAAATATTTTTAAATACTACAAGTCTCATGGGCTTTAGTGGTGAAATAATAATTTAAAAAATAGTTCGGGAAATGAGTTTACTCACAGGGTACTTTCTTTGTATACATTCGACTATACGGGCCAAGCCCGTGATTTACGGGAAATCGCGGGTTTTCGTTTGCCGGCGATTAAACAACTTTCATTAAGCGTCTCATCAAAAATGAAATCATTTCTGAAAACTACAAGTCTCATGCGTTTTAGTGGTGAAAAAATAATTTAAAAAATCCTTCGGGAAATGAGTTTACACCCTGGGTATATTCTTTGTATACTTTTGACTATACGGGCCGAGTCCGGGATTTACGGGAAATCGCAGGTTTTCGTTTGCCGGCGATTAAACTTCTTTTATTCAGCGTCTCATCAAAAATGAAAATATTTTTAAATACTACAAGTCTCATGGGCTTTAGTGGTGAAATAATAATTTAAAAAATCGTTCGGGAAATGAGTTTACACCCTGGGTACTTTCTTTGTATACTTTTGACTATACGGGCCGAGTCCGGGATTTACAGGAAATCGCAGGTTTTCGTTTGCCGGCGATTAAACTTCTTTTATTCAGCGTCTCATCAAAAATGAAAACATTTTTGAAAACTACAAGTCTCATGCGATTTAGTGGTGAAAAAATCCTTTAAAAAATCGTTCGGGAAATGAGTTTACTCCCTGGGTACTTTCTTTGTATACTTTTGACTATACGGGCCGAGTCCGGGATTTACGGGAAATCGCAGGTTTTCGTTTGCCGGCGATTAAACTTCTTTTATTCAGCGTCTCATCAAAAATGAAAATATTTTTAAATACTACAAGTCTCATTGGCTTTAGTGGTGAAATAATAATTTAAAAAATAGTTCGGGAAATGAGTTTACACCCTGGGTACTTTCTTTGTATACTTTTGACTATACGGGCCAAGCCCGGGATTTACGGGAAATCTCGGGTTTTCGTTTGCCGGCGATTAAACCTCTTTCATTAAGCGTCTCATCAAAAATGAAAACATTTTTGAAAACTACAAGTCTCATGCGTTTTAGTGTTGAAAAAATAAATTAAGAAATCGTTCTGGAAATGAGTTTACTCACAGGGTACTTTCTTTGTATACATTCAACTATACGGGCCAAGCCCGTGATTTACGGGAAATCGCGGTTTTCGTTTGCCGGCGATTAAACAACTTTCATTAAGCGTCTCATCAAAAATAAAAACATTTCTGAAAACTACAAGTCTTATGCGTTTTAGTGGTGAAAATTAATTTAAAATATCGTTTGGGAAATGAGTTTACTTCCTGGGTACTTTCTTTGTATACTTTTGACTATACGGGCCAAGCCCGGGATTTACGGGAAATCGCGGGTTTTCGTTTACCGGTGATTAAACAACTTTCACTAAGCGTCTCATCAAAAATGAAAACATTTCTGAAAACTACAAGTCTCATGCGTTTTAGTGGTGAAAAAATAATTTAAAAAATCCTTCGGGAAATGAGTTTACTCCTTGGGTACTTTCTTTGTATACTTTTGACTATGCGGGCTGAGTCCGGAATTTACGGGAAGTCGCGGGTTTTCGTTTGCCGGCGATTAAACTTCTTTTATTCAGCGTCTCATCAAAAATGAAAATATTTTTAAATACTACAAGTCTCATGGGCTTTAGTGGTGAAATAATAATTTAAAAAATAGTTCGGGAAATGAGTTTACTCACAGGGTACTTTCTTTGTATACATTCGACTATACGGGCCAAGCCCGTGATTTACGGGAAATCGCGGGTTTTCGTTTGCCGGCGATTAAACAACTTTCATTAAGCGTCTCATCAAAAATGAAATCATTTCTGAAAACTACAAGTCTCATGCGTTTTAGTGGTGAAAAAATAATTTAAAAAATCCTTCGGGAAATGAGTTTACACCCTGGGTACATTCTTTGTATACTTTTGACTATACGGGCCGAGTCCGGGATTTACGGGAAATCGCAGGTTTTCGTTTGCCGGCGATTAAACTTCTTTTATTCAGCGTCTCATCAAAAATGAAAATATTTTTAAATACTACAAGTCTCATGGGCTTTAGTGGTGAAATAATAATTTAAAAAATCGTTCGGGAAATGAGTTTACACCCTGGGTACTTTCTTTGTATACTTTTGACTATACGGGCCGAGTCCGGGATTTACAGGAAATCGCAGGTTTTCGTTTGCCGGCGATTAAACTTCTTTTATTCAGCGTCTCATCAAAAATGAAAACATTTTTGAAAACTACAAGTCTCATGCGATTTAGTGGTGAAAAAATCCTTTAAAAAATCGTTCGGGAAATGAGTTTACTCCCTGGGTACTTTCTTTGTATACTTTTGACTATACGGGCCGAGTCCGGGATTTACGGGAAATCGCAGGTTTTCGTTTGCCGGCGAATAAACTTCTTTTATTCAGCGTCTCATCAAAAATGAAAATATTTTTAAATACTACAAGTCTCATTGGCTTTAGTGGTGAAATAATAATTTAAAAAATAGTTCGGGAAATGAGTTTACACCCTGGGTACTTTCTTTGTATACTTTTGACTATACGGGCCAAGCCCGGGATTTACGGGAAATCTCGGGTTTTCGTTTGCCGGCGATTAAACCTCTTTCATTAAGCGTCTCATCAAAAATGAAAACATTTTTGAAAACTACAAGTCTCATGCGTTTTAGTGTTGAAAAAATAAATTAAGAAATCGTTCTGGAAATGAGTTTACTCACAGGGTACTTTCTTTGTATACATTCAACTATACGGGCCAAGCCCGTGATTTACGGGAAATCGCGGTTTTCGTTTGCCGGCGATTAAACAACTTTCATTAAGCGTCTCATCAAAAATAAAAACATTTCTGAAAACTACAAGTCTCATGCGTTTTAGTGGTGAAAATTAATTTAAAATATCGTTTGGGAAATGAGTTTACTTCCTGGGTACTTTCTTTGTATACTTTTGACTATACGGGCCGAGTCCGGGATTTACGGGAAATCGCAGGTTTTCGTTTGCCGGCGATTAAACTTCTTTTATTCAGCGTCTCATCAAAAATGAAAATATTTTTAAATACTACAAGTCTCATTGGCTTTAGTGGTGAAATAATAATTTAAAAAATAGTTCGGGAAATGAGTTTACACCCTGGGTACTTTCTTTGTATACTTTTGACTATACGGGCCAAGCCCGGGATTTACGGGAAATCTCGGGTTTTCGTTTGCCGGCGATTAAACCTCTTTCATTAAGCGTCTCATCAAAAATGAAAACATTTTTGAAAACTACAAGTCTCATGCGTTTTAGTGTTGAAAAAATAAATTAAGAAATCGTTCTGGAAATGAGTTTACTCACAGGGTACTTTCTTTGTATACATTCAACTATACGGGCCAAGCCCGTGATTTACGGGAAATCGCGGTTTTCGTTTGCCGGCGATTAAACAACTTTCATTAAGCGTCTCATCAAAAATAAAAACATTTCTGAAAACTACAAGTCTCATGCGTTTTAGTGGTGAAAATTAATTTAAAATATCGTTTGGGAAATGAGTTTACTTCCTGGGTACTTTCTTTGTATACTTTTGACTATACGGGCCGAGTCCGGGATTTACGGGAAATCGCAGGTTTTCGTTTGCCGGCGATTAAACTTCTTTTATTCAGCGTCTCATCAAAAATGAAAACATTTTTGAAAACTACAAGGCTCATGCGTTTTAGTGGTGAAAAAATAATTTAAAAAATCGTTCGGGAAATGAGTTTACTCCCTGGGTACTTTCTTTGTATACTTTTGACTATACGGGCTGAGTCCGGGATTTACGGGAAGTCGCGGGTTTTCGTTTGCCGGCGATTAAACTTCTTTTATTCAGCGTCTCATCAAAAATGAAAATATTTTTAAATACTACAAGTCTCATGGGCTTTAGTGGTGAAATAATAATTTTAAAAATAGTTCGGGAAATGAGTTTACACCCTGGGTACTTTCTTTGTATACTTTTGACTATACGGGCTGAGTCCGGGATTTACGGGAAGTCGCGGGTTTTCGTTTGCCAGCGATTAAACTTCTTTTATTCAGCGTCTCATCAAAAATGAAAATATTTTTAAATACTACAAGTCTCATGGGCTTTAGTGGTGAAATAATAATTTAAAAAATCGTTCTGGAAATGAGTTTACTCACAGGGTACTTTCTTTGTATACATTCGACTATACGGGCCAAGCCCGGGATTTACGGGAAATCGCGGGTTTTCGTTTACCGGTGATTAAACAACTTTCACTAAGCGTCTCATCAAAAATGAAAACATTTCTGAAAACTACAAGTCTCATGCGTTTTAGTGGTGAAAAAATAGTTTAAAAAATCGTTCGGTAAATGAGTTTACTCCTTGGGTACTTTCTTTGTATACTTTTGACTATGCGGGCTGAGTCCGGAATTTACGGGAAGTCGCGGGTTTTCGTTTGCCGGCGATTAAACTTCTTTTATTAAGCGTCTCATCAAAAATGAAAATATTTTTAAATACTACAAGTCTCATGGGCTTTAGTGGTGAAATAATAATTTAAAAAATAGTTCGGGAAATGAGTTTACTCACAGGGTACTTTCTTTGTATACATTCGACTATACGGGCCAAGCCCGTGATTTACGGGAAATCGCGGGTTTTCGTTTGCCGGCGATTAAACAACTTTCATTAAGCGTCTCATCAAAAATGAAATCATTTCTGAAAACTACAAGTCTCATGCGTTTTAGTGGTGAAAAAATAATTTAAAAAATCCTTCGGGAAATGAGTTTACTCCTTGGGTACTTTCTTTGTATACTTTTGACTATACGGGCTGAGTCCAGGATTTACGGGAAGTCGCGGGTTTTCGTTTGCCGGCGATTAAACTTCTTTTATTCAGCGTCTCATCAAAAATGAAAATATTTTTAAATACTACAAGTCTCATTGGCTTTAGTGGTGAAATAATAATTTAAAAAATAGTTCGGGAAATGAGTTTACACCCTGGGTACTTTCTTTGTATACTTTTGACTATACGGGCCAAGCCCGGGATTTACGGGAAATCTCGGGTTTTCGTTTGCCGGCGATTAAACCTCTTTCATTAAGCGTCTCATCAAAAATGAAAACATTTTTGAAAACTACAAGTCTCATGCGTTTTAGTGTTGAAAAAATAAATTAAGAAATCGTTCTGGAAATGAGTTTACTCACAGGGTACTTTCTTTGTATACATTCAACTATACGGGCCAAGCCCGTGATTTACGGGAAATCGCGGTTTTCGTTTGCCGGCGATTAAACAACTTTCATTAAGCGTCTCATCAAAAATAAAAACATTTCTGAAAACTACAAGTCTCATGCGTTTTAGTGGTGAAAATTAATTTAAAATATCGTTTGGGAAATGAGTTTACTTCCTGGGTACTTTCTTTGTATACTTTTGACTATACGGGCCGAGTCCGGGATTTACGGGAAATCGCAGGTTTTCGTTTGCCGGCGATTAAACTTCTTTTATTCAGCGTCTCATCAAAAATGAAAACATTTTTGAAAACTACAAGGCTCATGCGTTTTAGTGGTGAAAAAATAATTTAAAAAATCGTTCGGGAAATGAGTTTACTCCCTGGGTACTTTCTTTGTATACTTTTGACTATACGGGCTGAGTCCGGGATTTACGGGAAGTCGCGGGTTTTCGTTTGCCGGCGATTAAACTTCTTTTATTCAGCGTCTCATCAAAAATGAAAATATTTTTAAATACTACAAGTCTCATGGGCTTTAGTGGTGAAATAATAATTTTAAAAATAGTTCGGGAAATGAGTTTACACCCTGGGTACTTTCTTTGTATACTTTTGACTATACGGGCTGAGTCCGGGATTTACGGAAAGTCGCGGGTTTTCGTTTGCCAGCGATTAAACTTCTTTTATTCAGCGTCTCATCAAAAATGAAAATATTTTTAAATACTACAAGTCTCATGGGCTTTAGTGGTGAAATAATAATTTAAAAAATCGTTCTGGAAATGAGTTTACTCACAGGGTACTTTCTTTGTATACATTCGACTATACGGGCCAAGCCCGGGATTTACGGGAAATCGCGGGTTTTCGTTTACCGGTGATTAAACAACTTTCACTAAGCGTCTCATCAAAAATGAAAACATTTCTGAAAACTACAAGTCTCATGCGTTTTAGTGGTGAAAAAATAATTTAAAAAATCCTTCGGGAAATGAGTTTACTCCTTGGGTACTTTCTTTGTATACTTTTGACTATGCGGGCTGAGTCCGGAATTTACGGGAAGTCGCGGGTTTTCGTTTGCCGGCGATTAAACTTCTTTTATTCAGCGTCTCATCAAAAATGAAAATATTTTTAAATACTACAAGTCTCATGGGCTTTAGTGGTGAAATAATAATTTAAAAAATAGTTCGGGAAATGAGTTTACTCACAGGGTACTTTCTTTGTATACATTCGACTATACGGGCCAAGCCCGGGATTTACGGGAAATCGCGGGTTTTCGTTTACCGGTGATTAAACAACTTTCACTAAGCGTCTCATCAAAAATGAAAACATTTCTGAAAACTACAAGTCTCATGCGTTTTAGTGGTGAAAAAATAATTTAAAAAATCCTTCGGGAAATGAGTTTACTCCTTGGGTACTTTCTTTGTATACTTTTGACTATGCGGGCTGAGTCCGGAATTTACGGGAAGTCGCGGGTTTTCGTTTGCCGGCGATTAAACTTCTTTTATTCAGCGTCTCATCAAAAATGAAAATATTTTTAAATACTACAAGTCTCATGGGCTTTAGTGGTGAAATAATAATTTAAAAAATAGTTCGGGAAATGAGTTTACTCACAGGGTACTTTCTTTGTATACATTCGACTATACGGGCCAAGCCCGTGATTTACGGGAAATTGCGGGTTTTCGTTTGCCGGCGATTAAACAACTTTCATTAAGCGTCTCATCAAAAATGAAATCATTTCTGAAAACTACAAGTCTCATGCGTTTTAGTGGTGAAAAAATAATTTAAAAAATCCTTCGGGAAATGAGTTTACTCCTTGGGTACTTTCTTTGTATACTTTTGACTATACGGGCTGAGTCCAGGATTTACGGGAAGTCGCGGGTTTTCGTTTGCCGGCGATTAAACTTCTTTTATTCAGCGTCTCATCAAAAATGAAAATATTTTTAAATACTACAAGTCTCATGGGCTTTAGTGGTGAAATAATAATTTAAAAAATAGTTCGGGAAATGAGTTTACACCCTGGGTACTTTCTTTGTATACTTTTGACTATACGGGCCGAGTCCGGGATTTACGGGAAATCGCAGGTTTTCGTTTGCCGGCGATTAAACTTCTTTTATTCAGCGTCTCATCAAAAATGAAAATATTTTTAAATACTACAAGTCTCATGGGCTTTAGTGGTGAAATAATAATTTAAAAAATAGTTCGGGAAATGAGTTTACACCCTGGGTACTTTCTTTGTATACTTTTGACTATACGGGCCGAGTCTGGGATTTACGGGAAATCGCAGGTTTTCGTTTGCCGGCGATTAAATTTCTTTTATTCAGCGTCTCATCGAAAATGAAAACATTTTTAAAAACTACAAGTCTTATGCGTTTTAGTGGTGAAAAAATAATTTAAAAAATCGTTCTGGAAATGAGTTTACTCCCTGGGTACTCTCTTTGTATACTTTTGACTATACGGGCCAAGCCCGGGATTTACGGGAAATCTCGGGTTTTCGTTTGCCGGTGATTAAACCTCTTTCATTAGGCGTCTCATCAAAAATGAAAACATTTTTGAAAACTACAAGTCTCATGCGTTTTAGTGTTGAAAAAATAAATTAAAAAATCGTTCTGGAAATGAGTTTACTCACAGGGTACTTTCTTTGTATACATTCGACTATACGGGCCAAGCCCGTGATTTACGGGAAATCGCGGGTTTTCGTTTGCCGGCGATTAAATAACTTTCATTAAGCGTCTCATCAAAAATGAAATCATTTCTGAAAACTACAAGTCTCATGCGTTTTAGTGGTGAAAATTAATTTAAAATATCGTTTGGGAAATGAGTTTACTTTCTGGGTACTTTCTTGGTATACTTTTGACTATAAGGGCCGAGTCCGGGATTTACGGGAAATCGCAGGTTTTTGTTTGCCGGCGATTAAACTTCTTTTATTCAGCGTCTCATCAAAAATGAAAACATTTTTGAAAACTACAAGGCTCATGCGTTTTAGTGGTGAAAAAATAATCTAAAAAATCGTTCGGGAAATGAGTTTACTCCCTGGGTACTTTCTTTGTATACTTTTGACTATACGGGCTGAGTCCGGGATTTGCGGGAAGTCGCGGGTTTTCGTTTGCCGGCGATTAAACTTCTTTTATTCAGCGTCTCATCAAAAATGAAAATATTTTTAAATACTACAAGTCTCATGGGCTTTAGTGGTGAAATAATAATTTAAAAAATCGTTCTGGAAATGAGTTTACTCACAGGGTACTTTCTTTGTATACATTCGACTATACGGGCCAAGCCCGGGATTTACGGGAAATCGCGGGTTTTCGTTTACCGGTGATTAAACAACTTTCACTAAGCGTCTCATCAAAAATGAAAACATTTCTGAAAACTACAAGTCTCATGCGTTTTAGTGGTGAAAAAATAATTTAAAAAATCCTTCGGGAAATGAGTTTACTCCTTGGGTACTTTCTTTGTATACTTTTGACTATGCGGGCTGAGTCCGGAATTTACGGGAAGTCGCGGGTTTTCGTTTGCCGGCGATTAAACTTCTTTTATTCAGCGTCTCATCAAAAATGAAAATATTTTTAAATACTACAAGTCTCATGGGCTTTAGTGGTGAAATAATAATTTAAAAAATAGTTCGGGAAATGAGTTTACTCACAGGGTACTTTCTTTGTATACATTCGACTATACGGGCCAAGCCCGTGATTTACGGGAAATCGCGGGTTTTCGTTTGCCGGCGATTAAACAACTTTCATTAAGCGTCTCATCAAAAATGAAATCATTTCTGAAAACTACAAGTCTCATGCGTTTTAGTGGTGAAAAAATAATTTAAAAAATCCTTCGGGAAATGAGTTTACTCCTTGGGTACTTTCTTTGTATACTTTTGACTATACGGGCTGAGTTCAGGATTTACGGGAAGTCGCGGGTTTTCGTTTGCCGGCGATTAAACTTCTTTTATTCAGCGTCTCATCAAAAATGAAAATATTTTTAAATACTACAAGTCTCATGGGCTTTAGTGGTGAAATAATAATTTAAAAAATAGTTCGGGAAATGAGTTTACACCCTGGGTACTTTCTTTGTATACTTTTGACTATACGCGCTGAGTCCGGGATTTACGGGAAATCGCAGGTTTTCGTTTGGCGGCGATTAAACTTCTTTTATTCAGCGTCTCATCAAAAATGAAAATATTTTTAAATACTACAAGTCTCATGGGCTTTAGTGGTGAAATAATAATTTAAAAAATAGTTCGGGAAATGAGTTTACACCCTGGGTACTTTCTTTGTATACTTTTGACTATACGGGCCGAGTCTGGGATTTACGGGAAATCGCAGGTTTTCGTTTGCCGGCGATTAAACTTCTTTTATTCAGCGTCTCATCGAAAATGAAAACATTTTTAAAAACTACAAGTCTTATGCGTTTTAGTGGTGAAAAAATAATTTAAAAAATCGTTCTGGAAATGAGTTTACTCCCTGGGTACTCTCTTTGTATACTTTTGACTATACGGGCCAAGCCCGGGATTTACGGGAAATCTCGGGTTTTCGTTTGCCGGTGATTAAACCTCTTTCATTAAGCGTCTCATCAAAAATGAAAACATTTTTGAAAACTACAAGTCTCATGCGTTTTAGTGGTGAAAATTAATTTAAAATATCGTTTGGGAAATGAGTTTACTTTCTGGGTACTTTCTTGGTATACTTTTGACTATAAGGGCCGAGTCCGGGATTTACGGGAAATCGCAGGTTTTTGTTTGCCGGCGATTAAACTTCTTTTATTCAGCGTCTCATCAAAAATGAAAACATTTTTGAAAACTACAAGGCTCATGCGTTTTAGTGGTGAAAAAATAATCTAAAAAATCGTTCGGGAAATGAGTTTACTCCCTGGGTACTTTCTTTGTATACTTTTGACTATACGGGCTGAGTCCGGGATTTGCGGGAAGTCGCGGGTTTTCGTTTGCCGGCGATTAAACTTCTTTTATTCAGCGTCTCATCAAAAATGAAAATATTTTTAAATACTACAAGTCTCATGGGCTTTAGTGGTGAAATAATAATTTAAAAAATCGTTCTGGAAATGAGTTTACTCACAGGGTACTTTCTTTGTATACATTCGACTATACGGGCCAAGCCCGGGATTTACGGGAAATCGCGGGTTTTCGTTTACCGGTGATTAAACAACTTTCACTAAGCGTCTCATCAAAAATGAAAACATTTCTGAAAACTACAAGTCTCATGCGTTTTAGTGGTGAAAAAATAATTTAAAAAATCCTTCGGGAAATGAGTTTACTCCTTGGGTACTTTCTTTGTATACTTTTGACTATGCGGGCTGAGTCCGGAATTTACGGGAAGTCGCGGGTTTTCGTTTGCCGGCGATTAAACTTCTTTTATTCAGCGTCTCATCAAAAATGAAAATATTTTTAAATACTACAAGTCTCATGGGCTTTAGTGGTGAAATAATAATTTAAAAAATAGTTCGGGAAATGAGTTTACTCACAGGGTACTTTCTTTGTATACATTCGACTATACGGGCCAAGCCCGTGATTTACGGGAAATCGCGGGTTTTCGTTTGCCGGCGATTAAACAACTTTCATTAAGCGTCTCATCAAAAATGAAATCATTTCTGAAAACTACAAGTCTCATGCGTTTTAGTGGTGAAAAAATAATTTAAAAAATCCTTCGGGAAATGAGTTTACTCCTTGGGTACTTTCTTTGTATACTTTTGACTATACGGGCTGAGTTCAGGATTTACGGGAAGTCGCGGGTTTTCGTTTGCCGGCGATTAAACTTCTTTTATTCAGCGTCTCATCAAAAATGAAAATATTTTTAAATACTACAAGTCTCATGGGCTTTAGTGGTGAAATAATAATTTAAAAAATAGTTCGGGAAATGAGTTTACACCCTGGGTACTTTCTTTGTATACTTTTGACTATACGGGCTGAGTCCGGGATTTACGGGAAATCGCAGGTTTTCGTTTGGCGGCGATTAAACTTCTTTTATTCAGCGTCTCATCAAAAATGAAAATATTTTTAAATACTACAAGTCTCATGGGCTTTAGTGGTGAAATAATAATTTAAAAAATAGTTCGGGAAATGAGTTTACACCCTGGGTACTTTCTTTGTATACTTTTGACTATACGGGCCGAGTCTGGGATTTACGGGAAATCGCAGGTTTTCGTTTGCCGGCGATTAAACTTCTTTTATTCAGCGTCTCATCGAAAATGAAAACATTTTTAAAAACTACAAGTCTTATGCGTTTTAGTGGTGAAAAAATAATTTAAAAAATCGTTCTGGAAATGAGTTTACTCCCTGGGTACTCTCTTTGTATACTTTTGACTATACGGGCCAAGCCCGGGATTTACGGGAAATCTCGGGTTTTCGTTTGCCGGTGATTAAACCTCTTTCATTAAGCGTCTCATCAAAAATGAAAACATTTTTGAAAACTACAAGTCTCATGCGTTTTAGTGTTGAAAAAATAAATTAAAAAATCGTTCTGGAAATGAGTTTACTCACAGGGTACTTTCTTGGTATACTTTTGACTATACGGGCCGAGTCCGGGATTTACGGGAAATCGCAGGTTTTTGTTTGCCGGCGATTAAACTTCTTTTATTCAGCGTCTCATCAAAAATGAAAACATTTTTGAAAACTACAAGGCTCATGCGTTTTAATGGTGAAAAAATAATCTAAAAAATCGTTCGGGAAATGAGTTTACTCCCTGGGTACTTTCTTTGTATACTTTTGACTATACGGGCTGAGTCCGGGATTTGCGGGAAGTCGCGGGTTTTCGTTTGCCGGCGATTAAACTTCTTTTATTCAGCGTCTCATCAAAAATGAAAATATTTTTAAATACTACAAGTGTCATGGGCTTTAGTGGTGAAATAATAATTTAAAAAATAGTTCGGGAAATGAGTTTACACCCTGGGTATTTTATTTGTATACTTTTGACTATACGGGCTGAGTCCGGGATTTACGGGAAGTCGCGGGTTTTCGTTTGCCAGCGATTAAACTTCTTTTATTCAGCGTCTCATCAAAAATGAAAATATTTTTAAATACTACAAGTCTCATGGGCTTTAGTGGTGAAATAATAATTTAAAAAATCGTTCTGGAAATGAGTTTACTCACAGGGTACTTTCTTTGTATACATTCGACTATACGGGCCAAGCCCGGGATTTACGGGAAATCGCAGGTTTTCGTTTGCCGGCGATTAAACAACTTTCATTAAGCGTCTCATCAAAAATGAAAACATTTCTGAAAACTACAAGTCTCAGGCGTTTTAGTGGTGAAAATTAATTTAAAATATCGTTTGGGAAATGAGTTTACTCCCTGGGTACTTTCTTTGTATACTTTTGACTATACGGACCGAGTCGGGGATTTACGGGAAGACGCGGGTTTTCGTTTGCCGGCAATTAAACTTCTTTTATTCAGCGTCTCATCAAAAATGAAAACATTTTTAAAAACTACAAATCTCATGCGTTTCATTGGTGAAAAAATAATTTAAAAAATCGTTCTGAAAATGAGTTTACTCCCTGGGTACTATCTTTGTATACTTTTGACTATACGGGCCAAGCCCGGGATTTACGGGAAATCTCGGGTTTTCGTTTGCCGGCGATTAAACCTCTTTCATTAAGCGTCTCATCAAAAATGAAAACATTTCTGAAAACTACAAGTGTCATGCGTTTTAGTGGTGAAAAAGTAATTTAAAAAATCCTTCGGGAAATGAGTTTACTCCTTGGGTACTTTCTTTGTATACTTTTGACTATACGGGCTGAGTCCGGGATTTACGGGAAGTCGCGGGTTTTCGTTTGCCGGCGATTAAACTTCTTTTATTCAGCGTCTCATCAAAAATGAAAATATTTTTAAATACTACAAGTCTCATGGGCTTTAGTGGTGAAATAATAATTTAAAAAATAGTTCGGGAAATGAGTTTACACCCTGGGTACTTTCTTTGTATACTTTTGACTATACGGGCCGAGTCCGGGATTTACGGGAAATCGCAGGTTTTCGTTTGCCGGCGATTAAACTTCTTTTATTCAGCGTCTCATCAAAAATGAAAACATTTTTGAAAACTACAAGGCTCATGCGTTTTAGTGGTGAAAAAATAATCTAAAAAATCGTTCGGGAAATGAGTTTACTCCCTGGGTACTTTCTTTGTATACTTTTGACTATACGGGCTGAGTCCGGGATTTACGGAAAGTCGCGGGTTTTCGTTTGCCGGCGATCAAACTTCTTTTATTCAGCGTCTCATCAAAAATGAAAATATTTTTAAATACTACAAGTCTCATGGGCTTTAGTGGTGAAATAATAATTTGAAAAATAGTTCGGGAAATGAGTTTACACCCTGGGTACTTTCTTTGTATACTTTTGACTATACGGGCTGAGTCCGGGATTTACGGGAAGTCGCGGGTTTTCGTTTGCCAGCGATTAAACTTCTTTTATTCAGCGTCTCATCAAAAATGAAAATATTTTTAAATACTACAAGTCTCATGGGCTTTAGTGGTGAAATAATAATTTAAAAAATCGTTCTGGAAATGAGTTTACTCACAGGGTACTTTCTTTGTATACATTCGACTATACGGGCCAAGCCCGGGATTTACGGGAAATCGCGGGTTTTCGTTTGCCGGCGATTAAACAACTTTCATTAAGCGTCTCATCAAAAATGAAAACATTTCTGAAAACTACAAGTCTCATGCGTTTTAGTGGTGAAAATTAATTTAAAATATCGTTTGGGAAATGAGTTTACTCCCTGTGTACTTTCTTTGTATACTTTTGACTATACAGGCCGAGTCCGGGATTTACGGGAAGTCGCGGGTTTTCGTTTGCCGGCGATTAAACTTCTTTTATTCAGCGTCTCATCAAAAATGAAAACATTTTTGAAAACTACAAGGCTCATGCGTTTTAGTGGTGAAAAAATAATCTAAAAAATCGTTCGGGAAATGAGTTTACACCCTGGGTACTTTCTTTGTATACTTTTGACTATACGGGCTGAGTCCGGGATTTACGGGAAGTCGCGGGTTTTCGTTTGCCAGCGATTAAACTTCTTTTATTCAGCGTCTCATCAAAAATGAAAATATTTTTAAATACTACAAGTCTCATGGGCTTTAGTGGTGAAATAATAATTTAAAAAATCGTTCTGGAAATGAGTTTACTCACAGGGTACTTTCTTTGTATACATTCGACTATACGGGCCAAGCCCGTGATTTACGGGAAATTGCGGGTTTTCGTTTGCCGGCGATTAAACAACTTTCATTAAGCGTCTCATCAAAAATGAAATCATTTCTGAAAACTACAAGTCTCATGCGTTTTAGTGGTGAAAAAATAATTTAAAAAATCCTTCGGGAAATGAGTTTACTCCTTGGGTACTTTCTTTGTATACTTTTGACTATACGGGCTGAGTCCAGGATTTACGGGAAGTCGCGGGTTTTCGTTTGCCGGCGATTAAACTTCTTTTATTCAGCGTCTCATCAAAAATGAAAATATTTTTAAATACTACAAGTCTCATGGGCTTTAGTGGTGAAATAATAATTTAAAAAATAGTTCGGGAAATGAGTTTACACCCTGGGTACTTTCTTTGTATACTTTTGACTATACGGGCCGAGTCCGGGATTTACGGGAAATCGCAGGTTTTCGTTTGCCGGCGATTAAACTTCTTTTATTCAGCGTCTCATCAAAAATGAAAATATTTTTAAATACTACAAGTCTCATGGGCTTTAGTGGTGAAATAATAATTTAAAAAATAGTTCGGGAAATGAGTTTACACCCTGGGTACTTTCTTTGTATACTTTTGACTATACGGGCCGAGTCTGGGATTTACGGGAAATCGCAGGTTTTCGTTTGCCGGCGATTAAATTTCTTTTATTCAGCGTCTCATCGAAAATGAAAACATTTTTAAAAACTACAAGTCTTATGCGTTTTAGTGGTGAAAAAATAATTTAAAAAATCGTTCTGGAAATGAGTTTACTCCCTGGGTACTCTCTTTGTATACTTTTGACTATACGGGCCAAGCCCGGGATTTACGGGAAATCTCGGGTTTTCGTTTGCCGGTGATTAAACCTCTTTCATTAGGCGTCTCATCAAAAATGAAAACATTTTTGAAAACTACAAGTCTCATGCGTTTTAGTGTTGAAAAAATAAATTAAAAAATCGTTCTGGAAATGAGTTTACTCACAGGGTACTTTCTTTGTATACATTCGACTATACGGGCCAAGCCCGTGATTTACGGGAAATCGCGGGTTTTCGTTTGCCGGCGATTAAATAACTTTCATTAAGCGTCTCATCAAAAATGAAATCATTTCTGAAAACTACAAGTCTCATGCGTTTTAGTGGTGAAAATTAATTTAAAATATCGTTTGGGAAATGAGTTTACTTTCTGGGTACTTTCTTGGTATACTTTTGACTATAAGGGCCGAGTCCGGGATTTACGGGAAATCGCAGGTTTTTGTTTGCCGGCGATTAAACTTCTTTTATTCAGCGTCTCATCAAAAATGAAAACATTTTTGAAAACTACAAGGCTCATGCGTTTTAGTGGTGAAAAAATAATCTAAAAAATCGTTCGGGAAATGAGTTTACTCCCTGGGTACTTTCTTTGTATACTTTTGACTATACGGGCTGAGTCCGGGATTTGCGGGAAGTCGCGGGTTTTCGTTTGCCGGCGATTAAACTTCTTTTATTCAGCGTCTCATCAAAAATGAAAATATTTTTAAATACTACAAGTCTCATGGGCTTTAGTGGTGAAATAATAATTTAAAAAATCGTTCTGGAAATGAGTTTACTCACAGGGTACTTTCTTTGTATACATTCGACTATACGGGCCAAGCCCGGGATTTACGGGAAATCGCGGGTTTTCGTTTACCGGTGATTAAACAACTTTCACTAAGCGTCTCATCAAAAATGAAAACATTTCTGAAAACTACAAGTCTCATGCGTTTTAGTGGTGAAAAAATAATTTAAAAAATCCTTCGGGAAATGAGTTTACTCCTTGGGTACTTTCTTTGTATACTTTTGACTATGCGGGCTGAGTCCGGAATTTACGGGAAGTCGCGGGTTTTCGTTTGCCGGCGATTAAACTTCTTTTATTCAGCGTCTCATCAAAAATGAAAATATTTTTAAATACTACAAGTCTCATGGGCTTTAGTGGTGAAATAATAATTTAAAAAATAGTTCGGGAAATGAGTTTACTCACAGGGTACTTTCTTTGTATACATTCGACTATACGGGCCAAGCCCGTGATTTACGGGAAATCGCGGGTTTTCGTTTGCCGGCGATTAAACAACTTTCATTAAGCGTCTCATCAAAAATGAAATCATTTCTGAAAACTACAAGTCTCATGCGTTTTAGTGGTGAAAAAATAATTTAAAAAATCCTTCGGGAAATGAGTTTACTCCTTGGGTACTTTCTTTGTATACTTTTGACTATACGGGCTGAGTTCAGGATTTACGGGAAGTCGCGGGTTTTCGTTTGCCGGCGATTAAACTTCTTTTATTCAGCGTCTCATCAAAAATGAAAATATTTTTAAATACTACAAGTCTCATGGGCTTTAGTGGTGAAATAATAATTTAAAAAATAGTTCGGGAAATGAGTTTACACCCTGGGTACTTTCTTTGTATACTTTTGACTATACGCGCTGAGTCCGGGATTTACGGGAAATCGCAGGTTTTCGTTTGGCGGCGATTAAACTTCTTTTATTCAGCGTCTCATCAAAAATGAAAATATTTTTAAATACTACAAGTCTCATGGGCTTTAGTGGTGAAATAATAATTTAAAAAATAGTTCGGGAAATGAGTTTACACCCTGGGTACTTTCTTTGTATACTTTTGACTATACGGGCCGAGTCTGGGATTTACGGGAAATCGCAGGTTTTCGTTTGCCGGCGATTAAACTTCTTTTATTCAGCGTCTCATCGAAAATGAAAACATTTTTAAAAACTACAAGTCTTATGCGTTTTAGTGGTGAAAAAATAATTTAAAAAATCGTTCTGGAAATGAGTTTACTCCCTGGGTACTCTCTTTGTATACTTTTGACTATACGGGCCAAGCCCGGGATTTACGGGAAATCTCGGGTTTTCGTTTGCCGGTGATTAAACCTCTTTCATTAAGCGTCTCATCAAAAATGAAAACATTTTTGAAAACTACAAGTCTCATGCGTTTTAGTGGTGAAAATTAATTTAAAATATCGTTTGGGAAATGAGTTTACTTTCTGGGTACTTTCTTGGTATACTTTTGACTATAAGGGCCGAGTCCGGGATTTACGGGAAATCGCAGGTTTTTGTTTGCCGGCGATTAAACTTCTTTTATTCAGCGTCTCATCAAAAATGAAAACATTTTTGAAAACTACAAGGCTCATGCGTTTTAGTGGTGAAAAAATAATCTAAAAAATCGTTCGGGAAATGAGTTTACTCCCTGGGTACTTTCTTTGTATACTTTTGACTATACGGGCTGAGTCCGGGATTTGCGGGAAGTCGCGGGTTTTCGTTTGCCGGCGATTAAACTTCTTTTATTCAGCGTCTCATCAAAAATGAAAATATTTTTAAATACTACAAGTCTCATGGGCTTTAGTGGTGAAATAATAATTTAAAAAATCGTTCTGGAAATGAGTTTACTCACAGGGTACTTTCTTTGTATACATTCGACTATACGGGCCAAGCCCGGGATTTACGGGAAATCGCGGGTTTTCGTTTACCGGTGATTAAACAACTTTCACTAAGCGTCTCATCAAAAATGAAAACATTTCTGAAAACTACAAGTCTCATGCGTTTTAGTGGTGAAAAAATAATTTAAAAAATCCTTCGGGAAATGAGTTTACTCCTTGGGTACTTTCTTTGTATACTTTTGACTATGCGGGCTGAGTCCGGAATTTACGGGAAGTCGCGGGTTTTCGTTTGCCGGCGATTAAACTTCTTTTATTCAGCGTCTCATCAAAAATGAAAATATTTTTAAATACTACAAGTCTCATGGGCTTTAGTGGTGAAATAATAATTTAAAAAATAGTTCGGGAAATGAGTTTACTCACAGGGTACTTTCTTTGTATACATTCGACTATACGGGCCAAGCCCGTGATTTACGGGAAATCGCGGGTTTTCGTTTGCCGGCGATTAAACAACTTTCATTAAGCGTCTCATCAAAAATGAAATCATTTCTGAAAACTACAAGTCTCATGCGTTTTAGTGGTGAAAAAATAATTTAAAAAATCCTTCGGGAAATGAGTTTACTCCTTGGGTACTTTCTTTGTATACTTTTGACTATACGGGCTGAGTTCAGGATTTACGGGAAGTCGCGGGTTTTCGTTTGCCGGCGATTAAACTTCTTTTATTCAGCGTCTCATCAAAAATGAAAATATTTTTAAATACTACAAGTCTCATGGGCTTTAGTGGTGAAATAATAATTTAAAAAATAGTTCGGGAAATGAGTTTACACCCTGGGTACTTTCTTTGTATACTTTTGACTATACGGGCTGAGTCCGGGATTTACGGGAAATCGCAGGTTTTCGTTTGGCGGCGATTAAACTTCTTTTATTCAGCGTCTCATCAAAAATGAAAATATTTTTAAATACTACAAGTCTCATGGGCTTTAGTGGTGAAATAATAATTTAAAAAATAGTTCGGGAAATGAGTTTACACCCTGGGTACTTTCTTTGTATACTTTTGACTATACGGGCCGAGTCTGGGATTTACGGGAAATCGCAGGTTTTCGTTTGCCGGCGATTAAACTTCTTTTATTCAGCGTCTCATCGAAAATGAAAACATTTTTAAAAACTACAAGTCTTATGCGTTTTAGTGGTGAAAAAATAATTTAAAAAATCGTTCTGGAAATGAGTTTACTCCCTGGGTACTCTCTTTGTATACTTTTGACTATACGGGCCAAGCCCGGGATTTACGGGAAATCTCGGGTTTTCGTTTGCCGGTGATTAAACCTCTTTCATTAAGCGTCTCATCAAAAATGAAAACATTTTTGAAAACTACAAGTCTCATGCGTTTTAGTGTTGAAAAAATAAATTAAAAAATCGTTCTGGAAATGAGTTTACTCACAGGGTACTTTCTTTGTATACATTCGACTATACGGGCCAAGTCCGTGATTTACGGGAAATCGCGGGTTTTCGTTTGCCGGCGATTAAATAACTTTCATTAAGCGTCTCATCAAAAATGAAATCATTTCTGAAAACTACAAGTCTCATGCGTTTTAGTGGTGAAAATTAATTTAAAATATCGTTTGGGAAATGAGTTTACTTCCTGGGTACTTTCTTGGTATACTTTTGACTATACGGGCCGAGTCCGGGATTTACGGGAAATCGCAGGTTTTTGTTTGCCGGCGATTAAACTTCTTTTATTCAGCGTCTCATCAAAAATGAAAACATTTTTGAAAACTACAAGGCTCATGCGTTTTAATGGTGAAAAAATAATCTAAAAAATCGTTCGGGAAATGAGTTTACTCCCTGGGTACTTTCTTTGTATACTTTTGACTATACGGGCTGAGTCCGGGATTTGCGGGAAGTCGCGGGTTTTCGTTTGCCGGCGATTAAACTTCTTTTATTCAGCGTCTCATCAAAAATGAAAATATTTTTAAATACTACAAGTGTCATGTGCTTTAGTGGTGAAATAATAATTTAAAAAATAGTTCGGGAAATGAGTTTACACCCTGGGTATTTTATTTGTATACTTTTGACTATACGGGCTGAGTCCGGGATTTACGGGAAGTCGCGGGTTTTCGTTTGCCAGCGATTAAACTTCTTTTATTCAGCGTCTCATCAAAAATGAAAATATTTTTAAATACTACAAGTCTCATGGGCTTTAGTGGTGAAATAATAATTTAAAAAATCGTTCTGGAAATGAGTTTACTCACAGGGTACTTTCTTTGTATACATTCGACTATACGGGCCAAGCCCGGGATTTACGGGAAATCGCAGGTTTTCGTTTGCCGGCGATTAAACAACTTTCATTAAGCGTCTCATCAAAAATGAAAACATTTCTGAAAACTACAAGTCTCAGGCGTTTTAGTGGTGAAAATTAATTTAAAATATCGTTTGGGAAATGAGTTTACTCCCTGGGTACTTTCTTTGTATACTTTTGACTATACGGACCGAGTCGGGGATTTACGGGAAGACGCGGGTTTTCGTTTGCCGGCAATTAAACTTCTTTTATTCAGCGTCTCATCAAAAATGAAAACATTTTTAAAAACTACAAATCTCATGCGTTTCATTGGTGAAAAAATAATTTAAAAAATCGTTCTGAAAATGAGTTTACTCCCTGGGTACTATCTTTGTATACTTTTGACTATACGGGCCAAGCCCGGGATTTACGGGAAATCTCGGGTTTTCGTTTGCCGGCGATTAAACCTCTTTCATTAAGCGTCTCATCAAAAATGAAAACATTTCTGAAAACTACAAGTGTCATGCGTTTTAGTGGTGAAAAAGTAATTTAAAAAATCCTTCGGGAAATGAGTTTACTCCTTGGGTACTTTCTTTGTATACTTTTGACTATACGGGCTGAGTCCGGGATTTACGGGAAGTCGCGGGTTTTCGTTTGCCGGCGATTAAACTTCTTTTATTCAGCGTCTCATCAAAAATGAAAATATTTTGAAATACTACAAGTCTCATGGGCTTTAGTGGTGAAATAATAATTTAAAAAATAGTTCGGGAAATGAGTTTACACCCTGGGTACTTTCTTTGTATACTTTTGACTATACGGGCCGAGTCCGGGATTTACGGGAAATCGCAGGTTTTCGTTTGCCGGCGATTAAACTTCTTTTATTCAGCGTCTCATCAAAAATGAAAACATTTTTGAAAACTACAAGGCTCATGCGTTTTAGTGGTGAAAAAATAATCTAAAAAATCGTTCGGGAAATGAGTTTACTCCCTGGGTACTTTCTTTGTATACTTTTGACTATACGGGCTGAGTCCGGGATTTACGGAAAGTCGCGGGTTTTCGTTTGCCGGCGATCAAACTTCTTTTATTCAGCGTCTCATCAAAAATGAAAATATTTTTAAATACTACAAGTCTCATGGGCTTTAGTGGTGAAATAATAATTTGAAAAATAGTTCGGGAAATGAGTTTACACCCTGGGTACTTTCTTTGTATACTTTTGACTATAGGGGCTGAGTCCGGGATTTACGGGAAGTCGCGGGTTTTCGTTTGCCAGCGATTAAACTTCTTTTATTCAGCGTCTCATCAAAAATGAAAATATTTTTAAATACTACAAGTCTCATGGGCTTTAGTGGTGAAATAATAATTTAAAAAATCGTTCTGGAAATGAGTTTACTCACAGGGTACTTTCTTTGTATACATTCGACTATACGGGCCAAGCCCGGGATTTACGGGAAATCGCGGGTTTTCGTTTGCCGGCGATTAAACAACTTTCATTAAGCGTCTCATCAAAAATGAAAACATTTCTGAAAACTACAAGTCTCATGCGTTTTAGTGGTGAAAATTAATTTAAAATATCGTTTGGGAAATGAGTTTACTCCCTGTGTACTTTCTTTGTATACTTTTGACTATACAGGCCGAGTCCGGGATTTACGGGAAGTCGCGGGTTTTCGTTTGCCGGCGATTAAACTTCTTTTATTCAGCGTCTCATCAAAAATGAAAACATTTTTGAAAACTACAAGGCTCATGCGTTTTAGTGGTGAAAAAATAATCTAAAAAATCGTTCGGGAAATGAGTTTACACCCTGGGTACTTTCTTTGTATACTTTTGACTATACGGGCTGAGTCCGGGATTTACGGGAAGTCGCGGGTTTTCGTTTGCCAGCGATTAAACTTCTTTTATTCAGCGTCTCATCAAAAATGAAAATATTTTTAAATACTACAAGTCTCATGGGCTTTAGTGGTGAAATAATAATTTAAAAAATCGTTCTGGAAATGAGTTTACTCACAGGGTACTTTCTTTGTATACATTCGACTATACGGGCCAAGCCCGGGATTTACGGGAAATCGCGGGTTTTCGTTTGCCGGCGATTAAACAACTTTCATTAAGCGTCTCATCAAAAATGAAAACATTTCTGAAAACTACAAGTCTCATGCGTTTTAGTGGTGAAAATTAATTTAAAATATCGTTTGGGAAATGAGTTTACTCCCTGTGTACTTTCTTTGTATACTTTTGACTATACAGGCCGAGTCCGGGATTTACGGGAAATCGCGGGTTTTCGTTTGCCGGCGATTAAACTTCTTTTATTCAGCGTCTCATCAAAAATGAAAACATTTTTGAAAACTACAAGTCTCATGCGTTTTAGTGGTGAAAAGATAATTTAAAAATTCGTTCGGGAAATGAGTTTACTCACAGGGTACTTTCTTTGTATACATTTGACTATACGGGCTGAGTCCGGGATTTACGGGAAGTCGCGGGTTTTCGTTTGCAGGCGATTAAACTTCTCTTATTCAGCGTCTCATCAAAAATGAAAATATTTTTAAATACTACAAGTCTCATGGGCTTTAGTGGTGAAATAATAATTTAAAAAATCGTTCGGGAAAGGAGTTTACACCCTGGGTACTTTCTTTGTATACTTTTGACTATACGGGCCGACTCGGGATTTACGGGAAATCGCAGGTTTTTGTTTGCCGGCGATTAAACTTCTTTTATTCAGCGTCTCATCAAAAATGAAAACATTTTTGAAAACTACAAGTCTCATGCGTTTTAGTGTTGAAAAAATAAATTAAAAAATCGTTCTGGAAATGAGTTTACTCACAGGGAACTTTCTTTGTATACATTCGACTATACGGGCCAAGGCCGGGATTTACGGGAAATCGCGGGTTTTCGTTTGCCGGCGATTAAACCTCTTTCATTAAGCGTCTCATCAAAAATGAAAACATTTTTGAAAACTACAAGTCTCATGGGCTTTAGTGGTGAAATAATAATTTAAAAAATCGTTCGGGAAATGAGTTTACTCCCTGGGTACTATCTTTGTATACTTTTGACTATACGGGCCAAGCCCGGGATTTACGGGAAATCTCGGGTTTTCGTTTGCCGGCGATTAAACCTCTTTCATTAAGCGTCTCATCAAAAATGAAAACATTTTTGAAAACTACAAGTCTCATGCGTTTTAGTGGTGAAAAAAAAATTTAAAAAATCGTTCGTGAAATGAGTTTACTCTCTGGGTACTTTCTTTGTATACATTCGACTATACGGGCCAAGCCCGGGATTTACGGGAAATCGCGGGATTTCGTTTGCCGGCGATTAAACCTCTTTTATTAAGCGTCTCATCAAAAATGAAAACATTTTTGAAAACTGCAAGTCCCATGAGTTTTAGTGGTGAAAAGATAATTGAAAAAATCGTTTCGGAAATGAGTTTACTCACAGGGTACTTTCTTTGTATACATTGAACTATACGGGCCAAGCCCGGGATTTACGGGAAATCGCGGGTTTTCGTTTGCCGGCGATTAAACCACTTTTATTAAGCGTCTCATCAAAAATGAAAACATTTCTGAAAACTACAAGTCTCATGCGTTTTAGTGGTGAAAATTAATTTAAAAAATCGTTCGGGAAATGAGTTTACTCCCTGGGTACTTTCTTTGTATACTTTTGACTATACGGGCCGAGTCCGGGATTTACGGGAAGTCGCGGGTTTTCGTTTGCCGGCAATTAAACTTCTTTTATTCAGCGTCTCATCAAAAATGAAAACATTTTTAAAAACTAAAAGTCTCATGGGCTTTAGTGGTGAAATAATAATTTAAAAAATCGTTCGGGAAATGAGTTTACTCCCTCGGTACTATCTTTGTATACTTTTGACTATACGGGCCAAGCCCGGGATTTACGGGAAATCTCGGGTTTTCGTTTGCCGGCGATTAAACCTCTTTCATTAAGCGTCTCATCAAAAATGAAAACTTTTTTGAAAACTACAAGTCTCATGCGTTTTTGTGTTGAAAAAATAAATTAAAAAATCGTTCTGGAAATGAGTTTACTCACAGGGTACTTTCTTTGTATACATTCGACTATACGGGCCAAGCCCGGGATTTACGGGAAATCGCGGGTTTTCGTTTGCCGGCGATTAAACAACTTTCATTAAGCGTCTCATCAAAAATGAAAACATTTCTGAAAACTACAAGTCTCATGCGTTTTAGTGGTGAAAAAAAAATTTAAAAAATCGTTCGGAAAATGAGTTTACTCCCTGGGTACTTTCTTTGTATACTTTTGACTATACGGGCCGAGTCCGGGATTTACGGGAAGACGCGGGTTTTGGTTTGCCGGCAATTAAACTTCTTTTATTCAGCGTCTCATCAAAAATGAAAACATTTTTAAAAACTACAAGTCTCATGGGCTTTAGTTGTGAAATAATAATTTAAAAAATCGTTCGGGAAATGAGTTTACTCCCTGGGTACTATCTTTGTATACTTTTGACTATACGGGCCAAGCCCGGGATTTACGGGAAATCTTGGGTTTTCGTTTGCCGGCGATTAAACCTCTTTCATTAAGCGTCTCATCAAAAATGAAAACTTTTTTGAAAACTACAAGTCTCATGCGTTTTAGTGTTGAAAAAATAAATTAAAAATCGTTCTGGAAATGAGTTTACTCACAGGGTACTTTCTTTGTATACATTCGACTATACGGGCCAAGCCCGGGATTTACGGGAAATCGCGGGTTTTCGTTTGCAGGCGATTAAGCAACTTTCATTAAGCGTCTCATCAAAAATGAAAACATTTCTGAAAACTACAAGTCTCATGCGTTTTAGTGGTGAAAAAAAAATTTAAAAAATCGTTCGGAAAATGAGTTTACTCCCTGGGTACTTTCTTTGTATACTTTTGACTATACGGGCCGAGTCCGAGATTTACGGGAAGACGCGGGTTTTGGTTTGCCGGCAATTAAACTTCTTTTATTCAGCGTCTCATCAAAAATGAAAACATTTTTAAAAACTACAAGTCTCATGCGTTTTAGTGGTGAAAAAAATTTAAAAAATCGTTCGGGAAATGAGTTTACTCACAGGGTACTTTCTTTGTATACATTCGACTATACGGGCCGAAGCCGGGATTTACGGGAAATCGCGGGTTTTCGTTTGCCGGCAATTAAACCTCTTTCATTAAGCGTCTCATCAAAAATGAAATCATTTTTGAAAACTACAAGTCTCATGCGTTTTAGTGGTGAAAAAAAAATTTAAAAAATCGTTCGTGAAATGAGTTTACTCTCTGGGTACTTTCTTTGTATACATTCGACTATACGGCCAAGCCCGGCATTTACGGGAAATCGCGGGATTTCGTTTGCCGGCGATTAAACCTCTTTTATTAAGCGTCTCATCAAAAATGAAAACATTTTTGAAAACTGCAAGTCCCATGAGTTTTAGTGGTGAAAAGATAATTGAAAAAATCGTTTCGGAAATGAGTTTACTCACAGGGTACTTTCTTTGTATACATTGAACTATACGGGCCAAGCCCGGGATTTACGGGAAATCGCGGGTTTTCGTTTGCCGGCGATTAAACCACTTTTATTAAGCGTCTCATCAAAAATGAAAACATTTCTGAAAACTACAAGTCTCATGCGTTTTAGTGGTGAAAATTAATTTAAAAAATCGTTCGGGAAATGAGTTTACTCCCTGGGTACTTTCTTTGTATACTTTTGACTATACGGGCCGAGTCCGGGATTTACGGGAAGTCGCGGGTTTTCGTTTGCCGGCAATTAAACTTCTTTTATTCAGCGTCTCATCAAAAATGAAAACATTTTTAAAAACTACAAGTCTCATGGGCTTTAGTGGTGAAATAATAATTTAAAAAATCGTTCGGGAAATGAGTTTACTCCCTGGGTACTATCTTTGTATACTTTTGACTATACGGGCCAAGCCCGGGATTTACGGGAAATCTCGGGTTTTCGTTTGCCGGCGATTAAACCTCCTTCATTAAGCGTCTCATCAAAAATGAAAACTTTTTTGAAAACTACAAGTCTCATGCGTTTTAGTGTTAAAAAAATAAATTAAAAAATCGTTCTGGAAATGAGTTTACTCACAGGGTACTTTCTCTGTATACATTCGACTATACGGGCCAAGCCCGGGATTTACGGGAAATCGCGGGTTTTCGTTTGCCGGCGATTAAACAACTTTCATTAAGCGTCTCATCAAAAATGAAAACATTTCTGAAAACTACAAGTCTCATGCGTTTTAGTGGTGAAAAAAAAATTTAAAAAATCGTTCGGAAAATGAGTTTACTCCCTGGGTACTTTCTTTGTATACTTTTGACTATACGGGCCGAGTCCGGGATTTACGGGAAGACGCGGGTTTTGGTTTGCCGGCAATTAAAATTCTTTTATTCAGCGTCTCATCAAAAATGAAAACATTTTTAAAAACTACAAGTCTCATGCGTTTTAGTGGTGAAAAAAATTTAAAAAATCGTTCGGGAAATGAGTTTACTCCCTGGGTACTTTCTTTGTATACTTTTGACTATACGGGCCGAGTCCGGGATTTACGGGAAGTCGCGGGTTTTCCTTTGCCGGCGATTAAACTTCTTTTATTCAGCGTCTCATCAAAAATGAAAATATTTTTAAATACTACAAGTCTCATGGGCTTTAGGGGTGAAATAATAATTTAAAAAATCGTTCGGGAAATGAGTTTACACCCTGGGTACTTTCTTTGTATTCTTTTGACTATACGGGCCAAGCCCGGGATTTACGGGAAATCTCGGGTTTTCGTTTGCCGGCGATTAAACCTCTTTCATTAAGCGTCTCATCAAAAATGAAAACATTTCTGAAAACTACAAGTCTCATGCGTTTTAGTGGTGAAAAAAAAATTTAAAAAATCGTTCGGAAAATGAGTTTACTCCCTGGGTACTTTCTTTGTATACTTTTGACTATACAGGCCGAGTCCGGGATTTACGGGAAGACGTGGGTTTTCGTTTGCCGGCAATTAAACTTCTTTTATTCAGCGTCTCATCAAAAATGAAAACATTTTTAAAAACTACAAGTCTCATGCGTTTTAGTGGTGAAAAAAAATTTAAAAAATCGTTGGGGAAATGAGTTTACTCCCTGGGTACTTTCTTTGTATACTTTTGACTATACGGGCCGAGTCCGGGATTTACGGAAAGTCGCGGGTTTTCGTTTGCCGGCGATTAAACTTCTTTTGTTCAGCGTCTCATCAAAAATGAAAATATTTTTAAATACTACAAGTCTCATGGGCTTTAGTGGTGAAATAATAATTTAAAAAATCGTTCGGGAAATGAGTTTACACCCTGGGTACTTTCTTTGTATACTTTTGACTATACGGGCCGAGTCCGGGATTTACGGGAAATCGCAGGTTTTCGTTTGCCGGCGATTAAACTTCTTTTATTCAGCGTCTCATCAAAAATGAAAATATTTTTAAATACTACAAGTCTCATGGGCTTTAGTGGTGAAATAATAATTTAAAAAATCGTTCGGGAAATGAGTTTACACCCTGGGTACTTTCTTTGTATACTTTTGACTATACGGGTTGAGTCCGGGATTTACGGGAAATCGCAGGTTTTCGTTTGCCGGCGATTAAACTTCTTTTATTCAGCGTCTCATCAAAAATGAAAACATTTTTGAAAACTACAAGTCTCATGCGATTTAGTGGTGAAAAAATAATTTAAAAAATCGTTCGGGAAATGAGTTTACTCCCTCGGTACTTTCTTTGTATACATTCGACTATACGGGCCAAGCCCGGGATTTACGGGAAATCGCGGGTTTTCGTTTGCCGGCGATTAAACAACTTTCATTAAGCGTCTCATCAAAAATGAAAACATTTCTGAAAACTACAAGTCTCATGCGTTTTAGTGGTGAAAAAAAAATTTAAAAAATCGTTCGGAAAATGAGTTTACTCCCTGGGTACTTTCTTTGTATACTTTTGACTATACGGGCCGAGTCCGGGATTTACGGGAAGACGCGGGTTTTGGTTTGCCGGCAATTAAACTTCTTTTATTCAGCGTCTCATCAAAAATGAAAACATTTTTGAAAACTACAAGTCTCATGCGTTTTAGTGGTGAAAAAAAAATTTAAAAAATCGTTCGTGAAATGAGTTTACTCTCTGGGTACTTTCTTTGTATACATTCGACTATACGGGCCAAGCCCGGGATTTACGGGAAATCGCGGGATTTCGTTTGCCGGCGATTAAACCTCTTTTATTAAGCGTCTCATCAAAAATGAAAACATTTTTGAAAACTGCAAGTCCCATGCGTTTTAGTGGTGAAGAGATAATTGAAAAAATCGTTTCGGAAATGAGTTTACTCACAGGGTACTTTCTTTGTATACATTGGACTATACGGGCCAAGCCCGGGATTTACGGGAAATCGCGGGTTTTCGTTTGCCGGCGATTAAACCACTTTTATTAAGCGTCTCATCAAAAATGAAAACATTTCTGAAAACTACAAGTCTCATGCGTTTTAGTGGTGAAAAAATAATTTAAAAATTCGTTCGGGAAATGAGTTTACTCACAGGGTACTTTCTTTGTATACATTCGACTATACAGGCCGAGTCCGGGATTTACGGGAAGTCGCGGGTTTTCGTTTGCCGGCGATTAAACTTCTTTTATTCAGCGTCTCATCAAAAATGAAAATATTTTTAAATACTACAAGTCTCATGGGCTTTAGTGGTGAAATAATAATTTAAAAAATCGTTCGGGAAATGAGTTTACACCCTGGGTACTTTCTTTGTATACTTTTGACTATACGGGCCGAGTCCGGGATTTACGGGAAATCGCAGGTTTTCGTTTGCCGGCGATTAAACTTCTTTTATTCAGCGTCTCATCAAAAATGAAAATATTTTTAAATACTACAAGTCTCATGGGCTTTAGTGGTGAAATAATAATTTAAAAAATCGTTCGGGAAATGAGTTTACACCCTGGGTACTTTCTTTGTATACATTCGACTATACGGGCCAAGCCCGGGATTTACGGGAAATCGCGGGTTTTTGTTTGCCAGCGATTAAACAACTTTCATTAGGCGTCTCATCAAAAATGAAAACATTTCTGAAAACTACAAGTCTCATGCGATTTAGTGGTGAAAAAATAATTTAAAAAATCGTTCGGGAAATGAGTTTACTCCCTCGGTACTTTCTTTGTATACATTCGACTATACGGGCCAAGCCCGGGATTTACGGGAAATCGCCGGATTTCGTTTGCCGGCGATTAAACAACTTTCATTAAGCGTCTCATCAAAAATGAAAACATTTCTGAAAACTACAAGTCTCATGCGTTTTAGTGGTGAAAAAAAAATTTAAAAAATCGTTCGGAAAATGAGTTTACTCCCTGGGTACTTTCTTTGTATACTTTTGACTATACGGGCCGAGTCCGGGATTTACGGGAAGACGCGGGTTTTGGTTTGCCGGCAATTAAACTTCTTTTATTCAGCGTCTCATCAAAAATGAAAACATTTTTGAAAACTACAAGTCTCATGCGTTTTAGTGGTGAAAAAAAAATTTAAAAAATCGTTCGTGAAATGAGTTTACTCTCTGGGTACTTTCTTTGTATACATTCGACTATACGGGCCAAGCCCGGGATTTACGGGAAATCGCGGGATTTCGTTTGCCGGCGATTAAACCTCTTTTATTAAGCGTCTCATCAAAAATGAAAACATTTTTGAAAACTGCAAGTCCCATGCGTTTTAGTGGTGAAGAGATAATTGAAAAAATCGTTTCGGAAATGAGTTTACTCACAGGGTACTTTCTTTGTATACATTGGACTATACGGGCCAAGCCCGGGATTTACGGGAAATCGCGGGTTTTCGTTTGCCGGCGATTAAACCACTTTTATTAAGCGTCTCATCAAAAATGAAAACATTTCTGAAAACTACAAGTCTCATGCGTTTTAGTGGTGAAAAAATAATTTAAAAATTCGTTCGGGAAATGAGTTTACTCACAGGGTACTTTCTTTGTATACATTCGACTATACAGGCCGAGTCCGGGATTTACGGGAAGTCGCGGGTTTTCGTTTGCCGGCGATTAAACTTCTTTTATTCAGCGTCTCATCAAAAATGAAAATATTTTTAAATACTACAAGTCTCATGGGCTTTAGTGGTGAAATAATAATTTAAAAAATCGTTCGGGAAATGAGTTTACACCCTGGGTACTTTCTTTGTATACTTTTGACTATACGGGCCGAGTCCGGGATTTACGGGAAATCGCAGGTTTTCGTTTGCCGGCGATTAAACTTCTTTTATTCAGCGTCTCATCAAAAATGAAAATATTTTTAAATACTACAAGTCTCATGGGCTTTAGTGGTGAAATAATAATTTAAAAAATCGTTCGGGAAATGAGTTTACACCCTGGGTACTTTCTTTGTATACATTCGACTATACGGGCCAAGCCCGGGATTTACGGGAAATCGCGGGTTTTTGTTTGCCAGCGATTAAACAACTTTCATTAGGCGTCTCATCAAAAATGAAAACATTTCTGAAAACTACAAGTCTCATGCGTTTTAGTGGTGGAAAAAAAATTTAAAAAATCGTTCGGAAAATGAGTTTACTCCCTGGGTACTTTCTTTGTATACTTTTGACTATACAGGCCGAGTCCGGGATTTACGGGAAGTCGCGGGTTTTCGTTTGCCGGCGATTAAACTTCTTTTATTCAGCGTCTCATCAAAAATGAAAATATTTTTAAATACTACAAGTCTCATGGGCTTTAGTGGTGAAATAATAATTTAAAAAATCGTTCGGGAAATGAGTTTACACCCTGGGTACTTTCTTTGTATACTTTTGACTATACGGGCCAAGCCCGGGATTTACGGGAAATCTCGGGTTTTCGTTTGCCGGCGATTAAACCTCTTTCATTAAGCGTCTCATCAAAAATGAAAACATTTTTGAAAACTACAAGTCTCATGCGTTTTAGTGTTGAAAAAATAAATTAAAAAATCGTTCTGAAAATGAGTTTACTCACAGGGTACTTTCTTTGTATACATTCGACTATACGGGCCAAGCCCGGGATTTAGGGGAAATCGCGGGTTTTCGTTTGCCGGCGATTAAACAACTTTCATTAGGCGTCTCATCAAAAATGAAAACATTTCTGAAAACTACAAGTCTCATGCGTTTTAGTGGTGAAAAAAAAATTTAAAAAATCGTTCGGAAAATGAGTTTACTCCCTGGGTACTTTCTTTGTATACTTTTGACTATACAGGCCGAGTCCGGGATTTACGGGAAGTCGCAGGTTTTCGTTTGCCGGCGATTAAACTTTTTTTATTCAACGTCTCATCAAAAATGAAAATATTTTTAAATACTACAAGTCTCATGGGCTTTAGTGGTGAAATAATAATTTAAAAAATCGTTCGGGAAATGAGTTTACACCCTGGGTACTTTCTTTGTATACTTTTGACTATACGGGCCGAGTCCGGGATTTACGGGAAATCGCAGGTTTTCGTTTGCCGGCGATTAAACTTCTTTTATTCAGCGTCTCATCAAAAATGAAAATATTTTTAAATACTACAAGTCTCATGGGCTTTAGTGGTGAAATAATAATTTAAAAAATCGTTCGGGAAATGGGTTTACACCCTGGGTACTTTCTTTGTATACTTTTGACTATACGGGCCGAGTCCGGGATTTACGGGAAATCGCAGGTTTTCGTTTGCCGGCGATTAAACTTCTTTTATTCAGCGTCTCATCAAAAATGAAAATATTTTTAAATACTACAAGTCTCATGGGCTTTAGTGGTGAAATAATAATTTAAAAAATCGTTCGGGAAATGAGTTTACACCCTGGGTACTTTCTTTGTATACTTTTGACTATACGGGCCAAGCCCGGGATTTACGGGAAATCTCGGGTTTTCGTTTGCCGGCGATTAAACCTCTTTCATTAAGCGTCTCATCAAAAATGAAAACATTTTTGAAAACTACAAGTCTCATGCGTTTTAGTGTTGAAAAAATAAATTAAAAAATCGTTCTGAAAATGAGTTTACTCACAGGGTACTTTCTTTGTATACATTCGACTATACGGGCCAAGCCCGGGATTTAGGGGAAATCGCGGGTTTTCGTTTGCCGGCGATTAAACAACTTTCATTAGGCGTCTCATCAAAAATGAAAACATTTCTGAAAACTACAAGTCTCATGCGTTTTAGTGGTGAAAAAAAAATTTAAAAAATCGTTCGGAAAATGAGTTTACTCCCTGGGTACTTTCTTTGTATACTTTTGACTATACAGGCCGAGTCCGGGATTTACGGGAAGTCGCAGGTTTTCGTTTGCCGGCGATTAAACTTTTTTTATTCAACGTCTCATCAAAAATGAAAATATTTTTAAATACTACAAGTCTCATGGGCTTTAGTGGTGAAATAATAATTTAAAAAATCGTTCGGGAAATGAGTTTACACCCTGGGTACTTTCTTTGTATACTTTTGACTATACGGGCCGAGTCCGGGATTTACGGGAAATCGCAGGTTTTCGTTTGCCGGCGATTAAACTTCTTTTATTCAGCGTCTCATCAAAAATGAAAATATTTTTAAATACTACAAGTCTCATGGGCTTTAGTGGTGAAATAATAATTTAAAAAATCGTTCGGGAAATGGGTTTACACCCTGGGTACTTTCTTTGTATACTTTTGACTATACGGGCCGAGTCCGGGATTTACGGGAAATCGCAGGTTTTCGTTTGCCGGCGATTAAACTTCTTTTATTCAGCGTCTCATCAAAAATGAAAACATTTTTGAAAACTACAAGTCTCGTGCGATTTAGTGGTGAAAAAATAATTTAAAAAATCGTTCGGGAAATGAGTTTACTCCCTGGGTACTTTCTTTGTATACTTTTGACTATGCGGGCCGAGTCCGGGGTTTACGGGAAATGGCGGGTTTTCGTTTGCCGGCAATTAAACTTCTTTTATTCAGCGTCTCATCAAAAATGAAAACATTTTTGAAAATTACAAGTCTCAAGCGTTTTAGTGGTGAAAAGATAATTTAAAAAATCGTTTTGGAAATGAGTTTACTCACAGGGTACTTTGTTTGTATACATTCGACTATACGGGCCAAGCCCGGGATTTACGGGAAATCGCGGGTTTTCGTTTGCCGGCGATTAAACCACTTTTATTAAGCGTCTCATCAAAAATGAAAACATTTCTGAAAACTACAAGTCTAATGCGTTTTAGTGGTGAAAAAATAATTTAAAAATTCGTTCGGGAAATGAGTTTACTCACAGGGTACTTTCTTTGTATACATTCGACTATACGGGCCAATCCCGGGATTTACGGGAAATCGTGGGTTTTCGTTTGCCGGCGATTAAACAACTTTCATTAAGCGTCTCATCAAAAATGGAAATATTTCTGAAAATAACAAGTCTCATGCGTTTTAGTGGTGAAAATTAATTTAAAAAATCGTTCGGGAAATGCGTTTACTCCCTGGGTACTTTCTTTGTATACTTTTGACTATACGGGCCGAGTCCGGGATTTACGGGAAGTCGCGGGTTTTCGTTTGCCGGCACTTAAACTTCTTTTATTCAGCGTCTCATTAAAAATAAAAACATTTTTAAAAACTAAAAGTCTCATGGGCTTTAGTGGTGAAATAATAATTTAAAAAATCGTTCGGGGAAATGAGTTTACACCCCGGGTACTTTCTTTGTATACTTTTGACTATACGGGCCGAGTCCGGGATTTACGGCAAACCGCAGGTTTTCGTTTGCCGGCGATTAAACTTCTTTTATTCAGCGTCTCATCAAAAATGAAAACATTTTTGAAAACTACAAGTCTCATGCGTTTTAGTGGTGAAAAAATAATTTAAAAATTCGTTCGGGAAATGAGTTTACACCCTGGGTACTTTCTTTGTATACTTTTGACTATACGGGCCGAGTCCGGGATTTACGGAAAGTCGCGGGGTTTCGTTTGCCTGCGATTAAACTTCTTTTATTCAGCGTCTCATCAAAAATGAAAATATTTTTATATACTACAGGTCTCATGCGTTTTAGTGGTGAAAAAATAATTTAAAAATTCGTTCGGGAAATGAGTTTACACCCTGGGTACTTTCTTTGTATACTTTTGACTATACGGGCCGAGTCCGGGATTTACGGAAAGTCGCGGGGTTTCGTTTGCCTGCGATTAAACTTCTTTTATTCAGCGTCTCATCAAAAATGAAAATATTTTTATATACTACAGGTCTCATGGGCTTTAGTGGTGAAATAATAATTTAAAAAATCGTTCGGGAAATGAGTTTACACCCTGGGTACTTTCTTTGTATACTTTTGACTATACGGGCCGAGTCCGGGATTTACGGGAAATCGCAGGTTTTCGTTTGCCGGCGTTTAAACTTCTTTTATTCAGCGTCTCATCAAAAATGAAAACATTTTTAAAAACTGCAAGTCTTATGCGTTTTAGTGGTGAAAAAATAATTTAAAAAATCGTTCTGGAAATGAGTTTACTCCCTGGGTACTTTCTTTGTATACTTTTGACTATACGGGCCGAGTCCGGGATTTAGGGATATCGCAGGTTTTGGTTTGCCGGCGATTAAACTGCTTTTTTTTCAGCGTCTCTTCAAAAATGAGAACATATTTGAAAACTACAAGTCTCATGTGTTTTAGTGGTGAAAAAATAATTTAAAAAATCGTTCGGGAAATGAGTTTACTCCCTGGGTACTTTCTTTGTATACTTTTGACTATACGGGCCAAGCCGGGATTTACGGGAAATCGCGGGTTTTCGTTTGCCGGCGATTAAACTTCTTTTATTCAGCGTCTCATCAAAAATGAAAACATTTTTAAAAACTACAAGTCTTACGCGTTTTAGTGGTGAAAAAATAATTTAAAAAATCGTTCTGGAAATGAGTTTACTCACAGGGTACTTTCTTTGTATACATTCGACTATACGTGCCAAGCCCGGGATTTACGGGAAATCGCCGGTTTTCGTTTGCCAGCGATTATACTGCTTTTATTCAGCGTCTCATCAAAAATGAAAACATTCTTGAGAACTACAAGTCTCATGCGTTTTAGTGGTGAAATAATAATTTAAAAAATCGTTTGGGAAATGAGTTTACTCCCTGGGTACTTTCTTTGTATACTTTTGACTATACGGGCTGAGTCCAGGATTTACGGGAAATCGCGGGTTTTCGTTTGCCGGCGTTTAAACTTCTTTTATTCAGCGTCTCATCAAAAATGAAAACATTTTTAAAAATTGCAAGTCTTATGCGTTTTAGTGGTGAAAAAATAATTTAAAAAATCGTTCTGGAAATGAGTTTACTCACAGGGTACTTTCTTTGTATACATTCAACTATACGTGCCAAGCCCGGGATTTACGGAAATCGCCGGTTTTCGTTTGCCGGCGATTATAATGCTTTTATTCAGCGTCTCATCAAAAATGAAAACATTCTTGAGAACTACAAGTCTCATGCGTTTTAGTGGTGAAAAAGTAATTTAAAAAATTGTTCGGGAAATGAGTTTACTCCCTGGGTACTTTCTTTGTATACTTTTGACTATACGGGCCAAACCCGGGATTTACGGGAAATCGCGGGTTTTCGTTTGCCGGCGATTAAACTTCTTTTATTCAGCGTCTCATCAATAATGAAAACATTTTTGAAAGCTACAAGTCTCATGCGTTTTAGTGGTGAAAAAATATTTAAAAAATCGTTCGGGAAATGAGTTTACTCCCTGGGTACTTTCTTTGTATACTTTTGACTATACGGGCCGAGTCCGGGATTTACGGGAAATCGCGGATTTTCGTTTGCCGGCGATTAAACTTCTTTTATTCAGCGACCCATCAAATATGAAAATATTTTTGAAAACTACAAGTCTCATGCGTTTAGTGGTAAAAAAATAATATAAAAAATCGTTCGGGAAATGAGTTTACTCCCTGGGTACTTTCTTTGTATACTTTTGACTATACGGGCCAAGCCCGGGATTTACGGGAAATCGCGGGTTTTCGTTTGCCGGCGATTAAACTTCTTTTATTCAGCGTCTCATCAAAAATGAAAACATTTTTAAAAACTACAAGTCTTATGCGTTTTAGTGGTGAAAAAATAATTTAAAAAATCGTTCTGGAAATGAGTTTACTCCCTGGGTACTTTCTTTGTATACTTTTGACTATACGGGCCGAGTCCGGGATTTAGGGAAATCGCAGGTTTTCGTTTTCCGGCGATTAAACTTCTTTTATTCAGCGTCTCATCAAAAATGAAATCATTTTTGAAAACTACAAGTCTCATGCGTTTTAATGGTGAAAAAATAATTTAAAAAATCGGTCGGGAAATGAGTTTACTCCCTGGGTACTTTCTTTGTGTACTTTTGACTATACGGGCCAAGCCGGGATTTACGGGAAATCGCGGGTTTTCGTTTGCCGGCGATTAAACTTCTTTTATTCAGCGTCTCATCAAAAATGAAAACATTTTTAAAAACTACAAGTCTCATGGGCTTTAGTGGTGAAAAAATAATTTAAAAAATCGTTCTTGAATTGAGTTTACTCACAGGGTACTTTCTTTGTATGCATTCGACTATACGTGCCAAGCCCGGGATTTACGGGAAATCGCGGGTTTTCGTTTGCCGGCGATTAAACTTCTTTTATTCAGCGTCTCATCATAAATGAAAACATTTTTGAAAACTACAAGTCTCATGCGTTTTAGTGGTGAAAAAATAATTTAAAAAATCGTTCGGAAAATGAGTTTACTCCCTGGGTACTTTCTTTGTATACTCTTGACTATACGGGCCAAGACGGGATTTACGGGAAATCGCGGGTTTTCGTTTGCCGGCCATTAAACTTCTTTTATTCAGCGTCTCATCAAAAATGAAAACATTTTTAAAAACTAAAAGTCTCATGCGTTTTAGTGGTGAAAAAATATTTAAAAAATCGTTCGGGAAATGAGTTTACTCCCTGGGTACTTTCTTTGTATACTTTTGACTATACGGGCCGAGTCCGGGATTTACGGGAAATCGCGGATTTTCGTTTGCCGGCGATTAAACTTCTTTTATTCAGCGACCCATCAAATATGAAAATATTTTTGAAAACTACAAGTCTCATGCGTTTAGTGGTAAAAAAATAATATAAAAAATCGTTCGGGAAATGAGTTTACTCCCTGGGTACTTTCTTTGTATACTTTTGACTATACGGGCCAAGCCCAGGGTTTACGGGAAATCGCGGGTTTTTGTTTGCCGGCGATTAAACTTCTTTTATTCAGCGTCTCATCAAAAATGAAAACATTTTTAAAAACTACAAGTCTTATGCGTTTTAGTGGTGAAAAAATAATTTAAAAAATCGTTCTGGAAATGAGTTTACTCCCTGGGTAATTTCTTTGTATACTTTTGACTATACGGGCCGAGTCCGGGATTTAGGGAAATCGCAGGTTTTCGTTTTCCGGCGATTAAACTTCTTTTATTCAGCGTCTCATCAAAAATGAAATCATTTTTGAAAACTACAAGTCTCATGCGTTTTAATGGTGAAAAAATAATTTAAAAAATCGGTCGGGAAATGAGTTTACTCCCTGGGTACTTTCTTTGTATACTTTTGACTATACGGGCCAAGCCGGGATTTACGGGAAATCGCAGGTTTTCGTTTTCCGGCGATTAAACTTCTTTTATTCAGCGTCTCATCAAAAATGAAATCATTTTTGAAAACTACAAGTCTCATGCGTTTTAATGGTGAAAAAATAATTTAAAAAATCGTTCGGGAAATGGGTTTACTCCCTGAGTACTTTCTTTGTATACTTTTGACTATACGGGCCAAGCCCGGGATTTACGGGAAATCGCGGGTTTTCGTTTGCCGGCGATTAAACTTCTTTTATTCAGCGTCTCATCAAAAATGAAAACATTTTTGAAAACTACAAGTCTCATGCGTTTTAGTGGTGAAAAAATAATTTAAAAAATCGTTCGGGAAATGAGTTTACTCCCTGGGTACTTTCTTTGTATACTTTTGACTATACGGGCCAAGCCCGGGATTTACGGGAAATCGCGGGTTTTCGTTTGCCGGCGATTAAACTTCTTTTATTCAGCGTCTCATCAAAAATGAAAACATTTTTAAAAACTACAAGTCTTATGCGTTTTAGTGGTGAAAAAATAATTTAAAAAATCGTTCTGGAAATGAGTTTACTCCCTGGGTACTTTCTTTGTATACTTTTGACTATACGGGCCGAGTCCGGGATTTAGGGATATCGCAGGTTTTGGTTTGCCGGCGATTAAACTGCTTTTTTTTCAGCGTCTCTTCAAAAATGAGAACATATTTGAAAACTACAAGTCTCATGCGTTTTAGTGGTGAAAAAATAATTTAAAAAATCGTTCGGGAAATGAGTTTACTCCCTGGGTACTTTCTTTGTATACTTTTGACTATACGGGCCAAGCCGGGATTTACGGGAAATCGCGGGTTTTCGTTTGCCGGCGATTAAACTTCTTTTATTCAGCGTCTCATCAAAAATGAAAACATTTTTAAAAACTACAAGTCTTACGCGTTTTAGTGGTGAAAAAATAATTTAAAAAATCGTTCTGGAAATGAGTTTACTCACAGGGTACTTTCTTTGTATACATTCGACTATACGTGCCAAGCCCGGGATTTACGGGAAATCGCCGGTTTTCGTTTGCCAGCGATTATACTGCTTTTATTCAGCGTCTCATCAAAAATGAAAACATTCTTGAGAACTACAAGTCTCATGCGTTTTAGTGGTGAAATAATAATTTAAAAAATCGTTTGGGAAATGAGTTTACTCCCTGGGTACTTTCTTTGTATACTTTTGACTATACGGGCTGAGTCCAGGATTTACGGGAAATCGCGGGTTTTCGTTTGCCGGCGTTTAAACTTCTTTTATTCAGCGTCTCATCAAAAATGAAAACATTTTTAAAAATTGCAAGTCTTATGCGTTTTAGTGGTGAAAAAATAATTTAAAAAATCGTTCTGGAAATGAGTTTACTCACAGGGTACTTTCTTTGTATACATTCAACTATACGTGCCAAGCCCGGGATTTACGGAAATCGCCGGTTTTTGTTTGCCGGCGATTATAATGCTTTTATTCAGCGTCTCATCAAAAATGAAAACATTCTTGAGAACTACAAGTCTCATGCGTTTTAGTGGTGAAAAAGTAATTTAAAAAATCGTTCGGGAAATGAGTTTACTCCCTGGTTACTTTCTTTGTATACTTTTGACTATACGGGCCAAGCCCGGGATTTACGGGAAATCGCGGGTTTTCGTTTGCCGGCGATTAAACTTCTTTTATTCAGCGTCTCATCAATAATGAAAACATTTTTGAAAACTACAAGTCTCATGCGTTTTAGTGGTAAAAAAATAATATAAAAAATCGTTCGGGAAATGAGTTTACTCCCTGGGTACTTTCTTTGTATACTTTTGACTATACGGGCCAAGCCCGGGATTTACGGGAAATCGCGGGTTTTCGTTTGCCGGCGATTAAACTTCTTTTATTCAGCGTCTCATCAAAAATGAAAACATTTTTAAAAACTACAAGTCTTATGCGTTTTAGTGGTGAAAAAATAATTTAAAAAATCGTTCTGGAAATGAGTTTACTCCCTGGGTACTTTCTTTGTATACTTTTGACTATACGGGCCGAGTCCGGGATTTAGGGAAATCGCAGGTTTTCGTTTTCCGGCGATTAAACTTCTTTTATTCAGCGTCTCATCAAAAATGAAATCATTTTTGAAAACTACAAGTCTTACGCGTTTTAGTGGTGAAAAAATAATTTAAAAAATCGTTCTGGAAATGAGTTTACTCACAGGGTACTTTCTTTGTATACATTCGACTATACGTGCCAAGCCCGGGATTTACGGGAAATCGCCGGTTTTCGTTTGCCAGCGATTATACTGCTTTTATTCAGCGTCTCATCAAAAATGAAAACATTCTTGAGAACTACAAGTCTCATGCGTTTTAGTGGTGAAATAATAATTTAAAAAATCGTTTGGGAAATGAGTTTACTCCCTGGGTACTTTCTTTGTATACTTTTGACTATACGGGCTGAGTCCAGGATTTACGGGAAATCGCGGGTTTTCGTTTGCCGGCGTTTAAACTTCTTTTATTCAGCGTCTCATCAAAAATGAAAACATTTTTAAAAATTGCAAGTCTTATGCGTTTTAGTGGTGAAAAAATAATTTGAAAAATCGTTCTGGAAATGAGTTTACTTACAGGGTACTTTCTTTGTATACATTCAACTATACGTGCCAAGCCCGGGATTTACGGAAATCGCCGGTTTTCGTTTGCCGGCGATTATAATGCTTTTATTCAGCGTCTCATCAAAAATGAAAACATTCTTGAGAACTACAAGTCTCATGCGTTTTAGTGGTGAAAAAGTAATTTAAAAAATCGTTCGGGAAATGAGTTTACTCCCTGGTTACTTTCTTTGTATACTTTTGACTATACGGGCCAAGCCCGGGATTTACGGGAAATCGCGGGTTTTCGTTTGCCGGCGATTAAACTTCTTTTATTCAGCGTCTCATCAATAATGAAAACATTTTTGAAAACTACAAGTCTCATGCGTTTTAGTGGTGAAAAAATATTTAAAAAATCGTTCGGGAAATGAGTTTACTCCCTGGGTACTTTCTTTGTATACTTTCGACTATACGGGCCGAGTCCGGGATTTACGGGAAATCGCGGATTTTCGTTTGCCGGCGATTAAACTTCTTTTATTCAGCGACCCATCAAATATGAAAATATTTTTGAAAACTACAAGTCTCATGCGTTTAGTGGTAAAAAAATAATATAAAAAATCGTTCGGGAAATGAGTTTACTCCCTGGGTACTTTCTTTGTATACTTTTGACTATACGGGCCAAGCCCGGGATTTACGGGAAATCGCGGGTTTTCGTTTGCCGGCGATTAAACTTCTTTTATTCAGCGTTTCATCAAAAATGAAAACATTTTTAAAAACTACAAGTCTTATGCGTTTTAGTGGTGAAAAAATAATTTAAAAAATCGTTCTGGAAATGAGTTTACTCCCTGGGTACTTTCTTTGTATACTTTGACTATACGGGCCGAGTCCAGGATTTAGGGAAATCGCAGGTTTTCGTTTTCCGGCGATTAAACTTCTTTTATTCAGCGTCTCATCAAAAATGAAAACATTCTTGAGAACTACAAGTCTCATGCGTTTTAGTGGTGAAATAATAATTTAAAAAATCGTTTGGGAAATGAGTTTACTCCCTGGGTACTTTCTTTGTATACTTTTGACTATACGGGCTGAGTCCAGGATTTACGGGAAATCGCGGGTTTTCGTTTGCCGGCGTTTAAACTTCTTTTATTCAGCGTCTCATCAAAAATGAAAACATTTTTAAAAATTGCAAGTCTTATGCGTTTTAGTGGTGAAAAAATAATTTGAAAAATCGTTCTGGAAATGAGTTTACTCACAGGGTACTTTCTTTGTATACATTCAACTATACGTGCCAAGCACGGGATTTACGGAAATCGCCGGTTTTCGTTTGCCGGCGATTATAATGCTTTTATTCAGCGTCTCATCAAAAATGAAAACATTCTTGAGAACTACAAGTCTCATGCGTTTTAGTGGTGAAAAAGTAATTTAAAAAATCGTTCGGGAAATGAGTTTACTCCCTGGTTACTTTCTTTGTATACTTTTGACTATACGGGCCAAGCCCGGGATTTACGGGAAATCGCGGGTTTTCGTTTGCCGGCGATTAAACTTCTTTTATTCAGCGTCTCATCAATAATGAAAACATTTTTGAAAACTACAAGTCTCATGCGTTTTAGTGGTGAAAAAATATTTAAAAAATCGTTCGGGAAATGAGTTTACTCCCTGGGTACTTTCTTTGTATACTTTCGACTATACGGGCCGAGTCCGGGATTTACGGGAAATCGCGGATTTTCGTTTGCCGGCGATTAAACTTCTTTTATTCAGCGACCCATCAAATATGAAAATATTTTTGAAAACTACAAGTCTCATGCGTTTAGTGGTAAAAAAATAATATAAAAAATCGTTCGGGAAATGAGTTTACTCCCTGGGTACTTTCTTTGTATACTTTTGACTATACGGGCCAAGCCCGGGATTTACGGGAAATCGCGGGTTTTCGTTTGCCGGCGATTAAACTTCTTTTATTCAGCGTTTCATCAAAAATGAAAACATTTTTAAAAACTACAAGTCTTATGCGTTTTAGTGGTGAAAAAATAATTTAAAAAATCGTTCTGGAAATGAGTTTACTCCCTGGGTACTTTCTTTGTATACTTTGACTATACGGGCCGAGTCCAGGATTTAGGGAAATCGCAGGTTTTCGTTTTCCGGCGATTAAACTTCTTTTATTCAGCGTCTCATCAAAAATGAAATCATTTTTGAAAACTACAAGTCTCATGCGTTTTAATGGTGAAAAAATAATTTAAAAAATCGGTCGGGAAATGAGTTTACTCCCTGGGTACTTTCTTTGTATACTTTTGACTATACGGGCCAAGCCGGGATTTACGGGAAATCGCGGGTTTTCGTTTGCCGGCGATTAAACTTCTTTTATTCAGCGTCTCATCAAAAATGAAAACATTTTTAAAAACTACAAGTCTCATGGGCTTTAGTGGTGAAAAAATAATTTAAAAAATCGTTCTTGAATTGAGTTTACTCACAGGGTACTTTCTTTGTATGCATTCGACTATACGTGCCAAGCCCGGGATTTACGGGAAATCGCGGGTTTTCGTTTGCCGGCGATTAAACTTCTTTTATTCAGCGTCTCATCATAAATGAAAACATTTTTGAAAACTACAAGTCTCATGCGTTTTAGTGGTGAAAAAATAATTTAAAAAATCGTTCGGAAAATGAGTTTACTCCCTGGGTACTTTCTTTGTATACTTTTGACTATACGGGCCAAGACGGGATTTACGGGAAATCGCGGGTTTTCGTTTGCCGGCCATTAAACTTCTTTTATTCAGCGTCTCATCAAAAATGAAAACATTTTTAAAAACTAAAAGTCTCATGCGTTTTAGTGGTGAAAAAATATTTAAAAAATCGTTCGGGAAATGAGTTTACTCCCTGGGTACTTTCTTTGTATACTTTTGACTATACGGGCCGAGTCCGGGATTTACGGGAAATCGCGGATTTTCGTTTGCCGGCGATTAAACTTCTTTTATTCAGCGACCCATCAAATATGAAAATATTTTTGAAAACTACAAGTCTCATGCGTTTAGTGGTAAAAAAATAATATAAAAAATCGTTCGGGAAATGAGTTTACTCCCTGGGTACTTTCTTTGTATACTTTTGACTATACGGGCCAAGCCCGGGGTTTACGGGAAATCGCGGGTTTTTGTTTGCCGGCGATTAAACTTCTTTTATTCAGCGTCTCATCAAAAATGAAAACATTTTTAAAAACTACAAGTCTTATGCGTTTTAGTGGTGAAAAAATAATTTAAAAAATCATTCTGGAAATGAGTTTACTCTCTGGGTACTTTCTTTGTATACTTTTGACTATACGGGCCGAGTCCGGGATTTAGGGAAATCGCAGGTTTTCGTTTTCCGGCGATTAAACTTCTTTTATTCAGCGTCTCATCAAAAATGAAATCATTTTTGAAAACTACAAGTCTCATGCGTTTTAATGGTGAAAAAATAATTTAAAAAATCGGTCGGGAAATGAGTTTACTCCCTGGGTACTTTCTTTGTATACTTTTGACTATACGGGCCAAGCCGGATTTACGGGAAATCGCGGGTTTTCGTTTGCCGGCGATTAAACTTCTTTTATTCAGCGTCTCATCAAAAATGAAAACATTTTTAAAAACTACAAGTCTCATGGGCTTTAGTGGTGAAAAAATAATTTAAAAAATCGTTCTTGAATTGAGTTTCCTCACAGGGTACTTTCTTTGTATACATTCGACTATACGTGCCAAGCCCGGGATTTACGGGAAATCGCGGGTTTTCGTTTGCCGGCGATTAAACTTCTTTTATTCAGCGTCTCATCATAAATGAAAACATTTTTGAAAACTACAAGTCTCATGCGTTTTAGTGGTGAAAAAATAATTTAAAAAATCGGTCGGGAAATGAGTTTACTCCCTGGGTACTTTCTTTGTATACTTTTGACTATACGGGCCAAGCCGGGATTTACGGGAAATTGCGGGTTTTCGTTTGCCGGCGATTAAACTTCTTTTATTCAGCGTCTCATCAAAAATGAAAACATTTTTAAAAACTACAAGTCTCATGGGCTTTAGTGGTGAAAAAATAATTTAAAAAATCGGTCGGGAAAGGAGTTTACTCCCTGGGTACTTTCTTTGTATACTTTTGACTATACGGGCCAAGACGGGATTTACGGGAAATCGCGGGTTTTCGTTTGCCGGCCATTAAACTTCTTTTATTCAGCGTCTCATCAAAAATGAAAACATTTTTAAAAACTACAAGTCTCATGCGTTTTAGTGGTGAAAAAATAATTTAAAAAATCGTTCGGAAAATGAGTTTACTCCCTGGGTACTTTCTTTGTATACTTTTGACTATACGGGCCAAGACGGGATTTACGGGAAATCGCGGGTTTTCGTTTGCCGGCCATTAAACTTCTTTTATTCAGCGTCTCATCAAAAATGAAAACATTTTTAAAAACTACAAGTCTCATGCGTTTTAGTGGTGAAAAAATATTTAAAAAATCGTTCGGGAAATGAGTTTACTCCCTGGGTACTTTCTTTGTATACTTTTGACTATACGGGCCGAGTCCGGGATTTACGGGAAATCGCGGATTTTCGTTTGCCGGCGATTAAACTTCTTTTATTCAGCGACCCATCAAATATGAAAATATTTTTGAAAACTACAAGTCTCATGCGTTTAGTGGTAAAAAAATAATATAAAAAATCGTTCGGGAAATGAGTTTACTCCCTGGGTACTTTCTTTGTATACTTTTGACTATACGGGCCAAGCCCGGGGTTTACGGGAAATCGCGGGTTTTTGTTTGCCGGCGATTAAACTTCTTTTATTCAGCGTCTCATCAAAAATGAAAACATTTTTAAAAACTACAAGTCTTATGCGTTTTAGTGGTGAAAAAATAATTTAAAAAATCATTCTGGAAATGAGTTTACTTCCTGGGTACTTTCTTTGTATACTTTTGACTATACGGGCCGAGTCCGGGATTTAGGGAAATCGCAGGTTTTCGTTTTCCGGCGATTAAACTTCTTTTATTCAGCGTCTCATCAAAAATGAAATCATTTTTGAAAACTACAAGTCTCATGCGTTTTAATGGTGAAAAAATAATTTAAAAAATCGGTCGGGAAATGAGTTTACTCCCTGGGTACTTTCTTTGTATACTTTTGACTATACGGGCCAAGACGGGATTTACGGGAAATCGCGGGTTTTCGTTTGCCGGCCATTAAACTTCTTTTATTCAGCGTCTCATCAAAAATGAAAACATTTTTAAAAACTACAAGTCTCATGTGTTTTAGTGGTGAAAAAATAATTTAAAAAATCGTTCGGAAAATGAGTTTACTCCCTGGGTACTTTCTTTGTATACTTTTGACTATACGGGCCAAGACGGGATTTACGGGAAATCGCGGGTTTTCGTTTGCCGGCCATTAAACTTCTTTTATTCAGCGTCTCATCAAAAATGAAAACATTTTTAAAAACTACAAGTCTCATGCGTTTTAGTGGTGAAAAAATATTTAAAAAATCGTTCGGGAAATGAGTTTACTCCCTGGGTACTTTCTTTGTATACTTTTGACTATACGGGCCGAGTCCGGGATTTACGGGAAATCGCGGATTTTCGTTTGCCGGCGATTAAACTTCTTTTATTCAGCGACCCATCAAATATGAAAATATTTTTGAAAACTACAAGTCTCATGCGTTTAGTGGTAAAAAAATAATATAAAAAATCGTTCGGGAAATGAGTTTACTCCCTGGGTACTTTCTTTGTATACTTTTGACTATACGGGCCAAGCCCGGGGTTTACGGGAAATCGCGGGTTTTTGTTTGCCGGCGATTAAACTTCTTTTATTCAGCGTCTCATCAAAAATGAAAACATTTTTAAAAACTACAAGTCTTATGCGTTTTAGTGGTGAAAAAATAATTTAAAAAATCATTCTGGAAATGAGTTTACTTCCTGGGTACTTTCTTTGTATACTTTTGACTATACGGGCCGAGTCCGGGATTTAGGGAAATCGCAGGTTTTCGTTTTCCGGCGATTAAACTTCTTTTATTCAGCGTCTCATCAAAAATGAAATCATTTTTGAAAACTACAAGTCTCATGCGTTTTAGTGGTGAAAAAATAATTTAAAAAATCGTTCTTGAATTGAGTTTACTCACAGGGTACTTTCTTTGTATACATTCGACTATACGTGCCAAGCCCGGTATTCACGGGAAATCGCTTGTTTTCGTTTGCCGGCGATTAAACTGCTTTTATTCAGCGTCTCATCAAAAATGAAAACATTCTTGAAAACTACAAGTCTCATGCGTTTTAGTGGTGAAATAATAATTTAAAAAATCGTTTGGGAAATGAGTTTACTCCCTGGGTACTTTCTTTGTATACTTTTGACTATACGGGCCGAGTCCAGGATTTACGGGAAATCGCAGGTTTTCGTTTGCCGGCGATTAAACTTCTTTTATTCAGCGTCTCATCAAAAATGAAAACATTTTTAAAAACTACAAGTCTCATGCGTTTTAGTGGTGAAATAATAATTTAAAAAATCGTTTGGGAAATGAGTTTACTCCCTGGGTACTTTCTTTGTATCCTTTTGACTATACGGGCCGAGTCCAGGATTTACGGGAAATCGCAGGTTTTCGTTTGCCGGCGATTAAACTTCTTTTATTCAGCGTCTCATCAAAAATGAAGACATTTTTAAAAACTACAAGTCTCATGCGTTTTAGTGGTGAAAAAGTAATTTAAAAAATCGTTCGGGAAATGAGTTTACTCCCTGGGTACTTTCTTTGTATACTTTTGACTATACGGGCCAAGCTCGGGATTTACCGGAAATCGCGGGTTTTCGTTTGCCGGCGATTAAACTTCTTTTATTCAGCGTCTCATCAAAAATTAAAACATTTTTAAAAACAACAAGTCTCATGCGTTTTAGTGGTGAAAAAATAATTTAAAAAATCGTTCGGGAAATGAGTTTACTCCCTGGGTACTTTCTTTGTATACTTTTGACTATTCGGGCCAAGCCCGGGATTTACGGGAAATCGCGGGTTTTCGTTTGCCTGCGATTAAACTTCTTTTATTCAGCGTCTCATCAAAAATGAAAACATTTTTAAAAACTAAAAGTCTTATGCGTTTTAGTGGTGAAAAAATAATTTAAAAAATCGTTCTGGAAATGAGTTTACTCCCTGGGTACTTTCTTTGTATACTTTTGACTATACGGGCCAAGCCCGGGGTTTACGGGAAATCGCGTGTTTTTGTTTGCCGGCGATTAAACTTCTTTTATTCAGCGTCTCATCAAAAATGAAAACATTTTTAAAAACTACAAGTCTTATGCGTTTTAGTGGTGAAAAAATAATTTAAAAAATCGTTCTGGAAATGAGTTTACTCCCTGGGTACTTTCTTTGTATACTTTTGACTATACGGGCCGAGTCCGGGATTTAGGGAAATCGCAGGTTTTCGTTTTCCGGCGATTAAACTTCTTTTATTCAGCGTCTCATCAAAAATGAAATCATTTTTGAAAACTACAAGTCTCATGCGTTTTAATGGTGAAAAAATAATTTAAAAAATCGGTCGGGAAATGAGTTTACTCCCTGGGTACTTTCTTTGTATACTTTTGACTATACGGGCCAAGCCGGGATTTACGGGAAATCGCGGGTTTTCGTTTGCCGGCGATTAAACTTCTTTTATTCAGCGTCTCATCAAAAATGAAAACATTTTTAAAAACTACAAGTCTCATGGGCTTTAGTGGTGAAAAAATAATTTAAAAAATCGTTCTTGAATTGAGTTTACTCACAGGGTACTTTCTTTGTATACATTCGACTATACGTGCCAAGCCCGGTATTCACGGGAAATCGCTTGTTTTCGTTTGCCGGCGATTAAACTGCTTTTATTCAGCGTCTCATCAAAAATGAAAACATTCTTGAAAACTACAAGTCTCATGCGTTTTAGTGGTGAAATAATAATTTAAAAAATCGTTTGGGAAATGATTTTACTCCCTGGGTACTTTCTTTGTATACTTTTGACTATACGGGCCGAGTCCAGGATTTACGGGAAATCGCAGGTTTTCGTTTGCCGGCGATTAAACTTCTTTTATTCAGCGTCTCATCAAAAATGAAGACATTTTTAAAAACTACAAGTCTCATGCGTTTTAGTGGTGAAAAAGTAATTTAAAAAATCGTTCTGGAAATGAGTTTACTCCCTGGGTACTTTCTTTGTATACTTTTGACTATACGGGCCGAGTCCGGGATTTAGGGATATCGCAGGTTTTCGTTTGCCGGCGATTAAACTGCTTTCTTTCAGCGTCTCATCAAAAATGAAAACATATTTGAAAACTACAAGTCTCATGGGTTTTAGTGGTGAAAAAATAATTTAAAAAATCGTTCGGGAAAAGAGTTTACTCACAGGGTACTTTCTTTGTATACATTCGACTATACGTGCCAAGCCCGGGATTTACGGGAAATCGCGGGTTTTCGTTTGCCGGCGATTATACTGCTTTTATTCAGCGTCTCATCAAAAATGAAAACATTTTTGAAAACTACAAGTCTCATGCGTTTTAGTGGTGAAAAAATAATTTAAAAAATCGTTCGGGAAATGAGTTTACTCCCTGGGTACTTTCTTTGTATACTTTTGACTATACGGGCCAAGCCCGGGGTTTACGGGAAATCGCGGGTTTTTGTTTGCCGGCGATTAAACTTCTTTTATTCAGCGTCTCATCAAAAATGAAAACATTTTTAAAAACTACAAGTCTTATGCGTTTTAGTGGTGAAAAAATAATTTAAAAAATCATTCTGGAAATGAGTTTACTCCCTGGGTACTTTCTTTGTATACTTTTGACTATACGGGCCGAGTCCGGGATTTAGGGAAATCGCAGGTTTTCGTTTTCCGGCGATTATACTTCTTTTATTCAGCGTCTCATCAAAAATGAAATCATTTTTGAAAACTACAAGTCTCATGCGTTTTAATGGTGAAAAAATAATTTAAAAAATCGGTCGGGAAATGAGTTTACTCCCTGGGTACTTTCTTTGTATACTTTTGACTATACGGGCCAAGCCGGGATTTACGGGAAATCGCGGGTTTTCGTTTGCCGGCGATTAAACTTCTTTTATTCAGCGTCTCATCAAAAATGAAAACATTTTTAAAAACTACAAGTCTCATGGGCTTTAGTGGTGAAAAAATAATTTAAAAAATCGTTCTTGAATTGAGTTTACTCACAGGGTACTTTCTTTGTATGCATTCGACTATACGTGCCAACCCCGGGATTTACGGGAAATCGCGGGTTTTCGTTTGACGGCGATTAAACTTCTTTTATTCAGCGTCTCATCATAAATGAAAACATTTTTGAAAACTACAAGTCTCATGCGTTTTAGTGGTGAAAAAATAATTTAAAAAATCGTTCGGAAAATGAGTTTACTCCCTGGGTACTTTCTTTGTATACTTTTGACTATACGGGCCAAGACGGGATTTACGGGAAATCGCGGGTTTTCGTTTGCCGGCCAATAAACTTCTTTTATTCAGCGTCTCATCAAAAATGAAAACATTTTTAAAAACTACAAGTCTTATGCGTTTTAGTGGTGAAAAAATAATTTAAAAAATCGTTCTGGAAATGAGTTTACTCACAGGGTACTTTCTTTGTATACATTCGACTATACGTGCCAAGCCCGGTATTCACGGGAAATCGCTTGTTTTCGTTTGCCGGCGATTAAACTGCTTTTATTCAGCGTCTCATCAAAAATGAAAACATTCTTGAAAACTACAAGTCTCATGCGTTTTAGTGGTGAAATAATAATTTAAAAAATCGTTTGGGAAATGATTTTACTCCCTGGGTACTTTCTTTGTATACTTTTGACTATACGGGCCGAGTCCAGGATTTACGGGAAATCGCAGGTTTTCGTTTGCCGGCGATTAAACTTCTTTTATTCAGCGTCTCATCAAAAATGAAGACATTTTTAAAAACTACAAGTCTCATGCGTTTTAGTGGTGAAATAATAATTTAAAAAATCGTTTGGGAAATGATTTTACTCCCTGGGTACTTTCTTTGTATACTTTTGACTATACGGGCCGAGTCCAGGATTTACGGGAAATCGCAGGTTTTCGTTTTCCGGCGATTAAACTTCTTTTATTCAGCGTCTCATCAAAAATGAAGACATTTTTAAAAACTACAAGTCTCATGCGTTTTAGTGGTGAAAAAGTAATTTAAAAAATCGTTCGGTAAATGAGTTTACTCCCTGGGTACTTTCTTTGTATACTTTTGACTATACGGGCCAAGCTCGGGATTTACCGGAAATCGCGGGTTTTCGTTTGCGGGCGATTAAACTTCTTTTATTCAGCGTCTCATCAAAAATTAAAACATTTTTAAAAACTACAAGTCTCATGCGTTTTAGTGGTGAAAAAATAATTTAAAAAATCGTTCGGGAAATGAGTTTACTCCCTGGGTACTTTCTTTGTATACTTTTGACTATTCGGGCCAAGCCCGGGATTTACGGGAAATCGCGGGTTTTCGTTTGCCGGCGATTAAACTTCTTTTATTCAGCGTCTCATCAAAAATGAAAACATTTTTAAAAACTAAAAGTCTTATGCGTTTTAGTGGTGAAAAAATAATTTAAAAAATCGTTCTGGAAATGAGTTTACTCCCTGGGTACTTTCTTTGTATACTTTTGACTATACGGGCCGAGTCCGGGATTTAGGGATATCGCAGGTTTTCGTTTGCCGGCGATTAAACTGCTTTCTTTCAGCGTCTCATCAAAAATGAAAACATATTTGAAAACTACAAGTCTCATGGGTTTTAGTGGTGAAAAAATAATTTAAAAAATCGTTCGGGAAAAGAGTTTACTCACAGGGTACTTTCTTTGTATACATTCAACTATACGTGCCAAGCCCGGGATTTACGGGAAATCGCGGGTTTTCGTTTGCCGGCGATTATACTGCTTTTATTCAGCGTCTCATCAAAAATGAAAACATTTTTGAAAACTACAAGTCTCATGCGTTTTAGTGGTGAAAAAATAATTTAAAAAATCGTTCGGGAAATGAGTTTACTCCCTGGGTACTTTCTTTGTATACTTTTGACTATACGGGCCAAGCCGGGATTTACGGAAAATCGCGGGTTTTCGTTTGCCGGCAATTAAACTTCTTTTATTCAGCGTCTCATCAAAAATGAAAACATTTTTAAAAACTACAAGTCTTATGCGTTTTAGTGGTGAAAAAATAATTTAAAAAAGCGTTCTGAAAATGAGTTTACTCACAGGGTACTTTCTTTGTATACATTCGACTATACGGGCCAAGCCCGGGATTTACGGGAAATCGCGGGTTTTCGTTTTCCGGCGATTAAACCTCTTTCATTAAGCGTCTCATCAAAAATGAAAACATTTTTGAAAACTACAAGTCTCATGCGTTTTAGTGGTGAAAAAAAATTATAAAAAATCGTTCGGGAAATGAGTTTACTCCCTGGGTACTTTCTTTGTATAGATTCGACTATACGGGCCAAGCCCCGGATTTACGGGAAAACGCCGGATTTCGTTTGCCGGCGATTAAACCTCTTTTATTAAGCGTCTCATCAAAAATGAAAACATTTTTGAAAACTACAAGTCTCATGCGTTTTAGTGGTAAAAAAATAATTTAAAAAATCGTTCGGGAAATGAGTTTACTCCCTGGGTACTTTCTTTGTATACTTTTGACTATACAGGCCAAGCCCGGGATTTACGGGAAATCGCGGGTTTTCGTTTGCCGGCGATTAAACTTCTTTTATTCAGCGTCTCATCAAAAATGAAAACATTTTTAAAAACTACAAGTCTTATGCGTTTTAGTCGTGAAAAAATAATTTAAAGAATCGTTCTGGAAATGAGTTTACTAACTGGGTACTTTCTTTGTATACTTTTGACAATACGGGCCGAGTCCGGGATTTAGGGATATCGCAGGTTTTGGTTTGCCGGCGATTAAACTGCTTTTTTTTCAGCGTCTCTTCAAAAATGAGAACATATTTGCAAACTACAAGTCTCATGCGTTTTAGTGGTGAAAAAATAATTTAAAAAATCGTTCGGGAAATGAGTTTACTCCCTGGGTACTTTCTTTGTATACTTTTGACTATACGGGCCAAGCCGGGATTTACGGGAAATCGCGGGTTTTCGTTTGCCGGCGATTAAACTTCTTTTATTCAGCGTCTCATCAAAAATGAAAACATTTTTAAAAACTACATGTCTTATGCGTTTTAGTGGTGAAAAAATAATTTAAAAAATCGTTCTGGAAATGAGTTTACTCACAGGGTACTTTCTTTGTATACTTTTGACTATACTGGCTGAGTCCAGGATTTACGGGAAATCGCGGGTTTTCGTTTGCCGGCGATTAAACTTCTTTTATTCAGCGTCTCATCAAAAATGAAAACATTTTTAAAAACTACAAGTCTTATGCGTTTTGGTGGTGAAAAACAATTTAAAAAATCGTTCTGGAAATGAGTTTACTCACAGGGTACTTTCTTTGTATACATTCGATTATACGTGCCAAGCCCGGGATTTACGGAAATCGCCGGTTTTCGTTTGCCGGCGATTAAACTTCTTTTATTCAGCGTCTCATCAAAAATTAAAACATTTTTAAAAACAACAAGTCTCATGCGTTTTAGTGGTGAAAAAATAATTTAAAAAATCGTTCGGGAAATGAGTTTACTCCCTGGGTACTTTCTTTGTATACTTTTGACTATTCGGGCCAAGCCCGGGATTTACGGGAAATCGCGGGTTTTCGTTTGCCTGCGATTAAACTTCTTTTATTCAGCGTCTCATCAAAAATGAAAACATTTTTAAAAACTAAAAGTCTTATGCGTTTTAGTGGTGAAAAAATAATTTAAAAAATCGTTCTGGAAATGAGTTTACTCCCTGGGTACTTTCTTTGTATACTTTTGACTATACGGGCCAAGCCCGGGGTTTACGGGAAATCGCGTGTTTTTGTTTGCCGGCGATTAAACTTCTTTTATTCAGCGTCTCATCAAAAATGAAAACATTTTTAAAAACTACAAGTCTTATGCGTTTTAGTGGTGAAAAAATAATTTAAAAAATCGTTCTGGAAATGAGTTTACTCCCTGGGTACTTTCTTTGTATACTTTTGACTATACGGGCCGAGTCCGGGATTTAGGGAAATCGCAGGTTTTCGTTTTCCGGCGATTAAACTTCTTTTATTCAGCGTCTCATCAAAAATGAAATCATTTTTGAAAACTACAAGTCTCATGCGTTTTAATGGTGAAAAAATAATTTAAAAAATCGGTCGGGAAATGAGTTTACTCCCTGGGTACTTTCTTTGTATACTTTTGACTATACGGGCCAAGCCGGGATTTACGGGAAATCGCGGGTTTTCGTTTGCCGGCGATTAAACTTCTTTTATTCAGCGTCTCATCAAAAATGAAAACATTTTTAAAAACTACAAGTCTCATGGGCTTTAGTGGTGAAAAAATAATTTAAAAAATCGTTCTTGAATTGAGTTTACTCACAGGGTACTTTCTTTGTATACATTCGACTATACGTGCCAAGCCCGGTATTCACGGGAAATCGCTTGTTTTCGTTTGCCGGCGATTAAACTGCTTTTATTCAGCGTCTCATCAAAAATGAAAACAATCTTGAAAACTACAGGTCTCATGCGTTTTAGTGGTGAAATAATAATTTAAAAAATCGTTTGGGAAATGATTTTACTCCCTGGGTACTTTCTTTGTATACTTTTGACTATACGGGCCGAGTCCAGGATTTACGGGAAATCGCAGGTTTTCGTTTGCCGGCGATTAAACTTCTTTTATTCAGCGTCTCATCAAAAATGAAGACATTTTTAAAAACTACAAGTCTCATGCGTTTTAGTGGTGAAAAAGTAATTTAAAAAATCGTTCTGGAAATGAGTTTACTCCCTGGGTACTTTCTTTGTATACTTTTGACTATACGGGCCGAGTCCGGGATTTAGGGATATCGCAGGTTTTCGTTTGCCGGCGATTAAACTGCTTTCTTTCAGCGTCTCATCAAAAATGAAAACATATTTGAAAACTACAAGTCTCATGGGTTTTAGTGGTGAAAAAATAATTTAAAAAATCGTTCGGGAAAAGAGTTTACTCACAGGGTACTTTCTTTGTATACATTCGACTATACGTGCCAAGCCCGGGATTTACGGGAAATCGCGGGTTTTCGTTTGCCGGCGATTATACTGCTTTTATTCAGCGTCTCATCAAAAATGAAAACATTTTTGAAAACTACAAGTCTCATGCGTTTTAGTGGTGGAAAAATAATTTAAAAAATCGTTCGGGAAATGAGTTTACTCCCTGGGTACTTTCTTTGTATACTTTTGACTATACGGGCCAAGCCCGGGGTTTACGGGAAATCGCGGGTTTTTGTTTGCCGGCGATTAAACTTCTTTTATTCAGCGTCTCATCAAAAATGAAAACATTTTTAAAAACTACAAGTCTTATGCGTTTTAGTGGTGAAAAAATAATTTAAAAAATCATTCTGGAAATGAGTTTACTCCCTGGGTACTTTCTTTGTATACTTTTGACTATACGGGCCGAGTCCGGGATTTAGGGAAATCGCAGGTTTTCGTTTTCCGGCGATTATACTTCTTTTATTCAGCGTCTCATCAAAAATGAAATCATTTTTGAAAACTACAAGTCTCATGCGTTTTAATGGTGAAAAAATAATTTAAAAAATCGTTCTTGAATTGAGTTTACTCACAGGGTACTTTCTTTGTATGCATTCGACTATACGTGCCAACCCCGGGATTTACGGGAAATCGCGGGTTTTCGTTTGACGGCGATTAAACTTCTTTTATTCAGCGTCTCATCATAAATGAAAACATTTTTGAAAACTACAAGTCTCATGCGTTTTAGTGGTGAAAAAATAATTTAAAAAATCGTTCGGAAAATGAGTTTACTCCCTGGGTACTTTCTTTGTATACTTTTGACTATACGGGCCAAGACGGGATTTACGGGAAATCGCGGGTTTTCGTTTGCCGGCCAATAAACTTCTTTTATTCAGCGTCTCATCAAAAATGAAAACATTTTTAAAAACTACAAGTCTTATGCGTTTTAGTGGTGAAAAAATAATTTAAAAAATCGTTCTGGAAATGAGTTTACTCACAGGGTACTTTCTTTGTATACATTCGACTATACGTGCCAAGCCCGGTATTCACGGGAAATCGCTTGTTTTCGTTTGCCGGCGATTAAACTGCTTTTATTCAGCGTCTCATCAAAAATGAAAACATTCTTGAAAACTACAAGTCTCATGCGTTTTAGTGGTGAAATAATAATTTAAAAAATCGTTTGGGAAATGATTTTACTCCCTGGGTACTTTCTTTGTATACTTTTGACTATACGGGCCGAGTCCAGGATTTACGGGAAATCGCAGGTTTTCGTTTGCCGGCGATTAAACTTCTTTTATTCAGCGTCTCATCAAAAATGAAGACATTTTTAAAAACTACAAGTCTCATGCGTTTTAGTGGTGAAATAATAATTTAAAAAATCGTTTGGGAAATGATTTTACTCCCTGGGTACTTTCTTTGTATACTTTTGACTATACGGGCCGAGTCCAGGATTTACGGGAAATCGCAGGTTTTCGTTTTCCGGCGATTAAACTTCTTTTATTCAGCGTCTCATCAAAAATGAAGACATTTTTAAAAACTACAAGTCTCATGCGTTTTAGTGGTGAAAAAGTAATTTAAAAAATCGTTCGGTAAATGAGTTTACTCCCTGGGTACTTTCTTTGTATACTTTTGACTATACGGGCCAAGCTCGGGATTTACCGGAAATCGCGGGTTTTCGTTTGCGGGCGATTAAACTTCTTTTATTCAGCGTCTCATCAAAAATTAAAACATTTTTAAAAACTACAAGTCTCATGCGTTTTAGTGGTGAAAAAATAATTTAAAAAATCGTTCGGGAAATGAGTTTACTCCCTGGGTACTTTCTTTGTATACTTTTGACTATTCGGGCCAAGCCCGGGATTTACGGGAAATCGCGGGTTTTCGTTTGCCGGCGATTAAACTTCTTTTATTCAGCGTCTCATCAAAAATGAAAACATTTTTAAAAACTAAAAGTCTTATGCGTTTTAGTGGTGAAAAAATAATTTAAAAAATCGTTCTGGAAATGAGTTTACTCCCTGGGTACTTTCTTTGTATACTTTTGACTATACGGGCCGAGTCCGGGATTTAGGGATATCGCAGGTTTTCGTTTGCCGGCGATTAAACTGCTTTCTTTCAGCGTCTCATCAAAAATGAAAACATATTTGAAAACTACAAGTCTCATGGGTTTTAGTGGTGAAAAAATAATTTAAAAAATCGTTCGGGAAAAGAGTTTACTCACAGGGTACTTTCTTTGTATACATTCAACTATACGTGCCAAGCCCGGGATTTACGGGAAATCGCGGGTTTTCGTTTGCCGGCGATTATACTGCTTTTATTCAGCGTCTCATCAAAAATGAAAACATTTTTGAAAACTACAAGTCTCATGCGTTTTAGTGGTGAAAAAATAATTTAAAAAATCGTTTGGGAAATGAGTTTACTCCCTGGGTACTTTCTTTGTATACTTTTGACTATACGGGCCAAGCCGGGATTTACGGAAAATCGCGGGTTTTCGTTTGCCGGCAATTAAACTTCTTTTATTCAGCGTCTCATCAAAAATGAAAACATTTTTAAAAACTACAAGTCTTATGCGTTTTAGTGGTGAAAAAATAATTTAAAAAAGCGTTCTGAAAATGAGTTTACTCACAGGGTACTTTCTTTGTATACATTCGACTATACGGGCCAAGCCCGGGATTTACGGGAAATCGCGGGTTTTCGTTTTCCGGCGATTAAACCTCTTTCATTAAGCGTCTCATCAAAAATGAAAACATTTTTGAAAACTACAAGTCTCATGCGTTTTAGTGGTGAAAAAAAATTATAAAAAATCGTTCGGGAAATGAGTTTACTCCCTGGGTACTTTCTTTGTATAGATTCGACTATACGGGCCAAGCCCCGGATTTACGGGAAAACGCCGGATTTCGTTTGCCGGCGATTAAACCTCTTTTATTAAGCGTCTCATCAAAAATGAAAACATTTTTGAAAACTACAAGTCTCATGCGTTTTAGTGGTAAAAAAATAATTTAAAAAATCGTTCGGGAAATGAGTTTACTCCCTGGGTACTTTCTTTGTATACTTTTGACTATACAGGCCAAGCCCGGGATTTACGGGAAATCGCGGGTTTTCGTTTGCCGGCGATTAAACTTCTTTTATTCAGCGTCTCATCAAAAATGAAAACATTTTTAAAAACTACAAGTCTTATGCGTTTTAGTCGTGAAAAAATAATTTAAAGAATCGTTCTGGAAATGAGTTTACTAACTGGGTACTTTCTTTGTATACTTTTGACAATACGGGCCGAGTCCGGGATTTAGGGATATCGCAGGTTTTGGTTTGCCGGCGATTAAACTGCTTTTTTTTCAGCGTCTCTTCAAAAATGAGAACATATTTGCAAACTACAAGTCTCATGCGTTTTAGTGGTGAAAAAATAATTTAAAAAATCGTTCGGGAAATGAGTTTACTCCCTGGGTAGCTTCTTTGTATACTTTTGACTATACGGGCCAAGCCGGGATTTACGGGAAATCGCGGGTTTTCGTTTGCCGGCGATTAAACTTCTTTTATTCAGCGTCTCATCAAAAATGAAAACATTTTTAAAAACTACATGTCTTATGCGTTTTAGTGGTGAAAAAATAATTTAAAAAATCGTTCTGGAAATGAGTTTACTCACAGGGTACTTTCTTTGTATACTTTTGACTATACTGGCTGAGTCCAGGATTTACGGGAAATCGCGGGTTTTCGTTTGCCGGCGATTAAACTTCTTTTATTCAGCGTCTCATCAAAAATGAAAACATTTTTAAAAACTACAAGTCTTATGCGTTTTGGTGGTGAAAAAACAATTTAAAAAATCGTTCTGGAAATGAGTTTACTCACAGGGTACTTTCTTTGTATACATTCGATTATACGTGCCAAGCCCGGGATTTACGGAAATCGCCGGTTTTCGTTTGCCGGCGATTATAATGCTTTTATTCAGCGTCTCATCAAAAATGAAAACATTCTTGAGAACTACAAGTCTCATGCGTTTTAGTGGTGAAATAATAATTTAAAAAATCGTTTGGGAAGTGAGTTTAATCCCTGGGTACTTTCTTTGTATACTTTTGACTATACGGGCTGAGTCCAGGATTTACGGGAAATCGCAGGTTTTCGTTTGCCGGCGATTAAACTTCTTTTATTCAGCGTCTCATCAAAAATGAAAACATTTTTGAAAACTACAAGTCTCATGCGTTTTAGTGGTGAAAAAATAATTTAAAAAATCGTTCGTGAAATGAGTTTACTCACAGGGTACTTTCTTTGTATACATTCGACTATACGGGCCAAGCCCGTGATTTACGGGAAATCGCGGGTTTTCATTTGCCGGCGATTAAACTTCTTTTATTTAGCGTCTCATCAAAAATGAAAACATTTTTAAAAACTAAAAGTCTTATGCGTTTTAGTGGTGAAAAAATAATTTAAAAAATCGTTCTGGAAATGAGTTTACTCCCTGGGTACTTTCTTTGTATACTTTTGACTATACGGGCCGAGTCCGGGATTTAGGGATATCGCAGGTTTTCGTTTGCCGGCGATTAAACTGCTTTCTTTCAGCGTCTCATCAAAAATGAAAACATATTTGAAAACTACAAGTCTTATGCGTTTTAGTGGTGAAAAAATAATTTAAAAAATCGTTCTGGAAATGAGTTTACTCCCTGGGTACTTTCTTTGTATACTTTTGACTATACGGGCCGAGTCCGGGATTTAGGGAAATCGCAGGTTTTCGTTTTCCGGCGATTAAACTTCTTTTATTCAGCGTCTCATCAAAAATGAAATCATTTTTGAAAACTACAAGTCTCATGCGTTTTAATGGTGAAAAAATAATTTAAAAAATCGGTCGGGAAATGAGTTTACTCCCTGGGTACTTTCTTTGTATACTTTTGACTATACGGGCCAAGCCGGGATTTACGGGAAATCGCGGGTTTTCGTTTGCCGGCGATTAAACTTCTTTTATTCAGCGTCTCATCAAAAATGAAAACATTTTTAAAAACTACAAGTCTCATGGGCTTTAGTGGTGAAAAAATAATTTAAAAAATCGTTCTTGAATTGAGTTTACTCACAGGGTACTTTCTTTGTATGCATTCGACTATACGTGCCAAGCCCGGGATTTACGGGAAATCGCGGGTTTTCGTTTGCCGGCGATTAAACTTCTTTTATTCAGCGTCTCATCATAAATGAAAACATTTTTGAAAACTACAAGTCTCATGCGTTTTAGTGGTGAAAAAATAATTTAAAAAATCGTTCGGAAAATGAGTTTACTCCCTGGGTACTTTCTTTGTATACTTTTGACTATACGGGCCAAGACGGGATTTACGGGAAATCGCGGGTTTTCGTTTGCCGGCCAATAAACTTCTTTTATTCAGCGTCTCATCAAAAATGAAAACATTTTTAAAAACTACAAGTCTTATGCGTTTTAGTGGTGAAAAAATAATTTAAAAAATCGTTCTGGAAATGAGTTTACTCACAGGGTACTTTCTTTGTATACTTTTGACTATACGGGCTGAGTCCAGGATTTACGGGAAATCGCAGGTTTTCGTTTGCCGGCGATTAAACTTCTTTTATTCAGCGTCTCATCAAAAATGAAAACATTTTTGAAAACTACAAGTCTCATGCGTTTTAGTGGTGAAAAAATAATTTAAAAAATCGTTCGTGAAATGAGTTTACTCACAGGGTACTTTCTTTGTATACATTCGACTATACGGGCCAAGCCCGTGATTTACGGGAAATCGCGGGTTTTCATTTGCCGGCGATTAAACTTCTTTTATTTAGCGTCTCATCAAAAATGAAAACATTTTTAAAAACTAAAAGTCTTATGCGTTTTAGTGGTGAAAAAATAATTTAAAAAATCGTTCTGGAAATGAGTTTACTCCCTGGGTACTTTCTTTGTATACTTTTGACTATACGGGCCGAGTCCGGGATTTAGGGATATCGCAGGTTTTCGTTTGCCGGCGATTAAACTGCTTTCTTTCAGCGTCTCATCAAAAATGAAAACATATTTGAAAACTACAAGTCTTATGCGTTTTAGTGGTGAAAAAATAATTTAAAAAATCGTTCTGGAAATGAGTTTACTCCCTGGGTACTTTCTTTGTATACTTTTGACTATACGGGCCGAGTCCGGGATTTAGGGAAATCGCAGGTTTTCGTTTTCCGGCGATTAAACTTCTTTTATTCAGCGTCTCATCAAAAATGAAATCATTTTTGAAAACTACAAGTCTCATGCGTTTTAATGGTGAAAAAATAATTTAAAAAATCGGTCGGGAAATGAGTTTACTCCCTGGGTACTTTCTTTGTATACTTTTGACTATACGGGCCAAGCCGGGATTTACGGGAAATCGCGGGTTTTCGTTTGCCGGCGATTAAACTTCTTTTATTCAGCGTCTCATCAAAAATGAAAACATTTTTAAAAACTACAAGTCTCATGGGCTTTAGTGGTGAAAAAATAATTTAAAAAATCGTTCTTGAATTGAGTTTACTCACAGGGTACTTTCTTTGTATGCATTCGACTATACGTGCCAAGCCCGGGATTTACGGGAAATCGCGGGTTTTCGTTTGCCGGCGATTAAACTTCTTTTATTCAGCGTCTCATCATAAATGAAAACATTTTTGAAAACTACAAGTCTCATGCGTTTTAGTGGTGAAAAAATAATTTAAAAAATCGTTCGGAAAATGAGTTTACTCCCTGGGTACTTTCTTTGTATACTTTTGACTATACGGGCCAAGACGGGATTTACGGGAAATCGCGGGTTTTCGTTTGCCGGCCAATAAACTTCTTTTATTCAGCGTCTCATCAAAAATGAAAACATTTTTAAAAACTACAAGTCTTATGCGTTTTAGTGGTGAAAAAATAATTTAAAAAATCGTTCTGGAAATGAGTTTACTCACAGGGTACTTTCTTTGTATACATTCGACTATACGTGCCAAGCCCGGTATTCACGGGAAATCGCTTGTTTTCGTTTGCCGGCGATTAAACTGCTTTTATTCAGCGTCTCATCAAAAATGAAAACATTCTTGAAAACTACAAGTCTCATGCGTTTTAGTGGTGAAATAATAATTTAAAAAATCGTTTGGGAAATGATTTTACTCCCTGGGTACTTTCTTTGTATACTTTTGACTATACGGGCCGAGTCCAGGATTTACGGGAAATCGCAGGTTTTCGTTTGCCGGCGATTAAACTTCTTTTATTCAGCGTCTCATCAAAAATGAAGACATTTTTAAAAACTACAAGTCTCATGCGTTTTAGTGGTGAAAAAGTAATTTAAAAAATCGTTCGGGAAATGAGTTTACTCCCTGGGTACTTTCTTTGTATACTTTTGACTATACGGGCCAAGCTCGGGATTTACCGGAAATCGCGGGTTTTCGTTTGCGGGCGATTAAACTTCTTTTATTCAGCGTCTCATCAAAAATTAAAACATTTTTAAAAACTACAAGTCTCATGCGTTTTAGTGGTGAAAAAAATAATTTAAAAAATCGTTCGGGAAATGAGTTTACTCCCTGGGTACTTTCTTTGTATACTTTTGACTATTCGGGCCAAGCCCGGGATTTACGGGAAATCGCGGGTTTTCGTTTGCCGGCGATTAAACTTCTTTTATTCAGCGTCTCATCAAAAATGAAAACATTTTTAAAAACTGAAAGTCTTATGCGTTTTAGTGGTGAAAAAATAATTTAAAAAATCGTTCTGGAAATGAGTTTACTCCCTGGGTACTTTCTTTGTATACTTTTGACTATACGGGCCGAGTCCGGGATTTAGGGATATCGCAGGTTTTCGTTTGCCGGCGATTAAACTGCTTTCTTTCAGCATCTCATCAAAAATGAAAACATATTTGAAAACTACAAGTCTCATGGGTTTTAGTGGTGAAAAAATAATTTAAAAAATCGTTCGGGAAAAGAGTTTACTCACAGGGTACTTTCTTTGTATACATTCGACTATACGTGCCAAGCCCGGGATTTACGGGAAATCGCGGGTTTTCGTTTGCCGGCGATTATACTGCTTTTATTCAGCGTCTCATCAAAAATGAAAACATTTTTGAAAACTACAAGTCTCATGCGTTTTAGTGGTGAAAAATAATTTAAAAAATCGTTCGGGAAATGAGTTTACTCCCTGGGTACTTTCTTTGTATACTTTTGACTATACGGGCCAAGCCGGGATTTACGGAAAATCGCGGGTTTTCGTTTGCCGGCAATTAAACTTCTTTTATTCAGCGTCTCATCAAAAATGAAAACATTTTTAAAAACTACAAGTCTTATGCGTTTTAGTGGTGAAAAAATAATTTAAAAAAGCGTTCTGGAAATGAGTTTACTCACAGGGTACTTTCTTTGTATACATTCGACTATACGGGCCAAGCCCGGGATTTACGGGAAATCGCGGGTTTTCGTTTTTCGGCGATTAAACCTCTTTCATTAAGCGTCTCATCAAAAATGAAAACATTTTTGAAAACTACAAGTCTCATGCGTTTTAGTGGTGAAAAAAAAATTTAAAAAATCGTTCGGGAAATGAGTTTACTCCCTGGGTACTTTCTTTGTATAGATTCGACTATACGGGCCAAGCCCCGGATTTACGGGAAAACGCGGGATTTCGTTTGCCGGCGATTAAACCTCTTTTATTAAGCGTCTCATCAAAAATGAAAACATTTTTGAAAACTACAAGTCTCATGCGTTTTAGTGGTAAAAAAATAATTTAAAAAATCGTTCGGGAAATGAGTTTACTCCCTGGGTACTTTCTTTGTATACTTTTGACTATACGGGCCAAGCCCGGGATTTACGGGAAATCGCGGGTTTTCGTTTGCCGGCGATTAAACTTCTTTTATTCAGCGTCTCATCAAAAATGAAAACATTTTTAAAAACTACAAGTCTTATGCGTTTTAGTCGTGAAAAAATAATTTAAAGAATCGTTCTGGAAATGAGTTTACTAACTGGGTACTTTCTTTGTATACTTTTGACTATACGGGCCGAGTCCGGGATTTAGGGATATCGCAGGTTTTGGTTTGCCGGCGATTAAACTGCTTTTTTTTCAGCGTCTCTTCAAAAATGAGAACATATTTGCAAACTACAAGTCTCCTGCGTTTTAGTGGTAAAAAAATAATTTAAAAAATCGTTCGGGAAATGAGTTTACTCCCTGGGTACTTTCTTTGTATACTTTTGACTATACGGGCCAAGTCGGGATTTACGGGAAATCGCGGGTTTTCGTTTGCCGGCGATTAAACTTCTTTTATTCAGCGTCTCATCAAAAATGAAAACATTTTTAAAAACTACAAGTCTTATGCGTTTTAGTGGTGAAAAAATAATTTAAAAAATCGTTCTGGAAATGAGTTTACTCACAGGGTACTTTCTTTGTATACTTTTGACTATACGGGCTGAGTCCAGGATTTACGGGAAATCGCGGGTTTTCGTTTGCCGGCGATTAAACTTCTTTTATTCAGCGTCTCATCAAAAATGAAAACATTTTTAAAAACTACAAGTCTTATGCGTTTTGGTGATGAAAAAACAATTTAAAAAATCGTTCTGGAAATGAGTTTACTCACAGGGTATTTTCTTTGTATACATTCGATTATACGTGCCAAGCCCGGGATTTACGGAAATCGCCGGTTTTCGTTTGCCGGCGATTATAATGCTTTTATTCAGCGTCTCATCAAAAATGAAAACATTCTTGAGAACTACAAGTCTCATGCGTTTTAGTGGTGAAATAATAATTTAAAAAATCGTTTGGGAAGTGAGTTTAATCCCTGGGTACTTTCTTTGTATACTTTTGACTATACGGGCTGAGTCCAGGATTTACGGGAAATCGCAGGTTTTCGTTTGCCGGCGATTAAACTTCTTTTATTCAGCGTCTCATCAAAAATGAAAACATTTTTGAAAACTACAAGTCTCATGCGTTTTAGTGGTGAAAAAATAATTTAAAAAATCGTTCGTGAAATGAGTTTACTCCCTGGGTGCTTTCTTTGTATACTTTTGACTATTCGGGCGAAGCCGGGATTTACGGGAAATCGCGGGTTTTGTTTGCCGGCGATTAAACTTCTTTTATTCAGCGTCTCATCAAAAATGAAAACATTTTTGAAAACTACAAGTCTTATACGTTTTAGTTGTGAAAAAATAATTTAAAAAATCGTTCTGGAAATGAGTTTACTCACAGGGTACTTTCTTTGTATACATTCGACTATACGGGCCAAGCCCGTGATTTACGGGAAATCGCGGGTTTTCATTTGCCGGCGATTAAACTTCTTTTATTCAGCGTCTCATCAAAAATGAAAACATTTTTGACGATTTAAAAAATCGTTCGGGAAATGAGTTTACTCCCTGGGTACTTTCTTTGTATACTTTTGACTATACGGGCCAAGCCCGGGATTTACGGGAAATCGCGGGTTTTCGTTTGCCGGCGATTAAACTTCTTTTATTCAGCGTCTCATCAAAAATGAAAACATTTTTAAAAACTACAAGTCTTATGCGTTTTAGTGGTGAAAAAATAATTTAAAAAATCGCTCTGGAAATGAGTTTACTCACAGGGTACTTTCTTTGTATACATTCGACTATACGGGCCAAGCCCGTGATTTACGGGAAATCGCGGGTTTTCATTTGCCGGCGATTAAACTTCTTTTATTCAGCGTCTCATCAAAAATGAAAACATTTTTGACGATTTAAAAAATCGTTCGGGAAATGAGTTTACTCCCTGGGTACTTTCTTTGTATACTTTTGACTATACGGGCCAAGCCCGGGATTTACGGGAAATCGCGGGTTTTCGTTTGCCGGCGATTAAACTTCTTTTATTCAGCGTCTCATCAAAAATGAAAACATTTTTAAAAACTACAAGTCTTATGCGTTTTAGTGGTGAAAAAATAATTTAAAAAATCGTTCTGGAAATGAGTTTACTCCCTGGGTACTTTCTTTGTATACTTTTGACTATACGGGCCGAGTCCGGGATTTAGGGATATCACAGGTTTTCGTTTGCCGGCGATTAAGCTGCTTTTTTTTCAGTGTCTCATCAAAAATGAAAACATATTTGAAAACTACAAGTCTCATGCGTTTTAATGGTAAAAAAATAATTTAAAAAATCGTTCGGGAAATGAGTTTACTCCCTGGGTACTTTCTTTGTATTCTTTTGACTATGTTCGGGAAATGAGTTTACTCCCTGGGTACTTTCTTTGTATACTTTTGACTATACGGGCCAAGCCGGGATTTACGGGAAATCGCGGGTTTTTGTTTGCCGGCGATTAAACTTCTTTTATTCAGCGTCTCATCAAAAATGAAAACATTCTTGAGAACTACAAGTCTCATGCGTTTTAGTGGTGAAATAATAATTTAAAAAATCGTTCTGGAAATGAGTTTACTCACAAGGTACTTTCTTTGTATACATTCGACTATACGTGCCAAGCCCGGGATTTACGGAAATCGCCGGTTTTCGTTTGCCGGCGATTATAATGCTTTTATTCAGCGTCTCATCAAAAATGAAAACATTCTTGAGAACTACAAGTCTCATGCGTTTTAGTGGTGAAATAATAATTTAAAAAATCGTTTGGGAAATGAGTTTACTTCCTGGGTACTTTCTTTGTATACTTTTGACTATACTGGCTGAGTCCAGGATTTACGGGAAATCGCGGGTTTTCGTTTGCGGGCGATTAAACTTCTTTTATTCAGCGTCTCATCAAAAATGAAAACATTTTTGAAAACTACAAGTCTCATGCGTTTTAGTGGTGAAAAAATAATTTAAAAAATCGTTCGGGAATTGAGTTTACTCCCTGGGTACTTTCTTTGTATTCTTTTGACTATGTTCGGGAAATGAGTTTACTGCCTGGGTACTTTCTTTGTATACTTTTGACTATACGGGCCAAGCCGGGATTTACGGGAAATCGCGGATTTTTGTTTGCCGGCGATTAAACTTCTTTTATTCAACGTCTCATCAAAAATGAAAACATTTTTAAAAACTACAAGTCTTATGCGTTTTAGTGGTGAAAAAATAATTTAAAAAATCGTTCTGGAAATGAGTTTACTCACAAGGTACTTTCTTTGTATACATTCGACTATACGTGCCAAGCCCGGGATTTACGGAAATCGCCGGTTTTCGTTTGCCGGCGATTATAATGCTTTTATTCAGCGTCTCATCAAAAATGAAAACATTCTTGAGAACTACAAGTCTCATGCGTTTTAGTGGTGAAATAATAATTTAAAAAATCGTTTGGGAAATGAGTTTACTCCTTGGGTACGTTCTTTGTATACTTTTGACTATACGGGCTGAGTCCAGGATTTACGGGAAATCGCGGGTTTTCGTTTGCCGGCGATTAAACTTCTTTTATTCAGCGTCTCATCAAAAATGAAAACATTTTTGAAAACTACAAGTCTCATGCGTTTTAGTGGTGAAAAAATAATTTAAAAAATCGTTCGTGAAATGAGTTTACTCCCTGGGTACTTTCTTTGTATACTTTTGACTATTCGGGCGAAGCCGGGATTTACGGGAAATCGCGGGTTTTTGTTTGCCGGCGATTAAACTTCTTTTATTCAGCGTCTCATCAAAAATGAAAACATTTTTTAAAACTACAAGTCTTATACGTTTTAGTGGTGAAAAAATAATTTAAAAAATCGTTCTGGAAATGAGTTTACTCACAGGGTACTTTCTTTGTATACATTCGACTATACGGGCCAAGCCCGTGATTTACGGGAAATCGCGGGTTTTCATTTGCCGGCGATTAAACTTCTTTTATTCAGCGTCTCATCAAAAATGAAAACATTTTTGACGATTTAAAAAATCGTTCGGGAAATGAGTTTACTCCCTGGGTACTTTCTTTGTATACTTTTGACTATACGGGCCAAGCCCGGGATTTACGGGAAATCGCGGGTTTTCGTTTGCCGGCGATTAAACTTCTTTTATTCAGCGTCTCATCAAAAATGAAAACATTTTTAAAAACTACAAGTCTTATGCGTTTTAGTGGTGAAAAAATAATTTAAAAAATCGTTCTGGAAATGAGTTTACTCCCTGGGTACTTTCTTTGTATACTTTTGACTATACGGGCCGAGTCCGGGATTTAGGGATATCGCAGTTTTTCGTTTGCCGGCGATTAAGCTGCTTTTTTTTCAGTGTCTCATCAAAAATGAAAACATATTTGAAAACTACAAGTCTCATGCGTTTTAGTGGTAAAAAAATAATTTAAAAAATCGTTCGGGAAATGAGTTTACTCCCTGGGTACTTTCTTTGTATACTTTTGACTATACGGGCCAAGCCGGGATTTACGGGAAATCGCAGGTTTTTGTTTGCCGGCGATTAAACTTCTTTTATTCAGCGTCTCATCAAAAATGAAAACATTTTTAAAAACTACAAGTCTTATGCGTTTTAGTGGGGAAAAAATAATTTAAAAAATCGTTCTGGAAATGAGTTTACTCACAAGGTACTTTCTTTGTATACATTCGACTATACGTGCCAAGCCCGGGATTTACGGGAAATCGCGGTTTTCGTTTGCCGGCGATTATACTGCTTTTATTCAGCGTCTCATCAAAAATGAAAACATTTTTGAAAACTACAAGTCTCATGCGTTTTACTGGTGAAAAAATAATTTAAAAAATCGTTCGGGAAATAAGTTTACTCCCTGGGTACTTTCTTTGTATACTTTTGACTATTCGGGCGAAGCCGGGATTTACGGGAAATCGCGGTTTTTCTTTTGCCGGCGATTAAACTTCTTTTATTCAGCGTCTCATCAAAAATGAAAACAATTTTAAAAACTACAAGTCTTATGCGTTTTAGTGGTGAAAAAATAATTTAAAAAATCGTTCTGGAAATGAGTTTACTCACAGGGTACTTTCTTTGTATACATTCGACTATACGGGCCAAGCCCGTGATTTACGGGAAATCGCGGGTTTTCGTTTGCCGGCGATTAAACTTCTTTTATTCAACGTCTCATCAAAAATGAAAACATTTTTGAAAACTACAAGTCTCATGCGTTTTAGTGGTGAAAAAGTAATTTAAAAAATCGTTCGGTAAATGAGTTTACTCCCTGGGTACTTTCTTTGTATACTTTTGACTATACGGGCCAAGCCGGGATTTACGGGAAATCGCGGGTTTTTGTTTGCCGGCGATTAAACTACTTTTATTCAGGGTCTCATCAAAAATGAAAACATTTTTAAAAACTACAAGTCTTATGCGTTTTAGTGGTGAAAAAATAATTTAAAAAATCGTTCTGGAAATGAGTTTACTCACAAGGTACTTTCTTTGTATACATTCGACTATACGTGCCAAGCCTGGGATTTACGGGAAATCGCGGGTTTTCGTTTGCCGGCGATTATACTGCTTTTATTCAGCGTCTCATCAAAAATGAAAACATTCTTGAGAACTACAAGTCTCATGCGTTTTAGTGGTGAAATAATAATTTAAAAAATCGTTTGGGAAATGAGTTTACTCCCTGGGTACTTTTTTTTTGTATACTTTTGACTATACGGGCTGAGTCCAGGATTTACGGGAAATCGCGGGTTTTCGTTTGCCGGCGATTAAACTTCTTTTATTCAGCGTCTCATCAAAAATGAAAACATTTTTGAAAACTACAAGTCTCATGCGTTTTAATGGTGAAAAAATAATTTAAAAAATCGATCGGGAAATAAGTTTACTCCCTGGGTACTTTCTTTGTATACTTTTGACTATTCGGGCGAAGCCGGGATTTACGGGAAATCGCGGGTTTTCTTTTGCCGGCGATTAAACTTCTTTTATTCAGCGTCTCATCAAAAATGAAAACATTTTTAAAAACTACAAGTCTTATGCGTTTTAGTGGTGAAAAAATAATTTAAAAAATCGTTCTGGAAATGAGTTTACTCACAGGGTACTTTCTTTGTATACATTCGACTATACGGGCCAAGCCCGTGATTTACGGGAAATCGCGGGTTTTCGTTTGCCGGCGATTAAACTTCTTTTATTCAACGTCTCATCAAAAATGAAAACATTTTTAAAAACTACAAGTCTCATGCGTTTTAGTGGTGAAAAAATAATTTAAAAAATCGTTCGGTAAATGAGTTTACTCCCTGGGTACTTTCTTTGTATACTTTTGACTATACGCGCCAAGCCGGGATTTACGGGAAATCGCGGGTTTTTGTTTGCCGGCGATTAAACTTCTTTTATTCAGCGTCTCATCAAAAATGAAAACATTTTTAAAAACTACAAGTCTTATGCGTTTTAGTGGTGAAAAAATAATTTGAAAAATCGTTCTGGAAATGAGTTTACTCACAAGGTACTTTCTTTGTATACATTCGACTATACGTGCCAAGCCCGGGATTTACGGGAAATCGCGGGTTTTCGTTTGCCAGCGATTATACTGCTTTTATTCAGCGTCTCATCAAAAATGAAAACATTCTTGAGAACTACAAGTCTCATGCGTTTTAGTGGTGAAATAATAATTTAAAAAATCGTTTGGGAAATGAGTTTACTCCCTGGGTACTTTTTTTTTGTATACTTTTGACTATACGGGCTGAGTCCAGGATTTACGGGAAATCGCGGGTTTTCGTTTGCCGGCGATTAAACTTCTTTTATTCAGCGTCTCATCAAAAATGAAAACATTTTTGAAAACTACAAGTCTCATGCGTTTTAGTGGTGAAAAAATAATTTAAAAAATCGTTCGGGAAATGAGTTTACTCCCTGGGTACTTTCTTTGTATACTTTTGACTATTCGGGCGAAGCCGGGATTTACGGGAAATCGCGGGTTTTCGTTTGCCGGCGATTAAACTTCTTTTATTCAGCGTCTCATCAAAAATGAAAACATTTTTAAAAACTACAAGTCTTATGCGTTTTAGTGGTGAAAAAATAATTTAAAAAATCGTTCTGGAAATGAGTTTACTCACAGGGTACTTTCTTTGTATACATTCGACTATACGGGCCAAGCCCGTGATTTACGGGAAATCGCGGGTTTTCGTTTGCCGGCGATTAAACTTCTTTTATTCAACGTCTCATCAAAAATGAAAACATTTTTGAAAACTACAAGTCTCATGCGTTTTAGTGGTGAAAAAATAAATAAAAAATCGTTCGGTAAATGAGTTTACTCCCTGGGTACTTTCTTTGTATACTTTTGACTATACGAGCCAAGCCCGGGATTTACGGGAAATCGCGGGTTTTCGTTTGCCGGCGATTAAACTTCTTTTATTCAGCGTCTCATCAAAAATGAAAACATTTTTAAAAACTACAAGTCTTATGCGTTTTAGTGGTGAAAAAATAATTTAAAAAATCGTTCTGGAAATGAGTTTACTCACAGGGTACTTTCTTTGTATACATTCGACTATACGGGCCAAGCCCGTGATTTACGGGAAATCGCGGGTTTTCGTTTGCCGGCGATTAAACTTCTTTTATTCAACGTCTCATCAAAAATAAAAACATTTTTGAAAACTACAAGTCTCATGCGTTTTAGTGGTGAAAAAATAATTTAAAAAATCGTTCGGTAAATGAGTTTACTCCCTGGGTACTTTCTTTGTATACTTTTGACTATACGGGCCAAGCCGGGATTTACGGGAAATCGCGGGTTTTTGTTTGCCGGCGATTAAACTTCTTTTATTCAGCGTCTCATCAAAAATGAAAACATTTTTAAAAACTACAAGTCTTATGCGTTTTAGTGGTGAAAAAATAATTTAAAAAATCGTTCTGGAAATGAGTTTACTCACAAGGTACTTTCTTTGTATACATTCGACTATACGTGCCAAGCCCGGGATTTACGGGAAATGGCGGGTTTTCGTTTGCCGGCGATTATACTGCTTTTATTCAGCGTCTCATCAAAAATGAAAACATTCTTGAGAACTACAAGTCTCATGCGTTTTAGTGGTGAAATAATAATTTAAAAAATCGTTTGGGAAATGAGTTTACTCCCTGGGTACTTTTTTTTTGTATACTTTTGACTATACGGGCTGAGTCCAGGATTTACGGGAAATCGCGGGTTTTCGTTTGCCGGCGATTAAACTTCTTTTATTCAGCGTCTTATCAAAAATGAAAACATTTTTGAAAACTACAAGTCTCATGCGTTTTAATGGTGAAAAAATAATTTAAAAAATCGTTCGGGAAATAAGTTTACTCCCTGGGTACTTTCTTTGTATACTTTTGACTATTCGGGCGAAGCCGGGATTTACGGGAAATCGCGGGTTTTCTTTTGCCGGCGATTAAACTTCTTTTATTCAGCGTCTCATCAAAAATGAAAACATTTTTAAAAACTACAAGTCTTATGCGTTTTAGTGGTGAAAAAATAATTTAAAAAATCGTTCTGGAAATGAGTTTACTCACAGGGTACTTTCTTTGTATACATTCGACTATACGGGCCAAGCCCGTGATTTACGGGAAATCGCGGGTTTTCGTTTGCCGGCGATTAAACTTCTTTTATTCAACGTCTCATCAAAAATGAAAACATTTTTGAAAACTACAAGTCTCATGCGTTTTAGTGGTGAAAAAATAATTTAAAAAATCGTTCGGTAAATGAGTTTACTCCCTGGGTACTTTCTTTGTATACTTTTGACTATACGGGCCAAGCCGGGATTTACGGGAAATCGCGGGTTTTTGTTTGCCGGCGATTAAACTTCTTTTATTCAGCGTCTCATCAAAAATGAAAACATTTTTAAAAACTACAAGTCTTATGCGTTTTAGTGGTGAAAAAATAATTTGAAAAATCGTTCTGGAAATGAGTTTACTCACAAGGTACTTTCTTTGTATACATTCGACTATACGTGCCAAGCCCGGGATTTACGGGAAATCGCGGGTTTTCGTTTGCCGGCGATTATACTGCTTTTATTCAGCGTCTCATCAAAAATGAAAACATTCTTGAGAACTACAAGTCTCATGCGTTTTAGTGGTGAAATAATAATTTAAAAAATCGTTTGGGAAATGAGTTTACTCCCTGGGTACTTTTTTTTTGTATACTTTTGACTATACGGGCTGAGTCCAGGATTTACGGGAAATCGCGGGTTTTCGTTTGCCGGCGATTAAACTTCTTTTATTCAGCGTCTCATCAAAAATGAAAACATTTTGGAAAACTACAAGTCTCATGCGTTTTAGTGGTGAAAAAATAATTTAAAAAATCGTTCGGGAAATGAGTTTACTCCCTGGGTACTTTCTTTGTATACTTTTGACTATTCGGGCGAAGCCGGGATTTACGGGAAATCGCGGGTTTTCGTTTGCCGGCGATTAAACTGCTTTTTTTCAGCGTCTCATCAAAAATGAAAACATATTTGAAAACTACAAGTCTCATGCGTTTTAGTGGTGAAAAAATAATTTAAAAAATCGTTCGGGAAATGAGTTTACTCCCTGGGTAATTTCTTCGTATACTTTTGACTATACGGGTCAAGCCGGGAATTTCGGGAAATCGCGGGTTTTCGTTTGCCGGCGATTAAACTTCTTTTATTCAGCGTCTCATCAAAAATGAAAACATTTTTAAAAACTACATGTCTTATGCGTTTTAGTGGTGAAAAAATAATTTAAAAAATCGTTCTGGAAATGAGTTTACTCACAGGGTACTTTCTTTGTATACATTCGACTATACGGGCCAAGCCCGTGATTTACGGGAAATCGCGGGTTTTCGTTTGCCGGCGATTAAACTTCTTTTATTCAACGTCTCATCAAAAATGAAAACATTTTTGAAAACTACAAGTCTCATGCGTTTTAGTGGTGAAAAAATAATTAAAAAATCGTTCGGTAAATGAGTTTACTCCCTGGGTACTTTCTTTGTATACTTTTGACTATACGGGCCAAGCCCGGGATTTACGGGAAATCGCGGGTTTTCGTTTGCCGGCGATTAAACTTCTTTTATTCAGCGTCTCATCAAAAATGAAAACATTTTTAAAAACTACAAGTCTTATGCGTTTTAGTGGTGAAAAAATAATTTAAAAAATCGTTCTGGAAATGAGTTTACTCACAGGGTACTTTCTTTGTATACATTCGGCTATACGGGCCAAGCCCGTGATTTACGGGAAATCGCGGGTTTTCGTTTGCCGGCGATTAAACTTCTTTTATTCAACGTCTCATCAAAAATGAAAACATTTTTGAAAACTACAAGTCTCATGCGTTTTAGTGGTGAACAAATAATTTAAAAAATCGTTCGGTAAATGAGTTTACTCCCTGGGTACTTTCTTTGTATACTTTTGACTATACGGGCCAAGCCGGGATTTACGGGAAATCGCGGGTTTTTGTTTGCCGGCGATTAAACTTCTTTTATTCAGCGTCTCATCAAAAATGAAAACATTTTTAAAAACTACAAGTCTTATGCGTTTTAGTGGTGAAAAAATAATTTAAAAAATCGTTCTGGAAATGAGTTTACTCACAAGGTACTTTCTTTGTATACATTCGACTATACGTGCCAAGCACGGGATTTACGGGAAATCGCGGGTTTCGTTTGCCGGCGATTATACTGCTTTTATTCAGCGTCTCATCAAAAATGAAAACATTCTTGAGAACTACAAGTCTCATAGGTTTTAGTGGTGAAATAATAATTTAAAAAATCGTTTGGGAAATGAGTTTACTCCCTGGGTACTTTTTTTTGTATACTTTTGACTATACGGGCTGAGTCCAGGATTTACGGGAAATCGCGGGTTTTCGTTTGCCGGCGATTAAACTTCTTTTATTCAGCGTCTCATCAAAAATGAAAACATTTTTGAAAACTACAAGTCTCATGCGTTTTAATGGTGAAAAAATAATTTAAAAAATCGTTCGGGAAATAAGTTTACTCCCTGGGTACTTTCTTTGTATACTTTTGACTATTCGGGCGAAGCCGGGATTTACGGGAAATCGCGGGTTTTCTTTTGCCGGCGATTAAACTTCTTTTATTCAGCGTCTCATCAAAAATGAAAACATTTTTGAAAACTACAAGTCTTATGCGTTTTAGTGGTGAAAAAATAATTTAAAAAATCGTTCTGGAAATGAGTTTACTCACAGGGTACTTTCTTTGTATACATTCGACTATACGGGCCAAGCCCGTGGTTTACGGGAAATCGCGGGTTTTCGTTTGCCGGCGATTAAACTTCTTTTATTCAGCGTCTCATCAAAAATGAAAACATTTTTGAAAACTACAAGTCTCATGCGTTTTAATGGTGAAAAAATAATTTAAAAAATCGTTCGGGAAATAAGTTTACTCCCTGGGTACTTTCTTTGTATACTTTTGACTATTCGGGCGAAGCCGGGATTTACGGGAAATCGCGGGTTTTCTTTTGCCGGCGATTAAACTTCTTTTATTCAGCGTCTCATCAAAAATGAAAACATTTTTAAAAACTACAAGTCTTATGCGTTTTAGTGGTGAAAAAATAATTTGAAAAATCGTTCTGGAAATGAGTTTACTCACAAGGTACTTTCTTTGTATACATTCGACTATACGTGCCAAGCCCGGGATTTACGGGAAATCGCGGGTTTTCGTTTGCCGGCGATTATACTGCTTTTATTCAGCGTCTCATCAAAAATGAAAACATTTTTGAAAACTACAAGTCTCATGCGTTTTAGTGGTGAAAAAATAATTTAAAATATCGTTCGGTAAATGAGTTTACTCCCTGGGTACTTTCTTTGTATACTTTTGACTATACGGGCCAAGCCGGGATTTACGGGAAATCGCGGGTTTTTGTTTGCCGGCGATTAAACTTCTTTTATTCAGCGTCTCATCAAAAATGAAAACATTTTTAAAAACTACAAGTCTTATGCGTTTTAGTGGTGAAAAAATAATTTGAAAAATCGTTCTGGAAATGAGTTTACTCACAAGGTACTTTCTTTGTATACATTCGACTATACGTGCCAAGCCCGGGATTTACGGGAAATCGCGGGTTTTCGTTTGCCGGCGATTATACTGCTTTTATTCAGCGTCTCATCAAAAATGAAAACATATTTGAAAACTACAAGTCTCATGCGTTTTAGTGGTGAAAAAATAATTTAAAAAATCGTTCGGGAAATGAGTTTACTCCCTGGGTAATTTCTTCGTATACTTTTGACTATACGGGTCAAGCCGGGAATTTCGGGAAATCGCGGGTTTTCGTTTGCCGGCGATTAAACTTCTTTTATTCAGCGTCTCATCAAAAATGAAAACATTTTTAAAAACTACATGTCTTATGCGTTTTAGTGGTGAAAAAATAATTTAAAAAATCGTTCTGGAAATGAGTTTACTCACAGGGTACTTTCTTTGTATACATTCGACTATACGGGCCAAGCCCGTGATTTACGGGAAATCGCGGGTTTTCGTTTGCCGGCGATTAAACTTCTTTTATTCAACGTCTCATCAAAAATGAAAACATTTTTGAAAACTACAAGTCTCATGCGTTTTAGTGGTGAAAAAATAATTAAAAAATCGTTCGGTAAATGAGTTTACTCCCTGGGTACTTTCTTTGTATACTTTTGACTATACGGGCCAAGCCCGGGATTTACGGGAAATCGCGGGTTTTCGTTTGCCGGCGATTAAACTTCTTTTATTCAGCGTCTCATCAAAAATGAAAACATTTTTAAAAACTACAAGTCTTATGCGTTTTAGTGGTGAAAAAATAATTTAAAAAATCGTTCTGGAAATGAGTTTACTCACAGGGTACTTTCTTTGTATACATTCGGCTATACGGGCCAAGCCCGTGATTTACGGGAAATCGCGGGTTTTCGTTTGCCGGCGATTAAACTTCTTTTATTCAACGTCTCATCAAAAATGAAAACATTTTTGAAAACTACAAGTCTCATGCGTTTTAGTGGTGAACAAATAATTTAAAAAATCGTTCGGTAAATGAGTTTACTCCCTGGGTACTTTCTTTGTATACTTTTGACTATACGGGCCAAGCCGGGATTTACGGGAAATCGCGGGTTTTTGTTTGCCGGCGATTAAACTTCTTTTATTCAGCGTCTCATCAAAAATGAAAACATTTTTAAAAACTACAAGTCTTATGCGTTTTAGTGGTGAAAAAATAATTTAAAAAATCGTTCTGGAAATGAGTTTACTCACAAGGTACTTTCTTTGTATACATTCGACTATACGTGCCAAGCACGGGATTTACGGGAAATCGCGGGTTTCGTTTGCCGGCGATTATACTGCTTTTATTCAGCGTCTCATCAAAAATGAAAACATTCTTGAGAACTACAAGTCTCATAGGTTTTAGTGGTGAAATAATAATTTAAAAAATCGTTTGGGAAATGAGTTTACTCCCTGGGTACTTTTTTTTGTATACTTTTGACTATACGGGCTGAGTCCAGGATTTACGGGAAATCGCGGGTTTTCGTTTGCCGGCGATTAAACTTCTTTTATTCAGCGTCTCATCAAAAATGAAAACATTTTTGAAAACTACAAGTCTCATGCGTTTTAATGGTGAAAAAATAATTTAAAAAATCGTTCGGGAAATAAGTTTACTCCCTGGGTACTTTCTTTGTATACTTTTGACTATTCGGGCGAAGCCGGGATTTACGGGAAATCGCGGGTTTTCTTTTGCCGGCGATTAAACTTCTTTTATTCAGCGTCTCATCAAAAATGAAAACATTTTTGAAAACTACAAGTCTTATGCGTTTTAGTGGTGAAAAAATAATTTAAAAAATCGTTCTGGAAATGAGTTTACTCACAGGGTACTTTCTTTGTATACATTCGACTATACGGGCCAAGCCCGTGGTTTACGGGAAATCGCGGGTTTTCGTTTGCCGGCGATTAAACTTCTTTTATTCAGCGTCTCATCAAAAATGAAAACATTTTTGAAAACTACAAGTCTCATGCGTTTTAATGGTGAAAAAATAATTTAAAAAATCGTTCGGGAAATAAGTTTACTCCCTGGGTACTTTCTTTGTATACTTTTGACTATTCGGGCGAAGCCGGGATTTACGGGAAATCGCGGGTTTTCTTTTGCCGGCGATTAAACTTCTTTTATTCAGCGTCTCATCAAAAATGAAAACATTTTTAAAAACTACAAGTCTTATGCGTTTTAGTGGTGAAAAAATAATTTGAAAAATCGTTCTGGAAATGAGTTTACTCACAAGGTACTTTCTTTGTATACATTCGACTATACGTGCCAAGCCCGGGATTTACGGGAAATCGCGGGTTTTCGTTTGCCGGCGATTATACTGCTTTTATTCAGCGTCTCATCAAAAATGAAAACATTTTTGAAAACTACAAGTCTCATGCGTTTTAGTGGTGAAAAAATAATTTAAAATATCGTTCGGTAAATGAGTTTACTCCCTGGGTACTTTCTTTGTATACTTTTGACTATACGGGCCAAGCCGGGATTTACGGGAAATCGCGGGTTTTTGTTTGCCGGCGATTAAACTTCTTTTATTCAGCGTCTCATCAAAAATGAAAACATTTTTAAAAACTACAAGTCTTATGCGTTTTAGTGGTGAAAAAATAATTTGAAAAATCGTTCTGGAAATGAGTTTACTCACAAGGTACTTTCTTTGTATACATTCGACTATACGTGCCAAGCCCGGGATTTACGGGAAATCGCGGGTTTTCGTTTGCCGGCGATTATACTGCTTTTATTCAGCGTCTCATCAAAAATGAAAACATTCTTGAGAACTACAAGTCTCATGCGTTTTAGTGGTGAAATAATAATTTAAAAAATCGTTTGGGAAATGAGTTTACTCCCTGGGTACTTTTTTTTTGTATACTTTTGACTATACGGGCTGAGTCCAGGATTTACGGGAAATCGCGGGTTTTCGTTTGACGGCGATTAAACTTCTTTTATTCAGCGTCTCATCAAAAATGAAAACATTTTGGAAAACTACAAGTCTTATGCGTTTTAGTGGTGAAAAAATAATTTAAAAAATCGTTCTGGAAATGAGTTTACTCACAAGGTACTTTCTTTGTATACATTCGACTATACGTGCCAAGCCCGGGATTTACGGGAAATCGCAGGTTTTCGTTTGCCGGCGATTATACTGCTTTTATTCAGCGTCTCATCAAAAATGAAAACATTCTTGAGAACTACAAGTCTCATGCGTTTTAGTGGTGAAATAATAATTTAAAAAATCGTTTGGGAAATGAGTTTACTCCCTGGGTACTTTTTTTTTGTATACTTTTGACTATACGGGCTGAGTCCAGGATTTACGGGAAATCGCGGGTTTTCGTTTGCCGGCGATTAAACTTCTTTTATTCAGCGTCTCATCAAAAATGAAAACATTTTTGAAAACTACAAGTCTCATGCGTTTTAATGGTGAAAAAATAATTTAAAAAATCGTTCGGGAAATAAGTTTACTCCCTGGGTACTTTCTTTGTATACTTTTGACTATTCGGGCGAAGCCGGGATTTACGGGAAATCGCGGGTTTTCTTTTGCCGGCGATTAAACTTCTTTTATTCAGCGTCTCATCAAAAATGAAAACATTTTTGAAAACTACAAGTCTTATGCGTTTTAGTGGTGAAAAAATAATTTAAAAAATCGTTCTGGAAATGAGTTTACTCACAGGGTACTTTCTTTGTATACATTCGACTATACGGGCCAAGCCCGTGGTTTACGGGAAATCGCGGGTTTTCGTTTGCCGGCGATTAAACTTCTTTTATTCAGCGTCTCATCAAAAATGAAAACATTTTTGAAAACTACAAGTCTCATGCGTTTTAATGGTGAAAAAATAATTTAAAAAATCGTTCGGGAAATAAGTTTACTCCCTGGGTACTTTCTTTGTATACTTTTGACTATTCGGGCGAAGCCGGGATTTACGGGAAATCGCGGGTTTTCTTTTGCCGGCGATTAAACTTCTTTTATTCAGCGTCTCATCAAAAATGAAAACATTTTTGAAAACTACAAGTCTTATGCGTTTTAGTGGTGAAAAAATAATTTAAAAAATCGTTCCGGAAATGAGTTTACTCACAGGGTACTTTCTTTGTATACATTCGACTATACGGGCCAAGCCCGTGGTTTACGGGAAATCGCGGGTTTTCGTTTGCCGGCGATTAAACTTCTTTTATTCAACGTCTCATCAAAAATGAAAACATTTTTGAAAACTACAAGTCTCATGCGTTTTAGTGGTGAAAAAATAATTTAAAATATCGTTCGGTAAATGAGTTTACTCCCTGGGTACTTTCTTTGTATACTTTTGACTATACGGGCCAAGCCGGGATTTACGGGAAATCGCGGGTTTTTGTTTGCCGGCGATTAAACTTCTTTTATTCAGCGTCTCATCAAAAATGAAAACATTTTTAAAAACTACAAGTCTTATGCGTTTTAGTGGTGAAAAAATAATTTGAAAAATCGTTCTGGAAATGAGTTTACTCACAAGGTACTTTCTTTGTATACATTCGACTATACGTGCCAAGCCCGGGATTTACGGGAAATCGCGGGTTTTCGTTTGCCGGCGATTATACTGCTTTTATTCAGCGTCTCATCAAAAATGAAAACATTCTTGAGAACTACAAGTCTCATGCGTTTTAGTGGTGAAATAATAATTTAAAAAATCGTTTGGGAAATGAGTTTACTCCCTGGGTACTTTTTTTTTGTATACTTTTGACTATACGGGCTGAGTCCAGGATTTACGGGAAATCGCGGGTTTTCGTTTGACGGCGATTAAACTTCTTTTATTCAGCGTCTCATCAAAAATGAAAACATTTTGGAAAACTACAAGTCTCATGCGTTTTAGTGGTGAAAAAATAATTTAAAAAATTGTTCGGGAAATGAGTTTACTCCCTGGGTACTTTCTTTGTATACTTTTGACTATTCGGGCGAAGCCGGGATTTACGGGAAATCGCGGGTTTTCGTTTGCCGGCGATTAAACTTCTTTTATTCAGCGTCTCATCAAAAATGAAAACATTTTTAAAAACTACAAGTCTTATGCGTTTTAGTGGTGAAAAAATAATTTAAAAAATCGTTCTGGAAATGAGTTTACTCACAGGGTACTTTCTTTGTATACATTCGACTATACGGGCCAAGCCCGTGATTTACGGGAAATCGCGGGTTTTCGTTTGCCGGCGATTAAACTTCTTTTATTCAACGTCTCATCAAAAATGAAAACATTTTTGAAAACTACAAGTCTCATGCGTTTTAGTGGTGAAAAAATAATTAAAAAATCGTTCGGTAAATGAGTTTACTCCCTGGGTACTTTCTTTGTATACTTTTGACTATACGGGCCAAGCCCGGGATTTACGGGAAATCGCGGGTTTTCGTTTGCCGGCGATTAAACTTCTTTTATTCAGCGTCTCATCAAAAATGAAAACATTTTTAAAAACTACAAGTCTTATGCGTTTTAGTGGTGAAAAAATAATTTAAAAAATTCTTCTGGAAATGAGTTTACTCCCTGGGTACTTTCTTTGTATACTTTTGACTATACGGGCCGAGTCCGGGATTTAGGGATATCGCAGGTTTTCCTTTGCCGGCGATTAAACTGCTTTTTTTCAGCGTCTCATCAAAAATGAAAACATATTTGAAAACTACAAGTCTCATGCGTTTTAGTGGTGAAAAAATAATTTAAAAAATCGTTCGGGAAATGAGTTTACTCCCTGGGTAATTTCTTCGTATACTTTTGACTATACGGGTCAAGCCGGGAATTTCGGGAAATCGCGGGTTTTCGTTTGCCGGCGATTAAACTTCTTTTATTCAGCGTCTCATCAAAAATGAAAACATTTTTAAAAACTACAAGTCTCATGCGTTTTAATGGTGAAAAAATAATTTAAAAAATCGTTCGGGAAATAAGTTTACTCCCTGGGTACTTTCTTTGTATACTTTTGACTATTCGGGCGAAGCCGGGATTTACGGGAAATCGCGGGTTTTCTTTTGCCGGCGATTAAACTTCTTTTATTCAGCGTCTCATCAAAAATGAAAACATTTTTGAAAACTACAAGTCTTATGCGTTTTAGTGGTGAAAAAATAATTTAAAAAATCGTTCTGGAAATGAGTTTACTCACAGGGTACTTTCTTTGTATACATTCGACTATACGGGCCAAGCCCGTGGTTTACGGGAAATCGCGGGTTTTCGTTTGCCGGCGATTAAACTTCTTTTATTCAACGTCTCATCAAAAATGAAAACATTTTTGAAAACTACAAGTCTCATGCGTTTTAGTGGTGAAAAAATAATTTAAAAAATCGTTCGGTAAATGAGTTTACTCCCTGGGTACTTTCTTTGTATACTTTTGACTATACGGGCCAAGCCGGGATTTACGGGAAATCGCGGGTTTTTGTTTGCCGGCGATTAAACTTCTTTTATTCAGCGTCTCATCAAAAATGAAAACATTTTTAAAAACTACAAGTCTTATGCGTTTTAGTGGTGAAAAAATAATTTGAAAAATCGTTCTGGAAATGAGTTTACTCACAAGGTACTTTCTTTGTATACATTCGACTATACGTGCCAAGCCCGGGATTTACGGGAAATCGCGGGTTTTTGTTTGCCGGCGATTATACTGCTTTTATTCAGCGTCTCATCAAAAATGAAAACATTCTTGAGAACTACAAGTCTCATGCGTTTTAGTGGTGAAATAATAATTTAAAAAATCGTTTGGGAAATGAGTTTACTCCCTGGGTACTTTTTTTTTGTATACTTTTGACTATACGGGCTGAGTCCAGGATTTACGGGAAATCGCGGGTTTTCGTTTGACGGCGATTAAACTTCTTTTATTCAGCGTCTCATCAAAAATGAAAACATTTTGGAAAACTACAAGTCTCATGCGTTTTAGTGGTGAAAAAATAATTTAAAAAATTGTTCGGGAAATGAGTTTACTCCCTGGGTACTTTCTTTGTATACTTTTGACTATTCGGGCGAAGCCGGGATTTACGGGAAATCGCGGGTTTTCGTTTGCCGGCGATTAAACTTCTTTTATTCAGCGTCTCATCAAAAATGAAAACATTTTTAAAAACTACAAGTCTCATGCGTTTTAGTGGTGAAAAAATAATTTAAAAAATCGTTCGGGAAATGAGTTTACTCCCTGGGTAATTTCTTCGTATACTTTTGACTATACGGGTCAAGCCGGGAATTTCGGGAAATCGCGGGTTTTCGTTTGCCGGCGATTAAACTTCTTTTATTCAGCGTCTCATCAAAAATGAAAACATTTTTAAAAACTACATGTCTTATGCGTTTTAGTGGTGAAAAAATAATTTAAAAAATCGTTCTGGAAATGAGTTTACTCACAGGGTACTTTCTTTGTATACATTCGACTATACGGGTCAAGCCCGTGATTTACGGGAAATCGCGGGTTTTCGTTTGCCGGCGATTAAACTTCTTTTATTCAGCGTCTAATCAAAAATGAAAACATTTTTGAAAACTACAAGTCTCATGCGTTTTAGTGGTGAAAAAATAATTTAAAAAATCGTTCGGGAAATGAGTTTAATCCCTGGGTACTTTCTTTGTATACTTTTGACTATACGGGCTGAGTCCAGGATTTACGGGAAATCGCGGGTTTTCGTTTGCCGGCGATTAAACTTCTTTTATTCAGCGTCTCATCAAAAATGAAAACATTTTTAAAAATTACAAGTCTCATGCGTTTTAGTGGTGAAAAAATAATTTAAAAAATCGTTCGGGAAATGAGTTTACTCCCTGGGTACTTTCTTTGTATACTTTTGACTATTCGGGCGAAGCCGGGATTTACGGGAAATCGCGGGTTTTCGTTTGCCGGCGATTAAACTTCTTTTATTCAGCGTCTCATCAAAAATGAAAACATTTTTAAAAACTACAAGTCTTATGCGTTTTAGTGGTGAAAAAATAATTTAAAAAATCGTTCTGGAAATGAGTTTACTCACAGGGTACTTTCTTTGTATACATTCGACTATACGGGCCAAGCCCGTGATTTACGGGAAATCGCGGGTTTTCGTTTGCCGGCGATTAAACTTCTTTTATTCAACGTCTCATCAAAAATGAAAACATTTTTGAAAACTACAAGTCTCATGCGTTTTAGTGGTGAAAAAATAATTAAAAAATCGTTCGGTAAATGAGTTTACTCCCTGGGTACTTTCTTTGTATACTTTTGACTATACGGGCCAAGCCCGGGATTTACGGGAAATCGCGGGTTTTCGTTTGCCGGCGATTAAACTTCTTTTATTCAGCGTCTCATCAAAAATGAAAACATTTTTAAAAACTACAAGTCTTATGCGTTTTAGTGGTGAAAAAATAATTTAAAAAATCCTTCTGGAAATGAGTTTACTCCCTGGGTACTTTCTTTGTATACTTTTGACTATACGGGCCGAGTCCGGGATTTAGGGATATCGCAGGTTTTCCTTTGCCGGCGATTAAACTGCTTTTTTTCAGCGTCTCATCAAAAATGAAAACATATTTGAAAACTACAAGTCTCATGCGTTTTAGTGGTGAAAAAATAATTTAAAAAATCGTTCGGGAAATGAGTTTACTCCCTGGGTAATTTCTTCGTATACTTTTGACTATACGGGTCAAGCCGGGAATTTCGGGAAATCGCGGGTTTTCGTTTGCCGGCGATTAAACTTCTTTTATTCAGCGTCTCATCAAAAATGAAAACATTTTTAAAAACTACAAGTCTTATGCGTTTTAGTGGTGAAAAAATAATTTAAAAAATCGTTCTGGAAATGAGTTTACTCACAGGGTACTTTCTTTGTATACATTCGACTATACGGGCCAAGCCCGTGATTTACGGGAAATCGCGGGTTTTCGTTTGCCGGCGATTAAACTTCTTTTATTCAGCGTCTCATCAAAAATGAAAACATTTTTGAAAACTACAAGTCTCATGCGTTTTAGTGGTGAAAAAATAATTTAAAAAATCGTTCGGGAAATGAGTTTAATCCCTGGGTACTTTCTTTGTATACTTTTGACTATACGGCCAAGCCCGGGATTTACGGGAAATCGCGGGTTTTCGTTTGCCGGCGATTAAACTTCTTTTATTCAGCGTCTCATCAAAAATGAAAACATTTTTAAAAACTACAAGTCTTATGCGTTTTAGTGGTGAAAAAATAATTTAAAAAATCGTTCGGGAAATGAGTTTAATCCCTGGGTACTTTCTTTGTATACTTTTGACTATACGGCCAAGCCCGGGATTTACGGGAAATCGCGGGTTTTCGTTTGCCGGCGATTAAACTTCTTTTATTCAGCGTCTCATCAAAAATGAAAACATTTTTAAAAACTACAAGTCTTATGCGTTTTAGTGGTGAAAAAATAATTTAAAAAATCCTTCTGGAAATGAGTTTACTCCCTGGGTACTTTCTTTGTATACTTTTGACTATACGGGCCGAGTCCGGGATTTAGGGATATCGCAGGTTTTCGTTTGCCGGCGATTAAACTGCTTTTTTTCAGCGTCTCATTAAAAATGAAAACATATTTGAAAACTACAAGTCTCATGCGTTTTAGTGGTGAAAAAATAATTTAAAAAATCGTTCGGGAAATGAGTTTACTCCCTGGGTAATTTCTTTGTATACTTTTGACTATACGGGTCAAGCCGGGAATTTCAGGAAATCGCGGGTTTTCGTTTGCCGGCGATTAAACTTCTTTTATTCAGGGTCTCATCAAAAATGAAAACATTTTTAAAAACTACAAGTCTTATGCGTTTTAGTGGTGAAAAAATAATTTAAAAAATTGTTCTGGAAATGAGTTTACTCACAGGGTACTTTCTTTGTATACATTCGACTATACGTGCCAAGCCCGGGATTTACGGGAAATCGCGGGTTTTCGTTTGCCGGCGATTATACTGCTTTTATTCAGCGTCTCATCAAAAATGAAAACATTCTTGAGAACTACAAGTCTCATGCGTTTTAGTGGTGAAATAATAATTTAAAAAATCGTTTGGGAAATGAGTTTACTCCCTGGGTACTTTCTTTGTATACTTTTGACTATACGGGCTGAGTCCAGGATTTACGGGAAATCGCGGGTTTTTGTTTGCCGGCGATTAAACTTCTTTTATTCAGCGTGTCATCAAAAATGAAAACATTTTTGAAAACTACAAGTCTCATGCGTTTTAGTGGTGAAAAAATAATTTAAAAAATCGTTTGGGAAATGAGTTTACTCCCTGTGTACTTTCTTTGTATACTTTTGACTATACGGGCCAAGCCGGGATTTACGGGAAATCGCGGGTTTTCGTTTGCCGGCGATTAAACTTCTTTTATTCAGCGTCTCATCAAAAATGAAAACATTTTTAAAAACTACAAGTCTTATGCGTCTTAGTGGTGAAAAAATAATTTAAAAAATCGTTCTGGAAATGAGTTTACTCACAGGGTACTTTCTTTGTATATATTCGACTATACGGGCCAAGCCCGGGATTTACGGGAAATCGCGGGTTTTCGTTTTCCGGCGATTAAACCTCTTTCATTAAGCGTCTCATCAAATATGAAAACATTTTTGAAAACTACAAGTCTCATGCGTTTTAGTGGTGAAAAAAAAATTTAAAAAATCGTTCGGGAAATGAGTTTACTCCCTGGGTACTTTCTTTGTATACATTCGACTATACGGGCCAAGCCCCGGATTTACGGGAAAACGCGGGATTTCGTTTGCCGGCGATTAAACCTCTTTCATTAAGCTTCTCATCAAAAATGAAAACATTTTTGAAAACTACAAGTCTCATGCGTTTTAGAGGTGAAAAAATAATTTAAAAATCGTTCGGGAAATGAGTTTACTTCCTGGGTACTTTCTTTGTATAATTTTGACTATACGGGCCGAGTCCGGGATTTACGGAAAATCGCGGATTTTCGTTTGCCGGCGATTAAACTTCTTTTATTCAGCGTCCCATCAAATATGAAAATATTTTTGAAAACTACAAGTCTCATGCATTTAGTGGTAAAAAGATAATATAAAAAATCGTTCGGGAAATGAGTTTACTCCCTGGGTACTTTCTTTGTATACTTTTGACTATACGGGCCAAGCCCGGGATTTACGGGAAATTGCGGGTTTTCGTTTGCCGGCGATTAAACTTCTTTTATTCAGCGTCTCATCAAAAATGAAAACATTTTTGAAAACTACAAGTCTCATGCGTTTTAGTGGTGAAAAAATAATTTAAAAAATCGTTCGGGAAGTGAGTTTACTCCCTGGGTACTTTCTTTGTATACTTTTGACTATACGGGCCAGGCCGGGATTTACGGGAAATCGCGGGTTTTCGTTTGCCGGCGATTAAACTTCTTTTATTCAGTGTCTCATCAAAAATGAAAACATTTTTAAAAACTACAAGTCTTATGCGTTTTAGTGGTGAAAAAATAATTCAAAAAATCGTTCTGGAAATGAGTTTACTCACAGGGTACTTTCTTTGTATACATTCGACTATACGTGCCAAGCCCGGGATTTACGGGAAATCGCGGGTTTTCGTTTGCCGGCGATTATACTGCTTTTATTCAGCGTCTCATCAAAAATGAAAACATTCTTGAGAACTACAAGTCTCATGCGTTTTAGTGGTGAAATAATAATTTAAAAAATCGTTTGGGAAATGAGTTTACTCCCTGGGTACTTTCTTTGTATACTTTTGACTATACGGGCTCAGTCCAGGATTTACGGGAAATCGCGGGTTTTCGTTTGCCGGCGATTAAACTTCTTTTATTCAGCGTCTCATCAAAAATGAAAACATTTTTGAAAACTACAAGTCTCATGCGTTTTAGTGGTGAAAAAATAATTTAAAAAATCGTTTGGGAAATGAGTTTACTCCCTGTGTACTTTCTTTGTATACTTTTGACTATACGGGCCAAGCCGGGATTTACGTGAAATCGCGGGTTTTCGTTTGCCGGCGATTAAACTTATTTTATTCAGCGTCTCATCAAAAATGAAAACATTTTTAAAAACTAAAAGTCTTATGCGTTTTAGTGGTGAAAAAATAATTTAAAAAATCGTTCTGGAAATGAGTTTACTCACAGGGTACTTTCTTTGTATACATTCGACTATACGGGCCAAGCCCGGGATTTACGGGAAATCGCGGGTTTTCGTTTTCCGGCGATTAAACCTCTTTCATTAAGCGTCTCATCAAAAATGAAAACATTTTTGAAAACTACAAGTCTCATGCGTTTTAGTGGTGAAAAAAAAATTTAAAAAATCGTTCGGGAAATGAGTTTACTCCCTGGGTACTTTCTTTGTATACATTCGACTATACGGGCCAAGCCCCGGATTTACGGGAAAACGCGGGATTTCGTTTGCCGGCGATTAAACCTCTTTCATTAAGCTTCTCATCAAAAATGAAAACATTTTTAAAAACTACAAGTCTCATGCGTTTTAGTGGTGAAAAAATAATTTAAAAAATCGTTCGGGAAATGAGTTTACTCCCTGGGTACTTTCTTTGTATAATTTTGACTATACGGGCCGAGTCCGGGATTTACGGGAAATCGCGGATTTTCGTTTGCCGGCGATTAAACTTCTTTTATTCAGCGTCTCATCAAAAATGAAAACATTTTTAAAAACTACAATTCTTATGCGTCTTAGTGGTGAAAAAATAATTTAAAAAATCGTTCTGGAATTGAGTTTACTCACAGGGTACTTTCTTTGTATACATTCGACTATACGGGCCAAGCCCAGGATTTACGGGAAATCGCGGGTTTTCGTTTTCCGGCGATTAAACCTCTTTCATTAAGCGTCTCATCAAATATGAAAACATTTTTGAAAACTACAAGTCTCATGCGTTTTAGTGGTGAAAAAAAAATTTAAAAAATCGTTCGGGAAATGAGTTTACTCCCTGGGTACTTTCTTTGTATACATTCGACTATACGGGCCAAGCCCCGGATTTACGGGAAAACGCGGGATTTCGTTTGCCGGCGATTAAACCTCTTTCACTAAGCTTCTCATCAAAAATGAAAACATTTTTGAAAACTACAAGTCTCATGCGTTTTAGTGGTGAAAAAATAATTTAAAAATCGTTCGGGAAATGAGTTTACTCCCTGGGTACTTTCTTTGTATAATTTTGACTATACGGGCCGAGTCCGGGATTTACGGGAAATCGCGGATTTTCGTTTGCCGGCGATTAAACTTCTTTTATTCAGCGTCCCATCAAATATGAAAATATTTTTGAAAACTACAAGTCTCATGCGTTTAGTGGTAAAAAGATAATATAATATATTGTATACTTTTGACTATACGGGCCAAGCCCGGGATTTAAGGGAAATTGCGGGTTTTCGTTTGCCGGCGATTAAACTTCTTTTATTCAGCGTCTCATCAAAAATGAAAACATTTTTGAAAACTACAAGTCTCATGCGTTTTAGTGTTGAAAAAATAATTTAAAAAATCCTTCGGGAAGTGAGTTTACTCCCTGGGTACTTTCTTTGTATACTTTTGACTATACGGGCCAGGCCGGGATTTACGGGAAATCGCGGGTTTTCGTTTGCCGGCGATTAAACTTCTTTTATTCAGCGTCTCATCAAAAATGAAAACATTTTTAAAAACTACAAGTCTTATGCGTTTTAGTGGTGAAAAAATAATTCAAAAAATCGTTCTGGAAATGAGTTTACTCACAGGGTACTTTCTTTGTATACATTCGACTATACGTGCCAAGCCCGGGATTTACGGGAAATCGCGGGTTTTCGTTTGCCGGCGATTATACTGCTTTTATTCAGCGTCTCATCAAAAATGAAAACATTCTTGAGAACTACAAGTCTCATGCGTTTTAGTGGTGAAATAATAATTTAAAAAATCGTTTGGGAAATGAGTTTACTCCCTGGGTACTTTCTTTGTATACTTTTGACTATACGGGCTCAGTCCAGGATTTACGGGAAATCGCGGGTTTTCGTTTGCCGGCGATTAAACTTCTTATATTCAGCGTCTCATCAAAAATGAAAACATTTTTGAAAACTACAAGTCTCATGCGTTTTAGTGGTGAAAAAATAATTTAAAAAATCGTTTGGGAAATGAGTTTACTCCCTGTGTACTTTCTTTGTATACTTTTGACTATACGGGCCAAGCCGGGATTTACGTGAAATCGCGGGTTTTCGTTTGCCGGCGATTAAACTTCTTTTATTCAGCGTCTCATCAAAAATGAAAACATTTTTAAAAACTAAAAGTCTTATGCGTTTTAGTGGTGAAAAAATAATTTGAAAAATCGTTCTGGAAATGAGTTTACTCACAGGGTACTTTCTTTGTATACATTCGACTATACGGGCCAAGCCCGGGATTTACGGGAAATCGCGGGTTTTCGTTTTCCGGCGATTAAACCTCTTTCATTAAGCGTCTCATCAAAAATGAAAACATTTTTGAAAACTACAAGTCTCATGCGTTTTAGTGGTGAAAAAAAAATTTAAAAAATCGGGAAATGAGTTTACTCCCTGGGTACTTTCTTTGTATACATTCGACTATACGGGCCAAGCCCCGGATTTACAGGAAAACGCGGGATTTCGTTTGCCGGCGATTAAACCTCTTTCATTAAGCTTCTCATCAAAAATGAAAACATTTTTGAAAACTACAAGTCTCATGCGTTTTAGTGGTGAAAAAATAATTTAAAAAATCGTTCGGGAAATGAGTTTACTCCCTGGGTACTTTCTTTGTATACATTCGACTATACGGGCGAAGCCCCGGATTTACGGGAAAACGCGGGATTTCGTTTGCCGGCGATTAAACCTCTTTCATTAAGCTTCTCATCAAAAATGAAAACATTTTTGAAAACTACAAGTCTCATGCGTTTTAGTGGTGAAAAAAAAATTAAAAATCGTTGGGGAAATGAGTTTACTCCCTGGGTACTTTCTTTGTATAATTTTGACTATACGGGCCGAGTCCGGGATTTACGGGAAATCGCGGATTTTCGTTTGCCGGCGATTAAACTTCTTTTATTCAGCGTCCCATCAAATATGAAAATATTTTTGAAAACTACAAGTCTCATGCGTTTAGTGGTAAAAAGATAATATAAAAAATCGTTCTGGAAATGAGTTTACTCACAGGGTACTTTCTTTGTATACATTCGACTATACGGGCCAAGCCCCGGATTTACGGGAAATCGCGGGTTTTCGTTTTCCGGCGATTAAACTTCTTTCATTAAGCGTCTCATCAAATATGAAAACATTTTTGAAAACTACAAGTCTCATGCGTTTTAGTGGTGAAAAAAAAGTTTAAAAAATCGTTCGGGAAATGAGTTTACTCCCTGGGTACTTTCTTTGTATACATTCGACTATACGGGCCAAGCCCCGGATTTACGGGAAAACGCGGGATTTCGTTTGCCGGCGATTAAACCTCTTTCATTAAGCTTCTCATCAAAAATGAAAACATTTTTGAAAACTACAAGTCTCATGCGTTTTAGTGGTGAAAAAATAATTTAAAAATCGTTCGGGAAATGAGTTTACTCCCTGGGTACTTTCTTTGTATAATTTTGACTATACGGGCCGAGTCCGGGATTTACGGGAAATCGCGGATTTTCGTTTGCCGGCGATTAAACTTCTTTTATTCAGCGTCCCATCAAATATGAAAATATTTTTGAAAACTACAAGTCTCATGCGTTTAGTGGTAAAAAGATAATATAAAAAATCGTTCGGGAAATGAGTTTACTCCCTGGGTACTTTCTTTGTATACTTTTGACTATACGGGCCAAGCCCGGGATTTACGGGAAATTGCGGGTTTTCGTTTGCCGGCGATTAAACTTCTTTTATTCAGCGTCTCATCAAAAATGAAAACATTTTTGAAAACTACAAGTCTCATGCGTTTTAGTGGTGAAAAAATAATTTAAAAAATCGTTCGGGAAGTGAGTTTACTTCCTGGGTACTTTCTTTGTATACTTTTGACTATACGGGCCAGGCTGGGATTTACGGGAAATCGCGGGTTTTCGTTTGCCGGCGATTAAACTTCTTTTATTCAGCGTCTCATCAAAAATGAAAACATTTTTAAAAACTACAAGTCTCATGCGTTTTAGTGGTGAAATAATAATTTAAAAAATCGTTTGGGAAATGAGTTTACTCCCTGGGTACTTTCTTTGTATACTTTTGACTATACGGGCTCAGTCCAGGATTTACGGGAAATCGCGGGTTTTCGTTTGCCGGCGATTAAACTTCTTTTATTCAGCGTCTCATCAAAAATGAAAACATTTTTGAAAACTACAAGTCTCATGCGTTTTAGTGGTGAAAAAATAATTTAAAAAATCGTTCGGGAAATGAGTTTACTCCCTGGGTACTTTCTTTGTATACATTCGACTATACGGGCGAAGCCCCGGATTTACGGGAAAACGCGGGATTTCGTTTGCCGGCGATTAAACCTCTTTCATTAAGCTTCTCATCAAAAATGAAAACATTTTTGAAAACTACAAGTCTCATGCGTTTTAGTGGTGAAAAAAAATTAAAAATCGTTGGGGAAATGAGTTTACTCCCTGGGTACTTTCTTTGTATAATTTTGACTATACGGGCCGAGTCCGGGATTTACGGGAAATCGCGGATTTTCGTTTGCCGGCGATTAAACTTCTTTTATTCAGCGTCCCATCAAATATGAAAATATTTTTGAAAACTACAAGTCTCATGCGTTTAGTGGTAAAAAGATAATATAAAAAATCGTTCTGGAAATGAGTTTACTCACAGGGTACTTTCTTTGTATACATTCGACTATACGGGCCAAGCCCCGGATTTACGGGAAATCGCGGGTTTTCGTTTTCCGGCGATTAAACTTCTTTCATTAAGCGTCTCATCAAATATGAAAACATTTTTGAAAACTACAAGTCTCATGCGTTTTAGTGGTGAAAAAAAAGTTTAAAAAATCGTTCGGGAAATGAGTTTACTCCCTGGGTACTTTCTTTGTATACATTCGACTATACGGGCCAAGCCCCGGATTTACGGGAAAACGCGGGATTTCGTTTGCCGGCGATTAAACCTCTTTCATTAAGCTTCTCATCAAAAATGAAAACATTTTTGAAAACTACAAGTCTCATGCGTTTTAGTGGTGAAAAAATAATTTAAAAATCGTTCGGGAAATGAGTTTACTCCCTGGGTACTTTCTTTGTATAATTTTGACTATACGGGCCGAGTCCGGGATTTACGGGAAATCGCGGATTTTCGTTTGCCGGCGATTAAACTTCTTTTATTCAGCGTCCCATCAAATATGAAAATATTTTTGAAAACTACAAGTCTCATGCGTTTAGTGGTAAAAAGATAATATAAAAAATCGTTCGGGAAATGAGTTTACTCCCTGGGTACTTTCTTTGTATACTTTTGACTATACGGGCCAAGCCCGGGATTTACGGGAAATTGCGGGTTTTCGTTTGCCGGCGATTAAACTTCTTTTATTCAGCGTCTCATCAAAAATGAAAACATTTTTGAAAACTACAAGTCTCATGCGTTTTAGTGGTGAAAAAATAATTTAAAAAATCGTTCGGGAAGTGAGTTTACTTCCTGGGTACTTTCTTTGTATACTTTTGACTATACGGGCCAGGCTGGGATTTACGGGAAATCGCGGGTTTTTTGTTTGCCGGCGATTAAACTTCTTTTATTCAGCGTCTCATCAAAAATGAAAACATTTTTAAAAACTACAAGTCTCATGCGTTTTAGTGGTGAAATAATAATTTAAAAAATCGTTTGGGAAATGAGTTTACTCCCTGGGTACTTTCTTTGTATACTTTTGACTATACGGGCTCAGTCCAGGATTTACGGGAAATCGCGGGTTTTCGTTTGCCGGCGATTAAACTTCTTTTATTCAGCGTCTCATCAAAAATGAAAACATTTTTGAAAACTACAAGTCTCATGCGTTTTAGTGGTGAAAAAATAATTTAAAAAATCGTTTGGGAAATGAGTTTACTCCCTGTGTACTTTCTTTGTATACTTTTGACCATACGGGCTAAGCCGGGATTTACGTGAAATCGCGGGTTTTCGTTTGCCGGCGATTAAACTTCTTTTATTCAGCGTCTCATCAAAAATGAAAACATTTTTAAAAACTAAAAGTCTTATGCGTTTTAGTGGTGAAAAAATAATTTAAAAAATCGTTCTGGAAATGAGTTTACTCACAGGGTACTTTCTTTGTATACATTCGACTATACGGGCCAAGCCCGGGATTTACGGGAAATCGCGGGTTTTCGTTTTCCGGCGATTAAACCTCTTTCATTAAACGTCTCATCAAAAATGAAAACATTTTTGAAAACTACAAGTCTCATGCGTTTTAGTTGTGAAAAAAAATTTAAAAAATCGTTCGGGAAATGAGTTTACTCCCTGGGTACTTTCTCTGTATACATTCGACTATACGGGCCAAGGCCCGGATTTACGGGAAAACGCGGGATTTCGTTTGCCGGCGATTAAACCTCTTTCATTAAGCTTCTCATCAAAAATGAAAACATTTTTGAAAACTACAAGTCTCATGCGTTTTAGTGGTGAAAAAATAATTTAAAAAATCGTTCGGGAAATGAGTTTACTCCCTGGGTACTTTCTTTGTATAATTTTGACTATACGGGCCGAGTCCAGGATTTACGGGAAATCGCGGATTTTCGTTTGCCGGCGATTAAACTTCTTTTATTCAGCGTCCCATCAAATATGAAAATATTTTTGAAAACTACAAGTCTCATGCGTTTAGTGGTAAAAAGATAATATAAAAAATCGTTCGGGAAATGAGTTTACTCCCTGGGTACTTTCTTTGTATACTTTTGACTATACGGGCCAAGCCGGGATTTACGGGAAATCGCGGGTTTTCGTTTGCCGGCGATTAAACTTCTTTTATTCAGCGTCCCATCAAATATGAAAATATTTTTGAAAACTACAAGTCTTATGCGTTTTAGTGGTGAAAAAATAATTTAAAAAATCGTTCTGGAAATGAGTTTACTCACAGGGTACTTTCTTTGTAAACTTTTGACTATACGGGCCGAGTCCGGGGTTTACGGGAAATGGCGGTTTTCGTTTGCCGGCGATTAAACTTCTTTTATTCAGCGTCTCATCAAAAATGAAAACATTTTTGAAAACTACAAGTCTCATGCGTTTTAGTGGTGAAAAAATAATTTAAAAAATCGTTCGGGAAATGAGTTTACTCCCTGGGTAATTTCTTTGTATACTTTTGACTATACGGGTCAAGCCGGGATTTACGGGAAATCGCGGGTTTTCGTTTGCCGGCGATTAATCTTCTTTTATTCAGCGTCTCATCAAAAATGAAAACATTTTTAAAAACTACAAGTCTTATGCGTTTTAGTGGTGAAAAAATAATTTAAAAAATCGTTCTGGAAATGAGTTTACTCACAGGGTACTTTCTTTGTATACATTCGACTATACGTGCCAAGCCCGGGATTTACGGGAAATCGCGGGTTTTCGTTTCCCGGCGATTATACTGCTTTTATTCAGCGTCTCATCAAAAATGAAAACATTCTTGAGAACTACAAGTCTCATGCGTTTTAGTGGTGAAATAATAATTTAAAAAATCGTTTGGGAAATGAGTTTACTCCCTGGGTACTTTCTTTGTATACTTTTGACTATACGGGCTGAGTCCAGGATTTACGGGAAATCGCGGGTTTTCGTTTGCCGGCGATTAAACTTCTTTTATTCAGCGTCTCATCAAAAATGAAAACATTTTTGAAAACTACAAGTCTCATGCGTTTTAGTGGTGAAACAATAATTTAAAAAATCGTTTGGGAAATGAGTTTACTCCCTGTGTACTTTCTTTGTATACTTTTGACTATACGGGCCAAGCCGGGATTTACGGGAAATCGCGGGTTTTCGTTTGCCGGCGATTAAACCTCTTTCATTAAGTGTCTCATCAAAAATGAAAGCATTTTTGAAAACTACAAGTCTCATGCGTTTTAGTGGTGAAAAAATAATTTAAAAAATCGTTCGGGAAATGAGTTTACTCCCTGGGTACTTTCTTTGTATAATTTTGACTATACGGGCCGAGTCCGGGATTTACGGGAAATCGCGGATTTTCGTTTGCCGGCTCTAAAACTTCTTTTATTCAGCGTCCCATCAAATATGAAAATATTTTTGAAAACTACAAGTCTCATGCGTTTAGTGGTAAAAAGATAATATAAAAAATCGTTCGGGAAATGAGTTTACTCCCTGGGTACTTTCTTTGTATGCTTTTGACTATACGGGCCAAGCCCGGGATTTACGGGAAATTGCGGGTTTTCTTTTGCCGGCGATTAATCTTCTTTTATTCAGCGTCTCATCAAAAATGAAAACATTTTTGAAAACTACAAGTCTCATGCGTTTTAGTGGTGAAAAAATAATTTAAAAAATCGTTCGGGAAGTGAGTTTACTCCCTGGGTACTTTCTTTGTATACTTTTGACTATACGGGCCAAGCCGGGATTTACGGGAAATCGCGGGTTTTCGTTTGCCGGCGATTAAACTTCTTTTATTCAGCGTCTCATCAAAAATGAAAACATTTTTAAAAACTACAAGTCTTATGCGTTTTAGTGGTGAAAAAATAATTTAAAAAATCGTTCTGGAAATGAGTTTACTAACAGGGTACTTTCTTTGTATACTTTTGACTATACGGGCCGAGTCCGGGGTTTACGGGAAATGGCGGTTTTCGTTTGCCGGCGATTAAACTTCTTTTATTCAGCGTCTCATCAAAAATGAAAACATTTTTGAAAACTACAAGTCTCATGCGTTTTAGTGGTGAAAAAATAATTTAAAAAATCGTTCGGGAAATGAGTTTACTCCCTGGGTACTTTCTTTGTATACTTTTGACTATACGGGCCAAGCCGGGATTTACGGGAAATCGCGGGTTTTCGTTTGCCGGCGATTAAACTTCTTTTATTCAGCGTCTCATCAAAAATGAAAACATTTTTAAAAACTACAAGTCTTATGCGTTTTAGTGGTGAAAAAATAATTTAAAAAATCGTTCTGGAAATGAGTTTACTCACAGGGTACTTTCTTTGTATACATTCGACTATACGGGCCAAGCCCGGGATTTACGGGAAATCGCGGGTTTTCGTTTTCCGGCGATTAAACCTCTTTCATTAAGCGTCTCATCAAAAATGAAAACATATTTGAAAACTACAAGTCTCATGCGTTTTAGTGGTGAAAAAATAATTTAAAAAATCGTTCGGGAAATGAGTTTACTCCCTGGGTACTTTCTTTGTATAATTTTGACTATACGGGCCGAGTCCGGGATTTACGGGAAATCGCGGATTTTCGTTTGCCGGCGATTGAACTTCTTTTATTCAGCGTCCCATCAAATATGAAAATATTTTTGAAAACTACAAGTCTCATGCGTTTAGTGGTAAAAAGATAATATAAAAAATCGTTCGGGAAATGAGTTTACTCCCTGGGTACTTTCTTTGTATACTTTTGACTATACGGGCCAAGCCGGGATTTACGGGAAATCGCGGGTTTTCGTTTGCCGGCGATTAAACTTCTTTTATTCAGCGTCTCATCAAAAATGAAAACATTTTTAAAAACTACAAGTCTTATGCGTTTTAGTGGTGAAAAAATAATTTAAAAAATCGTTCTGGAAATGAGTTTACTAACAGGGTACTTTCTTTGTATACTTTTGACTATACGGGCCGAGTCCGGGGTTTACGGGAAATGGCGGTTTTCGTTTGCCGGCGATTAAACTTCTTTTATTCCGCGTCTCATCAAAAATGAAAACATTTTTGAAAACTACAAGTCTCATGCGTTTTAGTGGTGAAAAAATAATTTAAAAAATCGATCGGGAAATGAGTTTACTCCCTGGGTACTTTCTTTGTATACTTTTGACTATACGGGCGAAGCCGGGATTTACGGGAAATCGCGGGTTTTCGTTTGCCGGCGATTAAACTTCTTTTATTCAGCGTCTCATCAAAAATAAAAACTTTTTTGAAAACTACAAGTCTTATGCGTTTTAGTGGTGAAAAAATAATTTAAAAAATCGTTCTGGAAATGAGTTTACTCACAGGGTACTTTCTTTGTATACATTCGACTATGCGGGCCAAGCCCGGGATTTACGGGAAATCGCGGGTTTTCGTTTTCCGGCGATTAAACTTCTTTTATTCAGCGTCTCATCAAAAATGAAAACATTTTTAAAAACTACAAGTCTTATGCGTTTTAGTGGTGAAAAAATAATTTAAAAAATCGTTCGGGAAATGAGTTTACTCCCTGGGTACTTTCTTTGTATACTTTTGACTATACGGGCCGAGTCCGGGATTTACGGGAAATCGCGGATTTTCGTTTTCCGGCGATTAAACTTCTTTTATTCAGCGTCCCATCAAATATGAAAATATTTTTGAAAACTACAAGTCTCATGCGTTTAGTGGTAAAAAAATAATATAAAAAATCGTTCGGGAAATGAGTTTACTTCCTGGGTACTTTCTTTGTATACTTTTGACTATACGGGCCAAGCCCGGGATTTACGGGAAATTGCGGGTTTTCGTTTGCCGGCGATTAAACTTGTTTTATTCAGCGTCTCATCAAAAATGAAAACATTTTTGAAAACTACAAGTCTCATGCGTTTTAGTGGTGAAAAAATAATTTAAAAAATCGTTAGGGAAGTGAGTTTACTCCCTGGGTACTTTCTTTGTATACTTTTGACTATACGGGCCAAGCCGGGATTTACGGGAAATCGCGGGTTTTCGTTTGCCGGCGATTAAACTTCTTTTATTCAGCGTCTCATCAAAAATGAAAACATTTTTAAAAACTACAAGTCTTATGCGTTTTAGTGGTGAAAAAATAATTTAAAAAATCGTTCTGGAAATGAGTTTACTAACAGGGTACTTTCTTTGTATACTTTTGACTATACGGGCCGAGTCCGGGGTTTACGGGAAATGGCGGTTTTCGTTTGCCGGCGATTAAACTTCTTTTATTCAGCGTCTCATCAAAAATGAAAACATTTTTGAAAACTACAAGTCTCATGCGTTTTAGTGGTGAAAAAATAATTTAAAAAATCGTTCGGGAAATGAGTTTACTCCCTGGGTACTTTCTTTGTATACTTTTGACTATAGGGGCCAAGCCGGGATTTACGGGAAATCGCGGGTTTTCGTTTGCCGGCGATTAAACTTCTTTTATTCAGCGTCTCATCAAAAATGAAAACATTTTTGAAAACTACAAGTCTCATGCGTTTTATTGGTGAAAAAATAATTTAAAAAATCGTTCGGGAAATGAGTTTACTCCCTGGGTACTTTCTTTGTATACTTTTGACTATACGGGCCAAGCCGGGATTTACGGGAAATCGCGGGTTTTCGTTTGCCGGCGATTAAGCTTCTTTTATTCAGCGTCTCATCAAAAATGAAAACTTTTTTGAAAACTACAAGTCTTATGCGTTTTAGTGGTGAAAAAATAATTTAAAAAATCGTTCTGGAAATGAGTTTACTCACAGGGTACTTTCTTTGTATACATTCGACTATGCGGGCCAAGCCTGGGATTTACGGGAAATCGCGGGTTTTTGTTTTCCGGCGATTAAACTTCTTTTATTCAGCGTCTCATCAAAAATGAAAACATTTTTAAAAACTACAAGTCTTATGCGTTTTAGTGGTGAGAAAATAATTTAAAAAATCGTTCGGGAAATGAGTTTACTCCCTGGGTACTTTCTTTGTATACTTTTGACTATACGGGCCGAGTCCGGGATTTACGGGAAATCGCGGATTTTCGTTTTCCGGCGATTAAACTTCTTTTATTCAGCGTCCCATCAAATATGAAAATATTTTTGAAAACTACAAGTCTCATGCGTTTAGTGGTAAAAAAATAATATAAAAAATCGTTCGGGAAATGAGTTTACTTCCTGGGTACTTTCTTTGTATACTTTTGACTATACGGGCCAAGCCCGGGATTTACGGGAAATCGCGGGTTTTCGTTTGCCGGCGATTAAACTTCTTTTATTCAGCGTCTCATCAAAAATGAAAACATTTTTAAAAACTACAAGTCTTATGCGTTTTAGTGGTGAAAAAATAATTTAAAAAATCGTTCTGGAAATGAGTTTACTCACAGGGTACTTTCTTTGTATACATTCGACTATACGGGCCAAGCCCGGGATTTACGGGAAATCGCGGGTTTTCGTTTTCCGGCGATTAAACCTCTTTCATTAAGCGTCTCATCAAAAATGAAAACATATTTGAAAACTACAAGTCTCATGCGTTTTAGTGGTGAAAAAATAATTTAAAAAATCGTTCGGGAAATGAGTTTACTCCCTGGGTACTTTCTTTGTATAATTTTGACTATACGGGCCGAGTCCGGGATTTACGGGAAATCGCGGATTTTCGTTTGCCGGCGATTGAACTTCTTTTATTCAGCGTCCCATCAAATATGAAAATATTTTTGAAAACTACAAGTCTCATGCGTTTAGTGGTAAAAAGATAATATAAAAAATCGTTCGGGAAATGAGTTTACTCCCTGGGTACTTTTTTTGTATACTTTTGACTATACGGGCCAAGCCGGGATTTACGGGAAATCGCGGGTTTTCGTTTGCCGGCGATTAAACTTCTTTTATTCAGTGTCTCATCAAAAATGAAAACATTTTTAAAAACTACAAGTCTTATGCGTTTTAGTGGTGAAAAAATAATTTAAAAAATCGTTCTGGAAATGAGTTTACTAACAGGGTACTTTCTTTGTATACTTTTGACTATACGGGCCGAGTCCGGGGTTTACGGGAAATGGCGGTTTTCGTTTGCCGGCGATTAAACTTCTTTTATTCCGCGTCTCATCAAAAATGAAAACATTTTTGAAAACTACAAGTCTCATGCGTTTTAGTGGTGAAAAAATAATTTAAAAAATCGATCGGGAAATGAGTTTACTCCCTGGGTACTTTCTTTGTATACTTTTGACTATACGGGCGAAGCCGGGATTTACGGGAAATCGCGGGTTTTCGTTTGCCGGCGATTAAACTTCTTTTATTCAGCGTCTCATCAAAAATAAAAACTTTTTTGAAAACTACAAGTCTTATGCGTTTTAGTGGTGAAAAAATAATTTAAAAAATCGTTCTGGAAATGAGTTTACTCACAGGGTACTTTCTTTGTATACATTCGACTATGCGGGCCAAGCCCGGGATTTACGGGAAATCGCGGGTTTTCGTTTTCCGGCGATTAAACTTCTTTTATTCAGCGTCTCATCAAAAATGAAAACATTTTTAAAAACTACAAGTCTTATGCGTTTTAGTGGTGAAAAAATAATTTAAAAAATCGTTCGGGAAATGAGTTTACTCCTTGGGTACTTTCTTTGTATACTTTTGACTATACGGGCCGAGTCCGGGATTTACGGGAAATCGCGGATTTTCGTTTTCCGGCGATTAAACTTCTTTTATTCAGCGTCCCATCAAATATGAAAATATTTTTGAAAACTACAAGTCTCATGCGTTTAGTGGTAAAAAAATAATATAAAAAATCGTTCGGGAAATGAGTTTACTTCCTGGGTACTTTCTTTGTATACTTTTGACTATACGGGCCAAGCCCGGGATTTACGGGAAATTGCGGGTTTTCGTTTGCCGGCGATTAAACTTGTTTTATTCAGCGTCTCATCAAAAATGAAAACATTTTTGAAAACTACAAGTCTCATGCGTTTTAGTGGTGAAAAAATAATTTAAAAAATCGTTAGGGAAGTGAGTTTACTCCCTGGGTACTTTCTTTGTATACTTTTGACTATACGGGCCAAGCCGGGATTTACGGGAAATCGCGGGTTTTCGTTTGCCGGCGATTAAACTTCTTTTATTCAGCGTCTCATCAAAAATGAAAACATTTTTAAAAACTACAAGTCTTATGCGTTTTAGTGGTGAAAAAATAATTTAAAAAATCGTTCTGGAAATGAGTTTACTAACAGGGTACTTTCTTTGTATACTTTTGACTATACGGGCCGAGTCCGGGGTTTACGGGAAATGGCGGTTTTCGTTTGCCGGCGATTAAACTTCTTTTATTCAGCGTCTCATCAAAAATGAAAACATTTTTGAAAACTACAAGTCTCATGCGTTTTAGTGGTGAAAAAATAATTTAAAAAATCGTTCGGGAAATGAGTTTACTCCCTGGGTACTTTCTTTGTATACTTTTGACTATAGGGGCCAAGCCGGGATTTACGGGAAATCGCGGGTTTTCGTTTGCCGGCGATTAAACTTCTTTTATTCAGCGTCTCATCAAAAATGAAAACATTTTTGAAAACTACAAGTCTCATGCGTTTTATTGGTGAAAAAATAATTTAAAAAATCGTTCGGGAAATGAGTTTACTCCCTGGGTACTTTCTTTGTATACTTTTGACTATACGGGCCAAGCCGGGATTTACGGGAAATCGCGGGTTTTCGTTTGCCGGCGATTAAGCTTCTTTTATTCAGCGTCTCATCAAAAATGAAAACTTTTTTGAAAACTACAAGTCTTATGCGTTTTAGTGGTGAAAAAATAATTTAAAAAATCGTTCTGGAAATGAGTTTACTCACAGGGTACTTTCTTTGTATACATTCGACTATGCGGGCCAAGCCTGGGATTTACGGGAAATCGCGGGTTTTTGTTTTCCGGCGATTAAACTTCTTTTATTCAGCGTCTCATCAAAAATGAAAACATTTTTAAAAACTACAAGTCTTATGCGTTTTAGTGGTGAAAAAATAATTTAAAAAATCGTTCGGGAAATGAGTTTACTCCCTGGGTACTTTCTTTGTATACTTTTGACTATACGGGCCGAGTCCGGGATTTACGGGAAATCGCGGATTTTCGTTTTCCGGCGATTAAACTTCTTTTATTCAGCGTCCCATCAAATATGAAAATATTTTTGAAAACTACAAGTCTCATGCGTTTAGTGGTAAAAAAATAATATAAAAAATCGTTCGGGAAATGAGTTTACTTCCTGGGTACTTTCTTTGTATACTTTTGACTATACGGGCCAAGCCCGGGACTTACGGGAAATTGCGGGTTTTTGTTTGCCGGCGATTAAACTTCTTTTATTCAGCGTCTCATCAAAAATGAAAACATTTTTGAAAACTACAAGTCTCATGCGTTTTAGTGGTGAAAAAATAATTTAAAAAATCGTTCGGGAAGTGAGTTTACTCCCTGGGTACTTTCTTTGTATACTTTTGACTATACGGGCCAAGCCGGGATTTACGGGAAATCGCGGGTTTTCGTTTGCCGGCGATTAAACTTCTTTTATTCAGCGTCTCATCAAAAATGAAAACATTTTTAAAAACTACAAGTCTTATGCGTTTTAGTGGTGAAAAAATAATTTAAAAAATCGTTCTGGAAATGAGTTTACTAACAGGGTACTTTCTTTGTATACTTTTGACTATACGGGCCGAGTCTGGGGTTTACGGGAAATGGCGGTTTTCGTTTGCCGGCGATTAAACTTCTTTTATTCAGCGTCTCATCAAAAATGAAAACATTTTTGAAAACTACAAGTCTCATGCGTTTTAGTGGTGAAAAAATAATTTAAAAAATCGTTCGGTAAATGAGTTTACTCCCTGGGTACTTTCTTTGTATACTTTTGACTATACGGGCCAAGCCGGGATTTACGGGAAATCGCGGGTTTTCGTTTGCCGGCGATTAAACTTCTTTTATTCAGCGTCTCATCAAAAATGAAAACATTTTTGAAAACTACAAGTCTTATGCGTTTTAGTGGTGAAAAAATAATTTAAAAAATCGTTCTGGAAATGAGTTTACTCACAGGGTACTTTCTTTGTATACATTCGACTATGCGGGCCAAGCCTGGGATTTACGGGAAATCGCGGGTTTTTGTTTTCCGGCGATTAAACTTCTTTTATTCAGCGTCTCATCAAAAATGAAAACATTTTTAAAAACTACAAGTCTTATGCGTTTTAGTGGTGAAAAAATAATTTAAAAAATCGTTCGGGAAATGAGTTTACTCCCTGGGTACTTTCTTTGTATACTTTTGACAATACGGGCCGAGTCCGGGATTTACGGGAAATCGCGGATTTTCGTTTTCCGGCGATTAAACTTCTTTTATTCAGCGTCCCATCAAATATGAAAATATTTTTGAAAACTACAAGTCTCATGCGTTTAGTGGTAAAAAAATAATATAAAAAATCGTTCGGGAAATGAGTTTACTTCCTGGGTACTTTCTTTGTATACTTTTGACTATACGGGCCAAGCCCGGGATTTACGGGAAATTGCGGGTTTTTGTTTGCCGGCGATTAAACTTCTTTTATTCAGCGTCTCATCAAAAATGAAAACATTTTCGAAAACTACAAGTCTCATGCGTTTTAGTGGTGAAAAAATAATTTAAAAAATCGTTCGGGAAGTGAGTTTACTCCCTGGGTACTTTCTTTGTATACTTTTGACTATACGGGCCAAGCCGGGATTTACGGGAAATCGCGGGTTTTCGTTTGCCGGCGATTAAACTTCTTTTATTCAGCGTCTCATCAAAAATGAAAACATTTTTAAAAACTACAAGTCTTATGCGTTTTAGTGGTGAAAAAATAATTTAAAAAATCGTTCTGGAAATGAGTTTACTAACAGGGTACTTTCTTTGTATACTTTTGACTATACGGGCCGAGTCCGGGGTTTACGGGAAATGGCGGTTTTCGTTTGCCGGCGATTAAACTTCTTTTATTCAGCGTCTCATCAAAAATGAAAACATTTTTGAAAACTACAAGTCTCATGCGTTTTAGTGGTGAAAAAATAATTTAAAAAATCGTTCGGGAAATGAGTTTACTCCCTGGGTACTTTCTTTGTATACTTTTGACTATACGGGCCAAGCCGGGATTTACAGGAAATCGCGGGTTTTCGTTTGCCGGCGATTAAACTTCTTTTATTCAGCGTCTCATCAAAAATGAAAACATTTTTAAAAACTACAAGTCTTATGCGTTTTAGTGGTGAAAAAATAATTTAAAAAATCGTTCTGGAAATGAGTTTACTCACAGGGTACTTTCTTTGTATACATTCGACTATACGGGCCAAGCCCGGGATTTACGGAAAATCGCGGGTTTTCGTTTTCCGGCGATTAAACCTCTTTCATTAAGCGTCTCATCAAAAATGAAAACATTTTTGAAAACTACAAGTCTCATGCGTTTAGTGGTAAAAAAATAATATAAAAAATCGTTCGGGAAATGAGTTTACTTCCTGGGTACTTTCTTTGTATACTTTTGACTATACGGGCCAAGCCCGGGATTTACGGGAAATTGCGGGTTTTTGTTTGCCGGCGATTAAACTTCTTTTATTCAGCGTCTCATCAAAAATGAAAACATTTTTGAAAACTACAAGTCTCATGCGTTTTAGTGGTGAAAAAATAATTTAAAAAATCGTTCGGGAAGTGAGTTTACTCCCTGGGTACTTTCTTTGTATACTTTTGACTATACGGGCCAAGCCGGGATTTACGGGAAATCGCGGGTTTTCGTTTGCCGGCGATTAAACTTCTTTTATTCAGCGTCTCATCAAAAATGAAAACATTTTTAAAAACTACAAGTCTTATGCGTTTTAGTGGTGAAAAAATAATTTAAAAAATCGTTCTGGAAATGAGTTTACTAACAGGGTACTTTCTTTGTATACTTTTGACTATACGGGCCGAGTCTGGGGTTTACGGGAAATGGCGGTTTTCGTTTGCCGGCGATTAAACTTCTTTTATTCAGCGTCTCATCAAAAATGAAAACATTTTTGAAAACTACAAGTCTCATGCGTTTTAGTGGTGAAAAAATAATTTAAAAAATCGTTCGGTAAATGAGTTTACTCCCTGGGTACTTTCTTTGTATACTTTTGACTATACGGGCCAAGCCGGGATTTACGGGAAATCGCGGGTTTTCGTTTGCCGGCGATTAAACTTCTTTTATTCAGCGTCTCATCAAAAATGAAAACATTTTTGAAAACTACAAGTCTTATGCGTTTTAGTGGTGAAAAAATAATTTAAAAAATCGTTCTGGAAATGAGTTTACTCACAGGGTACTTTCTTTGTATACATTCGACTATGCGGGCCAAGCCTGGGATTTACGGGAAATCGCGGGTTTTTGTTTTCCGGCGATTAAACTTCTTTTATTCAGCGTCTCATCAAAAATGAAAACATTTTTAAAAACTACAAGTCTTATGCGTTTTAGTGGTGAAAAAATAATTTAAAAAATCGTTCGGGAAATGAGTTTACTCCCTGGGTACTTTCTTTGTATACTTTTGACTATACGGGCCGAGTCCGGGATTTACGGGAAATCGCGGATTTTCGTTTTCCGGCGATTAAACTTCTTTTATTCAGCGTCCCATCAAATATGAAAATATTTTTGAAAACTACAAGTCTCATGCGTTTAGTGGTAAAAAAATAATATAAAAAATCGTTCGGGAAATGAGTTTACTTCCTGGGTACTTTCTTTGTATACTTTTGACTATACGGGCCAAGCCCGGGATTTACGGGAAATTGCGGGTTTTTGTTTGCCGGCGATTAAACTTCTTTTATTCAGCGTCTCATCAAAAATGAAAACATTTTTGAAAACTACAAGTCTCATGCGTTTTAGTGGTGAAAAAATAATTTAAAAAATCGTTCGGGAAGTGAGTTTACTCCCTGGGTACTTTCTTTGTATACTTTTGACTATACGGGCCAAGCCGGGATTTACGGGAAATCGCGGGTTTTCGTTTGCCGGCGATTAAACTTCTTTTATTCAGCGTCTCATCAAAAATGAAAACATTTTTAAAAACTACAAGTCTTATGCGTTTTAGTGGTGAAAAAATAATTTAAAAAATCGTTCTGGAAATGAGTTTACTAACAGGGTACTTTCTTTGTATACTTTTGACTATACGGGCCGAGTCCGGGGTTTACGGGAAATGGCGGTTTTCGTTTGCCGGCGATTAAACTTCTTTTATTCAGCGTCTCATCAAAAATGAAAACATTTTTGAAAACTACAAGTCTCATGCGTTTTAGTGGTGAAAAAATAATTTAAAAAATCGTTCGGGAAATGAGTTTACTCCCTGGGTACTTTCTTTGTATACTTTTGACTATACGGGCCAAGCCGGGATTTACAGGAAATCGCGGGTTTTCGTTTGCCGGCGATTAAACTTCTTTTATTCAGCGTCTCATCAAAAATGAAAACATTTTTAAAAACTACAAGTCTTATGCGTTTTAGTGGTGAAAAAATAATTTAAAAAATCGTTCTGGAAATGAGTTTACTCACAGGGTACTTTCTTTGTATACATTCGACTATACGGGCCAAGCCCGGGATTTACGGAAAATCGCGGGTTTTCGTTTTCCGGCGATTAAACCTCTTTCATTAAGCGTCTCATCAAAAATGAAAACATTTTTGAAAACTACAAGTCTCATGCGTTTTAGTGGTGAAAAAAAAATTTAAAAAATCGTTCGGGAAATGAGTTTACTCCCTGGGTACTTTCTTTGTATACATTCGACTATACGGGCCAAGCCCCGGATTTACGGGAAAACGCGGGATTTCGTTTGCCGGCGATTAAACCTCTTTCCTTAAGCTTCTCATCAAAAATGAAAACATTTTTGAAAACTACAAGTCTCATGCGTTTTAGTGGTGAAAAAATAATTTAAAAAATCTTTCGGGAAATGAGTTTACTCCCTGGGTACTTTCTTTGTATAATTTTGACTATACGGGCCGAGTCCGGGATTTACGGGAAATCGCGAATTTTCGTTTGCCGGCGATTAAACTTCTTTTATTCAGCGTCTCATCAAAAATGAAAACATTTTTGAAAACTACAAGTCTCATGCGTTTTAGTGGTGAAAAAATAATTTAAAAAATCGTTCGGGAAATGAGTTTACTCCCTGGGTACTTTCTTTGTATAATTTTGACTATACGGGCCGAGTCCGAGATATACGGGAAATCGCGGATTTTCGTTTGCCGGCGATTGAACTTCTTTTATTCAGCGTCCCATCAAGTATGAAAATATTTTTGAAAACTACAAGTCTCATGCGTTTAGTGGTAAAAAGATAATATAAAAAATCGTTCGGGAAATGAGTTTACTCCCTGGGTACTTTCTTTGTATACTTTTGACTATACGGGCCAAGCCGGGATTTACGGGAAATCGCGGGTTTTCGTTTGCCGGCGATTAAACTTCTTTTATTCAGCGTCTCATCAAAAATGAAAACATTTTTAAAAACTACAAGTCTTATGCGTTTTAGTGGTGAAAAAATAATTTAAAAAATCGTTCTGGAAATGAGTTTACTAACAGGGTACTTTCTTTGTATACTTTTGACTATACGGGCCGGGTCCGGGGTTTACGGGAAATGGCGGTTTTCGTTTGCCGGCGATTAAACTTCTTTTATTCCGCGTCTCATCAAAAATGAAAACATTTTTAAAAACTACAAGTCTCATGCGTTTTAGTGGTGAAAAAATAATTTAAAAAATCGTTCGGGAAATGAGTTTACTCCCTGGGTACTTTCTTTGTATACTTTTGACTATACGGGCCAAGCCGGGATTTACGGGAAATCGCGGGTTTTCGTTTGCCGGCGATTAAACTTCTTTTATTCAGCGTCTCATCAAAAATGAAAACTTTTTTGAAAACTACAAGTCTTATGCGTTTTAGTGGTGAAAAAATAATTTAAAAAATCGTTCTGGAAATGAGTTTACTCACAGGGTACTTTCTTTGTATACATTCGACTATACGGGCCAAGCCCGAGATTTACGGGAAATCGCGGGTTTTCGTTTTCCGGCGATTAAACTTCTTTTATTAAGCGTCTCATCAAAAATGAAAACATTTTTAAAAACTACAAGTCTTATGCGTTTTAGTGGTGAAAAAATAATTTAAAAAATCGTTCTGGAAATGAGTTTACTCACAGGGTACTTTCTTTGTATACATTCAACTATACGGGCCAAGCCCCGGATTTACGGGAAAACGCGGGATTTCGCTTGCCGGCGATTAAACCTCTTTCATTAAGCTTCTCATCAAAAATGAAAACATGTTTGAAAACTACAAGTCTCATGCGTTTTAGTGGTGAAAAAATAATTTAAAAAATCGTTCGGGAAATGAGTTTACTCCCTGGGTACTTTCTTTGTATAAATTTGACTATACGGGCCGAGTCCGGGATTTACGGGAAATCGCGAATTTTCGTTTGCCGGCGATTAAACTTCTTTTATTCAGCGTCTCATCAAAAATGAAAACTTATTTGAAAACTACAAGTCTCATGCGTTTTAGTGGTGAAAAAATAATTTAAAAAATCGTTCGGGAAATGAGTTTACTCCCTGGGTACTTTCTTTGTATAAATTTGACTATACGGGCCGAGTCCGGGATTTACGGGAAATCGCGGATTTTCGTTTGCCGGCGATTAAACTTCTTTTATTCAGCGTCCCATCAAATATGAAAATATTTTTGAAAACTACAAGTCTCATGCATTTAGTGGTAAAAAGATAATATAAAAAATCGTTCGGGAAATGAGTTTACTCCATGGGTACTTTCTTTGTATACTTTTGATTATACGGGCCGAGTCCGGGGTTTACGGGAAATGGCGGTTTTCGTTTGCCGGCAATTAAACTTCTTTTATTCAGCGTCTCATCAAAAATGAAAACATTTTTGAAAACTACAAGTCTCATACGTTTTAGTGGTGAAAAAATAATTTAAAAAATCGTTCGGGAAATGAGTTTACTCCCTGGGTACTTTCTTTGTATACTTTTGACTATACGGGCCAAGCCGGGATTTACGGGAAATCGCGGGTTTTCGTTTGCCGGCGATTAAACTTCTTTTATTCAGCGTCTCATCAAAAATGAAAACATTTTTAAAAACTACAAGTCTTATGCGTTTTAGTGATGAAAAAATAATTTAAAAAATCGTTCTGGAAATGAGTTTACTCACAGGGTACTTTCTTTGTATACATTCGACTATACGGGCCAAGCCCGGGATTTACGGGAAATCGCGGGTTTTCGTTTTCCGGCGATTAAACCTCTTTCATTAAGCGTCTCATCAAAAATGAAAACATTTTTGAAAATTACAAGTCTCATGCGTTTTAGTTGTGAAAAAAAAATTTAAAAAATCGTTCGGGAAATGAGTTTACTCCCTGGGTACTTTCTTTGTATACATTCGACTATACGGGCCAAGCCCCGGATTTACGGGAAAACGCGGGATTTCGTTTGCCGGCGATTAAACCTCTTTCATTAAGCTTCTCATCAAAAATGAAAACATTTTTGAAAACTACAAGTCTCATGCGTTTTAGTGGTGAAAAAATAATTTAAAAAATCTTTCGGGAAATGAGTTTACTCCCTGGGTACTTTCTTTGTATAATTTTGACTATACGGGCCGAGTCCGGGATTTACGGGAAATCGCGAATTTTCGTTTGCCGGCGATTAAACTTCTTTTATTCAGCGTCTCATCAAAAATGAAAACATTTTTAAAAACTACAAGTCTTATGCGTTTTAGTGGTGAAAAAATAATTTAAAAAATCGTTCTGGAAATGAGTTTACTCACAGGGTACTTTCTTTGTATACATTCGACTTTACGTGCCAAGCCCGGGATTTACGGGAAATCGCGGGTTTTCGTTTGCCGGCGATTATACTGCTTTTATTCAGCGTCTCATCAAAAATGAAAACATTCTTGAGAACTACAAGTCTCATGCGTTTTAGTGGTGAAATAAAAATTTAAAAAATCGTTTGGGAAATGAGTTTACTCCCTGGGTACTTTCTTTGTATACTTTTGACTATACGGGCTGAGTCCAGGATTTACGGGAAATCGCGGATTTTCGTTTGCCGGCGATTAAACTTCTTTTATTCAGCGTCTCATCAAAAATGAAAACATTTTTGAAAACTACAAGTCTCATGCGTTTTAGTGGTGAAAAAATAATTTAAAAAATCCTTTGGGAAATGAGTTTACTCCCTGTGTACTTTCTTTGCATACTTTTGACTATACGGGCCAAGCCCGGGATTTACGGGAAACCGCGGGTTTTCGTTTTCCGGCGATTAAACCTCTTTCATTAAGCGTCTCATCAAAAATGAAAACATTTTTGAAAACTACAAGTCTCATGCGTTTTAGTGGTGAAAAGAAATTTTAAAAATCGTTCGGGAAATGAGTTTACTCCCTGGGTACTTTCTTTGTATACATTCGAATATACGGGCCAAGCCCCGGATTTGCGGGAAAACGCGGGATTTCGTTTGCCGGCGATTAAACCTCTTTCATTAAGCTTCTCATCAAAAATGAAAACATTTTTGAAAACTACAAATGTCATGCGTTTTAGTGGTGAAAAAATAATTTAAAAAATCGTTCGGGAAATGAGTTTACTCCCTGGGTACTTTCTTTGTATAATTTTGACTATACGGGCCGAGTCCGGGATTTACGGGAAATCGCGGATTTTCGTTTGCCGGCGATTAAACTTCTTTTATTCAGCGTCCCATCAAATATGAAAATATTTTTGAAAACTACAAGTCTCATGCGTTTAGTGGTGAAAAGATAATATAAAAAATCGTTCGGGAAATGAGTTTACTCCCTGGGTACTTTCTTTGTATAATTTTGACTATACGGGCCGAGTCCGGGATTTACGGGAAATCGCGAATTTTCGTTTGCCGGCGATTACACTTCTTTTATTCAGCGTCTCATCAAAAATGAAAACATTCTTGAGAACTACAAGTCTCATGCGTTTTAGTGGTGAAATAAAAATTTAAAAAATCGTTTAGGAAATGAGTTTACTCCCTGGGTACTTTCTTTGTATACTTTTGACTATACGGGCTGAGTCCAGGATTTACGGGAAATCGCGGATTTTCGTTTGCCGGCGATTAAACTTCTTTTATTCAGCGTCTCATCAAAAATGAAAACATTTTTGAAAACTACAAGTCTCATGCGTTTTAGTGGTGAAAAAATAATTTAAAAAATCCTTTGGGAAATGAGTTTACTCCCTGTGTACTTTCTTTGTATACTTTTGACTATACGGGCCAAGCCGGGATTTACGGGAAATCGCGGGTTTTCGTTTGCCGTCGATTAAACTTCTTTTATTCAGCGTCTCATCAAAAATGAAAACATTTTTGAAAACCACAAGTCTTATGCGTTTTAGTGGTGAAAAAATAATTTAAAAAATCGTTCTGGAAATGAGTTTACTCACAGGGTACTTTCTTTGTACACATTCGACTATACGGGCCAAGACCGGGATTTACGGGAAACCGCGGGTTTTCGTTTTCCGGCGATTAAACCTCTTTCATTAAGCGTCTCATCAAAAATGAAAACATTTTTGAAAACTACAAGTCTCATGCGTTTTAGTGGTGAAAAAAAATTTTAAAAATCGTTCGGGAAATGAGTTTACTCCCTGGGTACTTTCTTTGTATACTTTTGACTATACGGGCTGAGTCCAGGATTTACGGGAAATCGCGGATTTTCGTTTGCCGGCGATTAAACTTCTTTTATTCAGCGTCTCATCAAAAATGAAAACATTTTTGAAAACTACAAGTCTCATGCGTTTTAGTGGTGAAAAAATAATTTAAAAAATCCTTTGGGAAATGAGTTTACTCCCTGTGTACTTTCTTTGTATACTTTTGACTATACGGGCCAAGCCGGGATTTACGGGAAATCGCGGGTTTTCGTTTGCCGTCGATTAAACTTCTTTTATTCAGCGTCTCATCAAAAATGAAAACATTTTTAAAAACTACAAGTCTTATGCGTTTTAGTGGTGAAAAAATAATTTAAAAAATCGTTCTGGAAATGAGTTTACTAACAGGGTACTTTCTTTGTATACATTCGACTATACGGGCCAAGCCCGGGATTTACGGGAAACCGCGGGTTTTTGTTTTCCGGCGATTAAACCTCTTTCATTAAGCGTCTCATCAAAAATGAAAACATTTTTGAAAACTACAAGTCTCATGCGTTTTAGTGGTGAAAAAAAATTTTAAAAATCGTTCGGGAAATGAGTTTACTCCCTGGGTACTTTCTTTGTATACATTCGACTATACGGGCCAAGCCCCGGATTTGCGGGAAAACGCGGGATTTCGTTTGCCGGCGATTAAACCTCTTTCATTAAGCTTCTCATCAAAAATGAAAACATTTTTGAAAACTACAAGTGTCATGCGTTTTAGTGGTGAAAAAATAATTTAAAAAATCGTTCGGGAAATGAGTTTACTCCCTGGGTACTTTCTTTGTATAATTTTGACTATACGGGCCGAGTCCGGGATTTACGGGAAATCGCGGATTTTCGTTTGCCAGCGATTAAACTTCTTTTATTCAGCGTCCCATCAAATATGAAAATATTTTTGAAAACTACAAGTCTCATGCGTTTAGTGGTAAAAAGATAATATAAAAAATCGTTCGGGAAATGAGTTTACTCCCTGGGTACTTTCTTTGTATACTTTTGACTATACGGGTTTAGCCCGGGATTTACGGGAAATTGCGGGTTTTCGTTTGCCGGCGATTAAACTTCTTTTATTCAGCGTCTTAAAAAAATGAAAACATTTTAAAAAACTACAAGTCTTATGCGTTTTAGTGGTGAAAAAATAATTTAAAAAATCGTTCTGGAAATGAGTTTACTCACAGGGTACTTTCTCTGTATACTTTTGACTAAACGGGCCGAGTCCGGGGTTTACGGGAAATGGCGGTTTTTGTTTGCCGGCGATTAAACTTCTTTTGTTCAGCGTCTCATCAAAAATGAAAACATTTTTGAAAACTACAAGTCTCATGCGTTTTAGTGGTGAAAAAATAATTTAAAAAATCGTTCGGGAAATGAGTTTACTCCCTGGGTACTTTCTTTGTATACTTTTGACTATACGGGCCAAGCCGGGATTTACGGGAAATCGCAGGTTTTCGTTTGCCCGCGATTAAACTTCTTTTATTCAGCGTCTCATCAAAAATGAAAACATTTTTAAAAACTACAAGTCTTATGCGTTTTAGTGGTGAAAAAATAATTTAAAAAATCGTTCTGGAAATGAGTTTACTCACAGGGTACTTTCTTTGTATACATTCGACTATACGGGCCAAGCCCGGGATTTACGGGAAATCGCGGGTTTTCGTTTTCCGGCGATTAAACCTCTTTCATTAAGCGTCTCATCAAAAATGAAACCATCTTTGAAAACTACAAGTCTCATGCGTTTTAGTGGTGAAAAAATAATTTAAAAAATCTTTCGGGAAATGAGTTTACTCCCTGGGTACTTTCTTTGTATACTTTTGACTATACGGGCCAAGCCCGGGATTTACGGGAAATTGCGGGTTTTCGTTTGCCGGCGATTAAACTTCTTTTATTCAGCGTCTCATCAAAAATGAAAACATTTTTGAAATTTACAAGTCTTATGCGTTTTAGTGGTGAAAAAATAATTTAAAAAATCGTTCTGGAAATGAGTTTACTCACAGGGTACTTTCTTTGTATACTTTTGACTATACGGGCCGAGTCCGGGGTTTACGGGAAATGGCGGTTTTCGTTTGCCGGCGATTAAACTTCTTTTATTCAGCGTCTCATCAAAAATGAAAACATTTTTGAAAACTACAAGTCTCATGCGTTTTAGTGGTGAAAAAATAATTTAAAAAATCGTTCGGGAAATGAGTTTACTCCCTGGGTACTTTCTTTGTATACTTTTGACTATACGGGCCGAGTCCGGGATTTACGGGAAATCGCGGATTTTCGTTTGCCGGCGATTAAACTTCTTTTATTCAGCGTCCCATCAAATATGAAAATATTTTTGAAAACTACAAGTCTCATGCGTTTAGTGGTAAAAAAATAATATAAAAAATCGTTCGGGAAATGAGTTTACTCCCTGGGTACTTTCTTTGTATACTTTTGACTATACGGGCCAAGCCCGGGATTTACGGGAAATTGCGGGTTTTCGTTTGCCGGCGATTAAACTTCTTTTATTCAGCGTCTCATCAAAAATGAAAACATTTTTGAAAACTACAAGTCTCATGCGTTTTAGTGGTGAAAAAATAATTTAAAAAATCGTTCGGGAAGTGAGTTTACTCCCTGGGTACTTTCTTTGTATACTTTTGACTATACTGGCCAAGCCGGGATTTACGGGAAATCGCGGGTTTTCGTTTGCCGGCGATTAAACTTCTTTTATTCAGCGTCTCATCAAAAATGAAAACATTTTTGAAAACTACAAGTCTCATGCGTTTTAGTGGTGAAAAAATAATTTAAAAAATCGTTCGGGAAATGAGTTTACTCCCTGAGTACTTTCTTTGTATACTTTTGACTATACGGGCCGAGTCCGGGATTTACGGGAAATCGCGGATTTTCGTTTGCCGGCGATTAAACTTCTTTTATTCAGCGTCCCATCAAATATGAAAATATTTTTGAAAACTACAAGTCTCATGCGTTTAGTGGTAAAAAAATAATATAAAAAATCGTTCGGGAAATGAGTTTACTCCCTGGGTACTTTCTTTGTATACTTTTGACTATACGGGCCAAGCCCGGGATTTACGGGAAATGGCGGTTTTCGTTTGCCGGCGATTAAACTTCTTTTATTCAGCGTCTCATCAAAAATGAAAACATTTTTGAAAACTACAAGTCTCATGCGTTTTAGTGGTGAAAAAATAATTTAAAAAATCGTTCGGGAAATGAGTTTACTCCCTGGGTACTTTCTTTGTATACTTTTGACTATACGGGCCGAGTCCGGGATTTACGGGAAATCGCGGATTTTCGTTTGCCGGCGATTAAACTTCTTTTATTCAGCGTCCCATCAAATATGAAAATATTTTTGAAAACTACAAGTCTCATGCGTTTAGTGGTAAAAAAATAATATAAAAAATCGTTCGGGAAATGAGTTTACTCCCTGGGTACTTTCTTTGTATACTTTTGACTATACGGGCCAAGCCCGGGATTTACGGGAAATTGCGGGTTTTCGTTTGCCGGCGATTAAACTTCTTTTATTCAGCGTCTCATCAAAAATGAAAACATTTTTAAAAACTACAAGTCTTATGCGTTTTAGTGGTGAAAAAATAATTTAAATAATCGTTCTGGAAATGAGTTTACTCCTTGGGTACTTTCTTTGTATAGTTTTGACTATACGGGCCGAGTCCGGGATTTAGGGAAATCGCAGGTTTTAGTTTGCCGGCGATTAAACTTCTTTTTTTGAGCGTGTCATCAAAAATGAAAACATTTTTGAAAACTACAAGTCTCATGCGTTTTAGTGGTGAAAATGTAATTTAAAAAATCGTTCGGGAAATGAGTTTACGCCCTGGGTACTTTCTTTGTATACTTTTGACTATACGGGCCAAGCCCGGGATTTACTGGAAATCGCGGGTTTTCGTTTGCCGGCGATTAAACTTCTTTTATTCAGCGTCCCATCAAATATGAAAATATTTTTAAAAACTACAAGTCTTATGCGTTTTAGTGGTGAAAAAATAATTTAAAAAATCGTTCTGGAAATGAGTTTACTCACAGGGTACTTTCTTTGTATACATTCGACCATACGTGCCAAGCCCGGGATTTACGGGAAATCGCGGGTTTTCGTTTGCCGGCGATTAAAATGCTTTTATTCAGCGTCTCATCAAAAATGAAAACATTTTTAAAAACTACAAGTCTTATGCGTTTTAGTGGTGAAAAAATAATTTAAATAATCGTTCTGGAAATGAGTTTACTCCTTGGGTACTTTCTTTGTATAGTTTTGACTATACGGGCCGAGTCCGGGATTTAGGGAAATCGCAAGTTTTAGTTTGCCGGCGATTAAACTTCTTTTTTTGAGCGTCTCATCAAAAATGAAAACATTTTTGAAAACTACAAGTCTCATGCGTTTTAGTGGTGAAAAAGTAATTTAAAAAATCGTTCGGGAAATGAGTTTACGCCCTGGGTACTTTCTTTGTATACTTTTGACTATACGGGCCAAGCCAGGGATTTACTGGAAATGGCGGGTTTTCGTTTGCCGTCGATTAAACTTCTTTTATTCAGCGTCCCATCAAATATGAAAATATTTTTAAAAACTACAAGTCTTATGCGTTTTAGTGGTGAAAAAATAATTTAAAAAATCGTTTGGGAAATGAGTTTACTCCCTGGGTACTTTCTTTGTATACTTTTGACTATACGGGCCGAGTCCAGGATTTACAGGAAATCGCAGGTTTTCGTTTGCCGGCGATTAAACTTCTTTTATTCAGCGTCTCATCAAAAATGAAAACATTTTTAAATACTACAAGTCTCATACGTTTTAGTGGTAAAAAAGTAATTTAAAAAATCGTTCGGGAAATGAGTTTACTCCCTGGGTACTTTCTTTGTATACTTTTGACTATACCGGCCAAGCCCAGGATTTACGGGAAATCGCGGGTTTTCGTTTGCCGGCGATTAAACTTCTTTTATTCAGCGTCCCATCAAATATAAAAATATTTTTAAAAACTACAAGTCTAATGCGTTTTAGTGGTGAAAAAATAATTTAAAAAATCGTTCTGGAAATGAGTTTACTCACAGGGTACTTTCTTTGTATACATTCGACTATACGTGCCAAGCCCGGGATTTACGGGAAATCGCGGGTTTTCGTTTGCCGGCGATTAAACTGCTTTTATTCAGCGTCTCATCAAAAATGAAAACATTCTTGAAAACTACAAGTCTCATGCGATTTAGTGGTGAAATAATAATTTAAAAAATCGTTTGGGAAATGAGTTTACTCCCTGGGTACTTTCTTTGTATACTTTTGACTATACGGGCCGAGTCCAGGATTTACAGGAAATCGCAGGTTTTCGTTTGCCGGCGATTAAACTTCTTTTATTCAGCGTCTCATCAAAAATGAAAACATTTTTAAATACTACAAGTCTCATACGTTTTAGTGGTAAAAAAGTAATTTAAAAAATCGTTCGGGAAATGAGTTTACTCCCTGGGTACTTTCTTTGTATACTTTTGACTATACGGGCCGAGTCCGGGATTTAGCGATATCGCAGGTTTTCGTTTGCCGGCGATTAAACTGCTTTTTTTTCAGCGTCTCATCAAAAATGAAAACATATTTGAAAACTACAAGTCTCATGCGTGTTAGTGGTGAAAAAATAATTTAAAAAATCGTTCGGGAAATGAGTTTACTCCCGGGGTACTTTCTTTGTATACTTTTGACTATACGGGCCAAGCCGGGATTTACGGGAAATCGCGGATTTTCGTTTGCCGGCGATTAAACTTCTTTTATTCAGCGTCTCATCAAAAATGAAAACATTTTTAAAAACTACAAGTCTTATGCGTTTTAGTGGTGAAAAAATAATTTAAAAAATCGTTCTGGAAATGAGTTTACTCACAGGGTACTTTCTTTGTATACATTCGACTATACGTGCCAAGCCCGGGATTTACGGGAAATCGCGGATATTCGTTTGCCGGCGATTAAACTTCTTTTATTCCGCGTCTCATCAAGAATGAAAACATTTTTGAAAACTACAAGTCTCATGCGTTTTAGTGGTGAAAAAATAATTTAAAAAATCGTTCGGGAAATGAGTTTACTCCCTGGGTACTTTCTTTGTATACATTTGACTATACGGGCCGAGTTCGGGATTTACGGGAAATCGCGGATTTTCGTTTGCCGGCGATTAAACTTCTTTTATTCAGCGTCCCATCAAATATGAAAATATTTTTGAAAACTACAAGTCTCATGCGTTTAGTGGTAAAAAGATAATATAAAAAATCGTTCGGGAAATGAGTTTACTCCCTGGGTACTTTCTTTGTATACTTTTGACTATACGGGCCAAGCTCGGGATTTACGGGAAATTGCGGGTTTTCGTTTGCCGGCGATTAAACTTCTTTTATTCAGCGTCTCATCAAAAATGAAAACATTTTTGAAAACTACAAGTCTCATGCGTTTTAGTGGTGAAAAAATAATTTAAAAAATCGTTCGGGAAATAAGTTTACTCCCTGGGTACTTTCTTTGTATACTTTTGACTAATCGGGCGAAGCCGGGATTTACGGGAAATCGCGGGTTTTCGTTTGCCGGCGATTAAACTACTTTTATTCAGCGTCTCATCAAAAATGAAAACATTTTTAAAAACTACAAGTCTCATGCGTTTTAGTGGTGAAAAAATAATTTAAAAAATCGTTCGGGAAATGAGTTTACTCCCTGGGTACTTTCTTTGTATACTTTTAACTATACGGGCCAAGCCCGGGATTTACGGGAAATCGCGGGTTTTCGTTTGCCGGCGATTAAACTTCTTTTATTCAGCGTCTCATCAAAAATAAAAACATTTTTAAAAACTACAAGTCTTATGCGTTTTAGTGGTGAAAAAATAATTTAAAAAATCGTTCTGGAAATGAGTTTACTCCCTGGGTACTTTCTTTGTATACTTTTGACTATACGGGCCGAGTCCGGGATTTAGCGATATCGCAGGTTTTCGTTTGCCGGCGATTAAACTGCTTTTTTTTCAGCGTCTCATCAAAAATGAAAACATATTTGAAAATTACAAGTCTCATGCGTTTTAGTGGTGAAAAAATAATTTAAAAAATCGTTCGGGAAATGAGTTTACTCCCTGGGTACTTTCTTTGTATACTTTTGACTATACGGGCCAAGCCGGGATTTACGGGAAATCGCGGATTTTCGTTTGCCGGCGATTAAACTTCTTTTATTCAGCGTCTCATCAAAAATGAAAACATTTTTGAAAACTACAAGTCTCATGCGTTTTAGTGGTGAAAAAATAATTTAAAAAATCGTTCGGGAAATAAGTTTACTCCCTGGGTACTTTCTTTGTATACTTTTGACTGTTCGGGCGAAGCCGGGATTTACGGGAAATCGCGGGTTTTCGTTTGCCGGCGATTAAACTACTTTTATTCAGCGTCTCATCAAAAATGAAAACATTTTTAAAAACTACAAGTCTCATGCGTTTTAGTGGTGAAAAAATAATTTAAAAAATCGTTCGGGAAATGAGTGTACTCCCTGGGTACTTTCTTTGCATACTTTTGACTATACGGGCCAAGCCCGGGATTTACGGGAATTCGCGGGTTTTCGTTTGCCGGCGATTAAACTTCTTTTATTCAGCGTCTCATCAAAAATAAAAACATTTTTAAAAACTACAAGTCTTATGCGTTTTAGTGGTGAAAAAATAATTTAAAAAATCGTTCTGGAAATGAGTTTACTCCCTGGGTACTTTCTTTGTATACTTTTGACTATACGGGCTGAGTCCGGGATTTAGCGATATCGCAGGTTTTCGTTTGCCGGCGATTAAACTGCTTTTTTTTCAGCGTCTCATCAAAAATGAAAACATATTTGAAAACTACAAGTCTCATGCGTTTTAGTGGTGAAAAAATAATTTAAAAAATCGTTCAGGAAATGAGTTTACTCCCTGGGTACTTTCTTTGTATACTTTTGACTATACGGGCCAAGCCGGGATTTACGGGAAATCGCGGATTTTCGTTTGCCGGCGATTAAACTTCTTTTATTCAGCGTCTCATCAAAAATGAAAACATTTTTAAAAACTACAGGTCTTATGCGTTTTAGTGGTGAAAAAATAATTTAAAAAATCGTTCTGGAAATGAGTTTACTCACAGGGTACTTTCTTTGTATACATTCGACTATACGTGCCAAGCCCGGGATTTACGGGAAATCGCGGGTTTTCGTTTGCCGGCGATTAAACTTCTTTTATTCCGCGTCTCATCAAAAATGAAAACATTTTTGGAAACTACAAGTCTCATGCGTTTTAGTGGTGAAAAAATAATTTAAAAAATCGTTCGGGAAATGAGTTTACTCCCTGGGTACTTTCTTTGTATACTTTTGACTATACGGGCCAAGCCGGGATTTACGGGAAATCGCGGATTTTCGTTTGCCGGCGATTAAACTTCTTTTATTCAGCGTCTCATCAAAAATGAAAACATTTTTGAAAACTACAAGTCTCATGCGTTTTAGTGGTGAAAAAATAATTTAAAAAATCGTTCGGGAAATAAGTTTACTCCCTGGGTACTTTCTTTGTATACTTTTGACTGTTCGGGCGAAGCCGGGATTTACGGGAAATCGCGGGTTTTCGTTTGCCGGCGATTAAACTACTTTTATTCAGCGTCTCATAAAAAATGAAAACATTTTTAAAAACTACAAGTCTCATGCGTTTTAGTGGTGAAAAAATAATTTAAAAAATCGTTCGGGAAATGAGTGTACTCCCTGGGTACTTTCTTTGCATACTTTTGACTATACGGGCCAAGCCCGGGATTTACGGGAATTCGCGGGTTTTCGTTTGCCGGCGATTAAACTTCTTTTATTCAGCGTCTCATCAAAAATAAAAACATTTTTAAAAACTACAAGTCTTATGCGTTTTAGTGGTGAAAAAATAATTTAAAAAATCGTTCTGGAAATGAGTTTACTCCCTGGGTACTTTCTTTGTATACTTTTGACTATACGGGCTGAGTCCGGGATTTAGCGATATCGCAGGTTTTCGTTTGCCGGCGATTAAACTGCTTTTTTTTCAGCGTCTCATCAAAAATGAAAACATATTTGAAAACTACAAGTCTCATGCGTTTTAGTGGTGAAAAAATAATTTAAAAAATCGTTCGGGAAATGAGTTTACTCCCTGGGTACTTTCTTTGTATACTTTTGACTATACGGGCCAAGCCGGGATTTACGGGAAATCGCGGATTTTCGTTTGCCGGCGATTAAACTTCTTTTATTCAGCGTCTCATCAAAAATGAAAACATTTTTAAAAACTACAGGTCTTATGTGTTTTAGTGGTGAAAAAATAATTTAAAAAATCGTTCTGGAAATGAGTTTACTCACAGGGTACTTTCTTTGTATACATTCGACTATACGTGCCAAGCCCGGGATTTACGGGAAATCGCGGGTTTTCGTTTGCCGGCGATTAAACTTCTTTTATTCCGCGTCTCATCAAAAATGAAAACATTTTTGGAAACTACAAGTCTCATGCGTTTTAGTGGTGAAAAAATAATTTAAAAAATCGTTCGGGAAATGAGTTTACTCCCTGGGTACTTTCTTTGTATACTTTTGACTATACGGGCCAAGCCGGGATTTACGGGAAATCGCGGGTTTTCGTTTGCTGGCGATTAAACTTCTTTTATTCAGCGTCTCATCAAAAATGAAAACATTTTTAAAAACTACAAGTCTTATGCGTTTTAGTGGTGAAAAAATAATTTAAAAAATCGTTCTGGAAATGAGTTTACTCACAGGGTACTTTCTTTGTATACATTCGACTATACGGGCCAAGCCTGGGATTTACGGGAAATCGCGGGTTTTCGTTTTCCGGCGATTAAACCTCTTTCATTAAGCGTCTCATCAAAAATGAAAACATTTTTAAAAACTACAAGTCTCATGCGTTTTAGTGGTGAAAAAAAAATTTAAAAAATCGTTCGGGAAATGAGTTTACTCCCTGGGTACTTTCTTTGTATACATTCGACTATACGGGCCAAGCCCCGGATTTACGGGAAAACGCGGGATTTCGTTTGCCGGTGATTAAACCTCTTTCATTAAGCTTCTCATCAAAAATGAAAACATTTTTGAAAACTACAAATCTCATGCGTTTTAGTGGTGAAAAAATAATTTAAAAAATCGTTCGGGAAATGAGTGTACTCCCTGGGTACTTTCTTTGCATACTTTTGACTATACGGGCCAAGCCCGGGATTTACGGGAATTCGCGGGTTTTCGTTTGCCGGCGATTAAACTTCTTTTATTCAGCGTCTCATCAAAAATAAAAACATTTTTAAAAACTACAAGTCTTATGCGTTTTAGTGGTGAAAAAATAATTTAAAAAATCGTTCTGGAAATGAGTTTACTCCCTGGGTACTTTCTTTGTATACTTTTGACTATACGGTCTGAGTCCGGGATTTAGCGATATCGCAGGTTTTCGTTTGCCGGCGATTAAACTGCTTTTTTTTCAGCGTCTCATCAAAAATGAAAACATATTTGAAAACTACAAGTCTCATGCGTTTTAGTGGTGAAAAAATAATTTAAAAAATCGTTCGGGAAATGAGTTTACTCCCTGGGTACTTTCTTTGTATACTTTTGACTATACGGGCCAAGCCGGGATTTACGGGAAATCGCGGATTTTCGTTTGCCGGCGATTAAACTTCTTTTATTCAGCGTCTCATCAAAAATGAAAACATTTTTAAAAACTACAGGTCTTATGCGTTTTAGTGGTGAAAAAATAATTTAAAAAATCGTTCTGGAAATGAGTTTACTCACAGGGTACTTTCTTTGTATACATTCGACTATACGTGCCAAGCCCGGGATTTACGGGAAATCGCGGGTTTTCGTTTGCCGGCGATTAAACTTCTTTTATTCCGCGTCTCATCAAAAATGAAAACATTTTTGGAAACTACAAGTCTCATGCGTTTTAGTGGTGAAAAAATAATTTAAAAAATCGTTCGGGAAATGAGTTTACTCCCTGGGTACTTTCTTTGTATACTTTTGACTATACGGGCCAAGCCGGGATTTACGGGAAATCGCGGGTTTTCGTTTGCTGGCGATTAAACTTCTTTTATTCAGCGTCTCATCAAAAATGAAAACATTTTTAAAAACTACAAGTCTTATGCGTTTTAGTGGTGAAAAAATAATTTAAAAAATCGTTCTGGAAATGAGTTTACTCACAGGGTACTTTCTTTGTATACATTCGACTATACGGGCCAAGCCTGGGATTTACGGGAAATCGCGGGTTTTCGTTTTCCGGCGATTAAACCTCTTTCATTAAGCGTCTCATCAAAAATGAAAACATTTTTGAAAACTACAAGTCTCATGCGTTTTAGTGGTGAAAAAAAAATTTAAAGAATCGTTCGGGAAATGAGTTTACTCCCTGGGTACTTTCTTTGTATACATTCGACTATACGGGCCAAGCCCCGGATTTACGGGAAAACGCGGGATTTCATTTGCCGGTGATTAAACCTCTTTCATTAAGCTTCTCATCAAAAATGAAAACATTTTTGAAAACTACAAATCTCATGCGTTTTAGTGGTGAAAAAATAATTTAAAAAATCGTTCGGGAAATGAGTTTACTCCCTGGGTACTTTCTTTGTATACTTTTGACTATACGGGCCGAGTTCGGGATTTACGGGAGATCGCGGATTTTCGTTTGCCGGCGATTAAACTTCTTTTATTCAGCGTCCCATCAAATATGAAAATATTTTTGAAAACTACAAGTCTCATGCGTTTAGTGGTAAAAAGATAATATAAAAAATCGTTCAGGAAATGAGTTTACTCCCTGGGTACTTTCTTTGTATACTTTTGACTATACGGGCCAAGCCCGGGATTTACGGGAAATTGCGGGTTTTCGTTTGCCGGCGATTAAACTTCTTTTATTCAGCGTCTCATCAAAAATGAAAACATTTTTGAAAACTACAAGTCTCATGCGTTTTAGTGGTGAAAAAATAATTTAAAAAATCGTTCAGTAAGTGAGTTTACTCCCTGGGTACTTTCTTTGTATACTTTTTTGACTATACGGGCAAAGCCGGGATTTACGGGAAATCGCGGGTTTTCGTTTCCCGGCGATTAAACTTCTTTTATTCAGCGTCTCATCAAAAATGAAAACATTTTTAAAAACTACAAGTCTTATGCGTTTTAGTGGTGAAAAAATAATTTAAAAAATCGTTCTGGAAATGAGTTTACTCACAGGGTACTTTCTTTGTATACTTTTGACTATACGGGCCAAGCCGGGATTTACGGGAAATCGCGGATTTTCGTTTGCCGGCGATTAAACTTCTTTTATTCAGCGTCTCATCAAAAATGAAAACATTTTTGAAAACTACAAGTCTCATGCGTTTTAGTGGTGAAAAAATAATTTAAAAAATCGTTCGGGAAATAAGTTTACTCCCTGGGTACTTTCTTTGTATACTTTTGACTGTTCGGGCGAAGCCGGGATTTACGGGAAATCGCGGGTTTTCGTTTGCCGGCGATTAAACTACTTTTATTCAGCGTCTCATCAAAAATGAAAACATTTTTAAAAACTACAAGTCTCATGCGTTTTAGTGGTGAAAAAATAATTTAAAAAATCGTTCGGGAAATGAGTGTACTCCCTGGGTACTTTCTTTGCATACTTTTGACTATACGGGCCAAGCCCGGGATTTACGGGAATTCGCGGGTTTTCGTTTGCCGGCGATTAAACTTCTTTTATTCAGCGTCTCATCAAAAATAAAAACATTTTTAAAAACTACAAGTCTTATGCGTTTTAGTGGTGAAAAAATAATTTAAAAAATCGTTCTGGAAATGAGTTTACTCCCTGGGTACTTTCTTTGTATACTTTTGACTATACGGGCTGAGTCCGGGATTTAGCGATATCGCAGGTTTTCGTTTGCCGGCGATTAAACTGCTTTTTTTTCAGCGTCTCATCAAAAATGAAAACATATTTGAAAACTACAAGTCTCATGCGTTTTAGTGGTGAAAAAATAATTTAAAAAATCGTTCAGGAAATGAGTTTACTCCCTGGGTACTTTCTTTGTATACTTTTGACTATACGGGCCAAGCCGGGATTTACGGGAAATCGCGGATTTTCGTTTGCCGGCGATTAAACTTCTTTTATTCAGCGTCTCATCAAAAATGAAAACATTTTTAAAAACTACAGGTCTTATGCGTTTTAGTGGTGAAAAAATAATTTAAAAAATCGTTCTGGAAATGAGTTTACTCACAGGGTACTTTCTTTGTATACATTCGACTATACGTGCCAAGCCCGGGATTTACGGGAAATCGCGGGTTTTCGTTTGCCGGCGATTAAACTTCTTTTATTCCGCGTCTCATCAAAAATGAAAACATTTTTGGAAACTACAAGTCTCATGCGTTTTAGTGGTGAAAAAATAATTTAAAAAATCGTTCGGGAAATGAGTTTACTCCCTGGGTACTTTCTTTGTATACTTTTGACTATACGGGCCAAGCCGGGATTTACGGGAAATCGCGGATTTTCGTTTGCCGGCGATTAAACTTCTTTTATTCAGCGTCTCATCAAAAATGAAAACATTTTTGAAAACTACAAGTCTCATGCGTTTTAGTGGTGAAAAAATAATTTAAAAAATCGTTCGGGAAATAAGTTTACTCCCTGGGTACTTTCTTTGTATACTTTTGACTGTTCGGGCGAAGCCGGGATTTACGGGAAATCGCGGGTTTTCGTTTGCCGGCGATTAAACTACTTTTATTCAGCGTCTCATCAAAAATGAAAACATTTTTAAAAACTACAAGTCTCATGCGTTTTAGTGGTGAAAAAATAATTTAAAAAATCGTTCGGGAAATGAGTGTACTCCCTGGGTACTTTCTTTGCATACTTTTGACTATACGGGCCAAGCCCGGGATTTACGGGAATTCGCGGGTTTTCGTTTGCCGGCGATTAAACTTCTTTTATTCAGCGTCTCATCAAAAATAAAAACATTTTTAAAAACTACAAGTCTTATGCGTTTTAGTGGTGAAAAAATAATTTAAAAAATCGTTCTGGAAATGAGTTTACTCCCTGGGTACTTTCTTTGTATACTTTTGACTATACGGGCTGAGTCCGGGATTTAGCGATATCGCAGGTTTTCGTTTGCCGGCGATTAAACTGCTTTTTTTTCAGCGTCTCATCAAAAATGAAAACATATTTGAAAACTACAAGTCTCATGCGTTTTAGTGGTGAAAAAATAATTTAAAAAATCGTTCGGGAAATGAGTTTACTCCCTGGGTACTTTCTTTGTATACTTTTGACTATACGGGCCAAGCCGGGATTTACGGGAAATCGCGGATTTTCGTTTGCCGGCGATTAAACTTCTTTTATTCAGCGTCTCATCAAAAATGAAAACATTTTTAAAAACTACAGGTCTTATGTGTTTTAGTGGTGAAAAAATAATTTAAAAAATCGTTCTGGAAATGAGTTTACTCACAGGGTACTTTCTTTGTATACATTCGACTATACGTGCCAAGCCCGGGATTTACGGGAAATCGCGGGTTTTCGTTTGCCGGCGATTAAACTTCTTTTATTCCGCGTCTCATCAAAAATGAAAACATTTTTGGAAACTACAAGTCTCATGCGTTTTAGTGGTGAAAAAATAATTTAAAAAATCGTTCGGGAAATGAGTTTACTCCCTGGGTACTTTCTTTGTATACTTTTGACTATACGGGCCAAGCCGGGATTTACGGGAAATCGCGGGTTTTCGTTTGCTGGCGATTAAACTTCTTTTATTCAGCGTCTCATCAAAAATGAAAACATTTTTAAAAACTACAAGTCTTATGCGTTTTAGTGGTGAAAAAATAATTTAAAAAATCGTTCTGGAAATGAGTTTACTCACAGGGTACTTTCTTTGTATACATTCGACTATACGGGCCAAGCCTGGGATTTACGGGAAATCGCGGGTTTTCGTTTTCCGGCGATTAAACCTCTTTCATTAAGCGTCTCATCAAAAATGAAAACATTTTTAAAAACTACAAGTCTCATGCGTTTTAGTGGTGAAAAAAAAATTTAAAAAATCGTTCGGGAAATGAGTTTACTCCCTGGGTACTTTCTTTGTATACATTCGACTATACGGGCCAAGCCCCGGATTTACGGGAAAACGCGGGATTTCGTTTGCCGGTGATTAAACCTCTTTCATTAAGCTTCTCATCAAAAATGAAAACATTTTTGAAAACTACAAATCTCATGCGTTTTAGTGGTGAAAAAATAATTTAAAAAATCGTTCGGGAAATGAGTGTACTCCCTGGGTACTTTCTTTGCATACTTTTGACTATACGGGCCAAGCCCGGGATTTACGGGAATTCGCGGGTTTTCGTTTGCCGGCGATTAAACTTCTTTTATTCAGCGTCTCATCAAAAATAAAAACATTTTTAAAAACTACAAGTCTTATGCGTTTTAGTGGTGAAAAAATAATTTAAAAAATCGTTCTGGAAATGAGTTTACTCCCTGGGTACTTTCTTTGTATACTTTTGACTATACGGTCTGAGTCCGGGATTTAGCGATATCGCAGGTTTTCGTTTGCCGGCGATTAAACTGCTTTTTTTTCAGCGTCTCATCAAAAATGAAAACATATTTGAAAACTACAAGTCTCATGCGTTTTAGTGGTGAAAAAATAATTTAAAAAATCGTTCGGGAAATGAGTTTACTCCCTGGGTACTTTCTTTGTATACTTTTGACTATACGGGCCAAGCCGGGATTTACGGGAAATCGCGGATTTTCGTTTGCCGGCGATTAAACTTCTTTTATTCAGCGTCTCATCAAAAATGAAAACATTTTTAAAAACTACAGGTCTTATGCGTTTTAGTGGTGAAAAAATAATTTAAAAAATCGTTCTGGAAATGAGTTTACTCACAGGGTACTTTCTTTGTATACATTCGACTATACGTGCCAAGCCCGGGATTTACGGGAAATCGCGGGTTTTCGTTTGCCGGCGATTAAACTTCTTTTATTCCGCGTCTCATCAAAAATGAAAACATTTTTGGAAACTACAAGTCTCATGCGTTTTAGTGGTGAAAAAATAATTTAAAAAATCGTTCGGGAAATGAGTTTACTCCCTGGGTACTTTCTTTGTATACTTTTGACTATACGGGCCAAGCCGGGATTTACGGGAAATCGCGGGTTTTCGTTTGCTGGCGATTAAACTTCTTTTATTCAGCGTCTCATCAAAAATGAAAACATTTTTAAAAACTACAAGTCTTATGCGTTTTAGTGGTGAAAAAATAATTTAAAAAATCGTTCTGGAAATGAGTTTACTCACAGGGTACTTTCTTTGTATACATTCGACTATACGGGCCAAGCCTGGGATTTACGGGAAATCGCGGGTTTTCGTTTTCCGGCGATTAAACCTCTTTCATTAAGCGTCTCATCAAAAATGAAAACATTTTTGAAAACTACAAGTCTCATGCGTTTTAGTGGTGAAAAAAAAATTTAAAAAATCGTTCGGGAAATGAGTTTACTCCCTGGGTACTTTCTTTGTATACATTCGACTATACGGGCCAAGCCCCGGATTTACGGGAAAACGCGGGATTTCATTTGCCGGTGATTAAACCTCTTTCATTAAGCTTCTCATCAAAAATGAAAACATTTTTGAAAACTACAAATCTCATGCGTTTTAGTGGTGAAAAAATAATTTAAAAAATCGTTCGGGAAATGAGTTTACTCCCTGGGTACTTTCTTTGTATACTTTTGACTATACGGGCCGAGTTCGGGATTTACGGGAGATCGCGGATTTTCGTTTGCCGGCGATTAAACTTCTTTTATTCAGCGTCCCATCAAATATGAAAATATTTTTGAAAACTACAAGTCTCATGCGTTTAGTGGTAAAAAGATAATATAAAAAATCGTTCAGGAAATGAGTTTACTCCCTGGGTACTTTCTTTGTATACTTTTGACTATACGGGCCAAGCCCGGGATTTACGGGAAATTGCGGGTTTTCGTTTGCCGGCGATTAAACTTCTTTTATTCAGCGTCTCATCAAAAATGAAAACATTTTTGAAAACTACAAGTCTCATGCGTTTTAGTGGTGAAAAAATAATTTAAAAAATCGTTCAGTAAGTGAGTTTACTCCCTGGGTACTTTCTTTGTATACTTTTTTGACTATACGGGCAAAGCCGGGATTTACGGGAAATCGCGGGTTTTCGTTTCCCGGCGATTAAACTTCTTTTATTCAGCGTCTCATCAAAAATGAAAACATTTTTAAAAACTACAAGTCTTATGCGTTTTAGTGGTGAAAAAATAATTTAAAAAATCGTTCTGGAAATGAGTTTACTCACAGGGTACTTTCTTTGTATACTTTTGACTATACGGGCCGAGTCCGGGGTTTACGGGAAATGGCGGTTTTCATTTGCCGGCGATTAAGCTTCTTTTACTCAGCGTCTCATCAAAAATGAAAACATTTTTGAAAACTACAAGTCTCATGCGTTTTAGTGGTGAAAAAATAATTTAAAAAATCGTTCGGGAAATGAGTTTACTCCCTGGGTACTTTCTTTGTATACTTTTGACTATACGGGCCGAGTCCGGGATTTACGGGAAATCGCGGATTTTCGTTTGCCGGCGATTAAACTTCTTTTATTCAGCGTCCCATCAAATATGAAAATATATTTAAAAACTACAAGTCTCATGCGTTTAGTGGTAAAAAAATAATATAAAAAATCGTTCGGGAAATGAGTTTACTCCCTTGGTACTTTCTTTGTATACTTTTGACTATACGGGCCAAGCCCGGGATTTACGGGAAATTGCGGGTTTTCGTTTGCCGGCGATTAAACTTCTTTTATTCAGCGTCTCATCAAAAATGAAAACATTTTTAAAAACTACAAGTCTTATGCGTTTTAGTGGTGAAAAAATAATTTAAAAAATCGTTCTGGAAATGAGTTTACTCACAGGGTACTTTCTTTGTATACATTCGACTATACGTGCCAAGCCCGGGATTTACGGGAAATCGCGGGTTTTCGTTTGCCGGCGATTATACTGCTTTTATTCAGCGTCTCATCAAAAATGAAAACATTCTTGAGAACTACAAGTCTCATGCGTTTTAGTGGTGAAATAATAATTTAAAAAATCGTTTGGAAAATGAGTTTACTCCCTGGGTACTTTCTTTGTATACTTTTGACTATACGGGCTGAGTCCAGGATTTACGGGAAATCGCGGGTTTTCGTTTGCCGGCGATTAAACTTCTTTTATTCCGCGTCTCATCAAAAATGAAAACATTTTTGAAAACTACAAGTCTTATGCGTTTTAGTGGTGAAAAAATAATTTAAAAAATCGTTCTGGAAATGAGTTTACTCCCTGGGTACTTTCTTTGTATACTTTTGACTATACGGGCCGAGTCCGGGATTTAGCGATATCGCAGGTTTTCGTTTGCCGGCGATTAAACTGCTTTTTTTTCAGCGTCTCATCAAAAATGAAAACATATTTGAAAACTACAAGTCTCATGCGTTTTAGTGGTGAAAAAATAATTTAAAAAATCGTTCGGGAAATGAGTTTACTCCCTGGGTACTTTCTTTGTATACTTTTGACTATACGGGCCGAGTCCGGGGTTTACGGGAAATGGCGGTTTTCGTTTGCCGGCGATTAAGCTTCTTTTACTCAGCGTCTCATCAAAAATGAAAACATTTTTGAAAACTACAAGTCTCATGCGTTTTAGTGGTGAAAAAATAATTTAAAAAATCGTTCGGGAAATGAGTTTACTCCCTGGGTACTTTCTTTGTATACTTTTGACTATACGGGCCGAGTCCGGGATTTACGGGAAATCGCGGATTTTCGTTTGCCGGCGATTAAACTTCTTTTATTCAGCGTCCCATCAAATATGAAAATATATTTGAAAACTACAAGTCTCATGCGTTTAGTGGTAAAAAAATAATATAAAAAATCGTTCGGGAAATGAGTTTACTTCCTTGGTACTTTCTTTGTATACTTTTGACTATACGGGCCAAGCCCGGGATTTACGGGAAATTGCGGGTTTTCGTTTGCCGGCGATTAAACTTCTTTTATTCAGCGTCTCATCAAAAATGAAAACATTTTTAAAAACTACAAGTCTTATGCGTTTTAGTGGTGAAAAAATAATTTAAAAAATCGTTCTGGAAATGAGTTTACTCACAGGGTACTTTCTTTGTATACATTCGACTATACGTGCCAAGCCCGGGATTTACGGGAAATCGCGGGTTTTCGTTTGCCGGCGATTATACTGCTTTTATTCAGCGTCTCATCAAAAATGAAAACATTCTTGAGAACTACAAGTCTCATACGTTTTAGTGGTGAAATAATAATTTAAAAAATCGTTTGGGAAATGAGTTTACTCCCTGGGTACTTTCTTTGTATACTTTTGACTATACGGGCTGAGTCCAGGATTTACGGGAAATCGCGGGTTTTCGTTTGCCGGCGATTAAACTTCTTTTATTCCGCGTCTCATCAAAAATGAAAACATTTTTGAAAACTACAAGTCTTATGCGTTTTAGTGGTGAAAAAATAATTTAAAAAATCGTTCTGGAAATGAGTTTACTCCCTGGGTACTTTCTTTGTATACTTTTGACTATACGGGCCGAGTCCGGGATTTAGCGATATCGCAGGTTTTCGTTTGCCGGCGATTAAACTGCTTTTTTTTCAGCGTCTCATCAAAAATGAAAACATATTTGAAAACTACAAGTCTCATGCGTTTTAGTGGTGAAAAAATAATTTAAAAAATCGTTCGGGAAATGAGTTTACTCCCTGGGTACTTTCTTTGTATACTTTTGACTATACGGGCCGAGTCCGGGATTTACGGGAAATCGCGGATTTTCGTTTGCCGGCGATTAAACTTCTTTTATTCAGCTTCCCATCAAATATGAAAATATTTTTGAAAACTACAAGTCTCATGCGTTTAGTGGTAAAAAGATAATATAAAAAATCGTTCGGGAAATGAGTTTACTCCCTGGGTACTTTCTTTGTATACTTTTGACTATACGGGCCAAGCCCGGGATTTACGGGAAATTGCGGGTTTTCGTTTGCCGGCGATTAAACTTCTTTTATTCAGCGTCTCATCAAAAATGAAAACATTTTTGAAAACTACAAGTCTCATGTGTTTTAGTGGTGAAAAAATAATTTAAAAAATCGTTCGGTAAGTGAGTTTACTCCCTGGGTACTTTCTTTGTATACTTTTTTGACTATACGGGCAAAGCCGGGATTTACAAGAAATCGCGGGTTTTCGTTTGCCGGCGATTAAACTTCTTTTATTCAGCGTCTCATCAAAAATGAAAACATTTTTAAAAACTACAAGTCTTATGCGTTTTAGTGGTGAAAAAATAATTTTAAAAATCGTTCTGGAAATGAGTTTACTCACAGGGTACTTTCTTTGTATACTTTTGACTATACGGGCCGAGTCCGGGGTTTACGGGAAATGGCGGTTTTCGTTTGCCGGCGATTAAGCTTCTTTTATTCAGCGTCTCATCAAAAATGAAAACATATTTGAAAACTACAATCTCATGCGTTTTGGTGGTGAAAAAATAATTTAAAAAATCGTTCGGGAAATGAGTTTCCTCCCTGGGTACTTTCTTTGTATACTTTTGACTATACGGGCCGAGTCCGGGGTTTACGGGAAATGGCGGTTTTCGTTTGCCGGCGATTAAACTTCTTTTATTCAGCGTCCCATCAAATATGAAAATATTTTTGAAAACTACAAGTCTCATGCGTTTAGTGGTAAAAAAATAATATAAAAAATCGTTCGGGAAATGAGTTTACTTCCTGGGTACTTTCTTTGTATACTTTTGACTATACGGGCCAAGCCCGGGATTTACGGGAAATTGCGGGTTTTCGTTTGCCGGCGATTAAACTTCTTTTATTCAGCGTCTCATCAAAAATGAAAACATTTTTGAAAACTACAAGTCTCATGCGTTTTAGTGGTGAAAAAATAATTTAAAAAATCGTTCGGGAAATGAGTTTACTTCCTGGGTACTTTCTTTGTATACTTTTGACTATTCGGGCCGAGTCCGGGATTTACGGGAAATCGCGGATTTTCGTTTGCCGGCGATTAAACTTCTTTTATTCAGCGTCCCATCAAATATGAAAATATTTTTGAAAACTACAAGTCTCATGTGTTTTAGTGGTGAAAAAATAATTTAAAAAATCGTTCGGTAAGTGAGTTTACTCCCTGGGTACTTTCTTTGTATACTTTTTTGACTATACGGGCAAAGCCGGGATTTACGGGAAATCGCGGGTTTTCGTTTGCCGGCGATTAAACTTCTTTTATTCAGCGTCTCATCAAAAATGAAAACATTTTTAAAAACTACAAGTCTTATGCGTTTTAGTGGTGAAAAAATAATTTTAAAAATCGTTGTGGAAATGAGTTTACTCACAGGGTACTTTCTTTGTATACTTTTGACTATACGGGCCGAGTCCGGGGTTTACGGGAAATGGCGGTTTTCGTTTGCCGGCGATTAAGCTTCTTTTATTCAGCGTCTCATCAAAAATGAAAACATATTTGAAAACTACAATCTCATGCGTTTTAGTGGTGAAAAAATAATTTAAAAAATCGTTCGGGAAATGAGTTTCCTCCCTGGGTAGTTTCTTTGTATACTTTTGACTATACGGGCCGAGTCCGGGATTTACGGGAAATCGCGGATTTTCGTTTGCCGGCGATTAAACTTCTTTTATTCAGCGTCCCATCAAATATGAAAATATTTTTGAAAACTACAAGTCTCATGCGTTTAGTGGTAAAAAAATAATATAAAAAATCGTTCGGGAAATGAGTTTACTTCCTGGGTACTTTCTTTGTATACTTTTGACTATACGGGCCAAGCCCGGGATTTACGGGAAATTGCGGGTTTTCGTTTGCCGGCGATTAAACTTCTTTTATTCAGCGTCTCATCAAAAATGAAAACATTTTTGAAAACTACAAGTCTCATGCGTTTTAGTGGTGAAAAAATAATTTAAAAAATCGTTCGGGAAATGAGTTTACTTCCTGGGTACTTTCTTTGTATACTTTTGACTATTCGGGCCGAGTCCGGGATTTACGGGAAATCGCGGATTTTCGTTTGCCGGCGATTAAACTTCTTTTATTCAGCGTCCCATCAAATATGAAAATATTTTTGAAAACTACAAGTCTCATGCGTTTAGTGGTAAAAAAATAATATAAAAAATCGTTCGGGAAATGAGTTTACTCACTGGGTACTTTCTTTGTATACTTTTGACTATACGGGCCAAGCCCGGGATTTACGGGAAATTGCGGGTTTTCGTTTGCCGGCGATTAAACTTCTTTTATTCAGCGTCTTATCAAAAATGAAAACATTTTTAAAAACTACAAGTCTTATGCGTTTTAGTGGTGAAAAAATAATTTAAAAAACCGTTCTGGAAATGAGTTTACTCACAGGGTACTTTCTTTGTATACTTTTGACTATACGGGCAAAGCCGGGATTTACGGGAAATCGCGGGTTTTCGTTTGCCGGCGATTAAACTTCTTTTATTCAGCGTCTCATCAAAAATGAAAACATTTTTAAAAACTACAAGTCTTATGCGTTTTAGTGGTGAAAAAATGATTTAAAAAATCGTTCTGGAAATGAGTTTACTCCCTGGGTACTTTCTTTGTATACTTTTGACTATACGGGCCAAGCCCGGGATTTACGGGAAATTGCGGGTTTTCGTTTGCCGGCGATTAAACTTCTTTTATTCAGCGTCTCATCAAAAATGAAAACATTTTTAAAAACTACAAGTCTTATGCGTTTTAGTGGTGAAAAAATAGTTTAAAAAATCGTTCTGGAAATGAGTTTACTCACAGGGTACTTTCTTTGTATACATTCGACTATACGTGCCAAGCCCGGGATTTACGGGAAATCGCGGGTTTTCGTTTGCCGGCGATTATACTGCTTTTATTCAGCGTCTCATCAAAAATGAAAACATTCTTGAGAACTACAAGTCTCATGCGTTTTAGTGGTGAAATAATAATTTAAAAAATCGTTTGGGAAATGAGTTTACTCCCTGGGTACTTTCTTTGTATACTTTTGACTATACGGGCTGAGTCCAGGATTTACGGGAAATCGCGGGTTTTCGTTTGCCGGCGATTAAACTTCTTTTATTCCGCGTCTCATCAAAAATGAAATCATTTTTGAAAACTACAAGTCTTATGCGTTTTAGTGGTGAAAAAATAATTTAAAAAATCGTTCTGGAAATGAGTTTACTCCCTGGGTACTTTCTTTGTATACTTTTGACTCTACGGGCTGAGTCCAGGATTTACGGGAAATCGCGGGTTTTCGTTTGCCGGCGATTAAACTTCTTTTATTCAGCGTCCCATCAAATATGAAAATATTTTTGAAAACTACAAGTGTCATGCGTTTAGTGGTAAAAAGATAATATAAAAAATCGTTCAGGAAATGAGTTTACTCCCTGGGTACTTTCTTTGTATACTTTTGACTATACGGGCCAAGCCCGGGATTTACGGGAAATTGCGGGTTTTCGTTTGCCGGCGATTAAACTTCTTTTATTCAGCGTCTCATCAAAAATAAAAACATTTTTGAAAACTACAAGTCTCATGCGTTTTAGTGGTGAAAAAATAATTTAAAAAATCGTTCTGGAAATGATTTTACCCACAGGGTACTTTCTTTGTATACTTTTGACTATACGGGCCGAGTCCGGCGTTTACGGGAAATGGCGGTTTTCGTTTGCCGGCGATTAAACTTCTTTTATTCAGCGTCTCATCAAAAATGAAAACATTTTTGAAAACTACAAGTCTCATGCGTTTTAGTGGTGAAAAAATAATTTAAAAAATCGTTCGGGAAATGAGTTTACTCCCTGGGTACTTTCTTTGTATACTTTTGACTATACGGGCCGAGTCCGGGATTTACGGGAAATCGCGGATTTTCGTTTGCCGGCGATTAAACTTCTTTTATTCAGCGTCCCATCAAATAAGAAAATATTTTTGAAAACTACAAGTCTCATGCGTTTAGTGGTAAAAAAATAATATAAAAAATCGTTCGGGAAATGAGTTTACTCCCTGGGTACTTTCTTTGTATACTTTTGACTATACGGGCCAAGCCCGGGATTTACGGGAAATTGCGGGTTTTCGTTTGCCGGCGATTAAACTTCTTTTATTCAGCGTCTCATCAAAAATGAAAACAATCTTGAGAACTACAAGTCTCATGCGTTTTAGTGGTGAAATAATAATTTAAAAAATCGTTTGAGAAATGAGTTTACTCCCTGGGTACTTTCTTTGTATACTTTTGACTATACGGGCTGAGTCCAGGATTTACGGGAAATCGCGGGTTTTCGTTTGCCGGCGATTAAACTTCTTTTATTCAGCGTCTCATCAAAAATGAAAACATTTTTGAAAACTACAAGTCTCATGCGTTTTAGTGGTGAAAAAATAATTTAAAAAATCGTTCGGGAAATGAGTTTACTCCCTGGGTACTTTCTTTGTATACTTTTGACTATACGGGCCAAGCCGGGATTTACGGGAAATCGCGGGTTTTCGTTTGCCGGCGATTAAACTTCTTTTATTCAGCGTCTCATCAAAAATGAAAACTTTTTTGAAAACTACAAGTCTCATGCGTTTTAGTGGTGAAAAAATAATTTAAAAAATCGTTCGGGAAGTGAGTTTACTCCCTGGGTACTTTCTTTGTATACTTTTTTGACTATACGGGCCAAGCCGGGATTTACGGGAAATCGCGGGTTTTCGTTTGCCGGCTATTAAATTTCTTTTATTCAGCGTCTCACCAAAAATGAAAACATTTTTAAAAACTACAAGTCTTATGCGTTTTAGTGGTGAAAAAATAAATTAAAAAATCGTTCTGGAAATGAGTTTACTCACAGGGTACTTTCTTTTGTATACTTTTGACTATACGGGCCGAGTCCTGGGTTTACGGGAAATGGCGGTTTTCGTTTGCCGGCGATTAAACTTCTTTTATTCAGCGTGTCATCAAAAATGAAAACATTTTGAAAACTACAAGTCTTATGCGTGTTAGTGGTGAAAAAATAATTTAAAAAATCGTTCGGGAAATGAGTTTACTCCCTGGGTACTTTCTTTGTATACTTTTGACTATACGGGCCGAGTCCGGGATTTACGGGAAATCGCGGATTTTCGTTTGCCGGCGATTATACTGCTTTTATTCAGCGTCTCATCAAAAATGAAAACATTCTTGAGAACTACAAGTCTCATGCGTTTTAGTGCTGAAATAATAATTTAAAAAATCGTTCGGGAAATGAGTTTACTCCCTGGGTACTTTCTTTGTATACTTTTGACTATACGGGCCGAGTCCGGGATTTAGGGAAATCGCGGATTTTCGTTTGCCGGCGATTAAACTTCTTTTTTTCAGCGTCTCATCAAAAATGAAAACATTTTTGAAAACTACAAGTCTCATGCGTTTTAGTGGTGAAAAAGTAATTTAAATAATCGTTCGGGAAATAAGTTTACGCCCTGGGTACTTTCTTTGTATACTTTTGACTATACGGGCCAAGCCCGGGATTTACGGGAAATCGCGGGTTTTCGTTTGCCGGCGATTAAACTTCTTTTATTCAGCGTCCCATCAAATATGAAAATATTTTTAAAAACTACAAGTCTTATGCGTTTTAGTGGTGAAAAAATAATTTAAAAAATCGTTCTGGAAATGAGTTTACTCACAGGGTACTTTCTTTGTATACATTCGACTATACGTGCCAAGCCCGGCATTTACGGGAAATCGCGGGTTTTCGTTTGCCGGCGATTAAACTGCTTTTATTCAGCGTCTCATCAAAAATGAAAACATTTTTGAAATCTACAAGTCTCATGCGTTTTAGTGGTGAAAAAATAATTTAAAAAATCGTTCGGGAAGTGAGTTTACTCCCTGGGTACTTTCTTTGTATACTTTTTTGACTATACGGGCCAAGCCGGGATTTACGGGAAATCGCGGGTTTTCGTTTGCCGGCGATTAAACTTCTTTTATTCAGCGTCTCATCAAAAATGAAAACATTTTTAAAAACTGCAAGTCTCATGCGTTTAGTGGTAAAAAAATAATATAAAAAATCGTTCGGGAAATGAGTTTACTCCCTGGGTACTTTCTTTGTATACTTTTGACTATACGGGCCAAGCCCGGGATTTACGGGAAATTGCGGGTTTTCGTTTGCCGGCGATTAAACTTCTTTTATTCAGCGTCTCATCCAAAATGAAAACATTTTTAAAAACTACAAGTCTTATGCGTTTTAGTGGTGAAAAAATAATTTAAATAATCGTTCTGGAAATGAGTTTACTCCCTTGGTACTTTCTTTGTATAGTTTTGACTATACGGGCCGAGTCCGGGATTTAGGGAAATTGCAGGTTTTAGTTTGCCGGCGATTAAACTTCTTTTTTTCAGCGTCTCATCAAAAATGAAAACATTTTTGAAAACTACAAGTCTCATGCGTTTTAGTGGTGAAAAAGTAATTTAAATAATCGTTCGGGAAATGAGTTTACGCCCTGGGTACTTTCTTTGTATACTTTTGACTATACGGGCCAAGCCCGGGATTTACGGGAAATCGCGGGTTTTCGTTTGCCGGCGATTAAACTTCTTTTATTCAGCGTCCCATCAAATATGAAAATATTTTTAAAAACTACAAGTCTTATGCGTTTTAGTGGTGAAAAAATAATTTAAAAAATCGTTCTGGAAGTGAGTTTACTCACAGGGTACTTTCTTTGTATACATTCGACTATACGTGCCAAGCCCGGGATTTACGGGAAATCGCGGGTTTTCGTTTGCCGGCGATTAAACTGCTTTTATTCAGCGTCTCATCAAAAATGAAAACATTCTTGAAAACTACAAGTCTGATGCGATTTAGTGGTGAAATAATAATTTAAAAAATCGTTTGGGAAATGAGTTTACTCACTGGGTACTTTCTTTGTATACTTTTGACTATACGGGCCGAGTCCAGGATTTACGGGAAATCGCAGGTTTTTGTTTGCCGGCGATTAAACTTCTTTTATTCAGCGTCTCATCAAAAATGAAAACATTTTTAAAAACTGCAAGTCTCATGCGTTTAGTGGTAAAAAAATAATATAAAAAATCGTTCGGGAAATGAGTTTACTCCCTGGGTACTTTCTTTGTATACTTTTGACTATACGGGCCAAGCCCGGGATTTACGGGAAATTGCGGGTTTTCGTTTGCCGGCGATTAAACTTCTTTTATTCAGCGTCTCATCCAAAATGAAAACATTTTTAAAAACTACAAGTCTTATGCGTTTTAGTGGTGAAAAAATAATTTAAATAATCGTTCTGGAAATGAGTTTACTCCCTTGGTACTTTCTTTGTATAGTTTTGACTATACGGGCCGAGTCCGGGATTTAGGGAAATTGCAGGTTTTAGTTTGCCGGCGATTAAACTTCTTTTTTTCAGCGTCTCATCAAAAATGAAAACATTTTTGAAAACTACAAGTCTTATGCGTTTTAGTGGTGAAAAAATGATTTAAAAAATCGTTCTGGAAATGAGTTTACTCCCTGGGTACTTTCTTTGTATACTTTTGACTATACGGGCCAAGCCCGGGATTTACGGGAAATTGCGGGTTTTCGTTTGCCGGCGATTAAACTTCTTTTATTCAGCGTCTCATCAAAAATGAAAACATTTTTAAAAACTACAAGTCTTATGCGTTTTAGTGGTGAAAAAATAGTTTAAAAAATCGTTCTGGAAATGAGTTTACTCACAGGGTACTTTCTTTGTATACATTCGACTATACGTGCCAAGCCCGGGATTTACGGGAAATCGCGGGTTTTCGTTTGCCGGCGATTATACTGCTTTTATTCAGCGTCTCATCAAAAATGAAAACATTCTTGAGAACTACAAGTCTCATGCGTTTTAGTGGTGAAATAATAATTTAAAAAATCGTTTGGGAAATGAGTTTACTCCCTGGGTACTTTCTTTGTATACTTTTGACTATACGGGCTGAGTCCAGGATTTACGGGAAATCGCGGGTTTTCGTTTGCCGGCGATTAAACTTCTTTTATTCCGCGTCTCATCAAAAATGAAATCATTTTTGAAAACTACAAGTCTTATGCGTTTTAGTGGTGAAAAAATAATTTAAAAAATCGTTCTGGAAATGAGTTTACTCCCTGGGTACTTTCTTTGTATACTTTTGACTCTACGGGCTGAGTCCAGGATTTACGGGAAATCGCGGGTTTTCGTTTGCCGGCGATTAAACTTCTTTTATTCAGCGTCCCATCAAATATGAAAATATTTTTGAAAACTACAAGTGTCATGCGTTTAGTGGTAAAAAGATAATATAAAAAATCGTTCAGGAAATGAGTTTACTCCCTGGGTACTTTCTTTGTATACTTTTGACTATACGGGCCAAGCCCGGGATTTACGGGAAATTGCGGGTTTTCGTTTGCCGGCGATTAAACTTCTTTTATTCAGCGTCTCATCAAAAATAAAAACATTTTTGAAAACTACAAGTCTCATGCGTTTTAGTGGTGAAAAAATAATTTAAAAAATCGTTCTGGAAATGATTTTACCCACAGGGTACTTTCTTTGTATACTTTTGACTATACGGGCCGAGTCCGGCGTTTACGGGAAATGGCGGTTTTCGTTTGCCGGCGATTAAACTTCTTTTATTCAGCGTCTCATCAAAAATGAAAACATTTTTGAAAACTACAAGTCTCATGCGTTTTAGTGGTGAAAAAATAATTTAAAAAATCGTTCGGGAAATGAGTTTACTCCCTGGGTACTTTCTTTGTATACTTTTGACTATACGGGCCGAGTCCGGGATTTACGGGAAATCGCGGATTTTCGTTTGCCGGCGATTAAACTTCTTTTATTCAGCGTCCCATCAAATAAGAAAATATTTTTGAAAACTACAAGTCTCATGCGTTTAGTGGTAAAAAAATAATATAAAAAATCGTTCGGGAAATGAGTTTACTCCCTGGGTACTTTCTTTGTATACTTTTGACTATACGGGCCAAGCCCGGGATTTACGGGAAATTGCGGGTTTTCGTTTGCCGGCGATTAAACTTCTTTTATTCAGCGTCTCATCAAAAATGAAAACAATCTTGAGAACTACAAGTCTCATGCGTTTTAGTGGTGAAATAATAATTTAAAAAATCGTTTGAGAAATGAGTTTACTCCCTGGGTACTTTCTTTGTATACTTTTGACTATACGGGCTGAGTCCAGGATTTACGGGAAATCGCGGGTTTTCGTTTGCCGGCGATTAAACTTCTTTTATTCAGCGTCTCATCAAAAATGAAAACATTTTTGAAAACTACAAGTCTCATGCGTTTTAGTGGTGAAAAAATAATTTAAAAAATCGTTCGGGAAATGAGTTTACTCCCTGGGTACTTTCTTTGTATACTTTTGACTATACGGGCCAAGCCGGGATTTACGGGAAATCGCGGGTTTTCGTTTGCCGGCGATTAAACTTCTTTTATTCAGCGTCTCATCAAAAATGAAAACTTTTTTGAAAACTACAAGTCTCATGCGTTTTAGTGGTGAAAAAATAATTTAAAAAATCGTTCGGGAAGTGAGTTTACTCCCTGGGTACTTTCTTTGTATACTTTTTTGACTATACGGGCCAAGCCGGGATTTACGGGAAATCGCGGGTTTTCGTTTGCCGGCGATTAAATTTCTTTTATTCAGCGTCTCACCAAAAATGAAAACATTTTTAAAAACTACAAGTCTTATGCGTTTTAGTGGTGAAAAAATAAATTAAAAAATCGTTCTGGAAATGAGTTTACTCACAGGGTACTTTCTTTTGTATACTTTTGACTATACGGGCCGAGTCCTGGGTTTACGGGAAATGGCGGTTTTCGTTTGCCGGCGATTAAACTTCTTTTATTCAGCGTGTCATCAAAAATGAAAACATTTTGAAAACTACAAGTCTTATGCGTGTTAGTGGTGAAAAAATAATTTAAAAAATCGTTCGGGAAATGAGTTTACTCCCTGGGTACTTTCTTTGTATACTTTTGACTATACGGGCCGAGTCCGGGATTTACGGGAAATCGCGGATTTTCGTTTGCCGGCGATTATACTGCTTTTATTCAGCGTCTCATCAAAAATGAAAACATTCTTGAGAACTACAAGTCTCATGCGTTTTAGTGCTGAAATAATAATTTAAAAAATCGTTCGGGAAATGAGTTTACTCCCTGGGTACTTTCTTTGTATACTTTTGACTATACGGGCCGAGTCCGGGATTTAGGGAAATCGCGGATTTTCGTTTGCCGGCGATTAAACTTCTTTTTTTCAGCGTCTCATCAAAAATGAAAACATTTTTGAAAACTACAAGTCTCATGCGTTTTAGTGGTGAAAAAGTAATTTAAATAATCGTTCGGGAAATAAGTTTACGCCCTGGGTACTTTCTTTGTATACTTTTGACTATACGGGCCAAGCCCGGGATTTACGGGAAATCGCGGGTTTTCGTTTGCCGGCGATTAAACTTCTTTTATTCAGCGTCCCATCAAATATGAAAATATTTTTAAAAACTACAAGTCTTATGCGTTTTAGTGGTGAAAAAATAATTTAAAAAATCGTTCTGGAAATGAGTTTACTCACAGGGTACTTTCTTTGTATACATTCGACTATACGTGCCAAGCCCGGCATTTACGGGAAATCGCGGGTTTTCGTTTGCCGGCGATTAAACTGCTTTTATTCAGCGTCTCATCAAAAATGAAAACATTTTTGAAATCTACAAGTCTCATGCGTTTTAGTGGTGAGAAAATAATTTAAAAAATCGTTCGGGAAGTGAGTTTACTCCCTGGGTACTTTCTTTGTATACTTTTTTGACTATACGGGCCAAGCCGGGATTTACGGGAAATCGCGGGTTTTCGTTTGCCGGCGATTAAACTTCTTTTATTCAGCGTCTCATCAAAAATGAAAACATTTTTAAAAACTGCAAGTCTCATGCGTTTAGTGGTAAAAAAATAATATAAAAAATCGTTCGGGAAATGAGTTTACTCCCTGGGTACTTTCTTTGTATACTTTTGACTATACGGGCCAAGCCCGGGATTTACGGGAAATTGCGGGTTTTCGTTTGCCGGCGATTAAACTTCTTTTATTCAGCGTCTCATCCAAAATGAAAACATTTTTAAAAACTACAAGTCTTATGCGTTTTAGTGGTGAAAAAATAATTTAAATAATCGTTCTGGAAATGAGTTTACTCCCTTGGTACTTTCTTTGTATAGTTTTGACTATACGGGCCGAGTCCGGGATTTAGGGAAATTGCAGGTTTTAGTTTGCCGGCGATTAAACTTCTTTTTTTCAGCGTCTCATCAAAAATGAAAACATTTTTGAAAACTACAAGTCTCATGCGTTTTAGTGGTGAAAAAGTAATTTAAATAATCGTTCGGGAAATGAGTTTACGCCCTGGGTACTTTCTTTGTATACTTTTGACTATACGGGCCAAGCCCGGGATTTACGGGAAATCGCGGGTTTTTGTTTGCCGGCGATTAAACTTCTTTTATTCAGCGTCCCATCAAATATGAAAATATTTTTAAAAACTACAAGTCTTATGCGTTTTAGTGGTGAAAAAATAATTTAAAAAATCGTTCTGGAAGTGAGTTTACTCACAGGGTACTTTCTTTGTATACATTCGACTATACGTGCCAAGCCCGGGATTTACGGGAAATCGCGGGTTTTCGTTTGCCGGCGATTAAACTGCTTTTATTCAGCGTCTCATCAAAAATGAAAACATTCTTGAAAACTACAAGTCTGATGCGATTTAGTGGTGAAATAATAATTTAAAAAATCGTTTGGGAAATGAGTTTACTCACTGGGTACTTTCTTTGTATACTTTTGACTATACGGGCCGAGTCCAGGATTTACGGGAAATCGCAGGTTTTTGTTTGCCGGCGATTAAACTTCTTTTATTCAGCGTCTCATCAAAAATGAAAACATTTTTAAAAACTGCAAGTCTCATGCGTTTAGTGGTAAAAAAATAATATAAAAAATCGTTCGGGAAATGAGTTTACTCCCTGGGTACTTTCTTTGTATACTTTTGACTATACGGGCCAAGCCCGGGATTTACGGGAAATTGCGGGTTTTCGTTTGCCGGCGATTAAACTTCTTTTATTCAGCGTCTCATCCAAAATGAAAACATTTTTAAAAACTACAAGTCTTATGCGTTTTAGTGGTGAAAAAATAATTTAAATAATCGTTCTGGAAATGAGTTTACTCCCTTGGTACTTTCTTTGTATAGTTTTGACTATACGGGCCGAGTCCGGGATTTAGGGAAATTGCAGGTTTTAGTTTTCCGGCGATTAAACTTCTTTTTTTCAGCGTCTCATCAAAAATGAAAACATTTTTGAAAACTACAAGTCTCATGCGTTTTAGTGGTGAAAAAGTAATTTAAATAATCGTTCGGGAAATGAGTTTACGCCCTGGGTACTTTCTTTGTATACTTTTGACTATACGGGCCAAGCCCGGGATTTACGGGAAATCGCGGGTTTTCGTTTGCCGGCGATTAAACTTCTTTTATTCAGCGTCCCATCAAATATGAAAATATTTTTAAAAACTACAAGTCTTATGCGTTTTAGTGGTGAAAAAATAATTTAAAAAATCGTTCTGGAAGTGAGTTTACTCACAGGGTACTTTCTTTGTATACATTCGACTATACGTGCCAAGCCCGGGATTTACGGGAAATCGCGGGTTTTCGTTTGCCGGCGATTAAACTGCTTTTATTCAGCGTCTCATCAAAAATGAAAACATTCTTGAAAACTACAAGTCTGATGCGATTTAGTGGTGAAATAATAATTTAAAAAATCGTTTGGGAAATGAGTTTACTCACTGGGTACTTTCTTTGTATACTTTTGACTATACGGGCCGAGTCCAGGATTTACGGGAAATCGCAGGTTTTTGTTTGCCGGCGATTAAACTTCTTTTATTCAGCGTCTCATCAAAAATGAAAACATTTTTAAAAACTACAAGTCTCATGCGTTTTAGTGGTGAAAAAGTAATTTAAAAAATCGTTCGGGAAATGAGTTTACTCCCTGGGTACTTTCTTTGTATACTTTTGACTATACGGGCCAAGCCCGGGATTTACGGGAAATCGCGGGTTTTCGTTTGCCGGCGATTAAACTTCTTTTATTCAGCGTCTCATCAAAAATGAAAACATTTTTGAAAACTACAAGTCTCATGCGTTTTAGTGGTGAAAAAAAATTTTAAAAAATGGTTCGGGAAATGAGTTTACTCCCTGGGAGAGATAGGAAAATGGGGATCCTAGGACAGCGATTAATAATGTTGTGCACACTCCACGTCAATTTATAGATCATCCACGTCAAATCAACGATAGAAGAGTCAATAAAATCCATGTGCACTTTACCACTTTACGTTAAATAAGCGGGCATGCTCTATAATATCTGTCCAAAACCCCCTCCCCGGCCGTGTCCCCCTGGCCTCCTCCCCGTCCCCCGGGCCCCCACCCACCCTCCCCTGCAGTGTCCTATAATTTATAGTGTTATGTGTGTCTATAATGTCCTCTTGCCAGTGTGGTAATACCATCAATGATAATAAAACATAAATAAATAACAACACGCAAGCAGTTTTTGTTATCTTGTAAAACCATCTGTCAATCAAACGCTTATAACAATAGGATTTTACATACCAGAAAGTTGTTTACATAAGAAAAAATTCAAAACGAAAGTAGCCGTTGCTAAGGATATTTGGTATGTAAGGAATGCATTGTTTCTCTATTGTTATTCTGGCTTGATTGACATTTAATTGACGTCATTCTTTATCTAAACAAATACCATATGAAATAACCTGTTGTCATAACAATCACAAGAGCGATCTTTTCATCTTCGTGTGTAGGAGGAGTATCTTTGTGGTAAGGTGCAGTAATGTGTTTATCTGTAGTATCCACGTGGTGTACGGTAATGTGTTTATCAGGATGATCAGGATGGATATCAGGATGATCGGGTGTTACCGGCTTCTTTTTAGTTATCTTTTTATGTGATTCAGCTGTTTTTTCAATAACATTAACCTTTAGATTAATCCCAATGGTCAGATCTGCACCAGATATCAAAATCTTGTTGTTGTAACCCACCACACCGGTCTTAATTCTGAGATTCATGTCACTAGGTATCATATAAATACCTTGCCCAACCGAATAATCAACCTTACTTGAAGCGTAGTTTAACGTATCCTGATAACGTTTAATGTCCTCCTGAATATCGACCCTACGGTTAACAATATCCTCAAGGTTATTCATAAAAACTCTTTGGGCGGTCAGAGCACTTGAATCATTACCAAGGATGGAGGAGCGTGCCGAGGACTGAGAACTAAGAACAAGATAAGCATACGCCCTAACACTGCTTGAAATCTTTACAAGGCCTGTTTTTGTAAAGCCATTAGATTTTTCCACAATCCATCTTGTCATGGAGTCGTTTGTGAAATAACTTAACCCCGGAGTTGGATAGTTGTTACGTCTTTTTTGATATGAGCTGAAAAAGTATTGCCCCCTGTATTTCATAGGATTAGAATCAACGTCATATTCATCACATATTTTTAAAAACTCTTCGTTTGAATATGGATTATCGTATTGATTGAAACTATCCTCAAAGGGCAGAGGTGTTTGCAGGCGCTTAATGATTCGTCTAATGTGATAATACACATGAAAACGATATATCGACCTGACCATAGATCTACCATCATTAAGGTGTTCGGAACTTACACCACAGGCACTTGAAGCGCACCAAGTGGCGAAATTTAGCTGGGTTTGCCATAGTCTAAAAGGTTGCTCATTCCAAATTCTCATACGTTGCGCGTTCTGACTAAGTTCATAATTGGTAAAAATATTAGGAAGGGAAGCGGGGAAAGAGCCACTTTCAGACACAATAATGGCCTGTTTGTACAGATCCCTAGCGCCCAATATTTGAAGATCCAGCCCTCCATTTGGTTTATATGTCGCACTCGGGTTATATCTGAAAATGTCATCCATTCTTTGATTTAAATATATTCACAATCTCTAATATAATAATGTATATCACAATAAAGGACGTAAATAGCGAGAAGAAAATCTATTTGTATCAACCGATAGACAACTCGCATGGTACAAAGGAGGTTGCGATCGTGGAGACGTTTTCAGACAATGTCACATATGTGGTTGCAGCTCCAATAGATATACCATTGGCTGATGGAGTTACCACGGTTAGGTTACCACAGGGTCAGCAATACACGGGGAGGGAGTTGAATTCAATCGTGAGAGGTGATGTAAAATCAACACAACTAGCTAGAAACTCTAAGTTGAGTAAAATATTCAATATGGAGGGTGTAACGGAACTACATTTTAATCTTAATGAATTGGATAACTCGTTAAATCTTAAAGATGGTGAATATAGCAACAACCTGATGACATATCATATATCCGTGTATGGTGGTGATTTTACATATATTGAACCGAAAAATCCGCAATATAAGAAACTAAAGAAAGGTTTACTTCAATCACTTACCATGAGAGTCACAGGTCAGGATGGTAAGGTGCTATGGGGTGGTATGAAGACAACAGTTACCCTACACATAAGAGATACGGCGGACAGATGATACCGTAGCATTAACCGAATTAAAGTAAAATAAAATAAAAGTAATATGGAATAGCATGGAATACGGGAAAAAGTTAAACCCAGAGCGTTCACTTAGAACCGCACATGGCGTAAAAGGAACGCATCAAAAAGTAATTGTCACTCACAACCCAAGTGAGATTGATCAGAACCAGTTACTTCTGATTAGGTTCCCTAATTTAGGTAACGATGATGTCATTGTTCCCGGTACTTCGAAAATAAGTTTCGACATTGATCTCGAGTCAAAAGCTGACACGAAGAGAACATTGGTCTCTAACATAGGGAGGGCAATTGTTAAAAAGCTAGCTATCAAGTTCGAGGGTACCGAGATTCTAAGCATTGATGACTTTGACCTTTTCGGGTGCTACAGAGATTTATGGCTAACCAAGTCTGAAAAAAGAAATGCAATAAGACAAGGTATCATCTTTGATGAAGGGTGTACAGAAAACTGTATGAAACTGAGAGTTGGAGCTGCGGATAAAGACGCATCGGAGGTAGCGGACAAAGCTATTTATGATGCATACAAAAACAAGTTCACCATACCGCTGGATTTCGAAATGTTGGATAGCACGATTCCTTATTATCAGGCCGGATTAGGTAATAGGCTGTGTTATGAGATAACATTCAACAATTATGACAGGGTAGTGTTATCAACACCTACCAAACCTTCAGGTTCCGCTACGGCACCGGCACCGGATGCTAAATACAAAATCTCCAACATATCTCTCGAATATGAGATTGTGACACAACCCACACTTGCCAGATTCATCTCAAATGAATACCAAAACATGGCCGTGCTCTATGACAGATTCTTGAGACATAGACAAATTAGGGTGGATAAGTCAGACACAACTTGGAATTGGTCATTCAATACACCATGCAAGTCTCTGAAGGGCATATTGGTTCTGTTTGAGGATGAGAAAGCTTACAAACGAGATACAGGAAGGTTCTACAATCCTAAGATCAAAAAGGTATCCGCTATAGTTGAGGGTAAGCCTAACCAACTTTTCGCTCAGGGGATGCAACCGTTTGAGCATTATGGTGAAATTTGCAAGTATTTTGCGGAGGGCAAGCAAAGGGATGGCAACGCCGGTGAAATACAAAAACATCTGCAACTACATGATGTGAAGGTTGCGGACTACCTAACCACGAAATATGCTCTATGGCTGGATTTCAGAACCATAGATGAAAACTCACTACACGGGACTGGTCGACGGATTGAAAATGCGAGCGAGGGCATCACACTGCAAGTTGAAAAGACGGCCGAGGCAGCGGGATCCTTAAACGCTTACATATATCTAATAATGGATGCTCAATTAAATATTCAAAACGGTGAAATTATGGATGTACTATATTAAGATGGACTACATGAAAGATCCCCACACGGCACTATTCGTCGGTCCAACCGGCTGCGGAAAATCCAAACGCGTTGTAACGCTACTAGAGAGTGAATACTTTGATCACTTTGATTTCATTGTGATTATATGTCCAACATTAAGATGGAACAAGACATATATTTGTCGAAAATGGTTCCGGAGGGATAGATATGTTATTCTAATTGAGCCCATGGGCTTGTTGTATGAATGGATCCAAAAGATGACGGATTTATTCGCGGGATACAAAACATTATTCCTGATCGACGATATCATCGCGGATGAGAAACTGGACAAAAAGAGGCAACCACTGTTGGAGCTGGCCATCAGCGGTCGGCATCGAAACCACACCATGTGGCTACTCACACAATCATACACCGCGATACCGAAGAACTTACGAAGGCAGGCAAAAATGTTATATGTGTGGTATCCAAAGGATAGACATGATCTCACAACTATACACGAGGAGAATGATGTCATTGAATCATCGGAGATCCAGAAGTTTAAGGAAAGGCTAAAAGATGGCAAATACACACATTTAGTCATGAGAATAGAACATCCAAGAACTTATGTGATTTGCTAGATTGGACGTTTTTTTTTGTTACAAGAGTCTTGTAACAAAAAGTAACAGATCTATAGACTCCTATAAGACTATCCTATAATACTCCTATAGACTACTATAAGACTATCCTATAATACTCCTATAGACTACTATAGGACCATGATAGAATATATCAATTTCATAATATTAGTACTAATACTAGTAGTAGTACTTAGTTTTTGCTTTTTTTGTGTTAAAAAATACCTATCGCTATTGAAAATGGCTGAAACTGCAATTGACAACTTAATTTTTATTAAGGGTCCTACACCCGATGATGGCAAGAGGCAAAAATTGCTTGAGTGTGTGTTAACCGGAAATAGCAAGCTATACCTGGGTAAAATGTATACGGACGAGCAAATTCAAAAGCTCAAAGATGAAGAGGTAAAGAAACTCTTTAGTATCTATGAAGCTAAACTATCAGGTCAAATGGTGAAGTCTTTGGGGCAATCAATCATTCACATGTATTCCATGGGGGCCTGTACAGTCTTAGGAATAAACAATCAAGATGCATTGAGAGATGACCTGGAGAATGACCCATTCCTAAACTCCGCCCTTCAAAGGTTCACGTGCGATTTGTATTATAGATTCGGCTCATTCTTATCACCAATCAGTGTGGGTCTAATTACAGGTAGGCATTATATCGCCGGAAGAAATTTAAACGCAAATAATAATATAGATATAGATATAGATAATAAAGATGTCAGAGGAACAGACTCCTATTCAGGTGACAACGAAGAACCCTAAAAAGGTTGAATCTGGTAAGAGGTTGGCGGAATACAACCGTAAAAAGAGGGAGGAATATAAAAAATGGCTCATGGCACAGAATCAAGCACAGCCTACGCCTCAAGCACAAACACAGCCGACGCCTCAAGCACAAACACAGCCCGAAGATTCAAATGATATTGTAATAGATCTGGATTCTATGACCGAAGGCCCTAAACCAGATGGAGGGCCCATGAACTACACCATAATGGGGGGAGGAGTGATAGTACTAGTCTTAATTGGTGCTTATTTCGTGTATAAAAATAAGGACAAAAATATTAAGGTGAAGGGTACCCCACCACCCTCCGATCCTAAAAAAACCGTGAGAATAAGTAAACTTGAAATGGAATAAAGGGATAATATCGCGATATTATAATCTCGAAGTATATAAACATGGATAAGAAAAGTATAGTAAACGATATTTATAAGGCATCGGTCGTATGCGTTTTCGCCGTAGGCTATTCAATGCTCGGGAGAAAGGTATTAAAAATGACGCCACCCTCAATTCAGAAGTTTGACCTGGAAGATACAGGAAAGCTTGTAGCCATAGTCGCCGCAAGTGAAATGTCAAGAGAATATCTGGTTAAGCAGAAAATTATACCCGAAACTATAAATATATAATGTTGCGAATACTGGAATGGTTGGTCTGGGTTTTATGCCAGCGCAAGAAAGTTGAGAGGATTTTACCCAAGGTGGAATACATCGATACCGAGGTCATAGACGACTCTGATGTCATAGACTCCGAGGCTATCGTATTAAAATAACGCCACTATATTATACCGGATTATATAAACATGGCTTCAATTGCAATGATGTTGGGAGGTGCCTTCGCGAACGCTTTGGCCTTCACCGGATCAAGCTACCTCTTTTCAAGTTTATCAAAGGATAGGATAGATAAGGAACGGAAGCGGCATGATCTAGCCATAGAACAACTGCAGAAGGCTCAGGTTATATGGCAACGTAAAAGACAGGAGAGGGTTGACTTTATCAATAAGCAGCTCAGACTTGAGAAGAAGGCCGAGGGTAAATTCACGGAGCTGGATGACGCGATGCGGGAATATAAAAAAGTATTTGGAGGATCACCTCTCACAGATATTCCGCGCAGGCCCGTATTGAGCGACTTTTATACACCCAGCAATGGCCAGCATGAACGGGAATTGGCATTTATCGCGCTAAGCATGATCGGTGTCGGGGGCGCTGTGTGGTATTTCGAAAAATAGTACGATACCGCGGGTATTATGTTACATGACACATGTAACATATATTCCAGATTCCACTAACGCTTTGTAACCATGTAGGTGTATATCAGACCTCCGATTCCAACTATCAAAGCCCACAGGTTTTGACTCAACCAACCGACGGCTTCCTTTGCTCTATTTAGGATCCATGATACGATGGATCCAATTATACCCGGTAGGGACGCGGCCGCGCCACCGGCTAATCTACCCAGGAGAGATCCCAGGCCGCTCAGCTTTTTCTTTATCCATTCCCTCGCACCGCCCTCGGTTTTTTCATGATTTTTTGTATTACCGGTGGATGACCCCCCACCTCCGGGTGTCAAAGTTTCAACCAAAAGTCCGATAACCATCCCGAATGCCGTTAGTACGCTGACAACAGTGATACCCTGCTCACGGAATAGGGTTCGTATCTTTTCACCCAATGTAGTTTCTTTGTCAAGTACTTTTGTAATCGTCTCCCTGATGCTTTTTATTTGACTGTTAAGTTTACCTTTGAGAATATCGATAATCTCTTGCCGGCCTTTCAACTCATTTTGCAAACCTTTCAACCTTTCTTTCGCTTCATTTTGTTGTTCCTCGGTCATATTTGGTGTGTTTTCCATCTCTTCCAACTTGTTTTTTTCTCTGTCAATATGCTGTTCGAGCTGAACCTTTTTTGCAACTTCATCCTGAAGACTTCCTCTTATGTTTCTCAATGATCTATCCAATCCTAGCAATTCACGCATAGGATATTGAAATAGATCACCGGTCTGGGTTGCTTCATGGTCTACAGATTGTTTGACCAATGAAATTAAATCTTCCGTACTGTTTACCACATCCCCGGATATAGCTTCTAATTCTACATCACTTGCTGTTGTTATTTTAGATGACGAGGGTAATTCTTCTTGTATTTTGTTTAGCTTAGCAGCTTGTCGGGCTGTAATCTTACCTTTTGGTATGTCAAAGCCTAAATTACGCAGCCTTCTCTTGCCTAATATATCTGATATAGTACCGGTGGCCCTTAGTCTTCCATTGTTTGTCAAAGGTTCGTTTTTATCTCTGTAGTATAATTCACCATCCTTAATTTCAAAAAGGTCTGTATGTAGCACCTCAGGTTTTGACAGGGATCCTTCAGATAATCTATCATACAACACATCAACCATTTCCCGCAAAACTCTGGTACGTTGAGTGGAGCCTCCTCCGAATGATGTCTCCTTTTCATCAGGTGTGTGTATCTGTACCCGTGTGCGTTCCCTCGGTACCAGAGGTGTGGTGTCATCGTGACCCTCGTCGGGTTGGTCGTGGTCACCAAACGGATCAATATCAATGTCCGCCATTATTTTATTTAAAGGATAGTTTTTTCCTAATATAATAGAAATGGCAGAGAGTTCTAGTACCAGAGAAGAAGCGTTTAAAACGGATATATCCAATTCCCAACTTGAGGAGCGGCTGGTGAAATTACGAGGTAAGTTCCAAGAAATGGCGGAGAGTTCTAGTACCAGAGAAGAAGCGTTTAAAACGGATATATCCAATTCCCAACTTGAGGAGTTGGTGAAATTACGAGGCAAGTTCCAGGACAGGATACACGAACATGGGGGATCTCTGATCATATGGTCGATTCTGGAGGGATTATCCGGAACCGCGGCCATTACCGGCTCGATAGCGACCGCGGTGACCATTATTAGAAATTTGGGCGGTACCCATGGAAATTACATGTGGAATTCGGGTATGTGTCTATTGGGCTCGGCTTCCTATGCGGTTACCGCCCAATATGTTAGGACATATCGGGAGAAACTTATCAAATTAAGAGCCGCATATCGCGTTGTACAAAATGCCATCGATGTTTTCGATAAAACGCTACTCTGGCACGCTCGGATCCGCAGAGCCGATTTTGAGAATTTGTGTGATACGTATCATAGAACTCTCAAGGATCTGGATAAACTGGATATGGGTTATTTAGAGTAAAGTTTTTTTCTTTGTAGTAACCACACAATGGCAGAGATTTATCCGAAGCTACCCACGGCTCCCGAGTATTCGAGCGAGCAGGACAAGTTTAATACTAATACTGTGAACTCTCAACTTGGGGAGCTTAGAAAATTACGTGATAAGTTCAATACAAAATATGATAAATATAACAAGACGCTACACAGACTGGTGCTTTTAAATGCCAGCGCCACGGCCATAACCGTCGCTTCGGGCATAGGTTCGGTGGTAACCGGTGCCACGCTCATCGGAATCCCCGCTTCCGTGGGATTGGGAGCCGTAGCACTGTCGGGAACCATTTTCACGGGCTCCATCATGGCTCTGATTAAAAGATATCGGAGCAAACTTGACAAGGTCATGAAATTATATGATGTTGCCACGTCCGCCATCGCCGTGTTTGAAAACTCCGTCTCGCGGGCTCTGAATAATGACGACATTAGTCACATTGAATTTCAAACCCTGAGCGGTATATACTACGAGGCTCTGGACAAGATGACGAAAACCGACAGAAAGATGGAGAGCGAAACTCGCAACCAGTTTGAAAAAAGTCTAATGGATCAGGTTCAAAGCCTCAGAAGGACCGTAAATCAAGGTTAGTGATGTGTGCATGTACGCCGCTCGCATATTTCGTGTGGTACGATAAAAATTAATATGTAAGGCGGTTTGTGACATTATGTGGCGCGATCGTCCCCCAAGACTGAGCCATAGCGGCCCTATCTGCCGACCGACCCGCGCGATCCCCGGCATCATCTTTACCAGAAACAGGTAAAGATATCGTCCCCTTTTTCACCAACCTTGCACATAATCAGGAGGTAATTCTGTATCTTCAGGTATTAACATCAATTCCTCTTTTACAAAAGCCCGTCCGGGTCCGTCTTGAACATAGTACATTACACGGTTACCAGGTTGCGCTATTACCTCACGCAATCTATATGTGTTTTTCGACCATATTCTATCGGTTGCCCGTCTCCGCCCATCATCATGCTCTTCAGCAGGTTGTAGTAAATATCTATACAAGCCATCTTTAGCTAATTCTACTTCAGGTGGATAGCTCTCTTGATTAACCAAAGGCACCTCTTTCATTATAATAGCATCTTTTGGCTTCATATCAATCATCTGCGTCTTTGTATCGTTTAGCCTATCAATCAGTTTATACAGATGCTTAACCCATGTAGATGATACCTTTTCCGAATCATTCAGTTCTTGAGCATCTTGTATTTTGAATAAATTTTCCGCAAGTATCTTGTTCAACGCCTCAACAAAAGCTGTGTGCGTATGCTTATATTTTGTAGTCGCCCTTTTAATTTCAACCTTATGCTTCTCCAACAGCTTTGTCACATCTGCTTTGAATTCTTAACCGTTATCACATTGGAAAGTTTTCGGATAAGTTAATGGTCCTGCCTTGTAGATGTCCTCAATCATAGCGGCAACCTCTTTGGCTTTCTTACTCCTCAAAGGTCGGGCTACTTTGTATCTGGAAGCAGCATCGATTCCCGACAAAATGTACTTATATTTATTACCATACAGTATGTCACCGGGCATGTACAATAAATCGAATTGATGTAAATCATTAGGGGTGGTAACTTCATAATGTGGTCTTTCAACATGTTTTGGGGCGGGTAAATGTACTTGCCAAAATGCTTGTTTTGATAGCCACTTCTTAATCTCCTTTGGCCCGAAGCCGAATACTCTTAAATTCCGAACAGCCTTTTGTCCTTTCCATAAATTTTGAGGTTGATAGTAAGTCTCTTGAAGTTTAGAGTTTGACATGTTTTATTTATGCACACCTTTATTTATCTCCTTTTTGTTATGATGTGGTACGATAAAAGTGCTTAAAGTTTTTTATATTATATTAATATGTCAGACATGGATACCACACCAGATTACAAATTGATGAAACTGAGAGAGTTGCGAGAGGTTGCTAAATCCCGCGGAATTAAGTATATCGTGGGTATGAGAAAGGCTAAACTGGTTGAGGTGATTGAGAAGAATGATCTCGACCCATCCTACACCATCGATCTGGATACCAAGAAGGAATGGTATGGATACTGTTCAAGGTGGAGGTCGAAAAACAGGGAGGCATATCTAAAAGCTCAAAAACGTTATAACGACAAAAGATCCAAGTGATTGGGTATTTTTTTGTTACTCAGACGAGTAACAAATGTTGGTGGGTGGGTACCCATGGTGTACCGGTCACGACCCTCTAGGTGCCGGTGGGTGGGTACCCATGGTATATCGATGTATGTGTGATTTAGCGTGATGGTTGTATTACAAACGATGACACTCATTACACTCCAACACGGTGTACGATTTATAAAACCATCTTAAAGATTACAAAATCGTATATCACAACCAAGCATGTCTTCAGGAATCGTTCTCGATTTGATACACAGTAGAGAATATATTGATGACTCTGATCTTTTCACGGTCCCTGATTTAAGAGCCAGAGCGAGGTACCTTGGCCTACGTGGATACTCGCGGCTCAGAAGGTCTGAGCTTATCGAATTATTGTTATCAACAGTACCCGCAAGATATCCCGATATGACTTTGCCGCTCGTCCTAGGGATGCTGGATCTCGAAGTGACCGAATTTTCGGGACCCGTGATGAGACCAAATGTATCAGTGCCAAGACCGGTACCAGCACCGATTAGACCGGTACCAGCACGGGTTGAGGTTGATGATGAGGACGACGCAGACGATGACATTGATGAAGATGATAGATGTATCATTTGTCTTTCTAAACGAAAGACCGCCACCATTGTTCATGGTAGAACAGGGCATTTTTGCTGCTGTTTATCGTGCGCATATAAATTGGAGAAGAGTGGGGATAAATGCCCTATATGTCGCGCATCAATAGATCTTGTCATTAGACAATATATTTGAGGGGTCGGATTGTTAGGGCATTTTTTGTTACTCGGACGGGTAACAAATGTGATTCACGACCCTCGATACACCATGGGTGGTTACCCATGGTGTATCGATGTATGTATCACAAAGCGTGTTTTACTACAATTTAGCATGGTGGTTGCCCCACAAACTAGGACACTCACGACCCTCCAACACGGTTTACGATTTATAAAAATGGCTTAAAGATTACAAAATCGTATATCATAGCCAAGTAACAAATTTTATGAATCTTTTTTTTAGTTTCACGATTATAAAAAACCATCTTAAAGGTTCATAAATCGTATATCATAACCAAGCATGACTTCGAGAAATACAGTTGTTGAATTAAGAGCTCTCGCTAGAGAACGCGGCCTACGTGGCTACTCAAGGCTCAGAAAGGCCGATCTGATCGAATTATTGACACCCACTACTGTGTCAGCACCCGTAACCATGCCAAGACCCACTAGACCCGTACCCATGCCGAGACCCACTAGACCCGTACCCATGCCGAGACCCACTAGACCCGTACCCATGCCAAGACCGGTACCAGCACCCATACCCATGCGAAGACCCATACCAGCACCCATACCCATGCCAAGACCCATACCAGCACCTAGACCAGGCACTAGCCAACAAGACATGAATTTGAAAAGCAAGTTGATCGAATGGAGAGACTGGTTAATAAATCATGTACCTAAGGCTATTAAGGAGAAAGCGAGCAAAGCTTTCAAAACCATGAAGGATAAGATCATGGGTTTGTATAAAAAGGGCAGTGAAGAGGAAGAGGAAGAGGAAGAGGTGGAGGAGGAGGAAGAGGAGGAAAACCCCTATACCCCCATTGAAGAAGCTTTTGTAGGTTCATACAAACGTTTCAAAATAAACTCGGATGGTGGGAAGAATGTCAGGGTCTTTCTCGAAAAGGTCGAGCACGTCGTAAATAGGTTGATGAGTGACGTGCTTGGGCAGAAGAAGTCGTTGAAGCAGATTGAGAACCCCGCGCTGCCAGCTAGCGGATTCACAATTGATAAAATCTTGCATATGCATGTGGACTTTCATAAGCTAAAATTAACCAGAGGTAGTTCTTACTTACCGCTACCTAAGAATTTCAGTGGAAAGTTCTCCGTGATTAACCCCCATAACGAGGGTGATGAGGAATGTTTCAAATGGACTATTATCGCTGCTCTCAATCATGACAAGATCGATAATCATCCTGAGCGAATCTCAAACCTTAAGAAGCATGACAAGTATAATTGGGATGGTTTAACTTTCCCAATGGCGCTAAATAAAATAGATTTGTTTGAGAGAAGGAACCCTGATATCGCCGTGCATGTTTTGACAAAAGATGACAAAGAGGGTGTCTATATGTGTCGAAAGTCGAAGCATCTTGATCGGGATGAGACTGTTGTTTTGTTTTTACTGTGTGAAGGGGATAAGAGGCATTATATCGCTGTTAAGAACCTGAGCGGTGTCCTGAGAAAGTTAAACTCAAAGAATAAAAATAAAGAGCATTATTGCCTGAATTGTCTCTCCGGTTTTCCAAGCGAACAGAAAAGGGATGAGCACTTTGAGTATTATAAGAATAATGATGCCGTTAATATTCAACTCCCTAAGGAGGATAGCACCTTAACCTTCACCCACGGTCAGTACCAGCTCAAAGCCCCATTCATCATGTATGCCGATTTCGAAGCTTTTACAAAACCTGAAGAGATAGAGTGTGGATCGTCCACCGAGAAAGTTGGTAAACATATCCCCACCGGATTCTGTTGTTATAGTAAATATGCTCATGGTGAAGTTTTGGACCCTCTGAAGCTTTACCGTGGTGATGACTGTGTTCCGCGCTTTGTGGATCATGTGGTTTCCGAGGCGAAAAGGTTATACAACATGTTTCCACAACTTGGTATGCAAGATCTAACCGATGAAGAACTTGATGGATATGAAAATTCCACCAACTGCCACATCTGTATGACAGAATTTGGCGATGATGACATCAAGGTTAGGGATCACTGTCATTTTACCGGCAAGTTTCGTGGATCGGCACACATGGAATGTAATCTCCGTTACAAGGTGCCTAATTATATTCCGGTTGTCTTCCATAATCTGAGTGGATATGATTCACATCTATTTATCAAAGAGCTTGCGAAGAAGTATGGAGAAGGTGGTATGAGTGTAATCGCTGAAAATAAAGAGAAATATATCTCTTTCTCGACCGATGTTAAGGTTGGTGAATACACCAACAAAAATGGTGAGACCAAAGACAAAAAGATAAAGCTGAGATTCATCGATTCATTTAGATTTATGTCAAGAGGATTAGGTTCCTTAGCTGACAATCTATCCGATGGTCAGTGTAAAAACCTTAGAAAATTCTTCAATGATGAGCAATTCAACATAATGAGAAGGAAGGGTGTATACCCATATGAGTATGTTGATTCATTCGATAGGTTTAATGAAACCAGGCTTCCTTCGAAAGATGACTTTTATAGCAAGTTGAACATGAATGGTATCAGCGATGCCGATTATGCGCATGCCCAGAAGGTGTGGAAGGACATGAAAGTTGAAAATATGGGCGTTTATCATGATATCTATCTCAAGACGGATGTTCTGCTTCTGAGTGATGTGTTTGAGACATTCAGAGAGACATGTTTGAGAAACTATAAACTAGATCCCGCTCATTTTTACACGGCCCCCGGATTAGCTTGGCAGGCATGCCTGAAAAAGACAGATGTTGAGCTGGATTTGTTGTCAGATATGGATATGTTACTGTTTGTGGAGATGGGTATTAGGGGCGGTCTCTGTCAGGCCGTTCACAGACACGCGAAAGCAAATAATCCATATATGGGCGATATGTATAATACTTCAGAAGATACAACCTATCTACAGTATCTTGATGCTAACAATCTGTATGGATGGGCTATGATACAGAAGATGCCCACCGGGGGGTTTGAGTGGGATGATTCCGGTAAATTTACACCAGAACTCATTTCAGAGTTGGCTGTGGAAAACGGTGAAAAGGGGTACATGCTTGAGGTTGATGTTAGATATCCACATAATCTTCATGACACACATAACGATCTTCCTTTCATGCCCGAGAGGAAGGTTATCAATGGTGTCGAGAAGCTGACACCGTGTCTTTCGGACAAGAGGAACTATGTGATTCATATCCGTGCGCTTGCTTAAGCTTTGAATCACGGTCTTGTTCTGGATAAGGTTCATAGGGTACTGAGGTTTGATCAGAGCGCATGGTTGAAACCTTACATCGACTTCAATACACAGCTGCGCACGGAGTAAAAGAATGACTTTGAAAAGGATTTCTTCAAGCTGATGAACAATTCTGTCTTTGGTAAGACAATGGAGAATCAGCGAAGACAGAAGGATATACGTTTGGCCACCAACCAAAAGAATTATGAGAAAATGGTGATGAAGCCAAACTTCAGGGGTGCAATCCGTTTCTCGGAAACACTGATGGGGATAGACATGTCCAAGATCAAGATCAAAATGAACAAACTGATCTACCTCGGCCCCACGATCCTCCATCTATCCAAGATGGTTATGTATGAGTTCCACCATGATTACATGAGACCGAAATATGGTGATGATGTGAAGCTTTGCTACATGGATACGGATTCATTCGTTTACCACATAAAAACAGACGACTTTTACAAAGATATCGCGAACGATGTGCCCGCGAGATTTGACACATCGGGGTATGATAAGGAAGATGGTAGACCTCTACCATTGGGTTTGAATAAAAAGATCATTGGGCTGATGAAGGACGAGTTAGGTGGTAAGGTGATGACTGAGTTTGTAGCCCTAAGAGCTAAGACCTGTGCATACAAACAACTATGTGGTAAGGAGGATAAGAGGTGTAAGGGGGTGAAGAAATGTGTGGTAAGGGAGACCATAGGTTTCAATGATTATAAGAGATGCCTGTTTGAGGGTGAGAACATTTACAGAACCCAAATGACCTTTCGATCCATTAAGCATGATGTTCACACAATAAAAACAAATAAACTGGCGCTCAATGCCGATGATGATAAACGCATAATTTTGGAAGATGGTATTACCACACTGGCCAGAGGACATTACCACACCTGTCAGAGGACATTATAGACACACATAACACTATAAATTATAGGACACTGCAGGGGAGGGTGGGTGGGGACAGATATTATAGAGCATGCCCGCTTATTTAACGTAAAGTGGTAAAGTGCACATGGATTTTATTGACTCTTCTATCGTTGATTTGACGTGGATGATCTATAAATTGACGTGGAGTGTGCACAACATTATTAATCGCTGTCCTAGGATCCCCATTTTCCTATCTCTCTGGGTACTTTCTTTGTATACATTCGACTATACGGGCCAAGCCCCGGATTTACGGGAAAACGCGGGATTTCGTTTGCCGGCGATTAAACCTCTTTCATTAAGCGTCTCATCAAAAATGAAAACATTTTTGAAAACTACAAGTCTCATGCGTTTTAGTGGTGAAAAAATAATTTAAAAAATCGTTCGGGAAATGAGTTTACTCCCTGGGTACTTTCTTTGTATACTTTTGACTATACGGGCCGAGTCCGGGATTTACGGGAAATCGCGGATTTTCGTTTGCCAGCGATTAAACTTCTTTTATTCAGCGTCCCATCAAATATGAAAATATTTTTGAAAACTACAAGTCTTATGCGTTTTAGTGGTGAAAAAATAATTTAAAAAATCGTTCGGGAAATGAGTTTACTCCCTGGGTACTTTCTTTGTATACTTTTGACTATACGGGCCAAGCCGGGATTTACGGGAAATCGCGGGTTTTCGTTTGCCGCGATTAAACTTCTTTTATTCAGCGTCTCATCAAAAATGAAAACATTTTTGAAAACTACAAGTCTTATGCGTTTTAGTGGTGAAAAAATAATTTAAAAAATCGTTCTGGAAATGAATTTACTCCCTTGGTACTTTCTTTGTATACTGTTGACTATACAGGCCAAGCCCTGGATTTACGGGAAAACGCGGGATTTCGTTTGCCGGCGATTAAACTTCTTTTATTCAGCGTCTCATCAAAAATGAAAACATTTTTAAAAACTACAAGTCTTATGCGTTTTAGTGGTGAAAAAATAATTTAAAAAATCGTTCTGGAAATGAGTTTACTCACAGGGTACTTTCTTTGTATACTTTTGACTATACGGGCCGAGTCCGGGGTTTACGGGAAATGGCGGTTTTCGTTTGCCGGCGATTAAACTTCTTTTATTCAGCGTCTCATCAAAAATGAAAACATTTTTGAAAACTACAAGTCTCATGCGTTTTAGTGGTGAAAAAATAATTTAAAAAATCGTTCGGGAAATGAGTTTACTCCCTGGGTACTTTCTTTGTATACTTTTGACTATACGGGCCGAGTCCGGGATTTACGGGAAATCGCGGATTTTCGTTTGCCGGCGATTAAACTTCTTTTATTCAGCGTCCCATCAAATATGAAAATATTTTTGAAAACTACAAGTCTTATGCGTTTTAGTAGTGAAAAAATAATTTAAAAAATCGTTCGGGAAATGAGTTTACTCCCTGGGTACTTTCTTTGTATACTTTTGACTATACGGGCCAAGCCGGGATTTACGGGAAATCGCGGGTTTTCGTTTGCCTGCGATTAAACTTCTTTTATTCAGCGTCTCATCAAAAATGAAAACATTTTTAAAAACTACAAGTCTTATGCGTTTTAGTTGTGAAAAAATAATTTAAGAAATCGTTTTGGAAATGAATTTACTCCCTGGGTACTTTCTTTGTATACTTTTGACTATACGGGCCGAGTCCAGGATTTACGGGAAATCGCAGGTTTTCGTTTGCCGGCGATTAAACTTCTTTTATTCAGCGTCTCATCAAAAATGAAAACATTTTTAAAAACTACAAGTCTCATGCGTTTTAGTGGTGAAAAAGTAATTTAAAAAATCGTTCGGAAAATGAGTTTACTCCCTGGGTACTTTCTTTGTATACTTTTGACTATACGGGCCAAGCCCGGGATTTACGGGAAATCGCGGGTTTTCGTTTGCCGGCGATTAAACTTCTTTTATTCAGCGTCTCATCAAAAATGAACACATTTTTGAAAACTACAAGTCTCATGCGTTTTAGTGGTGAAAAAATAATTTAAAAAATCGTTCGGGAAATGAGTTTACACCCTGGGTACTTTCTTTGTATACTTTTCACTATACGGTCCAAGCCGGGATTTACGGGAAATCGCGGGTTTTCGTTTGCCGGCGATTAAACTTCTTTTATTCAGCGTCTCATCAAAAATGAAAACATTTTTGAAAACTACAAGTCTCATGCGTTTTAGGGGTAAAAAAAAAATTTAAAAAATCGTTCGGGAAATGAGTTTACACCCTGGGTACTTTCTTTGTATATATTCGACTATACGGGCCAAGCCCCGGATTTACGGGAAAACGCGGGATTTCGTTTGCCGGCGATTAAACTGCTTTTATTCAGCCTCTCATCAAAAATGAAAACATTCTTGAAAACTACAAGTCTCATGCGTTTTAGTGGTGAAATAATAATTTAAAAAATCGTTTGGGAAATGAGTTTACTCCCTGGGTACTTTCTTTGTATACTTTCGACTATACGGGCCGAGTCTAGGATTTACGGGAAATCGCAGGTTTTCGTTTGCCGGCGATTAAACTTCTTTTATTCAGCGTCTCATCAAAAATGAAAACATTTTTAAAAACTACAAGTCTCATGCGTTTTAGTGGTGAAAAAGTAATTTAAAAAATCGTTCGGGAAATGAGTTTACTCCCTGGGTACTTTCTTTGTATACTTTTGACTATACGGGCCAAGCCCGGGATTTACGGGAAATCGCGGGTTTTCGTTTGCCGGCGATTAAACTTCTTTTATTCAGCGTCTCATCAAAAATGAAAACATTTTTGAAAACTACAAGTCTCATGCGTTTTAGTGGTGAAAAAATAATTTAAAAAATCGTTCGGGAAATGAGTTTACACCCTGGGTACTTTCTTTGTATACTTTTCACTATACGATTAAACTTCCTTTATTCAGCGTCTCATCAAAAATGAAAACATTTTTGAAAACTACAAGTCTCATGCGTTTTAGTGGTGAAAAAAAAATTTAAAAAATCGTTCGGGAAATGACTTTACACCCTGGGTACTTTCTTTGTATGTATTCGACTATACGGGCCAAGCCCCGGATTTACGGGAAAACGCGGGATTTCGTTTGCCGCCGATTAAACTGCTTTTATTCAGCGTCTCATCAAAAATGAAAACATTCTTAAAAACTACAAGTCTCATGCGTTTTAGTGGTGAAAAAGTGATTTAAAAAATCGTTCGGGAATTGAGTTTACTCCCTGGGTACTTTCTTTGTATACTTTTGACTATACGGGCCCAGCCCGGGATTTACGGGAAATCGCGGGTTTTCGTTTGCCGGCGATTAAACTTCTTTTACTCAGCGTCTCATCAAAAATGAAAACATTTTTAAAAACCACAAGTCTCATGCGTTTTAGTGGTGAAAAAATAATTTAAAAAATCGTTCGGGAAATGAGTTTACTCCCTGGGTACTTTCTTTGTATACTTTTGACTATACGGGCCAAGCCGGGATTTACGGGAAATCGCGGATTTTCGTTTGCCTGCGATTAAACTTCTTTTATTCAGCGTCTCATCAAAAATGAAAACATTTTTAAAAACCACAAGTCTCATGCGTTTTAGTGGTGAAAAAAAAATTTAAAAAATCTTTTGGGAAATGAGTTTACTCCCTGGGTACTTTCTTTGTATACATTCGACTATACGGGCCAAGCCCCGGATTTACGGGAAAACGCGGGATTTCGTTTGCCGGCGATTAAACCTCTTTCATTAAGCGTCTCATCAAAAATGAAAACATTTTTGAAAACTACAAGTCTCATGCGTTTTAGTGGTGAAAAAATAATTTAAAAAATCGTTCGGGAAATGAGTTTACTCCCTGGGTACTTTCTTTGTATACTTTTGACTATACGGGCCGAGTCCGGGATTTACGGGAAATCGCGGATTTTCGTTTGCCGGCGATTTAATTTCTTTTATTTAGCGTCCCATCAAATATGAAAATATTTTTGAAAACTATAAGTCTCATGCGTTTAGTGGTAAAAAAATAATATAAAAAATCGTTCGGGAAATGAGTTTACTCCCTGGGTACTTTCTTTGTATACTTTTGACTATACGGGCCAAGCCCGGGATTTACGGGAAATTGCGGGTTTTCGTTTGCCGGCGACTAAACTTCTTTTATTCAGCGTCCCATCAAATATGAAAACATTTTTAAAAACTACAAGTCTTATGCGTTTTAGTGGTGAAAATATATTTTAAAAAATCGTTTTGGAAATGAGTTTACTCACAGGGTACTTTCTTTGTATACATTCGACTATACGTGCCAAGCACGGGATTTACGGGAAATCGCGGGTTTTCGTTTGCCGGCGATTAAACTGCTTTTATTCAGCGTCTCATCAAAAATGAAAACATTCTTGAAAACTACTAGTCTCATGCGTTTTAGTGGTGAAATAATAATTTATAAAATTGTTTGGGAAATGAGTTTACTCCCTGGGTACTTTTTTTGTATACTTTTGACTATACGGGCCAAGCCCGGGATTTACGGGAAATCGCGGGTTTTCGTTTGCCGGCGATTAAACTTCTTTTAATCAGCGTCTCATCAAAAATGAAAACATTTTTGAAAACTACCAGTTTCATGCGTTTTAGTGGTGAAAAAATAATTTAAAAAATCGTTCGTGAATTGAGTTTACTCCTTGGGTACTTTCTTTGTATACTTTTCACTATACGGTCAAAGCCGGGATTTACGGGAAATCGCGGATTTTCGTTTGCCGGCGATTTAATTTCTTTTATTCAGCGTCCCATCAAATATGAAAATATTTTTGAAAACTATAAGTCTCATGCGTTTAGTGGTAAAAAAATAATATAAAAAATCGTTCGGGAAATGAGTTTACTCCCTGGGTACTTTCTTTGTATACTTTTGACTATACGGGCCAAGCCCGGGATTTACGGGAAATTGCGGGTTTTCGTTTGCCGTCGACTAAACTTCTTTTATTCAGCGTCCCATCAAATATGAAAACATTTTTAAAAACTACAAGTCTTATGCGTTTTAGTGGTGAAAATATATTTTAAAAAATCGTTTTGGAAATGAGTTTACTCACAGGGTACTTTCTTTGTATACATTCGACTATACGTGCCAAGCACGGGATTTACGGGAAATCGCGGGTTTTCGTTTGCCGGCGATTAAACTGCTTTTATTCAGCGTCTCATCAAAAATGAAAACATTCTTGAAAACTACTAGTCTCATGCGTTTTAGTGGTGAAATAATAATTTATAAAATTGTTTGGGAAATGAGTTTACTCCCTGGGTACTTTTTTTGTATACTTTTGACTATACGGGCCAAGCCCGGGATTTACGGGAAATCGCGGGTTTTCGTTTGCCTGCGATTAAACTTCTTTTATTCAGCGTCTCATCAAAAATGAAAACATTTTTAAAAACTACAAGTCTTATGCGTTTTAGTGGTGAAAAAATAATTTAAAAAATCGTTCTGGAAATGAGTTTACTCACAGGGTACTTTCTTTGTATACATTTGACTATACGGGCCAAGCCCGGGATTTACTGGAAATCGCGGGTTTTCGTTTTCCGGCGATTAAACCTCTTTCATTAAGCGTCTCATCAAAAATGAAAACATTTTTGAAAACTACAAGTCTCATGCGTTTTAGTGGTGAAAAATAAATTTAAAAAGTCGTTCGGGAAATGAGTTTACACCCTGGGTACTTTCTTTGTATATATTCGAATATACGGGTTAAGCCCCGGATTTACGGGAAAACGCGGGATTTCGTTTGCCGGCGATTAAACTGCTTTTATTCAGCGTCTCATCAAAAATGAAAACATTCTTGAAAACTACAAGTCTCATGCGTTTTAGTGGTGAAATAATAATTTAAAAAATCGTTTGGGAAATGCGTTTACTCCCTGGGTACTTTCTTTGTATACTTTTGACTATACGGGCCGTGTCCAAGATTTACGGGAAATCGTAGGTTTTCGTTTGCCGGCGATTAAACTTCTTTTATTCAGCGTCTCATCAAAAATGAAAACATTTTTAAAAACTACAAGTCTCATGCGTTTTAGTGGTGAAAAAGTGATTTAAAAAATCGTTCGGGAATTGAGTTTACTCCCTGGGTACTATTTTTGTATACTTTTGACTATACGGGCCAAGCCCGGGATTTACGGGAAATCGCGGGTTTTCGTTTGCCGGCGATTAAACTTCTTTTATTCAGCGTCTCATCAAAAATGAAAACATTTTTGAAAACTACAAGTCTCATGCGTTTTAGTGGTGAAAAAATAATTTAAAAAATCGTTCGGGAAATGAGTTTACTCCCTGGGTACTTTCTTTGTATAATTTTGACTATACGGGCCAAGCCGGGATTTACAAGAAATCTCGGGTTTTCGTTTGCCTGCGATTAAACTTCTTTTATTCAGCGTCTCATCAAAAATAAAAACATTTTTGAAAACTACAAGTCTCATGCGTTTTAGTGGTGAAAAAGTAATTTAAAAAATCGTTCGGGAAATGCGTTTACTCCCTGGGTACTTTCTTTGTATACTTTTGACTATACGGGCCGTGTCCAAGATTAACAGGAAATCGTAGGTTTTCGTTTGCCGGCGATTAAACTTCTTTTATTCAGCGTCTCATCAAAAATGAAAACATTTTTAAAAACTACAAGTCTCATGCGTTTTAGTGGTGAAAAAGTGATTTAAAAAATCGTTCGGGAATTGAGTTTACTCCCTGGGTACTATTTTTGTATACTTTTGACTATACGGGCCAAGCCCGGGATTTACGGGAAATCGCGGGTTTTCGTTTGCCGGCGATTAAACTTCTTTTATTCAGCGTCTCATCAAAAATGAAAACATTTTTGAAAACTACAAGTCTCATGCGTTTTAGTGGTGAAAAAATAATTTAAAAAATCGTTCGGGAAATGAGTTTACTCCCTGGGTACTTTCTTTGTATACTTTTGACTATACGGGCCAAGCCGGGATTTACAAGAAATCTCGGGTTTTCGTTTGCCTGCGATTAAACTTCTTTTATTCAGCGTCTCATCAAAAATAAAAACATTTTTGAAAACTACAAGTCTCATGCGTTTTAGTGGTGAAAAAGTAATTTAAAAAATCGTTCGGGAAATGAGTTTACTCCCTGGGTACTTTCTTTGTATACTTTTGACTATACGGGCCAAGCCCGGGATTTACGGGAAATCGCGGGTTTTCCTTTGCCGGCGATTAAACTTCTTTTATTCAGCGTCTCATCAAAAATGAAAACATTTTTAAAAACTACAAGTCTTATGCGTTTTAGTGGTGAAAACATAATTTAAAAAATCGTTCTGGAAATGAGTTTACTCCCTGGGTACTTTCTTTGTATACTTTTGACTATACGGACCGAGTCCGGGATTTACGGGAAATCGCGGGTTTTCCTTTGCCGGCGATTAAACTTCTTTTATTCAGCGTCTCATCAAAAATGAAAACATTTTTAAAAACTACAAGTCTTATGCGTTTTAGTGGTGAAAACATAATTTAAAAAATCGTTCTGGAAATGAGTTTACTTCCTGGGTACTTTCTTTGTATACTTTTGACTATACGGGCCTAGTCCGGGATTTACGGGAAATCGCAGGTTTTCGTTTGCCGGCGATTAAACTGCTTTTATTCAGCGTCTCATCAAAAATGAAAACATTTTTGAAAACTACAAGTCTCATGCGTTTTAGTGGTGAAAAAATAATTTAAAAAATCGTTCGGGAAATGAGTTTACTCCCTGGGTACTTTCTTTGTATACTTTTGACTATACGGGCCGAGTCCGGGATTTAGAGAAATCGCAGGTTTTCGTTTGCCGGCGATTAAACTGCTTTTTATCAGCGTCTCATCAAAAATGAAAACATTTTTGAAAACTACAATTCTCATGCGTTTTAGTGGTGAAAAAATAATTTAAAAAATCGTTCGGGAAATGAGTTTACTTCCTGGGTACTTTCTTTGTATACTTTTGACTATACGGGCCAAGCCGGGATTTACGGGAAATCGCGGGTTTTAGTTTGGCGGCGATTAAACTTCTTTTATTCAGCGTCTCATCAAAAATGAAAACATTCTTGAAAACTACAAGCCTCATGCGTTTTAGTGGTGAAAAAATAATTTAAAAAATCGTTCTGGAAATGAGTTTACTCCCTGGGTACTTTCTTTGTATACTTTTGACTATAAGGGCCGAGTCCGGGATTTAGGGAAATCGCAGGTTTCGTTTGCCGGCGATTAAACTGCTTTTTATCAGCGTCTCATCAAAAATGAAAACATTTTTGAAAACTACAATTCTCATGCGTTTTAGTGGTGAAAAAATAATTTAAAAAATCGTTCGGGAAATGAGTTTACTTCCTGGGTACTTTCTTTGTATACTTTTGACTATACGGGCCAAGCCGGGATTTACGGGAAATCGCGGGTTTTAGTTTGGCGGCGATTAAACTTCTTTTATTCAGCGTCTCATCAAAAATGAAAACATTCTTGAAAACTACAAGCCTCATGCGTTTTAGTGGTGAAATAATAATTTAAAAAATCGTTTGGGAAATGAGTTTACTCCCTGGGTACTTTCTTTGTATACTTTTGACTATACGGGCCGAGTCCAGGATTTACAGGAAATCGCAGGTTTTCGTTTGCCGGCGATTAAACTTCTTTTATTCAGCGTCTCATCAAAAATGAAAACATTTTTAAAAACTACAGGTCTCATGCGTTTTAGTGGTGAAAAAGTGATTTAAAAAATCGTTCGGGAAATGAGTTTACTCCCTGGGTACTTTCTTTGTATACTTTTGACTATACGGGCCAAGCCCGGGATTTATGGGAAATCGCGGGTTTTCGTTTGCCGGCGATTAAACTACATTTATTCAGCGTCTCATCATAAATGAAAACATTGTTCAAAACTACAAGTCTCATGCGTTTTAGTGGTGAAAAAATAATTTAAAAAATCGTTTGGGAAATGAGTTTACTCCCAGGGTACTTTCTTTGTATACTTTTGACTATACGGGCCAAGCCGGGATTTACGGGAAATCGCGGGTTTTCGTTTGCTGGCGATTAAACTTCTTTTATTCAGCGTCTCATCAAAAATGAAAACATTTTTGAAAACTACAAGTCTCATGCGTTTTAGTGGTGAAAAAATAATTTAAAAAATCGTTCTGGAAATGAGTTTACTCCCTGGGTACTTTCTTTGTATACTTTTGACTATACGGGCCGAGTCCGGGATTTACGGGAAATCGCAGGTTTTCGTTTGCCGGCGATTAAACTGCTTTTATTCAGCGTCTCATCAAAAATGAAAACATTTTTAAAAACTACAAATCTTATGCGTTTTAGTGGTGAAAAAATAATTTAAAAAATCGTTCTGGAAATGAGTTTACTCCCTGGGTACTTTCTTTGTATACTTTTGACTATACGGGCCAAGTCCGGGATTTAGGGAAATCGCAGGTTTTCGTTTGCCGGCGATTAAACTGCTTTTTATCAGCGTCTCATCAAAAATGAAAACATTTTTGAAAACTACAATTCTCATGCGTTTTAGTGGTGAAAAAATAATTTAAAAAATCGTTCGGGAACTGAGTTTACTCCCTGGGTACTTTCTTTGTATACTTTTGACTCTACGGGCCGAGTCCGGGATTTAGAGAAATCGCAGGTTTTCGTTTGCCGGCGATTAAACTGCTTTTTATCAGCGTCTCATCAAAAATGAAAACATTTTTGAAAACTACAATTCTCATGCGTTTTAGTGGTGAAAAAATAATTTAAAAAATCGTTCGGGAAATGAGTTTACTTCCTGGGTACTTTCTTTGTATACTTTTGACTATACGGGCCAAGCCGGGATTTACGGGAAATCGCGGGTTTTAGTTTGGCGGCGATTAAACTTCTTTTATTCAGCGTCTCATCAAAAATGAAAACATTCTTGAAAACTACAAGCCTCATGCGTTTTAGTGGTGAAATAATAATTTAAAAAATCGTTTGGGAAATGAGTTTACTCCCTGGGTACTTTCTTTGTATACTTTTGACTATACGGGCCGAGTCCAGGATTTACAGGAAATCGCAGGTTTTCGTTTGCCGGCGATTAAACTTCTTTTATTCAGCGTCTCATCAAAAATGAAAACATTTTTAAAAACTACAGGTCTCATGCGTTTTAGTGGTGAAAAAGTGATTTAAAAAATCGTTCGGGAAATGAGTTTACTCCCTGGGTACTTTCTTTGTATACTTTTGACTATACGGGCCAAGCCCGGGATTTATGGGAAATCGCGGGTTTTCGTTTGCCGGCGATTAAACTACATTTATTCAGCGTCTCATCATAAATGAAAACATTGTTCAAAACTACAAGTCTCATGCGTTTTAGTGGTGAAAAAATAATTTAAAAAATCGTTTGGGAAATGAGTTTACTCCCAGGGTACTTTCTTTGTATACTTTTGACTATACGGGCCAAGCCGGGATTTACGGGAAATCGCGGGTTTTCGTTTGCTGGCGATTAAACTTCTTTTATTCAGCGTCTCATCAAAAATGAAAACATTTTTGAAAACTACAAGTCTCATGCGTTTTAGTGGTGAAAAAATAATTTAAAAAATCGTTCTGGAAATGAGTTTACTCCCTGGGTACTTTCTTTGTATACTTTTGACTATACGGGCCGAGTCCGGGATTTACGGGAAATCGCAGGTTTTCGTTTGCCGGCATTTAAACTGCTTTTATTCAGCGTCTCATCAAAAATGAAAACATTTTTAAAAACTACAAATCTTATGCGTTTTAGTGGTGAAAAAATAATTTAAAAAATCGTTCTGGAAATGAGTTTACTCCCTGGGTACTTTCTTTGTATACTTTTGACTATACGAGCCAAGTCCGGGATTTAGGGAAATCGCAGGTTTTCGTTTGCCGGCGATTAAACTGCTTTTTATCAGCGTCTCATCAAAAATGAAAACATTTTTGAAAACTACAATTCTCATGCGTTTTAGTGGTGAAAAAATAATTTAAAAAATCGTTCGGGAAATGAGTTTACTCCCTGGGTACTTTCTTTGTATACTTTTGACTATACGGGCCGAGTCCGGGATTTAGAGAAATCGCAGGTTTTCGTTTGCCGGCGATTAAACTGCTTTTTTTCAGCGTCTCATCAAAAATGAAAACATTTTTGAAAACTACAATTCTCATGCGTTTTAGTGGTGAAAAAATAATTTAAAAAATCGTTCGGGAAATGAGTTTACTCCCTGGGTACTTTCTTTGTATACTTTTGACTATACGGGCCGAGTCCGGGATTTAGAGAAATCGCAGGTTTTCGTTTGCCGGCGATTAAACTGCTTTTTTTCAGCGTCTCATCAAAAATGAAAACATTTTTGAAAACTACAATTCTCATGCGTTTTAGTGGTGAAAAAATAATTTAAAAAATCGTTCGGGAAATGAGTTTACTTCCTGGGTACTTTCTTTGTATACTTTTGACTATACGGGCCAAGCCGGGATTTACGGGAAATCGCGGGTTTTAGTTTGGCGGCGATTAAACTTCTTTTATTCAGCGTCTCATCAAAAATGAAAACATTCTTGAAAACTACAAGCTTCATGCGTTTTAGTGGTGAAAAAATAATTTAAAAAATCGTTCTGGAAATGAGTGTACTCCCTGGGTACTTTCTTTGTATACTTTTGACTATAAGGGCCGAGTCCGGGATTTAGGGAAATCGCAGGTTTTCGTTCGCCGGCGATTAAACTGCTTTTTATCAGCGTCTCATCAAAAATGAAAACATTTTTGAAAACTACAATTCTCATGCGTTTTAGTGGTGAAAAAATAATTTAAAAAATCGTTCGGGAAATGAGTTTACTTCCTGGGTACTTTCTTTGTATACTTTTGACTATACGGGCCAAGCCGGGATTTACGGGAAATCGCGGGTTTTAGTTTGGCGGCGATTAAACTTCTTTTATTCAGCGTCTCATCAAAAATGAAAACATTCTTGAAAACTACAAGCCTCATGCGTTTTAGTGGTGAAATAATAATTTAAAAAATCGTTTGGGAAATGAGTTTACTCCCTGGGTACTTTCTTTGTATACTTTTGACTATACGGGCCGAGTCCAGGATTTACAGGAAATCGCAGGTTTTCGTTTGCCGGCGATTAAACTTCTTTTATTCAGCGTCTCATCAAAAATGAAAACATTTTTAAAAACTACAGGTCTCATGCGTTTTAGTGGTGAAAAAGTGATTTAAAAAATCGTTCGGGAAATGAGTTTACTCCCTGGGTACTTTCTTTGTATACTTTTGACTATACGGGCCAAGCCCGGGATTTATGGGAAATCGCGGGTTATCGTTTGCCGGCGATTAAACTACATTTATTCAGCGTCTCATCATAAATGAAAACATTTTTGAAAACTACAAGTCTCATGCGTTTTAGTGGTGAAAAAATAATTTAAAAAATCGTTCTGGAAATGAGTTTACTCCCTGGGTACTTTCTTTGTATACTTTTGACTATACGGGCCGAGTCCGGGATTTACGGGAAATCGCAGGTTTTCGTTTGCCGGCGATTAAACTGCTTTTATTCAGCGTCTCATCAAAAATGAAAACATTTTTAAAAACTACAAGTCTTATGCGTTTTAGTGGTGAAAAAATAATTTAAAAAATCGTTCTGGAAATGAGTTTACTCCCTGGGTACTTTCTTTGTATACTTTTGACTATACGGGCCAAGTCCGGGATTTAGGGAAATCGCAGGTTTTCGTTTGCCGGCGATTAAACTGCTTTTTATCAGCGTCTCATCAAAAATGAAAACATTTTTGAAAACTACAATTCTCATGCGTTTTAGTGGTGAAAAAATAATTTAAAAAATCGTTCGGGAAATGAGTTTACTTTCTGGGTACTTTCTTTGTATACTTTTGACTATACGGGTCAAGCCGGGATTTACGGGAAATCGCGGGTTTTAGTTTGGCGGCGATTACACTTCTTTTATTCAGAGTCTCATCAAAAATGAAAACATTTTTAAAAACTACAGGTCTCATGAGCTTTAGTGGTGAAAAAGTGATTTAAAAAATCGTTCGGGAAATGAGTTTACTCCCTGGGTACTTTCTTTGTATACTTTTGACTATACGGGCCAAGCCCGGGATTTATGGGAAATCGCGGGTTTTCGTTTGCCGGCGATTAAACTACATTTATTCAGCGTCTCATCATAAATGAAAACATTGTTGAAAACTACAAGTCTCATGCGTTTTAGTGGTGAAAAAATAATTTAAAAAATCGTTCGGGAAATGAGTTTACACCCTGGGTACTTTCTTTGTATACTTTTCACTATACGATTAAAGTTCCTTTATTCAGCGTCTCATCAAAAATGAAAACATTTTTGAAAACTACAAGTCTCATGCGTTTTAGTGGTGAAAAAAAAATTTAAAAAATCGTTCGGGAAATGAGTTTACACCCTGGGTACTTTCTTTGTATATATTCGACTATACGGGCCAAGCCCCGGATTTACGGGAAAACGCGGGATTTCGTTTGCCGGCGATTAAACTGCTTTTATTCAGCGTCTCATCAAAAATGAAAACATTTTTGAAAACTACAATTCTCATGCGTTTTAGTGGTGAAAAAATAATTTAAAAAATCGTTCGGGAAATGAGTTTACTTCCTGGGTACTTTCTTTGCATACTTTTGACTATACGGGTCAAGCCGGGATTTACGGGAAATCGCGGGTTTTAGTTTGGCGGCGATTAAACTTCTTTTATTCAGCGTCTCATCAAAAATGAAAACATTTTTAAAAACTACAGGTCTCATGCGTTTTAGTGGTGAAAAAGTGATTTAAAAAATCGTTCGGGAAATGAGTTTACTCCCTGGGTACTTTCTTTGTATACTTTTGACTATACGGGCCAAGCCCGGGATTTATGGGAAATCGCGGGTTTTCGTTTGCCGGCGATTAAACTACATTTATTCAGCGTCTCATCATAAATGAAAACATTGTTGAAAACTACAAGTCTCATGCGTTTTAGTGGTGAAAAAATAATTTAAAAAATCGTTTGGGAAATGAGTTTACTCCCAGGGTACTTTCTTTGTATACTTTTGACTATACGGGCCAAGCCGGGATTTACGGGATATCGCGGGTTTTCGTTTGCCGGCGATTAAACTACATTTATTCAGCGTCTCATCATAAATGAAAACATTGTTGAAAACTACAAGTCTCATGCGTTTTAGTGGTGAAAAAATAATTTAAAAAATCGTTTGGGAAATGAGTTTACTCCCAGGGTACTTTCTTTGTATACTTTTGACTATACGGGCCAAGCCGGGATTTACGGGATATCGCGGGTTTTCGTTTGCCGGCGATTAAACTTCTTTTATTCAGCGTCTCATCAAAAATGAAAACATTTTTGAAAACTACAAGTCTCGTGCGTTTTAGTGGTGAAAAAGTGATTTAAAAAATCGTTCGGGAATTGAGTTTACTCCCTGGGTACTTTCTTTGTATACTTTTGACTATACGGGCCCAGCCCGGGATTTACGGGAAATCGCGGGTTTTCGTTTGCCGGCGATTAAACTTCTTTTATTCAGCGTCTCATCAAAAATGAAAACATTTTTGAAAACCACAAGTCTCATGCGTTTTAGTGGTGCAAAAATAATTTAAAAAATCGTTCGGGAAATGAGTTTACTCACAGGGTACTTTCTTTGTATACTTTTGACTATACGGGCCAAGCCGGGATTTACGGGAAATCGCGGGTTTTCGTTTGCCTGCGATTAAACTTCTTTTATTCAGCGTCTCATCAAAAATGAAAACATTTTTAAAAAATACAAGTCTTATGCGTTTTAGTGGTGAAAAAATAATTTAAAAAATCGTTCTTGAAATGAGTTTACTCCCTGGGTACTTTCTTTGTATACTTTTGACTATACGGGCCGAGTCCGGGATTTAGGGAAATCGCAGGTTTTCGTTTTCCGGCGATTAAACTGCTTTTTATCAGCGTGTCATCAAAAATGAAAACATTTTTGAAAACTACAATTCTCATGCGTTTTAGTGGTGAAAAAATAATTTAAAAAATCGTTCGGGAAATGAGTTTACTTCCTGGGTACTTTCTTTGTATACTTTTGACTATACGGGCCAAGCCGGGATTTACGGGAAATCGCGGGTTTTAGTTTGGCGGCGATTAAACTTCTTTTATTCAGCGTCTCATCAAAAATGAAAACATTCTTGAAAACTACAAGCCTCATGCGTTTTAGTGGTGAAATAATAATTTAAAAAATTGTTTGGGAAATGAGTTTAATCCCTGGGTACTTTCTTTGTATACTTTTGACTATACGGGCCGGGTCCAGGATTTACAGGAAATCGCAGGTTTTCGTTTGCCGGCGATTAAACTTCTTTTATTCAGCGTCTCATCAAAAATGAAAACATTTTTAAAAACCACAGGTCTCATGCGTTTTAGTGGTGAAAAAGTGATTTAAAAAATCGTTCGGGAAATGAGTTTACTCCCTGGGTACTTTCTTTGTATACTTTTCACTATACGGGCCAAGCCGGGATTTACGGGAAATCGCGGGTTTTCGTTTGGCGGCGATTAAACTTCTTTTATTCAGCGTCTCATCAAAAATGAAAACATTTTTGAAAACTACAAGTCTCATGCGTTTTAGTGGTGAAAAAATAATTTAAAAAATCGTTTGGGAAATGAGTTTACTCCCTGGGTACTTTCTTTGTATACTTTTGACTATACGGGCCGAGTCCAGGATTTACAGGAAATCGCAGGTTTTCGTTTGCCGGCGATTAAACTTCTTTTATTCAGCGTCTCATCAAAAATGAAAACATTTTTAAAAACTACAGGTCTCATGCGTTTTAGTGGTGAAAAAGTGATTTAAAAAATCGTTCGGGAAATGAGTTTACTCCCTGGGTACTTTCTTTGTATACTTTTGACTATACGGGCCAAGCCCGGGATTTATGGGAAATCGCGGGTTTTCGTTTGCCGGCGATTAAACTACATTTATTCAGCGTCTCATCATAAATGAAAACATTGTTCAAAACTACAAGTCTCATGCGTTTTAGTGGTGAAAAAATAATTTAAAAAATCGTTTGGGAAATGAGTTTACTCCCAGGGTACTTTCTTTGTATACTTTTGACTATACGGGCCAAGCCGGGATTTACGGGAAATCGCGGGTTTTCGTTTGCCGGCGATTAAACTTCTTTTATTCAGCGTCTCATCAAAAATGAAAACATTTTTGAAAACTACAAGTCTCATGCGTTTTAGTGGTGAAAAAATAATTTAAAAAATCGTTCGGGAAATGAGTTTACTTCCTGGGTACTTTCTTTGTATACTTTTGACTATACGGGCCAAGCCGGGATTTACGGGAAATCGCGGGTTTTAGTTTGGCGGCGATTAAACTTCTTTTATTCAGCGTCTCATCAAAAATGAAAACATTCTTGAAAACTACAAGCCTCATGCGTTTTAGTGGTGAAATAATAATTTAAAAAATTGTTTGGGAAATGAGTTTAATCCCTGGGTACTTTCTTTGTATACTTTTGACTATACGGGCCGGGTCCAGGATTTACAGGAAATCGCAGGTTTTCGTTTGCCGGCGATTAAACTTCTTTTATTCAGCGTCTCATCAAAAATGAAAACATTTTTAAAAACCACAGGTCTCATGCGTTTTAGTGGTGAAAAAGTGATTTAAAAAATCGTTCGGGAAATGAGTTTACTCCCTGGGTACTTTCTTTGTATACTTTTCACTATACGGGCCAAGCCGGGATTTACGGGAAATCGCGGGTTTTCGTTTGGCGGCGATTAAACTTCTTTTATTCAGCGTCTCATCAAAAATGAAAACATTTTTGAAAATACAAGTCTCATGCGTTTTAGTGGTGAAAAAATAATTTAAAAAATCGTTTGGGAAATGAGTTTACTCCCTGGGTACTTTCTTTGTATACTTTTGACTATACGGGCCGAGTCCAGGATTTACAGGAAATCGCAGGTTTTCGTTTGCCGGCGATTAAACTTCTTTTATTCAGCGTCTCATCAAAAATGAAAACATTTTTAAAAACTACAGGTCTCATGCGTTTTAGTGGTGAAAAAGTGATTTAAAAAATCGTTCGGGAAATGAGTTTACTCCCTGGGTACTTTCTTTGTATACTTTTGACTATACGGGCCAAGCCCGGGATTTATGGGAAATCGCGGGTTTTCGTTTGCCGGCGATTAAACTACATTTATTCAGCGTCTCATCATAAATGAAAACATTGTTCAAAACTACAAGTCTCATGCGTTTTAGTGGTGAAAAAATAATTTAAAAAATCGTTTGGGAAATGAGTTTACTCCCAGGGTACTTTCTTTGTATACTTTTGACTATACGGGCCAAGCCGGGATTTACGGGAAATCGCGGGTTTTCGTTTGCCGGCGATTAAACTTCTTTTATTCAGCGTCTCATCAAAAATGAAAACATTTTTGAAAACTACAAGTCTCATGCGTTTTAGTGGTGAAAAAATAATTTAAAAAATCGTTCTGGAAATGAGTTTACTCCCTGGGTACTTTCTTTGTATACTTTTGACTATACGGGCCGAGTCCGGGATTTACGGGAAATCGCAGGTTTTCGTTTGCCGGTGATTAAACTGCTTTTATTCAGCGTCTCATCAAAAATGAAAACATTTTTAAAAACTACAAGTCTTATGCGTTTTAGTGGTGAAAAAATAATTTAAAAAATCGTTCTGGAAATGAGTTTACTCCCTGGGTACTTTCTTTGTATACTTTTGACTATACGGGCCAAGTCCGGGATTTAGGGAAATCGCAGGTTTTCGTTTGCCGGCGATTAAACTGCTTTTTATCAGCGTCTCATCAAAAATGAAAACATTTTTGAAAACTACAATTCTCATGCGTTTTAGTGGTGAAAAAATAATTTAAAAAATCGTTCGGGAAATGAGTTTACTCCCAGGGTACTTTCTTTGTATACTTTTGACTATACGGGCCAAGCCGGGATTTACGGGATATCGCGGGTTTTCGTTTGCCGGCGATTAAACTTCTTTTATTCAGCGTCTCATCAAAAATGAAAACATTTTTGAAAATTACAAGTCTCATGCGTTTTAGTGGTGAAAAAATAATTAAAAAAATCGTTCGGGAAATGAGTTTACACCCTGGGTACTTTCTTTGTATACTTTTCACTATACGATTAAAGTTCCTTTATTCAGCGTCTCATCAAAAATGAAAACATTTTTGAAAACTACAAGTCTCATGCGTTTTAGTGGTGAAAAAAAAATTTAAAAAATCGTTCGGGAAATGAGTTTACACCCTGGGTACTTTCTTTGTATATATTCGACTATACGGGCCAAGCCCCGGATTTACGGGAAAACGCGGGATTTCGTTTGCCGGCGATTAAACTGCTTTTATTCAGCGTCTCATCAAAAATGAAAACACTCTTAAAAACTACAAGTCTCGTGCGTTTTAGTGGTGAAAAAGTGATTTAAAAAATCGTTCGGGAATTGAGTTTACTCCCTGGGTACTTTCTTTGTATACTTTTGACTATACGGGCCAAGCCCGGGATTTACGGGAAATCGCGGGTTTTCGTTTGCCGGCGATTAAACTTCTTTTATTCAGCGTCTCATCAAAAATGAAAACATTTTTGAAAACCACAAGTCTCATGCGTTTTAGTGGTGAAAAAATAATTTAAAAAATCGTTCGGGAAATGAGTTTACTCCCTGGGTACTTTCTTTGTATACTTTTGACTATACGGGCCGAGTCCGGGATTTAGGGAAATCGCAGGTTTTCGTTTGCCGGCGATTAAACTGCTTTTTATCAGCGTCTCATCAAAAATGAAAACATTTTTGAAAACTACAAGCCTCATGCGTTTTAGTGGTGAAATAATAATTTAAAAAATCGTTTGGGAAATGAGTTTAATCCCTGGGTACTTTCTTTGTATACTTTTGACTATACGGGCCGGGTCCAGGATTTACAGGAAATCGCAGGTTTTCGTTTGCCGGCGATTAAACTTCTTTTATTCAGCGTCTCATCAAAAATGAAAACATTTTTAAAAACCACAGGTCTCATGCGTTTTAGTGGTGAAAAAGTGATTTAAAAAATCGTTCGGGAAATGAGTTTACTCCCTGGGTACTTTCTTTGTATACTTTTGACTATACGGGCCAAGCCCGGGATTTATGGGAAATCACGGGTTTTCGTTTGCCGGCGATTAAACTACATTTATTCAGCGTCTCATCATAAATGAAAACATTGTTGAAAACTACAAGTCTCATGCGTTTTAGTGGTGAAAAAATAATTTAAAAAATCGTTTGGGAAATGAGTTTACTCCCAGGGTACTTTCTTTGTATACTTTTGACTATACGGGCCAAGCCGGGATTTACGGGAAATCGCGGGTTTTCGTTTGCCGGCGATTAAACTTCTTTTATTGAGCGTCTCATCAAAAATGAAAACATTTTTGAAAACTACAAGTCTCATGCGTTTTAGTGGTGAAAAAATAATTTAAAAAATCGTTCGGGAAATGAGTTTACTCCGTGGGTACTTTCTTTGTATACTTTTCACTATACGATTAAAGTTCCTTTATTCAGCGTCTCATCAAAAATGAAAACATTTTTGAAAACTACAAGTCTCATGCGTTTTAGTGGTGAAAAAAAAATTTAAAAAATCGTTCGGGAAATGAGTTTACACCCTGGGTACTTTCTTTGTATATATTCGACTATACGGGCCAATCCCCGGATTTACGGGAAAACGCGGGATTTCGTTTGCCGGCGATTAAACTGCTTTTATTCAGCGTCTCATCAAAAATGAAAACATTCTTAAAAACTACAAGTCTCATGCGTTTTAGTGGTGAAAAAGTGATTTAAAAAATCGTTCGGGAATTGAGTTTACTCCCTGGGTACTTTCTTTGTATACTTTTGACTATACGGGCCCAGCCCGTGATTTACGGGAAATCGCGGGTTTTCGTTTGCCGGCGATTAAACTTCTTTTATTCAGCGTCTCATCAAAAATGAAAACATTTTTGAAAACCACAAGTCTCATGCGTTTTAGTGGTGACAAAATAATTTAAAAAATCGTTCGGGAAATGAGTTTACTCCCTGGGTACTTTCTTTGTATACTTTTGACTATACGGGCCAAGCCGGGATTTACGGGAAATCGAGGGTTTTCGTTTGCCTGCGATTAAACTTCTTTTATTCAGCGTCTCATCAAAAATGAAAACATTTTTAAAAACTACAAGTCTTATGCGTTTTAGTGGTGAAAAAATAATTTAAAAAATCGTTCTTGAAATGAGTTTACTCCCTGGGTACTTTCTTTGTATACTTTTGACTATACGGGCCGAGTTTGGGATTTAGGGAAATCGCAGGTTTTCGTTTGCCGGCGATTAAACTGCTTTTTTTCAGCGTCTCATCAAAAATGAAAACATTTTTGAAAACTACAAGTCTCATGCGTTTTAGTGGTGAAAAAATAATTTAAAAAATCGTTCGGGAAATGAGTTTACTCCCTGGGTACTTTCTTTGTATACTTTTCACTATACGGGCAAAGCCGGGATTTACGGGAAATCGCGGGTTTTCGTTTGCCAGCGATTAAACTTCTTTTATTCAGCGTCTCATCAAAAATGAAAACATTTTTAAAAACTACAAGTCTTATGCGTTTTAGTGGTGAAAAAATAATTTAAAAAATCGTTCTGGAAATGAGTTTACTCACAGGGTACTTTCTTTGTATACATTTGACTATACGGGCCAAGCCCGGGATTTACGGGAAATCGCGGGTTTTCGTTTGCCGGCGATTAAACCTCTTTCATTAAGCGTCTCATCAAAAATGAAAACATTTTTGAAAACTACAAGTCTCATGCGTTTTAGTGGTGAAAAAGTGATTTAAAAAATCGCTCGGGAAATGAGTTTACTCCCTGGGTACTTTCTTTGTATACTTTTGACTATACGGGCCGAGTCCGGGATTTACGGGAAATCGCGGATTTTCGTTTGCCGGCGATTAAACTTCTTTTATTCAGCATCCCATCAAATATGAAAATATTTTTGAAAACTACAAGTTTCATGCGTTTAGTGGTAAAAAAATAATATAAAAAATCGTTTGGGAAATGAGTTTACTCCCAGGGTACTTTCTTTGTATACTTTTGACTATACGGGCCAAGCCGGGATTTACGGGAAATCGCGGGTTTTCGTTTGCCGGCGATTAAACTTCTTTTATTCAGCGTCTCATCAAAAATGAAAACATTTTTGAAAACTACAAGTCTCATGCGTTTTAGTGGTGAAAAAATAATTTAAAAAATCGTTCGGGAAATGAGTTTACTCCCTAGGTACTTTCTTTGTATACTTTTCACTATACGATTAAAGTTCCTTTATTCAGCGTCTCATCAAAAATGAAAACATTTTTGAAAACTACAAGTCTCATGCGTTTTAGTGGTGAAAAAAAAATTTAAAAAATCGTTCGGGAAATGAGTTTACACCCTGGGTACTTTCTTTGTATATATTCGACTATACGGGCCAAGCCCCGGATTTACGGGAAAACGCGGGATTTCGTTTGCCGGCGATTAAACTGCTTTTATTCAGCGTCTCATCAAAAATGAAAACATTCTTAAAAACTACAAGTCTCATGCGTTTTAGTGGTGAAAAAGTGATTTAAAAAATCGTTCGGGAATTGAGTTTACTCCCTGGGTACTTTCTTTGTATACTTTTGACTATACGGGCCCAGCCCGGGATTTACGGGAAATCGCGGGTTTTCGTTTGCCGGCGATTAAACTTCTTTTATTCAGCGTCTCATCAAAAATGAAAACATTTTTGAAAACCACAAGTCTCATGCGTTTTAGTGGTGAAAAAATAATTTAAAAAATCGTTCGGGAAATGAGTTTACTCCCTGGGTACTTTCTTTGTATACTTTTGACTATACGGGCCAAGCCGGGATTTAGGGGAAATCGCGGGTTTTCGTTTGCCTGCGATTAAACTTCTTTTATTCAGCGTCTCATCAAAAATGAAAACATTTTTAAAAACTACAAGTCTTATGCGTTTTAGTGGTGAAAAAATAATTTAAAAAATCGTTCTTGAAATGAGTTTACTCCCTGGGTACTTTCTTTGTATACTTTTGACTATACGGGCCGAGTTCCGGATTTAGGGAAATCGCAGGTTTTCGTTTGCCGGCGATTAAACTGCTTTTTTTCAGCGTCTCATCAAAAATGAAAACATTTTTGAAAACTACAAGTCTCATGCGTTTTAGTGGTGAAAAAATAATTTGAAAAATCGTTCGGGAAATGAGTTTACTCCCTGGGTACTTTCTTTGTATACTTTTCACTATACGGGCCAAGCCGGGATTTACGGGAAATCGCGGGTTTTCGTTTGCCAGCGATTAAACTTCTTTTATTCAGCGTCTCATCAAAAATGAAAACATTTTTAAAAACTACAAGTCTTATGCGTTTTAGTGGTGAAAAAATAATTTAAAAAATCGTTCGGGAAATGAGTTTACTCCCTGGGTACTTTCTTTGTATACTTTTGACTATACGGGCCAAGCCGGGATTTAGGGGAAATCGCGGGTTTTCGTTTGCCGGCGATTAAACTGCTTTTTTTCAGCGTCTCATCAAAAATGAAAACATTTTTGAAAACTACAAGTCTCATGCGTTTTAGTGGTGAAAAAATAATTTGAAAAATCGTTCGGGAAATGAGTTTACTCCCTGGGTACTTTCTTTGTATACTTTTCACTATACGGGCCAAGCCGGGATTTACGGGAAATCGCGGGTTTTCGTTTGCCAGCGATTAAACTTCTTTTATTCAGCGTCTCATCAAAAATGAAAACATTTTTAAAAACTACAAGTCTTATGCGTTTTAGTGGTGAAAAAATAATTTTGAAAAATCGTTCTGGAAATGAGTTTACTCACAGGGTACTTTCTTTGTATACATTCGACTATACGGGCCAAGCCCGGGATTTACGGGAAATCGCGGGTTTTCGTTTTCCGGCGATTAAACCTCTTTCATTAAGCGTCTCATCAAAAATGAAAACATTTTTGAAAACTACAAGTCTCATGCGTTTTAGTGGTGAAAAAAAAATTTAAAAAATCGTTTGCGAAATGAGTTTACTCCCTGGGTACTTTCTTTGTATACATTCGACTATACGGGCCAAGCCCCGGATTTACGGGAAAACGCGGGATTTCGTTTGCCGGCGATTAAACCTCTTTCATTAAGCGTCTCATCAAAAATGAAAACATTTTTGAAAACTACAAGTCTCATGCGTTTTAGTGGTGAAAAAATAATTTAAAAAATCGTTCGGGAAATGAGTTTACTCCCTGGGTACTTTCTTTGTATACTTTTCACTATACGGGCCAAGCCGGGATTTACGGGAAATGGCGGGTTTTCGTTTGGCGGCGATTAAACTTCTTTTATTCAGCGTCTCATCAAAAATGAAAACATTTTTGAAAACTACAAGTCTCATGCGTTTTAGTGGTGAAAAAATAATTTAAAAAATCGTTTGGGAAATGAGTTTACTCCCTGGGTACTTTCTTTGTATACTTTTGACTATACGGGCCGAGTCCAGGATTTACAGGAAATCGCAGGTTTTCGTTTGCCGGCGATTAAACTTCTTTTATTCAGCGTCTCATCAAAAATGAAAATATTTTTAAAAACTACAGGTCTCATGCGTTTTAGTGGTGAAAAAGTGATTTAAAAAATCGTTCGGGAAATGAGTTTACTCCCTGGGTACTTTCTTTGTATACTTTTGACTATACGGGCCAAGCCCGGGATTTATGGGAAATCGCGGGTTTTCGTTTGCCGGCGATTAAACTACATTTATTCAGCGTCTCATCATAAATGAAAACATTGTTCAAAACTACAAGTCTCATGCGTTTTAGTGGTGAAAAAATAATTTAAAAAATCGTTTGGGAAATGAGTTTACTCCCTGGGTACTTTCTTTGTATACTTTTGACTATACGGGCTGAGTCCGGGATTTACGGGAAATCGCAGGTTTTCGTTTGCCGGCGATTAAACTGCTTTTATTCAGCGTCTCATCAAAAATGAAAACATTTTTAAAAACTACAAGTCTTATGCGTTTTAGTGGTGAAAAAATAATTTAAAAAATCGTTCTGGAAATGAGTTTACTCCCTGGGTACTTTCTTTGTATACTTTTGACTATACGGGCCAAGTCCGGGATTTAGGGAAATCGCAGGTTTTCGTTTGCCGGCGATTAAACTGCTTTTTATCAGCGTCTCATCAAAAATGAAAACATTTTTAAAAACTACAATTCTCATGCGTTTTAGTGGTGAAAAAATAATTTAAAAAATCGTTCGGGAAATGAGTTTACTCCCAGGGTACTTTCTTTGTATACTTTTGACTATACGGGCCAAGCAAGGATTTACGGGATATCGCGGGTTTTCGTTTGCCGGCGATTAAACTTCTTTTATTCAGCGTCTCATCAAAAATGAAAACATTTTTGAAAACTACAAGTCTCATGCGTTTTAGTGGTGAAAAAATAATTAAAAAAATCGTTCGGGAAATGAGTTTACACCCTGGGTACTTTCTTTGTATACTTTTCACTATACGATTAAAGTTCCTTTATTCAGCGTCTCATCAAAAATGAAAACATTTTTGAAAACTACAAGTCTCATGCGTTTTAGTGGTGAAAAAAAAATTTAAAAAATCGTTCGGGAAATGAGTTTACACCCTGGGTACTTTCTTTGTATATATTCGACTATACGGGCCAAGCCCCGGATTTACGGGAAAACGCGGGATTTCGTTTGCCGGCGATTAAACTGCTTTTATTCAGCGTCTCATCAAAAATGAAAACACTCTTAAAAACTACAAGTCTCGTGCGTTTTAGTGGTGAAAAAGTGATTTAAAAAATCGTTCGGGAATTGAGTTTACTCCCTGGGTACTTTCTTTGTATACTTTTGACTATACGGGCCAAGCCCGGGATTTACGGGAAATCGCGGGTTTTCGTTTGCCGGCGATTAAACTTCTTTTATTCAGCGTCTCATCAAAAATGAAAACATTTTTGAAAACCACAAGTCTCATGCGTTTTAGTGGTGAAAAAATAATTTAAAAAATCGTTCGGGAAATGAGTTTACTCCCTGGGTACTTTCTTTGTATACTTTTGACTATACGGGCCGAGTCCGGGATTTAGGGAAATCGCAGGTTTTCGTTTGCCGGCGATTAAACTGCTTTTTATCAGCGTCTCATCAAAAATGAAAACATTTTTGAAAACTACAAGCCTCATGCGTTTTAGTGGTGAAATAATAATTTAAAAAATCGTTTGGGAAATGAGTTTAATCCCTGGGTACTTTCTTTGTATACTTTTGACTATACGGGCCGGGTCCAGGATTTACAGGAAATCGCAGGTTTTCGTTTGCCGGCGATTAAACTTCTTTTATTCAGCGTCTCATCAAAAATGAAAACATTTTTAAAAACCACAGGGCTCATGCGTTTTAGTGGTGAAAAAGTGATTTAAAAAATCGTTCGGGAAATGAGTTTACTCCCTGGGTACTTTCTTTGTATACTTTTGACTATACGGGCCAAGCCCGGGATTTATGGGAAATCACGGGTTTTCGTTTGCCGGCGATTAAACTACATTTATTCAGCGTCTCATCATAAATGAAAACATTGTTGAAAACTACAAGTCTCATGCGTTTTAGTGGTGAAAAAATAATTTAAAAAATCGTTTGGGAAATGAGTTTACTCCCAGGGTACTTTCTTTGTATACTTTTGACTATACGGGCCAAGCCGGGATTTACGGGAAATCGCGGGTTTTCGTTTGCCGGCGATTAAACTTCTTTTATTGAGCGTCTCATCAAAAATGAAAACATTTTTGAAAACTACAAGTCTCATGCGTTTTAGTGGTGAAAAAATAATTTAAAAAATCGTTCGGGAAATGAGTTTACTCCGTGGGTACTTTCTTTGTATACTTTTCACTATACGATTAAAGTTCCTTTATTCAGCGTCTCATCAAAAATGAAAACATTTTTGAAAACTACAAGTCTCATGCGTTTTAGTGGTGAAAAAAAAATTTAAAAAATCGTTCGGGAAATGAGTTTACACCCTGGGTACTTTCTTTGTATATATTCGACTATACGGGCCAATCCCCGGATTTACGGGAAAACGCGGGATTTCGTTTGCCGGCGATTAAACTGCTTTTATTCAGCGTCTCATCAAAAATGAAAACATTCTTAAAAACTACAAGTCTCATGCGTTTTAGTGGTGAAAAAGTGATTTAAAAAATCGTTCGGGAATTGAGTTTACTCCCTGGGTACTTTCTTTGTATACTTTTGACTATACGGGCCCAGCCCGTGATTTACGGGAAATCGCGGGTTTTCGTTTGCCGGCGATTAAACTTCTTTTATTCAGCGTCTCATCAAAAATGAAAACATTTTTGAAAACCACAAGTCTCATGCGTTTTAGTGGTGACAAAATAATTTAAAAAATCGTTCGGGAAATGAGTTTACTCCCTGGGTACTTTCTTTGTATACTTTTGACTATACGGGCCAAGCCGGGATTTACGGGAAATCGAGGGTTTTCGTTTGCCTGCGATTAAACTTCTTTTATTCAGCGTCTCATCAAAAATGAAAACATTTTTAAAAACTACAAGTCTTATGCGTTTTAGTGGTGAAAAAATAATTTAAAAAATCGTTCTTGAAATGAGTTTACTCCCTGGGTACTTTCTTTGTATACTTTTGACTATACGGGCCGAGTTTGGGATTTAGGGAAATCGCAGGTTTTCGTTTGCCGGCGATTAAACTGCTTTTTTTCAGCGTCTCATCAAAAATGAAAACATTTTTGAAAACTACAAGTCTCATGCGTTTTAGTGGTGAAAAAATAATTTAAAAAATCGTTCGGGAAATGAGTTTACTCCCTGGGTACTTTCTTTGTATACTTTTCACTATACGGGCAAAGCCGGGATTTACGGGAAATCGCGGGTTTTCGTTTGCCAGCGATTAAACTTCTTTTATTCAGCGTCTCATCAAAAATGAAAACATTTTTAAAAACTACAAGTCTTATGCGTTTTAGTGGTGAAAAAATAATTTAAAAAATCGTTCTGGAAATGAGTTTACTCACAGGGTACTTTCTTTGTATACATTTGACTATACGGGCCAAGCCCGGGATTTACGGGAAATCGCGGGTTTTCGTTTGCCGGCGATTAAACCTCTTTCATTAAGCGTCTCATCAAAAATGAAAACATTTTTGAAAACTACAAGTCTCATGCGTTTTAGTGGTGAAAAAGTGATTTAAAAAATCGCTCGGCAAATGAGTTTACTCCCTGGGTACTTTCTTTGTATACTTTTGACTATACGGGCCGAGTCCGGGATTTACGGGAAATCGCGGATTTTCGTTTGCCGGCGATTAAACTTCTTTTATTCAGCATCCCATCAAATATGAAAATATTTTTGAAAACTACAAGTTTCATGCGTTTAGTGGTAAAAAAATAATATAAAAAATCGTTTGGGAAATGAGTTTACTCCCAGGGTACTTTCTTTGTATACTTTTGACTATACGGGCCAAGCCGGGATTTACGGGAAATCACGGGTTTTCGTTTGCCGGCGATTAAACTTCTTTTATTCAGCGTCTCATCAAAAATGAAAACATTTTTGAAAACTACAAGTCTCATGCGTTTTAGTGGTGAAAAAATAATTTAAAAAATCGTTCGGGAAATGAGTTTACTCCCTAGGTACTTTCTTTGTATACTTTTCACTATACGATTAAAGTTCCTTTATTCAGCGTCTCATCAAAAATGAAAACATTTTTGAAAACTACAAGTCTCAAGCGTTTTAGTGGTGAAAAAAAAATTTAAAAAATCGTTCGGGAAATGAGTTTACACCCTGGGTACTTTCTTTGTATATATTCGACTATACGGGCCAAGCCCCGGATTTACGGGAAAACGCGGGATTTCGTTTGCCGGCGATTAAACTGCTTTTATTCAGCGTCTCATCAAAAATGAAAACATTCTTAAAAACTACAAGTCTCATGCGTTTTAGTGGTGAAAAAGTGATTTAAAAAATCGTTCGGGAATTGAGTTTACTCCCTGGGTACTTTCTTTGTATACTTTTGACTATACGGGCCCAGCCCGGGATTTACGGGAAATCGCGGGTTTTCGTTTGCCGGCGATTAAACTTCTTTTATTCAGCGTCTCATCAAAAATGAAAACATTTTTGAAAACCACAAGTCTCATGCGTTTTAGTGGTGAAAAAATAATTTAAAAAATCGTTCGGGAAATGAGTTTACTCCCTGGGTACTTTCTTTGTATACTTTTGACTATACGGGCCAAGCCGGGATTTACGGGAAATCGCGGGTTTTCGTTTGCCTGCGATTAAACTTCTTTTATTCAGCGTCTCATCAAAAATGAAAACATTTTTAAAAACTACAAGTCTTATGCGTTTTAGTGGTGAAAAAATAATTTAAAAAATCGTTCTTGAAATGAGTTTACTCCCTGGGTACTTTCTTTGTATACTTTTGACTATACGGGCCGAGTTCCGGATTTAGGGAAATCGCAGGTTTTCGTTTGCCGGCGATTAAACTGCTTTTTTTCAGCGTCTCATCAAAAATGAAAACATTTTTGAAAACTACAAATCTCATGCGTTTTAGTGGTGAAAAAATAATTTGAAAAATCGTTCGGGAAATGAGTTTACTCCCTGGGTACTTTCTTTTTATACTTTTCACTATACGGGCCAAGCCGGGATTTACGGGAAATCGCGGGTTTTCGTTTGCCAGCGATTAAACTTCTTTTATTCAGCGTCTCATCAAAAATGAAAACATTTTTAAAAACTACAAGTCTTATGCGTTTTAGTGGTGAAAAAATAATTTTGAAAAATCGTTCTGGAAATGAGTTTACTCACAGGGTACTTTCTTTGTATACATTCGACTATACGGGCCAAGCCCGGGATTTACGGGAAATCGCGGGTTTTCGTTTTCCGGCGATTAAACCTCTTTCATTAAGCGTCTCATCAAAAATGAAAACATTTTTGAAAACTACAAGTCTCATGCGTTTTAGTGGTGAAAAAAAAATTTAAAAAATCGTTTGCGAAATGAGTTTACTCCCTGGGTACTTTCTTTGTATACATTCGACTATACGGGCCAAGCCCCGGATTTACGGGAAAACGCGGGATTTCGTTTGCCGGCGATTAAACCTCTTTCATTAAGCGTCTCATCAAAAATGAAAACATTTTTGAAAACTACAAGTCTCATGCGTTTTAGTGGTGAAAAAATAATTTAAAAAATCGTTCGGGAAATGAGTTTACTCCCTGGGTACTTTCTTTGTATACTTTTCACTATACGGGCCAAGCCGGGATTTACGGGAAATGGCGGGTTTTCGTTTGGCGGCGATTAAACTTCTTTTATTCAGCGTCTCATCAAAAATGAAAACATTTTTGAAAACTACAAGTCTCATGCGTTTTAGTGGTGAAAAAATAATTTAAAAAATCGTTTGGGAAATGAGTTTACTCCCTGGGTACTTTCTTTGTATACTTTTGACTATACGGGCCGAGTCCAGGATTTACAGGAAATCGCAGGTTTTCGTTTGCCGGCAATTAAACTTCTTTTATTCAGCGTCTCATCAAAAATGAAAATATTTTTAAAAACTACAGGTCTCATGCGTTTTAGTGGTGAAAAAGTGATTTAAAAAATCGTTCGGGAAATGAGTTTACTCCCTGGGTACTTTCTTTGTATACTTTTGACTATACGGGCCAAGCCCGGGATTTATGGGAAATCGCGGGTTTTCGTTTGCCGGCGATTAAACTACATTTATTCAGCGTCTCATCATAAATGAAAACATTGTTCAAAACTACAAGTCTCATGCGTTTTAGTGGTGAAAAAATAATTTAAAAAATCGTTTGGGAAATGAGTTTACTCCCAGTGTACTTTCTTTGTATACTTTTGACTATACGGGCCAAGCCGGGATTTACGGGAAATCGCGGGTTTTCGTTTGCCGGCGATTAAACTTCTTTTATTCAGCGTCTCATCAAAAATGAAAACATTTTTGAAAACTACAAGTCTCATGCGTTTTAGTGGTGAAAAAATAATTTAAAAAATCGTTCTGGAAATGAGTTTACTCCCTGGGTACTTTCTTTGTATACTTTTGACTATACGGGCCGAGTCCGGGATTTACGGGAAATCGCAGGTTTTCGTTTGCCGGCGATTAAACTGCTTTTATTCAGCGTCTCATCAAAAATGAAAGCATTTTTAAAAACTACAAGTCTTATGCGTTTTAGTGGTGAAAAAATAATTTAAAAAATCGTTCTTGAAATGAGTTTACTCCCTGGGTACTTTCTTTGTATACTTTTGACTATACGGGCCGAGTTCCGGATTTAGGGAAATCGCAGGTTTTCGTTTGCCGGCGATTAAACTGCTTTTTTTCAGCGTCTCATCAAAAATGAAAACATTTTTGAAAACTACAAGTCTCATGCGTTTTAGTGGTGAAAAAATAATTTGAAAAATCGTTCGGGAAATGAGTTTACTCCCTGGGTACTTTCTTTGTATACTTTTCACTATACGGGCCGAGTTTGGGATTTAGGGAAATCGCAGGTTTTCGTTTGCCGGCGATTAAACTGCTTTTTTTCAGCGTCTCATCAAAAATGAAAACATTTTTGAAAACTACAAGTCTCATGCGTTTTAGTGGTGAAAAAATAATTTAAAAAATCGTTCGGGAAATGAGTTTACTCCCTGGGTACTTTCTTTGTATACTTTTCACTATACGGGCAAAGCCGGGATTTACGGGAAATCGCGGGTTTTCGTTTGCCAGCGATTAAACTTCTTTTATTCAGCGTCTCATCAAAAATGAAAACATTTTTAAAAACTACAAGTCTTATGCGTTTTAGTGGTGAAAAAATAATTGAAAAAATCGTTCTGGAAATGAGTTTACTCACAGGGTACTTTCTTTGTATACATTTGACTATACGGGCCAAGCCCGGGATTTACGGGAAATCGCGGGTTTTCGTTTGCCGGCGATTAAACCTCTTTCATTAAGCGTCTCATCAAAAATGAAAACATTTTTGAAAACTACAAGTCTCATGCGTTTTAGTGGTGAAAAAGTGATTTAAAAAATCGCTCGGGAAATGAGTTTACTCCCTGGGTACTTTCTTTGTATACTTTTGACTATACGGGCCGAGTCCGGGATTTACGGGAAATCGCGGATTTTCGTTTGCCGGCGATTAAACTTCTTTTATTCAGCATCCCATCAAATATGAAAATATTTTTGAAAACTACAAGTTTCATGCGTTTAGTGGTAAAAAAATAATATAAAAAATCGTTTGGGAAATGAGTTTACTCCCAGGGTACTTTCTTTGTATACTTTTGACTATACGGGCCAAGCCGGGATTTACGGGAAATCGCGGGTTTTCGTTTGCCGGCGATTAAACTTCTTTTATTCAGCGTCTCATCAAAAATGAAAACATTTTTGAAAACTACAAGTCTCATGCGTTTTAGTGGTGAAAAAATAATTTAAAAAATCGTTCGGGAAATGAGTTTACTCCCTAGGTACTTTCTTTGTATACTTTTCACTATACGATTAAAGTTCCTTTATTCAGCGTCTCATCAAAAATGAAAACATTTTTGAAAACTACAAGTCTCAAGCGTTTTAGTGGTGAAAAAAAAATTTAAAAAATCGTTCGGGAAATGAGTTTACACCCTGGGTACTTTCTTTGTATATATTCGACTATACGGGCCAAGCCCCGGATTTACGGGAAAACGCGGGATTTCGTTTGCCGGCGATTAAACTGCTTTTATTCAGCGTCTCATCAAAAATGAAAACATTCTTAAAAACTACAAGTCTCATGCGTTTTAGTGGTGAAAAAGTGATTTAAAAAATCGTTCAGGAATTGAGTTTACTCCCTGGGTACTTTCTTTGTATACTTTTGACTATACGGGCCCAGCCCGGGATTTACGGGAAATCGCGGGTTTTCGTTTGCCGGCGATTAAACTTCTTTTATTCAGCGTCTCATCAAAAATGAAAACATTTTTGAAAACCACAAGTCTCATGCGTTTTAGTGGTGAAAAAATAATTTAAAAAATCGTTCGGGAAATGAGTTTACTCCCTGGGTACTTTCTTTGTATACTTTTGACTATACGGGCCAAGCCGGGATTTGCGGGAAATCGCGGGTTTTCGTTTGCCTGCGATTAAACTTCTTTTATTCAGCGTCTCATCAAAAATGAAAACATTTTTAAAAACTACAAGTCTTATGCGTTTTAGTGGTGAAAAAATAATTTAAAAAATCGTTCTTGAAATGAGTTTACTCCCTGGGTACTTTCTTTGTATACTTTTGACTATACGGGCCGAGTTCCGGATTTAGGGAAATCGCAGGTTTTCGTTTGCCGGCGATTAAACTGCTTTTTTTCAGCGTCTCATCAAAAATGAAAACATTTTTGAAAACTACAAGTCTCATGCGTTTTAGTGGTGAAAAAATAATTTGAAAAATCGTTCGGGAAATGAGTTTACTCCCTGGGTACTTTCTTTGTATACTTTTCACTATACGGGCCAAGCCGGGATTTACGGGAAATCGCGGGTTTTCGTTTGCCAGCGATTAAACTTCTTTTATTCAGCGTCTCATCAAAAATGAAAACATTTTTAAAAACTACAAGTCGTATGCGTTTTAGTGGTGAAAAAATAATTTTGAAAAATCGTTCTGGAAATGAGTTTACTCACAGGGTACTTTCTTTGTATACATTCGACTATACGGGCCAAGCCCGGGATTTACGGGAAATCGCGGGTTTTCGTTTTCCGGCGATTAAACCTCTTTCATTAAGCGTCTCATCAAAAATGAAAACATTTTTGAAAACTACAAGTCTCATGCGTTTTAGTGGTGAAAAAAAAATTTAAAAAATCGTTTGCGAAATGAGTTTACTCCCTGGGTACTTTCTTTGTATACATTCGACTATACGGGCCAAGCCCCGGATTTACGGGAAAACGCGGGATTTCGTTTGCCGGCGATTAAACCTCTTTCATTAAGCGTCTCATCAAAAATGAAAACATTTTTGAAAACTACAAGTCTCATGCGTTTTAGTGGTGAAAAAATAATTTAAAAAATCGTTCGGGAAATGAGTTTACTCCCTGGGTACTTTCTTTGTATACTTTTCACTATACGGGCCAAGCCGGGATTTACGGGAAATGGCGGGTTTTCGTTTGGCGGCGATTAAACTTCTTTTATTCAGCGTCTCATCAAAAATGAAAACATTTTTGAAAACTACAAGTCTCATGCGTTTTAGTGGTGAAAAAATAATTTAAAAAATCGTTTGGGAAATGAGTTTACTCCCTGGGTACTTTCTTTGTATACTTTTGACTATACGGGCCGAGTCCAGGATTTACAGGAAATCGCAGGTTTTCGTTTGCCGGCGATTAAACTTCTTTTATTCAGCGTCTCATCAAAAATGAAAATATTTTTAAAAACTACAGGTCTCATGCGTTTTAGTGGTGAAAAAGTGATTTAAAAAATCGTTCGGGAAATGAGTTTACTCCCTGGGTACTTTCTTTGTATACTTTTGACTATACGGGCCAAGCCCGGGATTTATGGGAAATCGCGGGTTTTCGTTTGCCGGCGATTAAACTACATTTATTCAGCGTCTCATCATAAATGAAAACATTGTTCAAAACTACAAGTCTCATGCGTTTTAGTGGTGAAAAAATAATTTAAAAAATCGTTTGGGAAATGAGTTTACTCCCAGTGTACTTTCTTTGTATACTTTTGACTATACGGGCCAAGCCGGGATTTACGGGAAATCGCGGGTTTTCGTTTGCCGGCGATTAAACTTCTTTTATTCAGCGTCTCATCAAAAATGAAAACATTTTTGAAAACTACAAGTCTCATGCGTTTTAGTGGTGAAAAAATAATTTAAAAAATCGTTCTGGAAATGAGTTTACTCCCTGGGTACTTTCTTTGTATACTTTTGACTATACGGGCCGAGTCCGGGATTTACGGGAAATCGCAGGTTTTCGTTTGCCGGCGATTAAACTGCTTTTATTCAGCGTCTCATCAAAAATGAAAACATTTTTAAAAACTACAAGTCTTATGCGTTTTAGTGGTGAAAAAATAATTTAAAAAATCGTTCTTGAAATGAGTTTACTCCCTGGGTACTTTCTTTGTATACTTTTGACTATACGGGCCAAGTTCCGGATTTAGGGAAATCGCAGGTTTTCGTTTGCCGGCGATTAAACTGCTTTTTTTCAGCGTCTCATCAAAAATGAAAACATTTTTGAAAACTACAAGTCTCATGCGTTTTAGTGGTGAAAAAATAATTTGAAAAATCGTTCGGGAAATGAGTTTACTCCCTGGGTACTTTCTTTGTATACTTTTCACTATACGGGCCAAGCCGGGATTTACGGGAAATCGCGGGTTTTCGTTTGCCAGCGATTAAACTTCTTTTATTCAGCGTCTCATCAAAAATGAAAACATTTTTAAAAACTACAAGTCTTATGCGTTTTAGTGGTGAAAAAATAATTTTGAAAAATCGTTCTGGAAATGAGTTTACTCACAGGGTACTTTCTTTGTATACATTCGACTATACGGGCCAAGCCCGGGATTTACGGGAAGTCGCGGGTTTTCGTTTTCCGGCGATTAAACCTCTTTCATTAAGCGTCTCATCAAAAATGAAAACATTTTTGAAAACTACAAGTCTCATGCGTTTTAGTGGTGAAAAAAAAATTTAAAAAATCGTTTGCGAAATGAGTTTACTCCCTGGGTACTTTCTTTGTATACATTCGACTATACGGGCCAAGCCCCGGATTTACGGGAAAACGCGGGATTTCGTTTGCCGGCGATTAAACCTCTTTCATTAAGCGTCTCATCAAAAATGAAAACATTTTTGAAAACTACAAGTCTCATGCGTTTTAGTGGTGAAAAAATAATTTAAAAAATCGTTCGGGAAATGAGTTTACTCCCTGGGTACTTTCTTTGTATACTTTTCACTATACGGGCCAAGCCGGGATTTACGGGAAATCGCAGGTTTTCGTTTGGCGGCGATTAAACTTCTTTTATTCAGCGTCTCATCAAAAATGAAAACATTTTTGAAAACTACAAGTCTCATGCGTTTTAGTGGTGAAAAAATAATTTAAAAAATCGTTTGGGAAATGAGTTTACTCCCTGGGTACTTTCTTTGTATACTTTTGACTATACGGGCCGAGTCCAGGATTTACAGGAAATCGCAGGTTTTCGTTTGCCGGCGATTAAACTTCTTTTATTCAGCGTCTCATCAAAAATGAAAATATTTTTAAAAACTACAGGTCTCATGCGTTTTAGTGGTGAAAAAGTGATTTAAAAAATCGTTCGGGAAATGAGTTTACTCCCTGGGTACTTTCTTTGTATACTTTTGACTATACGGGCCAAGCCCGGGATTTATGGGAAATCGCGGGTTTTCGTTTGCCGGCGATTAAACTACATTTATTCAGCGTCTCATCATAAATGAAAACATTGTTCAAAACTACAAGTCTCATGCGTTTTAGTGGTGAAAAAATAATTTAAAAAATCGTTTGGGAAATGAGTTTACTCCCAGTGTACTTTCCTTGTATACTTTTGACTATACGGGCCAAGCCGGGATTTACGGGAAATCGCGGGTTTTCGTTTGCCGGCGATTAAACTTCTTTTATTCAGCGTCTCATCAAAAATGAAAACATTTTTGAAAACTACAAGTCTCATGCGTTTTAGTGGTGAAAAAATAATTTAAAAAATCGTTCTGGAAATGAGTTTACTCCCTGGGTACTTTCTTTGTATACTTTTGACTATACGGGCCGAGTCCGGGATTTACGGGAAATCGCAGGTTTTCGTTTGCCGGCGATTAAACTGCTTTTATTCGGCGTCTCATCAAAAATGAAAACATTTTTAAAAACTACAAGTCTTATGCGTTTTAGTGGTGAAAAAATAATTTAAAAAATCGTTCTGGAAATGAGTTTACTCCCTGGGTACTTTCTTTGTATACTTTTGACTATACGGGCCAAGTCCGGGATTTAGGGAAATCGCAGGTTTTCGTTTGCCGGCGATTAAACTGCTTTTTATCAGCGTCTCATCAAAATTGAAAACATTTTTGAAAACTACAATTCTCATGCGTTTTAGTGGTGAAAAAATAATTTAAAAAATCGTTCGGGAAATGAGTTTACTTCCTGGGTACTTTCTTTGTATACTTTTGACTATACGGGTCAAGCCGGGATTTACGGGAAATCGCGGGTTTTAGTTTGGCGGCGATTAAACTTCTTTTATTCAGCGTCTCATCAAAAATGAAAACATTTTTAAAAACTACAGGTCTCATGCGTTTTAGTGGTGAAAAAGTGATTTAAAAAATCGTTCGGGAAACGAGTTTACTCCCTGGGTACTTTCTTTGTATACTTTTGACTATACGGGCCAAGCCGGGATTTACGGGATATCGCGGGTTTTCGTTTGCCGGCGATTAAACTTCTTTTATTCAGCGTCTCATCAAAAATGAAAACATTTTTGAAAACTACAAGTCTCATGCGTTTTAGTGGTGAAAAAATAATTTAAAAAATCGTTCGGGAAATGAGTTTACACCCTGGGTACTTTCTTTGTATACTTTTCACTATACGATTAAAGTTCCTTTATTCAGCGTCTCATCAAAAATGAAAACATTTTTGAAAACTACAAGTCTCATGCGTTTTAGTGGTGAAAAAAAAATTTAAAAAATCGTTCGGGAAATGAGTTTACACCCTGGGTACTTTCTTTGTATATATTCGACTATACGGGCCAAGCCCCGGATTTACGGGAAAACGCGGGATTTTGTTTGCCGGCGATTAAACTGCTTTTATTCAGCGTCTCATCAAAAATGAAAACACTCTTAAAAACTACAAGTCTCGTGCGTTTTAGTGGTGAAAAAGTGATTTAAAAAATCGTTCGGGAATTGAGTTTACTCCCTGGGTACTTTCTTTGTATACTTTTGACTATACGGGCCCAGCCCGGGATTTACGGGAAATCGCGGGTTTTCGTTTGCCGGCGATTAAACTTCTTTTATTCAGCGTCTCATCAAAAATGAAAACACTCTTAAAAACTACAAGTCTCGTGCGTTTTAGTGGTGAAAAAGTGATTTAAAAAATCGTTCGGGAATTGAGTTTACTCCCTGGGTACTTTCTTTGTATACTTTTGACTATACGGGCCCAGCCCGGGATTTACGGGAAATCGCGGGTTTTCGTTTGCCGGCGATTAAACTTCTTTTATTCAGCGTCTCATCAAAAATGAAAACATTTTTGAAAACCACAAGTCTCATGCGTTTTAGTGGTGAAAAAATAATTTAAAAAATCGTTCGGGAAATGAGTTTACTCCCTGGGTACTTTCTTTGTATACTTTTGACTATACGGGCCAAGCCGGGATTTACAGGAAATCGCGGGTTTTCGTTTGCCTGCGATTAAACTTCTTTTTATCAGCGTCTCATCAAAAATGAAAACATTTTTAAAAACTACAAGTCTTATGCGTTTTAGTGGTGAAAAAATAATTTAAAAAATCGTTCTTGAAATGAGTTTACTCCCTGGGTACTTTCTTTGTATACTTTTGACTATACGGGCCGAGTCCGGGATTTAGGGAAATCGCAGGTTTTCGTTTGCCGGCGATTAAACTGCTTTTTATCAGCGTCTCATCAAAAATGAAAACATTTTTGAAAACTACAATTCTCATGCGTTTTAGTGGTGAAAAAATAATTTAAAAAATCGTTCGGGAAATGAGTTTACTTCCTGGGTACTTTCTTTGTATACTTTTGACTATACGGGCCAAGCCGGGATTTACGGGAAATCGCGGGTTTTAGTTTGGCGGCGATTAAACTTCTTTTATTCAGCGTCTCATCAAAAATGAAAACATTCTTGAAAACTACAAGCCTCATGCGTTTTAGTGGTGAAATAATAATTTAAAAAATCGTTTGGGAAATGAGTTTAATCCCTGGGTACTTTCTTTGTATACTTTTGACTATACGGGCCGGGTCCAGGATTTACAGGAAATCGCAGGTTTTCGTTTGCCGGCGATTAAACTTCTTTTATTCAGCGTCTCATCAAAAATGAAAACATTTTTAAAAACTACAAGTCTCATGCGTTTTAGTGGTGAAAAAGTGATTTAAAAAATCGTTCGGGAAATGAGTTTACTCCCTGGGTACTTTCTTTGTATACTTTTGACTATACGGGCCGAGTCCGGGATTTAGGGAAATCGCAGGTTTTCGTTTGCCGGCGATTAAACTGCTTTTTATCAGCGTCTCATCAAAAATGAAAACATTTTTGAAAACTACAATTCTCATGCGTTTTAGTGGTGAAAAAATAATTTAAAAAATCGTTCGGGAAATGAGTTTACTTCCTGGGTACTTTCTTTGTATACTTTTGACTATACGGGCCAAGCCGGGATTTACGGGAAATCGCGGGTTTTAGTTTGGCGGCGATTAAACTTCTTTTATTCAGCGTCTCATCAAAAATGAAAACATTCTTGAAAACTACAAGCCTCATGCGTTTTAGTGGTGAAATAATAATTTAAAAAATCGTTTGGGAAATGAGTTTAATCCCTGGGTACTTTCTTTGTATACTTTTGACTATACGGGCCGGGTCCAGGATTTACAGGAAATCGCAGGTTTTCGTTTGCCGGCGATTAAACTTCTTTTATTCAGCGTCTCATCAAAAATGAAAACATTTTTAAAAACTACAAGTCTCATGCGTTTTAGTGGTGAAAAAGTGATTTAAAAAATCGTTCGGGAAATGAGTTTACTCCCTGGGTACTTTCTTTGTATACTTTTGACTATACGGGCCGAGCCCGGGATTTATGGGAAATCACGGGTTTTCGTTTGCCGGCGATTAAACTACATTTATTCAGCGTCTCATCATAAATGAAAACATTGTTGAAAACTACAAGTCTCATGCGTTTTAGTGGTGAAAAAATAATTTAAAAAATCGTTTGGGAAATGAGTTTACTCCCAGGGTACTTTCTTTGTATACTTTTGACTATACGGGCCAAGCCGGGATTTACGGGAAATCGCGGGTTTTCGTTTGCCGGCGATTAAACTTCTTTTATTCAGCGTCTCATCAAAAATGAAAACATTTTTGAAAACTACAAGTCTCATGCGTTTTAGTGGTGAAAAAATAATTTAAAAAATCGTTCGGGAAATGAGTTTACTCCGTGGGTACTTTCTTTGTATACTTTTCACTATACGATTAAAGTTCCTTTATTCAGCGTCTCATCAAAAATGAAAACATTTTTGAAAACTACAAGTCTCATGCGTTTTAGTGGTGAAAAAAAAATTTAAAAAATCGTTCGGGAAATGAGTTTACACCCTGGGTACTTTCTTTGTATATATTCGACTATACGGGCCAAGCCCCGGATTTACGGGAAAACGCGGGATTTCGTTTGCCGGCGATTAAACTGCTTTTATTCAGCGTCTCATCAAAAATGAAAACATTCTTAAAAACTACAAGTCTCATGCGTTTTAGTGGTGAAAAAGTGATTTAAAAAATCGTTCGGGAATTGAGTTTACTCCCTGGGTACTTTCTTTGTATACTTTTGACTATACGGGCCCAGCCCGTGATTTACGGGAAATCGCGGGTTTTCGTTTGCCGGCGATTAAACTTCTTTTATTCAGCGTCTCATCAAAAATGAAAACATTGTTGAAAACTACAAGTCTCATGCGTTTTAGTGGTGAAAAAATAATTTAAAAAATCGTTTGGGAAATGAGTTTACTCCCAGGGTACTTTCTTTGTATACTTTTGACTATACGGGCCAAGCCGGGATTTACGGGAAATCGCGGGTTTTCGTTTGCCGGCGATTAAACTTCTTTTATTCAGCGTCTCATCAAAAATGAAAACATTTTTGAAAACTACAAGTCTCATGCGTTTTAGTGGTGAAAAAATAATTTAAAAAATCGTTCGGGAAATGAGTTTACTCCGTGGGTACTTTCTTTGTATACTTTTCACTATACGATTAAAGTTCCTTTATTCAGCGTCTCATCAAAAATGAAAACATTTTTGAAAACTACAAGTCTCATGCGTTTTAGTGGTGAAAAAAAAATTTAAAAAATCGTTCGGGAAATGAGTTTACACCCTGGGTACTTTCTTTGTATATATTCGACTATACGGGCCAAGCCCCGGATTTACGGGAAAACGCGGGATTTCGTTTGCCGGCGATTAAACTGCTTTTATTCAGCGTCTCATCAAAAATGAAAACATTCTTAAAAACTACAAGTCTCATGCGTTTTAGTGGTGAAAAAGTGATTTAAAAAATCGTTCGGGAATTGAGTTTACTCCCTGGGTACTTTCTTTGTATACTTTTGACTATACGGGCCCAGCCCGTGATTTACGGGAAATCGCGGGTTTTCGTTTGCCGGCGATTAAACTTCTTTTATTCAGCGTCTCATCAAAAATGAAAACATTTTTGAAAACCACAAGTCTCATGCGTTTTAGTGGTGACAAAATAATTTAAAAAATCGTTCGGGAAATGAGTTTACTCCCTGCGTACTTTCTTTGTATACTTTTGACTATACGGGCCAAGCCGGGATTTATGGGAAATCGCGGGTTTTCGTTTGCCTGCGATTAAACTTCTTTTATTCAGCGTCTCATCAAAAATGAAAACATTTTTAAAAACTACAAGTCTTATGCGTTTTAACGGTGAAAAAATAATTTAAAAAATCGTTCTTGAAATGAGTTTACTCCCTGGGTACTTTCTTTGTATACTTTTGACTATACGGGCCGAGTTCGGGATTTAGGGAAATCGCAGGTTTTCGTTTGCCGGCGATTAAACTGCTTTTTTTCAGCGTCTCATCAAAAATGAAAACATTTTTGAAAACTACAAGTCTCATGCGTTTTAGTGGTGAAAAAATAATTTAAAAAATCGTTCGGGAAATGAGTTTACTCCCTGGGTACTTTCTTTGTATACTTTTCACTATACGGGCAAAGCCGGGATTTACGGGAAATCGCGGGTTTTCGTTTGCCAGCGATTAAACTTCTTTTATTCAGCGTCTCATCAAAAATGAAAAGATTTTTAAAAACTACAAGTCTTATGCGTTTTAGTGGTGAAAAAATAATTTAAAAAATCGTTCTGGAAATGAGTTTACTCACAGGGTACTTTCTTTGTATACATTCGACTATACGGGCCAAGCCCGGGATTTACGGGAAATCGCGGGTTTTCGTTTGCCGGCGATTAAACCTCTTTCATTAAGCGTCTCATCAAAAATGAAAACATTTTTGAAAACTACAAGTCTCATGCGTTTTAGTGGTGAAAAAGTGATTTAAAAAATCGTTCGGGAAATGAGTTTACTCCCTGGGTACTTTCTTTGTATACTTTTGACTATACGGGCCGAGTCCGGGATTTACGGGAAATCGCGGATTTTCGTTTGCCGGCGATTAAACTTCTTTTATTCAGCATCCCATCAAATATGAAAATATTTTTGAAAACTACAAGTTTCATGCGTTTAGTGGTAAAAAAATAATATAAAAAATCGTTTGGGAAATGAGTTTACTCCCAGGGTACTTTCTTTGTATACTTTTGACTATACGGGCCAAGCCGGGATTTACGAGAAATCGCGGGTTTTCGTTTGCCGGCGATTAAACTTCTTTTATTCAGCGTCTCATCAAAAATGAAAACACTTTTGAAAACTACAAGTCTCATGCGTTTTAGTGGTGAAAAAATAATTTAAAAAATCCTTCGGGAAATGAGTTTACTCCCTGGGTACTTTCTTTGTATACTTTTCACTATACGATTAAAGTTCCTTTATTCAGCGTCTCATCAAAAATGAAAACATTTTTGAAAACTACAAGTCTCATGCGTTTTAGTGGTGAAAAAAAAATTTAAAAAATCGTTCGGGAAATGAGTTTACACCCTGGGTACTTTCTTTGTATATATTCGACTATACGGGCCAAGCCCCGGATTTACGGGAAAACGCGGGATTTCGTTTGCCGGCGATTAAACTGCTTTTATTCAGCGTCTCATCAAAAATGAAAACATTCTTAAAAACTACAAGTCTCATGCGTTTTAGTGGTGAAAAAGTGATTTAAAAAATCGTTCGGGAATTGAGTTTACTCCCTGGGTACTTTCTTTGTATACTTTTGACTATACGGGCCCAGCCCGGGATTTACGGGAAATCGCGGGTTTTCGTTTGCCGGCGATTAAACTTCTTTTATTCAGCGTCTCATCAAAAATGAAAACATTTTTGAAAACCACAAGTCTCATGCGTTTTAGTGGTGAAAAAATAATTTAAAAAATCGTTCGGGAAATGAGTTTACTCCCTGGGTACTTTCTTTGTATACTTTTGACTATACGGGCCAAGCCGGGATTTACGGGAAATCGCGGGTTTTCGTTTGCCTGCGATTAAACTTCTTTTATTCAGCGTCTCATCAAAAATGAAAACATTTTTAAAAACTACAAGTCTCATGCGTTTTAGTGGTGAAAAAAAAATTTAAAAAATCGTTCGGGAAATGAGTTTACACCCTGGGTACTTTCTTTGTATATATTCGACTATACGGGCCAAGCCCCGGATTTACGGGAAAACGCGGGATTTCGTTTGCCGGCGATTAAACTGCTTTTATTCAGCGTCTCATCATAAATGAAAACATTGTTGAAAACTACAAGTCTCATGCGTTTTAGTGGTGAAAAAATAATTTAAAAAATCGTTTGGGAAATGAGTTTACTCCCAGGGTACTTTCTTTGTATACTTTTGACTATACGGGCCAAGCCGGGATTTACGGGAAATCGCGGGTTTTCGTTTGCCGGCGATTAAACTTCTTTTATTCAGCGTCTCATCAAAAATGAAAACATTTTTGAAAACTACAAGTCTCATGCGTTTTAGTGGTGAAAAAATAATTTAAAAAATCGTTCGGGAAATGAGTTTACTCCGTGGGTACTTTCTTTGTATACTTTTCACTATACGATTAAAGTTCCTTTATTCAGCGTCTCATCAAAAATGAAAACATTTTTGAAAACTACAAGTCTCATGCGTTTTAGTGGTGAAAAAAAAATTTAAAAAATCGTTCGGGAAATGAGTTTACACCCTGGGTACTTTCTTTGTATATATTCGACTATACGGGCCAAGCCCCGGATTTACGGGAAAACGCGGGATTTCGTTTGCCGGCGATTAAACTGCTTTTATTCAGCGTCTCATCAAAAATGAAAACATTCTTAAAAACTACAAGTCTCATGCGTTTTAGTGGTGAAAAAGTGATTTAAAAAATCGTTCGGGAATTGAGTTTACTCCCTGGGTACTTTCTTTGTATACTTTTGACTATACGGGCCCAGCCCGTGATTTACGGGAAATCGCGGGTTTTCGTTTGCCGGCGATTAAACTTCTTTTATTCAGCGTCTCATCAAAAATGAAAACATTGTTGAAAACTACAAGTCTCATGCGTTTTAGTGGTGAAAAAATAATTTAAAAAATCGTTTGGGAAATGAGTTTACTCCCAGGGTACTTTCTTTGTATACTTTTGACTATACGGGCCAAGCCGGGATTTACGGGAAATCGCGGGTTTTCGTTTGCCGGCGATTAAACTTCTTTTATTCAGCGTCTCATCAAAAATGAAAACATTTTTGAAAACTACAAGTCTCATGCGTTTTAGTGGTGAAAAAATAATTTAAAAAATCGTTCGGGAAATGAGTTTACTCCGTGGGTACTTTCTTTGTATACTTTTCACTATACGATTAAAGTTCCTTTATTCAGCGTCTCATCAAAAATGAAAACATTTTTGAAAACTACAAGTCTCATGCGTTTTAGTGGTGAAAAAAAAATTTAAAAAATCGTTCGGGAAATGAGTTTACACCCTGGGTACTTTCTTTGTATATATTCGACTATACGGGCCAAGCCCCGGATTTACGGGAAAACGCGGGATTTCGTTTGCCGGCGATTAAACTGCTTTTATTCAGCGTCTCATCAAAAATGAAAACATTCTTAAAAACTACAAGTCTCATGCGTTTTAGTGGTGAAAAAGTGATTTAAAAAATCGTTCGGGAATTGAGTTTACTCCCTGGGTACTTTCTTTGTATACTTTTGACTATACGGGCCCAGCCCGTGATTTACGGGAAATCGCGGGTTTTCGTTTGCCGGCGATTAAACTTCTTTTATTCAGCGTCTCATCAAAAATGAAAACATTTTTGAAAACCACAAGTCTCATGCGTTTTAGTGGTGACAAAATAATTTAAAAAATCGTTCGGGAAATGAGTTTACTCCCTGCGTACTTTCTTTGTATACTTTTGACTATACGGGCCAAGCCGGGATTTATGGGAAATCGCGGGTTTTCGTTTGCCTGCGATTAAACTTCTTTTATTCAGCGTCTCATCAAAAATGAAAACATTTTTAAAAACTACAAGTCTTATGCGTTTTAACGGTGAAAAAATAATTTAAAAAATCGTTCTTGAAATGAGTTTACTCCCTGGGTACTTTCTTTGTATACTTTTGACTATACGGGCCGAGTTCGGGATTTAGGGAAATCGCAGGTTTTCGTTTGCCGGCGATTAAACTGCTTTTTTTCAGCGTCTCATCAAAAATGAAAACATTTTTGAAAACTACAAGTCTCATGCGTTTTAGTGGTGAAAAAATAATTTAAAAAATCGTTCGGGAAATGAGTTTACTCCCTGGGTACTTTCTTTGTATACTTTTCACTATACGGGCAAAGCCGGGATTTACCGGAAATCGCGGGTTTTCGTTTGCCAGCGATTAAACTTCTTTTATTCAGCGTCTCATCAAAAATGAAAACATTTTTAAAAACTACAAGTCTTATGCGTTTTAGTGGTGAAAAAATAATTTAAAAAATCGTTCTGGAAATGAGTTTACTCACAGGGTACTTTCTTTGTATACATTCGACTATACGGGCCAAGCCCGGGATTTACGGGAAATCGCGGGTTTTCGTTTGCCGGCGATTAAACCTCTTTCATTAAGCGTCTCATCAAAAATGAAAACATTTTTGAAAACTACAAGTCTCATGCGTTTTAGTGGTGAAAAAGTGATTTAAAAAATCGTTCGGGAAATGAGTTTACTCCCTGGGTACTTTCTTTGTATACTTTTGACTATACGGGCCGAGTCCGGGATTTACGGGAAATCGCGGATTTTCGTTTGCCGGCGATTAAACTTCTTTTATTCAGCATCCCATCAAATATGAAAATATTTTTGAAAACTACAAGTTTCATGCGTTTAGTGGTAAAAAAATAATATAAAAAATCGTTTGGGAAATGAGTTTACTCCCAGGGTACTTTCTTTGTATACTTTTGACTATACGGGCCAAGCCGGGATTTACGAGAAATCGCGGGTTTTCGTTTGCCGGCGATTAAACTTCTTTTATTCAGCGTCTCATCAAAAATGAAAACACTTTTGAAAACTACAAGTCTCATGCGTTTTAGTGGTGAAAAAATAATTTAAAAAATCCTTCGGGAAATGAGTTTACTCCCTGGGTACTTTCTTTGTATACTTTTCACTATACGATTAAAGTTCCTTTATTCAGCGTCTCATCAAAAATGAAAACATTTTTGAAAACTACAAGTCTCATGCGTTTTAGTGGTGAAAAAAAAATTTAAAAAATCGTTCGGGAAATGAGTTTACACCCTGGGTACTTTCTTTGTATATATTCGACTATACGGGCCAAGCCCCGGATTTACGGGAAAACGCGGGATTTCGTTTGCCGGCGATTAAACTGCTTTTATTCAGCGTCTCATCAAAAATGAAAACATTCTTAAAAACTACAAGTCTCATGCGTTTTAGTGGTGAAAAAGTGATTTAAAAAATCGTTCGGGAATTGAGTTTACTCCCTGGGTACTTTCTTTGTATACTTTTGACTATACGGGCCCAGCCCGGGATTTACGGGAAATCGCGGGTTTTCGTTTGCCGGCGATTAAACTTCTTTTATTCAGCGTCTCATCAAAAATGAAAACATTTTTGAAAACCACAAGTCTCATGCGTTTTAGTGGTGAAAAAATAATTTAAAAAATCGTTCGGGAAATGAGTTTACTCCCTGGGTACTTTCTTTGTATACTTTTGACTATACGGGCCAAGCCGGGATTTACGGGAAATCGCGGGTTTTCGTTTGCCTGCGATTAAACTTCTTTTATTCAGCGTCTCATCAAAAATGAAAACATTTTTAAAAACTACAAGTCTCATGCGTTTTAGTGGTGAAAAAATAATTTAAAAAATCGTTCGGGAAATGAGTTTACTCCCTGGGTACTTTCTTTGTATACTTTTCACTATACGATTAAAGTTCCTTTATTCAGCGTCTCATCAAAAATGAAAACATTTTTGAAAACTACAAGTCTCATGCGTTTTAGTGGTGAAAAAAAAATTTAAAAAATCGTTCGGGAAATGAGTTTACACCCTGGGTACTTTCTTTGTATATATTCGACTATACGGGCCAAGCCCCGGATTTACGGGAAAACGCGGGATTTCGTTTGCCGGCGATTAAACTGCTTTTATTCAGCGTCTCATCAAAAATGAAAACATTCTTAAAAACTACAAGTCTCATGCGTTTTAGTGGTGAAAAAGTGATTTAAAAAATCGTTCGGGAATTGAGTTTACTCCCTGGGTACTTTCTTTGTATACTTTTGACTATACGGGCCCAGCCCGGGATTTACGGGAAATCGCGGGTTTTCGTTTGCCGGCGATTAAACTTCTTTTATTCAGCGTCTCATCAAAAATGAAAACATTTTTGAAAACCACAAGTCTCATGCGTTTTAGTGGTGAAAAAATAATTTAAAAAATCGTTCGGGAAATGAGTTTACTCCCTGGGTACTTTCTTTGTATACTTTTGACTATACGGGCCAAGCCGGGATTTACGGGAAATCGCGGGTTTTCGTTTGCCTGCGATTAAACTTCTTTTATTCAGCGTCTCATCAAAAATGAAAACATTTTTAAAAACTAGAAGTCTTATGCGTTTTAGTGGTGAAAAAATAATTTAAAAAATCGTTCTTGAAATGAGTTTACTCCCTGGGTACTTTCTTTGTATACTTTTGACTATACGGGCCGAGTTCGGGATTTAGGGAAATCGCAGGTTTTCGTTTGCCGGCGATTAAACTGCTTTTTTTCAGCGTCTCATCAAAAATGAAAACATTTTTGAAAACTACAAGTCTCATGCGTTTTAGTGGTGAAAAAGTGATTTAAAAAATCGTTCGGGAATTGAGTTTACTCCCTGGGTACTTTCTTTGTATACTTTTGACTATACGGGCCCAGCCCGTGATTTACGGGAAATCGCGGGTTTTCGTTTGCCGGCGATTAAACTTCTTTTATTCAGCGTCTCATCAAAAATGAAAACATTTTTGAAAACCACAAGTCTCATGCGTTTTAGTGGTGACAAAATAATTTAAAAAATCGTTCGGGAAATGAGTTTACTCCCTGCGTACTTTCTTTGTATACTTTTGACTATACGGGCCAAGCCGGGATTTACGGGGAATGGCGGGTTTTCGTTTGCTGGCGATTAAACTTCTTTTATTCAGCGTCTCATCAAAAATGAAAACATTTTTAAAAACTACAAGTCTCATGGGCTTTAGTGGTGAAATAATAATTTAAAAAATCGTTCGGGAAATGAGTTTACACCCTGGGTACTTTCTTATAATACTTTTGACTATACGGGCCGAGTCCGGGATTTACGGGAAATCGCAGGTTTTCGTCTGCCGGCGATTAAACTTCTTTCATTCAGCGTCTCATCAAAAATGAAAACATTCTTGAAAACTACAAGTCTCATGCGTTTTAGTGGTGAAATAATATTTTAAAAAATCGTTTGGGAAATGAGTTTACTCCCTGGGTACTTTCTTTGTATACTTTTGACTATACGGGCCGAGTTCGGGATTTAGGGAAATCGCAGGTTTTCGTTTGCCGGCGATTAAACTGCTTTTTTTCAGCGTCTCATCAAAAATGAAAACATTTTTGAAAACTACAAGTCTCATGCGTTTTAGTGGTGAAAAAATAATTTAAAAAATCGTTCGGGAAATGAGTTTACTCCCTGGGTACTTTCTTTGTATACTTTTCACTATACGGGCAAAGCCGGGATTTACGGGAAATCGCGGGTTTTCGTTTGCCAGCGATTAAACTTCTTTTATTCAGCGTCTCATCAAAAATGAAAACATTTTTAAAAACTACAAGTCTTATGCGTTTTAGTGGTGAAAAAATAATTTAAAAAATCGTTCTGGAAATGAGTTTACTCACAGGGTACTTTCTTTGTATACATTCGACTATACGGGCCAAGCCCGGGATTTACAGGAAATCGCGGGTTTTCGTTTGCCGGCGATTAAACCTCTTTCATTAAGCGTCTCATCAAAAATGAAAACATTTTTGAAAACTACAAGTCTCATGCGTTTTAGTGGTGAAAAAGTGATTTAAAAAATCGTTCGGGAAATGAGTTTACTCCCTGGGTACTTTCTTTGTATACTTTTGACTGTACGGGCCGAGTCCGGGATTTACGGGAAATCGCGGATTTTCGTTTGCCGGCGATTAAACTTCTTTTATTCAGCATCCCATCAAATATGAAAATATTTTTGAAAACTACAAGTTTCATGCGTTTAGTGGTAAAAAAATAATATAAAAAATCGTTTGGGAAATGAGTTTACTCCCAGGGTACTTTCTTTGTATACTTTTGACTATACGGGCCAAGCCGGGATTTACGAGAAATCGCGGGTTTTCGTTTGCCGGCGATTAAACTTCTTTTATTCAGCGTCTCATCAAAAATGAAAACATTTTTGAAAACTACAAGTCTCATGCGTTTTAGTGGTGAAAAAATAATTTAAAAAATCGTTCGGGAAATGAGTTTACTCCCTGGGTACTTTCTTTGTATACTTTTCACTATACGATTAAAGTTCCTTTATTCAGCGTCTCATCAAAAATGAAAACATTTTTGAAAACTACAAGTCTCATGCGTTTTAGTGGTGAAAAAAAAATTTAAAAAATCGTTCGGGAAATGAGTTTACACCCTGGGTACTTTCTTTGTATATATTCGACTATACGGGCCAAGCCCCGGATTTACGGGAAAACGCGGGATTTCGTTTGCCGGCGATTAAACTGCTTTTATTCAGCGTCTCATCAAAAATGAAAACATTCTTAAAAACTACAAGTCTCATGCGTTTTAGTGGTGAAAAAGTGATTTAAAAAATCGTTCGGGAATTGAGTTTACTCCCTGGGTACTTTCTTTGTATACTTTTGACTATACGGGCCCAGCCCGGGATTTACGGGAAATCGCGGGTTTTCGTTTGCCGGCGATTAAACTTCTTTTATTCAGCGTCTCATCAAAAATGAAAACATTTTTGAAAACCACAAGTCTCATGCGTTTTAGTGGTGAAAAAATAATTTAAAAAATCGTTCGGGAAATGAGTTTACTCCCTGGGTACTTTCTTTGTATACTTTTGACTATACGGGCCAAGCCGGGATTTACGGGAAATCGCGGGTTTTCGTTTGCCTGCGATTAAACTTCTTTTATTCAACGTCTCATCAAAAATGAAAACGTTTTTAAAAACTACAAGTCTCATGCGTTTTAGTGGTGAAAAAATAATTTAAAAAATCGTTCGGGAAATGAGTTTACTCCCTGGGTACTTTCTTTGTATACTTTTCACTATACGATTAAAGTTCCTTTATTCAGCGTCTCATCAAAAATGAAAACATTTTTGAAAACTACAAGTCTCATGCGTTTTAGTGGTGAAAAAAAAATTTAAAAAATCGTTCGGGAAATGAGTTTACACCCTGGGTACTTTCTTTGTATATATTCGACTATACGGGCCAAGCCCCGGATTTACGGGAAAACGCGGGATTTCGTTTGCCGGCGATTAAACTGCTTTTATTCAGCGTCTCATCAAAAATGAAAACATTCTTAAAAACTACAAGTCTCATGCGTTTTAGTGGTGAAAAAGTGATTTAAAAAATCGTTCGGGAATTGAGTTTACTCCCTGGGTACTTTCTTTGTATACTTTTGACTATACGGGCCCAGCCCGGGATTTACGGGAAATCGCGGGTTTTCGTTTGCCGGCGATTAAACTTCTTTTATTCAGCGTCTCATCAAAAATGAAAACATTTTTGAAAACCACAAGTCTCATGCGTTTTAGTGGTGAAAAAATAATTTAAAAAATCGTTCGGGAAATGAGTTTACTCCCTGGGTACTTTCTTTGTATACTTTTGACTATACGGGCCAAGCCGGGATTTACGGGAAATCGCGGGTTTTCGTTTGCCTGCGATTAAACTTCTTTTATTCAGCGTCTCATCAAAAATGAAAACATTTTTAAAAACTACAAGTCTTATGCGTTTTAGTGGTGAAAAAATAATTTAAAAAATCGTTCTTGAAATGAGTTTACTCACAGGGTACTTTCTTTGTATATATTCGACTATACGGGCCAAGCCCGGGATTTACAGGAAATCGCGGGTTTTCGTTTGCCGGCGATTAAACCTCTTTCATTAAGCGTCTCATCAAAAATGAAAACATTTTTGAAAACTACAAGTCTCATGCGTTTTAGTGGTGAAAAAGTGATTTAAAAAATCGTTCGGGAAATGAGTTTACTCCCTGGGTACTTTCTTTGTATACTTTTGACTATACGGGCCGAGTCCGGGATTTACGGGAAATCGCGGATTTTCGTTTGCCGGCGATTAAACTTCTTTTATTCAGCATCCCATCAAATATGAAAATATTTTTGAAAACTACAAGTTTCATGCGTTTAGTGGTAAAAAAATAATATAAAAAATCGTTTGGGAAATGAGTTTACTCCCAGGGTACTTTCTTTGTATACTTTTGACTATACGGGCCAAGCCGGGATTTACGAGAAATCGCGGGTTTTCGTTTGCCGGCGATTAAACTTCTTTTATTCAGCGTCTCATCAAAAATGAAAACATTTTTGAAAACTACAAGTCTCATGCGTTTTAGTGGTGAAAAAATAATTTAAAAAATCGTTCGGGAAATGAGTTTACTCCCTGGGTACTTTCTTTGTATACTTTTCACTATACGATTAAAGTTCCTTTATTCAGCGTCTCATCAAAAATGAAAACATTTTTGAAAACTACAAGTCTCATGCGTTTTAGTGGTGAAAAAAAAATTTAAAAAATCGTTCGGGAAATGAGTTTACACCCTGGGTACTTTCTTTGTATATATTCGACTATACGGGCCAAGCCCCGGATTTACGGGAAAACGCGGGATTTCGTTTGCCGGCGATTAAACTGCTTTTATTCAGCGTCTCATCAAAAATGAAAACATTCTTAAAAACTACAAGTCTCATGCGTTTTAGTGGTGAAAAAGTGATTTAAAAAATCGTTCGGGAATTGAGTTTACTCCCTGGGTACTTTCTTTGTATACTTTTGACTATACGGGCCCAGCCCGGGATTTACGGGAAATCGCGGGTTTTCGTTTGCCGGCGATTAAACTTCTTTTATTCAGCGTCTCATCAAAAATGAAAACATTTTTGAAAACCACAAGTCTCATGCGTTTTAGTGGTGAAAAAATAATTTAAAAAATCGTTCGGGAAATGAGTTTACTCCCTGGGTACTTTCTTTGTATACTTTTGACTATACGGGCCAAGCCGGGATTTACGGGAAATCGCGGGTTTTCGTTTGCCTGCGATTAAACTTCTTTTATTCAACGTCTCATCAAAAATGAAAACATTTTTAAAAACTACAAGTCTCATGCGTTTTAGTGGTGAAAAAATAATTTAAAAAATCGTTCAGGAAATGAGTTTACTCCCTGGGTACTTTCTTTGTATACTTTTCACTATACGATTAAAGTTCCTTTATTCAGCGTCTCATCAAAAATGAAAACATTTTTGAAAACTACAAGTCTCATGCGTTTTAGTGGTGAAAAAAAAATTTAAAAAATCGTTCGGGAAATGAGTTTACACCCTGGGTACTTTCTTTGTATATATTCGACTATACGGGCCAAGCCCCGGATTTACGGGAAAACGCGGGATTTCGTTTGCCGGCGATTAAACTGCTTTTATTCAGCGTCTCATCAAAAATGAAAACATTCTTAAAAACTACAAGTCTCATGCGTTTTAGTGGTGAAAAAGTGATTTAAAAAATCGTTCGGGAATTGAGTTTACTCCCTGGGTACTTTCTTTGTATACTTTTGACTATACGGGCCCAGCCCGGGATTTACGGGAAATCGCGGGTTTTCGTTTGCCGGCGATTAAACTGCTTTTATTCAGCGTCTCATCAAAAATGAAAACATTTTTGAAAACCACAAGTCTCATGCGTTTTAGTGGTGAAAAAATAATTTAAAAAATCGTTCGGGAAATGAGTTTACTCCCTGGGTACTTTCTTTGTATACTTTTGACTATACGGGCCAAGCCGGGATTTACGGGAAATCGCGGGTTTTCGTTTGCCTGCGATTAAACTTCTTTTATTCAGCGTCTCATCAAAAATGAAAACATTTTTAAAAACTACAAGTCTTATGCGTTTTAGTGGTGAAAAAATAATTTAAAAAATCGTTCTTGAAATGAGTTTACTCCCTGGGTACTTTCTTTGTATACTTTTGACTATACGGGCCGAGTTCGGGATTTAGGGAAATCGCAGGTTTTCGTTTGCCGGCGATTAAACTGCTTTTTTTCAGCGTCTCATCAAAAATAAAAACATTTTTGAAAACTACAAGTCTCATGCGTTTTAGTGGTGAAAAAATAATTTGAAAAATCGTTCGGGAAATGAGTTTACTCCCTGGGTACTTTCTTTGTATACTTTTCACTATACGGGCCAAGCCGGGATTTACGGGAAATCGCGGGTTTTCGTTTGCCAGCGATTAAACTTCTTTTATTCAGCGTCTCATCAAAAATGAAAACATTTTTAAAAACTACAAGTCTTATGCGTTTTAGTGGTGAAAAAATAGTTTTGAAAAATCGTTCTGGAAATGAGTTTACTCACAGGGTACTTTCTTTGTATACATTCGACTATACGGGCCAAGCCCGGGATTTACGGGAAATCGCGGGTTTTCGTTTTCCGGCGATTAAACCTCTTTCATTAAGCGTCTCATCAAAAATGAAAACATTTTTGAAAACTACAAGTCTCATGCGTTTTAGTGGTGAAAAAGTGATTTAAAAAATCGTTCGGGAAATGAGTTTACTCACTGGGTACTTTCTTTGTATACTTTTGACTATACGGGCCGAGTCCGGGATTTACGGGAAATCGCGGATTTTCGTTTGCCGGCGATTAAACGTCTTTTATTCAGCATCCCATCAAATATGAAAATATTTTTAAAAACTACAAGTTTCATGCGTTTAGTGGTAAAAAAATAATATAAAAAATCGTTTGGGAAATGAGTTTACTCCCAGGGTACTTTCTTTGTATACTTTTGACTATACGGGCCAAGCCGGGATTTACGAGAAATCGCGGGTTTTCGTTTGCCGGCGATTAAACTTCTTTTATTCAGCGTCTCATCAAAAATGAAAACATTTTTGAAAACTACAAGTCTCATGCGTTTTAGTGGTGAAAAAATAATTTAAAAAATCGTTCGGGAAATGAGTTTACTTCCTGGGTACTTTCTTTGTATACTTTTGACTATACGGGCCAAGCCGGGATTTACGGGAAATCGCGGGTTTTCGTTTGCCTGCGATTAAACTTCTTTTATTCAGCGTCTCATCAAAAATGAAAACATTTTTAAAAACTACAAGTCTTATGCGTTTTAGTGGTGAAAAAATAATTTAAAAAATCGTTCTTGAAATGAGTTTACTCCCTGGGTACTTTCTTTGTATACTTTTGACTATACGGGCCGAGTTCGGGATTTAGGGAAATCGCAGGTTTTCGTTTGCCGGCGATTAAACTGCTTTTTTTCAGCGTCTCATCAAAAATGAAAACATTTTTGAAAACTACAAGTCTCATGCGTTTTAGTGGTGAAAAAATAATTTGAAAAATCGTTCGGGAAATGAGTTTACTCCCTGGGTACTTTCTTTGTATACTTTTCACTATACGGGCCAAGCCAAGATTTACGGGAAATCGCGGGTTTTCGTTTGCCAGCGATTAAACTTCTTTTATTCAGCGTCTCATCAAAAATGAAAACATTTTTAAAAACTACAAGTCTTATGCGTTTTAGTGGTGAAAAAATAGTTTTGAAAAATCGTTCTGGAAATGAGTTTACTCACAGGGTACTTTCTTTGTATACATTCGACTATACGGGCCAAGCCCGGGATTTACGGGAAATCGCGGGTTTTCGTTTTCCGGCGATTAAACCTCTTTCATTAAGCGTCTCATCAAAAATGAAAACATTTTTGAAAACTACAAGTCTCATGCGTTTTAGTGGTGAAAAAGTGATTTAAAAAATCGTTCGGGAAATGAGTTTACTCACTGGGTACTTTCTTTGTATACTTTTGACTATACGGGCCGAGTCCGGGATTTACGGGAAATCGCGGATTTTCGTTTGCCGGCGATTAAACGTCTTTTATTCAGCATCCCATCAAATATGAAAATATTTTTAAAAACTACAAGTTTCATGCGTTTAGTGGTAAAAAAATAATATAAAAAATCGTTTGGGAAATGAGTTTACTCCCAGGGTACTTTCTTTGTATACTTTTGACTATACGGGCCAAGCCGGGATTTACGAGAAATCGCGGGTTTTCGTTTGCCGGCGATTAAACTTCTTTTATTCAGCGTCTCATCAAAAATGAAAACATTTTTGAAAACTACAAGTCTCATGCGTTTTAGTGGTGAAAAAATAATTTAAAAAATCGTTCGGGAAATGAGTTTACTCCCTGGGTACTTTCTTTGTATACTTTTCACTATACGATTAAAGTTCCTTTATTCAGCGTCTCATCAAAAATGAAAACATTTTTGAAAACTACAAGTCTCATGCGTTTTAGTGGTGAAAAAAAAATTTAAAAAATCGTTCTGGAAATGAGTTTACACCCTGGGTACTTTCTTTGTATATATTCGACTATACGGGCCAAGCCCCGGATTTACGGGAAAACGCGGGATTTCGTTTGCCGGCGATTAAACTGCTTTTATTCAGCGTCTCATCAAAAATGAAAACATTCTTAAAAACTACAAGTCTCATGCGTTTTAGTGGTGAAAAAGTGATTTAAAAAATCGTTCGGGAATTGAGTTTACTCCCTGGGTACTTTCTTTGTATACTTTTGACTATACGGGCCCAGCCCGGGATTTACGGGAAATCGCGGGTTTTCGTTTGCCGGCGATTAAACTTCTTTTATTCAGCGTCTCATCAAAAATGAAAACATTTTTGAAAACCACAAGTCTCATGCGTTTTAGTGGTGAAAAAATAATTTAAAAAATCGTTCGGGAAATGAGTTTACTCCCTGGGTACTTTCTTTGTATACTTTTGACTATACGGGCCAAGCCGGGATTTACGGGAAATCGCGGGTTTTCGTTTGCCTGCGATTAAACTTCTTTTATTCAGCGTCTCATCAAAAATGAAAACATTTTTAAAAACTACAAGTCTTATGCGTTTTAGTGGTGAAAAAATAATTTAAAAAATCGTTCTTGAAATGAGTTTACTCCCTGGGTACTTTCTTTGTATACTTTTGACTATACGGGCCGAGTTCGGGATTTAGGGAAATCGCAGGTTTTCGTTTGCCGGCGATTAAACTGCTTTTTTTCAGCGTCTCATCAAAAATGAAAACATTTTTGAAAACTACAAGTCTCATGCGTTTTAGTGGTGAAAAAATAATTTGAAAAATCGTTCGGGAAATGAGTTTACTCCCTGGGTACTTTCTTTGTATACTTTTCACTATACGGGCCAAGCCGGGATTTACGGGAAATCGCGGGTTTTCGTTTGCCAGCGATTAAACTTCTTTTATTCAGCGTCTCATCAAAAATGAAAACATTTTTAAAAACTACAAGTCTTATGCGTTTTAGTGGTGAAAAAATAGTTTTGAAAAATCGTTCTGGAAATGAGTTTACTCACAGGGTACTTTCTTTGTATACATTCGACTATACGGGCCAAGCCCGGGATTTACGGGAAATCGCGGGTTTTCGTTTTCCGGCGATTAAACCTCTTTCATTAAGCGTCTCATCAAAAATGAAAACATTTTTGAAAACTACAAGTCTCATGCGTTTTAGTGGTGAAAAAAAAATTTAAAAAATCGTTTGCGAAATGAGTTTACTCCCTGGGTACTTTCTTTGTATACATTCGACTATACGGGCCAAGCCCCGGATTTACGGGAAAACGCGGGATTTCGTTTGCCGGCGATTAAACCTCTTTCATTAAGCGTCTCATCAAAAATGAAAACATTTTTGAAAACTACAAGTCTCATGCGTTTTAGTGGTGAAAAAATAATTTAAAAAATTGTTCGGGAAATGAGTTTACTCCCTGGGTACTTTCTTTGTATACTTTTGACTATACGGGCCGAGTCCGGGATTTACGGGAAATCGCGGATTTTTGTTTGTTGGCGATTAAACTTCTTTTATTCAGCATCCCATCAAATATGAAAATATTTTTGAAAACTACAAGTTTCATGCGTTTAGTGGTAAAAAAATAATATAAAAAATCGTTCGGGAAATGAGTTTACTCCCTGGGTACTTTCTTTGTATACTTTTGACTATACGGGCCAAGCCCGGGATTTACGGGAAATTGCGGGTTTTCGTTTGCCGGCGATTAAATTTCTTTTATTCAGCGTCCCATCAAATATGAAAATATTTTTAAAAACTACAAGTCTTATGCGTTTTAGTGGTGAAAATATATTTTAAAAAATCGTTTTGGAAATGAGTTTACTCACAGGGTACTTTCTTTGTATACATTCGACTATACGTGCCAAGCCCGGGATTTACGGGAAATCGCGGGTTTTCGTTTGCCGGCGATTAAACTGCTTTTATTCAGCGTCTCATCAAAAATGAAAACATTCTTGAAAACTACTAGTCTCATGCGTTTTAGTGGTGAAATAATAATTTAAAAAATCGTTTGGGAAATGAGTTTACTCCCTGGGTACTTTCTTTGTATATTTTTGACTATACAGGCCGAGTCCAGGATTTACGGGAAATCGCAGGTTTTCGTTTGCCGGCGATTAAACTTCTTTTATTCAGCGTCTCATCAAAAATGAAAACATTTTTAAAAACTACAAGTCTCATGCGTTTTAGTGGTGAAAAAGTAATTTAAAAAATCGTTCGGAAAATGAGTGTACTCCCTGGGTACTTTCTTTGTATACTTTTGATTATACGGGCCAAGCCCGGGATTTACGGGAAATCGCGGGTTTTCGTTTGCCGGCGATTAAACTTCTTTTAATCAGCGTCTCATCAAAAATGAAAACATTTTTGAAAACTACAAGTCTCATGCGTTTTAGTGGTGAAAAAATAATTTAAAAAATCGTTCGGGAAATGAGTTTACTCCCTGGGTACTTTCTTTGTATACTTTTCACTATACGGTCCAAGCCGGGATTTACGGGAAATCGCGGGTTTTCGTTTGCCGGCGATTAAACTTCTTTTATTCAGCGTCTCATCAAAAATGAAAACATTTTTAAAAACTACAAGTCTTATGCGTTTTAGTGGTGAAAAAATAATTTAAAAAATCGTTCTGGAAATGAGTTTACTCACAGGGTACTTTCTTTGTATACATTAGACTATACGGGCCAAGCCCGGGATTTACGGGAAATCGCGGGTTTTCGTTTTCCGGCGATTAAACCTCTTTCATTAAGCGTCTCATCAAAAATGAAAACATTTTTGAAAACTACAAGTCTCATGCGTTTTAGTGGTGAAAAAAAAATTTAAAAAATCGTTCGGGAAATGAGTTTACACCCTGGGTACTTTCTTTGTATATATTCGAATATACGGGCCAAGCCCCGGATTTACGGGAAATCGTAGGTTTTTGTTTGCCGGCGATTAAACTTCTTTTATTCAGCGTCTCATCAAAAATGAAAACATTTTTAAAAACTACAAGTCTCATGCGTTTTAGTGGTGAAAAAGTGATTTAAAAAATCGTTCGGGAATTGAGTTTACTCCCTGGGTACTATTTTTGTATACTTTTGACTATACGGGCCAAGCCCGGGATTTACGGGAAATCGCGGGTTTTCGTTTGCCGGCGATTAAACTTCTTTTATTCAGCGTCTCATCAAAAATGAAAACATTTTTGAAAACTACAAGTCTCATGCGTTTTAGTGGTGAAAAAATAATTTAAAAAATCGTTCGGGAAATGAGTTTACTCCCTGGGTACTTTCTTTGTATATTTTTGACTATACGGGCCAAGCCGGGATTTACAAGAAATCTCGGGTTTTCGTTTGCCTGCGATTAAACTTCTTTTATTCAGCGTCTCATCAAAAATGAAAACATTTTTAAAAACTACAAATCTTATGCGTTTTAGTGATGAAAAAATAATTTAAAAAATCGTTCTGGAAATGAGTTTACTCCCTGGGTACTTTCTTTGTATACTTTTGACTATACGGGCCAAGTTCGGGATTTAGGGAAATCGCAGGTTTTCGTTTGCCGGCGTTTAAACTGATTTTTTTCAGCGTCTCATCAAAAATGAAAACATTTTTAAAAACTACAAGTCTCATGCGTTTTAGTGGTGAAAAAGTAATTTAAAAAATCGTTCGGGAAATGAGTTTACTCCCTGGGTACTTTCTTTGTATACATTCGACTATACGGGCCAAGCCCGGGATTTACGGGAAATCGCGGGTTTTCGTTTTCCGGCGATTAAACCTCTTTCATTAAGCGTCTCATCAAAAATGAAAACATTTTTGAAAACTACAAGTCTCATGCGTTTTAGTGGTGAAAAAAAAATTTAAAAAATCGTTTGCGAAATGAGTTTACTCCCAGGGTACTTTCTTTGTATACATTCGACTATACGGGCCAAGCCCCGGATTTACGGGAAATCGCGGGTTTTTGTTTGCCGGCGATTAAACTGCTTTTATTTAGCGTCTCATCAAAAATGAAAACATTCTTGAAAACTACTAGTCTCATGCGTTTTAGTGGTGAAATAATAATTTAAAAAATCGTTTGGGAAATGAGTTTACTCCCTGGGTACTTTCTTTGTATGTTTTTGACTATACGGGCCGAGTCCAGGATTTACGGGAAATCGCAGGTTTTCGTTTGCCGGCGATTAAACTTCTTTTATTCAGCGTCTCATCAAAAATGAAAACCTTTTTAAAAACTACAAGTCTCATGCGTTTTAGTGGTGAAAAAGTAATTTAAAAAATCGTTCGGAAAATGAGTTTACTCCCTGGGTACTTTCTTTGTATACTTTTGATTATACGGGCCAAGCCCGGGATTTACGGGAAATCGCGGGTTTTCGTTTGCCGGCGATTAAACTTCTTTTAATCAGCGTCTCATCAAAAATGAAAACATTTTTGAAAACTACAAGTCTCATGCGTTTTAGTGGTGAAAAAATAATTTAAAAAATCGTTCGGGAAATGAGTTTACTCCCTGGGTACTTTCTTTGTATACTTTTCACTATACGGTCCAAGCCGGGATTTACGGGAAATCGCGGGTTTTCGTTTGCCGGCGATTAAACTTCTTTTATTCAGCGTCTCATCAAAAATGAAAACATTTTTAAAAACTACAAGTCTTATGCGTTTTAGTGGTGAAAAAATAATTTAAAAAATCGTTCTGGAAATGAGTTTACTCACAGGGTACTTTCTTTGTATACATTAGACTATACGGGCCAAGCCCGGGATTTACGGGAAATCGCGGGTTTTCGTTTTCCGGCGATTAAACCTCTTTCATTAAGCGTCTCATCAAAAATGAAAACATTTTTGAAAACTACAAGTCTCATGCGTTTTAGTGGTGAAAAAAAAATTTAAAAAATCGTTCGGGAAATGAGTTTACACCCTGGGTACTTTCTTTGTATATATTCGAATATACGGGCCAAGCCCCGGATTTTCGGGAAATCGTAGGTTTTTGTTTGCCGGCGATTAAACTTCTTTTTTTCAGCGTTTTAGTGGTGAAAAAGTGATTTAAAAAATCGTTCGGGAATTGAGTTTACTCCCTGGGTACTTTCTTTGTATACTTTTGACTATACGGGCCCAGCCCGGGATTTACGGGAAATCGCGGGTTTTCGTTTGCCGGCGATTAAACTTCTTTTATTCAGCGTCTCATCAAAAATGAAAACATTTTTGAAAACCACAAGTCTCATGCGTTTTAGTGGTGAAAAAATAATTTAAAAAATCGTTCGGGAAATGAGTTTACTCCCTGGGTACTTTCTTTGTATACTTTTGACTATACGGGCCAAGCCGGGATTTACGGGAAATCGCGGGTTTTCGTTTGCCGGCGATTAAACTTCTTTTATTCAGCGTCTCATCAAAAATGAAAACATTTTTAAAAACTACAAGTCTTATGCGTTTTAGTGGTGAAAAAATAATTTAAAAAATCGTTCTGGAAATGAGTTTACTCACAGGGTACTTTCTTTGTATACATTAGACTATACGGGCCAAGCCCGGGATTTACGGGAAATCGCGGGTTTTCGTTTTCCGGCGATTAAACCTCTTTCATTAAGCGTCTCATCAAAAATGAAAACATTTTTGAAAACTACAAGTCTCATGCGTTTTAGTGGTGAAAAAAAAATTTAAAAAATCGTTCGGGAAATGAGTTTACACCCTGGGTACTTTCTTTGTATATATTCGAATATACGGGCCAAGCCCCGGATTTACGGGAAATCGTAGGTTTTTGTTTGCCGGCGATTAAACTTCTTTTTTTCAGCGTTTTAGTGGTGAAAAAGTGATTTAAAAAATCGTTCGGGAATTGAGTTTACTCCCTGGGTACTTTCTTTGTATACTTTTGACTATACGGGCCCAGCCCGGGATTTACGGGAAATCGCGGGTTTTCGTTTGCCGGCGATTAAACTTCTTTTATTCAGCGTCTCATCAAAAATGAAAACATTTTTGAAAACCACAAGTCTCATGCGTTTTAGTGGTGAAAAAATAATTTAAAAAATCGTTCGGGAAATGAGTTTACTCCCTGGGTACTTTCTTTGTATACTTTTGACTATACGGGCCAAGCCGGGATTTACGGGAAATCGCGGGTTTTCGTTTGCCTGCGATTAAACTTCTTTTATTCAGCGTCTCATCAAAAATGAAAACATTTTTAAAAACTACAAGTCTTATGCGTTTTAGTGGTGAAAAAATAATTTAAAAAATCGTTCTTGAAATGAGTTTACTCCCTGGGTACTTTCTTTGTATACTTTTGACTATACGGGCCGAGTTCGGGATTTAGGGAAATCGCAAGTTTTCGTTTGCCGGCGATTAAACTGCATTTTTTCAGCGTCTCATCAAAAATGAAAACATTTTTGAAAACTACAAGTCTCATGCGTTTTAGTGGTGAAAAAATAATTTGAAAAATCGTTCGGGAAATGAGTTTACTCCCTGGGTACTTTCTTTGTATACTTTTCACTATACGGGCCAAGCCGGGATTTACGGGAAATCGCGGGTTTTCGTTTGCCGGCGATTAAACTTCTTTTATTCAGCGTCTCATCAAAAATGAAAACATTTTTGAAAACTACAAGTCTCATGCGTTTTAGTGGTGAAAAAATAATTTAAAAAATCGTTCGGGAAATGAGTTTACTCCCTGGGTACTTTCTTTGTATACTTTTCACTATACGGGCAAAGCCGGGATTTACGGGAAATCGCGGGTTTTCGTTTGCCAGCGATTAAACTTCTTTTATTCAGCGTCTCATCAAAAATGAAAACATTTTAAAAAACTACAAGTCTTATGCGTTTTAGTGGTGAAAAAATAATTTAAAAAATCGTTCTTGAAATGAGTTTACTCCCTGGGTACTTTCTTTGTATACTTTTGACTATACGGGCCGAGTTCGGGATTTAGGGAAATCGCAGGTTTTCGTTTGCCGGCGATTAAACTGCTTTTTTTCAGCGTCTCATCAAAAATGAAAACATTTTTGAAAACTACAAGTCTCATGCGTTTTAGTGGTGAAAAAATAATTTAAAAAATCGTTCGGGAAATGAGTTTACTCCCTGGGTACTTTCTTTGTATACTTTTCACTATACGGGCAAAGCCGGGATTTACGGGAAATCGCGGGTTTTCGTTTGCCAGCGATTAAACTTCTTTTATTCAGCGTCTCATCAAAAATGAAAACATTTTAAAAAACTACAAGTCTTATGCGTTTTAGTGGTGAAAAAATAATTTAAAAAATCGTTCTGGAAATGAGTTTACTCACAGGGTACTTTCTTTGTATACATTCGACTATACGGGCCAAGCCCGGGATTTACGGGAAATCGCGGGTTTTCGTTTGCCGGCGATTAAACCTCTTTCATTAAGCGTCTCATCAAAAATGAAAACATTTTTGAAAACTGCAAGTCTCATGCGTTTTAGTGGTGAAAAAGTGATTTAAAAAATCGTTCGGGAAATGAGTTTACTCCCTGGGTACTTTCTTTGTATACTTTTGACTATACGGGCCGAGTCCGGGATTTACGGGAAATCGCGGATTTTCGTTTGCCGGCGATTAAACTTCTTTTATTCAGAATTTCATCAAATATGAAAATATTTTTGAAAACTACAAGTTTCATGCGTTTAGTGGTAAAAAAATAATATAAAAAATCGTTTGGGAAATGAGTTTACTCCCAGGGTACTTTCTTTGTATACTTTTGACTATACGGGCCAAGCCGGGATTTACGGGAAATCGCGGGATTTCGTTTGCCGGCGATTAAACTGCTTTTATTCAGCGTCTCATCAAAAATGAAAACATTTTTGAAAACTACAAGTCTCATGCGTTTTAGTGGTGAAAAAAAAATTTAAAAAATCGTTCGGGAAATGAGTTTACACCCTGGGTACTTTCTTTGTATACTTTTGACTATACGGGCCAAGCCGGGATTTACGGGAAATCGCGGGTTTTCGTTTGCCTGCGATTAAACTTCTTTTATTCAGCGTCTCATCAAAAATGAAAACATTTTTAAAAACTACAAGTCTTATGCGTTTTTCTGGTGAAAAAATAATTTAAAAAATCGTTCTTGAAATGAGTTTACTCCCTGGGTACTTTCTTTGTATACTTTTGACTATACGGGCCGAGTTCGGGATTTAGGGAAATCGCAAGTTTTCGTTTGCCGGCGATTAAACTGCTTTTTTTCAGCGTCTCATCAAAAATGAAAACATTTTTGAAAACTACAAGTCTCATGCGTTTTAGTGGTGAAAAAATAATTTGAAAAATCGTTCGGGAAATGAGTTTACTCCCTGGGTACTTTCTTTGTATACTTTTCACTATACGGGCCAAGCCGGGATTTACGGGAAATCGCGGGTTTTCGTTTGCCAGCGATTAAACTTCTTTTATTCAGCGTCTCATCAAAAATGAAAACATTTTTAAAAACTACAAGTCTTATGCGTTTTAGTGGTGAAAAAATAATTTTGAAAAATCGTTCTGGAAATGAGTTTACTCACAGGGTACTTTCTTTGTATACATTCGACTATACGGGCCAAGCCCGGGATTTACGGGAAATCGCGGGTTTTCGTTTTCCGGCGATTAAACCTCTTTCATTAAGCGTCTCATCAAAAATGAAAACATTTTTGAAAACTACAAGTCTCATGCGTTTTAGTGGTGAAAAAAAAATTTAAAAAATCGTTTGCGAAATGAGTTTACTCCCTGGGTACTTTCTTTGTATACATTCGACTATACGGGCCAAGCCCCGGATTTACGGGAAAACGCGGGATTTCGTTTGCCGGCGATTAAACCTCTTTCATTAAGCGTCTCATCAAAAATGAAAACATTTTTGAAAACTACAAGTCTCATGCGTTTTAGTGGTGAAAAAATAATTTAAAAAATCGTTCGGGAAATGAGTTTACTCCCTGGGTACTTTCTTTGTATACTTTTGACTATACGGGCCGAGTCCGGGATTTACGGGAAATCGCGGATTTTCGTTTGTTGGCGATTAAACTTCTTTTATTCAGCATCCCATCAAATATGAAAATATTTTTGAAAACTACAAGTTTCATGCGTTTAGTGGTAAAAAAATAATATAAAAAATCGTTCGGGAAATGAGTTTACTCCCTGGGTACTTTCTTTGTATACTTTTGACTATACGGGCCAAGCCCGGGATTTACGGGAAATTGCGGGTTTTCGTTTGCCGGCGATTAAATTTCTTTTATTCAGCGTCCCATCAAATATGAAAATATTTTTAAAAACTACAAGTCTTATGCGTTTTAGTGGTGAAAATATATTTTAAAAAATCGTTTTGGAAATGAGTTTACTCACAGGGTACTTTCTTTGTATACATTCGATTATACGTGCCAAGCCCGGGATTTACGGGAAATCGCGGGTTTTCGTTTGCCGGCGATTAAACTGCTTTTATTCAGCGTCTCATCAAAAATGAAAACATTTTTGAAAACTACAAGTCTCATGCGTTTTAGTGGTGAAAAAAAAATTTAAAAAATCGTTCGGGAAATGAGTTTACACCCTGGGTACTTTCTTTGTATACTTTTGACTATACGGGCCAAGCCGGGATTTACGGGAAATCGCGGGTTTTCGTTTGCCTGCGATTAAACTTCTTTTATTCAGCGTCTCATCAAAAATGAAAACATTTTTAAAAACTACAAGTCTTATGCGTTTTAGTGGTGAAAAAATAATTTAAAAAATCGTTCTTGAAATGAGTTTACTCCCTGGGTACTTTCTTTGTATACTTTTGACTATACGGGCCGAGTTCGGGATTTAGGGAAATCGCAAGTTTTCGTTTGCCGGCGATTAAACTGCTTTTTTTCAGCGTCTCATCAAAAATGAAAACATTTTTGAAAACTACAAGTCTCATGCGTTTTAGTGGTGAAAAAATAATTTGAAAAATCGTTCAGGAAATGAGTTTACTCCCTGGGTACTTTCTTTGTATACTTTTCACTATACGGGCCAAGCCGGGATTTACGGGAAATCGCGGGTTTTCGTTTGCCAGCGATTAAACTTCTTTTATTCAGCGTCTCATCAAAAATGAAAACATTTTTAAAAACTACAAGTCTTATGCGTTTTAGTGGTGAAAAAATAATTTTGAAAAATCGTTCTGGAAATGAGTTTACTCACAGGGTACTTTCTTTGTATACATTCGACTATACGGGCCAAGCCCGGGATTTACGGGAAATCGCGGGTTTTCGTTTTCCGGCGATTAAACCTCTTTCATTAAGCGTCTCATCAAAAATGAAAACATTTTTGAAAACTACAAGTCTCATGCGTTTTAGTGGTGAAAAAAAAATTTAAAAAATCGTTTGCGAAATGAGTTTACTCCCTGGGTACTTTCTTTGTATACATTCGACTATACGGGCCAAGCCCCGGATTTACGGGAAAACGCGGGATTTCGTTTGCCGGCGATTAAACCTCTTTCATTAAGCGTCTCATCAAAAATGAAAACATTTTTGAAAACTACAAGTCTCATGCGTTTTAGTGGTGAAAAAATAATTTAAAAAATCGTTCGGGAAATGAGTTTACTCCCTGGGTACTTTCTTTGTATACTTTTGACTATACGGGCCGAGTCCGGGATTTACGGGAAATCGCGGATTTTCGTTTGTTGGCGATTAAACTTCTTTTATTCAGCATCCCATCAAATATGAAAATATTTTTGAAAACTACAAGTTTCATGCGTTTAGTGGTAAAAAAATAATATAAAAAATCGTTCGGGAAATGAGTTTACTCCCTGGGTACTTTCTTTGTATACTTTTGACTATACGGGCCAAGCCCGGGATTTACGGGAAATTGCGGGTTTTCGTTTGCCGGCGATTAAATTTCTTTTATTCAGCGTCCCATCAAATATGAAAATATTTTTAAAAACTACAAGTCTTATGCGTTTTAGTGGTGAAAATATATTTTAAAAAATCGTTTTGGAAATGAGTTTACTCACAGGGTACTTTCTTTGTATACATTCGATTATACGTGCCAAGCCCGGGATTTACGGGAAATCGCGGGTTTTCGTTTGCCGGCGATTAAACTGCTTTTATTCAGCGTCTCATCAAAAATGAAAACATTTTTGAAAACTACAAGTCTCATGCGTTTTAGTGGTGAAAAAATAATTTAAAAAATCGTTCTTGAAATGAGTTTACTCCCTGGGTACTTTCTTTGTATACTTTTGACTATACGGGCCGAGTTCGGGATTTAGGGAAATCGCAGGTTTTCGTTTGCCGGCGATTAAACTGCTTTTTTTCAGCGTCTCATCAAAAATGAAAACATTTTTGAAAACTACAAGTCTCATGCGTTTTAGTGGTGAAAAAATAATTTAAAAAATCGTTCGGGAAATGAGTTTACTCCCTGGGTACTTTCTTTGTATACTTTTCACTATACGGGCAAAGCCGGGATTTACGGGAAATCGCGGGTTTTCGTTTGCCAGCGATTAAACTTCTTTTATTCAGCGTCTCATCAAAAATGAAAACATTTTTAAAAACTACAAGTCTTATGCGTTTTAGTGGTGAAAAAATAATTTAAAAAATCGTTCTGGAAATGAGTTTACTCACAGGGTACTTTCTTTGTATACATTCGACTATACGGGCCAAGCCCGGGATTTACGGGAAATCGCGGGTTTTCGTTTGCCGGCGATTAAACCTCTTTCATTGAGCGTCTCATCAAAAATGAAAACATTTTTGAAAACTACAAGTCTCATGCGTTTTAGTGGTGAAAAAGTGATTTAAAAAATCGTTCGGGAAATGAGTTTACTCCCTGGGTACTTTCTTTGTATACTTTTGACTATACGGGCCGAGTCCGGGATTTACGGGAAATCGCGGATTTTCGTTTGCCGGCGATTAAACTTCTTTTATTCAGCATCCCATCAAATATGAAAATATTTTTGAAAACTACAAGTTTCATGCGTTTAGTGGTAAAAAAATAATATAAAAAATCGTTTGGGAAATGAGTTTACTCCCAGGGTACTTTCTTTGTATACTTTTGACTATACGGGCCAAGCCGGGATTTACGGGAAATCGCGGGTTTTCGTTTGCCGGCGATTAAACTTCTTTTATTCAGCGTCTCATCAAAAATGAAAACATTTTTGAAAACTACAAGTCTCATGCGTTTTAGTGGTGAAAAAATAATTTAAAAAATCGTTCGGGAAATGAGTTTACTCCCTGGGTACTTTCTTTGTATACTTTTCACTATACGATTAAAGTTCCTTTATTCAGCGTCTCATCAAAAATGAAAACATTTTTGAAAACTACAAGTCTCATGCGTTTTAGTGGTGAAAAAAAAATTTAAAAAATCGTTCGGGAAATGAGTTTACACCCTGGGTACTTTCTTTGTATATATTCGACTATACGGGCCAAGCCCCAGATTTACGGGAAAACGCGGGATTTCGTTTGCCGGCGATTAAACTGCTTTTATTCAGCGTCTCATCAAAAATGAAAACATTCTTAAAAACTACAAGTCTCATGCGTTTTAGTGGTGAAAAAGTGATTTAAAAAATCGTTCGGGAATTGAGTTTACTCCCTGGGTACTTTCTTTGTATACTTTTGACTATACGGGCCCAGCCCGGGATTTACGGGAAATCGCGGGTTTTCGTTTGCCGGCGATTAAACTTCTTTTATTCAGCGTCTCATCAAAAATGAAAACATTTTTGAAAACCACAAGTCTCATGCGTTTTAGTGGTGAAAAAATAATTTAAAAAATCGTTCGGGAAATGAGTTTACTCCCTGGGTACTTTCTTTGTATACTTTTGACTATACGGGCCAAGCCGGGATTTACGGGAAATCGCGGGTTTTCGTTTGCCTGCGATTAAACTTCTTTTATTCAGCGTCTCATCAAAAATGAAAACATTTTTAAAAACTACAAGTCTTATGCGTTTTAGTGGTGAAAAAATAATTTAAAAAATCGTTCTTGAAATGAGTTTACTCCCTGGGTACTTTCTTTGTATACTTTTGACTATACGGGCCGAGTTCGGGATTTAGGGAAATCGCAAGTTTTCGTTTGCCGGCGATTAAACTGCTTTTTTTCAGCGTCTCATCAAAAATGAAAACATTTTTGAAAACTACAAGTCTCATGCGTTTTAGTGGTGAAAAAATAATTTGAAAAATCGTTCGGGAAATGAGTTTACTCCCTGGGTACTTTCTTTGTATACTTTTCACTATACGGGCCAAGCCGGGATTTACGGGAAATCGCGGGTTTTCGTTTGCCAGCGATTAAACTTCTTTTATTCAGCGTCTCATCAAAAATGAAAACATTTTTAAAAACTACAAGTCTCATGCGTTTTAGTGGTGAAAAAAAAATTTAAAAAATCGTTTGCGAAATGAGTTTACTCCCTGGGTACTTTCTTTGTATACATTCGACTATACGGGCCAAGCCCCGGATTTACGGGAAAACGCGGGATTTCGTTTGCCGGCGATTAAACCTCTTTCATTAAGCGTCTCATCAAAAATGAAAACATTTTTGAAAACTACAAGTCTCATGCGTTTTAGTGGTGAAAAAATAATTTAAAAAATCGTTCGGGAAATGAGTTTACTCCCTGGGTACTTTCTTTGTATACTTTTGACTATACGGGCCGAGTCCGGGATTTACGGGAAATCGCGGATTTTCGTTTGTTGGCGATTAAACTTCTTTTATTCAGCATCCCATCAAATATGAAAATATTTTTGAAAACTACAAGTTTCATGCGTTTAGTGGTAAAAAAATAATATAAAAAATCGTTCGGGAAATGAGTTTACTCCCTGGGTACTTTCTTTGTATACTTTTGACTATACGGGCCAAGCCCGGGATTTACGGGAAATTGCGGGTTTTCGTTTGCCGGCGATTAAATTTCTTTTATTCAGCGTCCCATCAAATATGAAAATATTTTTAAAAACTACAAGTCTTATGCGTTTTAGTGGTGAAAATATATTTTAAAAAATCGTTTTGGAAATGAGTTTACTCACAGGGTACTTTCTTTGTATACATTCGACTATACGTGCCAAGCCCGGGATTTACGGGAAATCGCGGGTTTTCGTTTGCCGGCGATTAAACTGCTTTTATTCAGCGTCTCATCAAAAATGAAAACATTCTTGAAAACTACTAGTCTCATGCGTTTTAGTGGTGAAATAATAATTTAAAAAATCGTTTGGGAAATGAGTTTACTCCCTGGGTACTTTCTTTGTATATTTTTGACTATACGGGCCGAGTCCAGGATTTACGGGAAATCGCAGGTTTTCGTTTGCCGGCGATTAAACTTCTTTTATTCAGCGTCTCATCAAAAATGAAAACATTTTTAAAAACTACAAGTCTCATGCGTTTTAGTGGTGAAAAAGTAATTTAAAAAATCGTTCGGAAAATGAGTTTACTCCCTGGGTACTTTCTTTGTATACTTTTGATTATACGGGCCAAGCCCGGGATTTACGGGAAATCGCGGGTTTTCGTTTGCCGGCGATTAAACTTCTTTTAATCAGCGTCTCATCAAAAATGAAAACATTTTTGAAAACTACAAGTCTCATGCGTTTTAGTGGTGAAAAAATAATTTAAAAAATCGTTCGGGAAATGAGTTTACTCCCTGGGTACTTTCTTTGTATACTTTTCACTATACGGTCCAAGCCGGGATTTACGGGAAATCGCGGGTTTTCGTTTGCCGGCGATTAAACTTCTTTTATTCAGCGTCTCATCAAAAATGAAAACATTTTTAAAAACTACAAGTCTTATGCGTTTTAGTGGTGAAAAAATAATTTAAAAAATCGTTCTGGAAATGAGTTTACTCACAGGGTACTTTATTTGTATACATTAGACTATACGGGCCAAGCCCGGGATTTACGGGAAATCGCGGGTTTTCGTTTTCCGGCGATTAAACCTCTTTCATTAAGCGTCTCATCAAAAATGAAAACATTTTTGAAAACTACAAGTCTCATGCGTTTTAGTGGTGAAAAAAAAATTTAAAAAATCGTTCGGGAAATGAGTTTACACCCTGGGTACTTTCTTTGTATATATTCGAATATACGGGCCAAGCCCCGGATTTACGGGAAATCGTAGGTTTTTGTTTGCCGGCGATTAAACTTTTTTTATTCAGCGTCTCATCAAAAATGAAAACATTTTTAAAAACTACAAGTCTCATGCGTTTTAGTGGTGAAAAAGTGATTTAAAAAATCGTTCGGGAATTGAGTTTACTCCCTGGGTACTATTTTTGTATACTTTTGACTATACGGGCCAAGCCCGGGATTTACGGGAAATCGCGGTTTTCGTTTGCCGGCGATTAAACTTCTTTTATTCAGCGTCTCATCAAAAATGAAAACATTTTTGAAAACTACAAGTCTCATGCGTTTTAGTGGTGAAAAAATAATTTAAAAAATCGTTCGGGAAATGAGTTTACTCCCTGGGTACTTTCTTTGTATATTTTTGACTATACGGGCCAAGCCGGGATTTACAAGAAATCTCGGGTTTTCGTTTGCCTGCGATTAAACTTCTTTTATTCAGCGTCTCATCAAAAATGAAAACATTTTTAAAAACTACAAATCTTATGCGTTTTAGTGATGAAAAAATAATTTAAAAAATCGTTCTGGAAATGAGTTTACTCCCTGGGTACTTTCTTTGTATACTTTTGACTATACGGGCCGAGTTCGGGATTTAGGGAAATCGCAGGTTTTCGTTTGCCGGCGTTTAAACTGCTTTTTTTCAGCGTCTCATCAAAAATGAAAACATTTTTGAAAACTACAAGTCTCATGCGTTTTAGTGGTGAAAAAGTAATTTAAAAAATCGTTCGGGAAAGGAGTTTACTCCCTGGGTACTTTCTTTGTATACTTTTGACTATACGGGCCAAGCCCGGGATTTACGGGAAATCGCGGGTTTTCCTTTGCCGGCGATTAAACTTCTTTTATTCAGCGTCTCATCAAAAATGAAAACATTTTTAAAAACTACAAGTCTTATGCGTTTTAGTGGTGAAAACATAATTTAAAAAATCGTTCTGGAAATGAGTTTACTCCCTGGGTACTTTCTTTGTATACTTTTGACTATACGGGCCGAGTCCGGGATTTACGGGAAATCGCAGGTTTTCGTTTGCCGGCGATTAAACTGCTTTTATTCAGCGTCTCATCAAAAATGAAAACATTTTTAAAAACTACAAGTCTCATGCGTTTTAGTGGTGAAAAAATAATTTAAAAAATCGTTCGGGAAATGAGTTTACTCCCTGGGTACTTTCTTTGTATACTTTTGACTATACGGGCCGAGTCCGGGATTTAGGGAAATCGCAGGTTTTCGTTTGCCGGCGATTAAACTGCTTTTTATCAGCGTGTCATCAAAAATGAAAACATTTTTAAAAACTACAAGTCTTATGCGTTTTAGTGATGAGAAAATAATTTAAAAAATCGTTCTGGAAATGAGTTTACTCCCTGGGTACTTTCTTTGTATACTTTTGACTATACGGGCCAAGCCCGGGATTTACGGGAAATCGCGGGTTTTCCTTTGCCGGCGATTAAACTTCTTTTATTCAGCGTCTCATCAAAAATGAAAACATTTTTAAAAACTACAAGTCTTATGCGTTTTAGTGATGAAAAAATAATTTAAAAAATCGTTCTGGAAATGAGTTTACTCCCTGGGTACTTTCTTTGTATACTTTTGACTATACGGGCCAAGCCCGGGATTTACGGGAAATCGCGGGTTTTCCTTTGCCGGCGATTAAACTTCTTTTATTCAGCGTCTCATCAAAAATGAAACATTTTTAAAAACTACAAGTCTTATGCGTTTTAGTGGTGAAAACATAATTTAAAAAATCGTTCTGGAAATGAGTTTACTCTCTGGGTACTTTCTTTGTATACTTTTGACTATACGGGCCGAGTCCGGGATTTACGGGAAATCGCAGGTTTTCGTTTGCCGGCGATTAAACTGCTTTTATTCAGCGTCTCATCAAAAATGAAAACATTTTTAAAAACTACAAGTCTCATGCGTTTTAGTGGTGAAAAAATAATTTAAAAAAACGTTCGGGAAATGAGTTTACTCCCTGGGTACTTTCTTTGTATACTTTTGACTATACGGGCGAAGCCCGGGATTTACGGGAAATCGCGGGTTTTCGTTTGCCGTCGATTAAACTTCTTTTATTCAGCGTCTCATCAAAAATGAAAACATTTTTAAAAACTACAAGTCTTATGCGTTTTAGTGGTGAAAAAATAATTTAAAAAATCGTTCTGGAAATGAGTTTACTCCCTGGGTACTTTCTTTGTATACTTTTGACTATACGGGCCGAGTCCGGGATTTAGGGAAATCGCAGGTTTTCGTTTGCCGGCGATTAAACTGCTTTTTATCAGCGTCTCATCAAAAATGAAAACATTTTTAAAAACTACAAGTCTTATGCGTTTTAGTGATGAAAAAATAATTTAAAAAATCGTTCTGAAAATGAGTTTACTCACAGGGTACTTTCTTTGTATACATTCGACTATACGTGCCAAGCCCGTGATTTATGGGAAATCGCGGGTTTGCGTTTGCCGGCGATTAAACTGCTTTTATTCAGCGTCTCATCAAAAATGAAAACATTCTTGAAAACTACAAGTCTCATGCGTTTTAGTGGTGAAATAATAATTTAAAAAATCGTTTGGGAAATGAGTTTACTCCCTAGGTACTTTCTTTGTATACTTTTGACTATACGGGCCAAGCCCGGGATTTACGGGAAATCGCGGGTTTTCCTTTGCCGGCGATTAAACTTCTTTTATTCAGCGTCTCATCAAAAATGAAAACATTTTTAAAAACTACAAGTCTTATGCGTTTTAGTGGTGAAAACATAATTTAAAAAATCATTCTGGAAATGAGTTTACTCCCTGGGTACTTTCTTTGTATACTTTTGACTATACGGGCCGAGTCCGGGATTTACGGGAAATCGCAGGTTTTCGTTTGCCGGCGATTAAACTGCTTTTATTCAGCGTCTCATCAAAAATGAAAACATTTTTAAAAACTACAAGTCTCATGCGTCTTAGTGGTGAAAAAATAATTTAAAAAATCGTTCGGGAAATAAGTTTACTCCCTGGGTACTTTCTTTTATACTTTTGACTATACGGGCGAAGCCCGGGATTTACGGGAAATCGCGGGTTTTCGTTTGCCGTCGATTAAACTTCTTTTATTCAGCGTCTCATCAAAAATGAAAACATTTTTAAAAACTACAAGTCTTATGCGTTTTAGTGGTGAAAAAATAATTTAAAAAATCGTTCTGGAAATGAGTTTACTCCCTGGGTACTTTCTTTGTATACTTTTGACTATACGGGCCAAGCCCGGGATTTACGGGAAATCGCGGGTTTTCCTTTGCCGGCGATTAAACTTCTTTTATTCAGCGTCTCATCAAAAATGAAACATTTTTAAAAACTACAAGTCTTATGCGTTTTAGTGGTGAAAACATAATTTAAAAAATCGTTCTGGAAATGAGTTTACTCTCTGGGTACTTTCTTTGTATACTTTTGACTATACGTGCCGAGTCCGGGATTTACGGGAAATCGCAGGTTTTCGTTTGCCGGCGATTAAACTGCTTTTATTCAGCGTCTCATCAAAAATGAAAACATTTTTAAAAACTACAAGTCTCATGCGTTTTAGTGGTGAAAAAATAATTTAAAAAATCGTTCGGGAAATGAGTTTACTCCCTGGGTACTTTCTTTGTATACTTTTGACTATACGGGCGAAGCCCGGGATTTACGGGAAATCGCGGGTTTTCGTTTGCCGTCGATTAAACTTCTTTTATTCAGCGTCTCATCAAAAATGAAAACATTTTTAAAAACTACAAGTCTTATGCGTTTTAGTGGTGAAAAAATAATTTAAAAAATCGTTCTGGAAATGAGTTTACTCCCTGGGTACTTTCTTTGTATACTTTTGACTATACGGGCCGAGTCCGGGATTTAGGGAAATCGCAGGTTTTCGTTTGCCGGCGATTAAACTGCTTTTTATCAGCGTCTCATCAAAAATGAAAACATTTTTAAAAACTACAAGTCTTATGCGTTTTAGTGATGAAAAAATAATTTAAAAAATCGTTCTGAAAATGAGTTTACTCACAGGGTACTTTCTTTGTATACATTCGACTATACGTGCCAAGCCCGTGATTTATGGGAAATCGCGGGTTTGCGTTTGCCGGCGATTAAACTGCTTTTATTCAGCGTCTCATCAAAAATGAAAACATTCTTGAAAACTACAAGTCTCATGCGTTTTAGTGGTGAAATAATAATTTAAAAAATCGTTTGGGAAATGAGTTTACTCCCTAGGTACTTTCTTTGTATACTTTTGACTATACGGGCCAAGCCCGGGATTTACGGGAAATCGCGGGTTTTCCTTTGCCGGCGATTAAACTTCTTTTATTCAGCGTCTCATCAAAAATGAAAACATTTTTAAAAACTACAAGTCTTATGCGTTTTAGTGGTGAAAACATAATTTAAAAAATCATTCTGGAAATGAGTTTACTCCCTGGGTACTTTCTTTGTATACTTTTGACTATACGGGCCGAGTCCGGGATTTACGGGAAATCGCAGGTTTTCGTTTGCCGGCGATTAAACTGCTTTTATTCAGCGTCTCATCAAAAATGAAAACATTTTTAAAAACTACAAGTCTCATGCGTCTTAGTGGTGAAAAAATAATTTAAAAAATCGTTCGGGAAATAAGTTTACTCCCTGGGTACTTTCTTTTATACTTTTGACTATACGGGCGAAGCCCGGGATTTACGGGAAATCGCGGGTTTTCGTTTGCCGTCGATTAAACTTCTTTTATTCAGCGTCTCATCAAAAATGAAAACATTTTTAAAAACTACAAGTCTTATGCGTTTTAGTGGTGAAAAAATAATTTAAAAAATCGTTCTGGAAATGAGTTTACTCCCTGGGTACTTTCTTTGTATACTTTTGACTATACGGGCCGAGTCCGGGATTTAGGGAAATCGCAGGTTTTCGTTTGCCGGCGATTAAACTGCTTTTTATCAGCGTCTCATCAAAAATGAAAACATTTTTAAAAACTACAAGTCTTATGCGTTTTAGTGATGAAAAAATAATTTAAAAAATCGTTCTAGAAATGAGTTTACTCACAGGGTACTTTCTTTGTATACATTCGACTATACGTGCCAAGCCCGGGATTTACGGGAAATCGCGGGTTTTCGTTTGCCGGCGATTAAACTGCTTTTATTCAGCGTCTCATCAAAAATGAAAACATTCTTGAAAACTACAAGTCTCATGCGTTTTAGTGGTGAAATAATAATTTAAAAAATCGTTTGGGAAATGAGTTTACTCCCTGGGTACTTTCTTTGTATACTTTTGACTATACGGGCCGAGTTCGGTATTTAGAGAAATCGCAGGTTTTCGTTTGCCGGCGTTTAAACTGCTTTTTTTCAGCGTCTCATCAAAAATGAAAACATTTTTGAAAACTACAAGTCTCATGCGTTTTAGTGGTGAAAAAGTAATTTAAAAAATCGTTCTGGAAATGAGTTTACTCACAGGGTACTTTCTTTGTATACATTCGACTATACGTGCCAAGCCCGGGATTTACGGGAAATCGCGGGTTTTCGTTTGCCGGCGATTAAACTGCTTTTATTCAGCGTCTCATCAAAAATGAAAACATTCTTGAAAACTACAAGTCTCATGCGTTTTAGTGGTGAAATAATAATTTAAAAAATCGTTTGGGAAATGAGTTTACTCCCTGGGTACTTTCTTTGTATACTTTTGACTATACGGGCCGAGTTCGGTATTTAGAGAAATGGCAGGTTTTCGTTTGCCGGCGTTTAAACTGCTTTTTTTCAGCGTCTCATCAAAAATGAAAACATTTTTGAAAAGTACAAGTCTCATGCGTTTTAGTGGTGAAAAAGTAATTTAAAAAATCGTTCGGGAAATGAGTTTACTCCCTGGGTACTTTCTTTGTATACTTTTGACTATACGGGCCAAGCCCGGGATTTACGGGAAATCGCGGGTTTTCCTTTGCCGGCGATTAAACTTCTTTTATTCAGCGTCTCATCAAAAATGAAAACATTTTTGAAAACTACAAGTCTCATGCGTTTTAGTGGTGAAAAAATAATTTAAAAAATCGTTCGGGAAATAAGTTTACTCCCTGGGTACTTTCTTTGTATACTTTTGACTATTCGGGCGAAGCCGGGATTTACGGGAAATCGCGGGTTTTCGTTTGCCGGCGATTAAACTTCTTTTATTCAGCGTCTCATCAAAAATGAAAACATTTTTAAAAACTACAAGTCTCATGCGTTTTAGTGGTGAAAAAATAATTTAAAAAATCGTTCGGGAAATGAGTTTACTCCCTGGGTACTTTCTTTGTATACTTTTGACTATACGGGCGAAGCCCGGGATTTACGGGAAATCGCGGGTTTTCGTTTGCCGTCGATTAAACTTCTTTTATTCAGCGTCTCATCAAAAATGAAAACATTTTTAAAAACTATAAGTCTCATGCGTTATAGTGGTAAAAAGTAATTTAAAAAATCGTTCGGGAAATGAGTTTACTCCCTGGGTACTTTTTTTGTATACTTTTGACTATACGGGCCAAGCCCGGGATTTACGGGAAATCGCGGGTTTACCTTTGCCGGCGATTAAACTTCTTTTATTCAGCGTCTCATCAAAAACGAAAACATTTTTAAAAACTACAAGTCTTATGCGTTTTAGTGGTGAAAACATAATTTAAAAAATCGTTCTGGAAATGAGTTTACTCCCTGGGTACTTTCTTTGTATACTTTTGACTATACGGGCGAAGCCCGGGATTTACGGGAAATCGCGGGTTTTCGTTTGCCGTCGATTAAACTTCTTTTATTCAGCGTCCCATCAAAAATAAAAACATTTTTAAAAACTACAAGTCTTATGCGTTTTAGTGGTGAAAAAATAATTTAAAAAATCGTTCTGGAAATGAGTTTACTCCCTGGGTACTTTCTTTGTATACTTTTGACTATACGGGCCGAGTCCGGGATTTAGGGAAATCGCAGGTTTTCGTTTGCCGGCGATTAAACTGCTTTTATTCAGCGTCTCATCAAAAATGAAAACATTCTTGAAAACTACAAGTCTCATGCGTTTTAGTGGTGAAATAATAACTTAAAAAATCGTTTGGGAAATGAGTTTACTCCCCGGGTACTTTCTTTGTATACTTTTGACTATACGGGCGAAGCCCGGGATTTACGGGAAATCGCGGGTTTTCGTTTGCCGTCGATTAAACTTCTTTTATTCAGCGTCTCATCAAAAATGAAAACATTTTTAAAAACTACAAGTCTTATGCGTTTTAGTGGTGAAAACATAATTTAAAAAATCGTTCTGGAAATGAGTTTACTCCCTGGGTACTTTCTTTGTATACTTTTGACTATACGGGCGAAGCCCGGGATTTACGGGAAATCGCGGGTTTTCGTTTGCCGTCGATTAAACTTCTTTTATTCAGCGTCCCATCAAAAATGAAAACATTTTTAAAAACTACAAGTCTTATGCGTTTTAGTGGTGAAAAAATAATTTAAAAAATCGTTCTGGAAATGAGTTTACTCCCTGGGTACTTTCTTTGTATACTTTTGACTATACGGGCCGAGTCCGGGATTTAGGGAAATGGCAGGTTTTCGTTTGCCGGCGATTAAACTGCTTTTATTCAGCGTCTCATCAAAAATGAAAACATTCTTGAAAACTACAAGTCTCATGCGTTTTAGTGGTGAAATAATAACTTAAAAAATCGTTTGGGAAATGAGTTTACTCCCCGGGTACTTTCTTTGTATACTTTTGACTATACGGGCGAAGCCCGGGATTTACGGGAAATCGCGGGTTTTCGTTTGCCGTCGATTAAACTTCTTTTATTCAGCGTCTCATCAAAAATGAAAACATTTTTAAAAACTACAAGTCTTATGCGTTTTAGTGGTGAAAAAATAATTTAAAAAATCGTTCTGGAAATGAGTTTACTCCCTGAGTACTTTCTTTGTATACTTCTGACTATACGGGCCGAGTCCGGGATTTAGGGAAATCGCAGGTTTTCGTTTGCCGGCGATTAAACTGCTTTTTATCAGCGTCTCATCAAAAATGAAAATATTTTTAAAAACTACAAGTCTTATGCGTTTTAGTGATGAAAAAATAATTTAAAAAATCGTTCTGGAAATGAGTTTACTCACAGGGTACTTTCTTTGTATACATTCGACTATACGTGCCAAGCCCGGGATTTACGGGAAATCGCGGGTTTTCGTTTGCCGGCGATTAAACTGCTTTTATTCAGCGTCTGATCAAAAATGAAAACATTCTTGAAAACTACAAGTCTCATGCGTTTTAGTGGTGAAATAATAACTTAAAAAATCGTTTGGGAAATGAGTTTACTCCCTGGGTACTTTCTTTGTATACTTTTGACTATACGGGCCGAGTTCGGGATTTAGAGAAATCGCAGGTTTTCGTTTGCCGGCGTTTAAACTGCTTTTTTTCAGCGTCTCATCAAAAATGAAAACATTTTTGAAAACTACAAGTCTCATGCGTTTCAGTGATGAAAAAATAATTTAAAAAATCGTTCTGGAAATGAGTTTACTCACAGGGTACTTTCTTTGTATACATTCGACTATACGTGCCAAGCCCGGGATTTACGGGAAATCGCGGGTTTTCGTTTGCCGGCGATTAAACTGCTTTTATTCAGCGTCTCATCAAAAATGAAAACATTTTTAAAAACTACAAGTCTTATGCGTTTTAGTGGTGAAAAAATAATTTAAAAAATCGTTCTGGAAATGAGTTTACTCCCTGAGTACTTTCTTTGTATACTTTTGACTATACGGGCCGAGTCTGGGATTTAGGGAAATCGCAGGTTTTCGTTTGCCGGCGATTAAACTGCTTTTATTCAGCGTCTCATCAAAAATGAAAACATTTTTAAAAACTACAAGTCTCATGCGTTTTAGTGGTGAAAAAATAATTTAAAAAATCGTTCGGGAAATGAGTTTACTCCCTGGGTACTTTCTTTGTATACTTTTGACTATACGGGCGAAGCCCGGGATTTACGGGAAATCGCGGGTTTGCGTTTGCCGTCGATTAAACTTCTTTTATTCAGCGTCTCATCAAAAATGAAAACATTCTTGAAAACTACAAGTCTCATGCGTTTTAGTGGTGAAATAATAACTTAAAAAATCGTTCGGGAAATGAGTTTACTCCCAGGGTACTTTCTTTGTATACTTTTGACTATACGGGCCAAGCCGGGATTTACGGGAAATCGCGGGTTTTCGTTTGCCGGCGTTTAAACTGCTTTTTTTCAGCGTCTCATCAAAAATGAAAACATTTTTGAAAACTACAAGTCTCATGCGTTTAAGTGGTGAAAAAGTAATTTAAAAAATCGTTCGGGAAATTAGTTTACTCCCTGGGTACTTTCTTTGTATACTTTTGACTATACGGGCCAAGCCCGGGATTTACGGGAAATCGCGGGTTTTCCTTTGCCGGCGATTAAACTTCTTTTATTCAGCGTCTCATCAAAAATGAAAACATTTTTGAAAACTACAAGTCTCATGCGTTTTAGTGGTGAAAAAATAATTTAAAAAATCGTTCGGGAAATGAGTTTACTCCCTGGGTACTTTCTTTGTATACTTTTGACTATACGGGCGAAGCCCGGGATTTACGGGAAATCGCGGGTTTTCGTTTGCCGTCGATTAAACTTCTTTTATTCAGCGTCTCATCAAAAATGAAAACATTTTTAAAAACTACAAGTCTTATGCGTTTTAGTGGTGAAAAAATAATTTAAAAAATCGTTCGGGAAATGAGTTTACTCCCTGGGTACTTTCTTTGTATACTTTTGACTATACGGGCCGAGTCCGGGATTTAGGGAAATCGCAGGTTTTCGTTTGCCGGCGATTAAACTGCTTTTTATCAGCGTCTCATCAAAAATGAAAACATTTTTGAAAACTACAATTCTCATGCGTTTTAGTGGTGAAAAAATAATTTAAAAAATCGTTCGGGAAATGAGTTTACTTCCTGGGTACTTTCTTTGTATACTTTTGACTATACGGGCCAAGCCGGGATTTACGGGAAATCGCGGGTTTTAGTTTGGCGGCGATTAAACTTCTTTTATTCAGCGTCTCATCAAAAATGAAAACATTTTTGAAAACTACAAGTCTCATGCGTTTTAGTGGTGAAAAAATAATTTAAAAAATCGTTCGGGAAATGAGTTTACTCCCTGGGTACTTTCTTTGTATACTTTTGACTATACGGGCGAAGCCCGGGATTTACGGGAAATCGCGGGTTTTCGTTTGCCGTCGATTAAACTTCTTTTATTCAGCGTCTCATCAAAAATGAAAACATTTTTAAAAACTACAAGTCTTATGCGTTTTAGTGGTGAAAAAATAATTTAAAAAATCGTTCTGGAAATGAGTTTACTCCCTGGGTACTTTCTTTGTATACTTTTGACTATACGGGCCGAGTCCGGGATTTAGGGAAATCGCAGGTTTTCGTTTGCCGGCGATTAAACTGCTTTTTATCAGCGTCTCATCAAAAATGAAAACATTTTTGAAAACTACAATTCTCATGCGTTTTAGTGGTGAAAAAATAATTTAAAAAATCGTTCGGGAAATGAGTTTACTTCCTGGGTACTTTCTTTGTATACTTTTGACTATACGGGCCAAGCCGGGATTTACGGGAAATCGCGGGTTTTAGTTTGGCGGCGATTAAACTTCTTTTATTCAGCGTCTCATCAAAAATAAAAATATTTTTAAAAACTACAAGTCTTATACGTTTTAGTGATGAAAAAATAATTTAAAAAATCGTTCTGGAAATGAGTTTACTCACAGGGTACTTTCTTTGTATACATACGACTATACGTGCCAAGCCCGGGATTTACGGGAAATCGCGGGTTTTCGTTTGCCGGCGATTAAACTGCTTTTATTCAGCGTCTCATCAAAAATGAAAACATTTTTAAAAACTACAAATCTTATGCGTTTTAGTGGTGAAAACATAATTTAAAAAATCGTTCTGGAAATGAGTTTACTCCCTGGGTACTTTCTTTGTATACTTTTGACTATACGGGCCGAGTCCGGGATTTACGGGAAATCGCAGGTTTTCGTTTGCCGGCGATTAAACTGCTTTTATTCAGCGTCTCATCAAAAATGAAAACATTTTTAAAAACTACAAGTCTCATGCGTTTTAGTGGTGAAAAAATAATTTAAAAAATCGTTCGGGAAATGAGTTTACTTCCTGGGTACTTTCTTTGTATACTTTTGACTATACGGGCGAAGCCCGGGATTTACGGGAAATCGCGGGTTTTCGTTTGCCGTCGATTAAACTTCTTTTATTCAGCGTCTCATCAAAAATGAAAACATTGTTGAAAACTACAAGTCTCATGCGTTTTAGTGGAGAAAAATTAATTTAAAAAATCGTTCGGGAAATGAGTTTACTCCCAGGGTACTTTCTTTGTATACTTTTGACTATACGGGCCAAGCCGGGATTTACGGGAAATCGCGGGTTTTCGTTTTCCGGCGATTAAACTTCTTTTATTCAGCGTCTCATCAAAAATGAAAACATTTTTAAAAACTACAAGTCTTATGCGTTTTAGTGGTGAAAAAATAATTTAAAAAATCGTTCTGGAAATGAGTTTACTCCCTGGGTACTTTCTTTGTATACTTTTGACTATACGGGCCGAGTCCGGGATTTAGGGAAATCGCAGGTTTTCGTTTGCCGGCGATTAAACTGCTTTTTTTCAGCGTCTCATCAAAAATGAAAATATTTTTGAAAACTACAAGTCTCATGCGTTTTAGTGGTGAAAAAATAATTTAAAAAATCGTTCGGGAAATGAGTTTACTTGCTGGGTACTTTCTTTGTATACTTTTGACTATACGGGCCAAGCCGGGATTTACGGGAAATCGCGGGTTTTCGTTTGCCGGCGATTAAACTTCTTTTATTCAGCGTCTCATCAAAAATGAAAACATTTTAAAAACTACAAGTCTTATGTGTTTTAGTGGTGAAAAAATAATTTAAAAAATCGTTCTGGAAATGAGTTTACTCACAGGGTACTTTCTTTGTATACATTCGACTATACGTGCCAAGCCCGAGATTTACAAATCGCGGGTTTTCGTTTGCCGGCGATTAAACTGCTTCTATTCAGCGTCTCATCAAAAATGAAAACATTCTTGAAAACTACAAGTCTCATGCGTTTTAGTAGTGAATTAATAATTTAAAAAATCGTTTGGGAAATGAGTTTACTCTCTGGGTACTTTCTTTGTATACTTTTGACTATACGGGCCGAGTCCAGGATTTACGGGAAATCGCAGGTTTTCGTTTGCCGGCGATTAAACTTCTTTTATTCAGCGTCTCATCAAAAATGAAAGCATTTTTAAAAACTACAAGTCTCATGCGTTTTAGTGGTGAAAATGTGATTTAAAAAATCGTTCTGGAAATGAGTTTACTCACAGGGTACTTTCTTTGTATACATTCGACTATACGGGCCAAGCCCGGGATTTACGGGAAATCGCGGGTTTTCGTTTGCCGGCGATTATACTTCTTTTATTCAGCGTCTCATCAAAAATGAAAACATTTTTAAAAACTACAAGTCTCATGCGTTTTAGTGGTGAAAAAATAATTTAAAAAATCGTTCGGGAAATGAGTTTACTCCCTGGGTACTTTCTTTGTATACTTTTGACTATACGGGCCAAGCCGGGATTTACGGGAAATCGCGGGTTTTCGTTTGCCGGCGATTAAACTTCTTTTATTCAGCGTCTCATCAAAAATGAAAACATTTTTAAAAACTTCAAGTCTCATGCGTTTTAGTGGTGAAAAAATAATTTAAAAAATCGTTCTGGAAATGAGTTTACTCACAGGGTACTTTCTTTGTATACATTCGACTATACGGGCCAAGCCCGGGATTTACGAAAAATCGCGGGATTTCGTTTGCCGGCGATTAAACGTCTTTCATTAAGCGTCTCATCAAAAATGAAAACATTTTTGAAAACTACAAGTCTCATGCGTTTTAGTGGTGAAAAAATACTTTAAAAAATCGTTCGGGAAATGAGATTACTCCCTTGGTACTTTCTTTGTATACTTTTGACTATACGGGCCGAGTCCGGGATTTACGGGAAGTCGCGGATTTTCGTTTGCCGGCGATTAAACTTCTTTTATTCAGCGTCCCATCAAATATGAAAATATTTTTAAAAACTACAATTTTCATGCGTTTAGTGGTAAAAAAATAATATAAAAAATCGTTCGGGAAATGAGTTTACTCCCTGGGTACTTTCTTTGTTTACTTTTGACTATACGGGCCAAGCCCGGGATTTACGGGAAATCGCGGGTTTTCGTTTGCCGGCGATTAAACTTCTTTTATTCAGCGTCTCATCAAAAATGAAAACATTTTTAATAACTACAAGTCTTATGCGTTTTAGTGGTGAAAAAATAATTTAAAAAAACGTTCTGGAAATGAGTTTACTCCCTGGGTACTTTCTTTGTATACTTTTGACTATACGGGCCGAGTCCGGGATTTAGGAAAATCGCAGGTTTTCGTTTGCCGGCGATTAAACTGCTTTTATCCAGCGTCTCATCAAAAATGAAAACATTTTTGAAAACTACAAGTCTCATGTAGACTTGTAGTTTTCAAGAAGTTTTATTTTTGATGAGACGCTGAATAAAAGCAGTTTAATCGCCGGCAAACGAAAACCTGCGATTTCCCATGCGTTTTAGTGGTGAAAAAAAATTTAAAAAATCGTTCGGGAAATGAGTTTACTCCCTGGGTACTTTCTTTGTATACATTCGACTATACGGGCCAAGCCCCGGATTTACGGGAAAACGCGGGATTTCGTTTGTAGGGCGATTAAACTTCTATCATTAGGCGTCTCATCAAAAATGAAGACATCTTTGAAAATTACAAGTCTCATGGGCTTTAGTGGTGAAATAATAATTTAAAAAATCGTTTGGGAAATGAGTTTAATCCCTGGGTACTTTCTTTGTATACTTTTGACTATACGGGCCGAGTACGGGATTTACGGGAAATCGCAGGTTTTCGTTTGGCGGCGATTAAACTTCTTTTATTCAGCGTCTCATCAAAAATGAAAACATTTTTGAAAACTACAAGTCTCATGCGTTTTAGTGGTGAAAAAATAATTTAAAAAATCGTTAGGAAAATGAGTTTACTCACTGGGTACTTTGCTTGTATACTTTTGACTATACGGGCCGAGTACGGGATTTACGGGAATTTGCGGGTTTTCGTTTGCCGGCGATTAAACTTCTTTTATTTAGCGTCTCATCAAAAATGAAAACATTTTTAAAAACTACAAGTCTCATGGGCTTTAGTGGTGAAATAATAATTTACAAAATCGTTTGGGAAATGAGTTTACTCCCTGGGTACTTTCTTTGTATACTTTTGACTATACGGGCCGAGTACGGGATTTACGGGAAATCGCAGGTTTTTTTTTCCGGCGATTAAACCTCTTTCATTAAGCGTCTCATCAAAAATGAAAACATTTTTGAAAACTACAAGTCTCATGCGTTTTAGTGGTGAAAAAATAATTTAAAAAATCGTTAGGGAAATGAGTTTACTCACTGGGTACTTTCCTTGTATACTTTTGACTATACGGGCCGAGACCGGGATTTACGGGAAATTGCGGGTTTTCGTTTGCCGGCGATTAAACTTCTTTTATTCAGCGTCTCATCAAAAATGAAAACATTTTTAAAAACTACAAGTCTCATGGGGTTTAGTGGTGAAATAATAATTTAAAAAATCGTTTGGGAAATGAGTTTACTCCCTGGGTACTTTCTTTGTATACTTTTGACTATACGGGCCGAGTACGGGATTTACGGGAAATCGCAGGTTTTCGTTTGCCGGCGATTAAACTTCTTTTATTCAGCGTCTCATCAAAAATGAAAACATTTTTGAAAACTACAAGTCTCATGCGTTTTAGTGGTGAAAAAATAATTTAAAAAATCGTTCGGGAAATGAGTTTACACCCTGGGTACTTTCTTTGTATACTTTTGACTATACGGGCCGAGTCCGGGATTTACGGGAAATCGCAGGTTTTCGTTTGCCGGCGATTAAACTTTTTTTATTCAGCGTCTCATCAAAAATGAAAACATTTTTAAAAACTACAAGTCTTATGCGTTTTAATGGTGAAAAAATAATTTAAAAAATCGTTCTGGAAATGAGTTTACTCTCTGGGTACTTTCTTTTTACACTTTTGACTATACGGGCCGAGTCCGGGATTTACAGGAAATCGCAGGTTTTCGTTTGCCGGCGATTAAACTTCTTTTATTCATCGTCTCATCAAAAATGAAAACATTCTTGAAAACTACAAGTCTCATGCGTTTTAGTGGTGAAATAATAATTTAAAAAATCGTTTGGGAAATGAGTTTACTTCCTGGGTACTTTCTTTGTATACTTTTGACTATACGGGCCGAGTCCAGGATTTACGGGAAATCGCAGGTTTTCGTTTGCCGGCGATTAAACTTCTTTTATTCACCGTCTCATCAAAAATGAAAACATTTTTAAAAACTGCAAGTCTCATGCGTTTTAGTGGTGAAAAAATAATTTAAAAAATCGTTCGGGAAATGAGTTTACTCCCTTGGTACTTTCTTTGTATACTTTTGACTATACGGGCCGAGTCCGGGATTTACGGGAAGTCGCGGATTTTCGTTTGCCGGCGATTAAACTTCTTTTATTCAGCGTCCCATCAAATATGAAAATATTTTTGAAAACTACAAGTCTCATGCGTTTAGTGGTAAAAAAATAATATAAAAAATCGTTCGGGAAATGAGTTTACTCCCTGGGTACTTTCTTTGTATACTTTTGACTATACGGGCCAAGCCCGGGATTTACGGGAAATCGCGGGTTTTCGTTTGCCGGCGATTAAACTTCTTTTATTCAGCGTCTCATCAAAAATGAAAACATTTTTAAAAACTACAAGTCTTATGCGTTTTAGTGGTGAAAAAATAATTTAAAAAATCGTTCTGGAAATGAGTTTACTCCCTGGGTACTTTCTTTGTATACTTTTGACTATACGGGCCGAGTCCGGGATTTAGGGATATCGCAGGTTTTCGTTTGCCGGCGATTAAACTGCTTTTATTCAGCGTCTCATCAAAAATGAAAACATTTTTGAAAACTACAAGTCTCATGCGCTTTAGTGGTGAAAAAGTAATTTAAAAAATCGTTCGGGAAATGAGTTTACTCCCTTGGTACTTTCTTTGTATACTTTTGACTATACGGGCCGAGTCCGGGATTTACGGGAAGTCGCGGATTTTCGTTTGCCGGCGATTAAACTTCTTTTATTCAGCGTCCCATCAAATATGAAAATATTTTTGAAAACTACAAGTGTCATGCGTTTAGTGGTAAAAAAATAATATAAAAAATCGTTCGGGAAATGAGTTTACTCCCTGGGTACTTTCTTTGTATACTTTTGACTATACGGGCCGAGTACGGGATTTACGGGAAATCGCAGGTTTTTTTTTCCGGCGATTAAACCTCTTTCATTAAGCGTCTCATCAAAAATGAAAACATTTTTGAAAACTACAAGTCTCATGCGTTTTAGTGGTGAAAAAATAATTTAAAAAATCGTTAGGGAAATGAGTTTACTCACTGGGTACTTTCCTTGTATACTTTTGACTATACGGGCCGAGACCGGGATTTACGGGAAATTGCGGGTTTTCGTTTGCCGGCGATTAAACTTCTTTTATTCAGCGTCTCATCAAAAATGAAAACATTTTTAAAAACTACAAGTCTCATGGGGTTTAGTGGTGAAATAATAATTTAAAAAATCGTTTGGGAAATGAGTTTACTCCCTGGGTACTTTCTTTGTATACTTTTGACTATACGGGCCGAGTACGGGATTTACGGGAAATCGCAGGTTTTCGTTTGCCGGCGATTAAACTTCTTTTATTCAGCGTCTCATCAAAAATGAAAACATTTTTGAAAACTACAAGTCTCATGCGTTTTAGTGGTGAAAAAATAATTTAAAAAATCGTTCGGGAAATGAGTTTACACCCTGGGTACTTTCTTTGTATACTTTTGACTATACGGGCCGAGTCCGGGATTTACGGGAAATCGCAGGTTTTCGTTTGCCGGCGATTAAACTTTTTTTATTCAGCGTCTCATCAAAAATGAAAACATTTTTAAAAACTACAAGTCTTATGCGTTTTAATGGTGAAAAAATAATTTAAAAAATCGTTCTGGAAATGAGTTTACTCTCTGGGTACTTTCTTTTTACACTTTTGACTATACGGGCCGAGTCCGGGATTTACAGGAAATCGCAGGTTTTCGTTTGCCGGCGATTAAACTTCTTTTATTCATCGTCTCATCAAAAATGAAAACATTCTTGAAAACTACAAGTCTCATGCGTTTTAGTGGTGAAATAATAATTTAAAAAATCGTTTGGGAAATGAGTTTACTTCCTGGGTACTTTCTTTGTATACTTTTGACTATACGGGCCGAGTCCAGGATTTACGGGAAATCGCAGGTTTTCGTTTGCCGGCGATTAAACTTCTTTTATTCACCGTCTCATCAAAAATGAAAACATTTTTAAAAACTGCAAGTCTCATGCGTTTTAGTGGTGAAAAAATAATTTAAAAAATCGTTCGGGAAATGAGTTTACTCCCTTGGTACTTTCTTTGTATACTTTTGACTATACGGGCCGAGTCCGGGATTTACGGGAAGTCGCGGATTTTCGTTTGCCGGCGATTAAACTTCTTTTATTCAGCGTCCCATCAAATATGAAAATATTTTTGAAAACTACAAGTCTCATGCGTTTAGTGGTAAAAAAATAATATAAAAAATCGTTCGGGAAATGAGTTTACTCCCTGGGTACTTTCTTTGTATACTTTTGACTATACGGGCCAAGCCCGGGATTTACGGGAAATCGCGGGTTTTCGTTTGCCGGCGATTAAACTTCTTTTATTCAGCGTCTCATCAAAAATGAAAACATTTTTAAAAACTACAAGTCTTATGCGTTTTAGTGGTGAAAAAATAATTTAAAAAATCGTTCTGGAAATGAGTTTACTCCCTGGGTACTTTCTTTGTATACTTTTGACTATACGGGCCGAGTCCGGGATTTAGGGATATCGCAGGTTTTCGTTTGCCGGCGATTAAACTGCTTTTATTCAGCGTCTCATCAAAAATGAAAACATTTTTGAAAACTACAAGTCTCATGCGCTTTAGTGGTGAAAAAGTAATTTAAAAAATCGTTCGGGAAATGAGTTTACTCCCTTGGTACTTTCTTTGTATACTTTTGACTATACGGGCCGAGTCCGGGATTTACGGGAAGTCGCGGATTTTCGTTTGCCGGCGATTAAACTTCTTTTATTCAGCGTCCCATCAAATATGAAAATATTTTTGAAAACTACAAGTGTCATGCGTTTAGTGGTAAAAAAATAATATAAAAAATCGTTCGGGAAATGAGTTTACTCCCTGGGTACTTTCTTTGTATACTTTTGACTATACGGGCCAAGCCCGGGATTTACGGGAAATCGCGGGTTTTCGTTTGCCGGCGATTAAACTTCTTTTATTCAGCGTCTCATCAAAAATGAAAACATTTTTAAAAACTACAAGTCTTATGCGTTTTAGTGGTGAAAAAATAATTTAAAAAATCGTTCTGGAAATGAGTTTACTCCCTGGGTACTTTCTTTGTATACTTTTGACTATACGGGCCGACTCCGGGATTTAGGGATATCGCAGGTTTTCGTTTGCCGGCGATTAAACTGCTTTTATTCAGCGTCTCATCAAAAATGAAAACATTTTTGAAAACTACAAGTCTCATGCGCTTTAGTGGTGAAAAAGTAATTTAAAAAATCGTTAGGGAAATGAGTTTACTCCCTGGGTACTTTCTTTGTATACTTTTGACTATACGGCCAAGCCCGGGATTTACGGGAAATCGCGGGTTTTCGTTTGCCGGCGATTAAACGTCTTTTATTCAGCGTCTTATCAAAAATGAAAACATTTTTAAAAACTACAAGTCTTATGTGTTTTAGTGGTGAAAAAATAATTTAAAAAATCGTTCTGGAAATGAGTTTACTCCCTGGGTACTTTCTTTGTATACTTTTGACTATACGGGCCGAGTCCGGGATTTACGGGAAATCGCAGGTTTTGGTTTGCCGGCGATTAAACTGCTTTTATTCAGCGTCTCATCGAAAATGAAAACATTCTTGAAAACTACAAGTCTCGTGCGTTTTAGTGGTGAAATAATAATTTAAAAAATCGTTTGGAAAATGAGTTTACACCCTGGGTACTTTCTTTGTATACTTTTGACTATACGGGCCGAGACCGGGATTTACGGGAAATCGCAGGTTTTCGTTTGCCGGCGATTAAACTTATTTTATTCAGCGTCTCATCAAAAATGAAAACATTTTTAAAAACTACAAGTCTTATGCGTTTTAATGGTGAAAAAATAATTTAAAAAATCGTTCTGGAAATGAGTTTACACTCTGGGTACTTTCTTTGTACACTTTGACTATACGGGCCGAGTCCGGGATTTACAGGAAATCGCAGGTTTTCGTTTGCCGGCGATTAAACTTCTTTTATTCACCGTCTCATCAAAAATGAAAACATTTTTAAAAACTACAAGTCTCATGCGTTTTAGTGGTGAAAAAATAATTTAAAAAATCGTTCGGGAAATGAGTTTACTCCCTTGGTACTTTCTTTGTATACTTTTGACTATACGGGCCGAGTCCGGGATTTACGGGAAGTCGCGGATTTTCGTTTGCCGGCGATTAAACTTCTTTTATTCAGCGTCCCATCAAATATGAAAATATTTTTGAAAACTACAAGTCTCATGCGTTTAGTGGTAAAAAAATAATATAAAAAATCGTTCGGGAAATGAGTTTACTCCCTGGGTACTTTCTTTGTATACTTTTGACTATACGGGCCAAGCTCGAGATTTACGGGAAATCGCGGGTTTTCGTTTGCCGGCGATTAAACTTCTTTTATTCAGCGTCTCATCAAAAATGAAAACATTTTTAAAAACTACAAGTCTTATGCGTTTTAGTGGTGAAAAAATAATTTAAAAAATCGTTCTGGAAATGAGTTTACTCCCTGGGTACTTTCTTTGTATACTTTTGACTATACGGGCCGAGTCCGGGATTTAGGGATATCGCAGGTTTTCGTTTGCCGGCGATTAAACTTCTTTTATTCAGCGTCTTATCAAAAATGAAAACATTTTTAAAAACTACAAGTCTTATGTGTTTTAGTGGTGAAAAAATAATTTAAAAAATCGTTCTGGAAATGAGTTTACTCCCTGGGTACTTTCTTTGTATACTTTTGACTATACGGGCCGAGTCCGGGATTTACGGGAAATCGCAGGATTTCGTTTGCCGGCGATTAAACTGCTTTTATTCAGCGTCTCATCGAAAATGAAAACATTCTTGAAAACTACAAGTCTCGTGCGTTTTAGTGGTGAAATAATAATTTAAAAAATCGTTTGGGAAATGAGTTTACACCCTGGGTACTTTCTTTGTATACTTTTGACTATACGGGCCGAGACCGGGATTTACGGGAAATCGCAGGTTTTCGTTTGCCGGCGATTAAACTTCTTTTATTCAGCGTCTCATCAAAAATGAAAACATTTTTAAAAACTACAAGTCTTATGCGTTTTAATGGTGAAAAAATAATTTAAAAAATCGTTCTGGAAATGAGTTTACTCTCTGGGTACTTTCTTTGTACACTTTGACTATACGGGCCGAGTCCGGGATTTACAGGAAATCGCAGGTTTTCGTTTGCCGGCGATTAAACTTCTTTTATTCAGCGTCTCATCGAAAATGAAAACATTTTTAAAAACTACAAGTCTTATGTGTTTTAGTGGTGAAAAAATATTTTAAAAAATCGTTCTGGAAATGAGTTTACTCCCTGGGTACTTTCTTTGTATACTTTTGACTATACGGGCCGAGTCCGGGATTTACGGGAAATCGCAGGTTTTCGTTTGCCGGCGATTAAACTGCTTTTATTCAGCGTCTCATCGAAAATGAAAACATTCTTGAAAACTACAAGTCTCGTGCGTTTTAGTGGTGAAATAATAATTTAAAAAATCGTTTGGGAAATGAGTTTACTCCCTAGGTACTTTCTTTGTATACTTTTGACTATACGGGCCGAGTCCAGGATTTACGGGAAATCGCAGGTTTTCGTTTGCCGGCGATTGAACTTCTTTTATTCAGCGTCTCATCAAAAATGAAAACATTTTTAAAAACTACAAGTCTCATGCGTTTTAGTGGTAAAAAGTAATTTAAAAAATCGTTCGGGAAATGAGTTTACTCCCGGGGTACTTTCTTTGTATACTTTTGACTATACGGGCCAAGCCCGGGATTTACGGGAAATCGCAGGTTTTCGTTTGCCGGCGATTAAACTTCTTTTATTCAGCGTCTCATCAAAAATGAAAACATTTTTGAAAACTACAAGTCTCATGCGTTTTAGTGGTGAAAAAAAATTTAAAAAATCGTTCGGGAAATGAGTTTACTCCCTGGGTACTTTCTTTGTATACATTCAACTATACGGGCCAAGCCCCGGATTTACGGGAAAACGCGGGATTTCGTTTGCCGGCGATTAAACCTCTATCATTAGGCGTCTCATCAAAAATGAAAACATCTTTGAAAATTACAAGTCTCATGGGCTTTAGTGGTGAAATAATAATTTAAAAAATCGTTTGGGAAATGAGTTTACTCCCTGGGTACTTTCTTTGTATACTTTTGACTATACGGGCCGAGTACGGGATTTACGGGAAATCGCAGGTTTTCGTTTGCCGGCGATTAAACTTCTTTTATTCAGCGTCTCATCAAAAATGAAAACATTTTTGAAAACTAAAAGTCTCATGCGTTTTAGTGGTGAAAAAATAATTTAAAAAATCGTTAGGGAAATGAGTTTACTCACTGGGTACTTTCCATGTATACTTTTGACTATACGGGCCGAGACCGGGATATACGGGAAATTGCGGGTTTTCGTTTGCCGGCGATTAAACTTCTTTTATTCAGCGTCTCATCAAAAATGAAAACATTTTTAAAAACTACAAGTCTCATGGGCTTTAGTGGTGAAATAATAATTTAAAAAATCGTTTGGGAAATGAGTTTACTCCCTGGGTACTTTCTTTGTATACTTTTGACTATACGGTCCGAGTACGGGATTTACGGAAAATCGCAGGTTTTCGTTTGCCGGCGATTAAACTTTTTTTATTCATCGTCTCATCAAAAATGAAAACATTTTTGAAAATACAAGTCTCATGCGTTTTAGTGGTGAAAAAATAATTTAAAAAATCGTTCGGGAAATGAGTTTACACCCTGGGTACTTTCTTTGTATACTTTTGACTATACGGGCCGAGTCCGGGATTTACGGGAAATCGCAGGTTTTCGTTTGCCGGCGATTAAACTTTTTTTATTCAGCGTCTCATCAAAAATGAAAACATTTTTAAAAACTACAAGTCTTATGCGTTTTAATGGTGAAAAAATAATTTAAAAAATCGTTCTGGAAATGAGTTTACTCTCTGGGTACTTTCGTTGTACACTTTGACTATACGGGCCGAGTACGGGATTTACAGGAAATCGCAGGTTTTCGTTTGCCGGCGATTAAACTTCTTTTATTCAGCGTCTCATCAAAAATGAAAACATTTTTAAAAACTACAAGTCTTATGCGTTTTAGTGGTAAAAAGTAATTTAAAAAATCGTTCGGGAAATGAGTTTACTCCCTAGGTACTTTCTTTGTATACTTTTGACTATACGGGGCAAGCCCGGGATTTACGGGAAATCGCAGGTTTTCGTTTGCCGGCGATTAAACTTCTTTTATTCAGCGTCTCATCAAAAATGAAAACATTTTTGAAAACTACAAGTCTCATGCGTTTTAGTGGTGAAAAAAAATTTAAAAAATCGTTCGGGAAATGAGTTTACTCCCTGGGTACTTTCTTTGTATACATTCGACTATACGGGCCAAGCCCCGGATTTACGGGAAAACGCGGGATTTCGTTTGCCGGCGATTAAACCTCTATCATTAGGCGTCTCATCAAAAATGAAAACATCTTTGAAAATTACAAGTCTCATGGGCTTTAGTGGTGAAATAATAATTTAAAAAATCGTTTGGGAAATGAGTTTACTCCCTGGGTACTTTCTTTGTATACTTTTGACTATACGGGCCGAGTACGGGATTTACGGGAAATCGCAGGTTTTCGTTTGCCGGCAATTAAACTTCTTTTATTCAGCGTCTCATCAAAAATGAAAACATTTTTGAAAACTACAAGTCTCATGCGTTTTAGTGGTGAAAAAATAATTTAAAAAATCGTTAGGGAAATGAGTTTACTCACTGGGTACTTTCCTTGTATACTTTAGACCATACGGGCCGAGACCGGGATATACGGGAAATTGCGGGTTTTCGTTTGCCGGCGATTAAACTTCTTTTATTCAGCGTTTCATCAAAAATGAAAACATTTTTAAAAACTACAAGTCTCATGGGCTTTAGTGGTGAAATAATAATTTAAAAACTCGTTCGGGAAATGAGTTTACACCCCGGGTACTTTCTTTGTATACTTTTGACTATACGGGCCGAGTCCGGAATTTACGGGAAATTGCAGATTTTCGTTTGCCGGCGATTAAACTTCTTTTATTCAGCGTCTCATCAAAAATGAAAATATTTTTGAAAAGTACAAGTCTCATGCGTTTTAGTTGTGAAAAAATAATTTAAAAAATCGTTCGGGAAATGAGTTTACTCCCTGGGTACTTTCTTTGTATACTTTTGACTATACGGGCTGAGGCCGGGATTTACGGGAAGTCGCGGGTTTTTGTTTGCCGGCGATTAAACTTCTTTTATTCAGCGTCTCATCAAAAATGAAAATATTTTTAAATACTACAAGTCTCATGGGCTTTAGTGGTGAAATAATAATTTAAAAAATAGTTCGGGAAATGAGTTTACACCCTGGGTACTTTCTTTGTATACTTTTGACTATACGGGCCGAGTCCGGGATTTACGGGAAATCGCAGGTTTTCGTTTGCCGGCGAGTAAACTTCTTTTATTCAGCGTCTCATCAAAAATGAAAACATTTTTGAAAAGTACAAGTCTCATGCGTTTTAGTGGTGAAAAAATAATTTAAAAAATCGTTCGGGAAATGAGTTTACTCCCTGGGTACTTTCTTTGTATACTTTTGACTATACGGGCTGAGGCCGGGATTTACGGGAAGTCGCGGGTTTTCGTTTGCCGGCGATTAAACTTCTTTTATTCAGCGTCTCATCAAAAATGAAAATATTTTTAAATACTACAAGTCTCATGGGCTTTAGTGGTGAAATAATAATTTAAAAAATAGTTCGGGAAATGAGTTTACACCCTGGGTACTTTCTTTGTATACTTTTGACTATACGGGCCGAGTCCGGGATTTACGGGAAATCGCAGGTTTTCGTTTGCCGGCGATTAAACTTCTTTTATTCAGCGTCTCATCAAAAATGAAAACATTTTTGAAAACTACAAGTCTCATGCGTTTTAGTGGTGAAAAAAAATTTAAAAAATCGTTCGGGAAATGAGTTTACTCCCTGGGTACTTTCTTTGTATACATTCGACTATACGGGCCAAGCCCCGGATTTACGGGAAAACGCGGGATTTCGTTTGCCGGCGATTAAACCTCTATCATTAGGCGTCTCATCAAAAATGAAAACATCTTTGAAAATTACAAGTCTCATGGGCTTTAGTGGTGAAATAATAATTTAAAAAATCGTTTGGGAAATGAGTTTACTCCCTGGGTACTTTCTTTGTATACTTTTGACTATACGGGCCGAGTACGGGATTTACGGGAAATCGCAGGTTTTCGTTTGCCGGCAATTAAACTTCTTTTATTCAGCGTCTCATCAAAAATGAAAACATTTTTGAAAACTACAAGTCTCATGCGTTTTAGTGGTGAAAAAATAATTTAAAAAATCGTTAGGGAAATGAGTTTACTCACTGGGTACTTTCCTTGTATACTTTAGACCATACGGGCCGAGACCGGGATATACGGGAAATTGCGGGTTTTCGTTTGCCGGCGATTAAACTTCTTTTATTCAGCGTTTCATCAAAAATGAAAACATTTTTAAAAACTACAAGTCTCATGGGCTTTAGTGGTGAAATAATAATTTAAAAACTCGTTCGGGAAATGAGTTTACACCCCGGGTACTTTCTTTGTATACTTTTGACTATACGGGCGGAGTCCGGAATTTACGGGAAATTGCAGATTTTCGTTTGCCGGCGATTAAACTTCTTTTATTCAGCGTCTCATCAAAAATGAAAATATTTTTGAAAAGTACAAGTCTCATGCGTTTTAGTTGTGAAAAAATAATTTAAAAAATCGTTCGGGAAATGAGTTTACTCCCTGGGTACTTTCTTTGTATACTTTTGACTATACGGGCTGAGGCCGGGATTTACGGGAAGTCGCGGGTTTTTGTTTGCCGGCGATTAAACTTCTTTTATTCAGCGTCTCATCAAAAATGAAAATATTTTTAAATACTACAAGTCTCATGGGCTTTAGTGGTGAAATAATAATTTAAAAAATAGTTCGGGAAATGAGTTTACACCCTGGGTACTTTCTTTGTATACTTTTGACTATACGGGCCGAGTCCGGGATTTACGGGAAATCGCAGGTTTTCGTTTGCCGGCGAGTAAACTTCTTTTATTCAGCGTCTCATCAAAAATGAAAACATTTTTGAAAAGTACAAGTCTCATGCGTTTTAGTGGTGAAAAAATAATTTAAAAAATCGTTCGGGAAATGAGTTTACTCCCTGGGTACTTTCTTTGTATACTTTTGACTATACGGGCTGAGGCCGGGATTTACGGGAAGTCGCGGTTTTCGTTTGACGGCGATTAAACTTCTTTTATTCAGCGTCTCATCAAAAATGAAAATATTTTTAAATACTACAAGTCTCATGGGCTTTAGTGGTGAAATAATAATTTAAAAATTAGTTCGGGAAATGAGTTTACACCCTGGGTACTTTCTTTGTATACTTTTGACTATACGGGCCGAGTCCGGGATTTACGGGAAATCGCAGGTTTTCGTTTGCCGGCGATTAAACTTCTTTTATTCAGCGTCTCATCAAAAATGAAAACATTTTTGAAAACTACAAGTCTCATGCGTTTTAGTGGTGAAAAAAAATTTAAAAAATCGTTCGGGAAATGAGTTTACTCCCTGGGTACTTTCTTTGTATACATTCGACTATACGGGCCAAGCCCCGGATTTACGGGAAAACGCGGGATTTCGTTTGCCGGCGATTAAACCTCTATCATTAGGCGTCTCATCAAAAATGAAAACATCTTTGAAAATTACAAGTCTCATGGGCTTTAGTGGTGAAATAATAATTTAAAAAATCGTTTGGGAAATGAGTTTACTCCCTGGGTACTTTCTTTGTATACTTTTGACTATACGGGCCGAGTACGGGATTTACGGGAAATCGCAGGTTTTCGTTTGCCGGCAATTAAACTTCTTTTATTCAGCGTCTCATCAAAAATGAAAACATTTTTGAAAACTACAAGTCTCATGCGTTTTAGTGGTGAAAAAATAATTTAAAAAATCGTTAGGGAAATGAGTTTACTCACTGGGTACTTTCCTTGTATACTTTAGACCATACGGGCCGAGACCGGGATATACGGGAAATTGCGGGTTTTCGTTTGCCGGCGATTAAACTTCTTTTATTCAGCGTTTCATCAAAAATGAAAACATTTTTAAAAACTACAAGTCTCATGGGCTTTAGTGGTGAAATAATAATTTAAAAACTCGTTCGGGAAATGAGTTTACACCCCGGGTACTTTCTTTGTATACTTTTGACTATACGGGCGGAGTCCGGAATTTACGGGAAATTGCAGATTTTCGTTTGCCGGCGATTAAACTTCTTTTATTCAGCGTCTCATCAAAAATGAAAATATTTTTGAAAAGTACAAGTCTCATGCGTTTTAGTGGTGAAAAAATAATTTAAAAAATCGTTCGGGAAATGAGTTTACTCCCTGGGTACTTTCTTTGTATACTTTTGACTATACGGGCTGAGGCCGGGATTTACGGGAAGTCGCGGGTTTTTGTTTGCCGGCGATTAAACTTCTTTTATTCAGCGTCTCATCAAAAATGAAAATATTTTTAAATACTACAAGTCTCATGGGCTTTAGTGGTGAAATAATAATTTAAAAAATAGTTCGGGAAATGAGTTTACACCCTGGGTACTTTCTTTGTATACTTTTGACTATACGGGCCGAGTCCGGGATTTACGGGAAATCGCAGGTTTTCGTTTGCCGGCGAGTAAACTTCTTTTATTCAGCGTCTCATCAAAAATGAAAACATTTTTGAAAAGTACAAGTCTCATGCGTTTTAGTGGTGAAAAAATAATTTAAAAAATAGTTCGGGAAATGAGTTTACTCCCTGGGTACTTTCTTTGTATACTTTTGACTATACGGGCTGAGGCCGGGATTTACGGGAAGTCGCGGGTTTTCGTTTGCCGGCGATTAAACTTCTTTTATTCAGCGTCTCATCAAAAATGAAAATATTTTTAAGTACTACAAGTCTCATGGGCTTTAGTGGTGAAATAATAATTTAAAAAATAGTTCGGGAAATGAGTTTACACCCTGGGTACTTTCTTTGTATACTTTTGACTATACGGGCCGAGTCCGGGATTTACGGGAAATCGCAGGTTTTCGTTTGCCGGCGATTAAACCTCTATCATTAGGCGTCTCATCAAAAATGAAAACATCTTTGAAAATTACAAGTCTCATGGGCTTTAGTGGTGAAATAATAATTTAAAAAATCGTTTGGGAAATGAGTTTACTCCCTGGGTACTTTCTTTGTATACTTTTGACTATACGGGCCGAGTACGGGATTTACGGGAAATCGCAGGTTTTCGTTTGCCGGCAATTAAACTTCTTTTATTCAGCGTCTCATCAAAAATGAAAACATTTTTGAAAACTACAAGTCTCATGCGTTTTAGTGGTGAAAAAATAATTTAAAAAATCGTTAGGGAAATGAGTTTACTCACTGGGTACTTTCCTTGTATACTTTAGACTATACGGGCTGAGACCGGGATATACGGGAAATTGCGGGTTTTCGTTTGCCGGCGATTAAACTTCTTTTATTCAGCGTTTCATCAAAAATGAAAACATTTTTAAAAACTACAAGTCTCATGGGCTTTAGTGGTGAAATAATAATTTAAAAACTCGTTCGGGAAATGAGTTTACACCCCGGGTACTTTCTTTGTATACTTTTGACTATACGGGCCGAGTCCGGAATTTACGGGAAATTGCAGATTTTCGTTTGCCGGCGATTAAACTTCTTTTATTCAGCGTCTCATCAAAAATGAAAATATTTTTGAAAAGTACAAGTCTCATGCGTTTTAGTGGTGAAAAAATAATTTAAAAAATCGTTCGGGAAATGAGTTTACTCCCTGGGTACTTTCTTTGTATGCTTTTGACTATACGGGCTGAGGCCGGGATTTACGGGAAGTCGCGGGTTTTCGTTTGCCGGCGATTAAACTTCTTTTATTCAGCGTCTCATCAAAAATGAAAATATTTTTAAATACTACAAGTCTCATGGGCTTTAGTGGTGAAATAATAATTTAAAAAATAGTTCGGGAAATGAGTTTACACCCTGGGTACTTTCTTTGTATACTTTTGACTATACGGGCCGAGTCCGGGATTTACGGGAAATCGCAGGTTTTCGTTTGCCGGCGAGTAAACTTCTTTTATTCAGCGTCTCATCAAAAATGAAAACATTTTTAAAAACTACAAGTCTTATGCGTTTTAGTGGTGAAATAATAATTTAAAAAATAGTTCGGGAAATGAGTTTACACCCTGGGTACTTTCTTTGTATACTTTTGACTATACGGGCCGAGTCCGGGATTTACGGGAAATCGCAGGTTTTCGTTTGCCGGCGATTAAACCTCTATCATTAGGCGTCTCATCAAAAATGAAAACATCTTTGAAAATTACAAGTCTCATGGGCTTTAGTGGTGAAATAATAATTTAAAAAATCGTTTGGGAAATGAGTTTACTCCCTGGGTACTTTCTTTGTATACTTTTGACTATACGGGCCGAGTACGGGATTTACGGGAAATCGCAGGTTTTCGTTTGCCGGCAATTAAACTTCTTTTATTCAGCGTCTCATCAAAAATGAAAACATTTTTGAAAACTACAAGTCTCATGCGTTTTAGTGGTGAAAAAATAATTTAAAAAATCGTTAGGGAAATGAGTTTACTCACTGGGTACTTTCCTTGTATACTTTAGACTATACGGGCTGAGACCGGGATATACGGGAAATTGCGGGTTTTCGTTTGCCGGCGATTAAACTTCTTTTATTCAGCGTTTCATCAAAAATGAAAACATTTTTAAAAACTACAAGTCTCATGGGCTTTAGTGGTGAAATAATAATTTAAAAACTCGTTCGGGAAATGAGTTTACACCCCGGGTACTTTCTTTGTATACTTTTGACTATACGGGCCGAGTCCGGAATTTACGGGAAATTGCAGATTTTCGTTTGCCGGCGATTAAACTTCTTTTATTCAGCGTCTCATCAAAAATGAAAATATTTTTGAAAAGTACAAGTCTCATGCGTTTTAGTGGTGAAAAAATAATTTAAAAAATCGTTCGGGAAATGAGTTTACTCCCTGGGTACTTTCTTTGTATGCTTTTGACTATACGGGCTGAGGCCGGGATTTACGGGAAGTCGCGGGTTTTCGTTTGCCGGCGATTAAACTTCTTTTATTCAGCGTCTCATCAAAAATGAAAATATTTTTAAATACTACAAGTCTCATGGGCTTTAGTGGTGAAATAATAATTTAAAAAATAGTTCGGGAAATGAGTTTACACCCTGGGTACTTTCTTTGTATACTTTTGACTATACGGGCCGAGTCCGGGATTTACGGGAAATCGCAGGTTTTCGTTTGCCGGCGAGTAAACTTCTTTTATTCAGCGTCTCATCAAAAATGAAAACATTTTTAAAAACTACAAGTCTTATGCGTTTTAGTGGTGAAAAAATAATTTAAAAAATCGTTCTGAAAATGAGTTTACTCCCTGGGTACTATCTTTGAATACTTTTGACTATACGGGCCAAGGCCAGGATTTACGGGAAATCTCGGGTTTTCGTTTGCCGGCCATTAAACCTCTTTCATTAAGCGTCTCAGCAAAAATGAAAACATTTTTGAAAACTACAAGTCTCATGCGTTTTAGTGTTGAAAAAATAAATTAAAAAATCGTTCTGGAAATGAGTTTACTCACAGGGTACTTTCTTTGTATACATTCGACTATACGGGCCAAGCCCGGGATTTACGGGAAATTGCGGGTTTTCGTTTGCCGGCAATTAAACTTCTTTTATTCAGCGTCTCATCAAAAATGAAAACATTTTTAAAAACTACAAGTCTCATGCGTTTTAGTGGTGAAAAAAAATTTAAAAAATCGTTCGGGAAATGAGTTTACTCCCTGGGTACTTTCTTTGTATACTTTTGACTATACGGGCCGAGTCCATGATTTACGGGAAGTCGCGGGTTTTCGTTTGCCGGCGATTAAACTTCTTTTATTCAGCGTCTCATCAAAAATGAAAATATTTTTAAATACTACAAGTCTCATGGGCTTTAGTGGTGAAATAATAATTTAAAAAATCGTTCGGATATGAGTTTACACCCTGGGTACTTTCTTTGTATACTTTTGACTATACGGGCCGAGTCCGGGATTTACGGGAAATCGCAGGTTTTCGTTTGCCGGCGATTAAACTTCTTTTATTCAGCGTCTCATCAAAAATGAAAACATTTTTGAAAACTACAAGTCTCATGCGATTTAGTGGTGAAAAAATAATTTAAAAAATCGTTCGGGAAATGAGTTTACTCCCTGGGTACTTTCTTTGTATACTTTTGACTATGCGGGCCGAGTCCGGGGTTTACGGGAAATGGCGGGTTTTTGTTTGCCGGCGATTAAACTTCTTTTATTCAGCGTCTCATCAAAAATGAAAACATTTTTGAAAACTACAAGTCTCAAGCGTTTTAGTGGTGAAAAGATAATTTAAAAAATCGTTTTGCAAATGAGTTTACTCACAGGGTACTTTCTTTGTATACATTCGACTATACGGGCCAAGCCCGGGATTTACGGGAAATCACGGGTTTTCGTTTGCCGGCAATTAAACCACTTTTATTAAGCGTCTCATCAAAAATGAATCCCGTGGTGAAATAATAATTTAAAAAATAGTTCGGGAAATGAGTTTACACCCTGGGTACTTTCTTTGTATACTTTTGACTATACGGGCCGAGTCCGGGATTTACGGGAAGACGCGGGTTTTCGTTTGCCGGCAATTAAACTTCTTTTATTCAGCGTCTCATCAAAAATGAAAACATTTTTAAAAACTACAAGTCTCATGCGTTTTAGTGGTGAAAAAAAATTTAAAAAATCGTTCGGGAAATGAGTTTACTCCCTGGGTACTTTCTTTGTATACTTTTGACTATACGGGCCGAGTCCGGGATTTACGGGAAGTCGCGGGTTTTCGTTTGCCGGCGATTAAACTTCTTTTATTCAGCGTCTCATCAAAAATGAAAACATTTTTGAAAACTACAAGTCTCATGCGATTTAGTGGTGAAAAAATAATTTAAAAAATCGTTTGGGAAATGAGTTTACTCCCTGGGTACTTTCTTTGTATACTTTTGACTATGCGGGCCGAGTCCGGGGTTTACGGGAAATGGCGGGTTTTCGTTTGCCGGCGATTAAACTTCTTTTATTCAGCGTCTCATCAAAAATGAAAACATTTTTAAAAACTACAAGTCTCAAGCGTTTTAGTGGTGAAAAGATAATTTAAAAAATCGTTTTGGAAATGAGTTTACTCACAGGGTACTTTCTTTGTATACATTCGACTATACGGGCCAAGCCCGGGATTTACGGGAAATCGCGGGTTTTCGTTTGCCGGCAATTAAACCACTTTTATTAAGCGTCTCATCAAAAATGAATCCCGTGGTGAAATAATAATTTAAAAAATAGTTCGGGAAATGAGTTTACACCCTGGGTACTTTCTTTGTATACTTTTGACTATACGGGCCGAGTCCGGGATTTACGGGAAATCGCAGGTTTTCGTTTGCCGGCGATTAAACTTCTTTTATTCAGCGTCTCATCAAAAATGAAAAAATTTTTATAAACTACAAGTCTTATGCGTTTTAGTGGTGAAAAAATAATTTAAAAAATCGTTCTGGAAATGAGTTTACTCCCTGGGTACTATCTTTGTATACTTTTGACTATACGGGCCAAGCCCGGGATTTACGGGAAACCTCGGGTTTTCGTTTGCCGGCGATTAAACAACTTTCATTAAGCGTCTCATCAAAAATGAAAACATTTTTAAAAACTACAAGTCTTATGCGTTTTAGTGGTGAAAAAATAATTTAAAAAATCGTTCTGGAAATGAGTTTACTCCCTGGGTACTATCTTTGTATACTTCTGACTATACGGGCCAAGCCCAGGATTTACGGGAAATCTCGGGTTTTCGTTTGCCGGCAATTAAACTTCTTTTATTCAGCGTCTCATCAAAAATGAAAACATTTTTAAAAACTACAAGTCTCATGCGTTTTAGTGGTGAAAAAAAATTTAAAAAATCGTTCGGGAAATGAGTTTACTCCCTGGGTACCTTCTTTATATACTTTTGACTATACGGGCCGAGTCCAGGATTTACGGGAAGTCGCGGGTTTTTGTTTGCCGGCGATTAAACTTCTTTTATTCAGCGTCTCATCAAAAATGAAAATATTTTTAAATACTACAAGTCTCATGGGCTTTAGTGGTGAAATAATAATTTAAAAAATCGTTCAGGAAATGCGTTTACACCCTGGGTACTTTCTTTGTATACTTTTGACTATACGGGCCGAGTCCGGGATTTACGGGAAATCGCAGGTTTTCGTTTGCCGGCGATTAAACTTCTTTTATTCAGGGTCTCATCAAAAATGAAAACATTTTTGAAAACTACAAGTCTCATGCGATTTAGTGGTGAAAAAATAATTTAAAAAATCGTTTGGGAAATGAGTTTACTCCCTGGGTACTTTCTTTGTATACTTTTGACTATGCGGGCCGAGTCCGGGGTTTACGGGAAATGGCGGGTTTTCGTTTGCCGGCGATTAAACTTCTTTTATTCAGCGTCTCATCAAAAATGAAAACATTTTTGAAAACTACAAGTCTCAAGCGTTTTAGTGGTGAAAAGATAATTTAAAAAATTGTTTTGGAAATGAGTTTACTCACAGGGTACTTTCTTTGTATACATTCGACTATACGGGCCAAGCCCGGGATTTACGGGAAATCGCGGGTTTTCGTTTGCCGGTAATTAAACCACTTTTATTAAGCGTCTCATCAAAAATGAATCCCGTGGTGAAATAATAATTTAAAAAATAGTTCGGGAAATGAGTTTACACCCTGGGTACTTTCTTTGTATACTTTTGACTATACGGGCCGAGTCCGGGATTTACGGGAAATCGCAGGTTTTCGTTTGCCGGCGATTAAACTTCTTTTATTCAGCGTCTCATCAAAAATGAAAAAATTTTTATAAACTACAAGTCTTATGCGTTTTAGTGGTGAAAAAATAATTTAAAAAATCGTTCTGGAAATGAGTTTACTCCCTGGGTACTATCTTTGTATACTTTTGACTATACGGGCCAAGCCCGGGATTTACGGAAATCTCGGGTTTTCGTTTGCCGGCGATTAAACAACTTTCATTAAGCGTCTGATCAAAAATGAAAACATTTTTAAAAACTACAAGTCTTATGCGTTTTAGTGGTGAAAAAATAATTTAAAAAATCGTTCTGGAAATGAGTTTACTCCCTGGGTACTATCTTTGTATACTTTTGACTATACGGGCCAAGCCCAGGATTTACGGGAAATCTCGGGTTTTCGTTTGCCGGCGATTAAACCTCTTTCATTAGGCATCTCATCAAAAATGCAAACATTTTTGAAAACTACAAGTCTCATGCGTTTTAGTGTTGAAAAAATAAATTAAAAAATCGTTCTGGAAATGAGTTTACTCACAGGGTACTTTCTTTGTATACATTCGACTATACGGGCCAAGCCCGGGATTTACGGGAAATCGCGGGTTTTCGTTTGCCGGCGATTAAACAACTTTCATTAAGCGTCTCATCAAAAATGAAAACATTTCTGAAAACTACAAGTCTCATGCGTTTTAGTGGTGAAAATTAATTTAAAATATCGTTTGGGAAATGAGTTTACTCCCTGGGTACTTTCTTTGTATACTTTTGACTATACGGGCTGAGTCCGGGATTTACGGGAAGATGCGGGTTTTCATTTGCCGGCAATTAAACTTCTTTTATTCAGCGTCTCATCAAAAATGAAAACATTTTTAAAAACTACAAGTCTCATGCGTTTTAGTGGTGAAAAAAAATTTAAAAAATCGTTCGGGGAATGAGTTTACTCCCTGGGTACTTTCTTTGTATACTTTTGACTATACGGGCCGAGTCCGGGATTTACGGGAAGGCGCGGGTTTTCGTTTGCCGGCGATTAAACTTCTTTTATTCAGCGTCTCATCAAAAATGAAAATATTTTTAAATACTACAAGTCTCATGGGCTTTAGTGGTGAAATAATAATTTAAAAAATCGTTCGGGAAATGAGTTTACACCATGGGTACTTTCTTTGTATACTTTTGACTATACGAGCCGAGTCCGGGATTTACGGGAAATCGCAGGTGTTCGTTTGCCGGCGATTAAACTTCTTTTATTCAGCGTCTCATCAAAAATGAAAATATTTTTAAATACTACAAGTCTTATGGGCTTTAGTGGTGAAATAATAATTTAAAAAATCGTTCGGGAAATGAGTTTACACCCTGGGTACTTTCTTTGTATACTTTTGACTATACGGGCCGAGTCCGGGATTTACGGGAAATCGCAGGTTTTCGTTTGCCGGCGATTAAACTTCTTTTATTCAGCGTCTCATCAAAAATGAAAACATTTTTAAAAACTACAAGTCTCATGCGTTTAGTGGTAAAAAAATAATATAAAAAATCGTTCGGGAAATGAGTTTACTCCCTGGGTACTTTCTTTGTATACTTTTGACTATACGGGCCGAGTCCGGGATTTACGGGAAGACGCGGGTTTTCGTTTGCCGGCAATTAAACTTCTTTTATTCAGCGTCTCATCAAAAATGAAAACATTTTTAAAAACTACAAGTCTCATGCGTTTTAGTGGTGAAAAAAAATTTAAAAAATCGTTCGGGAAATGAGTTTACTCCCTGGGTACTTTCTTTGTATACTTTTGACTATACGGGCCGAGTCCGGGATTTACGGGAAATCGCAGGTTTTCGTTTGCCGGCGATTAAACTTCTTTTATTCAGCGTCTCATCGAAAATGAAAACATTTTTGAAAACTACAAGTCTCATGCGATTTAGTGGTGAAAAAATAATTTAAAAAATCGTTTGGGAAATGCGTTTACTCCCTGGGTACTTTCTTTGTATACTTTTGACTATGCGGGCCGAGTCCGGGGTTTACGGGAAATGGCGGGTTTTCGTTTGCCGGCGATTAAACTTCTTTTATTCAGCGTCTCATCAAAAATGAAAACATTTTTGAAAACTACAAGTCTCAAGCGTTTTAGTGGTGAAAAGATAATTTAAAAAATCGTTTTGGAAATGAGTTTACTCACAGGGTACTTTCTTTGTATACATTCGACTATACGGGCCAACCCGGGATTTACGGGAAATCGCGGGTTTTCGTTTGCCGGCAATTAAACCACTTTTATTAAGCGTCTCATCAAAAATGAATCCCGTGGTGAAATAATAATTTAAAAAATAGTTCGGGAAATGAGTTTACACCCTGGGTACTTTCTTTGTATACTTTTGACTATACGGGCCGAGTCCGGGATTTACGGGAAATCGCAGGTTTTCGTTTGCCGGCGATTAAACTTCTTTTATTCAGCGTCTCATCAAAATTGAAAAAATTTTATAAACTACAAGTTTTATGCGTTTTAGTGGTGAAAAAATAATTTAAAAAATCGTTCTGGAAATGAGTTTACTCCCTGGGTACTATCTTTGTATACTTTTGACTATACGGGCCAAGCCCGGGATTTACGGGAAATCTCGGGTTTTCGTTTGCCGGCGATTAAACAACTTTCATTAAGCGTCTCATCAAAAATAAAAACATTTTTAAAAACTACAAGTCTCATGCGTTTTAGTGTTGAAAAAATAAATTAAAAAATCGTTCTGGAAATGAGTTTACTCACAGGGTACTTTCTTTGTATACATTCGACTATACGGGCCAAGCCCGGGATTTACGGGAAATTGCGGGTTTTCGTTTGCCGGCTATTAAACAACTTTCATTAAGCGTCTCATCAAAAATGAAAACATTTCTGAAAACTACAAGTCTCATGCGTTTTAGTGGTGAAAATTAATTTAAAATATCGTTTGGGAAATGAGTTTTTACTCCCTGGGTACTTTCTTTGTATACTTTTGACTATACGGGCTGAGTCCGGGATTTACGGGAAGACGCGGATTTTCATTTGCCGGCAATTAAACTTCTTTTATTCAGCGTCTCATCAAAAATGAAAATATTTTTAAAAACTACAAGTCTCATGCGTTTTAGTGGTGAAAAAAAATTTAAAAAATCGTTCGGGGAATGAGTTTACTCCCTGGGTACTTTCTTTGTATACTTTTGACTATACGGGCCGAGTCCGGGATTTACGGGAAGGCGCGGGTTTTCGTTTGCCGGCGATTAAACTTCTTTTATTCAGCGTCTCATCAAAAATGAAAATATTTTTAAATACTACAAGTCTCATGGGCTTTAGTGGTGAAATAATAATTTAAAAAATCGTTCGGGAAATGAGTTTACACCCTGGGTACTTTCTTTGTATACTTTTGACTATACGGGCCGAGTCCGGGATTTACGGGAAATCGCAGGTTTTCGTTTGCCGGCGATTAAACTTCTTTTATTCAGCGTCTCATCAAAAATGAAAACATTTTTAAAAACTACAAGTCTCATGCGTTTTAGTGGTGAAAAAAAATTTAAAATATCGTTTGGGAAATGAGTTTACTCCCTGGGTACTTTCTTTGTATACTTTTGACTATACGGGCTGAGTCCGGGATTTACGGGAAGACGCGGATTTTCATTTGCCGGCAATTAAACTTCTTTTATTCAGCGTCTCATCAAAAATGAAAATATTTTTAAAAACTACAAGTCTCATGCGTTTTAGTGGTGAAAAAAAATTTAAAAAATCGTTCGGGGAATGAGTTTACTCCCTGGGTACTTTCTTTGTATACTTTTGACTATACGGGCCGAGTCCAAGATTTACGGGAAGGCGCGGGTTTTCGTTTGCCGGCGATTAAACTTCTTTTATTCAGCGTCTCATCAAAAATGAAAATATTTTTAAATACTACAAGTCTCATGGGCTTTAGTGGTGAAATAATAATTTAAAAAATCGTTCGGGAAATGAGTTTACACCCTGGGTACTTTCTTTGTATACTTTTGACTATACGGGCCGAGTCCGGGATTTACGGGAAATCGCAGGTTTTCGTTTGCCGGCGATTAAACTTCTTTTATTCAGCGTCTCATCAAAAATGAAAACATTTTTAAAAACTACAAGTCTCATGCGTTTAGTGGTAAAAAAATAATATAAAAAATCGTTCGGGAAATGAGTTTACTCCTTGGGTACTTTCTTTGTATACTTTTGACTATACGGGCCGAGTCCGGGATTTACGGGAAGACGCGGGTTTTCGTTAGCCGGCAATTAAACTTCTTTTATTCAGCGTCTCATCAAAAATGAAAACATTTTTAAAAACTACAAGTCTCATGCGTTTTAGTGGTGAAAAAAAATTTAAAAAATCGTTCGGGAAATGAGTTTACTCCCTGGGTACTTTCTTTGTATACTTTTGACTATACGGGCCGAGTCCGGGATTTACGGGAAGTCGCGGGTTTTCGTTTGCCGGCGATTAAACTTCTTTTATTCAGCGTCTCATCAAAAATGAAAATATTTTTAAATACTACAAGTCTCATGGGCTTTAGTGGTGAAATAATAATTTAAAAAATCGTTCGGGAAATGCCTTTACACCCTGGGTACTTTCTTTGTATACTTTTGACTATACGGGCCGAGTCCGGGATTTACGGGAAATCGCAGGTTTTCGTTTGCCGGCGATTAAACTTCTTTTATTCAGCGTCTCATCAAAAATGAAAACATTTTTGAAAACTACAAGTCTCATGCGATTTAGTGGTGAAAAAATAATTTAAAAAATCGTTTGGGAAATGAGTTTACTCACTGGGTACTTTCTTTGTATACTTTTGACTATGCGGGCCGAGTCCGGGGTTTACGGGAAATGGCGGGTTTTCGTTTGCCGGCGATTAAACTTCTTTTATTCAGCGTCTCATCAAAAATGAAAACATTTTTGAAAACTACAAGTCTCAAGCGTTTTAGTGGTAAAAAGATAATTTAAAAAATCGTTTTGGAAATGAGTTTACTCACAGGGTACTTTCTTTGTATACATTCGACTATACGGGCCAAGCCCGGGATTTACGGGAAATCGCGGGTTTTCGTTTGCCGGCAATTAAACCACTTTTATTAAGCGTCTCATCAAAAATGAATCCCGTGGTGAAATAATAATTTGAAAAATAGTTCGGGAAATGAGTTTACACCCTGGGTACTTTCTTTGTATACTTTTGACTATACGGGCCGAGTCCGGGATTTACGGGAAATCGCAGGTTTTCGTTTGCCGGCGATTAAACTTCTTTTATTCAGCGTCTCATCAAAAATGAAAAAAATTTTATAAACTACAAGTCTTATGCGTTTTAGTGGTGAAAAAATAATTTAAAAAATCGTTCTGGAAATGAGTTTACTCCCTGGGTACTATCTTTGTATACTTTTGACTATACGGGCCAAGCCCGGGATTTACGGGAAATCTCGGGTTTTCGTTTGCCGGCGATTAAACAACTTTCATTAAGCGTCTCATCAAAAATGAAAACATTTTTAAAAACTACAAGTCTTATGCGTTTTAGTGGTGAAAAAATAATTTAAAAAATCGTTCTGGAAATGAGTTTACTCCCTGGGTACTATCTTTGTATACTTTTGACTATACGGGCCAAGCCCAGGATTTACGGGAAATCTCGGGTTTTTGTTTGCCGGCGATTAAACCTCTTTCATTAGGCATCTCATCAAAAATGAAAACATTTCTGAAAACTACAAGTCTCATGCGTTTTAGTGGTGAAAATTAATTTAAAATATCGTTTGGGAAATGAGTTTACTCCCTGGGTACTTTCTTTGTATACTTTTGACTATACGGGCCGAGTCCGGGATTTACGGGAAGACGCGGGTTTTCATTTGCCGGCAATTAAACTTCTTTTATTCAGCGTCTCATCAAAAATGAAAACATTTTTAAAAACTACAAGTCTCATGCGTTTAGTGGTAAAAAAATAATATAAAAAATCGTTCGGGAAATGAGTTTACTCCCTGGGTACTTTCTTTGTATACTTTTGACTATACGGGCCGAGTCCGGGATTTACGGGAAGACGCGGGTTTTCGTTAGCCGGCAATTAAACTTCTTTTATTCAGCGTCTCATCAAAAATGAAAACATTTTTAAAAACTACAAGTCTCATGCGTTTTAGTGGTGAAAAAAAATTTAAAAAATCGTTCGGGAAATGAGTTTACTCCCTGGGTACTTTCTTTGTATACTTTTGACTATACGGGCCGAGTCCGGGATTTACGGGAAGTCGCGGGTTTTCGTTTGCCGGCGATTAAACTTCTTTTATTCAGCGTCTCATCAAAAATGAAAATATTTTTAAATACTACAAGTCTCATGGGCTTTAGTGGTGAAATAATAATTTAAAAAATCGTTCGGGAAATGCCTTTACACCCTGGGTACTTTCTTTGTATACTTTTGACTATACGGGCCGAGTCCGGGATTTACGGGAAATCGCAGGTTTTCGTTTGCCGGCGATTAAACTTCTTTTATTCAGCGTCTCATCAAAAATGAAAACATTTTTGAAAACTACAAGTCTCATGCGATTTAGTGGTGAAAAAATAATTTAAAAAATCGTTTGGGAAATGAGTTTACTCACTGGGTACTTTCTTTGTATACTTTTGACTATGCGGGCCGAGTCCGGGGTTTACGGGAAATGGCGGGTTTTCGTTTGCCGGCGATTAAACTTCTTTTATTCAGCGTCTCATCAAAAATGAAAACATTTTTGAAAACTACAAGTCTCAAGCGTTTTAGTGGTAAAAAGATAATTTAAAAAATCGTTTTGGAATTGAGTTTACTCACAGGGTACTTTCTTTGTATACATACGACTATACGGGCCAAGCCCGGGATTTACGGGAAATCGCGGGTTTTCGTTTGCCGGCAATTAAACCACTTTTATTAAGCGTCTCATCAAAAATGAATCCCGTGGTGAAATAATAATTTGAAAAATAGTTCGGGAAATGAGTTTACACCCTGGGTACTTTCTTTGTATACTTTTGACTATACGGGCCGAGTCCGGGATTTACGGGAAATCGCAGGTTTTCGTTTACCGGCGATTAAACTTCTTTTATTCAGCGTCTCATCAAAAATGAAAAAAATTTTATAAACTACAAGTCTTATACGTTTTAGTGGTGAAAAAATAATTTAAAAAATCGTTCTGGAAATGAGTTTACTCCCTGGGTACTATCTTTGTATACTTTTGACTATACGGGCCAAGCCCGGGATTTACGGGAAATCTCGGGTTTTCGTTTGCCGGCGATTAAACAACTTTCATTAAGCGTCTCATCAAAATGAAAACATTTTTAAAAACTACAAGTCTTATGCGTTTTAGTGGTGAAAAAATAATTTAAAAAATCGTTCTGGAAATGAGTTTACTCCCTGGGTACTATCTTTGTATACTTTTGACTATACGGGCCAAGCCCAGGATTTACGGGAAATCTCGGGTTTTTGTTTGCCGGCGATTAAACCTCTTTCATTAGGCATCTCATCAAAAATGCAAACATTTTTGAAAACTACAAGTCTCATGCGTTTTAGTGTTGAAAAAATAAATTAAAAAATCGTTCTGGAAATGAGTTTACTCACAGGGTACTTTCTTTGTATACATTCGACTATACGGGCCAAGCCCGGGATTTACGGGAAATCGCGGGTTTTCGTTTGCCGGCGATTAAACAACTTTCATTAAGCGTCTCATCAAAAATGAAAACATTTCTGAAAACTACAAGTCTCATGCGTTTTAGTGGTGAAAATTAATTTAAAATATCGTTTGGGAAATGAGTTTACTCCCTGGGTACTTTCTTTGTATACTTTTGACTATACGGGCCGAGTCCGGGATTTACGGGAAGACGCGGGTTTTCATTTGCCGGCAATTAAACTTCTTTTATTCAGCGTCTCATCAAAAATGAAAACATTTTTAAAAACTACAAGTCTCATGCGTTTTAGTGGTGAAAAAAAATTTAAAAAATCTTTCGGGGAATGAGTTTACTCCCTGGGTACTTTCTTTGTATACTTTTGACTATACGGGACGAGTCCGGGATTTACGGGAAGGCGCGGGTTTTCGTTTGCCGGCGATTAAACTTCTTTTATTCAGCGTCTCATCAAAAATAAAAAATATTTTTATATACTACAAGTCTCATGGGCTTTAGTGGTGAAATAATAATTTAAAAAATCGTTCGGGAAATAAGTTTACACCCTGGGTACTTTCTTTGTATACTTTTGACTATACGAGCCGAGTCCGGGATTTACGGGAAATCGCAGGTTTTCGTTTGCCGGCGATTAAACTTCTTTTATTCAGCGTCTCATCAAAAATGAAAATATTTTTAAATACTACAAGTCTTATGGGCTTTAGTGGTGAAATAATAATTTAAAAAATCGTTCGGGAAATGAGTTTACACCCTGGGTACTTTCTTTGTATACTTTTGACTATACGGGCCGAGTCCGGGATTTACGGGAAATCGCAGGTTTTCGTTTGCCGGCGATTAAACTTCTTTTATTCAGCGTCTCATCAAAAATGAAAACATTTCTGAAAACTACAAGTCTCATGCGTTTTAGTGGTGAAAATTAATTTAAAATATCGTTTGGGAAATGAGTTTACTCCCTGGGTACTTTCTTTGTATACTTTTGACTATACGGGCCGAGTCCGGGATTTACGGGAAATCGCAGGTTTTCGTTTGCCGGCGATTAAACCTCTTTTATTCAGCATCTCATCAAAAATGAAAACATTTCTGAAAACTACAAGTCTCATGCGTTTTAGTGGTGAAAATTAATTTAAAATATCGTTTGGGAAATGAGTTTACTCCCTGCGTACTTTGTTTGTATACTTTTGACCATACGGGCCGAGTCCGGGATTTACGGGAAATCGCAGGTTTTCGTTTGCCGGCGATTAAACTTCTTTTATTCAGCGTCTCATCAAAAATGAGAATATTTTTAAATACTACAAGTCTCATGGGCTTTAGTGGTGAAATAATAATTTAAAAAATCGTTCGGGAAATGAGTTTACACCCTGGGTACTTTCTTTGTATACTTTTGACTATACGGGCCGAGTCCGGGATTTACGGCAAATCGCAGGTTTTCGTTTGCCGGCGATTAAACTTCTTTTATTCAGCGTCTCATCAAAAATGAAAACATTTTTGAAAACTACAAGTCTCATGCGATTTAGTGGTGAAAAAATAATTTAAAAAATCGTTTGGGAAATGAGTTTACTCCCTGGGTACTTTCTTTGTATACTTTTGACTATGCGGGCCGAGTCCGGGGTTTACGGGAAATGGCGGGTTTTCGTTTTCCGGCGATTAAACTTCTTTTATTCAGCGTCTCATCAAAAATGAAAACATTTTTGAAAACTACAAGTCTCATGGGCTTTAGTGGTAAAATAATAATTTAAAAAATCGTTCGGGAAATGAGTTTACACCCCGGGTACTTTCTTTGTATACTTTTGACTATACGGGCCAAGCCCGTGATTTACGGGAAATCGCGGGTTTTCGTTTGCCGGCGATTAAACAACTTTCATTAAGCGTCTCATCAAAAATGAAAACATTTCTGAAAACTACAAGTCTTATGCGTTTTAGTGGTGAAAATTAATTTAAAATATCGTTTGGGAAATGAGTTTACTTCCTGGGTAATTTCTTTGTATACTTTTGACTATACGGGCCGAGTCCGGGATTTACGGGAAATCGCAGGTTTTCGTTTGCCGGCGATTAAACTTCTTTTATTCAGCGTCTCATCAAAAATGAAAACATTTTTGAAAACTACAAGGCTCATGCGTTTTAGTGGTGAAAAAATAATTTAAAAAATCGTTCGGGAAATGAGTTTACTTCCTGGGTACTTTCTTTGTATACTTTTGACTATACGGGCTGAGTCCGGGATTTACGGGAAGTCGCGGGTTTTCGTTTTCCGGCGATTAAACTTCTTTTATTCAGCGTCTCATCAAAAATGAAAATATTTTTAAATACTACAAGTCTCATGGGCTTTAGTGGTGAAATAATAATTTAAAAAATAGTTCGGGAAATGAGTTTACACCCTGGGTACTTTCTTTGTTGAAGAAGTTTATTCATATCTTTGTTCCTATCCTCACTAATATTATAAATTTTTGTTTACAGTCTAATATTTTTCCTGATGATTTAAAACTTGCAGAGGTTATACCTGTTTTTAAGAAGGATGACTGTAATGATAAGGAGAACTATAGACCTGTTAGCTTGCTTCCCTGTTTATCAAAGGTTTTTGAAAGAATTATTCTTAATCAAATGCACACTTTTACGCATGACAAACTCAGCCCTCATCTATCAGGCTTCAGAAAGGGTTATAATACACAATATGCTCTCATTCGAATGATTGAACAATGGAAAAGCACACTTGATAATAAGGGTGTAGTTGGAGCAGTGCTAATGGACCTTTCAAAAGCTTTTGATACTATCAACCATGATTTGCTTATTGCAAAGCTGCATGCCTATGGTTTTTCTGAATCTTCTTTATTATTTATTCACTCATACTTGAAAAATCGTTTTCAGAGAACCAGAATAAATTCTTCTTTTAGCGAATGGCTTCCTCTTCAAGTTGGAGTTCCACAAGGATCAATCTTAGGACCTCCTTTCTTCAATTATTCTATAAACGATTTATTCTGGTTCATTATTCAATCATCCCTTTGTAACTTTGCAGATGATAACACCTTATATGCTTGTGAAAATTCATTAGAAGATGTAAAACAAACACTGCTTACTAATTTGGTCATAGTTAATAATTGGTTTTATGAAAATTACTTAGCAATAAATTTGAAAAAGTATCAATATATTGTATTAGGTCATCACGATGAAAGTTTGATATTTAACCATTTGAAAATTGCGTGTAAATCGTCTGTAGTGCTTCTTGGTGTCACGATTGACTCGAGACTAAACTTTCATTCGCATGTCAAAAACATCTGTAATAAGGCTAGTAGGAAACTCAACGTGCTTCAAAGGATATCTTCCTTTTTGACACCCAAGATGAAGCGTTTTCTCTTCAATTCATTTATTTTGTCTCAGTTTTCTTACTGTCCCTTAGTATGGATGTTTTGTGGAAAAGTTGCGAATAATCGAATCAATCGTATTCATGAACGTTGTCTAAGAATCATACAGGACGATATAAATGGCAGTTACGATGAACTTTTATCTTTATGTAATGTTAAAAATATTCACATCATCAATTTACAGAATTTAATGAAAGAGGTTTACAAATTTTTAAATGGATTGTCACCTCTATATATGAACGAGATATTTTCTGTTAGGGAAAACATGTACAACGTTCGTTGCTTTAATTTGATCAGGCGACCAACTTGTCGGACAACGTACTATGGCTTAAATACTTTATCAAATATTGCAGGGAAGCTATGGATATCTGTGCCTGACGCTACAAAGAATGCTCCTTCTCTCGAAGCCTTCCGTAGCTCAATAAAATTTTGGGAAGGTGATGTTTGCACCTGTAAAATATGCATGGATATACCATACATATTTTAACTTTACTTATTTATTTATTTATTTTTCTTATTCTTTATCGCTGTTTGCCTTATGTTTTACGTTTTGTTGTCGATTTAAATTAGTTATTTAAATACTATTGTATCTATCGACGTTAAATAAAGAGAAAATCAAAAATCAAAAAAAAAAAAAAAATCCGGGATTTACGGGAAATCGCGGATTTTTGTTTGAGGGCGATTAAACTTCTTTTACTCAGCGTCTCATCAAAAATGAAAACATTTTTGAAAACTACAAGTCTCATGCGTTTTAGTGGTGAAAAAAAAATTTAAAAAATCGTTCGGGAAATGAGTTTACTCCCTGGGTACTTTCTTTGTATACATTCGACTATACGGGCCAAGCCCAGGATTTACGGGAAAACGCGGGATTTCGTTTGCCGGCGATTAAACCTCTTTCATTAAGCGTCTCATCAAAATGAAAACAATTTTGAAAACTACAAGTCTCATGCGTTTTAGTGGTGAAAAAAAAAATTAAAAAATCGTTCGGGAAATGAGTTTACTCCCTGGGTACTTTCTTTGTATACATTCGACTATACGGGCCAAGCCCGGGATTTACGGGAAATCGCGGGATTTCGTTTGCCGGCGATTAAACCTCTTTTAATAAGCGTCTCATCAAAAATGAAAACATTTTTGAAAACTACAAGTATCATGCGTTTTAGTGGTGAAAAAATACTTTAAAAAATCGTTCGGGAAATGAGTTAACTCCCTGGGTACTTTCTTTGTATACTTTGGACTATACGGGTTGAGTCCGGGATTTACGGGAAATCGCGGATTTTCGTTTGAGGGCGATTAAACTTCTTTTATTCAGCGTCTCATCAAAAATGAAAATATTTTTGAAAACTACAAGTCTCATGCGTTGTAGTGGTGAAAAAATAATATAAAAAATCGTTCGGATAATGAGTTTACTCGCTGGGTACTTTCTTTGTATACTTTTGACTATACGGGCCGAGTCCGGGGTTTACGGGAAATGGCGGGTTTTCGTTTGCCGGCGATTAAACTTCTTTTATTCAGTGTCTCATCAAAAATGAAAACATTTTTGAAAACTACAAGTCTCATGCGTTGTAGTGGTGAAAAAATAATTTAAAAAATCGTTCGGAAAATGAGTTTACTCACAGGGTACTTTCTTTGTATACATTCGACTATACGGGCCAAGCCCCGGATTTACGGGAAAACGCGGGATTTCGTTTGCCGGCGATTAAACCTCTTTCATTAAGCGTCTCATCAAAAATGAAAACATTTTTGAAAACTACAAGTCTCATGCGTTTTAGTGGTGAAAAAATAATTTAAAAAATCGTTCGGGAAATGAGTTTACTCCCTGGGTACTTTCTTTGTATACTTTTGACTATACGGGTCGAGTCCGGGATTTACGGGAAATCGCGGATTTTCGTTTGCCGGCGATTAAACTTCTTTTATTCAGCGTCCCATCAAATATGAAAATATTTTTGAAAACTACACGTCTCATGCGTTTAGTGGTAAAGAAAATAATATAAAAAATCGTTCGGGAAATGAGTTTACTCCCTGGGTACTTTCTTTGTATACTTTTGACTATACGGGTCGAGTCCGGGGTTTACGGGAAATCGCGGGATTTCGTTTGCCGGCGATTAAACTTCTTTCATTAACCCTCTCATCAAAAATGAAAATATTTTTGAAAACTACAAGTCTCATGCGTTGTAGTGGTGAAAAAATAATTTAAAAATCGTTCGGAAAATGAGTTTACTCCCTGGGTACTTTCTTTGTATACATTCGACTACACGGGCCAAGCCCGGGATTTACGGGAAATCGCGGGATTTCGTTTGCCGGCGATTAAACTTCTTTCATTAACCCTCTCATCAAAAATGAAAATATTTTTGAAAACTACAAGTCTCATGCGTTGTAGTGGTGAAAAAATAATTTAAAAATCGTTCGGAAAATGAGTTTACTCCCTGGGTACTTTCTTTGTATACTTTTGACTATACGGGCCGAGTCGGGGATTTACGGGAAGACGCGGGTTTTCGTTTGCCGGCGATTAAACTTCTTTTATTCAGCGTCTCATCAAAAATGAAAATATTTTTAAATACTACAAGTCTCATGGGCTTTAGTGGTGAAATAATAATTTAAAAAATCGTTCGGGAAATGAGTTTACACCCTGGGTACATTCTTTGTATACTTTTGACTATACGGGCCGAGTCCGGGATTTACGGGAAATCGCAGGTTTTCGTTTGCCGGCGATTAAACTTCTTTTATTCAGCGTCTCATCAAAAATGAAAATATTTTCAAATACTACAAGTCTCATGGGCTTTAGTGGTGAAATAATAATTTAAAAAATCGTTCGGGAAATGAGTTTACACCCTGGGTACTTTCTTTGTATACATTTGACTATACGGGCCGAGTCCGGGATTTACGGGAAATCGCAGGTTTTCGTTTGGCGGCGATTAAACTTCTTTTATTCAGCGTCTCATCAAAAATGAAAAAAATTTTATAAACTACAAGTCTCATGCGATTTAGTGGTGAAATAATAATTTAAAAAATCGTTCTGGAAATGAGTTTACTCCCTGGGTACTATCTTTGTATACTTTTGACTATACGGGCCAAGCCCGGGATTTACGGGAAATCTCGGGTTTTCGTTTGCCGGCGATTAAACAACTTTCATTAAGCGTCTCATCAAAAATGAACACATTTTTGAAAACGACAAGTCTCATGCGTTTTAGTGGTGAAAAAATAATTTAAAAAATCGTTCGAGAAATGAGTTTACTCCCTGGGTACTTTCTTTGTATACTTTTGACTATACGGGTCGAGTCCGGGATTTACGGGAAATCGCGGATTTTCGTTTGCCGGCGATTAAACTTCTTTTATTCAGCGTCCCATCAAATATGAAAATATTTTTGAAAACTACACGTCTCATGCGTTTAGTGGTAAAGAAAATAATATAAAAAATCGTTCGGGAAATGAGTTTACTCCCTGGGTACTTTCTTTGTATACTTTTGACTATACGGGTCGAGTCCGGGGTTTACGGGAAATGGCGGGTTTTCGTTTGCCGTCGATTAAACTTCTTTTATTCAGCGTCTCATCAAAAATGAAAACATTTTTAAAAACTACAAGTCTCATGCGTTTTAGTGGTGAAAAGATAATTTAAAAAATCGTTTTGGAAATAAGTTTACTCACAGGGTACTTTCTTTGTATACATTCGACTACACGGGCCAAGCCCGGGATTTACGGGAAATCGCGGGATTTCGTTTGCCGGCGATTAAACTTCTTTCATTAACCCTCTCATCAAAAATGAAAATATTTTTGAAAACTACAAGTCTCATGCGTTGTAGTGGTGAAAAAATAATTTAAAAATCGTTCGGAAAATGAGTTTACTCCCTGGGTACTTTCTTTGTATACTTTTGACTATACGGGCCGAGTCCGGGGTTTACGGGAAATGGCGGGTTTTCGTTTGCCTGCGATTAAACTTCTTTTATTCAGTGTCTCATCAAAAATGAAAACATTTTTGAAAACTACAAGTCTCATGCGTTGTAGTGGTGAAAAAATAATTTAAAAAATCGTTCCGAAAATGAGTTTACTCACAGGGTACTTTCTTTGTATACATTCGACTATACGGGCCAAGCCCCGGATTTACGGGAAAACGCAGGATTTCGTTTGCCGGCGATTAAACCTCTTTCATTAAGCGTCTCATCAAAAATGAAAACATTTTTGAAAACTACAAGTCTCATGCGTTTTAGTGGTGAAATAATAATTTAAAAAATCGTTCTGGAAATGAGTTTACTCACAGGGTACTTTCTTTGTATACATTCGACTATACGGGCCAAGCCCGGGATTTACGGGAAATCGCGGGTTTTCGTTTGCCGGCGATTAAACAACTTTCATTAAGCGTCTCATCCAAAATGAAAACATTTCTGAAAACTACAAGTCTCATGCGTTTTAGTGGTGAAAATTAATTTAAAATATCGTTTGGGAAATGAGTTTACTCCCTGGGTACTTTCTTTGTATACTTTTGACTATACGGGCCGAGTCGGGGATTTACGGGAAGACGCGGGTTTTCGTTTGCCGGCGATTAAACTTCTTTTATTCAGCGTCTCATCAAAAATGAAAATATTTTTAAATACTACAAGTCTCATGGGCTTTAGTGGTGAAATAATAATTCAAAAAATCGTTCGGGAAATGAGTTTACACCCTGGGTACATTCTTTGTATACTTTTGACTATACGGGCCGAGTCCGGGATTTACGGGAAATCGCAGGTTTTCGTTTGCCGGCGATTAAACTTCTTTTATTCAGCGTCTCATCAAAAATGAAAATATTTTTAAATACTACAAGTCTCATGGGCTTTAGTGGTGAAATAATAATTTAAAAAATCGTTCGGGAAATGAGTTTACTCCCTGGGTACTATCTTTGTATACTTTTGACTATACGGGCCAAGCCCGGGATTTACGGGAAATCTCGGGTTTTCGTTTGCCGGCGATTAAACAACTTTCATTAAGCGTCTCATCAAAAATGAAAACATTTTTAAAAACTACAAGTCTCATGCGTTTTAGTGGTGAAAATTAATTTAAAATATCGTTTGGGAAATGAGTTTACTCCCTGGGTACTTTCTTTGTATACTTTTGACTATACGGGCCGAGTCGGGGATTTACGGGAAGACGCGGGTTTTCGTTTGCCGGCGGTTAAACTTCTTTTATTCAGCGTCTCATCAAAAATTAAAATATTTTTAAATACTACAAGTCTCATGGGCTTTAGTGGTGAAATAATAATTTAAAAAATCGTTCGGGAAATGAGTTTACACCCTGGGTACATTCTTTGTATACTTTTGACTATACGGGCCGAGTCCGGGATTTACGGGAAATCGCAGGTTTTCGTTTGCCGGCGATTAAACTTCTTTTATTCAGCGTCTCATCAAAAATGAAAATATTTTTAAATACTACAAGTCTCATGGGCTTTAGTGGTGAAATAATAATTTAAAAAATCGTTCGGGAAATGAGTTTACACCCTGGGTACTTTCTTTGTATACTTTTGACTATACGGGTCGAGTCCGGGGTTTACGGGAAATGGGGGGTTTTCGTTTGCCGTCGATTAAACTTCTTTTATTCAGCGTCTCATCAAAAATGAAAACATTTTTAAAAACTACAAGTCTCATGCGTTTTAGTGGTGAAAAGATAATTTAAAAAATCGTTTTGGAAATAAGTTTACTCACAGGGTACTTTCTTTGTATACATTCGACTACACGGGCCAAGCCCGGGATTTACGGGAAATCGCGGGATTTCGTTTGCCGGCGATTAAACTTCTTTCATTAACCCTCTCATCAAAAATGAAAATATTTTTGAAAACTACAAGTCTCATGCGTTGTAGTGGTGAAAAAATAATTTAAAAATCGTTCGGAAAATGAGTTTACTCCCTGGGTACTTTCTTTGTATACTTTTGACTATACGGGCCGAGTCCGGGGTTTACGGGAAATGGCGGGTTTTCGTTTGCCTGCGATTAAACTTCTTTTATTCAGTGTCTCATCAAAAATGAAAACATTTTTGAAAACTACAAGTCTCATGCGTTGTAGTGGTGAAAAAATAATTTAAAAAATCGTTCCGAAAATGAGTTTACTCACAGGGTACTTTCTTTGTATACATTCGACTATACGGGCCAAGCCCCGGATTTACGGGAAAACGCAGGATTTCGTTTGCCGGCGATTAAACCTCTTTCATTTAAGCGTCTCATCAAAAATGAAAACATTTTTGAAAACTACAAGTCTCATGCGTTTTAGTGGTGAAATAATAATTTAAAAAATCGTTCTGGAAATGAGTTTACTCACAGGGTACTTTCTTTGTATACATTCGACTATACGGGCCAAGCCCGGGATTTACGGGAAATCGCGTGTTTTCGTTTGCCGGCGATTAAACAACTTTCATTAAGCGTCTCATCCAAAATGAAAACATTTCTGAAAACTACAAGTCTCATGCGTTTTAGTGGTGAAAATTAATTTAAAATATCGTTTGGGAAATGAGTTTACTCCCTGGGTACTTTCTTTGTATACTTTTGACTATACGGGCCGAGTCGGGGATTTACGGGAAGACGCGGGTTTTCGTTTGCCGGCGATTAAACTTCTTTTATTCAGCGTCTCATCAAAAATGAAAATATTTTTAAATACTACAAGTCTCATGGGCTTTAGTGGTGAAATAATAATTCAAAAAATCGTTCGGGAAATGAGTTTACACCCTGGGTACATTCTTTGTATACTTTTGACTATACGGGACGAGTCCGGGATTTACGGGAAATCGCAGGTTTTCGTTTGCCGGCGATTAAACTTCTTTTATTCAGCGTCTCATCAAAAATGAAAATATTTTTAAATACTACAAGTCTCATGGGCTTTAGTGGTGAAATAATAATTTAAAAAATCGTTCGGGAAATGAGTTTACTCCCTGGGTACTATCTTTGTATACTTTTGACTATACGGGCCAAGCCCGGGATTTACGGGAAATCTCGGGTTTTCGTTTGCCGGCGATTAAACAACTTTCATTAGGCGTCTCATCAAAAATGAAAACATTTTTAAAAACTACAAGTCTCATGCGTTTTAGTGGTGAAAATTAATTTAAAATATCGTTTGGGAAATGAGTTTACTCCCTGGGTACTTTCTTTGTATACTTTTGACTATACGGGCCGAGTCGGGGATTTACGGGAAGACGCGGGTTTTCGTTTGCCGGCGATTAAACTTCTTTTATTCAGCGTCTCATCAAAAATGAAAAAATTTTTAAATACTACAAGTCTCATGGGCTTTAGTGGTGAAATAATAATTTAAAAAATCGTTCGGGAAATGAGTTTACACCCTGGGTACATTCTTTGTATACTTTTGACTATACGGGCCGAGTCCGGGATTTACGGGAAATCGCAGGTTTTCGTTTGCCGGCGATTAAACTTCTTTTATTCAGCGTCTCATCAAAAATGAAAATATTTTTAAATACTACAAGTCTCATGGGCTTTAGTGGTGAAATAATAATTTAAAAAATCGTTCGGGAAATGAGTTTACACCCTGGGTACTTTCTTTGTATACATTTGACTATACGGGCCGAGTCCGGGATTTACGGGAAATCGCAGGTTTTCGTTTGCCGGCGATTAAACTTCTTTTATTCAGCGTCTCATCAAAAATAAAAACATTTTTGAAAACTACAAGTCTCATGCGATTTAGTGGTGAAAAAATCATTTAAAAAATCGTTCGGGAAATGAGTTTACTCCCTGGGTACTTTCTTTGTATACTTTTGACTATACGGGCCGAGTCCGGGATTTACGGGAAGTCGCGGGTTTTCGTTTGCCGGCAATTAAACTTCTTTTATTCAGCGTCTCATCAAAAATGAAAACATTTTTAAGAACTACAAAGCTCATGGGCTTTAGTGGTGAAAAAATAATTTAAAAAATCCTTCGGGAAATGAGTTTACTCCTTGGGTACTTTCTTTGTATACTTTTGACTATACGGGCTGAGTCCGGGATTTACGGGAAGTCGCGGGTTTTCGTTTGCCGGCGATTAAACTTCTTTTATTCAGCGTCTCATCAAAAATGAAAATATTTTTAAATACTACAAGTCTCATTGGCTTTAGTGGTGAAATAATAATTTAAAAAATAGTTCGGGAAATGAGTTTACACCCTGGGTACTTTCTTTGTATACTTTTGACTATACGGGCCAAGCCCGGGATTTACGGGAAATCGCAGGTTTTCGTTTGCCGGCGATTAAACTTCTTTTATTCAGCGTCTCATCAAAAATGAAAAAAAATTTATAAACTACAAGTCTTATGCGTTTTAGTGGTGAAAAAATAATTTAAAAAATCGTTCTGGAAATGAGTTTACTCCCTGGGTACTATCTTTGTATACTTTTGACTATACAGGCCAAGCCCGGAATTTACGGGAAATCTAGGGTTTTCGTTTGCCGGCGATTAAACAACTTTCATTAAGCGTCTCATCAAAAATGAAAACATTTTTAAAAACTACAAGTCTTATGCGTTTTAGTGGTGAAAAAATAATTTAAAAAATCGTTCTGGAAATGAGTTTACTCCCTGGGTACTATCTTTGTATACTTTTGACTATACGGGCCAAGCCCAGGATTTACGGGAAATCTCGGGTTTTTGTTTGCCGGCGATTAAACCTCTTTCATTAGGCATCTCATCAAAAATGCAAACATTTTTGAAAACTACAAGTCTCATGCGTTTTAGTGTTGAAAAAATAAATTAAAAAATCGTTCTGGAAATGAGTTTACTCACAGAGTACTTTCTTTGTATACATTCGACTATACGGGCCAAGCCCGGGATTTACGGGAAATCGCGGGTTTTCGTTTGCCGGCGATTAAACAACTTTCATTAAGCGTCTCATCAAAAATGAAAACATTTCTGAAAACTACAAGTCTCATGCGTTTTAGTGGTGAAAATTAATTTAAAATATCGTTTGGGAAATGAGTTTACTCCCTGGGCACTTTCTTTGTATACTTTTGACTATACGGGCCGAGTCCGGGATTTACGGGAAGACGCGGGTTTTCATTTGCCGCCAATTAAACTTCTTTTATTCAGCGTCTCATCAAAAATGAAAACATTTTTAAAAACTACAAGTCTCATGCGTTTTAGTGGTGAAAAAAAATTTAAAAAATCGTTCGGGGAATGAGTTTACTCCCTGGGTACTTTCTTTGTATACTTTTGACTATACGGGCCGAGTCCGGGATTTACGGGAAGGCGCGGGTTTTCGTTTGCCGGCGATTAAACTTCTTTTATTCAGCGTCTCATCAAAAATGAAAATATTTTTAAATACTACAAGTCTCATGGGCTTTAGTGGTGAAATAATAATTTAAAAAATCGTTCGGGAAATAAGTTTACACCCTGGGTACTTTCTTTGTATACTTTTGACTATACGAGCCGAGTCCGGGATTTACGGGAAATCGCAGGTTTTCGTTTGCCGGCGATTAAACTTCTTTTATTCAGCGTCTCATCAAAAATGAAAAAATTTTTAAATACTACAAGTCTTATGGGCTTTAGTGGTGAAATAATAATTTAAAAAATCGTGCGGGAAATGAGTTTACACCCTGGGTACTTTCTTTGTATACTTTTGACTATACGGGCCGAGTCCGGGATTTACGGGAAATCGCAGGTTTTCGTTTGCCGGCGATTAAACTTCTTTTATTCAGCGTCTCATCAAAAATGAAAACATTTCTGAAAACTACAAGTCTCATGTGTTTTAGTGGTGAAAATTAATTTAAAATATCGTTTGGGAAATGAGTTTACTCCCTGGGTACTTTCTTTGTATACTTTTGACTATACGGGCCGAGTCCGGGATTTACGGGAAATCGCAGGTTTTCGTTTGCCGGCGATTAAACTTCTTTTATTCAGCGTCTCATCAAAAATGAAAACATTTCTGAAAACTACAAGTCTCATGCGTTTTAGTGGTGAAAATTAATTTAAAATATCGTTTGGGAAATGAGTTTACTCCCTGGGTACTTTGTTTGTATACTTTTGACTATACGGGCCGAGTCCGGGATTTACGGGAAATCGCAGGTTTTCGTTTGCCGGCGATTAAACTTCTTTTATTCAGCGTCTCATCAAAAATGAGAATATTTTTAAATACTACAAGTCTCATGGGCTTTAGTGGTGAAATAATAATTTAAAAAATCGTTCGGGAAATGAGTTTACACCCTGGGTACTTTCTTTGTATACTTTTCACTATACGGGCCGAGTCCGGGATTTACGGCAAATCGCAGGTTTTCGTTTGCCGGCGATTAAACTTCTTTTATTCAGCGTCTCATCAAAAATGAAAACATTTTTGAAAACTACAAGTCTCATGCGATTTAGTGGTGAAAAAATAATTTAAAAAATCGTTCGGGAAATGAGTTTACTCCCTGGGTACTTTCTTTGTATACTTTTGACTATGCGGGCCGAGTCCGGGGTTTACGGGAAATGGCGGGTTTTCGTTTTTCGGCGATTAAACTTCTTTTATTCAGCGTCTCATCAAAAATGAAAACATTTTTGAAAACTACAAGTCTCATGGGCTTTAGTGGTAAAATAATAATTTAAAAAATCGTTCGGGAAATGAGTTTACACCCCGGGTACTTTCTTTGTATACTTTTGACTATACGGGCCAAGCCCGTGATTTACGGGAAATCGCGGGTTTTCGTTTGCCGGCGATTAAACAACTTTCATTAAGCGTCTCATCAAAAATGAAAACATTTCTGAAAACTACAAGTCTCATGCGTTTTAGTGGTGAAAATTAATTTAAAATATCGTTTGGGAAATGAGTTTACTTCCTGGGTAATTTCTTTGTATACTTTTGACTATACGGGCCGAGTCCGGGATTTACGGGAAATCGCAGGTTTTCGTTTGCCGGCGATTAAACTTCTTTTATTCAGCGTCTCATCAAAAATGAAAACATTTTTGAAAACTACAAGGCTCATGCGTTTTAGTGGTGAAAAAATAATTTAAAAAATCGTTCGGGAAATGAGTTTACTTCCTGGGTACTTTCTTTGTATACTTTTGACTATACGGGCTGAGTCCGGGATTTACGGGAAGTCGCGGGTTTTCGTTTGCCGGCGATTAAACTTCTTTTATTCAGCGTCTCATCAAAAATGAAAATATTTTTAAATACTACAAGTCTCATGGGCTTTAGTGGTGAAATAATAATTTAAAAAATAGTTCGGGAAATGAGTTTACACCCTGGGTACTTTCTTTGTTGAAGAAGTTTATTCATATCTTTGTTCCTATCCTCACTAATATTATAAATTTTTGTTTACAGTCTAATATTTTTCCTGATGATTTAAAACTTGCAGAGGTTATACCTGTTTTTAAGAAGGATGACTGTAATGATAAGGAGAACTATAGACCTGTTAGCTTGCTTCCCTGTTTATCAAAGGTTTTTGAAAGAATTATTCTTAATCAAATGCACACTTTTACGCATGACAAACTCAGCCCTCATCTATCAGGCTTCAGAAAGGGTTATAATACACAATATGCTCTCATTCGAATGATTGAACAATGGAAAAGCACACTTGATAATAAGGGTGTAGTTGGAGCAGTGCTAATGGACCTTTCAAAAGCTTTTGATACTATCAACCATGATTTGCTTATTGCAAAGCTGCATGCCTATGGTTTTTCTGAATCTTCTTTATTATTTATTCACTCATACTTGAAAAATCGTTTTCAGAGAACCAGAATAAATTCTTCTTTTAGCGAATGGCTTCCTCTTCAAGTTGGAGTTCCACAAGGATCAATCTTAGGACCTCCTTTCTTCAATTATTCTATAAACGATTTATTCTGGTTCATTATTCAATCATCCCTTTGTAACTTTGCAGATGATAACACCTTATATGCTTGTGAAAATTCATTAGAAGATGTAAAACAAACACTGCTTACTAATTTGGTCATAGTTAATAATTGGTTTTATGAAAATTACTTAGCAATAAATTTGAAAAAGTATCAATATATTGTATTAGGTCATCACGATGAAAGTTTGATATTTAACCATTTGAAAATTGCGTGTAAATCGTCTGTAGTGCTTCTTGGTGTCACGATTGACTCGAGACTAAACTTTCATTCGCATGTCAAAAACATCTGTAATAAGGCTAGTAGGAAACTCAACGTGCTTCAAAGGATATCTTCCTTTTTGACACCCAAGATGAAGCGTTTTCTCTTCAATTCATTTATTTTGTCTCAGTTTTCTTACTGTCCCTTAGTATGGATGTTTTGTGGAAAAGTTGCGAATAATCGAATCAATCGTATTCATGAACGTTGTCTAAGAATCATACAGGACGATATAAATGGCAGTTACGATGAACTTTTATCTTTATGTAATGTTAAAAATATTCACATCATCAATTTACAGAATTTAATGAAAGAGGTTTACAAATTTTTAAATGGATTGTCACCTCTATTTATGAACGAGATATTTTCTGTTAGGGAAAACAAGTACAACGTTCGTTGCTTTAATTTGATCAGGCGACCAACTTGTCGGACAACGTACTATGGCTTAAATACTTTATCAAATATTGCAGGGAAGCTATGGATATCTGTGCCTGACGCTACAAAGAATGCTCCTTCTCTCGAAGCCTTCCGTAGCTCAATAAAATTTTGGGAAGGTGATGTTTGCACCTGTAAAATATGCATGGATATACCATACATATTTTAACTTTACTTATTTATTTATTTATTTTTCTTATTCTTTATCGCTGTTTGCCTTGTTTTACGTTTTGTTGTCGATTTAAATTAGTTATTTAAATACTATTGTATCTATCGACGTTAAATAAAGAGAAAATCAAAAATCAAAAAAAAAAAAAAATCCGGGATTTACGGGAAATCGCGGATTTTCGTTTGAGGGCGATTAAACTTCTTTTACTCAGCGTCTCATCAAAAATGAAAACATTTTTGAAAACTACAAGTCTCATGCGTTTTAGTGGTGAAAAAAAAATTTAAAAAATCGTTCGGGAAATGAGTTTACTCCCTGGGTACTTTCTTTGTATACATTCGACTATACGGGCCAAGCCCAGGATTTACGGGAAAACGCGGGATTTCGTTTGCCGGCGATTAAACCTCTTTCATTAATCGTCTCATCAAAATGAAAACAATTTTGAAAACTACAAGTCTCATGCGTTTTAGTGGTGAAAAAAACAAATTAAAAAATCGTTCGGGAAATGAGTTTACTCCCTGGGTACTTTCTTTGTATACATTCGACTATACGGGCCAAGCCCGGGATTTACGGGAAATCGCGGGATTTCGTTTGCCGGCGATTAAACCTCTTTTAATAAGCGTCTCATCAAAAATGAAAACATTTTTGAAAACTACAAGTCTCATGCGTTTTAGTGGTGAAAAAATACTTTAAAAAATCGTTCGGGAAATGAGTTAACTCCCTGGGTACTTTCTTTGTATACTTTGGACTATACGGGCCGAGTCCGGGATTTACGGGAAATCGCGGATTTTCGTTTGAGGGCGATTAAACTTCTTTTATTCAGCGTCTCATCAAAAATGAAAATATTTTTGAAAACTACAAGTCTCATGCGTTGTAGTGGTGAAAAAATAATATAAAAAATCGTTCGGATAATGAGTTTACTCGCTGGGTACTTTCTTTGTATACTTTTGACTATACGGGCCGAGTCCGGGGTTTACGGGAAATGGCGGGTTTTCGTTTGCCGGCGATTAAACTTCTTTTATTCAGTGTCTCATCAAAAATGAAAACATTTTTGAAAACTACAAGTCTCATGCGTTGTAGTGGTGAAAAAATAATTTAAAAAATCGTTCGGAAAATGAGTTTACTCACAGGGTACTTTCTTTGTATACATTCGACTATACGGGCCGAGTCCGGGATTTACGGCAAATCGCAGGTTTTCGTTTGCCGGCGATTAAACTTCTTTTATTCAGCGTCTCATCAAAAATGAAAACATTTTTGAAAACTACAAGTCTCATGCGATTTAGTGGTGAAAAAATAATTTAAAAAATCGTTCGGGAAATGAGTTTACTCCCTGGGTACTTTCTTTGTATACTTTTGACTATGCGGGCCGAGTCCGGGGTTTACGGGAAATGGCGGGTTTTCGTTTTCCGGCGATTAAACTTCTTTTATTCAGCGTCTCATCAAAAATGAAAACATTTTTGAAAACTACAAGTCTCATGGGCTTTAGTGGTAAAATAATAATTTAAAAAATCGTTCGGGAAATGAGTTTACACCCCGGGTACTTTCTTTGTATACTTTTGACTATACGGGCCAAGCCCGTGATTTACGGGAAATCGCGGGTTTTCGTTTGCCGGCGATTAAACAACTTTCATTAAGCGTCTCATCAAAAATGAAAACATTTCTGAAAACTACAAGTCTCATGCGTTTTAGTGGTGAAAATTAATTTAAAATATCGTTTGGGAAATGAGTTTACTTCCTGGGTAATTTCTTTGTATACTTTTGACTATACGGGCCGAGTCCGGGATTTACGGGAAATCGCAGGTTTTCGTTTGCCGGCGATTAAACTTCTTTTATTCAGCGTCTCATCAAAAATGAAAACATTTTTGAAAACTACAAGGCTCATGCGTTTTAGTGGTGAAAAAATAATTTAAAAAATCGTTCGGGAAATGAGTTTACTTCCTGGGTACTTTCTTTGTATACTTTTGACTATACGGGCTGAGTCCGGGATTTACGGGAAGTCGCGGGTTTTCGTTTGCCGGCGATTAAACTTCTTTTATTCAGCGTCTCATCAAAAATGAAAATATTTTTAAATACTACAAGTCTCATGGGCTTTAGTGGTGAAATAATAATTTAAAAAATAGTTCGGGAAATGAGTTTACACCCTGGGTACTTTCTTTGTTGAAGAAGTTTATTCATATCTTTGTTCCTATCCTCACTAATATTATAAATTTTTGTTTACAGTCTAATATTTTTCCTGATGATTTAAAACTTGCAGAGGTTATACCTGTTTTTAAGAAGGATGACTGTAATGATAAGGAGAACTATAGACCTGTTAGCTTGCTTCCCTGTTTATCAAAGGTTTTTGAAAGAATTATTCTTAATCAAATGCACACTTTTACGCATGACAAACTCAGCCCTCATCTATCAGGCTTCAGAAAGGGTTATAATACACAATATGCTCTCATTCGAATGATTGAACAATGGAAAAGCACACTTGATAATAAGGGTGTAGTTGGAGCAGTGCTAATGGACCTTTCAAAAGCTTTTGATACTATCAACCATGATTTGCTTATTGCAAAGCTGCATGCCTATGGTTTTTCTGAATCTTCTTTATTATTTATTCACTCATACTTGAAAAATCGTTTTCAGAGAACCAGAATAAATTCTTCTTTTAGCGAATGGCTTCCTCTTCAAGTTGGAGTTCCACAAGGATCAATCTTAGGACCTCCTTTCTTCAATTATTCTATAAACGATTTATTCTGGTTCATTATTCAATCATCCCTTTGTAACTTTGCAGATGATAACACCTTATATGCTTGTGAAAATTCATTAGAAGATGTAAAACAAACACTGCTTACTAATTTGGTCATAGTTAATAATTGGTTTTATGAAAATTACTTAGCAATAAATTTGAAAAAGTATCAATATATTGTATTAGGTCATCACGATGAAAGTTTGATATTTAACCATTTGAAAATTGCGTGTAAATCGTCTGTAGTGCTTCTTGGTGTCACGATTGACTCGAGACTAAACTTTCATTCGCATGTCAAAAACATCTGTAATAAGGCTAGTAGGAAACTCAACGTGCTTCAAAGGATATCTTCCTTTTTGACACCCAAGATGAAGCGTTTTCTCTTCAATTCATTTATTTTGTCTCAGTTTTCTTACTGTCCCTTAGTATGGATGTTTTGTGGAAAAGTTGCGAATAATCGAATCAATCGTATTCATGAACGTTGTCTAAGAATCATACAGGACGATATAAATGGCAGTTACGATGAACTTTTATCTTTATGTAATGTTAAAAATATTCACATCATCAATTTACAGAATTTAATGAAAGAGGTTTACAAATTTTTAAATGGATTGTCACCTCTATTTATGAACGAGATATTTTCTGTTAGGGAAAACAAGTACAACGTTCGTTGCTTTAATTTGATCAGGCGACCAACTTGTCGGACAACGTACTATGGCTTAAATACTTTATCAAATATTGCAGGGAAGCTATGGATATCTGTGCCTGACGCTACAAAGAATGCTCCTTCTCTCGAAGCCTTCCGTAGCTCAATAAAATTTTGGGAAGGTGATGTTTGCACCTGTAAAATATGCATGGATATACCATACATATTTTAACTTTACTTATTTATTTATTTATTTTTCTTATTCTTTATCGCTGTTTGCCTTGTTTTACGTTTTGTTGTCGATTTAAATTAGTTATTTAAATACTATTGTATCTATCGACGTTAAATAAAGAGAAAATCAAAAATCAAAAAAAAAAAAAAAATCCGGGATTTACGGGAAATCGCGGATTTTCGTTTGAGGGCGATTAAACTTCTTTTACTCAGCGTCTCATCAAAAATGAAAACATTTTTGAAAACTACAAGTCTCATGCGTTTTAGTGGTGAAAAAAAAATTTAAAAAATCGTTCGGGAAATGAGTTTACTCCCTGGGTACTTTCTTTGTATACATTCGACTATACGGGCCAAGCCCAGGATTTACGGGAAAACGCGGGATTTCGTTTGCCGGCGATTAAACCTCTTTCATTAAGCGTCTCATCAAAATGAAAACAATTTTGAAAACTACAAGTCTCATGCGTTTTAGTGGTGAAAAAAACAAATTAAAAAATCGTTCGGGAAATGAGTTTACTCCCTGGGTACTTTCTTTGTATACATTCGACTATACGGGCCAAGCCCGGGATTTACGGGAAATCGCGGGATTTCGTTTGCCGGCGATTAAACCTCTTTTAATAAGCGTCTCATCAAAAATGAAAACATTTTTGAAAACTACAAGTCTCATGCGTTTTAGTGGTGAAAAAATACTTTAAAAAATCGTTCGGGAAATGAGTTAACTCCCTGGGTACTTTCTTTGTATACTTTGGACTATACGGGCCGAGTCCGGGATTTACGGGAAATCGCGGATTTTCGTTTGAGGGCGATTAAACTTCTTTTATTCAGCGTCTCATCAAAAATGAAAATATTTTTGAAAACTACAAGTCTCATGCGTTGTAGTGGTGAAAAAATAATATAAAAAATCGTTCGGATAATGAGTTTACTCGCTGGGTACTTTCTTTGTATACTTTTGACTATACGGGCCGAGTCCGGGGTTTACGGGAAATGGCGGGTTTTCGTTTGCCGGCGATTAAACTTCTTTTATTCAGTGTCTCATCAAAAATGAAAACATTTTTGAAAACTACAAGTCTCATGCGTTGTAGTGGTGAAAAAATAATTTAAAAAATCGTTCGGAAAATGAGTTTACTCACAGGGTACTTTCTTTGTATACATTCGACTATACGGGCCAAGCCCCGGATTTACGGGAAAACGCGGGATTTTGTTTGCCGGCGATTAAACCTCTTTCATTAAGCGTCTCATCAAAAATGAAAACATTTTTGAAAACTACAAGTCTCATGCGTTTTAGTGGTGAAAAAATAATTTAAAAAATCGTTCGGGAAATGAGTTTACTCCCTGGGTACTTTCTTTGTATACTTTTGACTATACGGGTCGAGTCCGGGATTTACGGGAAATCGCGGATTTTCGTTTGCCGGCGATTAAACTTCTTTTATTCAGCGTCCCATCAAATATGAAAATATTTTTGAAAACTACACGTCTCATGCGTTTAGTGGTAAAGAAAATAATATAAAAAATCGTTCGGGAAATGAGTTTACTCCCTGGGTACTTTCTTTGTATACTTTTGACTATACGGGTCGAGTCCGGGGTTTACGGGAAATGGCGGGTTTTCGTTTGCCGTCGATTAAACTTCTTTTATTCAGCGTCTCATCAAAAATGAAAACATTTTTAAAAACTACAAGTCTCATGCGTTTTAGTGGTGAAAAGATAATTTAAAAAATCGTTTTGGAAATAAGTTTACTCACAGGGTACTTTCTTTGTATACATTCGACTACACGGGCCAAGCCCGGGATTTACGGGAAATCGCGGGATTTCGTTTGCCGGCGATTAAACTTCTTTCATTAACCCTCTCATCAAAAATGAAAATATTTTTGAAAACTACAAGTCTCATGCGTTGTAGTGGTGAAAAAATAATTTAAATATCGTTCGGAAAATGAGTTTACTCCCTGGGTACTTTCTTTGTATACTTTTGACTATACGGGCCGAGTCCGGGGTTTACGGGAAATGGCGGGTTTTCGTTTGCCTGCGATTAAACTTCTTTTATTCAGTGTCTCATCAAAAATGAAAACATTTTTGAAAACTACAAGTCTCATGCGTTGTAGTGGTGAAAAAATAATTTAAAAAATCGTTCCGAAAATGAGTTTACTCACAGGGTACTTTCTTTGTATACATTCGACTATACGGGCCAAGCCCCGGATTTACGGGAAAACGCGGGATTTCGTTTGCCGGCGATTAAACCTCTTTCATTAAGCGTCTCATCAAAAATGAAAACATTTTTGAAAACTACAAGTCTCATGCGTTTTAGTGGTGAAATAATAATTTAAAAAATCGTTCTGGAAATGAGTTTACTCACAGGGTACTTTCTTTGTATACATTCGACTATACGGGCCAAGCCCGGGATTTACGGGAAATCGCGGGTTTTCGTTTGCCGGCGATTAAACAACTTTCATTAAGCGTCTCATCCAAAATGAAAACATTTCTGAAAACTACAAGTCTCATGCGTTTTAGTGGTGAAAATTAATTTAAAATATCGTTTGGGAAATGAGTTTACTCCCTGGGTACTTTCTTTGTATACTTTTGACTATACGGGCCGAGTCGGGGATTTACGGGAAGACGCGGGTTTTCGTTTGCCGGCGATTAAACTTCTTTTATTCAGCGTCTCATCAAAAATGAAAATATTTTTGAAAACTACAAGTCTCATGCGTTGTAGTGGTGAAAAAATAATATAAAAAATCGTTCGGATAATGAGTTTACTCGCTGGGTACTTTCTTTGTATACTTTTGACTATACGGGCCGAGTCCGGGGTTTACGGGAAATGGCGGGTTTTCGTTTGCCGGCGATTAAACTTCTTTTATTCAGTGTCTCATCAAAAATGAAAACATTTTTGAAAACTACAAGTCTCATGCGTTGTAGTGGTGAAAAAATAATTTAAAAAATCGTTCGGAAAATGAGTTTACTCACAGGGTACTTTCTTTGTATACATTCGACTATACGGGCCAAGCCCCGGATTTACGGGAAAACGCGGGATTTTGTTTGCCGGCGATTAAACCTCTTTCATTAAGCGTCTCATCAAAAATGAAAACATTTTTGAAAACTACAAGTCTCATGCGTTTTAGTGGTGAAAAAATAATTTAAAAAATCGTTCGGGAAATGAGTTTACTCCCTGGGTACTTTCTTTGTATACTTTTGACTATACGGGTCGAGTCCGGGATTTACGGGAAATCGCGGATTTTCGTTTGCCGGCGATTAAACTTCTTTTATTCAGCGTCCCATCAAATATGAAAATATTTTTGAAAACTACACGTCTCATGCGTTTAGTGGTAAAGAAAATAATATAAAAAATCGTTCGGGAAATGAGTTTACTCCCTGGGTACTTTCTTTGTATACTTTTGACTATACGGGTCGAGTCCGGGGTTTACGGGAAATGGCGGGTTTTCGTTTGCCGTCGATTAAACTTCTTTTATTCAGCGTCTCATCAAAAATGAAAACATTTTTAAAAACTACAAGTCTCATGCGTTTTAGTGGTGAAAAGATAATTTAAAAAATCGTTTTGGAAATAAGTTTACTCACAGGGTACTTTCTTTGTATACATTCGACTACACGGGCCAAGCCCGGGATTTACGGGAAATGGCGGGATTTCGTTTGCCGGCGATTAAACTTCTTTCATTAACCCTCTCATCAAAAATGAAAATATTTTTGAAAACTACAAGTCTCATGCGTTGTAGTGGTGAAAAAATAATTTAAATATCGTTCGGAAAATGAGTTTACTCCCTGGGTACTTTCTTTGTATACTTTTGACTATACGGGCCGAGTCCGGGGTTTACGGGAAATGGCGGGTTTTCGTTTGCCTGCGATTAAACTTCTTTTATTCAGTGTCTCATCAAAAATGAAAACCTTTTTGAAAACTACAAGTCTCATGCGTTGTAGTGGTGAAAAAATAATTTAAAAAATCGTTCCGAAAATGAGTTTACTCACAGGGTACTTTCTTTGTATACATTCGACTATACGGGCCAAGCCCCGGATTTACGGGAAAACGCGGGATTTCGTTTGCCGGCGATTAAACCTCTTTCATTAAGCGTCTCATCAAAAATGAAAACATTTTTGAAAACTACAAGTCTCATGCGTTTTAGTGGTGAAATAATAATTTAAAAAATCGTTCTGGAAATGAGTTTACTCACAGGGTACTTTCTTTGTATACATTCGACTATACGGGCCAAGCCCGGGATTTACGGGAAATCGCGGGTTTTCGTTTGCCGGCGATTAAACAACTTTCATTAAGCGTCTCATCCAAAATGAAAACATTTCTGAAAACTACAAGTCTCATGCGTTTTAGTGGTGAAAATTAATTTAAAATATCGTTTGGGAAATGAGTTTACTCCCTGGGTACTTTCTTTGTATACTTTTGACTATACGGGCCGAGTCGGGGATTTACGGGAAGACGCGGGTTTTCGTTTGCCGGCGATTAAACTTCTTTTATTCAGCGTCTCATCAAAAATGAAAATATTTTTAAATACTACAAGTCTTATGGGCTTTAGTGGTGAAATAATAATTTAAAAAATCGTTCGGGAAATGAGTTTACACCCTGGGTACATTCTTTGTATACTTTTGACTATACGGGCCGAGTCCGGGATTTACGGGAAATCGCAGGTTTTCGTTTGCCGGCGATTAAACTTCTTTTATTCAGCGTCTCATCAAAAATGAAAATATTTTTAAATACTACAAGTCTCATGGGCTTTAGTGGTGAAATAATAATTTAAAAAATCGTTCGGGAAATGAGTTTACACCCTGGGTACTTTCTTTGTATACTTTTGACTATACGGGTCGAGTCCGGGATTTACGGGAAATCGCAGGTTTTCGTTTGCCGGCGATTAAACTTCTTTTATTCAGCGTCTCATCAAAAATAAAAACATTTTTGAAAACTACAAGTCTCATGCGATTTAGAGGTGAAAAAATCATTTAAAAAATCGTTCGGGAAATGAGTTTACTCCCTGGGTACTTTCTTTGTATACTTTTGACTATACGGGCCGAGTCCGCGATTTACGGGAAGTCGCGGGTTTTCGTTTGCCGGCAATTAAACTTCTTTTATTCAGCGTTTCATCAAAAATGAAAACATTTTTAAGAACTACAAAGCTCATGGGCTTTAGTGGTGCAAAAATAATTTAAAAAATCCTTCGGGAAATGAGTTTACTCACAGGGTACTTTCTTTGTATACATTCGACTATACGGGCCAAGCCCGGGATTTACGGGAAATCGCGGGTTTTCGTTTGCCGGCGATTAAACAACTTTCATTAAGCGTCTCATCCAAAATGAAAACATTTCTGAAAACTACTAGTCTCATGCGTTTTAGTGGTGAAAATTAATTTAAAATATCGTTTGGGAAATGAGTTTACTCCCTGGGTACTTTCTTTGTATACTTTTGACTATACGGGCCGAGTCGGGGATTTACGGGAAGACGCGGGTTTTCGTTTGCCGGCGATTAAACTTCTTTTATTCAGCGTCTCATCAAAAATGAAAATATTTTTAAATACTACAAGTCTTATGGGCTTTAGTGGTGAAATAATAATTTAAAAAATCGTTCGGGAAATGAGTTTACACCCTGGGTACATTCTTTGTATACTTTTGACTATACGGGCCGAGTCCGGGATTTACGGGAAATCGCAGGTTTTCGTTTGCCGGCGATTAAACTTCTTTTATTCAGCGTCTCATCAAAAATGAAAATATTTTTAAATACTACAAGTCTCATGGGCTTTAGTGGTGAAATAATAATTTAAAAAATCGTTCGGGAAATGAGTTTACACCCTGGGTACTTTCTTTGTATACTTTTGACTATACGGGTCGAGTCCGGGATTTACGGGAAATCGCAGGTTTTCGTTTGCCGGCGATTAAACTTCTTTTATTCAGCGTCTCATCAAAAATAAAAACATTTTTGAAAACTACAAGTCTCATGCGATTTAGAGGTGAAAAAATCATTTAAAAAATCGTTCGGGAAATGAGTTTACTCCCTGGGTACTTTCTTTGTATACTTTTGACTATACGGGCCGAGTCCGGGATTTACGGGAAGTCGCGGGTTTTCGTTTGCCGGCAATTAAACTTCTTTTATTCAGCGTTTCATCAAAAATGAAAACATTTTTAAGAACTACAAAGCTCATGGGCTTTAGTGGTGCAAAAATAATTTAAAAAATCCTTCGGGAAATGAGTTTACTCCTTGGGTACTTTCTTTGTATACTTTTGACTATACGGGCCGAGTCCGGGATTTACGGGAAATCGCAGGTTTTCGTTTGCCGGCGATTAAACTTCTTTTATTCAGCGTCTCATCAAAAATGAAAATATTTTTAAATACTACAAGTCTCATGGGCCTTAGTGGTGAAATAATAATTTAAAAAATCGTTCGGGAAATGAGTTTACACCCTGGGTACTTTCTTTGTATACTTTTGACTATACGGGTCGAGTCCGGGATTTACGGGAAATCGCAGGTTTTCGTTTGCCGGCGATTAAACTTCTTTTATTCAGCGTCTCATCAAAAATAAAAACATTTTTGAAAACTACAAGTCTCATGCGATTTAGAGGTGAAAAAATCATTTAAAAAATCGTTCGGGAAATGAGTTTACTCCCTGGGTACTTTCTTTGTATACTTTTGACTATACGGGCCGAGTCCGGGATTTACGGGAAGTCGCGGGTTTTCGTTTGCCGGCAATTAAACCTCTTTTATTCAGCGTTTCATCAAAAATGAAAACATTTTTAAGAACTACAAAGCTCATGGGCTTTAGTGGTGCAAAAATAATTTAAAAAATCCTTCGGGAAATGAGTTTACTCACAGGGTACTTTCTTTGTATACATTCGACTATACGGGCCAAGCCCGGGATTTACGGGAAATCGCGGGTTTTCGTTTGCCGGCGATTAAACAACTTTCATTAAGCGTCTCATCCAAAATGAAAACATTTCTGAAAACTACAAGTCTCATGCGTTTTAGTGGTGAAAATTAATTTAAAATATCGTTTGGGAAATGAGTTTACTCCCTGGGTACTTTCTTTGTATACTTTTGACTATACGGGCCGAGTCGGGGATTTACGGGAAGACGCGGGTTTTCGTTTGCCGGCGATTAAACTTCTTTTATTCAGCGTCTCATCAAAAATGAAAATATTTTTAAATACTACAAGTCTTATGGGCTTTAGTGGTGAAATAATAATTTAAAAAATCGTTCGGGAAATGAGTTTACACCCTGGGTACATTCTTTGTATACTTTTGACTATACGGGCCGAGTCCGGGATTTACGGGAAATCGCAGGTTTTCGTTTGCCGGCGATTAAACTTCTTTTATTCAGCGTCTCATCAAAAATGAAAATATTTTTAAATACTACAAGTCTCATGGGCTTTAGTGGTGAAATAATAATTTAAAAAATCGTTCGGGAAATGAGTTTACACCCTGGGTACTTTCTTTGTATACTTTTGACTATACGGGTCGAGTCCGGGATTTACGGGAAATCGCAGGTTTTCGTTTGCCGGCGATTAAACTTCTTTTATTCAGCGTCTCATCAAAAATAAAAACATTTTTGAAAACTACAAGTCTCATGCGATTTAGAGGTGAAAAAATCATTTAAAAAATCGTTCGGGAAATGAGTTTACTCCCTGGGTACTTTCTTTGTATACTTTTGACTATACGGGCCGAGTCCGGGATTTACGGGAAGTCGCGGGTTTTCGTTTGCCGGCAATTAAACTTCTTTTATTCAGCGTTTCATCAAAAATGAAAACATTTTTAAGAACTACAAAGCTCATGGGCTTTAGTGGTGCAAAAATAATTTAAAAAATCCTTCGGGAAATGAGTTTACTCCTTGGGTACTTTCTTTGTATACTTTTGACTATACGGGCTGAGTCCGGGATTTACGGGAAGTCGCGGGTTTTCGTTTGCCGGCGATTAAACTTCTTTTATTCAGCGTCTCATCAAAAATGAAAATATTTTTAAATACTACAAGTCTCATTGGCTTTAGTGGTGAAATAATAATTTAAAAAATAGTTCGGGAAATGAGTTTACACCCTGGGTACTTTCTTTGTATACTTTTGACTATACGGGCCGAGTCGGGGATTTACGGGAAGACGCGGGTTTTCGTTTGCCGGCGATTAAACTTCTTTTATTCAGCGTCTCATCAAAAATGAAAATATTTTTAAATACTACAAGTCTTATGGGCTTTAGTGGTGAAATAATAATTTAAAAAATCGTTCGGGAAATGAGTTTACACCCTGGGTACATTCTTTGTATACTTTTGACTATACGGGCCGAGTCCGGGATTTACGGGAAATCGCAGGTTTTCGTTTGCCGGCGATTAAACTTCTTTTATTCAGCGTCTCATCAAAAATGAAAATATTTTTAAATACTACAAGTCTCATGGGCTTTAGTGGTGAAATAATAATTTAAAAAATCGTTCGGGAAATGAGTTTACACCCTGGGTACTTTCTTTGTATACTTTTGACTATACGGGTCGAGTCCGGGATTTACGGGAAATCGCAGGTTTTCGTTTGCCGGCGATTAAACTTCTTTTATTCAGCGTCTCATCAAAAATAAAAACATTTTTGAAAACTACAAGTCTCATGCGATTTAGAGGTGAAAAAATCATTTAAAAAATCGTTCGGGAAATGAGTTTACTCCCTGGGTACTTTCTTTGTATACTTTTGACTATACGGGCCGAGTCCGGGATTTACGGGAAGTCGCGGGTTTTCGTTTGCCGGCAATTAAACTTCTTTTATTCAGCGTTTCATCAAAAATGAAAACATTTTTAAGAACTACAAAGCTCATGGGCTTTAGTGGTGCAAAAATAATTTAAAAAATCCTTCGGGAAATGAGTTTACTCCTTGGGTACTTTCTTTGTATACTTTTGACTATACGGGCTGAGTCCGGGATTTACGGGAAGTCGCGGGTTTTCGTTTGCCGGCGATTAAACTTCTTTTATTCAGCGTCTCATCAAAAATGAAAATATTTTTAAATACTACAAGTCTCATTGGCTTTAGTGGTGAAATAATAATTTAAAAAATAGTTCGGGAAATGAGTTTACACCCTGGGTACTTTCTTTGTATACTTTTGACTATACGGGCCAAGCCCAGGATTTACGGGAAGTCGCGGGTTTTCGTTTGCCGGCAATTAAACTTCTTTTATTCAGCGTTTCATCAAAAATGAAAACATTTTTAAGAACTACAAAGCTCATGGGCTTTAGTGGTGCAAAAATAATTTAAAAAATCCTTCGGGAAATGAGTTTACTCCTTGGGTACTTTCTTTGTATACTTTTGACTATACGGGCTGAGTCCGGGATTTACGGGAAGTCGCGGGTTTTCGTTTGCCGGCGATTAAACTTCTTTTATTCAGCGTCTCATCAAAAATGAAAATATTTTTAAATACTACAAGTCTCATTGGCTTTAGTGGTGAAATAATAATTTAAAAAATAGTTCGGGAAATGAGTTTACACCCTGGGTACTTTCTTTGTATACTTTTGACTATACGGGCCAAGCCCAGGATTTACGGGAAATCTCGGGTTTTCGTTTGCCGGCAATTAAACTTCTTTTATTCAGCGTCTCATCAAAAATGAAAACATTTTTAAAAACTACAAATCTCATGCGTTTTAGTGGTGAAATAATAATTTAAAAAATCGTTCGGGAAATGAGTTTACTCCCTGGGTACTTTCTTTGTATACTTTTGACTATGCGGGCCGAGTCCGGGGTTTACGGGAAATGGCGGGTTTTCGTTTGCCGGCGATTAAACTTCTTTTATTCAGCGTCTCATCAAAAATGAAAACATTTTTGAAAACTACAAGGCTCATGCGTTTTAGTGGTGAAAATTAATTTAAAAAATCGTTCGGGAAATGAGTTTACTGCCTGGGTACTTTCTTTGTATACTTTTGACTATAAGGGCCGAGTCCGGGATTTACGGGAAGTCACGGGTTTTCGTTTGCCGGCGATTAAACAACTTTCATTAAGCGTCTCATCATAAATGAAAACATTTCTGAAAACTACAAGTCTCATGCGTTTTAGTGGTGAAAATTAATTTAAAAAATCGTTCGGGAAATGAGTTTACTCCCTGGGTACTTTCTTTGTATACTTTTGACTATACGGGCCGAGTCCGGGATTTACGGGAAGTCGCGGGTTTTCGTTTGCCGGCTATTAAACTTCTTTTAATCAGCGTCTCATCAAAAATGAAAACATTTTTAAAAACTACAAGTCTCATGGGCTTTAGTGGTAAAATAATAATTTAAAAAATCGTTCGGGAAATGAGTTTACACCCCGGGTACTTTCTTTGTATACTTTTGACTATACGGGCCAAGCCCGTGATTTACTGAAATCGCGGGTTTTCGTTTGCCGGCGATTAAACAACTTTCATTAAGCGTCTCTTCAAAAATGAAAACATTTCTGAAAACTACAAGTCTCATGCGTTTTAGTGGTGAAAATTAATTTAAAATATCGTTTGGGAAATGAGTTTACTTCCTGGGTAATTTCTTTGTATACTTTTGACTATACGGGCCGAGTCCGGGATTTACGGGAAATCAAAAGTTTTCGTTTGCCGGCGATTAAACTTCTTTTATTCAGCGTCTCATCAAAAATGAAAACATTTTTGAAAACTACAAGTCTCATGCGATTTAGAGGTGAAAAAATCATTTAAAAAATCGTTCGGGAAATGAGTTTACTCCCTGGGTACTTTCTTTGTATACTTTTGACTATACGGGCCGAGTCCGGGATTTACGGGAAGTCGCGGGTTTTCGTTTGCCGGCAATTAAACTTCTTTTATTCAGCGTCTCATCAAAAATGAAAACATTTTTAAAAACTACAAGGCTCATGCGTTTTAGTGGTGAAAAAATAATTTAAAAAATCCTTCGGGAAATGAGTTTACTCCTTGGGTACTTTCTTTGTATACTTTTGACTATACGGGCTGAGTCCGGGATTTACGGGAAGTCGCGGGTTTTCGTTTGCCGGCGATTAAACTTCTTTTATTCAGCGTCTCATCAAAAATGAAAATATTTTTAAATACTACAAGTCTCATTGGCTTTAGTGGTGAAATAATAATTTAAAAAATAGTTCGGGAAATGAGTTTACACCCTGGGTACTTTCTTTGTATACTTTCGACTATACGGGCCAAGCCCGGGATTTACGGGAAATCTCGGGTTTTCGTTTGCCGGCAATTAAACTTCTTTTATTCATTGTCTCATCAAAAATGAAAACATTTTTAAAAACTACAAATCTCATGCGTTTTAGTGGTGAAATAATAATTTAAAAAATCGCTCGGGAAATGAGTTCACACCCTGGGTACATTCTTTGTATACTTTTGACTATACGGGCCGAGTCCGGGATTTACGGGAAATCGCAGGTTTTCGTTTGCCGGCGATTAAACTTCTTTTATTCAGCGTCTCATCAAAAATGAAAATATTTTTATATACTACAAGTCTCATGGGCTTTAGTGGTGAAATAATAATTTAAAAAATCGTTCGGGAAATGAGTTTACACCCTGGGTACTTTCTTTGTATACTTTTGACTATACGGGCCGAGTCCGGGATTTACGGCAAATCGCAGGTTTTCGTTTGCCGGCGATTAAACTTCTTTTATTCAGCGTCTCATCAAAAATGAAAACATTTTTGAAAACTACAAGTCTCATGCGATTTAGTGGTGAAAAAATCATTTAAAAAATCGTTCGGGAAATGAGTTTACTCCCTGGGTACTTTCTTTGTATACTTTTGACTATGCGGGCCGAGTCCGGGGTTTACGGGAAATGGCGGGTTTTCGTTTGCCGGCGATTAAACTTCTTTTATTCAGCGTCTCATCAAAAATGAAAACATTTTTGAAAACTACAAGTCTCAAGCGTTTTAGTGGTGAAAAGATAATTTAAAAAATCGTTTTGGAAATGAGTTTACTCACAGGGTACTTTCTTTGTATACATTCGACTATACGGGCCAAGCCCGGGATTTACGGGAAATCGCGGGTTTTCGTTTGCCGGCAATTAAACCACTTTTATTAAGCGTCTCATCAAAACTGAAAACATTTCTGAAAATTACAAGTCTCATGCGTTTTAGTGGTGAAAATTAATTTAAAAAATCGTTCGGGAAATGAGTTTACTCCCTGGGTACTTTCTTTGTATACTTTTGACTATACGGGCCGAGTCCGGGATTTACGGGAAGTCGCGGGTTTTCGTTTGCCGGCAATTAAACTTCTTTTATTCAGCGTCTCATAAAAAATAAAAACATTTTTAAAAACTACAAGTCTCATGGGCTTTAGTGGTGAAATAATAATTTAAAAAATCGTTTGGGAAATGAGTTTACACCCCGGGTACTTTCTTTGTATACTTTTGACTATACGAGCCGAGTCCGGGATTTACGGGAAATCGCAGGTTTTCGTTTGCCGGCGATTAAACTTCTTTTATTCAGCGTCTCATCAAAAATGAAAACATTTTTGAAAACTACAAGTCTCATGCGTTTTAGTGGTGAAAATTAATTTAAAAAATCGTTCGGGAAATGAGTTTACTCCCTGGGTACTTTCTTTGTATACTTTTGACTATACGGGCCGAGTCCGGGATTTACGGGAAGTCGCGGGTTTTCGTTTGCCGGCGATTAAACAACTTTCATTAAGCGTCTCATCAAAAATGAAAACATTTCTGAAAACTACAAGTCTCATGCGTTTTAGTGGTGAAAATTAATTTAAAAAATCGTTCGGGAAATGAGTTTACTCCCTGGGTACTTTCTTTGTATACTTTTGACTATACGGGCCGAGTCCGGGATTTACGGGAAGTCGCGGGTTTTCGTTTGCCGGCTATTAAACTTCTTTCAATCAGCGTCTCATCAAAAATGAAAACATTTTTAAAAACTACAAGTCTCATGGCCTTTAGTGGTGAAATAATAATTTAAAAAATCGTTCGGGAAATGAGTTTACACCCTGGGTACTTTCTTTGTATACTTTTGACTATACGGGCCGAGTCCGGGATTTACGGCAAATCGCAGGTTTTCGTTTGCCGGCGATTAAACTTCTTTTATTCAGCGTCTCATCAAAAATGAAAACATTTTTGAAAACTACAAGTCTCATGCGATTTAGTGGTGAAAAAATCATTTAAAAAATCGTTCGGGAAATGAGTTTACTCCCTGGGTACTTTCTTTGTATACTTTTGACTATGCGGGCCGAGTCCGGGGTTTACGGGAAATGGCGGGTTTTCGTTTGCCGGCGATTAAACTTCTTTTATTCAGCGTCTCATCAAAAATGAAAACATTTTTGAAAACTACAAGTCTCAAGCGTTTTAGTGGTGAAAAGATAATTTAAAAAATCGTTTTGGAAATGAGTTTACTCACAGGGTACTTTCTTTGTATACATTCGACTATACGGGCCAAGCCCGGGATTTACGGGAAATCGCGGGTTTTCGTTTGCCGGCAATTAAACCACTTTTATTAAGCGTCTCATCAAAACTGAAAACATTTCTGAAAACTACAAGTCTCATGCGTTTTAGTGGTGAAAATTAATTTAAAAAATCGTTCGGGAAATGAGTTTACTCCCTGGGTACTTTCTTTGTATACTTTTGACTATACGGGCCGAGTCCGGGATTTACGGGAAGTCGCGGGTTTTCGTTTGCCGGCAATTAAACTTCTTTTATTCAGCGTCTCATAAAAAATGAAAACATTTTTAAAAACTACAAGTCTCATGGGCTTTAGTGGTGAAATAATAATTTAAAAAATCGTTTGGGAAATGAGTTTACACCCCGGGTACTTTCTTTGTATACTTTTGACTATACGAGCCGAGTCCGGGATTTACGGGAAATCGCAGGTTTTCGTTTGCCGGCGATTAAACTTCTTTTATTCAGCGTCTCATCAAAAATGAAAACATTTTTGAAAACTACAAGTCTCATGCGTTTTAGTGGTGAAAATTAATTTAAAAAATCGTTCGGGAAATGAGTTTACTCCCTGGGTACTTTCTTTGTATACTTTTGACTATACGGGCCGAGTCCGGGATTTACGGGAAGTCGCGGGTTTTCGTTTGCCGGCGATTAAACAACTTTCATTAAGCGTCTCATCAAAAATGAAAACATTTCTGAAAACTACAAGTCTCATGCGTTTTAGTGGTGAAAATTAATTTAAAAAATCGTTCGGGAAATGAGTTTACTCCCTGGGTACTTTCTTTGTATACTTTTGACTATACGGGCCGAGTCCGGGATTTACGGGAAGTCGCGGGTTTTCGTTTGCCGGCTATTAAACTTCTTTCAATCAGCGTCTCATCAAAAATGAAAACATTTTTAAAAACTACAAGTCTCATGGGCTTTAGTGGTAAAATAATAATTTAAAAAATCGTTCGGGAAATGAGTTTACACCCCGGGTACTTTCTTTGTATACTTTTGACTATACGGGCCAAGCCCGTGATTTACTGAAATCGCGGGTTTTCGTTTGCCGGCGATTAAACAACTTTCATTAAGCGTCTCTTCAAAAATGAAAACATTTCTGAAAACTACAAGTCTCATGCGTTTTAGTGGTGAAAATTAATTTAAAATATCGTTTGGGAAATGAGTTTACTTCCTGGGTAATTTCTTTGTATACTTTTGACTATACGGGCCGAGTCCGTGATTTACGGGAAATCGCAGGTTACCGCCCAATATGTTAGGACATATCGGGAGAAACTTATCAAATTAAGAGCCGCATATCGCGTTGTACAAAATGCCATCGATGTTTTCGATAAAACGCTACTCTGGCACGCTCGGATCCGCAGAGCCGATTTTGAGAATTTGTGTGATACGTATCATAGAACTCTCAAGGATCTGGATAAACTGGATATGGGTTATTTAGAGTAAAGTTTTTTTCTTTGTAGTAACCACACAATGGCAGAGATTTATCCGAAGCTACCCACGGCTCCCGAGTATTCGAGCGAGCAGGACAAGTTTAATACTAATACTGTGAACTCTCAACTTGGGGAGCTTAGAAAATTACGTGATAAGTTCAATACAAAATATGATAAATATAACAAGACGCTACACAGACTGGTGCTTTTAAATGCCAGCGCCACGGCCATAACCGTCGCTTCGGGCATAGGTTCGGTGGTAACCGGTGCCACGCTCATCGGAATCCCCGCTTCCGTGGGATTGGGAGCCGTAGCACTGTCGGGAACCATTTTCACGGGCTCCATCATGGCTCTGATTAAAAGATATCGGAGCAAACTTGACAAGGTCATGAAATTATATGATGTTGCCACGTCCGCCATCGCCGTGTTTGAAAACTCCGTCTCGCGGGCTCTGAATAATGACGACATTAGTCACATTGAATTTCAAACCCTGAGCGGTATATACTACGAGGCTCTGGACAAGATGACGAAAACCGACAGAAAGATGGAGAGCGAAACTCGCAACCAGTTTGAAAAAAGTCTAATGGATCAGGTTCAAAGCCTCAAAAGGACCGTAAATCAAGGTTAGTGATGTGTGCATGTACGCCGCTCGCATATTTCGTGTGGTACGATAAAAATTAATATGTAAGGCGGTTTGTGACATTATGTGGCGCGATCGTCCCCCAAGACTGAGCCATAGCGGCCCTATCTGCCGACCGACCCGCGCGATCCCCGGCATCATCTTTACCAGAAACAGGTAAAGATATCGTCCCCTTTTTCACCAACCTTGCACATAATCAGGAGGTAATTCTGTATCTTCAGGTATTAACATCAATTCCTCTTTTACAAAAGCCCGTCCGGGTCCGTCTTGAACATAGTACATTACACGGTTACCAGGTTGCGCTATTACCTCACGCAATCTATATGTGTTTTTCGACCATATTCTATCGGTTGCCCGTCTCCGCCCATCATCATGCTCTTCAGCAGGTTGTAGTAAATATCTATACAAGCCATCTTTAGGTAATTCTACTTCAGGTGGATAGCTCTCTTGATTAACCAAAGGCACCTCTTTCATTATAATAGCATCTTTTGGCTTCATATCAATCATCTGCGTCTTTGTATCGTTTAGCCTATCAATCAGTTTATACAGATGCTTAACCCATGTAGATGATACCTTTTCCGAATCATTCAGTTCTTGAGCATCTTGTATTTTGAATAAATTTTCCGCAAATATCTTGTTCAACGCCTCAACAAAAGCTGTGTGCGTATGCTTATATTTTGTAGTCGCCCTTTTAATTTCAACCTTATGCTTCTCCAACAGCTTTGTCACATCTGCTTTGAATTCTTAACCGTTATCACATTGGAAAGTTTTCGGATAAGTTAATGGTCCTGCCTTGTAGATGTCCTCAATCATAGCGGCAACCTCTTTGGCTTTCTTACTCCTCAAAGGTCGGGCTACTTTGTATCTGGAAGCAGCATCGATTCCCGACAAAATGTACTTATATTTATTACCATACAGTATGTCACCGGGCATGTACAATAAATCGAATTGATGTAAATCATTAGGGGTGGTAACTTCATAATGTGGTCTTTCAACATGTTTTGGGGCGGGTAAATGTACTTGACAAAATGCTTGTTTTGATAGCCACTTCTTAATCTCCTTTGGCCCGAAGCCGAATACTCTTAAATTCCGAACAGCCTTTTGTCCTTTCCATAAATTTTGAGGTTGATAGTAAGTCTCTTGAAGTTTAGAGTTTGACATGTTTTATTTATGCACACCTTTATTTATCTCCTTTTTGTTATGATGTGGTACGATAAAAGTGCTTAAAGTTTTTTATATTATATTAATATGTCAGACATGGATACCACACCAGATTACAAATTGATGAAACTGAGAGAGTTGCGAGAGGTTGCTAAATCCCGCGGAATTAAGTATATCGTGGGTATGAGAAAGGCTAAACTGGTTGAGGTGATTGAGAAGAATGATCTCGACCCATCCTACACCATCGATCTGGATACCAAGAAGGAATGGTATGGATACTGTTCAAGGTGGAGGTCGAAAAACAGGGAGGCATATCTAAAAGCTCAAAAACGTTATAACGACAAAAGATCCAAGTGATTGGGTATTTTTTTGTTACTCAGACGAGTAACAAATGTTGGTGGGTGGGTACCCATGGTGTACCGGTCACGACCCTCTAGGTGCCGGTGGGTGGGTACCCATGGTATATCGATGTATGTGTGATTTAGCGTGATGGTTGTATTACAAACGATGACACTCATTACACTCCAACACGGTGTACGATTTATAAAACCATCTTAAAGATTACAAAATCGTATATCACAACCAAGCATGTCTTCAGGAATCGTTCTCGATTTGATACACAGTAGAGAATATATTGATGACTCTGATCTTTTCACGGTCCCTGATTTAAGAGCCAGAGCGAGGTACCTTGGCCTACGTGGATACTCGCGGCTCAGAAGGTCTGAGCTTATCGAATTATTGTTATCAACAGTACCCGCAAGATATCCCGATATGACTTTGCCGCTCGTCCTAGGGATGCTGGATCTCGAAGTGACCGAATTTTCGGGACCCGTGATGAGACCAAATGTATCAGTGCCAAGACCGGTACCAGCACCGATTAGACCGGTACCAGCACGGGTTGAGGTTGATGATGAGGACGACGCAGACGATGACATTGATGAAGATGATAGATGTATCATTTGTCTTTCTAAACGAAAGACCGCCACCATTGTTCATGGTAGAACAGGGCATTTTTGCTGCTGTTTATCGTGCGCATATAAATTGGAGAAGAGTGGGGATAAATGCCCTATATGTCGCGCATCAATAGATCTTGTCATTAGACAATATATTTGAGGGGTCGGATTGTTAGGGCATTTTTTGTTACTCGGACGGGTAACAAATGTGATTCACGACCCTCGATACACCATGGGTGGGTACCCATGGTGTATCGATGTATGTATCACAAAGCGTGTTTTACTACAATTTAGCATGGTGGTTGCCCCACAAACTAGGACACTCACGACCCTCCAACACGGTTTACGATTTATAAAAATGGCTTAAAGATTACAAAATCGTATATCATAGCCAAGTAACAAATTTTATGAATCTTTTTTTTAGTTTCACGATTATAAAAAACCATCTTAAAGGTTCATAAATCGTATATCATAACCAAGCATGACTTCGAGAAATACAGTTGTTGAATTAAGAGCTCTCGCTAGAGAACGCGGCCTACGTGGCTACTCAAGGCTCAGAAAGGCCGATCTGATCGAATTATTGACACCCACTACTGTGTCAGCACCCGTAACCATGCCAAGACCCACTAGACCCGTACCCATGCCGAGACCCACTAGACCCGTACCCATGCCGAGACCCACTAGACCCGTACCCATGCCAAGACCGGTACCAGCACCCATACCCATGCGAAGACCCATACCAGCACCCATACCCATGCCAAGACCCATACCAGCACCTAGACCAGGCACTAGCCAACAAGACATGAATTTGAAAAGCAAGTTGATCGAATGGAGAGACTGGTTAATAAATCATGTACCTAAGGCTATTAAGGAGAAAGCGAGCAAAGCTTTCAAAACCATGAAGGATAAGATCATGGGTTTGTATAAAAAGGGCAGTGAAGAGGAAGAGGAAGAGGAAGAGGTGGAGGAGGAGGAAGAGGAGGAAAACCCCTATACCCCCATTGAAGAAGCTTTTGTAGGTTCATACAAACGTTTCAAAATAAACTCGGATGGTGGGAAGAATGTCAGGGTCTTTCTCGAAAAGGTCGAGCACGTCGTAAATAGGTTGATGAGTGACGTGCTTGGGCAGAAGAAGTCGTTGAAGCAGATTGAGAACCCCGCGCTGCCAGCTAGCGGATTCACAATTGATAAAATCTTGCATATGCATGTGGACTTTCATAAGCTAAAATTAACCAGAGGTAGTTCTTACTTACCGCTACCTAAGAATTTCAGTGGAAAGTTCTCCGTGATTAACCCCCATAACGAGGGTGATGAGGAATGTTTCAAATGGACTATTATCGCTGCTCTCAATCATGACAAGATCGATAATCATCCTGAGCGAATCTCAAACCTTAAGAAGCATGACAAGTATAATTGGGATGGTTTAACTTTCCCAATGGCGCTAAATAAAATAGATTTGTTTGAGAGAAGGAACCCTGATATCGCCGTGCATGTTTTGACAAAAGATGACAAAGAGGGTGTCTATATGTGTCGAAAGTCGAAGCATCTTGATCGGGATGAGACTGTTGTTTTGTTTTTACTGTGTGAAGGGGATAAGAGGCATTATATCGCTGTTAAGAACCTGAGCGGTGTCCTGAGAAAGTTAAACTCAAAGAATAAAAATAAAGAGCATTATTGCCTGAATTGTCTCTCCGGTTTTCCAAGCGAACAGAAAAGGGATGAGCACTTTGAGTATTATAAGAATAATGATGCCGTTAATATTCAACTCCCTAAGGAGGATAGCACCTTAACCTTCACCCACGGTCAGTACCAGCTCAAAGCCCCATTCATCATGTATGCCGATTTCGAAGCTTTTACAAAACCTGAAGAGATAGAGTGTGGATCGTCCACCGAGAAAGTTGGTAAACATATCCCCACCGGATTCTGTTGTTATAGTAAATATGCTCATGGTGAAGTTTTGGACCCTCTGAAGCTTTACCGTGGTGATGACTGTGTTCCGCGCTTTGTGGATCATGTGGTTTCCGAGGCGAAAAGGTTATACAACATGTTTCCACAACTTGGTATGCAAGATCTAACCGATGAAGAACTTGATGGATATGAAAATTCCACCAACTGCCACATCTGTATGACAGAATTTGGCGATGATGACATCAAGGTTAGGGATCACTGTCATTTTACCGGCAAGTTTCGTGGATCGGCACACATGGAATGTAATCTCCGTTACAAGGTGCCTAATTATATTCCGGTTGTCTTCCATAATCTGAGTGGATATGATTCACATCTATTTATCAAAGAGCTTGCGAAGAAGTATGGAGAAGGTGGTATGAGTGTAATCGCTGAAAATAAAGAGAAATATATCTCTTTCTCGACCGATGTTAAGGTTGGTGAATACACCAACAAAAATGGTGAGACCAAAGACAAAAAGATAAAGCTGAGATTCATCGATTCATTTAGATTTATGTCAAGAGGATTAGGTTCCTTAGCTGACAATCTATCCGATGGTCAGTGTAAAAACCTTAGAAAATTCTTCAATGATGAGCAATTCAACATAATGAGAAGGAAGGGTGTATACCCATATGAGTATGTTGATTCATTCGATAGGTTTAATGAAACCAGGCTTCCTTCGAAAGATGACTTTTATAGCAAGTTGAACATGAATGGTATCAGCGATGCCGATTATGCGCATGCCCAGAAGGTGTGGAAGGACATGAAAGTTGAAAATATGGGCGTTTATCATGATATCTATCTCAAGACGGATGTTCTGCTTCTGAGTGATGTGTTTGAGACATTCAGAGAGACATGTTTGAGAAACTATAAACTAGATCCCGCTCATTTTTACACGGCCCCCGGATTAGCTTGGCAGGCATGCCTGAAAAAGACAGATGTTGAGCTGGATTTGTTGTCAGATATGGATATGTTACTGTTTGTGGAGATGGGTATTAGGGGCGGTCTCTGTCAGGCCGTTCACAGACACGCGAAAGCAAATAATCCATATATGGGCGATATGTATAATACTTCAGAAGATACAACCTATCTACAGTATCTTGATGCTAACAATCTGTATGGATGGGCTATGATACAGAAGATGCCCACCGGGGGGTTTGAGTGGGATGATTCCGGTAAATTTACACCAGAACTCATTTCAGAGTTGGCTGTGGAAAACGGTGAAAAGGGGTACATGCTTGAGGTTGATGTTAGATATCCACATAATCTTCATGACACACATAACGATCTTCCTTTCATGCCCGAGAGGAAGGTTATCAATGGTGTCGAGAAGCTGACACCGTGTCTTTCGGACAAGAGGAACTATGTGATTCATATCCGTGCGCTTGCTTAAGCTTTGAATCACGGTCTTGTTCTGGATAAGGTTCATAGGGTACTGAGGTTTGATCAGAGCGCATGGTTGAAACCTTACATCGACTTCAATACACAGCTGCGCACGGAGTAAAAGAATGACTTTGAAAAGGATTTCTTCAAGCTGATGAACAATTCTGTCTTTGGTAAGACAATGGAGAATCAGCGAAGACAGAAGGATATACGTTTGGCCACCAACCAAAAGAATTATGAGAAAATGGTGATGAAGCCAAACTTCAGGGGTGCAATCCGTTTCTCGGAAACACTGATGGGGATAGACATGTCCAAGATCAAGATCAAAATGAACAAACCGATCTACCTCGGCCCCACGATCCTCCATCTATCCAAGATGGTTATGTATGAGTTCCACCATGATTACATGAGACCGAAATATGGTGATGATGTGAAGCTTTGCTACATGGATACGGATTCATTCGTTTACCACATAAAAACAGACGACTTTTACAAAGATATCGCGAACGAAGTGCCCGCGAGATTTGACACATCGGGGTATGATAAGGAAGATGGTAGACCTCTACCATTGGGTTTGAATAAAAAGATCATTGGGCTGATGAAGGACGAGTTAGGTGGTAAGGTGATGACTGAGTTTGTAGCCCTAAGAGCTAAGACCTGTGCATACAAACAACTATGTGGTAAGGAGGATAAGAGGTGTAAGGGGGTGAAGAAATGTGTGGTAAGGGAGACCATAGGTTTCAATGATTATAAGAGATGCCTGTTTGAGGGTGAGAACATTTACAGAACCCAAATGACCTTTCGATCCATTAAGCATGATGTTCACACAATAAAAACAAATAAACTGGCGCTCAATGCCGATGATGATAAACGCATAATTTTGGAAGATGGTATTACCACACTGGCCAGAGGACATTACCACACCGGTCAGAGGACATTATAGACACACATAACACTATAAATTATAGGACACTGCAGGGGAGGGTGGGTGGGGACAGATATTATAGAGCATGCCCGCTTATTTAACGTAAAGTGGTAAAGTGCACATGGATTTTATTGACTCTTCTATCGTTGATTTGACGTGGATGATCTATAAATTGACGTGGAGTGTGCACAACATTATTAATCGCTGTCCTAGGATCCCCATTTTCCTATCTCTCTGGGTACTTTCTTTGTATACATTCGACTATACGGGCCAAGCCCCGGATTTACGGGAAAACGCGGGATTTCGTTTGCCGGCGATTAAACCTCTTTCATTAAGCGTCTCATCAAAAATGAAAACATTTTTGAAAACTACAAGTCTCATGCGTTTTAGTGGTGAAAAAATAATTTAAAAAATCGTTCGGGAAATGAGTTTACTCCCTGGGTACTTTCTTTGTATACTTTTGACTATACGGGCCGAGTCCGGGATTTACGGGAAATCGCGGATTTTCGTTTGCCAGCGATTAAACTTCTTTTATTCAGCGTCCCATCAAATATGAAAATATTTTTGAAAACTACAAGTCTTATGCGTTTTAGTGGTGAAAAAATAATTTAAAAAATCGTTCGGGAAATGAGTTTACTCCCTGGGTACTTTCTTTGTATACTTTTGACTATACGGGCCAAGCCGGGATTTACGGGAAATCGCGGGTTTTCGTTTGCCGCGATTAAACTTCTTTTATTCAGCGTCTCATCAAAAATGAAAACATTTTTGAAAACTACAAGTCTTATGCGTTTTAGTGGTGAAAAAATAATTTAAAAAATCGTTCTGGAAATGAATTTACTCCCTTGGTACTTTCTTTGTATACTGTTGACTATACAGGCCAAGCCCTGGATTTACGGGAAAACGCGGGATTTCGTTTGCCGGCGATTAAACCTCTTTCATTAAGCGTCTCATCAAAAATGAAAACATTTTTGAAAACTACAAGTCTCATGCGTTTTAGTGGTGAAAAAATAATTTAAAAAATCGTTCGGGAAATGACTTTACTCCCTGGGTACTTTCTTTCTATACTTTTGACTATACGGGCCGAGTCCGGGATTTACGGGAAATCGCGGATTTTCGTTTGCCAGCGATTAAACTTCTTTTATTCAGCGTCCCATCAAATATGAAAATATTTTTGAAAACTACAAGTCTTATGCGTTTTAGTAGTGAAAAAATAATTTAAAAAATCGTTCGGGAAATGAGTTTACTCCCTGGGTACTTTCTTTGTATACTTTTGACTATACGGGCCAAGCCGGGATTTACGGGAAATCGCGGGTTTTCGTTTGCCTGCGATTAAACTTCTTTTATTCAGCGTCTCATCAAAAATGAAAACATTTTTAAAAACTACAAGTCTTATGCGTTTTAGTGGTGAAAAAATAATTTAAGAAATCGTTCTGGAAATGAATTTACTCCCTGGGTACTTTCTTTGTATACTTTTGACTATACGGGCCGAGTCCAGGATTTACGGGAAATCGCAGGTTTTCGTTTGCCGGCGATTAAACTTCTTTTATTCAGCGTCTCATCAAAAATGAAAACATTTTTAAAAACTACAAGTCTCATGCGTTTTAGTTGTGAAAAAATAATTTAAGAAATCGTTTTGGAAATGAATTTACTCCCTGGGTACTTTCTTTGTATACTTTTGACTATACGGGCCGAGTCCAGGATTTACGGGAAATCGCAGGTTTTCGTTTGCCGGCGATTAAACTTCTTTTATTCAGCGTCTCATCAAAAATGAAAACATTTTTAAAAACTACAAGTCTCATGCGTTTTAGTGGTGAAAAAGTAATTTAAAAAATCGTTCGGAAAATGAGTTTACTCCCTGGGTACTTTCTTTGTATACTTTTGACTATACGGGCCAAGCCCGGGATTTACGGGAAATCGCGGGTTTTCGTTTGCCGGCGATTAAACTTCTTTTATTCAGCGTCTCATCAAAAATGAACACATTTTTGAAAACTACAAGTCTCATGCGTTTTAGTGGTGAAAAAATAATTTAAAAAATCGTTCGGGAAATGAGTTTACACCCTGGGTACTTTCTTTGTATACTTTTCACTATACGGTCCAAGCCGGGATTTACGGGAAATCGCGGGTTTTCGTTTGCCGGCGATTAAACTTCTTTTATTCAGCGTCTCATCAAAAATGAAAACATTTTTGAAAACTACAAGTCTCATGCGTTTTAGTGGTGAAAAAAAAATTTAAAAAATCGTTCGGGAAATGAGTTTACACCCTGGGTACTTTCTTTGTATATATTCGACTATACGGGCCAAGCCCCGGATTTACGGGAAAACGCGGGATTTCGTTTGCCGGCGATTAAACTGCTTTTATTCAGCCTCTCATCAAAAATGAAAACATTCTTGAAAACTACAAGTCTCATGCGTTTTAGTGGTGAAATAATAATTTAAAAAATCGTATGGGAAATGAGTTTACTCCCTGGGTACTTTCTTTGTATACTTTCGACTATACGGGCCGAGTCTAGGATTTACGGGAAATCGCAGGTTTTCGTTTGCCGGCGATTAAACTTCTTTTATTCAGCGTCTCATCAAAAATGAAAACATTTTTAAAAACTACAAGTCTCATGCGTTTTAGTGGTGAAAAAGTAATTTAAAAAATCGTTCGGGAAATGAGTTTACTCCCTGGGTACTTTCTTTGTATACTTTTGACTATACGGGCCAAGCCCGGGATTTACGGGAAATCGCGGGTTTTCGTTTGCCGGCGATTAAACTTCTTTTATTCAGCGTCTCATCAAAAATGAAAACATTTTTGAAAACTACAAGTCTCATGCGTTTTAGTGGTGAAAAAATAATTTAAAAAATCGTTCGGGAAATGAGTTTACACCCTGGGTACTTTCTTTGTATACTTTTCACTATACGATTAAACTTCCTTTATTCAGCGTCTCATCAAAAATGAAAACATTTTTGAAAACTACAAGTCTCATGCGTTTTAGTGGTGAAAAAAAAATTTAAAAAATCGTTCGGGAAATGACTTTACACCCTGGGTACTTTCTTTGTATGTATTCGACTATACGGGCCAAGCCCCGGATTTACGGGAAAACGCGGGATTTCGTTTGCCGCCGATTAAACTGCTTTTATTCAGCGTCTCATCAAAAATGAAAACATTCTTAAAAACTACAAGTCTCATGCGTTTTAGTGGTGAAAAAGTGATTTAAAAAATCGTTCGGGAATTGAGTTTACTCCCTGGGTACTTTCTTTGTATACTTTTGACTATACGGGCCCAGCCCGGGATTTACGGGAAATCGCGGGTTTTCGTTTGCCGGCGATTAAACTTCTTTTACTCAGCGTCTCATCAAAAATGAAAACATTTTTAAAAACCACAAGTCTCATGCGTTTTAGTGGTGAAAAAATAATTTAAAAAATCGTTCGGGAAATGAGTTTACTCCCTGGGTACTTTCTTTGTATACTTTTGACTATACGGGCCAAGCCGGGATTTACGGGAAATCGCGGATTTTCGTTTGCCTGCGATTAAACTTCTTTTATTCAGCGTCTCATCAAAAATGAAAACATTTTTAAAAACCACAAGTCTCATGCGTTTTAGTGGTGAAAAAAAAATTTAAAAAATCTTTTGGGAAATGAGTTTACTCCCTGGGTACTTTCTTTGTATACATTCGACTATACGGGCCAAGCCCCGGATTTACGGGAAAACGCGGGATTTCGTTTGCCGGCGATTAAACCTCTTTCATTAAGCGTCTCATCAAAAATGAAAACATTTTTGAAAACTACAAGTCTCATGCGTTTTAGTGGTGAAAAAATAATTTAAAAAATCGTTCGGGAAATGAGTTTACTCCCTGGGTACTTTCTTTGTATACTTTTGACTATACGGGCCGAGTCCGGGATTTACGGGAAATCGCGGATTTTCGTTTGCCGGCGATTTAATTTCTTTTATTCAGCGTCCCATCAAATATGAAAATATTTTTGAAAACTATAAGTCTCATGCGTTTAGTGGTAAAAAAATAATATAAAAAATCGTTCGGGAAATGAGTTTACTCCCTGGGTACTTTCTTTGTATACTTTTGACTATACGGGCCAAGCCCGGGATTTACGGGAAATTGCGGGTTTTCGTTTGCCGGCGACTAAACTTCTTTTATTCAGCGTCCCATCAAATATGAAAACATTTTTAAAAACTACAAGTCTTATGCGTTTTAGTGGTGAAAATATATTTTAAAAAATCGTTTTGGAAATGAGTTTACTCACAGGGTACTTTCTTTGTATACATTCGACTATACGTGCCAAGCACGGGATTTACGGGAAATCGCGGGTTTTCGTTTGCCGGCGATTAAACTGCTTTTATTCAGCGTCTCATCAAAAATGAAAACATTCTTGAAAACTACTAGTCTCATGCGTTTTAGTGGTGAAATAATAATTTATAAAATTGTTTGGGAAATGAGTTTACTCCCTGGGTACTTTTTTTGTATACTTTTGACTATACGGGCCAAGCCCGGGATTTACGGGAAATCGCGGGTTTTCGTTTGCCGGCGATTAAACTTCTTTTAATCAGCGTCTCATCAAAAATGAAAACATTTTTGAAAACTACCAGTTTCATGCGTTTTAGTGGTGAAAAAATAATTTAAAAAATCGTTCGGGAATTGAGTTTACTCCTTGGGTACTTTCTTTGTATACTTTTCACTATACGGTCAAAGCCGGGATTTACGGGAAATCGCGGATTTTCGTTTGCCGGCGATTTAATTTCTTTTATTCAGCGTCCCATCAAATATGAAAATATTTTTGAAAACTATAAGTCTCATGCGTTTAGTGGTAAAAAAATAATATAAAAAATCGTTCGGGAAATGAGTTTACTCCCTGGGTACTTTCTTTGTATACTTTTGACTATACGGGCCAAGACCGGGATTTACTGGAAATTGCGGGTTTTCGTTTGCCGGCGACTAAACTTCTTTTATTCAGCGTCCCATCAAATATGAAAACATTTTTAAAAACTACAAGTCTTATGCGTTTTAGTGGTGAAAATATATTTTAAAAAATCGTTTTGGAAATGAGTTTACTCACAGGGTACTTTCTTTGTATACATTCGACTATACGTGCCAAGCACGGGATTTACGGGAAATCGCGGGTTTTCGTTTGCCGGCGATTAAACTGCTTTTATTCAGCGTCTCATCAAAAATGAAAACATTCTTGAAAACTACTAGTCTCATGCGTTTTAGTGGTGAAATAATAATTTATAAAATTGTTTGGGAAATGAGTTTACTCCCTGGGTACTTTTTTTGTATACTTTTGACTATACGGGCCAAGCCCGGGATTTACGGGAAATCGCGGGTTTTCGTTTGCCTGCGATTAAACTTCTTTTATTCAGCGTCTCATCAAAAATGAAAACATTTTTAAAAACTACAAGTCTTATGCGTTTTAGTGGTGAAAAAATAATTTAAAAAATCGTTCTGGAAATGAGTTTACTCACAGGGTACTTTCTTTGTATACATTTGACTATACGGGCCAAGCCCGGGATTTACGGGAAATCGCGGGTTTTCGTTTTCCGGCGATTAAACCTCTTTCATTAAGCGTCTCATCAAAAATGAAAACATTTTTGAAAACTACAAGTCTCATGCGTTTTAGTGGTGAAAAATAAATTTAAAAAGTCGTCCGGGAAATGAGTTTACACCCTGGGTACTTTCTTTGTATATATTCGAATATACGGGTTAAGCCCCGGATTTACGGGAAAACGCGGGATTTCGTTTGCCGGCGATTAAACTGCTTTTATTCAGCGTCTCATCAAAAATGAAAACATTCTTGAAAACTACAAGTCTCATGCGTTTTAGTGGTGAAATAATAATTTAAAAAATCGTTTGGGAAATGCGTTTACTCCCTGGGTACTTTCTTTGTATACTTTTGACTATACGGGCCGTGTCCAAGATTTACGGGAAATCGTAGGTTTTCGTTTGCCGGCGATTAAACTTCTTTTATTCAGCGTCTCATCAAAAATGAAAACATTTTTAAAAACTACAAGTCTCATGCGTTTTAGTGGTGAAAAAGTGATTTAAAAAATCGTTCGGGAATTGAGTTTACTCCCTGGGTACTATTTTTGTATACTTTTGACTATACGGGCCAAGCCCGGGATTTACGGGAAATCGCGGGTTTTCGTTTGCCGGCGATTAAACTTCTTTTATTCAGCGTCTCATCAAAAATGAAAACATTTTTGAAAACTACAAGTCTCATGCGTTTTAGTGGTGAAAAAATAATTTAAAAAATCGTTCGGGAAATGAGTTTACTCCCTGGGTACTTTCTTTGTATACTTTTGACTATACGGGCCAAGCCGGGATTTACAAGAAATCTCGGGTTTTCGTTTGCCTGCGATTAAACTTCTTTTATTCAGCGTCTCATCAAAAATAAAAACATTTTTGAAAACTACAAGTCTCATGCGTTTTAGTGGTGAAAAAGTAATTTAAAAAATCGTTCGGGAAATGCGTTTACTCCCTGGGTACTTTCTTTGTATACTTTTGACTATACGGGCCGTGTCCAAGATTAACGGGAAATCGTAGGTTTTCGTTTGCCGGCGATTAAACTTCTTTTATTCAGCGTCTCATCAAAAATGAAAACATTTTTAAAAACTACAAGTCTCATGCGTTTTAGTGGTGAAAAAGTGATTTAAAAAATCGTTCGGGAATTGAGTTTACTCCCTGGGTACTATTTTTGTATACTTTTGACTATACGGGCCAAGCCCGGGATTTACGGGAAATCGCGGGTTTTCGTTTGCCGGCGATTAAACTTCTTTTATTCAGCGTCTCATCAAAAATGAAAACATTTTTGAAAACTACAAGTCTCATGCGTTTTAGTGGTGAAAAAATAATTTAAAAAATCGTTCGGGAAATGAGTTTACTCCCTGGGTACTTTCTTTGTATACTTTTGACTATACGGGCCAAGCCGGGATTTACAAGAAATCTCGGGTTTTCGTTTGCCTGCGATTAAACTTCTTTAATTCAGCGTCTCATCAAAAATAAAAACATTTTTGAAAACTACAAGTCTCATGCGTTTTAGTGGTGAAAAAGTAATTTAAAAAATCGTTCGGGAAATGAGTTTACTCCCTGGGTACTTTCTTTGTATACTTTTGACTATACGGGCCAAGCCCGGGATTTACGGGAAATCGCGGGTTTTCCTTTGCCGGCGATTAAACTTCTTTTACTCAGCGTCTCATCAAAAATGAAAACATTTTTAAAAACTACAAGTCTTATGCGTTTTAGTGATGAAAACATAATTTAAAAAATCGTTCTGGAAATGAGTTTACTCCCTGGGTACTTTCTTTGTATACTTTTGACTATACGGACCGAGTCCGGGATTTACGGGAAATCGCGGGTTTTCCTTTGCCGGCGAATAAACTTCTTTTATTCAGCGTCTCATCAAAAATGAAAACATTTTTAAAAACTACAAGTCTTATGCGTTTTAGTGGTGAAAACATAATTTAAAAAATCGTTCTGGAAATGAGTTTACTTCCTGGGTACTTTCTTTGTATACTTTTGACTATACGGGCCTAGTCCGGGATTTACGGGAAATCGCAGGTTTTCGTTTGCCGGCGATTAAACTGCTTTTATTCAGCGTCTCATCAAAAATGAAAACATTTTTGAAAACTACAAGTCTCATGCGTTTTAGTGGTGAAAAAATAATTTAAAAAATCGTTCGGGAAATGAGTTTACTCCCTGGGTACTTTCTTTGTATACTTTTGACTATACGGGCCGAGTCCGGGATTTAGAGAAATCGCAGGTTTTCGTTTGCCGGCGATTAAACTGCTTTTTATCAGCGTCTCATCAAAAATGAAAACATTTTTGAAAACTACAATTCTCATGCGTTTTAGTGGTGAAAAAATAATTTAAAAAATCGTTCGGGAAATGAGTTTACTTCCTGGGTACTTTCTTTGTATACTTTTGACTATACGGGCCAAGCCGGGATTTACGGGAAATCGCGGCTTTTAGTTTGGCGGCGATTAAACTTCTTTTATTCAGCGTCTCATCAAAAATGAAAACATTCTTGAAAACTACAAGCCTCATGCGTTTTAGTGGTGAAAAAATAATTTAAAAAATCGTTCTGGAAATGAGTTTACTCCCTGGGTACTTTCTTTGTATACTTTTGACTATAAGGGCCGAGTCCGGGATTTAGGGAAATCGCAGGTTTCGTTTGCCGGCGATTAAATTGCTTTTTATCAGCGTCTCATCAAAAATGAAAACATTTTTGAAAACTACAATTCTCATGCGTTTTAGTGGTGAAAAAATAATTTAAAAAATCGTTCGGGAAATGAGTTTACTTCCTGGGTACTTTCTTTGTATACTTTTGACTATACGGGCCAAGCCGGGATTTACGGGAAATCGCGGGTTTTAGTTTGGCGGCGATTAAACTTCTTTTATTCAGCGTCTCATCAAAAATGAAAACATTCTTGAAAACTACAAGCCTCATGCGTTTTAGTGGTGAAATAATAATTTAAAAAATCGTTTGGGAAATGAGTTTACTCCCTGGGTACTTTCTTTGTATACTTTTGACTATACGGGCCGAGTCCAGGATTTACAGGAAATCGCAGGTTTTCCTTTGCCGGCGATTAAACTTCTTTTATTCAGCGTCTCATCAAAAATGAAAACATTTTTAAAAACTACAAGTCTTATGCGTTTTAGTGGTGAAAACATAATTTAAAAAATCGTTCTGGAAATGAGTTTACTTCCTGGGTACTATTTTTGTATACTTTTGACTATACGGGCCAAGCCCGGGATTTACGGGAAATCGCGGGTTTTCGTTTGCCGGCGATTAAACTTCTTTTATTCAGCGTCTCATCAAAAATGAAAACATTTTTGAAAACTACAAGTCTCATGCGTTTTAGTGGTGAAAAAATAATTTAAAAAATCGTTCGGGAAATGAGTTTACTCCCTGGGTACTTTCTTTGTATACTTTTGACTATACGGGCCAAGCCGGGATTTACAAGAAATCTCGGGTTTTCGTTTGCCTGCGATTAAACTTCTTTTATTCAGCGTCTCATCAAAAATAAAAACATTTTTGAAAACTACAAGTCTCATGCCTTTTAGTGGTGAAAAAGTAATTTAAAAAATCGTTCGGGAAATGCGTTTACTCCCTGGGTACTTTCTTTGTATACTTTTGACTATACGGGCCGTGTCCAAGATTAACGGGAAATCGTAGGTTTTCGTTTGCCGGCGATTAAACTTCTTTTATTCAGCGTCTCATCAAAAATGAAAACATTTTTAAAAACTACAAGTCTCATGCGTTTTAGTGGTGAAAAAGTGATTTAAAAAATCGTTCGGGAATTGAGTTTACTCCCTGGGTACTATTTTTGTATACTTTTGACTATACGGGCCAAGCCCGGGATTTACGGGAAATCGCGGGTTTTCGTTTGCCGGCGATTAAACTTCTTTTATTCAGCGTCTCATCAAAAATGAAAACATTTTTGAAAACTACAAGTCTCATGCGTTTTAGTGGTGAAAAAATAATTTAAAAAATCGTTCTGGAAATGAGTTTACTTCCTGGGTACTTTCTTTGTATACTTTTGACTATACGGGCCTAGTCCGGGATTTACGGGAAATCGCAGGTTTTCGTTTGCCGGCGATTAAACTGCTTTTATTCAGCGTCTCATCAAAAATGAAAACATTTTTGAAAACTACAAGTCTCATGCGTTTTAGTGGTGAAAAAATAATTTAAAAAATCGTTCGGGAAATGAGTTTACTCCCTGGGTACTTTCTTTGTATACTTTTGACTATACGGGCCGAGTCCGGGATTTAGAGAAATCGCAGGTTTTCGTTTGCCGGCGATTAAACTGCTTTTTATCAGCGTCTCATCAAAAATGAAAACATTTTTGAAAACTACAATTCTCATGCGTTTTAGTGGTGAAAAAATAATTTAAAAAATCGTTCGGGAAATGAGTTTACTTCCTGGGTACTTTCTTTGTATACTTTTGACTATACGGGCCAAGCCGGGATTTACGGGAAATCGCGGCTTTTAGTTTGGCGGCGATTAAACTTCTTTTATTCAGCGTCTCATCAAAAATGAAAACATTCTTGAAAACTACAAGCCTCATGCGTTTTAGTGGTGAAAAAATAATTTAAAAAATCGTTCTGGAAATGAGTTTACTCCCTGGGTACTTTCTTTGTATACTTTTGACTATACGGGCCGAGTCCAGGATTTACAGGAAATCGCAGGTTTTCCTTTGCCGGCGATTAAACTTCTTTTATTCAGCGTCTCATCAAAAATGAAAACATTTTTAAAAACTACAAGTCTTATGCGTTTTAGTGGTGAAAACATAATTTAAAAAATCGTTCTGGAAATGAGTTTACTTCCTGGGTACTATTTTTGTATACTTTTGACTATACGGGCCAAGCCCGGGATTTACGGGAAATCGCGGGTTTTCGTTTGCCGGCGATTAAACTTCTTTTATTCAGCGTCTCATCAAAAATGAAAACATTTTTGAAAACTACAAGTCTCATGCGTTTTAGTGGTGAAAAAATAATTTAAAAAATCGTTCGGGAAATGAGTTTACTCCCTGGGTACTTTCTTTGTATACTTTTGACTATACGGGCCAAGCCGGGATTTACAAGAAATCTCGGGTTTTCGTTTGCCTGCGATTAAACTTCTTTTATTCAGCGTCTCATCAAAAATAAAAACATTTTTGAAAACTACAAGTCTCATGCCTTTTAGTGGTGAAAAAGTAATTTAAAAAATCGTTCGGGAAATGCGTTTACTCCCTGGGTACTATTTTTGTATACTTTTGACTATACGGGCCAAGCCCGGGATTTACGGGAAATCGCGGGTTTTCGTTTGCCGGCGATTAAACTTCTTTTATTCAGCGTCTCATCAAAAATGAAAACATTTTTGAAAACTACAAGTCTCATGCGTTTTAGTGGTGAAAAAATAATTTAAAAAATCGTTCGGGAAATGAGTTTACTCCCTGGGTACTTTCTTTGTATACTTTTGACTATACGGGCCAAGCCGGGATTTACAAGAAATCTCGGGTTTTCGTTTGCCTGCGATTAAACTTCTTTTATTCAGCGTCTCATCAAAAATAAAAACATTTTTGAAAACTACAAGTCTCATGCCTTTTAGTTGTGAAAAAGTAATTTAAAAAATCGTTCGGGAAATGCGTTTACTCCCTGGGTACTTTCTTTGTATACTTTTGACTATACGGGCCGTGTCCAAGATTAACGGGAAATCGTAGGTTTTCGTTTGCCGGCGATTAAACTTCTTTTATTCAGCGTCTCATCAAAAATAAAAACATTTTTGAAAACTACAAGTCTCATGCCTTTTAGTGGTGAAAAAGTAATTTAAAAAATCGTTCGGGAAATGCGTTTACTCCCTGGGTACTATTTTTGTATACTTTTGACTATACGGGCCAAGCCCGGGATTTACGGGAAATCGCGGGTTTTCGTTTGCCGGCGATTAAACTTCTTTTATTCAGCGTCTCATCAAAAATGAAAACATTTGTGAAAACTACAAGTCTCATGCGTTTTAGTGGTGAAAAAATAATTTAAAAAATCGTTCGGGAAATGAGTTTACTCCCTGGGTACTTTCTTTGTATACTTTTGACTATACGGGCCAAGCCGGGATTTACAAGAAATCTCGGGTTTTCGTTTGCCTGCGATTAAACTTCTTTTATTCAGCGTCTCATCAAAAATAAAAACATTTTTGAAAACTACAAGTCTCATGCCTTTTAGTTGTGAAAAAGTAATTTAAAAAATCGTTCGGGAAATGCGTTTACTCCCTGGGTACTTTCTTTGTATACTTTTGACTATACGGGCCGTGTCCAAGATTAACGGGAAATCGTAGGTTTTCGTTTGCCGGCGATTAAACTTCTTTTATTCAGCGTCTCATCAAAAATGAAAACATTTTTAAAAACTACAAGTCTCATGCGTTTTAGTGGTGAAAAAGTGATTTAAAAAATCGTTCGGGAATTGAGTTTACTCCCTGGGTACTATTTTTGTATACTTTTGACTATACGGGCCAAGCCCGGGATTTACGGGAAATCGCGGGTTTTCGTTTGCCGGCGATTAAACTTCTTTTATTCAGCGTCTCATCAAAAATGAAAACATTTTTGAAAACTACAAGTCTCATGCGTTTTAGTGGTGAAAAAATAATTTAAAAAATCGTTCGGGAAATGAGTTTACTCCCTGGGTACTTTCTTTGTATACTTTTGACTATACGGGCCAAGCCGGGATTTACAAGAAATCTCGGGTTTTCGTTTGCCTGCGATTAAACTTCTTTTATTCAGCGTCTCATCAAAAATAAAAACATTTTTGAAAACTACAAGTCTCATGCGTTTTAGTGGTGAAAAAGTAATTTAAAAAATCGTTCGGGAAATGAGTTTACTCCCTGGGTACTTTCTTTGTATACTTTTGACTATACGGGCCAAGCCCGGGATTTACGGGAAATCGCGGGTTTTCCTTTGCCGGCGATTAAACTTCTTTTATTCAGCGTCTCATCAAAAATGAAAACATTTTTAAAAACTACAAGTCTTATGCGTTTTAGTGGTGAAAACATAATTTAAAAAATCGTTCTGGAAATGAGTTTACTCCCTGGGTACTTTCTTTGTATACTTTTGACTATACGGACCGAGTCCGGGATTTACGGGAAATCGCGGGTTTTCCTTTGCCAGCGATTAAACTTCTTTTATTCAGCGTCTCATCAAAAATGAAAACATTTTTAAAAACTACAAGTCTTATGCGTTTTAGTGGTGAAAACATAATTTAAAAAATCGTTCTGGAAATGAGTTTACTTACTGGGTACTTTCTTTGTATACTTTTGACTATACGGGCCTAGTCCGGGATTTACGGGAAATCGCAGGTTTTCGTTTGCCGGCGATTAAACTGCTTTTATTCAGCGTCTCATCAAAAATGAAAACATTTTTGAAAACTACAAGTCTCATGCGTTTTAGTGGTGAAAAAATAATTTAAAAAATCGTTCGGGAAATGAGTTTACTCCCTGGGTACTTTCTTTGTATACTTTTGACTATACGGGCCGAGTCCGGGATTTAGAGAAATCGCAGGTTTTCGTTTGCCGGCGATTAAACTGCTTTTTATCAGCGTCTCATCAAAAATGAAAACATTTTTGAAAACTACAATTCTCATGCGTTTTAGTGGTGAAAAAATAATTTAAAAAATCGTTCGGGAAATGAGTTTACTTCCTGGGTACTTTCTTTGTATACTTTTGACTATACGGGCCAAGCCGGGATTTACGGGAAATCGCGGGTTTTAGTTTGGCGGCGATTAAACTTCTTTTATTCAGCGTCTCATCAAAAATGAAAACATTCTTGAAAACTACAAGCCTCATGCGTTTTAGTGGTGAAAAAATAATTTAAAAAATCGTTCTGGAAATGAGTTTACTCCCTGGGTACTTTCTTTGTATACTTTTGACTATAAGGGCCGAGTCCGGGATTTAGGGAAATCGCAGGTTTCGTTTGCCGGCGATTAAACTGCTTTTTATCAGCGTCTCATCAAAAATGAAAACATTTTTGAAAACTACAATTCTCATGCGTTTTAGTGGTGAAAAAATAATTTAAAAAATCGTTCGGGAAATGAGTTTACTTCCTGGGTACTTTCTTTGTATACTTTTGACTATACGGGCCAAGCCGGGATTTACGGGAAATCGCGGGTTTTAGTTTGGCGGCGATTAAACTTCTTTTATTCAGCGTCTCATCAAAAATGAAAACATTCTTGAAAACTACAAGCCTCATGCGTTTTAGTGGTGAAATAATAATTTAAAAAATCGTTTGGGAAATGAGTTTACTCCCTGGGTACTTTCTTTGTATACTTTTGACTATACGGGCCGAGTCCAGGATTTACAGGAAATCGCAGGTTTTCGTTTGCCGGCGATTAAACTTCTTTTATTCAGCGTCTCATCAAAAATGAAAACATTTTTAAAAACTACAGGTTTCATGCGTTTTAGTGGTGAAAAAGTGATTTAAAAAATCGTTCGGGAAATGAGTTTACTCCCTGGGTGCTTTCTTTGTATACTTTTGACTATACGGGCCAAGCCCGGGATTTATGGGAAATCGCGGGTTTTCGTTTGCCGGCGATTAAACTACATTTATTCAGCGTCTCATCATAAATGAAAACATTGTTCAAAACTACAAGTCTCATGCGTTTTAGTGGTGAAAAAATAATTTAAAAAATCGTTTGGGAAATGAGTTTACTCCCAGGGTACTTTCTTTGTATACTTTTGACTATACGGGCCAAGCCGGGATTTACGGGAAATCGCGGGTTTTCGTTTGCTGGCGATTAAACTTCTTTTATTCAGCGTCTCATCAAAAATGAAAACATTTTTGAAAACTACAAGTCTCATGCGTTTTAGTGGTGAAAAAATAATTTAAAAAATCGTTCTGGAAATGAGTTTACTCCCTGGGTACTTTCTTTGTATACTTTTGACTATACGGGCCGAGTCCGGGATTTACGGGAAATCGCAGGTTTTCGTTTGCCGGCGATTAAACTGCTTTTATTCAGCGTCTCATCAAAAATGAAAACATTTTTGAAAACTACAATTCTCATGCGTTTTAGTGGTGAAAAAATAATTTAAAAAATCGTTCGGGAAATGAGTTTACTTCCTGGGTACTTTCTTTGTATACTTTTGACTATACGGGCCAAGCCGGGATTTACGGGAAATCGCGGGTTTTAGTTTGGCGGCGATTAAACTTCTTTTATTCAGCGTCTCATCAAAAATGAAAACATTCTTGAAAACTACAAGCCTCATGCGTTTTAGTGGTGAAATAATAATTTAAAAAATCGTTTGGGAAATGAGTTTACTCCCTGGGTACTTTCTTTGTATACTTTTGACTATACGGGCCGAGTCCAGGATTTACAGCAAATCGCAGGTTTTCGTTTGCCGGCGATTAAACTTCTTTTATTCAGCGTCTCATCAAAAATGAAAACATTTTTAAAAACTACAGGTTTCATGCGTTTTAGTGGTGAAAAAGTGATTTAAAAAATCGTTCGGGAAATGAGTTTACTCCCTGGGTACTTTCTTTGTATACTTTTGACTATACGGGCCAAGCCCGGGATTTATGGGAAATCGCGGGTTTTCGTTTGCCGGCGATTAAACTACATTTATTCAGCGTCTCATCATAAATGAAAACATTGTTCAAAACTACAAGTCTCATGCGTTTTAGTGGTGAAAAAATAATTTAAAAAATCGTTTGGGAAATGAGTTTACTCCCAGGGTACTTTCTTTGTATACTTTTGACTATACGGGCCAAGCCGGGATTTACGGGAAATCGCGGGTTTTCGTTTGCTGGCGATTAAACTTCTTTTATTCAGCGTCTCATCAAAAATGAAAACATTTTTGAAAACTACAAGTCTCATGCGTTTTAGTGGTGAAAAAATAATTTAAAAAATCGTTCTGGAAATGAGTTTACTCCCTGGGTACTTTCTTTGTATACTTTTGACTATACGGGCCGAGTCCGGGATTTACGGGAAATCGCAGGTTTTCGTTTGCCGGCGATTAAACTGCTTTTATTCAGCGTCTCATCAAAAATGAAAACATTTTTAAAAACTACAAATCTTATGCGTTTTAGTGGTGAAAAAATAATTTAAAAAATCGTTCTGGAAATGAGTTTACTCCCTGGGTACTTTCTTTGTATACTTTTGACTATACGGGCCGAGTCCGGGATTTAGAGAAATCGCAGGTTTTCGTTTGCCGGCGATTAAACTGCTTTTTTTCAGCGTCTCATCAAAAATGAAAACATTTTTGAAAACTACAATTCTCATGCGTTTTAGTGGTGAAAAAATAATTTAAAAAATCGTTCGGGAAATGAGTTTACTTCCTGGGTACTTTCTTTGTATACTTTTGACTATACGGGCCAAGCCGGGATTTACGGGAAATCGCGGGTTTTAGTTTGGCGGCGATTAAACTTCTTTTATTCAGCGTCTCATCAAAAATGAAAACATTCTTGAAAACTACAAGCTTCATGCGTTTTAGTGGTGAAAAAATAATTTAAAAAATCGTTCTGGAAATGAGTGTACTCCCTGGGTACTTTCTTTGTATACTTTTGACTATAAGGGCCGAGTCCGGGATTTAGGGAAATCGCAGGTTTTCGTTTGCCGGCGATTAAACTGCTTTTTATCAGCGTCTCATCAAAAATGAAAACATTTTTGAAAACTACAATTCTCATGCGTTTTAGTGGTGAAAAAATAATTTAAAAAATCGTTCGGGAAATGAGTTTACTTCCTGGGTACTTTCTTTGTATACTTTCGACTATACGGGCCAAGCCGGGATTTACGCGAAATCGCGGGTTTTCGTTTGGCGGCGATTAAACTTCTTTTATTCAGCGTCTCATCAAAAATGAAAACATTCTTGAAAACTACAAGCCTCATGCGTTTTAGTGGTGAAATAATAATTTAAAAAATCGTTTGGGAAATGAGTTTACTCCCTGGGTACTTTCTTTGTATACTTTTGACTATACGGGCCGAGTCCAGGATTTACAGGAAATCGCAGGTTTTCGTTTGCCGGCGATTAAACTTCTTTTATTCAGCGTCTCATCAAAAATGAAAACATTTTTAAAAACTACAGGTCTCATGCGTTTTAGTGGTGAAAAAGTGATTTAAAAAATCGTTCGGGAAATGAGTTTACTCCCTGGGTACTTTCTTTGTATACTTTTGACTATACGGGCCAAGCCCGGGATTTATGGGAAATCGCGGGTTTTCGTTTGCCGGCGATTAAACTACATTTATTCAGCGTCTCATCATAAATGAAAACATTTTTGAAAACTACAAGTCTCATGCGTTTTAGTGGTGAAAAAATAATTTAAAAAATCGTTCTGGAAATGAGTTTACTCCCTGGGTACTTTCTTTGTATACTTTTGACTATACGGGCCGAGTCCGGGATTTACGGGAAATCGCAGGTTTTCGTTTGCCGGCGATTAAACTGCTTTTATTCAGCGTCTCATCAAAAATGAAAACATTTTTAAAAACTACAAGTCTTATGCGTTTTAGTGGTGAAAAAATAATTTAAAAAATCGTTCTGGAAATGAGTTTACTCCCTGGGTACTTTCTTTGTATACTTTTGACTATACGGGCCAAGTCCGGGATTTAGGGAAATCGCAGGTTTTCGTTTGCCGGCGATTAAACTGCTTTTTATCAGCGTCTCATCAAAAATGAAAACATTTTTGAAAACTACAATTCTCATGCGTTTTAGTGGTGAAAAAATAATTTAAAAAATCGTTCGGGAAATGAGTTTACTTCCTGGGTACTTTCTTTGTATACTTTTGACTATACGGGTCAAGCCGGGATTTACGGGAAATCGCGGGTTTTAGTTTGGCGGCGATTAAACTTCTTTTATTCAGCGTCTCATCAAAAATGAAAACATTTTTAAAAACTACAGGTCTCATGAGTTTTAGTGGTGAAAAAGTGATTTAAAAAATCGTTCGGGAAATGAGTTTACTCCCTGGGTACTTTCTTTGTATACTTTTGACTATACGGGCCAAGCCCGGGATTTATGGGAAATCGCGGGTTTTCGTTTGCCGGCGATTAAACTACATTTATTCAGCGTCTCATCATAAATGAAAACATTGTTGAAAACTACAAGTCTCATGCGTTTTAGTGGTGAAAAAATAATTTAAAAAATCGTTCGGGAAATGAGTTTACACCCTGGGTACTTTCTTTGTATACTTTTCACTATACGATTAAAGTTCCTTTATTCAGCGTCTCATCAAAAATGAAAACATTTTTGAAAACTACAAGTCTCATGCGTTTTAGTGGTGAAAAAAAAATTTAAAAAATCGTTCGGGAAATGAGTTTACACCCTGGGTACTTTCTTTGTATATATTCGACTATACGGGCCAAGCCCCGGATTTACGGGAAAACGCGGGATTTCGTTTGCCGGCGATTAAACTGCTTTTATTCAGCGTCTCATCAAAAATGAAAACATTTTTAAAAACTACAATTCTCATGCGTTTTAGTGGTGAAAAAATAATTTAAAAAATCGTTCGGGAAATGAGTTTACTTCCTGGGTACTTTCTTTGCATACTTTTGACTATACGGGTCAAGCCGGGATTTACGGGAAATCGCGGGTTTTAGTTTGGCGGCGATTAAACTTCTTTTATTCAGCGTCTCATCAAAAATGAAAACATTTTTAAAAACTACAGGTCTCATGCGTTTTAGTGGTGAAAAAGTGATTTAAAAAATCGTTCGGGAAATGAGTTTACTCCCTGGGTACTTTCTTTGTATACTTTTGACTATACGGGCCAAGCCCGGGATTTATGGGAAATCGCGGGTTTTCGTTTGCCGGCGATTAAACTACATTTATTCAGCGTCTCATCCTAAATGAAAACATTGTTGAAAACTACAAGTCTCATGCGTTTTAGTGGTGAAAAAATAATTTAAAAAATCGTTTGGGAAATGAGTTTACTCCCAGGGTACTTTCTTTGTATACTTTTGACTATACGGGCCAAGCCGGGATTTACGGGATATCGCGGGTTTTCGTTTGCCGGCGATTAAACTTCTTTTATTCAGCGTCTCATCAAAAATGAAAACATTTTTGAAAACTACAAGTCTCATGCGTTTTAGTGGTGAAAAAATAATTTAAAAAATCGTTCGGGAAATGAGTTTACACCCTGGGTACTTTCTTTGTATACTTTTCACTATACGATTAAAGTTCCTTTATTCAGCGTCTCATCAAAAATAAAAACATTTTTGAAAACTACAAGTCTCATGCGTTTTAGTGGTGAAAAAGTAATTTAAAAAATCGTTCGGGAAATGAGTTTACTCCCTGGGTACTTTCTTTGTATACTTTTGACTATACGGGCCAAGCCCGGGATTTACGGGAAATCGCGGGTTTTCCTTTGCCGGCGATTAAACTTCTTTTATTCAGCGTCTCATCAAAAATGAAAACATTTTTAAAAACTACAAGTCTTATGCGTTTTAGTGGTGAAAACATAATTTAAAAAATCGTTCTGGAAATGAGTTTACTCCCTGGGTACTTTCTTTGTATACTTTTGACTATACGGACCGAGTCCGGGATTTACGGGAAATCGCGGGTTTTCCTTTGCCAGCGATTAAACTTCTTTTATTCAGCGTCTCATCAAAAATGAAAACATTTTTAAAAACTACAAGTCTTATGCGTTTTAGTGGTGAAAACATAATTTAAAAAATCGTTCTGGAAATGAGTTTACTTACTGGGTACTTTCTTTGTATACTTTTGACTATACGGGCCTAGTCCGGGATTTACGGGAAATCGCAGGTTTTCGTTTGCCGGCGATTAAACTGCTTTTATTCAGCGTCTCATCAAAAATGAAAACATTTTTGAAAACTACAAGTCTCATGCGTTTTAGTGGTGAAAAAATAATTTAAAAAATCGTTCGGGAAATGAGTTTACTCCCTGGGTACTTTCTTTGTATACTTTTGACTATACGGGCCGAGTCCGGGATTTAGAGAAATCGCAGGTTTTCGTTTGCCGGCGATTAAACTGCTTTTTATCAGCGTCTCATCAAAAATGAAAACATTTTTGAAAACTACAATTCTCATGCGTTTTAGTGGTGAAAAAATAATTTAAAAAATCGTTCGGGAAATGAGTTTACTTCCTGGGTACTTTCTTTGTATACTTTTGACTATACGGGCCAAGCCGGGATTTACGGGAAATCGCGGGTTTTAGTTTGGCGGCGATTAAACTTCTTTTATTCAGCGTCTCATCAAAAATGAAAACATTCTTGAAAACTACAAGCCTCATGCGTTTTAGTGGTGAAAAAATAATTTAAAAAATCGTTCTGGAAATGAGTTTACTCCCTGGGTACTTTCTTTGTATACTTTTGACTATAAGGGCCGAGTCCGGGATTTAGGGAAATCGCAGGTTTCGTTTGCCGGCGATTAAACTGCTTTTTATCAGCGTCTCATCAAAAATGAAAACATTTTTGAAAACTACAATTCTCATGCGTTTTAGTGGTGAAAAAATAATTTAAAAAATCGTTCGGGAAATGAGTTTACTTCCTGGGTACTTTCTTTGTATACTTTTGACTATACGGGCCAAGCCGGGATTTACGGGAAATCGCGGGTTTTAGTTTGGCGGCGATTAAACTTCTTTTATTCAGCGTCTCATCAAAAATGAAAACATTCTTGAAAACTACAAGCCTCATGCGTTTTAGTGGTGAAATAATAATTTAAAAAATCGTTTGGGAAATGAGTTTACTCCCTGGGTACTTTCTTTGTATACTTTTGACTATACGGGCCGAGTCCAGGATTTACAGGAAATCGCAGGTTTTCGTTTGCCGGCGATTAAACTTCTTTTATTCAGCGTCTCATCAAAAATGAAAACATTTTTAAAAACTACAGGTTTCATGCGTTTTAGTGGTGAAAAAGTGATTTAAAAAATCGTTCGGGAAATGAGTTTACTCCCTGGGTGCTTTCTTTGTATACTTTTGACTATACGGGCCAAGCCCGGGATTTATGGGAAATCGCGGGTTTTCGTTTGCCGGCGATTAAACTACATTTATTCAGCGTCTCATCATAAATGAAAACATTGTTCAAAACTACAAGTCTCATGCGTTTTAGTGGTGAAAAAATAATTTAAAAAATCGTTTGGGAAATGAGTTTACTCCCAGGGTACTTTCTTTGTATACTTTTGACTATACGGGCCAAGCCGGGATTTACGGGAAATCGCGGGTTTTCGTTTGCTGGCGATTAAACTTCTTTTATTCAGCGTCTCATCAAAAATGAAAACATTTTTGAAAACTACAAGTCTCATGCGTTTTAGTGGTGAAAAAATAATTTAAAAAATCGTTCTGGAAATGAGTTTACTCCCTGGGTACTTTCTTTGTATACTTTTGACTATACGGGCCGAGTCCGGGATTTACGGGAAATCGCAGGTTTTCGTTTGCCGGCGATTAAACTGCTTTTATTCAGCGTCTCATCAAAAATGAAAACATTTTTGAAAACTACAATTCTCATGCGTTTTAGTGGTGAAAAAATAATTTAAAAAATCGTTCGGGAAATGAGTTTACTTCCTGGGTACTTTCTTTGTATACTTTTGACTATACGGGCCAAGCCGGGATTTACGGGAAATCGCGGGTTTTAGTTTGGCGGCGATTAAACTTCTTTTATTCAGCGTCTCATCAAAAATGAAAACATTCTTGAAAACTACAAGCCTCATGCGTTTTAGTGGTGAAATAATAATTTAAAAAATCGTTTGGGAAATGAGTTTACTCCCTGGGTACTTTCTTTGTATACTTTTGACTATACGGGCCGAGTCCAGGATTTACAGCAAATCGCAGGTTTTCGTTTGCCGGCGATTAAACTTCTTTTATTCAGCGTCTCATCAAAAATGAAAACATTTTTAAAAACTACAGGTTTCATGCGTTTTAGTGGTGAAAAAGTGATTTAAAAAATCGTTCGGGAAATGAGTTTACTCCCTGGGTACTTTCTTTGTATACTTTTGACTATACGGGCCAAGCCCGGGATTTATGGGAAATCGCGGGTTTTCGTTTGCCGGCGATTAAACTACATTTATTCAGCGTCTCATCATAAATGAAAACATTGTTCAAAACTACAAGTCTCATGCGTTTTAGTGGTGAAAAAATAATTTAAAAAATCGTTTGGGAAATGAGTTTACTCCCAGGGTACTTTCTTTGTATACTTTTGACTATACGGGCCAAGCCGGGATTTACGGGAAATCGCGGGTTTTCGTTTGCTGGCGATTAAACTTCTTTTATTCAGCGTCTCATCAAAAATGAAAACATTTTTGAAAACTACAAGTCTCATGCGTTTTAGTGGTGAAAAAATAATTTAAAAAATCGTTCTGGAAATGAGTTTACTCCCTGGGTACTTTCTTTGTATACTTTTGACTATACGGGCCGAGTCCGGGATTTACGGGAAATCGCAGGTTTTCGTTTGCCGGCGATTAAACTGCTTTTATTCAGCGTCTCATCAAAAATGAAAACATTTTTAAAAACTACAAATCTTATGCGTTTTAGTGGTGAAAAAATAATTTAAAAAATCGTTCTGGAAATGAGTTTACTCCCTGGGTACTTTCTTTGTATACTTTTGACTATACGGGCCGAGTCCGGGATTTAGAGAAATCGCAGGTTTTCGTTTGCCGGCGATTAAACTGCTTTTTTTCAGCGTCTCATCAAAAATGAAAACATTTTTGAAAACTACAATTCTCATGCGTTTTAGTGGTGAAAAAATAATTTAAAAAATCGTTCGGGAAATGAGTTTACTTCCTGGGTACTTTCTTTGTATACTTTTGACTATACGGGCCAAGCCGGGATTTACGGGAAATCGCGGGTTTTAGTTTGGCGGCGATTAAACTTCTTTTATTCAGCGTCTCATCAAAAATGAAAACATTCTTGAAAACTACAAGCTTCATGCGTTTTAGTGGTGAAAAAATAATTTAAAAAATCGTTCTGGAAATGAGTGTACTCCCTGGGTACTTTCTTTGTATACTTTTGACTATAAGGGCCGAGTCCGGGATTTAGGGAAATCGCAGGTTTTCGTTTGCCGGCGATTAAACTGCTTTTTATCAGCGTCTCATCAAAAATGAAAACATTTTTGAAAACTACAATTCTCATGCGTTTTAGTGGTGAAAAAATAATTTAAAAAATCGTTCGGGAAATGAGTTTACTTCCTGGGTACTTTCTTTGTATACTTTCGACTATACGGGCCAAGCCGGGATTTACGGGAAATCGCGGGTTTTCGTTTGGCGGCGATTAAACTTCTTTTATTCAGCGTCTCATCAAAAATGAAAACATTCTTGAAAACTACAAGCCTCATGCGTTTTAGTGGTGAAATAATAATTTAAAAAATCGTTTGGGAAATGAGTTTACTCCCTGGGTACTTTCTTTGTATACTTTTGACTATACGGGCCGAGTCCAGGATTTACAGGAAATCGCAGGTTTTCGTTTGCCGGCGATTAAACTTCTTTTATTCAGCGTCTCATCAAAAATGAAAACATTTTTAAAAACTACAGGTCTCATGCGTTTTAGTGGTGAAAAAGTGATTTAAAAAATCGTTCGGGAAATGAGTTTACTCCCTGGGTACTTTCTTTGTATACTTTTGACTATACGGGCCAAGCCCGGGATTTATGGGAAATCGCGGGTTTTCGTTTGCCGGCGATTAAACTACATTTATTCAGCGTCTCATCATAAATGAAAACATTTTTGAAAACTACAAGTCTCATGCGTTTTAGTGGTGAAAAAATAATTTAAAAAATCGTTCTGGAAATGAGTTTACTCCCTGGGTACTTTCTTTGTATACTTTTGACTATACGGGCCGAGTCCGGGATTTACGGGAAATCGCAGGTTTTCGTTTGCCGGCGATTAAACTGCTTTTATTCAGCGTCTCATCAAAAATGAAAACATTTTTAAAAACTACAAGTCTTATGCGTTTTAGTGGTGAAAAAATAATTTAAAAAATCGTTCTGGAAATGAGTTTACTCCCTGGGTACTTTCTTTGTATACTTTTGACTATACGGGCCAAGTCCGGGATTTAGGGAAATCGCAGGTTTTCGTTTGCCGGCGATTAAACTGCTTTTTATCAGCGTCTCATCAAAAATGAAAACATTTTTGAAAACTACAATTCTCATGCGTTTTAGTGGTGAAAAAATAATTTAAAAAATCGTTCGGGAAATGAGTTTACTTCCTGGGTACTTTCTTTGTATACTTTTGACTATACGGGTCAAGCCGGGATTTACGGGAAATCGCGGGTTTTAGTTTGGCGGCGATTAAACTTCTTTTATTCAGCGTCTCATCAAAAATGAAAACATTTTTAAAAACTACAGGTCTCATGAGTTTTAGTGGTGAAAAAGTGATTTAAAAAATCGTTCGGGAAATGAGTTTACTCCCTGGGTACTTTCTTTGTATACTTTTGACTATACGGGCCAAGCCCGGGATTTATGGGAAATCGCGGGTTTTCGTTTGCCGGCGATTAAACTACATTTATTCAGCGTCTCATCATAAATGAAAACATTGTTGAAAACTACAAGTCTCATGCGTTTTAGTGGTGAAAAAATAATTTAAAAAATCGTTCGGGAAATGAGTTTACACCCTGGGTACTTTCTTTGTATACTTTTCACTATACGATTAAAGTTCCTTTATTCAGCGTCTCATCAAAAATGAAAACATTTTTGAAAACTACAAGTCTCATGCGTTTTAGTGGTGAAAAAAAAATTTAAAAAATCGTTCGGGAAATGAGTTTACACCCTGGGTACTTTCTTTGTATATATTCGACTATACGGGCCAAGCCCCGGATTTACGGGAAAACGCGGGATTTCGTTTGCCGGCGATTAAACTGCTTTTATTCAGCGTCTCATCAAAAATGAAAACATTTTTGAAAACTACAATTCTCATGCGTTTTAGTGGTGAAAAAATAATTTAAAAAATCGTTCGGGAAATGAGTTTACTTCCTGGGTACTTTCTTTGCATACTTTTGACTATACGGGTCAAGCCGGGATTTACGGGAAATCGCGGGTTTTAGTTTGGCGGCGATTAAACTTCTTTTATTCAGCGTCTCATCAAAAATGAAAACATTTTTAAAAACTACAGGTCTCATGCGTTTTAGTGGTGAAAAAGTGATTTAAAAAATCGTTCGGGAAATGAGTTTACTCCCTGGGTACTTTCTTTGTATACTTTTGACTATACGGGCCAAGCCCGGGATTTATGGGAAATCGCGGGTTTTCGTTTGCCGGCGATTAAACTACATTTATTCAGCGTCTCATCCTAAATGAAAACATTGTTGAAAACTACAAGTCTCATGCGTTTTAGTGGTGAAAAAATAATTTAAAAAATCGTTTGGGAAATGAGTTTACTCCCAGGGTACTTTCTTTGTATACTTTTGACTATACGGGCCAAGCCGGGATTTACGGGATATCGCGGGTTTTCGTTTGCCGGCGATTAAACTTCTTTTATTCAGCGTCTCATCAAAAATGAAAACATTTTTGAAAACTACAAGTCTCATGCGTTTTAGTGGTGAAAAAATAATTTAAAAAATCGTTCGGGAAATGAGTTTACACCCTGGGTACTTTCTTTGTATACTTTTCACTATACGATTAAAGTTCCTTTATTCAGCGTCTCATCAAAAATGAAAACATTTTTGAAAACTACAAGTCTCATGCGTTTTAGTGGTGAAAAAAAAATTTAAAAAATCGTTCGGGAAATGAGTTTACACCCTGGGTACTTTCTTTGTATATATTCGACTATACGGGCCAAGCCCCGGATTTACGGGAAAACGCGGGATTTCGTTTGCCGGCGATTAAACTGCTTTTATTCAGCGTCTCATCAAAAATGAAAACACTCTTAAAAACTACAAGTCTCGTGCGTTTTAGTGGTGAAAAAGTGATTTAAAAAATCGTTCTGGAATTGAGTTTACTCCCTGGGTACTTTCTTTGTATACTTTTGACTATACGGGCCCAGCCCGGGATTTACGGGAAATCGCGGGTTTTCGTTTGCCGGCGATTAAACTTCTTTTATTCAGCGTCTCATCAAAAATGAAAACATTTTTGAAAACCACAAGTCTCATGCGTTTTAGTGGTGAAAAAATAATTTAAAAAATCGTTCGGGAAATGAGTTTACTCACAGGGTACTTTCTTTGTATACTTTTGACTATACGGGCCAAGCCGGGATTTACGGGAAATCGCGGGTTTTCGTTTGCCTGCGATTAAACTTCTTTTATTCAGCGTCTCATCAAAAATGAAAACATTTTTAAAAAATACAAGTCTTTTGCGTTTTAGTGGTGAAAAAATAATTTAAAAAATCGTTCTTGAAATGAGTTTACTCCCTGGGTACTTTCTTTGTATACTTTTGACTATACGGGCCGAGTCCGGGATTTAGGGAAATCGCAGGTTTTCGTTTTCCGGCGATTAAACTGCTTTTTATCAGCGTCTCATCAAAAATGAAAACATTTTTGAAAACTACAATTCTCATGCGTTTTAGTGGTGAAAAAATAATTTAAAAAATCGTTCGGGAAATGAGTTTACTTCCTGGGTACTTTCTTTGTATACTTTTGACTATACGGGCCAAGCCGGGATTTACGGGAAATCGCGGGTTTTAGTTTGGCGGCGATTAAACTTCTTTTATTCAGCGTCTCATCAAAAATGAAAACATTCTTGAAAACTACAAGCCTCATGCGTTTTAGTGGTGAAATAATAATTTAAAAAATTGTTTGGGAAATGAGTTTAATCCCTGGGTACTTTCTTTGTATACTTTTGACTATACGGGCCGGGTCCAGGATTTACAGGAAATCGCAGGTTTTCGTTTGCCGGCGATTAAACTTCTTTTATTCAGCGTCTCATCAAAAATGAAAACATTTTTAAAAACCACAGGTCTCATGCGTTTTAGTGGTGAAAAAGTGATTTAAAAAATCGTTCGGGAAATGAGTTTACTCCCTGGGTACTTTCTTTGTATACTTTTCACTATACGGGCCAAGCCGGGATTTCCGGGAAATCGCGGGTTTTCGTTTGGCGGCGATTAAACTTCTTTTATTCAGCGTCTCATCAAAAATGAAAACATTTTTGAAAACTACAAGTCTCATGCGTTTTAGTGGTGAAAAAATAATTTAAAAAATCGTTTGGGAAATGAGTTTACTCCCTGGGTACTTTCTTTGTATACTTTTGACTATACGGGCCGAGTCCAGGATTTACAGGAAATCGCAGGTTTTCGTTTGCCGGCGATTAAACTTCTTTTATTCAGCGTCTCATCAAAAATGAAAACATTTTTAAAAACTACAGGTCTCATGCGTTTTAGTGGTGAAAAAGTGATTTAAAAAATCGTTCGGGAAATGAGTTTACTCCCTGGGTACTTTCTTTGTATACTTTTGACTATACGGGCCAAGCCCGGGATTTATGGGAAATCGCGGGTTTTCGTTTGCCGGCGATTAAACTACATTTATTCAGCGTCTCATCATAAATGAAAACATTGTTCAAATCTACAAGTCTCATGCGTTTTAGTGGTGAAAAAATAATTTAAAAAATCGTTTGGGAAATGAGTTTACTCCCAGGGTACTTTCTTTGTATACTTTTGACTATACGGGCCAAGCCGGGATTTACGGGAAATCGCGGGTTTTCGTTTGCCGGCGATTAAACTTCTTTTATTCAGCGTCTCATCAAAAATGAAAACATTTTTGAAAACTACAAGTCTCATGCGTTTTAGTGGTGAAAAAATAATTTAAAAAATCGTTCTGGAAATGAGTTTACTCCCTGGGTACTTTCTTTGTATACTTTTGACTATACGGGCCGAGTCCGGGATTTACGGGAAATCGCAGGTTTTCGTTTGCCGGCGATTAAACTGCTTTTATTCAGCGTCTCATCAAAAATGAAAACATTTTTAAAAACTACAAGTCTTATGCGTTTTAGTGGTGAAAAAATAATTTAAAAAATCGTTCCGGAAATGAGTTTACTCCCTGGGTACTTTCTTTGTATACTTTTGACTATACGGGCCAAGTCCGGGATTTAGGGAAATCGCAGGTTTTCGTTTGCCGGCGATTAAACTGCTTTTTATCAGCGTCTCATCAAAAATGAAAACATTTTTGAAAACTACAATTCTCATGCGTTTTAGTGGTGAAAAAATAATTTAAAAAATCGTTCGGGAAATGAGTTTACTCCCAGGGTACTTTCTTTGTATACTTTTGACTATACGGGCCAAGCCGGGATTTACGGGATATCGCGGGTTTTCGTTTGCCGGCGATTAAACTTCTTTTATTCAGCGTCTCATCAAAAATGAAAACATTTTTGAAAACTACAAGTCTCATGCGTTTTAGTGGTGAAAAAATAATTAAAAAAATCGTTCGGGAAATGAGTTTACACACTGGGTACTTTCTTTGTATACTTTTCACTATACGATTAAAGTTCCTTTATTCAGCGTCTCATCAAAAATGAAAACATTTTTGAAAACTACAAGTCTCATGCGTTTTAGTGGTGAAAAAAAAATTTAAAAAATCGTTCGGGAAATGAGTTTACACCCTGGGTACTTTCTTTGTATATATTCGACTATACGGGCCAAGCCCCGGATTTACGGGAAAACGCGGGATTTCGTTTGCCGGCGATTAAACTGCTTTTATTCAGCGTCTCATCAAAAATGAAAACACTCTTAAAAACTACAAGTCTCGTGCGTTTTAGTGGTGAAAAAGTGATTTAAAAAATCGTTCGGGAATTGAGTTTACTCCCTGGGTACTTTCTTTGTATACTTTTGACTATACGGGCCAAGCCCGGGATTTACGGGAAATCGCGGGTTTTCGTTTGCCGGCGATTAAACTTCTTTTATTCAGCGTCTCATCAAAAATGAAAACATTTTTGAAAACCACAAGTCTCATGCGTTTTAGTGGTGAAAAAATAATTTAAAAAATCGTTCGGGAAATGAGTTTACTCCCTGGGTACTTTCTTTGTATACTTTTGACTATACGGGCCGAGTCCGGGATTTAGGGAAATCGCAGGTTTTCGTTTGCCGGCGATTAAACTGCTTTTTATCAGCGTCTCATCAAAAATGAAAACATTTTTGAAAACTACAAGCCTCATGCGTTTTAGTGGTGAAATAATAATTTAAAAAATCGTTTGGGAAATGAGTTTAATCCCTGGGTACTTTCTTTGTATACTTTTGACTATACGGGCCGGGTCCAGGATTTACAGGAAATCGCAGGTTTTCGTTTGCCGGCGATTAAACTTCTTTTATTCAGCGTCTCATCAAAAATGAAAACATTTTTAAAAACCACAGGTCTCATGCGTTTTAGTGGTGAAAAAGTGATTTAAAAAATCGTTCGGGAAATGAGTTTACTCCCTGGGTACTTTCTTTGTATACTTTTGACTATACGGGCCAAGCCCGGGATTTATGGGAAATCACGGGTTTTTGTTTGCCGGCGATTAAACTACATTTATTCAGCGTCTCATCATAAATGAAAACATTGTTGAAAACTACAAGTCTCATGCGTTTTAGTGGTGAAAAAATAATTTAAAAAATCGTTTGGGAAATGAGTTTACTCCCAGGGTACTTTCTTTGTATACTTTTGACTATACGGGCCAAGCCGGGATTTACGGGAAATCGCGGGTTTTCGTTTGCCGGCGATTAAACTTCTTTTATTGAGCGTCTCATCAAAAATAAAAACATTTTTGAAAACTACAAGTCTCATGCGTTTTAGTGGTGAAAAAATAATTTAAAAAATCGTTCGGGAAATGAGTTTACTCCGTGGGTACTTTCTTTGTATACTTTTCACTATACGATTAAAGTTCCTTTATTCAGCGTCTCATCAAAAATGAAAACATTTTTGAAAACTACAAGTCTCATGCGTTTTAGTGGTGAAAAAAAAATTTAAAAAATCGTTCGGGAAATGAGTTTACACCCTGGGTACTTTCTTTGTATATATTCGACTATACGGGCCAATCCCCGGATTTACGGGAAGTCGCGGGTTTTTGTTTGCCGGCGATTAAACTGCTTTTATTCAGCGTCTCATCAAAAATGAAAACATTCTTAAAAACTACAAGTCTCATGCGTTTTAGTGGTGAAAAAGTGATTTAAAAAATCGTTCGGGAATTGAGTTTACTCCCTGGGTACTTTCTTTGTATACTTTTGACTATACGGGCCCAGCCCGTGATTTACGGGAAATCGCGGGTTTTCGTTTGCCGGCGATTAAACTTCTTTTATTCAGCGTCTCATCAAAAATGAAAACATTTTTGAAAACCACAAGTCTCATGCGTTTTAGTGGTGACAAAATAATTTAAAAAATCGTTCGGGAAATGAGTTTACTCCCTGGGTACTTTCTTTGTATACTTTTGACTATACGGGCCAAGCCGGGATTTACGGGAAATCGAGGGTTTTCGTTTGCCTGCGATTAAACTTCTTTTATTCAGCGTCTCATCAAAAATGAAAACATTTTTAAAAACTACAAGTCTTATGCGTTTTAGTGGTGAAAAAATAATTTAAAAAATCGTTCTTGAAATGAGTTTACTCCCTGGGTACTTTCTTTGTATACTTTTGACTATACGGGCCGAGTTTGGGATTTAGGGAAATCGCAGGTTTTCGTTTGCCGGCGATTAAACTGCTTTTTTTCAGCGTCTCATCAAAAATGAAAACATTTTTGAAAACTACAAGTCTCATGCGTTTTAGTGGTGAAAAAATAATTTAAAAAATCGTTCGGGAAATGAGTTTACTCCCTGGGTACTTTCTTTGTATACTTTTCACTATACGGGCAAAGCCGGGATTTACGGGAAATCGCGGGTTTTCGTTTGCCAGCGATTAAACTTCTTTTATTCAGCGTCTCATCAAAAATGAAAACATTTTTAAAAACTACAAGTCTTATGCGTTTTAGTGGTGAAAAAATAATTTAAAAAATCGTTCTGGAAATGAGTTTACTCACAGGGTACTTTCTTTGTATACATTTGACTATACGGGCCAAGCCCGGGATTTACGGGAAATCGCGGGTTTTCGTTTGCCGGCGATTAAACCTCTTTCATTAAGCGTCTCATCAAAAATGAAAACATTTTTGAAAACTACAAGTCTCATGCGTTTTAGTGGTGAAAAAGTGATTTAAAAAATCGCTCGGGAAATGAGTTTACTCCCTGGGTACTTTCTTTGTATACTTTTGACTATACGGGCCGAGTCCGGGATTTACGGGAAATCGCGGATTTTCGTTTGCCGGCGATTAAACTTCTTTTATTCAGCATCCCATCAAATATGAAAATATTTTTGAAAACTACAAGTTTCATGCGTTTAGTGGTAAAAAAATAATATAAAAAATCGTTTGGGAAATGAGTTTACTCCCAGGGTACTTTCTTTGTATACTTTTGACTATACGGGCCAAGCCGGGATTTACGGGAAATCGCGGGTTTTCGTTTGCCGGCGATTAAACTTCTTTTATTCAGCGTCTCATCAAAAATGAAAACATTTTTGAAAACTACAAGTCTCATGCGTTTTAGTGGTGAAAAAATAATTTAAAAAATCGTTCGGGAAATGAGTTTACTCCCTAGGTACTTTCTTTGTATACTTTTCACTATACGATTAAAGTTCCTTTATTCAGCGTCTCATCAAAAATGAAAACATTTTTGAAAACTACAAGTCTCATGCGTTTTAGTGGTGAAAAAAAAATTTAAAAAATCGTTCGGGAAATGAGTTTACACCCTGGGTACTTTCTTTGTATATATTCGACTATACGGGCCAAGCCCCGGATTTACGGGAAAACGCGGGATTTCGTTTGCCGGCGATTAAACTGCTTTTATTCAGCGTCTCATCAAAAATGAAAACATTCTTAAAAACTACAAGTCTCATGCGTTTTAGTGGTGAAAAAGTGATTTAAAAAATCGTTCGGGAATTGAGTTTACTCCCTGGGTACTTTCTTTGTATACTTTTGACTATACGGGCCCAGCCCGGGATTTACGGGAAATCGCGGTTTTCGTTTGCCGGCGATTAAACTTCTTTTATTCAGCGTCTCATCAAAAATGAAAACATTTTTGAAAACCACAAGTCTCATGCGTTTTAGTGGTGAAAAAATAATTTAAAAAATCGTTCGGGAAATGAGTTTACTCCCTGGGTACTTTCTTTGTATACTTTTGACTATACGGGCCAAGCCGGGATTTACGGGAAATCGCGGGTTTTCGTTTGCCTGCGATTAAACTTCTTTTATTCAGCGTCTCATCAAAAATGAAAACATTTTTAAAAACTACAAGTCTTATGCGTTTTAGTGGTGAAAAAATAATTTAAAAAATCGTTCTTGAAATGAGTTTACTCCCTGGGTACTTTCTTTGTATACTTTTGACTATACGGGCCGAGTTCCGGATTTAGGGAAATCGCAGGTTTTCGTTTGCCGGCGATTAAACTGCTTTTTTTCAGCGTCTCATCAAAAATGAAAACATTTTTGAAAACTACAAGTCTCATGCGTTTTAGTGGTGAAAAAATAATTTGAAAAATCGTTCGGGAAATGAGTTTACTCCCTGGGTACTTTCTTTGTATACTTTTCACTATACGGGCCAAGCCGGGATTTACGGGAAATCGCGGGTTTTCGTTTGCCAGCGATTAAACTTCTTTTATTCAGCGTCTCATCAAAAATGAAAACATTTTTAAAAACTACAAGTCTTATGCGTTTTAGTGGTGAAAAAATAATTTTGAAAAATCGTTCTGGAAATGAGTTTACTCACAGGGTACTTTCTTTGTATACATTCGACTATACGGGCCAAGCCCGGGATTTACGGGAAATCGCGGGTTTTCGTTTTCCGGCGATTAAACCTCTTTCATTAAGCGTCTCATCAAAAATGAAAACATTTTTGAAAACTACAAGTCTCATGCGTTTTAGTGGTGAAAAAAAAATTTAAAAAATCGTTTGCGAAATGAGTTTACTCCCTGGGTACTTTCTTTGTATACATTCGACTATACGGGCCAAGCCCCGGATTTACGGGAAAATGCGGGATTTCGTTTGCCGGCGATTAAACCTCTTTCATTAAGCGTCTCATCAAAAATGAAAACATTTTTGAAAACTACAAGTCTCATGCGTTTTAGTGGTGAAAAAATAATTTAAAAAATCGTTCGGGAAATGAGTTTACTCCCTGGGTACTTTCTTTGTATACTTTTCACTATACGGGCCAAGCCGGGATTTACGGGAAATCGCGGGTTTTCGTTTGGCGGCGATTAAACTTCTTTTATTCAGCGTCTCATCAAAAATGAAAACATTTTTGAAAACTACAAGTCTCATGCGTTTTAGTGGTGAAAAAATAATTTAAAAAATCGTTTGGGAAATGAGTTTACTCCCTGGGTACTTTCTTTGTATACTTTTGACTATACGGGCTGAGTCCAGGATTTACAGGAAATCGCAGGTTTTCGTTTGCCGGCGATTAAACTTCTTTTATTCAGCGTCTCATCAAAAATGAAAATATTTTTAAAAACTACAGGTCTCATGCGTTTTAGAGGTGAAAAAGTGATTTAAAAAATCGTTCGGGAAATGAGTTTACTCCCTGGGTACTTTCTTTGTATACTTTTGACTATACGGGCCAAGCCCGGGATTTATGGGAAATCGCGGGTTTTCGTTTGCCGGCGATTAAACTACATTTATTCAGCGTCTCATCATAAATGAAAACATTGTTCAAAACTACAAGTCTCATGCGTTTTAGTGGTGAAAAAATAATTTAAAAAATCGTTTGGGAAATGAGTTTACTCCCAGTGTACTTTCTTTGTATACTTTTGACTATACGGGCCAAGCCGGGATTTACGGGAAATCGCGGGTTTTCGTTTGCCGGCGATTAAACTTCTTTTATTCAGCGTCTCATCAAAAATGAAAACATTTTTGAAAACTACAAGTCTCATGCGTTTTAGTGGTGAAAAAATAATTTAAAAAATCGTTCTGGAAATGAGTTTACTCCCTGGGTACTTTCTTTGTATACTTTTGACTATACGGGCCGAGTCCGGGATTTACGGGAAATCGCAGGTTTTCGTTTGCCGGCGATTAAACTGCTTTTATTCAGCGTCTCATCAAAAATGAAAACATTTTTAAAAACTACAAGTCTTATGCGTTTTAGTGGTGAAAAAATAATTTAAAAAATCGTTCTTGAAATGAGTTTACTCCCTGGGTACTTTCTTTGTATACTTTTGACTATACGGGCCGAGTTCCGGATTTAGGGAAATCGCAGGTTTTCGTTTGCCGGCGATTAAACTGCTTTTTTTCAGCGTCTCATCAAAAATGAAAACATTTTTGAAAACTACAAGTCTCATGCGTTTTAGTGGTGAAAAAATAATTTGAAAAATCGTTCGGGAAATGAGTTTACTCCCTGGGTACTTTCTTTGTATACTTTTCACTATACGGGCCAAGCCGGGATTTACGGGAAATCGCGGGTTTTCGTTTGCCAGCGATTAAACTTCTTTTATTCAGCGTCTCATCAAAAATGAAAACATTTTTAAAAACTACAAGTCTTATGCGTTTTAGTGGTGAAAAAATAATTTTGAAAAATCGTTCTGGAAATGAGTTTACTCACAGGGTACTTTCTTTGTATACATTCGACTATACGGGCCAAGCCCGGGATTTACGGGAAATCGCGGGTTTTCGTTTTCCGGCGATTAAACCTCTTTCATTAAGCGTCTCATCAAAAATGAAAACATTTTTGAAAACTACAAGTCTCATGCGTTTTAGTGGTGAAAAAAAAATTTAAAAAATCGTTTGCGAAATGAGTTTACTCCCTGGGTACTTTCTTTGTATACATTCGACTATACGGGCCAAGCCCCGGATTTACGGGAAAACGCGGGATTTCGTTTGCCGGCGATTAAACCTCTTTCATTAAGCGTCTCATCAAAAATGAAAACATTTTTGAAAACTACAAGTCTCATGCGTTTTAGTGGTGAAAAAATAATTTAAAAAATCGTTTGGGAAATGAGTTTACTCCCTGGGTACTTTCTTTGTATACTTTTGACTATACGGGCCGAGTCCAGGATTTACAGGAAATCGCAGGTTTTCGTTTGCCGGCGATTAAACTTCTTTTATTCAGCGTCTCATCAAAAATGAAAATATTTTTAAAAACTACATGTCTCATGCGTTTTAGTGGTGAAAAAGTGATTTAAAAAATCGTTCGGGAAATGAGTTTACTCCCTGGGTACTTTCTTTGTATACTTTTGACTATACGGGCCAAGCCCGGGATTTATGGGAAATCGCGGGTTTTCGTTTGCCGGCGATTAAACTACATTTATTCAGCGTCTCATCATAAATGAAAACATTGTTCAAAACTACAAGTCTCATGCGTTTTAGTGGTGAAAAAATAATTTAAAAAATCGTTTGGGAAATGAGTTTACTCCCAGTGTACTTTCCTTGTATACTTTTGACTATACGGGCCAAGCCGGGATTTACGGGAAATCGCGGGTTTTCGTTTGCCGGCGATTAAACTTCTTTTATTCAGCGTCTCATCAAAAATGAAAACATTTTTGAAAACTACAAGTCTCATGCGTTTTAGTGGTGAAAAAATAATTTAAAAAATCGTTCTGGAAATGAGTTTACTCCCTGGGTACTTTCTTTGTATACTTTTGACTATACGGGCCGAGTCCGGGATTTACGGGAAATCGCAGGTTTTCGTTTGCCGGCGATTAAACTGCTTTTATTCAGCGTCTCATCAAAAATGAAAACATTTTTAAAAACTACAAGTCTTATGCGTTTTAGTGGTGAAAAAATAATTTAAAAAATCGTTCTGGAAATGAGTTTACTCCCTGGGTACTTTCTTTGTATACTTTTGACTATACGGGCCAAGTCCGGGATTTAGGGAAATCGCAGGTTTTCGTTTGCCGGCGATTAAACTGCTTTTTATCAGCGTCTCATCAAAATTGAAAACATTTTTGAAAACTACAATTCTCATGCGTTTTAGTGGTGAAAAAATAATTTAAAAAATCGTTCGGGAAATGAGTTTACTTCCTGGGTACTTTCTTTGTATACTTTTGACTATACGGGTCAAGCCGGGATTTACGGGAAATCGCGGGTTTTAGTTTGGCGGCGATTAAACTTCTTTTATTCAGCGTCTCATCAAAAATGAAAACATTTTTAAAAACTACAGGTCTCATGCGTTTTAGTGGTGAAAAAGTGATTTAAAAAATCGTTCGGGAAACGAGTTTACTCCCTGGGTACTTTCTTTGTATACTTTTGACTATACGGGCCAAGCCGGGATTTACGGGATATCGCGGGTTTTCGTTTGCCGGCGATTAAACTTCTTTTATTCAGCGTCTCATCAAAGATGAAAACATTTTTGAAAACTACAAGTCTCATGCGTTTTAGTGGTGAAAAAATAATTTAAAAAATCGTTCGGGAAATGAGTTTACACCCTGGGTACTTTCTTTGTATACTTTTCACTATACGATTAAAGTTCCTTTATTCAGCGTCTCATCAAAAATGAAAACATTTTTGAAAACTACAAGTCTCATGCGTTTTAGTGGTGAAAAAAAAATTTAAAAAATCGTTCGGGAAATGAGTTTACACCCTGGGTACTTTCTTTGTATATATTCGACTATACGGGCCAAGACCCGGATTTACGGGAAAACGCGGGATTTCGTTTGCCGGCGATTAAACTGCTTTTATTCAGCGTCTCATCAAAAATGAAAACACTCTTAAAAACTACAAGTCTCGTGCGTTTTAGTGGTGAAAAAGTGATTTAAAAAATCGTTCGGGAATTGAGTTTACTCCCTGGGTACTTTCTTTGTATACTTTTGACTATACGGGCCCAGCCCGGGATTTACGGGAAATCGCGGGTTTTCGTTTGCCGGCGATTAAACTTCTTTTATTCAGCGTCTCATCAAAAATGAAAACATTTTTGAAAACCACAAGTCTCATGCGTTTTAGTGGTGAAAAAATAATTTAAAAAATCGTTCGGGAAATGAGTTTACTCCCTGGGTACTTTCTTTGTATACTTTTGACTATACGGGCCAAGCCGGGATTTACGGGAAATCGCGGGTTTTCGTTTGCCTGCGATTAAACTTCTTTTATTCAGCGTCTCATCAAAAATGAAAACATTTTTAAAAACTACAAGTCTTATGCGTTTTAGTGGTGAAAAAATAATTTAAAAAATCGTTCTTGAAATGAGTTTACTCCCTGGGTACTTTCTTTGTATACTTTTGACTATACGGGCCGAGTCCGGGATTTAGGGAAATCGCAGGTTCTCGTTTGCCGGCGATTAAACTGCTTTTTATCAGCGTCTCATCAAAAATGAAAACATTTTTGAAAACTACAATTCTCATGCGTTTTAGTGGTGAAAAAATAATTTAAAAAATCGTTCGGGAAATGAGTTTACTTCCTGGGTACTTTCTTTGTATACTTTTGACTATACGGGCCAAGCCGGGATTTACGGGAAATCGCGGGTTTTAGTTTGGCGGCGATTAAACTTCTTTTATTCAGCGTCTCATCAAAAATGAAAACATTCTTGAAAACTACAAGCCTCATGCGTTTTAGTGGTGAAATAATAATTTAAAAAATCGTTTGGGAAATGAGTTTAATCCCTGGGTACTTTCTTTGTATACTTTTGACTATACGGGCCGGGTCCAGGATTTACAGGAAATCGCAGGTTTTCGTTTGCCGGCGATTAAACTTCTTTTATTCAGCGTCTCATCAAAAATGAAAACATTTTTAAAAACTACAAGTCTCATGCGTTTTAGTGGTGAAAAAGTGATTTAAAAAATCGTTCGGGAAATGAGTTTACTCCCTGGGTACTTTCTTTGTATACTTTTGACTATACGGGCCGAGCCCGGGATTTATGGGAAATCACGGGTTTTCGTTTGCCGGCGATTAAACTACATTTATTCAGCGTCTCATCATAAATGAAAACATTGTTGAAAACTACAAGTCTCATGCGTTTTAGTGGTGAAAAAATAATTTAAAAAATCGTTTGGGAAATGAGTTTACTCCCAGGGTACTTTCTTTGTATACTTTTGACTATACGGGCCAAGCCGGGATTTACGGGAAATCGCGGGTTTTCGTTTGCCGGCGATTAAACTTCTTTTATTCAGCGTCTCATCAAAAATGAAAACATTTTTGAAAACTACAAGTCTCATGCGTTTTAGTGGTGAAAAAATAATTTAAAAAATCGTTCGGGAAATGAGTTTACTCCGTGGGTACTTTCTTTGTATACTTTTCACTATACGATTAAAGTTCCTTTATTCAGCGTCTCATCAAAAATGAAAACATTTTTGAAAACTACAAGTCTCATGCGTTTTAGTGGTGAAAAAAAAATTTAAAAAATCGTTCGGGAAATGAGTTTACACCCTGGGTACTTTCTTTGTATATATTCGACTATACGGGCCAAGACACGGATTTACGGGAAAACGCGGGATTTCGTTTGCCGGCGATTAAACTGCTTTTATTCAGCGTCTCATCAAAAATGAAAACATTCTTAAAAACTACAAGTCTCATGCGTTTTAGTGGTGAAAAAGTGATTTAAAAAATCGTTCGGGAATTGAGTTTACTCCCTGGGTACTTTCTTTGTATACTTTTGACTATACGGGCCCAGCCCGTGATTTACGGGAAATCGCGGGTTTTCGTTTGCCGGCGATTAAACTTCTTTTATTCAGCGTCTCATCAAAAATGAAAACATTGTTGAAAACTACAAGTCTCATGCGTTTTAGTGGTGAAAAAATAATTTAAAAAATCGTTTGGGAAATGAGTTTACTCCCAGGGTACTTTCTTTGTATACTTTTGACTATACGGGCCAAGCCGGGATTTACGGGAAATCGCGGGTTTTCGTTTGCCGGCGATTAAACTTCTTTTATTCAGCGTCTCATCAAAAATGAAAACATTTTTAAAAACTACAAGTCTCATGCGTTTTAGTGGTGAAAAAATAATTTAAAAAATCGTTCGGGAAATGAGTTTACTCCGTGGGTACTTTCTTTGTATACTTTTCACTATACGATTAAAGTTCCTTTATTCAGCGTCTCATCAAAAATGAAAACATTTTTGAAAACTACAAGTCTCATGCGTTTTAGTGGTGAAAAAAAAATTTAAAAAATCGTTCGGGAAATGAGTTTACACCCTGGGTACTTTCTTTGTATATATTCGACTATACGGGCCAAGCCCCGGATTTACGGGAAAACGCGGGATTTCGTTTGCCGGCGATTAAACTGCTTTTATTCAGCGTCTCATCAAAAATGAAAACATTCTTAAAAACTACAAGTCTCATGCGTTTTAGTGGTGAAAAAGTAATTTAAAAAATCGTTCGGGAATTGAGTTTACTCCCTGGGTACTTTCTTTGTATACTTTTGACTATACGGGCCCAGCCCGTGATTTACGGGAAATCGCGGGTTTTCGTTTGCCGGCGATTAAACTTCTTTTATTCAGCGTCTCATCAAAAATGAAAACATTTTTGAAAACCACAAGTCTCATGCGTTTTAGTGGTGACAAAATAATTTAAAAAATCGTTCGGGAAATGAGTTTACTCCCTGCGTACTTTCTTTGTATACTTTTGACTATACGGGCCAAGCCAGGATTTACGGGAAATCGCGGGTTTTCGTTTGCCTGCGATTAAACTTCTTTTATTCAGCGTCTCATCAAAAATGAAAACATTTTTAAAAACTACAAGTCTTATGCGTTTTAACGGTGAAAAAATAATTTAAAAAATCGTTCTTGAAATGAGTTTACTCCCTGGGTACTTTCTTTGTATACTTTTGACTATACGGGCCGAGTTCGGGATTTAGGGAAATCGCAGGTTTTCGTTTGCCGGCGATTAAACTGCTTTTTTTCAGCGTCTCATCAAAAATGAAAACATTTTTGAAAACTACAAGTCTCATGCGTTTTAGTGGTGAAAAAATAATTTAAAAAATCGTTCGGGAAATGAGTTTACTCCCTGGGTACTTTCTTTGTATACTTTTCACTATACGGGCAAAGCCGGGATTTACGGGAAATCGCGGGTTTTCGTTTGCCAGCGATTAAACTTCTTTTATTCAGCGTCTCATCAAAAATGAAAACATTTTTAAAAACTACAAGTCTTATGCGTTTTAGTGGTGAAAAAATAATTTAAAAAATCGTTCTGGAAATGAGTTTACTCACAGGGTACTTTCTTTGTATACATTCGACTATACGGGCCAAGCCCGGGATTTACGGGAAATCGCGGGTTTTCGTTTGCCGGCGATTAAACCTCTTTCATTAAGCGTCTCATCAAAAATGAAAACATTTTTGAAAACTACAAGTCTCATGCGTTTTAGTGGTGAAAAAGTGATTTAAAAAATCGTTCGGGAAATGAGTTTACTCCCTGGGTACTTTCTTTGTATACTTTTGACTATACGGGCCGAGTCCGGGATTTACGGGAAATCGCGGATTTTCGTTTGCCGGCGATTAAACTTCTTTTATTCAGCATCCCATCAAATATGAAAATATTTTTGAAAACTACAAGTTTCATGCGTTTAGTGGTAAAAAAATAATATAAAAAATCGTTTGGGAAATGAGTTTACTCCCAGGGTACTTTCTTTGTATACTTTTGACTATACGGGCCAAGCCGGGATTTACGAGAAATCGCGGGTTTTCGTTTGCCGGCGATTAAACTTCTTTTATTCAGCGTCTCATCAAAAATGAAAACACTTTTGAAAACTACAAGTCTCATGCGTTTTAGTGGTGAAAAAATAATTTAAAAAATCGTTCGGGAAATGAGTTTACTCCCTGGGTACTTTCTTTGTATACTTTTCACTATACGATTAAAGTTCCTTTATTCAGCGTCTCATCAAAAATGAAAACATTTTTGAAAACTACAAGTCTCATGCGTTTTAGTGGTGAAAAAAAAATTTAAAAAATCGTTCGGGAAATGAGTTTACACCCTGGGTACTTTCTTTGTATATATTCGACTATACGGGCCAAGCCCCGGATTTACGGGAAAACGCGGGATTTCGTTTGCCGGCGATTAAACTGCTTTTATTCAGCGTCTCATCAAAAATGAAAACATTCTTAAAAACTACAAGTCTCATGCGTTTTAGTGGTGAAAAAGTGATTTAAAAAATCGTTCGGGAATTGAGTTTACTCCCTGGGTACTTTCTTTGTATACTTTTGACTATACGGGCCCAGCCCGGGATTTACGGGAAATCGCGGGTTTTCGTTTGCCGGCGATTAAACTTCTTTTATTCAGCGTCTCATCAAAAATGAAAACATTTTTGAAAACCACAAGTCTCATGCGTTTTAGTGGTGAAAAAATAATTTAAAAAATCGTTCGGGAAATGAGTTTACTCCCTGGGTACTTTCTTTGTATACTTTTGACTATACGGGCCAAGCCGGGATTTACGGGAAATCGCGGGTTTTCGTTTGCCTGCGATTAAACTTCTTTTATTCAGCGTCTCATCAAAAATGAAAACATTTTTAAAAACTACAAGTCTCATGCGTTTTAGTGGTGAAAAAATAATTTAAAAAATCGTTCGGGAAATGAGTTTACTCCCTGGGTACTTTCTTTGTATACTTTTCACTATACGAATAAAGTTCCTTTATTCAGCGTCTCATCAAAAATGAAAACATTTTTGAAAACTACAAGTCTCATGCGTTTTAGTGGTGAAAAAAAAATTTAAAAAATTGTTCGGGAAATGAGTTTACACCCTGGGTACTTTCTTTGTATATATTCGACTATACGGGCCAAGCCCCGGATTTTCGGGAAAACGCGGGATTTCGTTTGCCGGCGATTAAACTGCTTTTATTCAGCGTCTCATCAAAAATGAAAACATTCTTAAAAACTACAAGTCTCATGCGTTTTAGTGGTGAAAAAGTGATTTAAAAAATCGTTCGGGAATTGAGTTTACTCCCTGGGTACTTTCTTTGTATACTTTTGACTATACGGGCCCAGCCCGGGATTTACGGGAAATCGCGGGTTTTCGTTTGCCGGCGATTAAACTTCTTTTATTCAGCGTCTCATCAAAAATGAAAACATTTTTGAAAACCACAAGTCTCATGCGTTTTAGTGGTGAAAAAATAATTTAAAAAATCGTTCGGGAAATGAGTTTACTCCCTGGGTACTTTCTTTGTATACTTTTGACTATACGGGCCAAGCCGGGATTTACGGGAAATCGCGGGTTTTCGTTTGCCTGCGATTAAACTTCTTTTATTCAGCGTCTCATCAAAAATGAAAACATTTTTAAAAACTAGAAGTCTTATGCGTTTTAGTGGTGAAAAAATAATTTAAAAAATCGTTCTTGAAATGAGTTTACTCCCTGGGTACTTTCTTTGTATACTTTTGACTATACGGGCCGAGTTCGGGATTTAGGGAAATCGCAGGTTTTCGTTTGCCGGCGATTAAACTGCTTTTTTTCAGCGTCTCATCAAAAATGAAAACATTTTTGAAAACTACAAGTCTCATGCGTTTTAGTGGTGAAAAAGTGATTTAAAAAATCGTTCGGGAATTGAGTTTACTCCGTGGGTACTTTCTTTGTATACTTTTGACTATACGGGCCCAGCCCGTGATTTACGGGAAATCGCGGGTTTTCGTTTGCCGGCGATTAAACTTCTTTTATTCAGCGTCTCATCAAAAATGAAAACATTTTTGAAAACCACAAGTCTCATGCGTTTTAGTGGTGACAAAATAATTTAAAAAATCGTTCGGGAAATGAGTTTACTCCCTGCGTACTTTCTTTGTATACTTTTGACTATACGGGCCAAGCCGGGATTTACGGGAAATCGCGGGTTTTCGTTTGCCTGCGATTAAACTTCTTTTATTCAGCGTCTCATCAAAAATGAAAACATTTTTAAAAACTACAAGTCTTATGCGTTTTAACGGTGAAAAAATAATTTAAAAAATCGTTCTTGAAATGAGTTTACTCCCTGGGTACTTTCTTTGTATACTTTTGACTATACGGGCCGAGTTCGGGATTTAGGGAAATCGCAGGTTTTCGTTTGCCGGCGATTAAACTGCTTTTTTTCAGCGTCTCATCAAAAATGAAAACATTTTTGAAAACTACAAGTCTCATGCGTTTTAGTGGTGAAAAAATAATTTAAAAAATCGTTCGGGAAATGAGTTTACTCCCTGGGTACTTTCTTTGTATACTTTTCACTATACGGGCAAAGCCGGGATTTACGGGAAATCGCGGGTTTTCGGTTGCCAGCGATTAAACTTCTTTTATTCAGCGTCTCATCAAAAATGAAAACATTTTTAAAAACTACAAGTCTTATGCGTTTTAGTGGTGAAAAAATAATTTAAAAAATCGTTCTGGAAATGAGTTTACTCACAGGGTACTTTCTTTGTATACATTCGACTATACGGGCCAAGCCCGGGATTTACAGGAAATCGCGGGTTTTCGTTTGCCGGCGATTAAACCTCTTTCATTAAGCGTCTCATCAAAAATGAAAACATTTTTGAAAACTACAAGTCTCATGCGTTTTAGTGGTGAAAAAGTGATTTAAAAAATCGTTCGGGAAATGAGTTTACTCCCTGGGTACTTTCTTTGTATACTTTTGACTATACGGGCCGAGTCCGGGATTTACGGGAAATCGCGGATTTTCGTTTGCCGGCGATTAAACTTCTTTTATTCAGCATCCCATCAAATATGAAAATATTTTTGAAAACTACAAGTTTCATGCGTTTAGTGGTAAAAAAATAATATAAAAAATCGTTTGGGAAATGAGTTTACTCCCAGGGTACTTTCTTTGTATACTTTTGACTATACGGGCCAAGCCGGGATTTACGAGAAATCGCGGGTTTTCGTTTGCCGGCGATTAAACTTCTTTTATTCAGCGTCTCATCAAAAATGAAAACATTTTTGAAAACTACAAGTCTCATGCGTTTTAGTGGTGAAAAAATAATTTAAAAAATCGTTCGGGAAATGAGTTTACTCCCTGGGTACTTTCTTTGTATACTTTTCACTATACGATTAAAGTTCCTTTATTCAGCGTCTCATCAAAAATGAAAACATTTTTGAAAACTACAAGTCTCATGCGTTTTAGTGGTGAAAAAAAAATTTAAAAAATCGTTCGGGAAATGAGTTTACTCCCTGGGTACTTTCTTTGTATATATTCGACTATACGGGCCAAGCCCCGGATTTACGGGAAAACGCGGGATTTCGTTTGCCGGCGATTAAACTGCTTTTATTCAGCGTCTCATCAAAAATGAAAACATTCTTAAAAACTACAAGTCTCATGCGTTTTAGTGGTGAAAAAGTGATTTAAAAAATCGTTCGGGAATTGAGTTTACTCCCTGGGTACTTTCTTTGTATACTTTTGACTATACGGGCCCAGCCCGGGATTTACGGGAAATCGCGGGTTTTCGTTTGCCGGCGATTAAACTTCTTTTATTCAGCGTCTCATCAAAAATGAAAACATTTTTGAAAACCACAAGTCTCATGCGTTTTAGTGGTGAAAAAATAATTTAAAAAATCGTTCGGGAAATGAGTTTACTCCCTGGGTACTTTCTTTGTATACTTTTGACTATACGGGCCAAGCCGGGATTTACGGGAAATCGCGGGTTTTCGTTTGCCTGCGATTAAACTTCTTTTATTCAACGTCTCATCAAAAATGAAAACATTTTTAAAAACTACAAGTCTCATGCGTTTTAGTGGTGAAAAAATAATTTAAAAAATCGTTCGGGAAATGAGTTTACTCCCTGGGTACTTTCTTTGTATACTTTTCACTATACGATTAAAGTTCCTTTATTCAGCGTCTCATCAAAAATGAAAACATTTTTGAAAACTACAAGTCTCATGCGTTTTAGTGGTGAAAAAAAAATTTAAAAAATCGTTCGGGAAATGAGTTTACACCCTGGGTACTTTCTTTGTATATATTCGACTATACGGGCCAAGCCCCGGATTTACGGGAAAACGCGGGATTTCGTTTGCCGGCGATTAAACTGCTTTTATTCAGCGTCTCATTAAAAATGAAAACATTCTTAAAAACTACAAGTCTCATGCGTTTTAGTGGTGAAAAAGTGATTTAAAAAATCGTTCGGGAATTGAGTTTACTCCCTGGGTACTTTCTTTGTATACTTTTGACTATACGGGCCCAGCCCGGGATTTACGGGAAATCGCGGGTTTTCGTTTGCCGGCGATTAAACTTCTTTTATTCAGCGTCTCATCAAAAATGAAAACATTTTTGAAAACCACAAGTCTCATGCGTTTTAGTGGTGAAAAAATAATTTAAAAAATCGTTCGGGAAATGAGTTTACTCCCTGGGTACTTTCTTTGTATACTTTTGACTATACGGGCCAAGCCGGGATTTACGGGAAATCGCGGGTTTTCGTTTGCCTGCGATTAAACTTCTTTTATTCAGCGTCTCATCAAAAATGAAAACATTTTCAAAAACTACAAGTCTTATGCGTTTTAGTGGTGAAAAAATAATTTAAAAAATCGTTCTTGAAATGAGTTTACTCACAGGGTACTTTCTTTGTATACATTCGACTATACGGGCCAAGCCCGGGATTTACAGGAAATCGCGGGTTTTCGTTTGCCGGCGATTAAACCTCTTTCATTAAGCGTCTCATCAAAAATGAAAACATTTTTGAAAACTACAAGTCTCATGCGTTTTAGTGGTGAAAAAGTGATTTAAAAAATCGTTCGGGAAATGAGTTTACTCCCTGGGTACTTTCTTTGTATACTTTTGACTATACGGGCCGAGTCCGGGATTTACGGGAAATCGCGGATTTTCGTTTGCCGGCGATTAAACTTCTTTTATTCAGCATCCCATCAAATATGAAAATATTTTTGAAAACTACAAGTTTCATGCGTTTAGTGGTAAAAAAATAATATAAAAAATCGTTTGGGAAATGAGTTTACTCCCAGGGTACTTTCTTTGTATACTTTTGACTATACGGGCCAAGCCGGGATTTACGAGAAATCGCGGGTTTTCGTTTGCCGGCGATTAAACTTCTTTTATTCAGCGTCTCATCAAAAATGAAAACATTTTTGAAAACTACAAGTTTCATGCGTTTTAGTGGTGAAAAAATAATTTAAAAAATCGTTCGGGAAATGAGTTTACTCCCTGGGTACTTTCTTTGTATACTTTTCACTATACGATTAAAGTTCCTTTATTCAGCGTCTCATCAAAAATGAAAACATTTTTGAAAACTACAAGTCTCATGCGTTTTAGTGGTGAAAAAAAAATTTAAAAAATCGTTCGGGAAATGAGTTTACACCCTGGGTACTTTCTTTGTATATATTCGACTATACGGGCCAAGCCCCGGATTTACGGGAAAACGCGGGATTTCGTTTGCCGGCGATTAAACTGCTTTTATTCAGCGTCTCATCAAAAATGAAAACATTCTTAAAAACTACAAGTCTCATGCGTTTTAGTGGTGAAAAAGTGATTTAAAAAATCGTTCGGGAATTGAGTTTACTCCCTGGGTACTTTCTTTGTATACTTTTGACTATACGGGCCCAGCCCGGGATTTACGGGAAATCGCGGGTTTTCGTTTGCCGGCGATTAAACTTCTTTTATTCAGCGTCTCATCAAAAATGAAAACATTTTTGAAAACCACAAGTCTCATGCGTTTTAGTGGTGAAAAAATAATTTAAAAAATCGTTCGGGAAATGAGTTTACTCCCTGGGTACTTTCTTTGTATACTTTTGACTATACGGGCCAAGCCGGGATTTACGGGAAATCGCGGGTTTTCGTTTGCCTGCGATTAAACTTCTTTTATTCAACGTCTCATCAAAAATGAAAACATTTTTAAAAACTACAAGTCTCATGCGTTTTAGTGGTGAAAAAATAATTTAAAAAATCGTTCGGGAAATGAGTTTACTCCCTGGGTACTTTCTTTGTATACTTTTCACTATACGATTAAAGTTCCTTTATTCAGCGTCTCATCAAAAATGAAAACATTTTTAAAAACTACAAGTCTCATGCGTTTTAGTGGTGAAAAAAAAATTTAAAAAATCGTTCGGGAAATGAGTTTACACCCTGGTTACTTTCTTTGTATATATTCGACTATACGGGCCAAGCCCCGGATTTACGGGAAAACGCAGGATTTCGTTTGCCGGCGATTAAACTGCTTTTATTCAGCGTCTCATCAAAAATGAAAACATTCTTATAAACTACAAGTCTCATGCGTTTTAGTGGTGAAAAAGTGATTTAAAAAATCGTTCGGGAATTGAGTTTACTCCCTGGGTACTTTCTTTGTATACTTTTGACTATACGGGCCCAGCCCGGGATTTACGGGAAATCGCGGGTTTTCGTTTGCCGGCGATTAAACTTCTTTTATTCAGCGTCTCATCAAAAATGAAAACATTTTTGAAAACCACAAGTCTCATGCGTTTTAGTGGTGAAAAAATAATTTAAAAAATCGTTCGGGAAATGAGTTTACTCCCTGGGTACTTTCTTTGTATACTTTTGACTATACGGGCCAAGCCGGGATTTACGGGAAATCGCGGGTTTTCGTTTGCCTGCGATTAAACTTCTTTTATTCAGCGTCTCATCAAAAATGAAAACATTTTTAAAAACTACAAGTCTTATGCGTTTTAGTGGTGAAAAAATAATTTAAAAAATCGTTCTTGAAATGAGTTTACTCCCTGGGTACTTTCTTTGTATACTTTTGACTATACGGGCCGAGTTCGGGATTTAGGGAAATCGCAGGTTTTCGTTTGCCGGCGATTAAACTGCTTTTTTTCAGCGTCTCATCAAAAATGAAAACATTTTTGAAAACTACAAGTCTCATGCGTTTTAGTGGTGAAAAAATAATTTGAAAAATCGTTCGGGAAATGAGTTTACTCCCTGGGTACTTTCTTTGTATACTTTTCACTATACGGGCCAAGCCGGGATTTACGGGAAATCGCGGGTTTTCGTTTGCCAGCGATTAAACTTCTTTTATTCAGCGTCTCATCAAAAATGAAAACATTTTTAAAAACTACAAGTCTTATGCGTTTTAGTGGTGAAAAAATAGTTTTGAAAAATCGTTCTGGAAATGAGTTTACTCACAGGGTACTTTCTTTGTATACATTCGACTATACGGGCCAAGCCCGGGATTTACGGGAAATCGCGGGTTTTCGTTTTCCGGCGATTAAACCTCTTTCATTAAGCGTCTCATCAAAAATGAAAACATTTTTGAAAACTACAAGTCTCATGCGTTTTAGTGGTGAAAAAGTGATTTAAAAAATCGTTCGGGAAATGAGTTTACTCACTGGGTACTTTCTTTGTATACTTTTGACTATACGGGCCGAGTCCGGGATTTACGGGAAATCGCGGATTTTCGTTTGCCGGCGATTAAACGTCTTTTATTCAGCATCCCATCAAATATGAAAATATTTTTAAAAACTACAAGTTTCATGCGTTTAGTGGTAAAAAAATAATATAAAAAATCGTTTGGGAAATGAGTTTACTCCCAGGGTACTTTCTTTGTATACTTTTGACTATACGGGCCAAGCCGGGATTTACGAGAAATCGCGGGTTTTCGTTTGCCGGCGATTAAACTTCTTTTATTCAGCGTCTCATCAAAAATGAAAACATTTTTGAAAACTACAAGTCTCATGCGTTTTAGTGGTGAAAAAATAATTTAAAAAATCGTTCGGGAAATGAGTTTACTCCCTGGGTACTTTCTTTGTATACTTTTGACTATACGGGCCAAGCTGGGATTTACGGGAAATCGCGGGTTTTCGTTTGCCTGCGATTAAACTTCTTTTATTCAGCGTCTCATCAAAAATGAAAACATTTTTAAAAACTACAAGTCTTATGCGTTTTAGTGGTGAAAAAATAATTTAAAAAATCGTTCTTGAAATGAGTTTACTCCCCGGGTACTTTCTTTGTATACTTTTGACTATACGGGCCGAGTTCGGGATTTAGGGAAATCGCAGGTTTTCGTTTGCCGGCGATTAAACTGCTTTTTTTCAGCGTCTCATCAAAAATGAAAACATTTTTGAAAACTACAAGTCTCATGCGTTTTAGTGGTGAAAAAATAATTTGAAAAATCGTTCGGGAAATGAGTTTACTCCCTGGGTACTTTCTTTGTATACTTTTCACTATACGGGCCAAGCCGGGATTTACGGGAAATCGCGGGTTTTCGTTTGCCAGCGATTAAACTTCTTTTATTCAGCGTCTCATCAAAAATGAAAACATTTTTAAAAACTACAAGTCTTATGCGTTTTAGTGGTGAAAAAATAGTTTTGAAAAATCGTTCTGGAAATGAGTTTACTCACAGGGTACTTTCTTTGTATACATTCGACTATACGGGCCAAGCCCGGGATTTACGGGAAATCGCGGGTTTTCGTTTTCCGGCGATTAAACCTCTTTCATTAAGCGTCTCATCAAAAATGAAAACATTTTTGAAAACTACAAGTCTCATGCGTTTTAGTGGTGAAAAAGTGATTTAAAAAATCGTTCGGGAAATGAGTTTACTCACTGGGTACTTTCTTTGTATACTTTTGACTATACGGGCCGAGTCCGGGATTTACGGGAAATCGCGGATTTTCGTTTGCCGGCGATTAAACGTCTTTTATTCAGCATCCCATCAAATATGAAAATATTTTTAAAAACTACAAGTTTCATGCGTTTAGTGGTAAAAAAATAATATAAAAAATCGTTTGGGAAATGAGTTTACTCCCAGGGTACTTTCTTTGTATACTTTTGACTATACGGGCCAAGCCGGGATTTACGAGAAATCGCGGGTTTTCGTTTGCCGGCGATTAAACTTCTTTTATTCAGCGTCTCATCAAAAATGAAAACATTTTTGAAAACTACAAGTCTCATGCGTTTTAGTGGTGAAAAAATAATTTAAAAAATCGTTCGGGAAATGAGTTTACTCCCTGGGTACTTTCTTTGTATACTTTTCACTATACGATTAAAGTTCCTTTATTCAGCGTCTCATCAAAAATGAAAACATTTTTGAAAACTACAAGTCTCATGCGTTTTAGTGGTGAAAAAAAAATTTAAAAAATCGTTCTGGAAATGAGTTTACACCCTGGGTACTTTCTTTGTATATATTCGACTATACGGGCCAAGCCCCGGATTTACGGGAAAACGCGGGATTTCGTTTGCCGGCGATTAAACTGCTTTTATTCAGCGTCTCATCAAAAATGAAAACATTCTTAAAAACTACAAGTCTCATGCGTTTTAGTGGTGAAAAAGTGATTTAAAAAATCGTTCGGGAATTGAGTTTACTCCCTGGGTACTTTCTTTGTATACTTTTGACTATACGGGCCCAGCCCGGGATTTACGGGAAATCGCGGGTTTTCGTTTGCCGGCGATTAAACTTCTTTTATTCAGCGTCTCATCAAAAATGAAAACATTTTTGAAAACCACAAGTCTCATGCGTTTTAGTGGTGAAAAAATAATTTAAAAAATCGTTCGGGAAATGAGTTTACTCCCTGAGTACTTTCTTTGTATACTTTTGACTATACGGGCCAAGCCGGGATTTACGGGAAATCGCGGGTTTTCGTTTGCCTGCGATTAAACTTCTTTTATTCAGCGTCTCATCAAAAATGAAAACATTTTTAAAAACTACAAGTCTTATGCGTTTTAGTGGTGAAAAAATAATTTAAAAAATCGTTCTTGAAATGAGTTTACTCCCTGGGTACTTTCTTTGTATACTTTTGACTATACGGGCCGAGTTCGGGATTTAGGGAAATCGCAGGTTTTCGTTTGCCGGCGATTAAACTGCTTTTTTTCAGCGTCTCATCAAAAATGAAAACATTTTTGAAAACTACAAGTCTCATGCGTTTTAGTGGTGAAAAAATAATTTGAAAAATCGTTCGGGAAATGAGTTTACTCCCTGGGTACTTTCTTTGTATACTTTTCACTATACGGGCCAAGCCGGGATTTACGGGAAATCGCGGGTTTTCGTTTGCCAGCGATTAAACTTCTTTTATTCAGCGTCTCATCAAAAATGAAAACATTTTTAAAAACTACAAGTCTTATGCGTTTTAGTGGTGAAAAAATAGTTTTGAAAAATCGTTCTGGAAATGAGTTTACTCACAGGGTACTTTCTTTGTATACATTCGACTATACGGGCCAAGCCCGGGATTTACGGGAAATCGCGGGTTTTCGTTTTCCGGCGATTAAACCTCTTTCATTAAGCGTCTCATCAAAAATGAAAACATTTTTGAAAACTACAAGTCTCATGCGTTTTAGTGGTGAAAAAAAAATTTAAAAAATCGTTTGCGAAATGAGTTTACTCCCTGGGTACTTTCTTTGTATACATTCGACTATACGGGCCAAGCCCCGGATTTACGGGAAAACGCGGGATTTCGTTTGCCGGCGATTAAACCTCTTTCATTAAGCGTCTCATCAAAAATGAAAACATTTTTGAAAACTACAAGTCTCATGCGTTTTAGTGGTGAAAAAATAATTTAAAAAATTGTTCGGGAAATGAGTTTACTCCCTGGGTACTTTCTTTGTATACTTTTGACTATACGGGCCGAGTCCGGGATTTACGGGAAATCGCGGATTTTCGTTTGTTGGCGATTAAACTTCTTTTATTCAGCATCCCATCAAATATGAAAATATTTTTAAAAAATACAAGTTTCATGCGTTTAGTGGTAAAAAAATAATATAAAAAATCGTTCGGGAAATGAGTTTACTCCCTGGGTACTTTCTTTGTATACTTTTGACTATACGGGCCAAGCCCGGGATTTACGGGAAATTGCGGGTTTTCGTTTGCCGGCGATTAAATTTCTTTTATTCAGCGTCCCATCAAATATGAAAATATTTTTAAAAACTACAAGTCTTATGCGTTTTAGTGGTGAAAATATATTTTAAAAAATCGTTTTGGAAATGAGTTTACTCACAGGGTACTTTCTTTGTATACATTCGACTATACGTGCCAAGCCCGGGATTTACGGGAAATCGCGGGTTTTCGTTTGCCGGCGATTAAACTGCTTTTATTCAGCGTCTCATCAAAAATGAAAACATTCTTGAAAACTACTAGTCTCATGCGTTTTAGTGGTGAAATAATAATTTAAAAAATCGTTTGGGAAATGAGTTTACTCCCTGGGTACTTTCTTTGTATATTTTTGACTATACGGGCCGAGTCCAGGATTTACGGGAAATCGCAGGTTTTCGTTTGCCGGCGATTAAACTTCTTTTATTCAGCGTCTCATCAAAAATGAAAACATTTTTAAAAACTACAAGTCTCATGCGTTTTAGTGGTGAAAAAGTAATTTAAAAAATCGTTCGGAAAATGAGTGTACTCCCTGGGTACTTTCTTTGTATACTTTTGATTATACGGGCCAAGCCCGGGATTTACGGGAAATCGCGGGTTTTCGTTTGCCGGCGATTAAACTTCTTTTAATCAGCGTCTCATCAAAAATGAAAACATTTTTGAAAACTACAAGTCTCATGCGTTTTAGTGGTGAAAAAATAATTTAAAAAATCGTTCGGGAAATGAGTTTACTCCCTGGGTACTTTCTTTGTATACTTTTCACTATACGGTCCAAGCCGGGATTTACGGGAAATCGCGGGTTTTCGTTTGCCGGCGATTAAACTTCTTTTATTCAGCGTCTCATCAAAAATGAAAACATTTTTAAAAACTACAAGTCTCATGCGTTTTAGTGGTGAAAAAGTAATTTAAAAAATCGTTCGGGAAATGAGTTTACTCCCTGGGTACTTTCTTTGTATACATTCGACTATACGGGCCAAGCCCGGGATTTACGGGAAATCGCGGGTTTTCGTTTTCCGGCGATTAAACCTCTTTCATTAAGCGTCTCATCAAAAATGAAAACATTTTTGAAAACTACAAGTCTCATGCGTTTTAGTGGTGAAAAAAAAATTTAAAAAATCGTTTGCGAAATGAGTTTACTCCCAGGGTACTTTCTTTGTATACATTCGACTATACGGGCCAAGCCCCGGATTTACGGGAAATCGCGGGTTTTCGTTTGCCGGCGATTAAACTGCTTTTATTTAGCGTCTCATCAAAAATGAAAACATTCTTGAAAACTACTAGTCTCATGCGTTTTAGTGGTGAAATAATAATTTAAAAAATCGTTTGGGAAATGAGTTTACTCCCTGGGTACTTTCTTTGTATGTTTTTGACTATACGGGCCGAGTCCAGGATTTACGGGAAATCGCAGGTTTTCGTTTGCCGGCGATTAAACTTCTTTTATTCAGCGTCTCATCAAAAATGAAAACCTTTTTAAAAACTACAAGTCTCATGCGTTTTAGTGGTGAAAAAGTAATTTAAAAAATCGTTCGGAAAATGAGTTTACTCCCTGGGTACTTTCTTTGTATACTTTTGATTATACGGGCCAAGCCCGGGATTTACGGGAAATCGCGGGTTTTCGTTTGCCGGCGATTAAACTTCTTTTAATCAGCGTCTCATCAAAAATGAAAACATTTTTGAAAACTACAAGTCTCATGCGTTTTAGTGGTGAAAAAATAATTTAAAAAATCGTTCGGGAAATGAGTTTACTCCCTGGGTACTTTCTTTGTATACTTTTCACTATACGGTCCAAGCCGGGATTTACGGGAAATCGCGGGTTTTCGTTTGCCGGCGATTAAACTTCTTTTATTCAGCGTCTCATCAAAAATGAAAACATTTTTAAAAACTACAAGTCTTATGCGTTTTAGTGGTGAAAAAATAATTTAAAAAATCGTTCTGGAAATGAGTTTACTCACAGGGTACTTTCTTTGTATACATTAGACTATACGGGCCAAGCCCGGGATTTACGGGAAATCGCGGGTTTTCGTTTTCCGGCGATTAAACCTCTTTCATTAAGCGTCTCATCAAAAATGAAAACATTTTTGAAAACTACAAGTCTCATGCGTTTTAGTGGTGAAAAAAAAATTTAAAAAATCGTTCGGGAAATGAGTTTACACCCTGGGTACTTTCTTTGTATATATTCGAATATACGGGCCAAGCCCCGGATTTACGGGAAATCGTAGGTTTTTGTTTGCCGGCGATTAAACTTCTTTTTTTCAGCGTTTTAGTGGTGAAAAAGTGATTTAAAAAATCGTTCGGGAATTGAGTTTACTCCCTGGGTACTTTCTTTGTATACTTTTGACTATACGGGCCCAGCCCGGGATTTACGGGAAATCGCGGGTTTTCGTTTGCCGGCGATTAAACTTCTTTTATTCAGCGTCTCATCAAAAATGAAAACATTTTTGAAAACCACAAGTCTCATGCGTTTTAGTGGTGAAAAAATAATTTAAAAAATCGTTCGGGAAATGAGTTTACTCCCTGGGTACTTTCTTTGTATACTTTTGACTATACGGGCCAAGCCGGGATTTACGGGAAATCGCGGGTTTTCGTTTGCCTGCGATTAAACTTCTTTTATTCAGCGTCTCATCAAAAATGAAAACATTTTTAAAAACTACAAGTCTTATGCGTTTTAGTGGTGAAAAAATAATTTAAAAAATCGTTCTTGAAATGAGTTTACTCCCTGGGTACTTTCTTTGTATACTTTTGACTATACGGGCCGAGTTCGGGATTTAGGGAAATCGCAAGTTTTCGTTTGCCGGCGATTAAACTGCATTTTTTCAGCGTCTCATCAAAAATGAAAACATTTTTGAAAACTACAAGTCTCATGCGTTTTAGTGGTGAAAAAATAATTTGAAAAATCGTTCGGGAAATGAGTTTACTCCCTGGGTACTTTCTTTGTATACTTTTCACTATACGGGCCAAGCCGGGATTTACGGGAAATCGCGGGTTTTCGTTTGCCGGCGATTAAACTTCTTTTATTCAGCGTCTCATCAAAAATGAAAACATTTTTGAAAACTACAAGTCTCATGCGTTTTAGTGGTGAAAAAATAATTTAAAAAATCGTTCGGGAAATGAGTTTACTCCCTGGGTACTTTCTTTGTATACTTTTCACTATACGGGCAAAGCCGGGATTTACGGGAAATCGCGGGTTTTCGTTTGCCAGCGATTAAACTTCTTTTATTCAGCGTCTCATCAAAAATGAAAACATTTTAAAAAACTACAAGTCTTATGCGTTTTAGTGGTGAAAAAATAATTTAAAAAATCGTTCTTGAAATGAGTTTACTCCCTGGGTACTTTCTTTGTATACTTTTGACTATACGGGCCGAGTTCGGGATTTAGGGAAATCGCAGGTTTTCGTTTGCCGGCGATTAAACTGCTTTTTTTCAGCGTCTCATCAAAAATGAAAACATTTTTGAAAACTACAAGTCTCATGCGTTTTAGTGGTGAAAAAATAATTTAAAAAATCGTTCGGGAAATGAGTTTACTCCCTGGGTACTTTCTTTGTATACTTTTCACTATACGGGCAAAGCCGGGATTTACGGGAAATCGCGGGTTTTCGTTTGCCAGCGATTAAACTTCTTTTATTCAGCGTCTCATCAAAAATGAAAACATTTTAAAAAACTACAAGTCTTATGCGTTTTAGTGGTGAAAAAATAATTTAAAAAATCGTTCTGGAAATGAGTTTACTCACAGGGTACTTTCTTTGTATACATTCGACTATACGGGCCAAGCCCGGGATTTACGGGAAATCGCGGGTTTTCGTTTGCCAGCGATTAAACTTCTTTTATTCAGCGTCTCATCAAAAATGAAAACATTTTAAAAAACTACAAGTCTTATGCGTTTTAGTGGTGAAAAAATAATTTAAAAAATCGTTCTTGAAATGAGTTTACTCCCTGGGTACTTTCTTTGTATACTTTTGACTATACGGGCCGAGTTCGGGATTTAGGGAAATCGCAGGTTTTCGTTTGCCGGCGATTAAACTGCTTTTTTTCAGCGTCTCATCAAAAATGAAAACATTTTTGAAAACTACAAGTCTCATGCGTTTTAGTGGTGAAAAAATAATTTAAAAAATCGTTCGGGAAATGAGTTTACTCCCTGGGTACTTTCTTTGTATACTTTTCACTATACGGGCAAAGCCGGGATTTACGGGAAATCGCGGGTTTTCGTTTGCCAGCGATTAAACTTCTTTTATTCAGCGTCTCATCAAAAATGAAAACATTTTAAAAAACTACAAGTCTTATGCGTTTTAGTGGTGAAAAAATAATTTAAAAAATCGTTCTGGAAATGAGTTTACTCACAGGGTACTTTCTTTGTATACATTCGACTATACGGGCCAAGCCCGGGATTTACGGGAAATCGCGGGTTTTCGTTTGCCGGCGATTAAACCTCTTTCATTAAGCGTCTCATCAAAAATGAAAACATTTTTGAAAACTGCAAGTCTCATGCGTTTTAGTGGTGAAAAAGTGATTTAAAAAATCGTTCGGGAAATGAGTTTACTCCCTGGGTACTTTCTTTGTATACTTTTGACTATACGGGCCGAGTCCGGGATTTACGGGAAATCGCGGATTTTCGTTTGCCGGCGATTAAACTTCTTTTATTCAGCATCCCATCAAATATGAAAATATTTTTGAAAACTACAAGTTTCATGCGTTTAGTGGTAAAAAAATAATATAAAAAATCGTTTGGGAAATGAGTTTACTCCCAGGGTACTTTCTTTGTATACTTTTGACTATACGGGCCAAGCCGGGATTTACGGGAAATAGCGGGATTTCGTTTGCCGGCGATTAAACTGCTTTTATTCAGCGTCTCATCAAAAATGAAAACATTTTTGAAAACGACAAGTCTCATGCGTTTTAGTGGTGAAAAAAAAATTTAAAAAATCGTTCGGGAAATGAGTTTACACCCTGGGTACTTTCTTTGTATATATTCGACTATACGGGCCAAGCCCCGGATTTACGGGAAAACGCGGGATTTCGTTTGCCGGCGATTAAACTGCTTTTATTCAGCGTCTCATCAAAAATGAAAACATTCTTAAAAACTACAAGTCTCATGCGTTTTAGTGGTGAAAAAGTGATTTAAAAAATCGTTCGGGAATTGAGTTTACTCCCTGGGTACTTTCTTTGTATACTTTTGACTATACGGGCCCAGCCCGGGATTTACGGGAAATCGCGGGTTTTCGTTTGCCGGCGATTAAACTTCTTTTATTCAGCGTCTCATCAAAAATGAAAAAATTTTTGAAAACCACAAGTCTCATGCGTTTTAGTGGTGAAAAAATAATTTAAAAAATCGTTCGGGAAATGAGTTTACTCCCTGGGTACTTTCTTTGTATACTTTTGACTATACGGGCCAAGCCGGGATTTACGGGAAATCGCGGGTTTTCGTTTGCCTGCGATTAAACTTCTTTTATTCAGCGTCTCATCAAAAATGAAAACATTTTTAAAAACTACAAGTCTTATGCGTTTTAGTGGTGAAAAAATAATTTAAAAAATCGTTCTTGAAATGAGTTTACTCCCTGGGTACTTTCTTTGTATACTTTTGACTATACGGGCCGAGTTCGGGATTTAGGGAAATCGCAAGTTTTCGTTTGCCGGCGATTAAACTGCTTTTTTTCAGCGTCTCATCAAAAATGAAAACATTTTTGAAAACTACAAGTCTCATGCGTTTTAGTGGTGAAAAAATAATTTGAAAAATCGTTCGGGAAATGAGTTTACTCCCTGGGTACTTTCTTTGTATACTTTTCACTATACGGGCCAAGCCGGGATTTACGGGAAATCGCGGGTTTTCGTTTGCCAGCGATTAAACTTCTTTTATTCAGCGTCTCATCAAAAATGAAAACATTTTTAAAAACTACAAGTCTTATGCGTTTTAGTGGTGAAAAAATAATTTTGAAAAATCGTTCTGGAAATGAGTTTACTCACAGGGTACTTTCTTTGTATACATTCGACTATACGGGCCAAGCCCGGGATTTACGGGAAATCGCGGGTTTTCGTTTTCCGGCGATTAAACCTCTTTCATTAAGCGTCTCATCAAAAATGAAAACATTTTTGAAAACTACAAGTCTCATGCGTTTTAGTGGTGAAAAAAAAATTTAAAAAATCGTTTGCGAAATGAGTTTACTCCCTGGGTACTTTCTTTGTATACTTTTGACTATACGGGCCGAGTTCGGGATTTAGGGAAATCGCAAGTTTTCGTTTGCCGGCGATTAAACTGCTTTTTTTCAGCGTCTCATCAAAAATGAAAACATTTTTGAAAACTACAAGTCTCATGCGTTTTAGTGGTGAAAAAATAATTTGAAAAATCGTTCGGGAAATGAGTTTACTCCCTGGGTACTTTCTTTGTATACTTTTCACTATACGGGCCAAGCCGGGATTTACGGGAAATCGCGGGTTTTCGTTTGCCAGCGATTAAACTTCTTTTATTCAGCGTCTCATCAAAAATGAAAACATTTTTAAAAACTACAAGTCTTATGCGTTTTAGTGGTGAAAAAATAATTTTGAAAAATCGTTCTGGAAATGAGTTTACTCACAGGGTACTTTCTTTGTATACATTCGACTATACGGGCCAAGCCCGGGATTTACGGGAAATCGCGGGTTTTCGTTTTCCGGCGATTAAACCTCTTTCATTAAGCGTCTCATCAAAAATGAAAACATTTTTGAAAACTACAAGTCTCATGCGTTTTAGTGGTGAAAAAAAAATTTAAAAAATCGTTTGCGAAATGAGTTTACTCCCTGGGTACTTTCTTTGTATACATTCGACTATACGGGCCAAGCCCCGGATTTACGGGAAAACGCGGGATTTCGTTTGCCGGCGATTAAACCTCTTTCATTAAGCGTCTCATCAAAAATGAAAACATTTTTGAAAACTACAAGTCTCATGCGTTTTAGTGGTGAAAAAATAATTTAAAAAATCGTTCGGGAAATGAGTTTACTCCCTGGGTACTTTCTTTGTATACTTTTGACTATACGGGCCGAGTCCGGGATTTACGGGAAATCGCGGATTTTCGTTTGTTGGCGATTAAACTTCTTTTATTCAGCATCCCATCAAATATGAAAATATTTTTGAAAACTACAAGTTTCATGCGTTTAGTGGTAAAAAAATAATATAAAAAATCGTTCGGGAAATGAGTTTACTCCCTGGGTACTTTCTTTGTATACTTTTGACTATACGGGCCAAGCCCGGGATTTACGGGAAATTGCGGGTTTTCGTTTGCCGGCGATTAAATTTCTTTTATTCAGCGTCCCATCAAATATGAAAATATTTTTAAAAACTACAAGTCTTATGCGTTTTAGTGGTGAAAATATATTTTAAAAAATCGTTTTGGAAATGAGTTTACTCACAGGGTACTTTCTTTGTATACATTCGATTATACGTGCCAAGCCCGGGATTTACGGGAAATCGCGGGTTTTCGTTTGCCGGCGATTAAACTGCTTTTATTCAGCGTCTCATCAAAAATGAAAACATTTTTGAAAACTACAAGTCTCATGCGTTTTAGTGGTGAAAAAATAATTTAAAAAATCGTTCTTGAAATGAGTTTACTCCCTGGGTACTTTCTTTGTATACTTTTGACTATACGGGCCGAGTTCGGGATTTAGGGAAATCGCAGGTTTTCGTTTGCCGGCGATTAAACTGCTTTTTTTCAGCGTCTCATCAAAAATGAAAACATTTTTGAAAACTACAAGTCTCATGCGTTTTAGTGGTGAAAAAATAATTTAAAAAATCGTTCGGGAAATGAGTTTACTCCCTGGGTACTTTCTTTGTATACTTTTCACTATACGGGCAAAGCCGGGATTTACGGGAAATCGCGGGTTTTCGTTTGCCAGCGATTAAACTTCTTTTATTCAGCGTCTCATCAAAAATGAAAACATTTTTAAAAACTACAAGTCTTATGCGTTTTAGTGGTGAAAAAATAATTTAAAAAATCGTTCTGGAAATGAGTTTACTCACAGGGTACTTTCTTTGTATACATTCGACTATACGGGCCAAGCCCGGGATTTACGGGAAATCGCGGGTTTTCGTTTGCCGGCGATTAAACCTCTTTCATTGAGCGTCTCATCAAAAATGAAAACATTTTTGAAAACTACAAGTCTCATGCGTTTTAGTGGTGAAAAAGTGATTTAAAAAATCGTTCGGGAAATGAGTTTACTCCCTGGGTACTTTCTTTGTATACTTTTGACTATACGGGCCGAGTCCGGGATTTACGGGAAATCGCGGATTTTCGTTTGCCGGCGATTAAACTTCTTTTATTCAGCATCCCATCAAATATGAAAATATTTTTGAAAACTGCAAGTTGCATGCGTTTAGTGGTAAAAAAATAATATAAAAAATCGTTTGGGAAATGAGTTTACTCCCAGGGTACTTTCTTTGTATACTTTTGACTATACGGGCCAAGCCGGGATTTACGGGAAATCGCGGGTTTTCGTTTGCCGGCGATTAAACTTCTTTTATTCAGCGTCTCATCAAAAATGAAAACATTTTTGAAAACTACAAGTCTCATGCGTTTTAGTGGTGAAAAAATAATTTAAAAAATCGTTCGGGAAATGAGTTTACTCCCTGGGTACTTTCTTTGTATACTTTTCACTATACGATTAAAGTTCCTTTATTCAGCGTCTCATCAAAAATGAAAACATTTTTGAAAACTACAAGTCTCATGCGTTTTAGTGGTGAAAAAAAAATTTAAAAAATCGTTCGGGAAATGAGTTTACACCCTGGGTACTTTCTTTGTATATATTCGACTATACGGGCCAAGCCCCGGATTTACGGGAAAACGCGGGATTTCGTTTGCCGGCGATTAAACTGCTTTTATTCAGCGTCTCATCAAAAATGAAAACATTCTTAAAAACTACAAGTCTCATGCGTTTTAGTGGTGAAAAAGTGATTTAAAAAATCGTTCGGGAATTGAGTTTACTCCCTGGGTACTTTCTTTGTATACTTTTGACTATACGGGCCCAGCCCGGGATTTACGGGAAATCGCGGGTTTTCGTTTGCCGGCGATTAAACTTCTTTTATTCAGCGTCTCATCAAAAATGAAAACATTTTTGAAAACCACAAGTCTCATGCGTTTTAGTGGTGAAAAAATAATTTAAAAAATCGTTCGGGAAATGAGTTTACTCCCTGGGTACTTTCTTTGTATACTTTTGACTATACGGGCCAAGCCGGGATTTACGGGAAATCGCGGGTTTTCGTTTGCCTGCGATTAAACTTCTTTTATTCAGCGTCTCATCAAAAATGAAAACATTTTTAAAAACTACAAGTCTTATGCGTTTTAGTGGTGAAAAAATAATTTAAAAAATCGTTCTTGAAATGAGTTTACTCCCTGGGTACTTTCTTTGTATACTTTTGACTATACGGGCCGAGTTCGGGATTTAGGGAAATCGCAAGTTTTCGTTTGCCGGCGATTAAACTGCTTTTTTTCAGCGTCTCATCAAAAATGAAAACATTTTTGAAAACTACAAGTCTCATGCGTTTTAGTGGTGAAAAAATAATTTGAAAAATCGTTCGGAAAATGAGTTTACTCCCTGGGTACTTTCTTTGTATACTTTTCACTATACGGGCCAAGCCGGGATTTACGGGAAATCGCGGGTTTTCGTTTGCCAGCGATTAAACTTCTTTTATTCAGCGTCTCATCAAAAATGAAAACATTTTTAAAAACTACAAGTCTTATGCGTTTTAGGGGTGAAAAAATAATTTTGAAAAATCGTTCTGGAAATGAGTTTACTCACAGGGTACTTTCTTTGTATACATTCGACTATACGGGCCAAGCCCGGGATTTACGGGAAATCGCGGGTTTTCGTTTTCCGGCGATTAAACCTCTTTCATTAAGCGTCTTATCAAAAATGAAAACATTTTTGAAAACTACAAGTCTCATGCGTTTTAGTGGTGAAAAAAAAATTTAAAAAATCGTTTGCGAAATGAGTTTACTCCCTGGGTACTTTCTTTGTATACATTCGACTATACGGGCCAAGCCCCGGATTTACGGGAAAACGCGGGATTTCGTTTGCCGGCGATTAAACCTCTTTCATTAAGCGTCTCATCAAAAATGAAAACATTTTTGAAAACTACAAGTCTCATGCGTTTTAGTGGTGAAAAAATAATTTAAAAAATCGTTCGGGAAATGAGTTTACTCCCTGGGTACTTTCTTTGTATACTTTTGACTATACGGGCCGAGTCCGGGATTTACGGGAAATCGCGGATTTTCGTTTGTTGGCGATTAAACTTCTTTTATTCAGCATCCCATCAAATATGAAAATATTTTTGAAAACTACAAGTTTCATGCGTTTAGTGGTAAAAAAATAATATAAAAAATCGTTCGGGAAATGAGTTTACTCCCTGGGTACTTTCTTTGTATACTTTTGACTATACGGGCCAAGCCCGGGATTTACGGGAAATTGCGGGTTTTCGTTTGCCGGCGATTAAACTGCTTTTATTCAGCGTCCCATCAAATATGAAAATATTTTTAAAAACTACAAGTCTTATGCGTTTTAGTGGTGAAAATATATTTTAAAAAATCGTTTTGGAAATGAGTTTACTCACAGGGTACTTTCTTTGTATACATTCGACTATACGTGCCAAGCCCGGGATTTACGGGAAATCGCGGGTTTTCGTTTGCCGGCGATTAAACTGCTTTTATTCAGCGTCTCATCAAAAATGAAAACATTCTTGAAAACTACTAGTCTCATGCGTTTTAGTGGTGAAATAATAATTTAAAAAATCGTTTGGGAAATGAGTTTACTCCCTGGGTACTTTCTTTGTATATTTTTGACTATACGGGCCGAGTCCAGGATTTACGGGAAATCGCAGGTTTTCGTTTGCCGGCGATTAAACTTCTTTTATTCAGCGTCTCATCAAAAATGAAAACATTTTTAAAAACTACAAGTCTCATGCGTTTTAGTGGTGAAAAAGTAATTTAAAAAATCGTTCGGAAAATGAGTTTACTCCCTGGGTACTTTCTTTGTATACTTTTGATTATACGGGCCAAGCCCGGGATTTACGGGAAATCGCGGGTTTTCGTTTGCCGGCGATTAAACTTCTTTTAATCAGCGTCTCATCAAAAATGAAAACATTTTTGAAAACTACAAGTCTCATGCGTTTTAGTGGTGAAAAAATAATTTAAAAAATCGTTCGGGAAATGAGTTTACTCCCTGGGTACTTTCTTTGTATACTTTTCACTATACGGTCCAAGCCGGGATTTACGGGAAATCGCGGGTTTTCGTTTGCCGGCGATTAAACTTCTTTTATTCAGCGTCTCATCAAAAATGAAAACATTTTTAAAAACTACAAGTCTTATGCGTTTTAGTGGTGAAAAAATAATTTAAAAAATCGTTCTGGAAATGAGTTTACTCACAGGGTACTTTCTTTGTATACATTAGACTATACGGGCCAAGCCCGGGATTTACGGGAAATCGCGGGTTTTCGTTTTCCGGCGATTAAACCTCTTTCATTAAGCGTCTCATCAAAAATGAAAACATTTTTGAAAACTACAAGTCTCATGCGTTTTAGTGGTGAAAAAAAAATTTAAAAAATCGTTCGGGAAATGAGTTTACACCCTGGGTACTTTCTTTGTATATATTCGAATATACGGGCCAAGCCCCGGATTTACGGGAAATCGTAGGTTTTTGTTTGCCGGCGATTAAACTTCTTTTATTCAGCGTCTCATCAAAAATGAAAACATTTTTAAAAACTACAAGTCTCATGCGTTTTAGTGGTGAAAAAGTGATTTAAAAAATCGTTCGGGAATTGAGTTTACTCCCTGGGTACTATTTTTGTATACTTTTGACTATACGGGCCAAGCCCGGGATTTACGGGAAATCGCGGTTTTCGTTTGCCGGCGATTAAACTTCTTTTATTCAGCGTCTCATCAAAAATGAAAACATTTTTGAAAACTACAAGTCTCATGCGTTTTAGTGGTGAAAAAATAATTTAAAAAATCGTTCGGGAAATGAGTTTACTCCCTGGGTACTTTCTTTGTATATTTTTGACTATACGGGCCAAGCCGGGATTTACAAGAAATCTCGGGTTTTCGTTTGTCTGCGATTAAACTTCTTTTATTCAGCGTCTCATCAAAAATGAAAACATTTTTAAAAACTACAAATCTTATGCGTTTTAGTGATGAAAAAATAATTTAAAAAATCGTTCTGGAAATGAGTTTACTCCCTGGGTACTTTCTTTGTATACTTTTGACTATACGGGCCGAGTTCGGGATTTAGGGAAATCGCAGGTTTTCGTTTGCCGGCGTTTAAACTGCTTTTTTTCAGCGTCTCATCAAAAATGAAAACATTTTTGAAAATTACAAGTCTCATGCGTTTTAGTGGTGAAAAAGTAATTTAAAAAATCGTTCGGGAAAGGAGTTTACTCCCTGGGTACTTTCTTTGTATACTTTTGACTATACGGGCCAAGCCCGGGATTTACGGGAAATCGCGGGTTTTCCTTTGCCGGCGATTAAACTTCTTTTATTCAGCGTCTCATCAAAAATGAAAACATTTTTAAAAACTACAAGTCTTATGCGTTTTAGTGGTGAAAACATAATTTAAAAAATCGTTCTGGAAATGAGTTTACTCCCTGGGTACTTTCTTTGTATACTTTTGACTATACGGGCCGAGTCCGGGATTTACGGGAAATCGCAGGTTTTCGTTTGCCGGCGATTAAACTGCTTTTATTCAGCGTCTCATCAAAAATGAAAACATTTTTAAAAACTACAAGTCTCATGCGTTTTAGTGGTGAAAAAATAATTTAAAAAATCGTTCGGGAAATGAGTTTACTCCCTGGGTACTTTCTTTGTATACTTTTGACTATACGGGCCGAGTCCGGGATTTAGGGAAATCGCAGGTTTTCGTTTGCCGGCGATTAAACTGCTTTTTATCAGCGTCTCATCAAAAATGAAAACATTTTTAAAAACTACAAGTCTTATGCGTTTTAGTGATGAGAAAATAATTTAAAAAATCGTTCTGGAAATGAGTTTACTCCCTGGGTACTTTCTTTGTATACTTTTGACTATACGGGCCAAGCCCGGGATTTACGGGAAATCGCGGGTTTTCCTTTGCCGGCGATTAAACTTCTTTTATTCAGCGTCTCATCAAAAATGAAAACATTTTTAAAAACTACAAGTCTTATGCGTTTTAGTGGTGAAAAAATAATTTAAAAAATCGTTCTGGAAATGAGTTTACTCCCTGGGTACTTTCTTTGTATACTTTTGACTATACGGGTCGAGTCCGGGATTTAGGGAAATCGCAGGTTTTTGTTTGCCGGCGATTAAACTGCTTTTTATCAGCGTCTCATCAAAAATGAAAACATTTTTAAAAACTACAAGTCTTATGCGTTTTAGTGATGAAAAAATAATTTAAAAAATCGTTCTGGAAATGAGTTTACTCCCTGGGTACTTTCTTTGTATACTTTTGACTATACGGGCCAAGCCAGGGATTTACGGGAAATCGGGGGTTTTCCTTTGCCGGCGATTAAACTTCTTTTATTCAGCGTCTCATCAAAAATGAAACATTTTTAAAAACTACAAGTCTTATGCGTTTTAGTGGTGAAAACATAATTTAAAAAATCGTTCTGAAAATGAGTTTACTCTCTGGGTACTTTCTTTGTATACTTTTGACTATACGGGCCGAGTCTGGGATTTACGGGAAATCGCAGGTTTTCGTTTGCCGGCGATTAAACTGCTTTTATTCAGCGTCTCATCAAAAATGAAAACATTTTTAAAAACTACAAGTCTCATGCGTTTTAGTGGTGAAAAAATAATTTAAAAAATCGTTCGGGAAATGAGTTTACTCCCTGGGTACTTTCTTTGTATACTTTTGACTATACGGGCGAAGCCCGGGATTTACGGGAAATCGCGGGTTTTCGTTTGCCGTCGATTAAACTTCTTTTATTCAGCGTCTCATCAAAAATGAAAACATTTTTAAAAACTACAAGTCTTATGCGTTTTAGTGGTGAAAAAATAATTTAAAAAATCGTTCTGGAAATGAGTTTACTCCCTGGGTACTTTCTTTGTATACTTTTGACTATACGGGCCGAGTCCGGGATTTAGGGAAATCGCAGGTTTTCGTTTGCCGGCGATTAAACTGCTTTTTATCAGCGTCTCATCAAAAATGAAAACATTTTTAAAAACTACAAGTCTTATGCGTTTTAGTGATGAAAAAATAATTTAAAAAATCGTTCTGAAAATGAGTTTACTCACAGGGTACTTTCTTTGTATACATTCGACTATACGTGCCAAGCCCGTGATTTATGGGAAATCGCGGGTTTGCGTTTGCCGGCGATTAAACTGCTTTTATTCAGCGTCTCATCAAAAATGAAAACATTCTTGAAAACTACAAGTCTCATGCGTTTTAGTGGTGAAATAATAATTTAAAAAATCGTTTGGGAAATGAGTTTACTCCCTAGGTACTTTCTTTGTATACTTTTGACTATACGGGCCAAGCCCGGGATTTACGGGAAATCGCGGGTTTTCCTTTGCCGGCGATTAAACTTCTTTTATTCAGCGTCTCATCAAAAATGAAAACATTTTTAAAAACTACAAGTCTTATGCGTTTTAGTGGTGAAAACATAATTTAAAAAATCATTCTGGAAATGAGTTTACTCCCTGGGTACTTTCTTTGTATACTTTTGACTATACGGGCCGAGTCCGGGATTTACGGGAAATCGCAGGTTTTCGTTTGCCGGCGATTAAACTGCTTTTATTCAGCGTCTCATCAAAAATGAAAACATTTTTAAAAACTACAAGTCTTATGCGTTTTAGTGATGAAAAAATAATTTAAAAAATCGTTCTGGAAATGAGTTTACTCACAGGGTACTTTCTTTGTATACATTCGACTATACGTGCCAAGCCCGGGATTTACGGGAAATCGCGGGTTTTCGTTTGCCGGCGATTAAACTGCTTTTATTCAGCGTCTCATCAAAAATGAAAACATTCTTGAAAACTACAAGTCTCATGCGTTTTAGTGGTGAAATAATAATTTAAAAAATCGTTTGGGAAATGAGTTTACTCCCTGGGTACTTTCTTTGTATACTTTTGACTATACGGGCCGAGTTCGGTATTTAGAGAAATCGCAGGTTTTCGTTTGCCGGCGTTTAAACTGCTTTTTTTCAGCGTCTCATCAAAAATGAAAACATTTTTGAAAACTACAAGTCTCATGCGTTTTAGTGGTGAAAAAGTAATTTAAAAAATCGTTCTGGAAATGAGTTTACTCACAGGGTACTTTCTTTCTATACATTCGACTATACGTGCCAAGCCCGGGATTTACGGGAAATCGCGGGTTTTCGTTTGCCGGCGATTAAACTGCTTTTATTCAGCGTCTCATCAAAAATGAAAACATTCTTGAAAACTACAAGTCTCATGCGTTTTAGTGGTGAAATAATAATTTAAAAAATCGTTTGGGAAATGAGTTTACTCCCTGGGTACTTTCTTTGTGTACTTTTGACTATACGGGCCGAGTTCGGTATTTAGAGAAATGGCAGGTTTTCGTTTGCCGGCGTTTAAACTGCTTTTTTTCAGCGTCTCATCAAAAATGAAAACATTTTTGAAAACTACAAGTCTCATGCGTTTTAGTGGTGAAAAAGTAATTTAAAAAATCGTTCGGGAAATGAGTTTACTCCCTGGGTACTTTCTTTGTATACTTTTGACTATACGGGCCAAGCCCGGGATTTACGGGAAATCGCGGGTTTTCCTTTGCCGGCGATTAAACTTCTTTTATTCAGCGTCTCATCAAAAATGAAAACATTTTTGAAAACTACAAGTCTCATGCGTTTTAGTGGTGAAAAAATAATTTAAAAAATCGTTCGGGAAATAAGTTTACTCCCTGGGTACTTTCTTTGTTTACTTTTGACTATTCGGGCGAAGCCGGGATTTACGGGAAATCGCGGGTTTTCGTTTGCCGGCGATTAAACTTCTTTTATTCAGCGTCTCATCAAAAATGAAAACATTTTTAAAAACTACAAGTCTCATGCGTTTTAGTGTTGAAAAAATAATTTAAAAAATCGTTCGGGAAATGAGTTTACTCCCTGGGTACTTTCTTTGTATACTTTTGACTATACGGGCGAAGCCCGGGATTTACGGGAAATCGCGGGTTTTCGTTTGCCGTCGATTAAACTTCTTTTATTCAGCGTCTCATCAAAAATGAAAACATTTTTAAAAACTATAAGTCTCATGCGTTATAGTGGTAAAAAGTAATTTAAAAAATCGTTCGGGAAATGAGTTTACTCCCTGGGTACTTTTTTTGTATACTTTTGACTATACGGGCCAAGCCCGGGATTTACGGGAAATCGCGGGTTTACCTTTGCCGGCGATTAAACTTCTTTTATTCAGCGTCTCATCAAAAACGAAAACATTTTTAAAAACTACAAGTCTTATGCGTTTTAGTGGTGAAAACATAATTTAAAAAATCGTTCTGGAAATGAGTTTACTCCCTGGGTACTTTCTTTGTATACTTTTGACTATACGGGCGAAGCCCGGGATTTACGGGAAATCGCGGGTTTTCGTTTGCCGTCGATTAAACTTCTTTTATTCAGCGTCCCATCAAAAATGAAAACATTTTTAAAAACTACAAGTCTTATGCGTTTTAGTGGTGAAAAAATAATTTAAAAAATCGTTCTGGAAATGAGTTTACTCCCTGGGTACTTTCTTTGTATACTTTTGACTATACGGGCCGAGTCCGGGATTTAGGGAAATCGCAGGTTTTCGTTTGCCGGCGATTAAACTGCTTTTATTCAGCGTTTCATCAAAAATGAAAACATTCTTGAAAACTACAAGTCTCATGCGTTTTAGTGGTGAAATAATAACTTAAAAAATCGTTTGGGAAATGAGTTTACTCCCCGGGTACTTTCTTTGTATACTTTTGACTATACGGGCGAAGCCCGGGATTTACGGGAAATCGCGGGTTTTCGTTTGCCGTCGATTAAACTTCTTTTATTCAGCGTCTCATCAAAAATGAAAACATTTTTAAAAACTACAAGTCTTATGCGTTTTAGTGGTGAAAACATAATTTAAAAAATCGTTCTGGAAATGAGTTTACTCCCTGGGTACTTTCTTTGTATACTTTTGACTATACGGGCGAAGCCCGGGATTTACGGGAAATCGCGGGTTTTCGTTTGCCGTCGATTAAACTTCTTTTATTCAGCGTCCCATCAAAAATGAAAACATTTTTAAAAACTACAAGTCTTATGCGTTTTAGTGGTGAAAAAATAATTTAAAAAATCGTTCTGGAAATGAGTTTACTCCCTGGGTACTTTCTTTGTATACTTTTGACTATACGGGCCGAGTCCGGGATTTAGGGAAATCGCAGGTTTTCGTTTGCCGGCGATTAAACTGCTTTTATTCAGCGTCTCATCAAAAATGAAAACATTCTTGAAAACTACAAGTCTCATGCGTTTTAGTGGTGAAATAATAACTTAAAAAATCGTTTGGGAAATGAGTTTACTCCCCGGGTACTTTCTTTGTATACTTTTGACTATACGGGCGAAGCCCGGGATTTACGGGAAATCGCGGGTTTTCGTTTGCCGTCGATTAAACTTCTTTTATTCAGCGTCTCATCAAAAATGAAAACATTTTTAAAAACTACAAGTCTTATGCGTTTTAGTGGTGAAAAAATAATTTAAAAAATCGTTCTGGAAATGAGTTTACTCCCTGAGTACTTTCTTTGTATACTTTTGACTATACGGGCCGAGTCCGGGATTTAGGGAAATCGCAGGTTTTCGTTTGCCGGCGATTAAACTGCTTTTTATCAGCGTCTCATCAAAAATGAAAACATTTTTAAAAACTACAAGTCTTATGCGTTTTAGTGATGAAAAAATAATTTAAAAAATCGTTCTGGAAATGAGTTTACTCACAGGGTACTTTCTTTGTATACATTCGACTATACGTGCCAAGCCCGGGATTTACGGGAAATCGCGGGTTTTCGTTTGCCGGCGATTAAACTGCTTTTATTCAGCGTCTGATCAAAAATGAAAACATTCTTGAAAACTACAAGTCTCATGCGTTTTAGTGGTGAAATAATAACTTAAAAAATCGTTTGGGAAATGAGTTTACTCCCTGGGTACTTTCTTTGTATACTTTTGACTATACGGGCCGAGTTCGGGATTTAGAGAAATCGCAGGTTTTCGTTTGCCGGCGTTTAAACTGCTTTTTTTCAGCGTCTCATCAAAAATGAAAACATTTTTGAAAACTACAAGTCTCATGCGTTTTAGTGATGAAAAAATAATTTAAAAAATCGTTCTGGAAATGAGTTTACTCACAGGGTACTTTCTTTGTATACATTCGACTATACGTGCCAAGCCCGGGATTTACGGGAAATCGCGGGTTTTCGTTTGCCGGCGATTAAACTGCTTTTATTCAGCGTCTCATCAAAAATGAAAACATTTTTAAAAACTACAAGTCTTATGCGTTTTAGTGGTGAAAAAATAATTTAAAAAATCGTTCTGGAAATGAGTTTACTCCCTGAGTACTTTCTTTGTATACTTTTGACTATACGGGCCGAGTCTGGGATTTAGGGAAATCGCAGGTTTTCGTTTGCCGGCGATTAAACTGCTTTTATTCAGCGTCTCATCAAAAATGAAAACATTTTTAAAAACTACAAGTCTCATGCGTTTTAGTGGTGAAAAAGTAATTTAAAAAATCGTTCGGGAAATGAGTTTACTCCCTGGGTACTTTCTTTGTATACTTTTGACTATACGGGCGAAGCCCGGGATTTACGGGAAATCGCGGGTTTTCGTTTGCCGTCGATTAAACTTCTTTTATTCAGCGTCTCATCAAAAATGAAAACATTCTTGAAAACTACAAGTCTCATGCGTTTTAGTGGTGAAATAATAACTTAAAAAATCGTTCGGGAAATGAGTTTACTCCCAGGGTACTTTCTTTGTATACTTTTGACTATACGGGCCAAGCCGGGATTTACGGGAAATCGCGGGTTTTCGTTTGCCGGCGTTTAAACTGCTTTTTTTCAGCGTCTCATCAAAAATGAAAACATTTTTGAAAACTACAAGTCTCATGCGTTTAAGTGGTGAAAAAGTAATTTAAAAAATCGTTCGGGAAATTAGTTTACTCCCTGGGTACTTTCTTTGTATACTTTTGACTATACGGGCCAAGCCCGGGATTTACGGGAAATCGCGGGTTTTCCTTTGCCGGCGATTAAACTTCTTTTATTCAGCGTCTCATCAAAAATGAAAACATTTTTGAAAACTACAAGTCTCATGCGTTTTAGTGGTGAAAAAATAATTTAAAAAATCGTTCGGGAAATGAGTTTACTCCCTGGGTACTTTCTTTGTATACTTTTGACTATACGGGCGAAGCCCGGGATTTACGGGAAATCGCGGGTTTTCGTTTGCCGTCGATTAAACTTCTTTTATTCAGCGTCTCATCAAAAATGAAAACATTTTTAAAAACTACAAGTCTTATGCGTTTTAGTGGTGAAAAAATAATTTAAAAAATCGTTCGGGAAATGAGTTTACTCCCTGGGTACTTTCTTTGTATACTTTTGACTATACGGGCCGAGTCCGGGATTTAGGGAAATCGCAGGTTTTCGTTTGCCGGCGATTAAACTGCTTTTTATCAGCGTCTCATCAAAAATGAAAACATTTTTGAAAACTACAATTCTCATGCGTTTTAGTGGTGAAAAAATAATTTAAAAAATCGTTCGGGAAATGAGTTTACTTCCTGGGTACTTTCTTTGTATTCTTTTGACTATACGGGCCAAGCCGGGATTTACGGGAAATCGCGGGTTTTAGTTTGGCGGCGATTAAACTTCTTTTATTCAGCGTCTCATCAAAAATGAAAACATTTTTGAAAACTACAAGTCTCATGCGTTTTAGTGGTGAAAAAATAATTTAAAAAATCGTTCGGGAAATGAGTTTACTCCCTGGGTACTTTCTTTGTATACTTTTGACTATACGGGCGAAGCCCGGGATTTACGGGAAATCGCGGGTTTTCGTTTGGCGGCGATTAAACTTCTTTTATTCAGCGTCTCATCAAAAATAAAAATATTTTTAAAAACTACAAGTCTTATACGTTTTAGTGATGAAAAAATAATTTAAAAAATCGTTCTGGAAATGAGTTTACTCACAGGGTACTTTCTTTGTATACATACGACTATACGTGCCAAGCCCGGGATTTACGGGAAATCGCGGGTTTTCGTTTGCCGGCGATTAAACTGCTTTTATTCAGCGTCTCATCAAAAATGAAAACATTTTTAAAAACTACAAGTCTTATGCGTTTTAGTGGTGAAAACATAATTTAAAAAATCGTTCTGGAAATGAGTTTACTCCCTGGGTACTTTCTTTGTATACTTTTGACTATACGGGCCGAGTCCGGGATTTACGGGAAATCGCAGGTTTTCGTTTGCCGGCGATTAAACTGCTTTTATTCAGCGTCTCATCAAAAATGAAAACATTTTTAAAAACTACAAGTCTCATGCGTTTTAGTGGTGAAAAAATAATTTAAAAAATCGTTCGGGAAATGAGTTTACTTCCTGGGTACTTTCTTTGTATACTTTTGACTATACGGGCGAAGCCCGGGATTTACGGGAAATCGCGGGTTTTCGTTTGCCGTCGATTAAACTTCTTTTATTCAGCGTCTCATCAAAAATGAAAACATTGTTGAAAACTACAAGTCTCATGCGTTTTAGTGGAGAAAAATTAATTTAAAAAATCGTTCGGGAAATGAGTTTACTCCCAGGGTACTTTCTTTGTATACTTTTGACTATACGGGCCAAGCCGGGATTTACGGGAAATCGCGGGTTTTCGTTTTCCGGCGATTAAACTTCTTTTATTCAGCGTCTCATCAAAAATGAAAACATTTTTAAAAACTACAAGTCTTATGCGTTTTAGTGGTGAAAAAATAATTTAAAAAATCGTTCTGGAAATGAGTTTACTCCCTGGGTACTTTCTTTGTATACTTTTGACTATACGGGCCGAGTCCGGGATTTAGGGAAATCGCAGGTTTTCGTTTGCCGGCGATTAAACTGCTTTTTTTCAGCGTCTCATCAAAAATGAAAATATTTTTGAAAACTACAAGTCTCATGCGTTTTAGTGGTGAAAAAATAATTTAAAAAATCGTTCGGGAAATGAGTTTACTTGCTGGGTACTTTCTTTGTATACTTTTGACTATACTGGCCAAGCCGGGATTTACGGGAAATCGCGGGTTTTCGTTTGCCGGCGATTAAACTTCTTTTATTCAGCGTCTCATCAAAAATGAAAACATTTTAAAAACTACAAGTCTTATGTGTTTTAGTGATGAAAAAATAATTTAAAAAATCGTTCTGGAAATGAGTTTACTCACAGGGTACTTTCTTTGTATACATTCGACTATACGTGCCAAGCCCGGGATTTACAAATCGCGGGTTTTCGTTTGCCGGCGATTAAACTGCTTCTATTCAGCGTCTCATCAAAAATGAAAACATTCTTGAAAACTACAAGTCTCATGCGTTTTAGTAGTGAATTAATAATTTAAAAAATCGTTTGGGAAATGAGTTTACTCTCTGGGTACTTTCTTTGTATACTTTTGACTATACGGGCCGAGTCCAGGATTTACGGGAAATCGCAGGTTTTCGTTTGCCGGCGATTAAACTTCTTTTATTCAGCGTCTCATCAAAAATGAAAGCATTTTTAAAAACTACAAGTCTCATGCGTTTTAGTGGTGAAAATGTGATTTAAAAAATCGTTCTGGAAATGAGTTTACTCACAGGGTACTTTCTTTGTATACATTCGACTATACGGGCCAAGCCCGGGATTTACGGGAAATCGCGGGTTTTCGTTTGCCGGCGATTATACTTCTTTTATTCAGCGTCTCATCAAAAATGAAAACATTTTTAAAAACTACAAGTCTCATGCGTTTTAGTGGTGAAAAAATAATTTAAAAAATCGTTCGGGAAATGAGTTTACTCCCTGGGTACTTTCTTTGTATACTTTTGACTATACGGGCCAAGCCGGGATTTACGGGAAATCGCGGGTTTTCGTTTGCCGGCGATTAAACTTCTTTTATTCAGCGTCTCATCAAAAATGAAAACATTTTTAAAAACTTCAAGTCTCATGCGTTTTAGTGGTGAAAAAATAATTTAAAAAATCGTTCTGGAAATGAGTTTACTCACAGGGTACTTTCTTTGTATACATTCGACTATACGGGCCAAGCCCGGGATTTACGAAAAATCGCGGGATTTCGTTTGCCGGCGATTAAACGTCTTTCATTAAGCGTCTCATCAAAAATGAAAACATTTTTGAAAACTACAAGTCTCATGCGTTTTAGTGGTGAAAAAATACTTTAAAAAATCGTTCGGGAAATGAGATTACTCCCTTGGTACTTTCTTTGTATACTTTTGACTATACGGGCCGAGTCCGGGATTTACGGGAAGTCGCGGATTTTCGTTTGCCGGCGATTAAACTTCTTTTATTCAGCGTCCCATCAAATATGAAAATATTTTTAAAAACTACAATTTTCATGCGTTTAGTGGTAAAAAAATAATATAAAAAATCGTTCGGGAAATGAGTTTACTCCCTGGGTACTTTCTTTGTTTACTTTTGACTATACGGGCCAAGCCCGGGATTTACGGGAAATCGCGGGTTTTCGTTTGCCGGCGATTAAACTTCTTTTATTCAGCGTCTCATCAAAAATGAAAACATTTTTAATAACTACAAGTCTTATGCGTTTTAGTGGTGAAAAAATAATTTAAAAAAACGTTCTGGAAATGAGTTTACTCCCTGGGTACTTTCTTTGTATACTTTTGACTATACGGGCCGAGTCCGGGATTTAGGAAAATCGCAGGTTTTCGTTTGCCGGCGATTAAACTGCTTTTATCCAGCGTCTCATCAAAAATGAAAACATTTTTGAAAACTACAAGTCTCATGTAGACTTGTAGTTTTCAAGAAGTTTTATTTTTGATGAGACGCTGAATAAAAGCAGTTTAATCGCCGGCAAACGAAAACCTGCGATTTCCCATGCGTTTTAGTGGTGAAAAAAAATTTAAAAAATCGTTCGGGAAATGAGTTTACTCACTGGGTACTTTCTTTGTATACATTCGAATATACGGGCCAAGCCCCGGATTTACGGGAAAACGCGGGATTTCGTTTGTAGGGCGATTAAACTTCTATCATTAGGCGTCTCATCAAAAATGAAAACATCTTTGAAAATTACAAGTCTCATGGGCTTTAGTGGTGAAATAATAATTTAAAAAATCGTTTGGGAAATGAGTTTAATCCCTGGGTACTTTCTTTGTATACTTTTGACTATACGGGCCGAGTACGGGATTTACGGGAAATCGCAGGTTTTCGTTTGGCGGCGATTAAACTTCTTTTATTCAGCGTCTCATCAAAAATGAAAACATTTTTGAAAACTACAAGTCTCATGCGTTTTAGTGGTGAAAAAATAATTTAAAAAATCGTTAGGAAAATGAGTTTACTCACTGGGTACTTTGCTTGTATACTTTTGACTATACGGGCCGAGTACGGGATTTACGGGAATTTGCGGGTTTTCGTTTGCCGGCGATTAAACTTCTTTTATTTAGCGTCTCATCAAAAATGAAAACATTTTTAAAAACTACAAGTCTCATGGGCTTTAGTGGTGAAATAATAATTTACAAAATCGTTTGGGAAATGAGTTTACTCCCTGGGTACTTTCTTTGTATACTTTTGACTATACGGGCCGAGTACGGGATTTACGAGAAATCGCAGGTTTTTGTTTTCCGGCGATTAAACCTCTTTCATTAAGCGTCTCATCAAAAATGAAAACATTTTTGAAAACTACAAGTCTCATGCGTTTTAGTGGTGAAAAAATAATTTAAAAAATCGTTAGGGAAATGAGTTTACTCACTGGGTACTTTCCTTGTATACTTTTGACTATACGGGCCGAGACCGGGATTTACGGGAAATTGCGGGTTTTCGTTTGCCGGCGATTAAACTTCTTTTATTCAGCGTCTCATCAAAAATGAAAACATTTTTAAAAACTACAAGTCTCATGGGGTTTAGTGGTGAAATAATAATTTAAAAAATCGTTTGGGAAATGAGTTTACTCCCTGGGTACTTTCTTTGTATACTTTTGACTATACGGGCCGAGTACGGGATTTACGGGAAATCGCAGGTTTTCGTTTGCCGGCGATTAAACTTCTTTTATTCAGCGTCTCATCAAAAATGAAAACATTTTTGAAAACTACAAGTCTCATGCGTTTTAGTGGTGAAAAAATAATTTAAAAAATCGTTCGGGAAATGAGTTTACACCGTGGGTACTTTCTTTGTATACTTTTGACTATACGGGCCGAGTCCGGGATTTACGGGAAATCGCAGGTTTTCGTTTGCCGGCGATTAAACTTTTTTTATTCAGCGTCTCATCAAAAATGAAAACATTTTTAAAAACTACAAGTCTTATGCGTTTTAATGGTGAAAAAATAATTTAAAAAATCGTTCTGGAAATGAGTTTACTCTCTGGGTACTTTCTTTTTACACTTTTCACTATACGGGCCGAGTCCGGGATTTACAGGAAATCGCAGGTTTTCGTTTGCCGGCGATTAAACTTCTTTTATTCATCGTCTCATCAAAAATGAAAACATTCTTAAAAACTACAAGTCTCATGCGTTTTAGTGGTGAAATAATAATTTAAAAAATCGTTTGGGAAATGAGTTTACTTCCTGGGTACTTTCTTTGTATACTTTTGACTATACGGGCCGAGTCCAGGATTTACGGGAAATCGCAGGTTTTCGTTTGCCGGCGATTAAACTTCTTTTATTCACCGTCTCATCAAAAATGAAAACATTTTTAAAAACTGCAAGTCTCATGCGTTTTAGTGGTGAAAAAATAATTTAAAAAATCGTTCGGGAAATGAGTTTACTCCCTTGGTACTTTCTTTGTATACTTTTGACTATACGGGCCGAGTCCGGGATTTACGCGAAGTCGCGGATTTTCGTTTGCCGGCGATTAAACTTCTTTTATTCAGCGTCCCATCAAATATGAAAATATTTTTGAAAACTACCAGTCTCATGCGTTTAGTGGTAAAAAAATAATATAAAAAATCGTTCGGGAAATGAGTTTACTCCCTGGGTACTTTCTTTGTATACTTTTGACTATACGGGCCGAGTCCAGGATTTACGGGAAATCGCAGGTTTTCGTTTGCCGGCGATTAAACTTCTTTTATTCACCGTCTCATCAAAAATGAAAACATTTTTAAAAACTGCAAGTCTCATGCGTTTTAGTGGTGAAAAAATAATTTAAAAAATCGTTCGGGAAATGAGTTTACTCCCTTGGTACTTTCTTTGTATACTTTTGACTATACGGGCCGAGTCCGGGATTTACGGGAAGTCGCGGATTTTCGTTTGCCGGCGATTAAACTTCTTTTATTCAGCGTCCCATCAAATATGAAAATATTTTTGAAAACTACAAGTCTCATGCGTTTAGTGGTAAAAAAATAATATAAAAAATCGTTCGGGAAATGAGTTTACTCCCTGGGTACTTTCTTTGTATACTTTTGACTATACGGGCCAAGCCCGGGATTTACGGGAAATCGCGGGTTTTCGTTTGCCGGCGATTAAACTTCTTTTATTCAGCGTCTCATCAAAAATGAAAACATTTTTAAAAACTACAAGTCTTATGCGTTTTAATGGTGAAAAAATAATTTAAAAAATCGTTCTGGAAATGAGTTTACTCTCTGGGTACTTTCTTTTTACACTTTTGACTATACGGGCCGAGTCCGGGATTTACAGGAAATCGCAGGTTTTCGTTTGCCGGCGATTAAACTTCTTTTATTCATCGTCTCATCAAAAATGAAAACATTCTTGAAAACTACAAGTCTCATGCGTTTTAGTGGTGAAATAATAATTTAAAAAATCGTTTGGGAAATGAGTTTACTTCCTGGGTACTTTCTTTGTATACTTTTGACTATACGGGCCGAGTCCAGGATTTACGGGAAATCGCAGGTTTTCGTTTGCCGGCGATTAAACTTCTTTTATTCACCGTCTCATCAAAAATGAAAACATTTTTAAAAACTGCAAGTCTCATGCGTTTTAGTGGTGAAAAAATAATTTAAAAAATCGTTCGGGAAATGAGTTTACTCCCTTGGTACTTTCTTTGTATACTTTTGACTATACGGGCCGAGTCCGGGATTTACGGGAAGTCGCGGATTTTCGTTTGCCGGCGATTAAACTTCTTTTATTCAGCGTCCCATCAAATATGAAAATATTTTTGAAAACTACCAGTCTCATGCGTTTAGTGGTAAAAAAATAATATAAAAAATCGTTCGGGAAATGAGTTTACTCCCTGGGTACTTTCTTTGTATACTTTTGACTATACGGGCCGAGTCCAGGATTTACGGGAAATCGCAGGTTTTCGTTTGCCGGCGATTAAACTTCTTTTATTCACCGTCTCATCAAAAATGAAAACATTTTTAAAAACTGCAAGTCTCATGCGTTTTAGTGGTGAAAAAATAATTTAAAAAATCGTTCGGGAAATGAGTTTACTCCCTTGGTACTTTCTTTGTATACTTTTGACTATACGGGCCGAGTCCGGGATTTACGGGAAGTCGCGGATTTTCGTTTGCCGGCGATTAAACTTCTTTTATTCAGCGTCCCATCAAATATGAAAATATTTTTGAAAACTACAAGTCTCATGCGTTTAGTGGTAAAAAAATAATATAAAAAATCGTTCGGGAAATGAGTTTACTCCCTGGGTACTTTCTTTGTATACTTTTGACTATACGGGCCAAGCCCGGGATTTACGGGAAATCGCGGGTTTTCGTTTGCCGGCGATTAAACTTCTTTTATTCAGCGTCTCATCAAAAATGAAAACATTTTTAAAAACTACAAGTCTTATGCGTTTTAGTGGTGAAAAAATAATTTAAAAAATCGTTCTGGAAATGAGTTTACTCCCTGGGTACTTTCTTTGTATACTTTTGACTATACGGGCCGAGTCCGGGATTTAGGGATATCGCAGGTTTTCGTTTGCCGGCGATTAAACTGCTTTTATTCAGCGTCTCATCAAAAATGAAAACATTTTTGAAAACTACAAGTCTCATGCGCTTTAGTGGTGAAAAAGTAATTTAAAAAATCGTTCTGGAAATGAGTTTACTCTCTGGGTACTTTCTTTTTACACTTTTGACTATACGGGCCGAGTCCGGGATTTACAGGAAATCGCAGGTTTTCGTTTGCCGGCGATTAAACTTCTTTTATTCATCGTCTCATCAAAAATGAAAACATTCTTGAAAACTACAAGTCTCATGCGTTTTAGTGGTGAAATAATAATTTAAAAAATCGTTTGGGAAATGAGTTTACTTCCTGGGTACTTTCTTTGTATACTTTTGACTATACGGGCCGAGTCCAGGATTTACGGGAAATCGCAGGTTTTCGTTTGCCGGCGATTAAACTTCTTTTATTCACCGTCTCATCAAAAATGAAAACATTTTTAAAAACTGCAAGTCTCATGCGTTTTAGTGGTGAAAAAATAATTTAAAAAATCGTTCGGGAAATGAGTTTACTCCCTTGGTACTTTCTTTGTATACTTTTGACTATACGGGCCGAGTCCGGGATTTACGGGAAGTCGCGGATTTTCGTTTGCCGGCGATTAAACTTCTTTTATTCAGCGTCCCATCAAATATGAAAATATTTTTGAAAACTACAAGTCTCATGCGTTTAGTGGTAAAAAAATAATATAAAAAATCGTTCGGGAAATGAGTTTACTCCCTGGGTACTTTCTTTGTATACTTTTGACTATACGGGCCAAGCCCGGGATTTACGGGAAATCGCGGGTTTTCGTTTGCCGGCGATTAAACTTCTTTTATTCAGCGTCTCATCAAAAATGAAAACATTTTTAAAAACTACAAGTCTTATGCGTTTTAGTGGTGAAAAAATAATTTAAAAAATCGTTCTGGAAATGAGTTTACTCCCTGGGTACTTTCTTTGTATACTTTTGACTATACGGGCCGAGTCCGGGATTTAGGGATATCGCAGGTTTTCGTTTGCCGGCGATTAAACTGCTTTTATTCAGCGTCTCATCAAAAATGAAAACATTTTTGAAAACTACAAGTCTCATGCGCTTTAGTGGTGAAAAAGTAATTTAAAAAATCGTTCGGGAAATGAGTTTACTCCCTGGGTACTTTCTTTGTATACTTTTGACTATACGGCCAAGCCCGGGATTTACGGGAAATCGCGGGTTTTCGTTTGCCGGCGATTAAACGTCTTTTATTCAGCGTCTTATCAAAAATGAAAACATTTTTAAAAACTACAAGTCTTATGTGTTTTAGTGGTGAAAAAATAATTTAAAAAATCGTTCTGGAAATGAGTTTACTCCCTGGGTACTTTCTTTGTATACTTTTGACTATACGGGCCGAGTCCGGGATTTACGGGAAATCGCAGGTTTTGGTTTGCCGGCGATTAAACTGCTTTTATTCAGCGTCTCATCGAAAATGAAAACATTCTTGAAAACTACAAGTCTCGTGCGTTTTAGTGGTGAAATAATAATTTAAAAAATCGTTTGGAAAATGAGTTTACACCCTGGGTACTTTCTTTGTATACTTTTGACTATACGGGCCGAGACCGGGATTTACGGGAAATCGCAGGTTTTCGTTTGCCGGCGATTAAACTTCTTTTATTCAGCGTCTCATCAAAAATGAAAACATTTTTAAAAACTACAAGTCTTATGCGTTTTAATGGTGAAAAAATAATTTAAAAAATCGTTCTGGAAATGAGTTTACACTCTGGGTACTTTCTTTGTACACTTTGACTATACGGGCCGAGTCCGGGATTTACAGGAAATCGCAGGTTTTCGTTTGCCGGCGATTAAACTTCTTTTATTCACCGTCTCATCAAAAATGAAAACATTTTTAAAAACTGCAAGTCTCATGCGTTTTAGTGGTGAAAAAATAATTTAAAAAATCGTTCGGGAAATGAGTTTACTCCCTTGGTACTTTCTTTGTATACTTTTGACTATACGGGCCGAGTCCGGGATTTACGGGAAGTCGCACGGCGGGTAAAAACGGTCCAAGAAATGCTTATCAAAAGCGTCCGCGTTTTTCGGCCCGTAGGTTTTTAAAAACGGTCGAGGACCGTAAGTATTATATCTTTGGTACATGGTACCATACTTTTATCTGGTATGTGTTTTAAACGTGTCTGATGGTTTTACGAGCGCTAGAATTTGAAAGTCGAATAAATTTTCTTTCGATCGAATATAAACATGCTTATGTTGAACATCGTGGAATGTCTTTTTAGCTGTCTTGAAATAGTGCCTCTTTCAATTTTACCCTTCCAGTAACAAACTTTGTTGGGTATAGAATAGTATTAAATGGTATTATTTTTCTATTTGAAGGCATTAAAACGCAAGTTGTAAGACGAATCTTCAATTCTGTTGTTTTACATTTTTTAATTTTGAAGTTTTTTTGGTAAATAAAAGCAACGGAAGTATGGGAAAATTGTAGTAAGCTACGTATGGCAGTCTCAGGAATTAAGAAATGGCGGCCATTTTTAAATTGTTTCTTTTTTATTATATTCTGTAAACTAAGGTGTGTTAATGGTCTATCTGGCTATGTCCTATGAGTATAAGTATATTTTAGGTCTCATATAGCCGACTTCTCAATTTTTCACAATATATACAAGAAACCCATCCATATAAAAAAAATTAAAACTTGTCTTTAAAGCTAGCTAGCTAGCTAAATATTTTGTGGATGTGTTGTCCCATTGTATAGCTATAGCTAGCTATGCTTTATTCTGACTAAATTTTCTCATGTATTAATTTTTTCGCAAGTTTTCATTCATCCACAAGTAACAAGGAAAAATTTAGGGTTTTTAGGCAAAATAGATGCGTTAAACCGTAGCTAGCTAGAGTTCTGTGTATAGATGAGCGAATGTTTACAAAGTTCTGTATATGTACGCGCATTCTTACAGGCAATAAAAGAAGGACCACATAAGAAAAACTATTTCCACTAATTTATATATTTAAGGAATAAACGATCTAAAAGGAGCTGGAATTGGAATACCGTTTTTTTTAATTAAGAAAAGAAAAATGTTTTTTCCCTATAAATAACGAACTTGTGTTTATATATATATACGTTTATTCTTATTTTTTTTAAAACATTCCAAGACATAAAAATTCATTTCTTTGTGTCATTCGCCAAAATAAATTCCGTTAAAATAAACATTTTTTTGTATTCGCCAAATTAAATCCTCGCCAAATTTTATAAAATTTATCATTCGCAAAATTAAATCCCCGCCAAGTATTCCATTTTGGTCATTCACCATTAAATACTCTCCAAAATTTATCCACTTAAGATAGTAAATAAAAATATCCTCTCTTTTTCATCTTCTTTTTCTAAAATGACAGATAATAACTTTTCTTTTCTATATATATATATAATATATATATTTATAATTACCTATGTTTTTAGATCATGTATAATGATGTCAGATTTAATTGATTCATATGCAGAGTTGGACGAAAAAAATATCCTCGTCATCAATTTAATAAAGTTTCACTTCGATACAATTTTAACATCTCTTAATCGAAAAATTCAAGCAAAACAAACTTTGTATAATCCCTTCAAAGTTGTCATTAATGAACGTGTCCATTCCGAAATATTTTTAGCTGTTTATAAAGCCATTCGCGACTTCCGCACAGCTTACGGTAGAGAATTGATTGTTAAGAAAGACAAAAGTGGTATCATTAAAGAAATTAGTATTATTTTTCACCATCTTGGGTCATTGAAATTCCATTTATCAAACTTGTCTAGCCTTGATATCAATAAAATATTCAAAAAGAAGTTTAAAAGCAATGCCGTCGGTGATATAATATGTGACGATGAAAAAAAATGTATTTTACATTACAAAGTGTCAACAAAGACATTAAATATAACTGCATCGTACAAAGTTGTCAATCAATATGGTATGGTATGTAGTTATTGACAGAATTGGATTTTTATCCTAGTTAAATGTTTTTATTTTGTTGTATTTCTATGCCATGCCTCCTAAAGGAAAGTCAAAGGCACAAAACATTAAGTTTTCCCAGTTAGGAAAATATACATCAAACAGAAAAAAAATCAACGATATGGATTTGAAAATTTCAAATCAGAGTAACCTAATTGAGGAAAAACAAAAACAATTAGCAGCATTGAGCAGTGAGATAACTTTGATTGAAAGGGATGTTGATAAGTTAAGAAATAGATTAGCTAGAAAAAGAAAACGTGTTAGACACCTAAACTATGAGTGTAGTAAGAATAGAGTGGACTCTGAAGTCAAATTTAGCATCAGCAAGGTAACAGCTGAGAGGCGTAGTAAATTCCCATCATCTAGTGATTTAAATAGATCAGCAAAAGATACACGTCGTCTGGAAACATTTGAAGCTTGTTCTGCCATTCACGGAGGGTCTAAGGAATCTGTTCAGCCGGTTATGTTTGGTATGATTGACACATTGTGTTCGAAAATCCCCTCAAAAATGTTTGCAAAAAGTTTATTGAATGCTAAATCATCTGTAGTAAAACAGATAAAGGAAACTACCATCAAAATAGCAAATGAAGAATTTTACAATTCAGAAGATAATAAACTACGTTCTCTCAATGTTTTTTACAGCCACAATGTCATGGGGAAAGCTAAATACATGGCAATTAGAAAGGCAAATAGAATTTCCCAGAATAAACAGAATTCAGTGGTTAATTATATTCAGTATCCTCATTTAGCAACCATTATCAATAACATTGATATAGGAACACTACATGACATACATCCAACTCTAACCTTTGGAGATGAAACAAAATCAGTTACAGGAAATTATAGATCGTGTGATGAATTTTTGTTACGATTGGCAAAATTCTATTTAAAAGTGAATCGTCAACGGAGTGACAAACTAAAAACATTCAATATGCTTGAAAAAAAAGATTTTGAATCTTTTCTGTTTGTATTTGCTCTTGGTGGGGATGGAGCTCCTATTTGTGGTATGTCATTTTTAGTCTCTTTTCTTAATGTTGGTAATCGGATATGCAGCAGCTCCGAAAACTTTTTAATTTTTGGTGGTGATACTGAGGAAAATTCTACTGTTGTACGCAATTATGTTCTCAAGTTGTTGTCGGACGTGAAGTTTTTGGAAAGTCAGGTTTTCACTGTTTATGTTGATGAAGTTGCCTACAAAGTTGAATTTTTATTGGGTGAATTACCTAACGATATGAAGATGTTGGCTTTTTTGGCTGGGGAACTAACAAATTCAGCCTACTACTTTTCAACGTTCGGAAATGTAAATAAAGATAATTCAGCCAAATTTGAATATACATACGGAACCAAGCAAAGTGACAAATGGATGCCCTTCAACTATCACAAACGCATAAGTGATGCCAAAAAGGTTGAAGGTAAAAAAAAAGAAATCGAAGTTAAATGCAAAGGAAATAGTGCAACGAAACGTAGTAACTTGACATCTTATATATCTAAAGTTTTGAAAGGTAGACAAGAAGAAGTCCCCTTGGTTGGCCATTATATTGATAAAGCAAAAGGCGAACCTCTTCATCTGAAGAACAATGTCGTCAAAGAGCACTTCATGAAGTTATTCAATCTATGTTTGGCAACTGCTCCATTGAATTCCTACAAAGCATTTAAAGATATACCTTCCTCACATGCTTTAATTAAATTTGTTAATTTTATACGTTCAGCAATGGGATGTAATTTTTTGTCGAAAAAAATTATCCGGTGGTTTAATGAAAGCAGTTCTAAGAATGAAAGTAGTTTCACTTTTCGTTTTCGTGGAAAGGAGAGTAAAGCCTTTCTTTGTCATTTCCCAGAATTAAATTTACTTATTTTAAATGAATTGAAGAGTGAACAAATGAAAATAAGGCTGCATCAAATCCATTTTCAGTTCATATGTTTGCGAAAAATTATTTCACTATCAGTACGTGTAGAGAATTTCAATTTGGAACTTTTAAAAGATTTAAAGAAGCAATGTAAACTACTTTTCAAGTCAAGCTGTTGGTATGATGTAAGCGTCTCACCCAGTTTATGGACTTTATGTAACTGCATACCTTTCCATGCTGAAAGTACTTTGCTGTGCTACGGTTTCGGAATTGGATGTAATAGTATGGAAGGGCGGGAGCAAAAGCACCAGATGATTGTAAAGTATTCTAACAATACCACTTTCCAATGTCGCTGGCCAAGAATTTTCCGTCACGAGTACATACAATTGTTGCATCTGAGAGAAAACGGTTACGATAAGTTGCACTATGTTTCAAGAGGATCTGATTACATACCAGAGAGAGATATGTGTTGTGAACATTGCTTGCTGCTTGTTAGAAATAACTTGAAATGCCAACTATGTGAGAGTGCTTTCATGAAAAAGGTTTTTTCTGATTTAGAAATTTAGACACCGTTTTTTGTTTAAAAGTTCAGTATGTTGATAGTTCGTGTTAGATGTATATTTTCCTTATTTCCTTATTCTGCTATATACTTTTTGTTTGCATAACATTTGCAATGTATATTTGTGAATCAGTGAGATAGTGTCTTTCGCAAGAGTATGAATATTAATTTTCCCAATTAGAAAGCTCAAAGAAATCAATTTTTTAATATAAATGTGTGTGAATTAATGTTTTGTCAGAACATTTGGTACATAAATGTTTACGACGTAATCATATAGAAAGTATGGTGACTATTACAGCATAAAATTTATAATATTTACATCAAAGAATATGTATTTTATACAAATATATTTTATTTTTATGAGCATGGCAATGCCAAATTTTCTCTTGCAAAAGAAAACAAATTCTAGATCATCATCATTTTTTTCTGTGAATAGATGTTATAAAACACTAGCTATATGATAGTTTATATTTTATTAAAAAAAAGTTTTCATAGTTCATATGTTTTATTTAAACAGAGTTGTTGTGTTATTATTTGCTTCATATTGAGATACAATGTGTCACAAAAGTAGTTTTTGTTGTTTGACTGTCCTGTGTGTTCTGGCAGCTAGCTAGCTGTGCTGCCTCCATCCCATCTTCTTTTTATTTTTTATTATATGCAATAATGAGTAACGGTAGCTACGAAAGCCATAAAATAACAATAATTTATCCATTTTTTACTCGTTATATACCAAATCAAAACTTTAAACACTTGCAGCAACCTTTCAGTGTGTTTAGCCAGGTAGCCATTTTTATTTTTCTACAAATCTCTCCATCGCGCTGCTGTTGTACCTGCTATTGTGAAAACCTAGGTTGCAATTGAAGGAGTGTCGAATTGCGGCGCAAACTCCATGTAACAATCCTTGACAAAATAGCCAGGCCGTTTGAAAAATACGAGTTAAGCATTTTTACACGGGAAATAGCCCGCCGTGTCGCGGATTTTCGTTTGCCGGCGATTAAACTTCTTTTATTCAGCGTCCCATCAAATATGAAAATATTTTTGAAAACTACAAGTCTCATGCGTTTAGTGGTAAAAAAATAATATAAAAAATCGTTCGGGAAATGAGTTTACTCCCTGGGTACTTTCTTTGTATACTTTTGACTATACGGGCCAAGCTCGAGATTTACGGGAAATCGCGGGTTTTCGTTTGCCGGCGATTAAACTTCTTTTATTCAGCGTCTCATCAAAAATGAAAACATTTTTAAAAACTACAAGTCTTATGCGTTTTAGTGGTGAAAAAATAATTTAAAAAATCGTTCTGGAAATGAGTTTACTCCCTGGGTACTTTCTTTGTATACTTTTGACTATACGGGCCGAGTCCGGGATTTAGGGATATCGCAGGTTTTCGTTTGCCGGCGATTAAACTTCTTTTATTCAGCGTCTTATCAAAAATGAAAACATTTTTAAAAACTACAAGTCTTATGTGTTTTAGTGGTGAAAAAATAATTTAAAAAATCGTTCTGGAAATGAGTTTACTCCCTGGGTACTTTCTTTGTATACTTTTGACTATACGGGCCGAGTCCGGGATTTACGGGAAATCGCAGGATTTCGTTTGCCGGCGATTAAACTGCTTTTATTCAGCGTCTCATCGAAAATGAAAACATTCTTGAAAACTACAAGTCTCGTGCGTTTTAGTGGTGAAATAATAATTTAAAAAATCGTTTGGGAAATGAGTTTACACCCTGGGTACTTTCTTTGTATACTTTTGACTATACGGGCCGAGACCGGGATTTACGGGAAATCGCAGGTTTTCGTTTGCCGGCGATTAAACTTCTTTTATTCAGCGTCTCATCAAAAATGAAAACATTTTTAAAAACTACAAGTCTTATGCGTTTTAATGGTGAAAAAATAATTTAAAAAATCGTTCTGGAAATGAGTTTACTCTCTGGGTACTTTCTTTGTACACTTTGACTATACGGGCCGAGTCCGGGATTTACAGGAAATCGCAGGTTTTCGTTTGCCGGCGATTAAACTTCTTTTATTCAGCGTCTCATCAAAAATGAAAACATTTTTAAAAACTACAAGTCTTATGTGTTTTAGTGGTGAAAAAATATTTTAAAAAATCGTTCTGGAAATGAGTTTACTCCCTGGGTACTTTCTTTGTATACTTTTGACTATACGGGCCGAGTCCGGGATTTACGGGAAATCGCAGGTTTTCGTTTGCCGGCGATTAAACTGCTTTTATTCAGCGTCTCATCGAAAATGAAAACATTCTTGAAAACTACAAGTCTCGTGCGTTTTAGTGGTGAAATAATAATTTAAAAAATCGTTTGGGAAATGAGTTTACTCCCTAGGTACTTTCTTTGTATACTTTTGACTATACGGGCCGAGTCCAGGATTTACGGGAAATCGCAGGTTTTCGTTTGCCGGCGATTGAACTTCTTTTATTCAGCGTCTCATCAAAAATGAAAACATTTTTAAAAACTACAAGTCTCATGCGTTTTAGTGGTAAAAAGTAATTTAAAAAATCGTTCGGGAAATGAGTTTACTCCCTGGGTACTTTCTTTGTATACTTTTGACTATACGGGCCAAGCCCGGGATTTACGGGAAATCGCAGGTTTTCGTTTGCCGGCGATTAAACTTCTTTTATTCAGCGTCTCATCAAAAATGAAAACATTTTTGAAAACTACAAGTCTCATGCGTTTTAGTGGTGAAAAAAAATTTAAAAAATCGTTCGGGAAATGAGTTTACTCCCTGGGTACTTTCTTTGTATACATTCAACTATACGGGCCAAGCCCCGGATTTACGGGAAAACGCGGGATTTCGTTTGCCGGCGATTAAACCTCTATCATTAGGCGTCTCATCAAAAATGAAAACATCTTTGAAAATTACAAGTCTCATGGGCTTTAGTGGTGAAATAATAATTTAAAAAATCGTTTGGGAAATGAGTTTACTCCCTGGGTACTTTCTTTGTATACTTTTGACTATACGGGCCGAGTACGGGATTTACGGGAAATCGCAGGTTTTCGTTTGCCGGCGATTAAACTTCTTTTATTCAGCGTCTCATCAAAAATGAAAACATTTTTGAAAACTAAAAGTCTCATGCGTTTTAGTGGTGAAAAAATAATTTAAAAAATCGTTAGGGAAATGAGTTTACTCACTGGGTACTTTCCATGTATACTTTTGACTATACGGGCCGAGACCGGGATATACGGGAAATTGCGGGTTTTCGTTTGCCGGCGATTAAACTTCTTTTATTCAGCGTCTCATCAAAAATGAAAACATTTTTAAAAACTACAAGTCTCATGGGCTTTAGTGGTGAAATAATAATTTAAAAAATCGTTTGGGAAATGAGTTTACTCCCTGGGTACTTTCTTTGTATACTTTTGACTATACGGTCCGAGTACGGGATTTACGGAAAATCGCAGGTTTTCGTTTGCCGGCGATTAAACTTTTTTTATTCATCGTCTCATCAAAAATGAAAACATTTTTGAAAATACAAGTCTCATGCGTTTTAGTGGTGAAAAAATAATTTAAAAAATCGTTCGGGAAATGAGTTTACACCCTGGGTACTTTCTTTGTATACTTTTGACTATACGGGCCGAGTCCGGGATTTACGGGAAATCGCAGGTTTTCGTTTGCCGGCGATTAAACTTTTTTTATTCAGCGTCTCATCAAAAATGAAAACATTTTTAAAAACTACAAGTCTTATGCGTTTTAATGGTGAAAAAATAATTTAAAAAATCGTTCTGGAAATGAGTTTACTCTCTGGGTACTTTCGTTGTACACTTTGACTATACGGGCCGAGTCCGGGATTTACAGGAAATCGCAGGTTTTCGTTTGCCGGCGATTAAACTTCTTTTATTCAGCGTCTCATCAAAAATGAAAACATTTTTAAAAACTACAAGTCTTATGCGTTTTAGTGGTAAAAAGTAATTTAAAAAATCGTTCGGGAAATGAGTTTACTCCCTAGGTACTTTCTTTGTATACTTTTGACTATACGGGGCAAGCCCGGGATTTACGGGAAATCGCAGGTTTTCGTTTGCCGGCGATTAAACTTCTTTTATTCAGCGTCTCATCAAAAATGAAAACATTTTTGAAAACTACAAGTCTCATGCGTTTTAGTGGTGAAAAAAAATTTAAAAAATCGTTCGGGAAATGAGTTTACTCCCTGGGTACTTTCTTTGTATACATTCGACTATACGGGCCAAGCCCCGGATTTACGGGAAAACGCGGGATTTCGTTTGCCGGCGATAAAACCTCTATCATTAGGCGTCTCATCAAAAATGAAAACATCTTTGAAAATTACAAGTCTCACGGGCTTTAGTGGTGAAATAATAATTTAAAAAATCGTTTGGGAAATGAGTTTACTCCCTGGGTACTTTCTTTGTATACTTTTGACTATACGGGCCGAGTACGGGATTTACGGGAAATCGCAGGTTTTCATTTGCCGGCAATTAAACTTCTTTTATTCAGCGTCTCATCAAAAATGAAAACATTTTTGAAAACTACAAGTCTCATGCGTTTTAGTGGTGAAAAAATAATTTAAAAAATCGTTAGGGAAATGAGTTTACTCACTGGGTACTTTCCTTGTATACTTTAGACCATACGGGCCGAGACCGGGATATACGGGAAATTGCGGGTTTTCGTTTGCCGGCGATTAAACTTCTTTTATTCAGCGTTTCATCAAAAATGAAAACATTTTTAAAAACTACAAGTCTCATGGGCTTTAGTGGTGAAATAATAATTTAAAAACTCGTTCGGGAAATGAGTTTACACCCCGGGTACTTTCTTTGTATACTTTTGACTATACGGGCCGAGTCCGGAATTTACGGGAAATTGCAGATTTTCGTTTGCCGGCGATTAAACTTCTTTTATTCAGCGTCTCATCAAAAATGAAAATATTTTTGAAAAGTACAAGTCTCATGCGTTTTAGTTGTGAAAAAATAATTTAAAAAATCGTTCGGGAAATGAGTTTACTCCCTGGGTACTTTCTTTGTATACTTTTGACTATACGGGCTGAGGCCGGGATTTACGGGAAGTCGCGGGTTTTCGTTTGCCGGCGATTAAACTTCTTTTATTCAGCGTCTCATCAAAAATGAAAATATTTTTAAATACTACAAGTCTCATGGGCTTTAGTGGTGAAATAATAATTTAAAAAATAGTTCGGGAAATGAGTTTACACCCTGGGTACTTTCTTTGTATACTTTTGACTATACGGGCCGAGTCCGGGATTTACGGGAAATCGCAGGTTTTCGTTTGCCGGCGATTAAACTTCTTTTATTCAGCGTCTCATCAAAAATGAAAACATTTTTGAAAACTACAAGTCTCATGCGTTTTAGTGGTGAAAAAAAATTTAAAAAATCGTTCGGGAAATGAGTTTACTCCCTGGGTACTTTCTTTGTATACATTCGACTATACGGGCCAAGCCCCGGATTTACGGGAAAACGCGGGATTTCGTTTGCCGGCGATTAAACCTCTATCATTAGGCGTCTCATCAAAAATGAAAACATCTTTGAAAATTACAAGTCTCATGGGCTTTAGTGGTGAAATAATAATTTAAAAAATCGTTTGGGAAATGAGTTTACTCCCTGGGTACTTTCTTTGTATACTTTTGACTATACGGGCCGAGTACGGGATTTACGGGAAATCGCAGGTTTTCGTTTGCCGGCAATTAAACTTCTTTTATTCAGCGTCTCATCAAAAATGAAAACATTTTTGAAAACTACAAGTCTCATGCGTTTTAGTGGTGAAAAAATAATTTAAAAAATCGTTAGGGAAATGAGTTTACTCACTGGGTACTTTCCTTGTATACTTTAGACCATACGGGCCGAGACCGGGATATACGGGAAATTGCGGGTTTTCGTTTGCCGGCGATTAAACTTCTTTTATTCAGCGTTTCATCAAAAATGAAAACATTTTTAAAAACTACAAGTCTCATGGGCTTTAGTGGTGAAATAATAATTTAAAAACTCGTTCGGGAAATGAGTTTACACCCCGGGTACTTTCTTTGTATACTTTTGACTATACGGGCGGAGTCCGGAATTTACGGGAAATTGCAGATTTTCGTTTGCCGGCGATTAAACTTCTTTTATTCAGCGTCTCATCAAAAATGAAAATATTTTTGAAAAGTACAAGTCTCATGCGTTTTAGTGGTGAAAAAATAATTTAAAAAATCGTTCAGGAAATGAGTTTACTCCCTGGGTACTTTCTTTGTATACTTTTGACTATACGGGCTGAGGCCGGGATTTACGGGAAGTCGCGGGTTTTTGTTTGCCGGCGATTAAACTTCTTTTATTCAGCGTCTCATCAAAAATGAAAATATTTTTAAATACTACAAGTCTCATGGGCTTTAGTGGTGAAATAATAATTTAAAAAATAGTTCGGGAAATGAGTTTACACCCTGGGTACTTTCTTTGTATACTTTTGACTATACGGGCCGAGTCCGGGATTTACGGGAAATCGCAGGTTTTCGTTTGCCGGCGAGTAAACTTCTTTTATTCAGCGTCTCATCAAAAATGAAAACATTTTTGAAAAGTACAAGTCTCATGCGTTTTAGTGGTGAAAAAATAATTTAAAAAATAGTTCGGGAAATGAGTTTACTCCCTGGGTACTTTCTTTGTATACTTTTGACTATACGGGCTGAGGCCGGGATTTACGGGAAGTCGCGGGTTTTCGTTTGCCGGCGATTAAACTTCTTTTATTCAGCGTCTCATCAAAAATGAAAATATTTTTAAGTACTACAAGTCTCATGGGCTTTAGTGGTGAAATAATAATTTAAAAAATAGTTCGGGAAATGAGTTTACACCCTGGGTACTTTCTTTGTATACTTTTGACTATACGGGCCGAGTCCGGGATTTACGGGAAATCGCAGGTTTTCGTTTGCCGGCGATTAAACCTCTATCATTAGGCGTCTCATCAAAAATGAAAACATCTTTGAAAATTACAAGTCTCATGGGCTTTAGTGGTGAAATAATAATTTAAAAAATCGTTTGGGAAATGAGTTTACTCCCTGGGTACTTTCTTTGTATACTTTTGACTATACGGGCCGAGTACGGGATTTACGGGAAATCGCAGGTTTTCGTTTGCCGGCAATTAAACTTCTTTTATTCAGCGTCTCATCAAAAATGAAAACATTTTTGAAAACTACAAGTCTCATGCGTTTTAGTGGTGAAAAAATAATTTAAAAAATCGTTAGGGAAATGAGTTTACTCACTGGGTACTTTCCTTGTATACTTTAGACTATACGGGCTGAGACCGGGATATACGGGAAATTGCGGGTTTTCGTTTGCCGGCGATTAAACTTCTTTTATTCAGCGTTTCATCAAAAATGAAAACATTTTTAAAAACTACAAGTCTCATGGGCTTTAGTGGTGAAATAATAATTTAAAAACTCGTTCGGGAAATGAGTTTACACCCCGGGTACTTTCTTTGTATACTTTTGACTATACGGGCCGAGTCCGGAATTTACGGGAAATTGCAGATTTTCGTTTGCCGGCGATTAAACTTCTTTTATTCAGCGTCTCATCAAAAATGAAAATATTTTTGAAAAGTACAAGTCTCATGCGTTTTAGTGGTGAAAAAATAATTTAAAAAATCGTTCGGGAAATGAGTTTACTCCCTGGGTACTTTCTTTGTATACTTTTGACTATACGGGCTGAGGCCGGGATTTACGGGAAGTCGCGGGTTTTTGTTTGCCGGCGATTAAACTTCTTTTATTCAGCGTCTCATCAAAAATAAAAATATTTTTAAATACTACAAGTCTCATGGGCTTTAGTGGTGAAATAATAATTTAAAAAATAGTTCGGGAAATGAGTTTACACCCTGGGTACTTTCTTTGTATACTTTTGACTATACGGGCCGAGTCCGGGATTTACGGGAAATCGCAGGTTTTCGTTTGCCGGCGAGTAAACTTCTTTTATTCAGCGTCTCATCAAAAATGAAAACATTTTTGAAAAGTACAAGTCTCATGCGTATTAGTGGTGAAAAAATAATTTAAAAAATCGTTCGGGAAATGAGTTTACTCCCTGGGTACTTTCTTTGTATACTTTTGACTATACGGGCTGAGGCCGGGATTTACGGGAAGTCGCAGGTTTTCGTTTGCCGGCGATTAAACTTCTTTTATTCAGCGTCTCATTAAAAATGAAAATATTTTTAAATACTACAAGTCTCATGGGCTTTAGTGGTGAAATAATAATTTAAAAAATAGTTCGGGAAATGAGTTTACACCCTGGGTACTTTCTTTGTATACTTTTGACTATACGGGCCGAGTCCGGGATTTACGGGAAATCGCAGGTTTTCGTTTGCCGGCGAGTAAACTTCTTTTATTCAGCGTCTCATCAAAAATGAAAACATTTTTAAAAACTACAAGTCTTATGCGTTTTAGTGGTGAAAAAATAATTTAAAAAATCGTTCTGGAAATGAGTTTACTCCCTGGGTACTATCTTTGAATACTTTTGACTATACGGGCCAAGGCCAGGATTTACGGGAAATCTCGGGTTTTCGTTTGCCGGCGATTAAACCTCTTTCATTAAGCGTCTCATCAAAAATGAAAACATTTTTGAAAACTACAAGTCTCATGCGTTTTAGTGTTGAAAAAATAAATTAAAAAATCGTTCTGGAAATGAGTTTACTCACAGGGTACTTTCTTTGTATACATTCGACTATACGGGCCAAGCCCGGGATTTACGGGAAATTGCGGGTTTTCGTTTGCCGGCGATTAAACAACTTTCATTAAGCGTCTCATCAAAAATGAAAACATTTCTGAAAACTACAAGTCTCATGCGTTTTAGTGGTGAAAATTAATTTAAAATATCGTTTGGGAAATGAGTTTACTCCCTGGGTACTTTCTTTGTATACTTTTGACTATACGGGCCGAGTCCGGGATTTACGGGAAGACGCGGGTTTTCGTTTGCCGGCAATTAAACTTCTTTTATTCAGCGTCTCATCAAAAATGAAAACATTTTTAAAAACTACAAGTCTCATGCGTTTTAGTGGTGAAAAAAAATTTAAAAAATCGTTCGGGAAATGAGTTTACTCCCTGGGTACTTTCTTTGTATACTTTTGACTATACGGGCCGAGTCCATGATTTACGGGAAGTCGCGGGTTTTCGTTTGCCAGCGATTAAACTTCTTTTATTCAGCGTCTCATCAAAAATGAAAATATTTTTAAATACTACAAGTCTCATGGGCTTTAGTGGTGAAATAATAATTTAAAAAATCGTTCGGATATGAGTTTACACCCTGGGTACTTTCTTTGTATACTTTTGACTATACGGGCCGAGTCCGGGATTTACGGGAAATCGCAGGTTTTCGTTTGCCGGCGATTAAACTTCTTTTATTCAGCGTCTCATCAAAAATGAAAACATTTTTGAAAACTACAAGTCTCATGCGATTTAGTGGTGAAAAAATAATTTAAAAAATCGTTCGGGAAATGAGTTTACTCCCTGGGTACTTTCTTTGTATACTTTTGACTATGCGGGCCGAGTCCGGGGTTTACGGGAAATGGCGGGTTTTTGTTTGCCGGCGATTAAACTTCTTTTATTCAGCGTCTCATCAAAAATGAAAACATTTTTGAAAACTACAAGTCTCAAGCGTTTTAGTGGTGAAAAGATAATTTAAAAAATCGTTTTGCAAATGAGTTTACTCACAGGGTACTTTCTTTGTATACATTCGACTATACGGGCCAAGCCCGGGATTTACGGGAAATCGCGGGTTTTCGTTTGCCGGCAATTAAACCACTTTTATTAAGCGTCTCATCAAAAATGAATCCCGTGGTGAAATAATAATTTAAAAAATAGTTCGGGAAATGAGTTTACACCCTGGGTACTTTCTTTGTATACTTTTGACTATACGGGCCGAGTCCGGGATTTACGGGAAGTCGCGGGTTTTCGTTTGCCGGCAATTAAACTTCTTTTATTCAGCGTCTCATCAAAAATGAAAACATTTTTAAAAACTACAAGTCTCATGCGTTTTAGTGGTGAAAAAAAATTTAAAAAATCGTTCGGGAAATGAGTTTACTCCCTGGGTACTTTCTTTGTATACTTTTGACTATACGGGCCGAGTCCGGGATTTACGGGAAATCGCAGGTTTTCGTTTGCCGGCGATTAAACTTCTTTTATTCAGCGTCTCATCAAAAATGAAAACATTTTTGAAAACTACAAGTCTCATGCGATTTAGTGGTGAAAAAATAATTTAAAAAATCGTTCGGGAAATGAGTTTACTCCCTGGGTACTTTCTTTGTATACTTTTGACTATGCGGGCCGAGTCCGGGGTTTACGGGAAATGGCGGGTTTTTGTTTGCCGGCGATTAAACTTCTTTTATTCAGCGTCTCATCAAAAATGAAAACATTTTTGAAAACTACAAGTCTCAAGCGTTTTAGTGGTGAAAAGATAATTTAAAAAATCGTTTTGCAAATGAGTTTACTCACAGGGTACTTTCTTTGTATACATTCGACTATACGGGCCAAGCCCGGGATTTACGGGAAATCGCGGGTTTTCGTTTGCCGGCAATTAAACCACTTTTATTAAGCGTCTCATCAAAAATGAATCCCGTGGTGAAATAATAATTTAAAAAATAGTTCGGGAAATGAGTTTACACCCTGGGTACTTTCCTTGTATACTTTTGACTATACGGGCCGAGTCCGGGATTTACGGGAAGTCGCGGGTTTTCGTTTGCCGGCAATTAAACTTCTTTTATTCAGCGTCTCATCAAAAATGAAAACATTTTTAAAAACTACAAGTCTCATGCGTTTTAGTGGTGAAAAAAAATTTAAAAAATCGTTCGGGAAATGAGTTTACTCCCTGGGTACTTTCTTTGTATACTTTTGACTATACGGGCCGAGTCCGGGATTTACGGGAAGTCGCGGGTTTTCGTTTGCCGGCGATTAAACTTCTTTTATTCAGCGTCTCATCAAAAATGAAAATATTTTTAAATACTACAAGTCTCATGGGCTTTAGTGGTGAAATAATAATTTAAAAAATCGTTCGGGAAATGCGTTTACACCCTGGGTACTTTCTTTGTATACTTTTGACTATACGGGCCGAGTCCGGGATTTACGGGAAATCGCAGGTTTTCGTTTGCCGGCGATTAAACTTCTTTTATTCAGCGTCTCATCAAAAATGAAAACATTTTTGAAAACTACAAGTCTCATGCGATTTAGTGGTGAAAAAATAATTTAAAAAATCGTTCGGGAAATGAGTTTACTCCCTGGGTACTTTCTTTGTATACTTTTGACTATGCGGGCCGAGTCCGGGGTTTACGGGAAATGGCGGGTTTTTGTTTGCCGGCGATTAAACTTCTTTTATTCAGCGTCTCATCAAAAATGAAAACATTTTTGAAAACTACAAGTCTCAAGCGTTTTAGTGGTGAAAAGATAATTTAAAAAATCGTTTTGCAAATGAGTTTACTCACAGGGTACTTTCTTTGTATACATTCGACTATACGGGCCAAGCCCGGGATTTACGGGAAATCGCGGGTTTTCGTTTGCCGGCAATTAAACCACTTTTATTAAGCGTCTCATCAAAAATGAATCCCGTGGTGAAATAATAATTTAAAAAATAGTTCGGGAAATGAGTTTACACCCTGGGTACTTTCTTTGTATACTTTTGACTATACGGGCCGAGTCCGGGATTTACGGGAAGTCGCGGGTTTTCGTTTGCCGGCAATTAAACTTCTTTTATTCAGCGTCTCATCAAAAATGAAAACATTTTTAAAAACTACAAGTCTCATGCGTTTTAGTGGTGAAAAAAAATTTAAAAAATCGTTCGGGAAATGAGTTTACTCCCTGGGTACTTTCTTTGTATACTTTTGACTATACGGGCCGAGTCCGGGATTTACGGGAAATCGCAGGTTTTCGTTTGCCGGCGATTAAACTTCTTTTATTCAGCGTCTCATCAAAAATGAAAACATTTTTGAAAACTACAAGTCTCATGCGATTTAGTGGTGAAAAAATAATTTAAAAAATCGTTCGGGAAATGAGTTTACTCCCTGGGTACTTTCTTTGTATACTTTTGACTATGCGGGCCGAGTCCGGGGTTTACGGGAAATGGCGGGTTTTTGTTTGCCGGCGATTAAACTTCTTTTATTCAGCGTCTCATCAAAAATGAAAACATTTTTGAAAACTACAAGTCTCAAGCGTTTTAGTGGTGAAAAGATAATTTAAAAAATCGTTTTGCAAATGAGTTTACTCACAGGGTACTTTCTTTGTATACATTCGACTATACGGGCCAAGCCCGGGATTTACGGGAAATCGCGGGTTTTCGTTTGCCGGCAATTAAACCACTTTTATTAAGCGTCTCATCAAAAATGAATCCCGTGGTGAAATAATAATTTAAAAAATAGTTCGGGAAATGAGTTTACACCCTGGGTACTTTCTTTGTATACTTTTGACTATACGGGCCGAGTCCGGGATTTACGGGAAGTCGCGGGTTTTCGTTTGCCGGCAATTAAACTTCTTTTATTCAGCGTCTCATCAAAAATGAAAACATTTTTAAAAACTACAAGTCTCATGCGTTTTAGTGGTGAAAAAAAATTTAAAAAATCGTTCGGGAAATGAGTTTACTCCCTGGGTACTTTCTTTGTATACTTTTGACTATACGGGCCGAGTCCGGGATTTACGGGAAGTCGCGGGTTTTCGTTTGCCGGCGATTAAACTTCTTTTATTCAGCGTCTCATCAAAAATGAAAATATTTTTAAATACTACAAGTCTCATGGGCTTTAGTGGTGAAATAATAATTTAAAAAATCGTTCGGGAAATGCGTTTACACCCTGGGTACTTTCTTTGTATACTTTTGACTATACGGGCCGAGTCCGGGATTTACGGGAAATCGCAGGTTTTCGTTTGCCGGCGATTAAACTTCTTTTATTCAGCGTCTCATCAAAAATGAAAACATTTTTGAAAACTACAAGTCTCATGCGATTTAGTGGTGAAAAAATAATTTAAAAAATCGTTTGGGAAATGAGTTTACTCCCTGGGTACTTTCTTTGTATACTTTTGACTATGCGGGCCGAGTCCGGGGTTTACGGGAAATGGCGGGTTTTCGTTTGCCGGCGATTAAACTTCTTTTATTCAGCGTCTCATCAAAAATGAAAACATTTTTAAAAACTACAAGTCTCAAGCGTTTTAGTGGTGAAAAGATAATTTAAAAAATCGTTTTGGAAATGAGTTTACTCACAGGGTACTTTCTTTGTATACATTCGACTATACGGGCCAAGCCCGGGATTTACGGGAAATCGCGGGTTTTCGTTTGCCGGCAATTAAACCACTTTTATTAAGCGTCTCATCAAAAATGAATCCCGTGGTGAAATAATAATTTAAAAAATCGTTCAGGAAATGCGTTTACACCCTGGGTACTTTCTTTGTATACTTTTGACTATACGGGCCGAGTCCGGGATTTACGGGAAATCGCAGGTTTTCGTTTGCCGGCGATTAAACTTCTTTTATTCAGGGTCCCATCAAAAATGAAAACATTTTTGAAAACTACAAGTCTCATGCGATTTAGTGGTGAAAAAATAATTTAAAAAATCGTTTGGGAAATGAGTTTACTCCCTGGGTACTTTTTTTGTATACTTTTGACTATGCGGGCCGAGTCCGGGGTTTACGGGAAATGGCGGGTTTTCGTTTGCCGGCGATTAAACTTCTTTTATTCAGCGTCTCATCAAAAATGAAAACATTTTTGAAAACTACAAGTCTCAAGCGTTTTAGTGGTGAAAAGATAATTTAAAAAATTGTTTTGGAAATGAGTTTACTCACAGGGTACTTTCTTTGTATACATTCGACTATACGGGCCAAGCCCGGGATTTACGGGAAATCGCAGGTTTTCGTTTGCCGGTAATTAAACCACTTTTATTAAGCGTCTCATCAAAAATGAATCCCGTGGTGAAATAATAATTTAAAAAATAGTTCGGGAAATGAGTTTACACCCTGGGTACTTTCTTTGTATACTTTTGACTATACGGGCCGAGTCCGGGATTTACGGGAAATCGCAGGTTTTCGTTTGCCGGCGATTAAACTTCTTTTATTCAGCGTCTCATCAAAAATGAAAAAATTTTTATAAACTACAAGTCTTATGCGTTTTAGTGGTGAAAAAATAATTTAAAAAATCGTTCTGGAAATGAGTTTACTCCCTGGGTACTATCTTTGTATACTTTTGACTATACGGGCCAAGCCCGGGATTTACGGGAAATCTCGGGTTTTCGTTTGCCGGCGATTAAACAACTTTCATTAAGCGTCTCATCAAAAATGAAAACATTTTTAAAAACTACAAGTCTTATGCGTTTTAGTGGTGAAAAAATAATTTAAAAAATCGTTCTGGAAATGAGTTTACTCACAGGGTACTTTCTTTGTATACATTCGACTATACGGGCCAAGCCCGGGATTTACGGGAAATCGCGGGTTTTCGTTTGCCGGCGATTAAACAACTTTCATTAAGCGTCTCATCAAAAATGAAAACATTTCTGAAAACTACAAGTCTCATGCGTTTTAGTGGTGAAAATTAATTTAAAATATCGTTTGGGAAATGAGTTTACTCCCTGGGTACTTTCTTTGTATACTTTTGACTATACGGGCTGAGTCCGGGATTTACGGGAAGACGCGGGTTTTCATTTGCCGGCAATTAAACTTCTTTTATTCAGCGTCTCATCAAAAATGAAAACATTTTTAAAAACTACAAGTCTCATGCGTTTTAGTGGTGAAAAAAAATTTAAAAAATCGTTCGGGGAATGAGTTTACTCCCTGGGTACTTTCTTTGTATACTTTTGACTATACGGGCCGAGTCCGGGATTTACGGGAAGGCGCGGGTTTTCGTTTGCCGGCGATTAAACTTCTTTTATTCAGCGTCTCATCAAAAATGAAAATATTTTTAAATACTACAAGTCTCATGGGCTTTAGTGGTGAAATAATAATTTAAAAAATCGTTCGGGAAATGAGTTTACACCATGGGTACTTTCTTTGTATACTTTTGACTATACGAGCCGAGTCCGGGATTTACGGGAAATCGCAGGTTTTCGTTTGCCGGCGATTAAACTTCTTTTATTCAGCGTCTCATCAAAAATGAAAATATTTTTAAATACTACAAGTCTTATGGGCTTTAGTGGTGAAATAATAATTTAAAAAATCGTTCGGGAAATGAGTTTACACCCTGGGTACTTTCTTTGTATACTTTTGACTATACGGGCCGAGTCCGGGATTTACGGGAAATCGCAGGTTTTCGTTTGCCGGCGATTAAACTTCTTTTATTCAGCGTCTCATCAAAAATGAAAACATTTTTAAAAACTACAAGTCTCATGCGTTTAGTGGTAAAAAAATAATATAAAAAATCGTTCGGGAAATGAGTTTACTCCCTGGGTACTTTCTTTGTATACTTTTGACTATACGGGCCGAGTCCGGGATTTACGGGAAGACGCGGGTTTTCGTTTGCCGGCAATTAAACTTCTTTTATTCAGCGTCTCATCAAAAATGAAAACATTTTTAAAAACTACAAGTCTCATGCGTTTTAGTGGTGAAAAAAAATTTAAAAAATCGTTCGGGAAATGAGTTTACTCCCTGGGTACTTTCTTTGTATACTTTTGACTATACGGGCCGAGTCCGGGATTTACGGGAAATCGCAGGTTTTCGTTTGCCGGCGATTAAACTTCTTTTATTCAGCGTCTCATCGAAAATGAAAACATTTTTGAAAACTACAAGTCTCATGCGATTTAGTGGTGAAAAAATAATTTAAAAAATCGTTTGGGAAATGCGTTTACTCCCTGGGTACTTTCTTTGTATACTTTTGACTATGCGGGCCGAGTCCGGGGTTTACGGGAAATGGCGGGTTTTCGTTTGCCGGCGATTAAACTTCTTTTATTCAGCGTCTCATCAAAAATGAAAACATTTTTGAAAACTACAAGTCTCAAGCGTTTTAGTGGTGAAAAGATAATTTAAAAAATCGTTTTGGAAATGAGTTTACTCACAGGGTACTTTCTTTGTATACATTCGACTATACGGGCCAAGCCCGGGATTTACGGGAAATCGCGGGTTTTCGTTTGCCGGCAATTAAACCACTTTTATTAAGCGTCTCATCAAAAATGAATCCCGTGGTGAAATAATAATTTAAAAAATAGTTCGGGAAATGAGTTTACACCCTGGGTACTTTCTTTGTATACTTTTGACTATACGGGCCGAGTCCGGGATTTACGGGAAATCGCAGGTTTTCGTGTGCCGGCGATTAAACTTCTTTTATTCAGCGTCTCATCAAAATTGAAAAAATTTTTATAAACTACAAGTCTTATGGGCTTTAGTGGTGAAATAATAATTTAAAAAATCGTTCGGGAAATGAGTTTACACCCTGGGTACTTTCTTTGTATACTTTTGACTATACGGGCCGAGTCCGGGATTTACGGGAAATCGCAGGTTTTCGTTTGCCGGCGATTAAACTTCTTTTATTCAGCGTCTCATCAAAAATGAAAACATTTTTAAAAACTACAAGTCTCATGCGTTTAGTGGTAAAAAAATAATATAAAAAATCGTTCGGGAAATGAGTTTACTCCCTGGGTACTTTCTTTGTATACTTTTGACTATACGGGCCGAGTCCGGGATTTACGGGAAGACGCGGGTTTTCGTTTGCCGGCAATTAAACTTCTTTTATTCAGCGTCTCATCAAAAATGAAAACATTTTTAAAAACTACAAGTCTCATGCGTTTTAGTGGTGAAAAAAAATTTAAAAAATCGTTCGGGAAATGAGTTTACTCCCTGGGTACTTTCTTTGTATACTTTTGACTATACGGGCCGAGTCCGGGATTTACGGGAAATCGCAGGTTTTCGTTTGCCGGCGATTAAACTTCTTTTATTCAGCGTCTCATCGAAAATGAAAACATTTTTGAAAACTACAAGTCTCATGCGATTTAGTGGTGAAAAAATAATTTAAAAAATCGTTTGGGAAATGCGTTTACTCCCTGGGTACTTTCTTTGTATACTTTTGACTATGCGGGCCGAGTCCGGGGTTTACGGGAAATGGCGGGTTTTCGTTTGCCGGCGATTAAACTTCTTTTATTCAGCGTCTCATCAAAAATGAAAACATTTTTGAAAACTACAAGTCTCAAGCGTTTTAGTGGTGAAAAGATAATTTAAAAAATCGTTTTGGAAATGAGTTTACTCACAGGGTACTTTCTTTGTATACATTCGACTATACGGGCCAAGCCCGGGATTTACGGGAAATCGCGGGTTTTCGTTTGCCGGCAATTAAACCACTTTTATTAAGCGTCTCATCAAAAATGAATCCCGTGGTGAAATAATAATTTAAAAAATAGTTCGGGAAATGAGTTTACACCCTGGGTACTTTCTTTGTATACTTTTGACTATACGGGCCGAGTCCGGGATTTACGGGAAATCGCAGGTTTTCGTGTGCCGGCGATTAAACTTCTTTTATTCAGCGTCTCATCAAAATTGAAAAAATTTTTATAAACTACAAGTTTTATGCGTTTTAGTGGTGAAAAAATAATTTAAAAAATCGTTCTGGAAATGAGTTTACTCCCTGGGTACTATCTTTGTATACTTTTGACTATACGGGCCAAGCCCGGGATTTACGGGAAATCTTGGGTTTTCGTTTGCCGGCGATTAAACAACTTTCATTAAGCGTCTCATCAAAAATAAAAACATTTTTAAAAACTACAAGTCTCATGCGTTTTAGTGTTGAAAAAATAAATTAAAAAATCGTTCTGGAAATGAGTTTACTCACAGGGTACTTTCTTTGTATACATTCGACTATACGGGCCAAGCCCGGGATTTACGGGAAATCGCGGGTTTTCGTTTGCCGGCTATTAAACAACTTTCATTAAGCGTCTCATCAAAAATGAAAATATTTCTGAAAACTACAAGTCTCATGCGTTTTAGTGGTGAAAATTAATTTAAAATATCGTTTGGGAAATGAGTTTTTACTCCCTGGGTACTTTCTTTGTATACTTTTGACTATACGGGCTGAGTCCGGGATTTACGGGAAGACGCGGATTTTCATTTGCCGGCAATTAAACTTCTTTTATTCAGCGTCTCATCAAAAATGAAAATATTTTTAAAAACTACAAGTCTCATGCGTTTTAGTGGTGAAAAAAAATTTAAAAAATCGTTCGGGGAATGAGTTTACTCCCTGGGTACTTTCTTTGTATACTTTTGACTATACGGGCCGAGTCCGGGATTTACGGGAAGGCGCGGGTTTTCGTTTGCCGGCGATTAAACTTCTTTTATTCAGCGTCTCATCAAAAATGAAAATATTTTTAAATACTACAAGTCTCATGGGCTTTAGTGGTGAAATAATAATTTAAAAAATCGTTCGGGAAATGAGTTTACACCCTGGGTACTTTCTTTGTATACTTTTGATTATACGGGCCGAGTCCGGGATTTACGGGAAATCGCAGGTTTTCGTTTGCCGGCGATTAAACTTCTTTTATTCAGCGTCTCATCAAAAATGAAAACATTTTTAAAAACTACAAGTCTTATGCGTTTTAGTGGTGAAAAAAAATTTAAAATATCGTTTGGGAAATGAGTTTACTCCCTGGGTACTTTCTTTGTATACTTTTGACTATACGGGCCGAGTCCGGGATTTACGGGAAATCGCAGGTTTTCGTTTGCCGGCGATTAAACTTCTTTTATTCAGCGTCTCATCAAAAATGAAAACATTTTTAAAAACTACAAGTCTCATGCGTTTAGTGGTAAAAAAATAATATAAAAAATCGTTCGGGAAATGAGTTTACTCCCTGGGTACTTTCTTTGTATACTTTTGACTATACGGGCCGAGTCCGGGATTTACGGGAAGACGCGGGTTTTCGTTAGCCGGCAATTAAACTTCTTTTATTCAGCGTCTCATCAAAAATGAAAACATTTTTAAAAACTACAAGTCTCATGCGTTTTAGTGGTGAAATAATAATTTAAAAAATCGTTCGGGAAATGCCTTTACACCCTGGGTACTTTCTTTGTATACTTTTGACTATACGGGCCGAGCCCGGGATTTACGGGAAATCGCAGGTTTTCGTTTGCCGGCGATTAAACTTCTTTTATTCAGCATCTCATCAAAAATGAAAACATTTTTGAAAACTACAAGTCTCATGCGATTTAGTGGTGAAAAAATAATTTAAAAAATCGTTTGGGAAATGAGTTTACTCACTGGGTACTTTCTTTGTATACTTTTGACTATGCGGGCCGAGTCCGGGGTTTACGGGAAATGGCGGGTTTTCGTTTGCCGGCGATTAAACTTCTTTTATTCAGCGTCTCATCAAAAATGAAAACATTTTTGAAAACTACAAGTCTCAAGCGTTTTAGTGGTAAAAAGATAATTTAAAAAATCGTTTTGGAAATGAGTTTACTCACAGGGTACTTTCTTTGTATACATTCGACTATACGGGCCAAGCCCGGGATTTACGGGAAATCGCGGGTTTTCGTTTGCCGGCAATTAAACCACTTTTATTAAGCGTCTCATCAAAAATGAATCCCGTGGTGAAATAATAATTTGAAAAATAGTTCGGGAAATGAGTTTACACCCTGGGTACTTTCTTTGTATACTTTTGACTATACGGGCCGAGTCCGGGATTTACGGGAAATCGCAGGTTTTCGTTTGCCGGCGATTAAACTTCTTTTATTCAGCGTCTCATCAAAAATGAAAAAAATTTTATAAACTACAAGTCTTATGCGTTTTAGTGGTGAAAAAATAATTTAAAAAATCGTTCTGGAAATGAGTTTACTCCCTGGGTACTATCTTTGTATACTTTTGACTATACGGGCCAAGCCCGGGATTTACGGGAAATCTCGGGTTTTCGTTTGCCGGCGATTAAACAACTTTCATTAAGCGTCTCATCAAAAATGAAAACATTTTTAAAAACTACAAGTCTTATGCGTTTTAGTGGTGAAAAAATAATTTAAAAAATCGTTCTGGAAATGAGTTTACTCCCTGGGTACTATCTTTGTATACTTTTGACTATACGGGCCAAGCCCAGGATTTACGGGAAATCTCGGGTTTTTGTTTGCCGGCGATTAAACCTCTTTCATTAGGCATCTCATCAAAAATGAAAACATTTCTGAAAACTACAAGTCTCATGCGTTTTAGTGGTGAAAATTAATTTAAAATATCGTTTGGGAAATGAGTTTACTCCCTGGGTACTTTCTTTGTATACTTTTGACTATACGGGCCGAGTCCGGGATTTACGGGAAGACGCGGGTTTTCATTTGCCGGCAATTAAACTTCTTTTATTCAGCGTCTCATCAAAAATGAAAACATTTTTAAAAACTACAAGTCTCATGCGTTTAGTGGTAAAAAAATAATATAAAAAATCGTTCGGGAAATGAGTTTACTCCCTGGGTACTTTCTTTGTATACTTTTGACTATACGGGCCGAGTCCGGGATTTACGGGAAGACGCGGGTTTTCGTTAGCCGGCAATTAAACTTCTTTTATTCAGCGTCTCATCAAAAATGAAAACATTTTTAAAAACTACAAGTCTCGTGCGTTTTAGTGGTGAAAAAAAATTTAAAAAATCGTTCGGGAAATGAGTTTACTCCCTGGGTACTTTCTTTGTATACTTTTGACTATACGGGCCGAGTCCGGGATTTACGGGAAGTCGCGGGTTTTCGTTTGCCGGCGATTAAACTTCTTTTATTCAGCGTCTCATCAAAAATGAAAATATTTTTAAATACTACAAGTCTCATGGGCTTTAGTGGTGAAATAATAATTTAAAAAATCGTTCGGGAAATGCCTTTACACCCTGGGTACTTTCTTTGTATACTTTTGACTATACGGGCCGAGTCCGGGATTTACGGGAAATCGCAGGTTTTCGTTTGCCGGCGATTAAACTTCTTTTATTCAGCGTCTCATCAAAAATGAAAACATTTTTGAAAACTACAAGTCTCATGCGATTTAGTGGTGAAAAAATAATTTAAAAAATCGTTTGGGAAATGAGTTTACTCACTGGGTACTTTCTTTGTATACTTTTGACTATGCGGGCCGAGTCCGGGGTTTACGGGAAATGGCGGGTTTTCGTTTGCCGGCGATTAAACTTCTTTTATTCAGCGTCTCATCAAAAATGAAAACATTTTTGAAAACTACAAGTCTCAAGCGTTTTAGTGGTAAAAAGATAATTTAAAAAATCGTTTTGGAAATGAGTTTACTCACAGGGTACTTTCTTTGTATACATTCGACTATACGGGCCAAGCCCGGGATTTACGGGAAATCGCGGGTTTTCGTTTGCCGGCAATTAAACCACTTTTATTAAGCGTCTCATCAAAAATGAATCCCGTGGTGAAATAATAATTTGAAAAATAGTTCGGGAAATGAGTTTACACCCTGGGTACTTTCTTTGTATACTTTTGACTATACGGGCCGAGTCCGGGATTTACGGGAAATCGCAGGTTTTCGTTTACCGGCGATTAAACTTCTTTTATTCAGCGTCTCATCAAAAATGAAAAAAATTTTATAAACTACAAGTCTTATGCGTTTTAGTGGTGAAAAAATAATTTAAAAAATCGTTCTGGAAATGAGTTTACTCCCTGGGTACTATCTTTGTATACTTTTGACTATACGGGCCAAGCCCGGGATTTACGGGAAATCTCGGGTTTTCGTTTGCCGGCGATTAAACAACTTTCATTAAGCGTCTCATCAAAAATGAAAACATTTTTAAAAACTACAAGTCTTATGCGTTTTAGTGGTGAAAAAATAATTTAAAAAATCGTTCTGGAAATGAGTTTACTCCCTGGGTACTATCTTTGTATACTTTTGACTATACGGGCCAAGCCCAGGATTTACGGGAAATCTCGGGTTTTTGTTTGCCGGCGATTAAACCTCTTTCATTAGGCATCTCATCAAAAATGCAAACATTTTTGAAAACTACAAGTCTCATGCGTTTTAGTGTTGAAAAAATAAATTAAAAAATCGTTCTGGAAATGAGTTTACTCACAGGGTACTTTCTTTGTATACATTCGACTATACGGGCCAAGCCCGAGATTTACGGGAAATCGCGGGTTTTCGTTTGCCGGCGATTAAACAACTTTCATTAAGCGTCTCATCAAAAATGAAAACATTTCTGAAAACTACAAGTCTCATGCGTTTTAGTGGTGAAAATTAATTTAAAATATCGTTTGGGAAATGAGTTTACTCCCTGGGTACTTTCTTTGTATACTTTTGACTATACGGGCCGAGTCCGGGATTTACGGGAAGACGCGGGTTTTCATTTGCCGGCAATTAAACTTCTTTTATTCAGCGTCTCATCAAAAATGAAAACATTTTTAAAAACTACAAGTCTCATGCGTTTTAGTGGTGAAAAAAAATTTAAAAAATCTTTCGGGGAATGAGTTTACTCCCTGGGTACTTTCTTTGTATACTTTTGACTATACGGGACGAGTCCGGGATTTACGGGAAGGCGCGGGTTTTCGTTTGCCGGCGATTAAACTTCTTTTATTCAGCGTCTCATCAAAAATAAAAAATATTTTTATATACTACAAGTCTCATGGGCTTTAGTGGTGAAATAATAATTTAAAAAATCGTTCGGGAAATAAGTTTACACCCTGGGTACTTTCTTTGTATACTTTTGACTATACGAGCCGAGTCCGGGATTTACGGGAAATCGCAGGTTTTCGTTTGCCGGCGATTAAACTTCTTTTATTCAGCGTCTCATCAAAAATGAAAATATTTTTAAATACTACAAGTCTTATGGGCTTTAGTGGTGAAATAATAATTTAAAAAATCGTTCGGGAAATGAGTTTACACCCTGGGTACTTTCTTTGTATACTTTTGACTATACGGGCCGAGTCCGGGATTTACGGGAAATCGCAGGTTTTCGTTTGCCGGCGATTAAACTTCTTTTATTCAGCGTCTCATCAAAAATGAAAACATTTCTGAAAACTACAAGTCTCATGCGTTTTAATGGTGAAAATTAATTTAAAATATCGTTTGGGAAATGAGTTTACTCCCTGGGTACTTTCTTTGTATACTTTTGACTATACGGGCCGAGTCCGGGATTTACGGGAAATCGCAGGTTTTCGTTTGCCGGCGATTAAACCTCTTTTATTCAGCATCTCATCAAAAATGAAAACATTTCTGAAAACTACAAGTCTCATGCGTTTTAGTGGTGAAAATTAATTTAAAATATCGTTTGGGAAATGAGTTTACTCCCTGGGTACTTTGTTTGTATACTTTTGACTATACGGGCCGAGTCCGGGATTTACGGGAAATCGCAGGTTTTCGTTTGCCGGCGATTAAACTTCTTTTATTCAGCGTCTCATCAAAAATGAGAATATTTTTAAATACTACAAGTCTCATGGGCTTTAGTGGTGAAATAATAATTTAAAAAATCGTTCGGGAAATGAGTTTACACCCTGGGTACTTTCTTTGTATACTTTTGACTATACGGGCCGAGTCCGGGATTTACGGCAAATCGCAGGTTTTCGTTTGCCGGCGATTAAACTTCTTTTATTCAGCGTCTCATCAAAAATGAAAACATTTTTGAAAACTACAAGTCTCATGCGATTTAGTGGTGAAAAAATAATTTAAAAAATCGTTTGGGAAATGAGTTTACTCCCTGGGTACTTTCTTTGTATACTTTTGACTATGCGGGCCGAGTCCGGGGTTTACGGGAAATGGCGGGTTTTCGTTTTCCGGCGATTAAACTTCTTTTATTCAGCGTCTCATCAAAAATGAAAACATTTTTGAAAACTACAAGTCTCATGGGCTTTAGTGGTAAAATAATAATTTAAAAAATCGTTCGGGAAATGAGTTTACACCCCGGGTACTTTCTTTGTATACTTTTGACTATACGGGCCAAGCCCGTGATTTACGGGAAATCGCGGGTTTTCGTTTGCCGGCGATTAAACAACTTTCATTAAGCGTCTCATCAAAAATGAAAACATTTCTGAAAACTACAAGTCTCATGCGTTTTAGTGGTGAAAATTAATTTAAAATATCGTTTGGGAAATGAGTTTACTTCCTGGGTAATTTCTTTGTATACTTTTGACTATACGGGCCGAGTCCGGGATTTACGGGAAATCGCAGGTTTTCGTTTGCCGGCGATTAAACTTCTTTTATTCAGCGTCTCATCAAAAATGAAAACATTTTTGAAAACTACAAGGCTCATGCGTTTTAGTGGTGAAAAAATAATTTAAAAAATCGTTCGGGAAATGAGTTTACTTCCTGGGTACTTTCTTTGTATACTTTTGACTATACGGGCTGAGTCCGGGATTTACGGGAAGTCGCGGGTTTTCGTTTTCCGGCGATTAAACTTCTTTTATTCAGCGTCTCATCAAAAATGAAAATATTTTTAAATACTACAAGTCTCATGGGCTTTAGTGGTGAAATAATAATTTAAAAAATAGTTCGGGAAATGAGTTTACACCCTGGGTACTTTCTTTGTTGAAGAAGTTTATTCATATCTTTGTTCCTATCCTCACTAATATTATAAATTTTTGTTTACAGTCTAATATTTTTCCTGATGATTTAAAACTTGCAGAGGTTATACCTGTTTTTAAGAAGGATGACTGTAATGATAAGGAGAACTATAGACCTGTTAGCTTGCTTCCCTGTTTATCAAAGGTTTTTGAAAGAATTATTCTTAATCAAATGCACACTTTTACGCATGACAAACTCAGCCCTCATCTATCAGGCTTCAGAAAGGGTTATAATACACAATATGCTCTCATTCGAATGATTGAACAATGGAAAAGCACACTTGATAATAAGGGTGTAGTTGGAGCAGTGCTAATGGACCTTTCAAAAGCTTTTGATACTATCAACCATGATTTGCTTATTGCAAAGCTGCATGCCTATGGTTTTTCTGAATCTTCTTTATTATTTATTCACTCATACTTGAAAAATCGTTTTCAGAGAACCAGAATAAATTCTTCTTTTAGCGAATGGCTTCCTCTTCAAGTTGGAGTTCCACAAGGATCAATCTTAGGACCTCCTTTCTTCAATTATTCTATAAACGATTTATTCTGGTTCATTATTCAATCATCCCTTTGTAACTTTGCAGATGATAACACCTTATATGCTTGTGAAAATTCATTAGAAGATGTAAAACAAACACTGCTTACTAATTTGGTCATAGTTAATAATTGGTTTTATGAAAATTACTTAGCAATAAATTTGAAAAAGTATCAATATATTGTATTAGGTCATCACGATGAAAGTTTGATATTTAACCATTTGAAAATTGCGTGTAAATCGTCTGTAGTGCTTCTTGGTGTCACGATTGACTCGAGACTAAACTTTCATTCGCATGTCAAAAACATCTGTAATAAGGCTAGTAGGAAACTCAACGTGCTTCAAAGGATATCTTCCTTTTTGACACCCAAGATGAAGCGTTTTCTCTTCAATTCATTTATTTTGTCTCAGTTTTCTTACTGTCCCTTAGTATGGATGTTTTGTGGAAAAGTTGCGAATAATCGAATCAATCGTATTCATGAACGTTGTCTAAGAATCATACAGGACGATATAAATGGCAGTTACGATGAACTTTTATCTTTATGTAATGTTAAAAATATTCACATCATCAATTTACAGAATTTAATGAAAGAGGTTTACAAATTTTTAAATGGATTGTCACCTCTATATATGAACGAGATATTTTCTGTTAGGGAAAACATGTACAACGTTCGTTGCTTTAATTTGATCAGGCGACCAACTTGTCGGACAACGTACTATGGCTTAAATACTTTATCAAATATTGCAGGGAAGCTATGGATATCTGTGCCTGACGCTACAAAGAATGCTCCTTCTCTCGAAGCCTTCCGTAGCTCAATAAAATTTTGGGAAGGTGATGTTTGCACCTGTAAAATATGCATGGATATACCATACATATTTTAACTTTACTTATTTATTTATTTATTTTTCTTATTCTTTATCGCTGTTTGCCTTGTTTTACGTTTTGTTGTCGATTTAAATTAGTTATTTAAATACTATTGTATCTATCGACGTTAAATAAAGAGAAAATCAAAAATCAAAAAAAAAAAAAAAATCCGGGATTTACGGGAAATCGCGGATTTTTGTTTGAGGGCGATTAAACTTCTTTTACTCAGCGTCTCATCAAAAATGAAAACATTTTTGAAAACTACAAGTCTCATGCGTTTTAGTGGTGAAAAAAAAATTTAAAAAATCGTTCGGGAAATGAGTTTACTCCCTGGGTACTTTCTTTGTATACATTCGACTATACGGGCCAAGCCCAGGATTTACGGGAAAACGCGGGATTTCGTTTGCCGGCGATTAAACCTCTTTCATTAAGCGTCTCATCAAAATGAAAACAATTTTGAAAACTACAAGTCTCATGCGTTTTAGTGGTGAAAAAAAAAAATTAAAAAATCGTTCGGGAAATGAGTTTACTCCCTGGGTACTTTCTTTGTATACATTCGACTATACGGGCCAAGCCCGGGATTTACGGGAAATCGCGGGATTTCGTTTGCCGGCGATTAAACCTCTTTTAATAAGCGTCTCATCAAAAATGAAAACATTTTTGAAAACTACAAGTCTCATGCGTTTTAGTGGTGAAAAAATACTTTAAAAAATCGTTCGGGAAATGAGTTAACTCCCTGGGTACTTTCTTTGTATACTTTGGACTATACGGGCCGAGTCCGGGATTTACGGGAAATCGCGGATTTTCGTTTGGGGGCGATTAAACTTCTTTTATTCAGCGTCTCATCAAAAATGAAAATATTTTTGAAAACTACAAGTCTCATGCGTTGTAGTGGTGAAAAAATAATATAAAAAATCGTTCGGATAATGAGTTTACTCGCTGGGTACTTTCTTTGTATACTTTTGACTATACGGGCCGAGTCCGGGGTTTACGGGAAATGGCGGGTTTTCGTTTGCCGGCGATTAAACTTCTTTTATTCAGTGTCTCATCAAAAATGAAAACATTTTTGAAAACTACAAGTCTCATGCGTTGTAGTGGTGAAAAAATAATTTAAAAAATCGTTCGGAAAATGAGTTTACTCACAGGGTACTTTCTTTGTATACATTCGACTATACGGGCCAAGCCCCGGATTTACGGGAAAACGCGGGATTTCGTTTGCCGGCGATTAAACCTCTTTCATTAAGCGTCTCATCAAAAATGAAAACATTTTTGAAAACTACAAGTCTCATGCGTTTTAGTGGTGAAAAAATAATTTAAAAAATCGTTCGGGAAATGAGTTTACTCCCTGGGTACTTTCTTTGTATACTTTTGACTATACGGGTCGAGTCCGGGATTTACGGGAAATCGCCGATTTTCGTTTGCCGGCGATTAAACTTCTTTTATTCAGCGTCCCATCAAATATGAAAATATTTTAGAAAACTACACGTCTCATGCGTTTAGTGGTAAAGAAAATAATATAAAAAATCGTTCGGGAAATGAGTTTACTCCCTGGGTACTTTCTTTGTATACTTTTGACTATACGGGTCGAGTCCGGGGTTTACGGGAAATCGCGGGATTTCGTTTGCCGGCGATTAAACTTCTTTCATTAACCCTCTCATCAAAAATGAAAATATTTTTGAAAACTACAAGTCTCATGCGTTGTAGTGGTGAAAAAATAATTTAAAAATCGTTCGGAAAATGAGTTTACTCCCTGGGTACTTTCTTTGTATACATTCGACTACACGGGCCAAGCCCGGGATTTACGGGAAATCGCGGGATTTCGTTTGCCGGCGATTAAAATTCTTTCATTAACCCTCTCATCAAAAATGAAAATATTTTTGAAAACTACAAGTCTCATGCGTTGTAGTGGTGAAAAAATAATTTAAAAATCGTTCGGAAAATGAGTTTACTCCCTGGGTACTTTCTTTGTATACTTTTGACTATACGGGCCGAGTCGGGGATTTACGGGAAGACGCGGGTTTTCGTTTGCCGGCGATTAAACTTCTTTTATTCAGCGTCTCATCAAAAATGAAAATATTTTTAAATACTACAAGTCTCATGGGCTTTAGTGGTGAAATAATAATTTAAAAAATCGTTCGGGAAATGAGTTTACACCCTGGGTACATTCTTTGTATACTTTTGACTATACGGGCCGAGTCCGGGATTTACGGGAAATCGCAGGTTTTCGTTTGCCGGCGATTAAACTTCTTTTATTCAGCGTCTCATCAAAAATGAAAATATTTTCAAATACAAGAAGTCTCATGGGCTTTAGTGGTGAAATAATAATTTAAAAAATCGTTCGGGAAATGAGTTTACACCCTGGGTACTTTCTTTGTATACATTTGACTATACGGGCCGAGTCCGGGATTTACGGGAAATCGCAGGTTTTCGTTTGCCGGCGATTAAACTTCTTTTATTCAGCGTCTCATCAAAAATGAAAAAAATTTTATAAACTACAAGTCTCATGCGATTTAGTGGTGAAAAAATAATTTAAAAAATCGTTCTGGAAATGAGTTTACTCCCTGGGTACTATCTTTGTATACTTTTGACTATACGGGCCAAGCCCGGGATTTACGGGAAATCTCGGGTTTTCGTTTGCCGGCGATTAAACAACTTTCATTAAGCGTCTCATCAAAAATGAAAACATTTTTGAAAACGACAAGTCTCATGCGTTTTAGTGGTGAAAAAATAATTTAAAAAATCGTTCGAGAAATGAGTTTACTCCCTGGGTACTTTCTTTGTATACTTTTGACTATACGGGTCGAGTCCGGGATTTACGGGAAATCGCGGATTTTCGTTTGCCGGCGATTAAACTTCTTTTATTCAGCGTCCCATCAAATATGAAAATATTTTTGAAAACTACACGTCTCATGCGTTTAGTGGTAAAGAAAATAATATAAAAAATCGTTCGGGAAATGAGTTTACTCCCTGGGTACTTTCTTTGTATACTTTTGACTATACGGGTCGAGTCCGGGGTTTACGGGAAATGGCGGGTTTTCGTTTGCCGTCGATTAAACTTCTTTTATTCAGCGTCTCATCAAAAATGAAAACATTTTTAAAAACTACAAGTCTCATGCGTTTTAGTGGTGAAAAGATAATTTAAAAAATCGTTTTGGAAATAAGTTTACTCACAGGGTACTTTCTTTGTATACATTCGACTACACGGGCCAAGCCCGGGATTTACGGGAAATCGCGGGATTTCGTTTGCCGGCGATTAAACTTCTTTTATTAACCCTCTCATCAAAAATGAAAATATTTTTGAAAACTACAAGTCTCATGCGTTGTAGTGGTGAAAAAATAATTTAAAAATCGTTCGGAAAATGAGTTTACTCCCTGGGTACTTTCTTTGTATACTTTTGACTATACGGGCCGAGTCCGGGGTTTACGGGAAATGGCGGGTTTTCGTTTGCCTGCGATTAAACTTCTTTTATTCAGTGTCTCATCAAAAATGAAAACATTTTTGAAAACTGCAAGTCTCATGCGTTGTAGTGGTGAAAAAATAATTTAAAAAATCGTTCCGAAAATGAGTTTACTCACAGGGTACTTTCTTTGTATACATTCGACTATACGGGCCAAGCCCCGGATTTACGGGAAAACGCAGGATTTCGTTTGCCGGCGATTAAACCTCTTTCATTAAGCGTCTCATCAAAAATGAAAACATTTTTGAAAACTACAAGTCTCATGCGTTTTAGTGGTGAAATAATAATTTAAAAAATCGTTCTGGAAATGAGTTTACTCACAGGGTACTTTCTTTGTATACATTCGACTATACGGGCCAAGCCCGGGATTTACGGGAAATCGCGGGTTTTCGTTTGCCGGCGATTAAACAACTTTCATTAAGCGTCTCATCCAAAATGAAAACATTTCTGAAAACTACAAGTCTCATGCGTTTTAGTGGTGAAAATTAATTTAAAATATCGTTTGGGAAATGAGTTTACTCCCTGGGTACTTTCTTTGTATACTTTTGACTATACGGGCCGAGTCGGGGATTTACGGGAAGACGCGGGTTTTCGTTTGCCGGCGATTAAACTTCTTTTATTCAGCGTCTCATCAAAAATGAAAATATTTTTAAATACTACAAGTCTCATGGGCTTTAGTGGTGAAATAATAATTCAAAAAATCGTTCGGGAAATGAGTTTACACCCTGGGTACATTCTTTGTATACTTTTGACTATACGGGCCGAGTCTGGGATTTACGGGAAATCGCAGGTTTTCGTTTGCCGGCGATTAAACTTCTTTTATTCAGCGTCTCATCAAAAATGAAAATATTTTTAAATACTACAAGTCTCATGGGCTTTAGTGGTGAAATAATAATTTAAAAAATCGTTCGGGAAATGAGTTTACTCCCTGGGTACTATCTTTGTATACTTTTGACTATACGGGCCAAGCCCGGGATTTACGGGAAATCTCGGGTTTTCGTTTGCCGGCGATTAAACAACTTTCATTAAGCGTCTCATCAAAAATGAAAACATTTTTAAAAACTACAAGTCTCATGCGTTTTAGTGGTGAAAATTAATTTAAAATATCGTTTGGGAAATGAGTTTACTCCCTGGGTACTTTCTTTGTATACTTTTGACTATACGGGCCGAGTCGGGGATTTACGGGAAGACGCGGGTTTTCGTTTGCCGGCGGTTAAACTTCTTTTATTCAGCGTCTCATCAAAAATGAAAATATTTTTAAATACTACAAGTCTCATGGGCTTTAGTGGTGAAATAATAATTTAAAAAATCGTTCGGGAAATGAGTTTACACCCTGGGTACATTCTTTGTATACTTTTGACTATACGGGCCGAGTCCGGGATTTACGGGAAATCGCAGGTTTTCGTTTGCCGGCGATTAAACTTCTTTTATTCAGCGTCTCATCAAAAATGAAAATATTTTTAAATACTACAAGTCTCATGGGCTTTAGTGGTGAAATAATAATTTAAAAAATCGTTCGGGAAATGAGTTTACACCCTGGGTACTTTCTTTGTATACTTTTGACTATACGGGTCGAGTCCGGGGTTTACGGGAAATGGGGGGTTTTCGTTTGCCGTCGATTAAACTTCTTTTATTCAGCGTCTCATCAAAAATGAAAACATTTTTAAAAACTACAAGTCTCATGCGTTTTAGTGGTGAAAAGATAATTTAAAAAATCGTTTTGGAAATAAGTTTACTCACAGGGTACTTTCTTTGTATACATTCGACTACACGGGCCAAGCCCGGGATTTACGGGAAATCGCGGGATTTCGTTTGCCGGCGATTAAACTTCTTTCATTAACCCTCTCATCAAAAATGAAAATATTTTTGAAAACTACAAGTCTCATGCGTTGTAGTGGTGAAAAAATAATTTAAAAATCGTTCGGAAAATGAGTTTACTCCCTGGGTACTTTCTTTGTATACTTTTGACTATACGGGCCGAGTCCGGGGTTTACGGGAAATGGCGGGTTTTCGTTTGCCTGCGATTAAACTTCTTTTATTCAGTGTCTCATCAAAAATGAAAACATTTTTGAAAACTACAAGTCTCATGCGTTGTAGTGGTGAAAAAATAATTTAAAAAATCGTTCCGAAAATGAGTTTACTCACAGGGTACTTTCTTTGTATACATTCGACTATACGGGCCAAGCCCCGGATTTACGGGAAAACGCAGGATTTCGTTTGCCGGCGATTAAACCTCTTTCATTTAAGCGTCTCATCAAAAATGAAAACATTTTTGAAAACTACAAGTCTCATGCGTTTTAGTGGTGAAATAATAATTTAAAAAATCGTTCTGGAAATGAGTTTACTCACAGGGTACTTTCTTTGTATACATTCGACTATACGGGCCAAGCCCGGGATTTACGGGAAATCGCGTGTTTTCGTTTGCCGGCGATTAAACAACTTTCATTAAGCGTCTCATCCAAAATGAAAACATTTCTGAAAACTACAAGTCTCATGCGTTTTAGTGGTGAAAATTAATTTAAAATATCGTTTGGGAAATGAGTTTACTCCCTGGGTACTTTCTTTGTATACTTTTGACTATACGGGCCGAGTCGGGGATTTACGGGAAGACGCGGGTTTTCGTTTGCCGGCGATTAAACTTCTTTTATTCAGCGTCTCATCAAAAATGAAAATATTTTTAAATACTACAAGTCTCATGGGCTTTAGTGGTGAAATAATAATTCAAAAAATCGTTCGGGAAATGAGTTTACACCCTGGGTACATTCTTTGTATACTTTTGACTATACGGGCCGAGTCCGGGATTTACGGGAAATCGCAGGTTTTCGTTTGCCGGCGATTAAACTTCTTTTATTCAGCGTCTCATCAAAAATGAAAATATTTTTAAATACTACAAGTCTCATGGGCTTTAGTGGTGAAATAATAATTTAAAAAATCGTTCGGGAAATGAGTTTACTCCCTGGGTACTATCTTTGTATACTTTTGACTATACGGGCCAAGCCCGGGATTTACGGGAAATCTCGGGTTTTCGTTTGCCGGCGATTAAACAACTTTCATTAGGCGTCTCATCAAAAATGAAAACATTTTTAAAAACTACAAGTCTCATGCGTTTTAGTGGTGAAAATTAATTTAAAATATCGTTTGGGAAATGAGTTTACTCCCTGGGTACTTTCTTTGTATACTTTTGACTATACGGGCCGAGTCGGGGATTTACGGGAAGACGCGGGTTTTCGTTTGCCGGCGATTAAACTTCTTTTATTCAGCGTCTCATCAAAAATGAAAAAATTTTTAAATACTACAAGTCTCATGGGCTTTAGTGGTGAAATAATAATTTAAAAAATCGTTCGGGAAATGAGTTTACACCCTGGGTACATTCTTTGTATACTTTTGACTATACGGGCCGAGTCCGGGATTTACGGGAAATCGCAGGTTTTCGTTTGCCGGCGATTAAACTTCTTTTATTCAGCGTCTCATCAAAAATGAAAATATTTTTAAATACTACAAGTCTCATGGGCTTTAGTGGTGAAATAATAATTAAAAAAATCGTTCGGGAAATGAGTTTACACCCTGGGTACTTTCTTTGTATACATTTGACTATACGGGCCGAGTCCGGGATTTACGGGAAATCGCAGGTTTTCGTTTGCCGGCGATTAAACTTCTTTTATTCAGCGTCTCATCAAAAATAAAAACATTTTTGAAAACTACAAGTCTCATGCGATTTAGTGGTGAAAAAATCATTTAAAAAATCGTTCGGGAAATGAGTTTACTCCCTGGGTACTTTCTTTGTATACTTTTGACTATACGGGCCGAGTCCGGGATTTACGGGAAGTCGCGGGTTTTCGTTTGCCGGCAATTAAACTTCTTTTATTCAGCGTCTCATCAAAAATGAAAACATTTTTAAGAACTACAAAGCTCATGGGCTTTAGTGGTGAAAAAATAATTTAAAAAATCCTTCGGGAAATGAGTTTACTCCTTGGGTACTTTCTTTGTATACTTTTGACTATACGGGCTGAGTCCGGGATTTACGGGAAGTCGCGGGTTTTCGTTTGCCGGCGATTAAACTTCTTTTATTCAGCGTCTCATCAAAAATGAAAATATTTTTAAATACTACAAGTCTCATTGGCTTTAGTGGTGAAATAATAATTTAAAAAATAGTTCGGGAAATGAGTTTACACCCTGGGTACTTTCTTTGTATACTTTTGACTATACGGGCCAAGCCCGGGATTTACGGGAAATCGCAGGTTTTCGTTTGCCGGCGATTAAACTTCTTTTATTCAGCGTCTCATCAAAAATGAAAAAAATTTTATAAACTACAAGTCTTATGCGTTTTAGTGGTGAAAAAATAATTTAAAAAATCGTTCTGGAAATGAGTTTACTCCCTGGGTACTATCTTTGTATACTTTTGACTATACAGGCCAAGCCCGGGATTTACGGGAAATCTCGGGTTTTCGTTTGCCGGCGATTAAACAACTTTCATTAAGCGTCTCATCAAAAATGAAAACATTTTTAAAAACTACAAGTCTTATGCGTTTTAGTGGTGAAAAAATAATTTAAAAAATCGTTCTGGAAATGAGTTTACTCCCTGGGTACTATCTTTGTATACTTTTGACTATACGGGCCAAGCCCAGGATTTACGGGAAATCTCGGGTTTTTGTTTGCCGGCGATTAAACCTCTTTCATTAGGCATCTCATCAAAAATGCAAACATTTTTGAAAACTACAAGTCTCATGCGTTTTAGTGTTGAAAAAATAAATTAAAAAATCGTTCTGGAAATGAGTTTACTCACAGGGTACTTTCTTTGTATACATTCGACTATACGGGCCAAGCCCGGGATTTACGGGAAATCGCGGGTTTTCGTTTGCCGGCGATTAAACAACTTTCATTAAGCGTCTCATCAAAAATGAAAACATTTCTGAAAACTACAAGTCTCATGCGTTTTAGTGGTGAAAATTAATTTAAAATATCGTTTGGGAAATGAGTTTACTCCCTGGGCACTTTCTTTGTATACTTTTGACTATACGGGCCGAGTCCGGGATTTACGGGAAGACGCGGGTTTTCATTTGCCGCCAATTAAACTTCTTTTCTTCAGCGTCTCATCAAAAATGAAAACATTTTTAAAAACTACAAGTCTCATGCGTTTTAGTGGTGAAAAAAAATTTAAAAAATCGTTCGGGGAATGAGTTTACTCCCTGGGTACTTTCTTTGTATACTTTTGACTATACGGGCCGAGTCCGGGATTTACGGGAAGGCGCGGGTTTTCGTTTGCCGGCGATTAAACTTCTTTTATTCAGCGTCTCATCAAAAATGAAAATATTTTTAAATACTACAAGTCTCATGGGCTTTAGTGGTGAAATAATAATTTAAAAAATCGTTCGGGAAATAAGTTTACACCCTGGGTACTTTCTTTGTATACTTTTGACTATACGAGCCGAGTCCGGGATTTACGGGAAATCGCAGGTTTTCGTTTGCCGGCGATTAAACTTCTTTTATTCAGCGTCTCATCAAAAATGAAAAAATTTTTAAATACTACAAGTCTTATGGGCTTTAGTGGTGAAATAATAATTTAAAAAATCGTGCGGGAAATGAGTTTACACCCTGGGTACTTTCTTTGTATACTTTTGACTATACGGGCCGAGTCCGGGATTTACGGGAAATCGCAGGTTTTCGTTTGCCGGCGATTAAACTTCTTCTATTCAGCGTCTCATCAAAAATGAAAACATTTCTGAAAACTACAAGTCTCATGTGTTTTAGTGGTGAAAATTAATTTAAAATATCGTTTGGGAAATGAGTTTACTCCCTGGGTACTTTCTTTGTATACTTTTGACTATACGGGCCGAGTCCGGGATTTACGGGAAATCGCAGGTTTTCGTTTGCCGGCGATTAAACTTCTTTTATTCAGCGTCTCATCAAAAATGAAAACATTTCTGAAAACTACAAGTCTCATGCGTTTTAGTGGTGAAAATTAATTTAAAATATCGTTTGGGAAATGAGTTTACTCCCTGGGTACTTTGTTTGTATACTTTTGACTATACGGGCCGAGTCCGGGATTTACGGGAAATCGCAGGTTTTCGTTTGCCGGCGATTAAACTTCTTTTATTCAGCGTCTCATCAAAAATGAGAATATTTTTAAATACTACAAGTCTCATGGGCTTTAGTGGTGAAATAATAATTTAAAAAATCGTTCGGGAAATGAGTTTACACCCTGGGTACTTTCTTTGTATACTTTTTACTATACGGGCCGAGTCCGGGATTTACGGCAAATCGCAGGTTTTCGTTTGCCGGCGATTAAACTTCTTTTATTCAGCGTCTCATCAAAAATGAAAACATTTTTGAAAACTACAAGTCTCATGCGATTTAGTGGTGAACAAATAATTTAAAAAATCGTTCGGGAAATGAGTTTACTCCCTGGGTACTTTCTTTGTATACTTTTGACTATGCGGGCCGAGTCCGGGGTTTACGGGAAATGGCGGGTTTTCGTTTTCCGGCGATTAAACTTCTTTTATTCAGCGTCTCATCAAAAATGAAAACATTTTTAAAAACTACAAGTCTCATGGGCTTTAGTGGTAAAATAATAATTTAAAAAATCGTTCGGGAAATGAGTTTACACCCCGGGTACTTTCTTTGTATACTTTTGACTATACGGGCCAAGCCCGTGATTTACGGGAAATCGCGGGTTTTCGTTTGCCGGCGATTAAACAACTTTCATTAAGCGTCTCATCAAAAATGAAAACATTTCTGAAAACTACAAGTCTCATGCGTTTTAGTGGTGAAAATTAATTTAAAATATCGTTTGGGAAATGAGTTTACTTCCTGGGTAATTTCTTTGTATACTTTTGACTATACGGGCCGAGTCCGGGATTTACGGGAAATCGCAGGTTTTCGTTTGCCGGCGATTAAACTTCTTTTATTCAGCGTCTCATCAAAAATGAAAACATTTTTGAAAACTACAAGGCTCATGCGTTTTAGTGGTGAAAAAATAATTTAAAAAATCGTTCGGGAAATGAGTTTACTTCCTGGGTACTTTCTTTGTATACTTTTGACTATACGGGCTGAGTCCGGGATTTACGGGAAGTCGCGGGTTTTCGTTTGCCGGCGATTAAACTTCTTTTATTCAGCGTCTCATCAAAAATGAAAATATTTTTAAATACTACAAGTCTCATGGGCTTTAGTGGTGAAATAATAATTTAAAAAATAGTTCGGGAAATGAGTTTACACCCTGGGTACTTTCTTTGTTGAAGAAGTTTATTCATATCTTTGTTCCTATCCTCACTAATATTATAAATTTTTGTTTACAGTCTAATATTTTTCCTGATGATTTAAAACTTGCAGAGGTTATACCTGTTTTTAAGAAGGATGACTGTAATGATAAGGAGAACTATAGACCTGTTAGCTTGCTTCCCTGTTTATCAAAGGTTTTTGAAAGAATTATTCTTAATCAAATGCACACTTTTACGCATGACAAACTCAGCCCTCATCTATCAGGCTTCAGAAAGGGTTATAATACACAATATGCTCTCATTCGAATGATTGAACAATGGAAAAGCACACTTGATAATAAGGGTGTAGTTGGAGCAGTGCTAATGGACCTTTCAAAAGCTTTTGATACTATCAACCATGATTTGCTTATTGCAAAGCTGCATGCCTATGGTTTTTCTGAATCTTGTTTATTATTTATTCACTCATACTTGAAAAATCGTTTTCAGAGAACCAGAATAAATTCTTCTTTTAGCGAATGGCTTCCTCTTCAAGTTGGAGTTCCACAAGGATCAATCTTAGGACCTCCTTTCTTCAATTATTCTATAAACGATTTATTCTGGTTCATTATTCAATCATCCCTTTGTAACTTTGCAGATGATAACACCTTATATGCTTGTGAAAATTCATTAGAAGATGTAAAACAAACACTGCTTACTAATTTGGTCATAGTTAATAATTGGTTTTATGAAAATTACTTAGCAATAAATTTGAAAAAGTATCAATATATTGTATTAGGTCATCACGATGAAAGTTTGATATTTAACCATTTGAAAATTGCGTGTAAATCGTCTGTAGTGCTTCTTGGTGTCACGATTGACTCGAGACTAAACTTTCATTCGCATGTCAAAAACATCTGTAATAAGGCTAGTAGGAAACTCAACGTGCTTCAAAGGATATCTTCCTTTTTGACACCCAAGATGAAGCGTTTTCTCTTCAATTCATTTATTTTGTCTCAGTTTTCTTACTGTCCCTTAGTATGGATGTTTTGTGGAAAAGTTGCGAATAATCGAATCAATCGTATTCATGAACGTTGTCTAAGAATCATACAGGACGATATAAATGGCAGTTACGATGAACTTTTATCTTTATGTAATGTTAAAAATATTCACATCATCAATTTACAGAATTTAATGAAAGAGGTTTACAAATTTTTAAATGGATTGTCACCTCTATTTATGAACGAGATATTTTCTGTTAGGGAAAACAAGTACAACGTTCGTTGCTTTAATTTGATCAGGCGACCAACTTGTCGGACAACGTACTATGGCTTAAATACTTTATCAAATATTGCAGGGAAGCTATGGATATCTGTGCCTGACGCTACAAAGAATGCTCCTTCTCTCGAAGCCTTCCGTAGCTCAATAAAATTTTGGGAAGGTGATGTTTGCACCTGTAAAATATGCATGGATATACCATACATATTTTAACTTTACTTATTTATTTATTTATTTTTCTTATTCTTTATCGCTGTTTGCCTTGTTTTACGTTTTGTTGTCGATTTAAATTAGTTATTTAAATACTATTGTATCTATCGACGTTAAATAAAGAGAAAATCAAAAATCAAAAAAAAAAAAAAATCCGGGATTTACGGGAAATCGCGGATTTTCGTTTGAGGGCGATTAAACTTCTTTTACTCAGCGTCCATCAAAAATGAAAACATTTTTGAAAACTACAAGTCTCATGCGTTTTAGTGGTGAAAAAATACTTTAAAAAATCGTTCGGGAAATGAGTTAACTCCCTGGGTACTTTCTTTGTATACTTTGGACTATACGGGCCGAGTCCGGGATTTACGGGAAATCGCGGATTTTCGTTTGAGGGCGATTAAACTTCTTTTATTCAGCGTCTCATCAAAAATGAAAATATTTTTGAAAACTACAAGTCTCATGCGTTGTAGTGGTGAAAAAATAATATAAAAAATCGTTCGGATAATGAGTTTACTCGCTGGGTACTTTCTTTGTATACTTTTGACTATACGGGCCGAGTCCGGGGTTTACGGGAAATGGCGGGTTTTCGTTTGCCGGCGATTAAACTTCTTTTATTCAGTGTCTCATCAAAAATGAAAACATTTTTGAAAACTACAAGTCTCATGCGTTGTAGTGGTGAAAAAATAATTTAAAAAATCGTTCGGAAAATGAGTTTACTCACAGGGTACTTTCTTTGTATACATTCGACTATACGGGCCAAGCCCCGGATTTACGGGAAAACGCGGGATTTTGTTTGCCGGCGATTAAACCTCTTTCATTAAGCGTCTCATCAAAAATGAAAACATTTTTGAAAACTACAAGTCTCATGCGTTTTAGTGGTGAAAAAATAATTTAAAAAATCGTTCGGGAAATGAGTTTACTCCCTGGGTACTTTCTTTGTATACTTTTGACTATACGGGTCGAGTCCGGGATTTACGGGAAATCGCGGATTTTCGTTTGCCGGCGATTAAACTTCTTTTATTCTGCATCCCATCAAATATGAAAATATTTTTGAAAACTACACGTCTCATGCGTTTAGTGGTAAAGAAAATAATATAAAAAATCGTTCGGGAAATGAGTTTACTCCCTGGGTACTTTCTTTGTATACTTTTGACTATACGGGTCGAGTCCGGGGTTTACGGGAAATGGCGGGTTTTCGTTTGCCGTCGATTAAACTTCTTTTATTCAGCGTCTCATCAAAAATGAAAACATTTTTAAAAACTACAAGTCTCATGCGTTTTAGTGGTGAAAAGATAATTTAAAAAATCGTTTTGGAAATAAGTTTACTCACAGGGTACTTTCTTTGTATACATTCGACTACACGGGCCAAGCCCGGGATTTACGGGAAATCGCGGGATTTCGTTTGCCGGCGATTAAACTTCTTTCATTAACCCTCTCATCAAAAATGAAAATATTTTTGAAAACTACAAGTCTCATGCGTTGTAGTGGTGAAAAAATAATTTAAAAATCGTTCGGAAAATGAGTTTACTCCCTGGGTACTTTCTTTGTATACTTTTGACTATACGGGCCGAGTCCGGGGTTTACGGGAAATGGCGGGTTTTCGTTTGCCTGCGATTAAACTTCTTTTATTCAGTGTCTCATCAAAAATGAAAACATTTTTGAAAACTACAAGTCCCATGCGTTGTAGTGGTGAAAAAATAATTTAAAAAATCGTTCCGAAAATGAGTTTACTCACAGGGTACTTTCTTTGTATACATTCGACTATACGGGCCAAGCCCCGGATTTACGGGAAAACGCGGGATTTCGTTTGCCGGCGATTAAACCTCTTTTATTAAGCGTCTCATCAAAAATGAAAACATTTTTGAAAACTACAAGTCTCATGCGTTTTAGTGGTGAAATAATAATTTAAAAAATCGTTCTGGAAATGAGTTTACTCACAGGGTACTTTCTTTGTATACATTCGACTATACGGGCCAAGCCCGGGATTTACGGGAAATCGCGGGTTTTCGTTTGCCGGCGATTAAACAACTTTCATTAAGCGTCTCATCCAAAATGAAAACATTTCTGAAAACTACAAGTCTCATGCGTTTTAGTGGTGAAAATTAATTTAAAATATCGTTTGGGAAATGAGTTTACTCCCTGGGTACTTTCTTTGTATACTTTTGACTATACGGGCCGAATCGGGGATTTACGGGAAGACGCGGGTTTTCGTTTGCCGGCGATTAAACTTCTTTTATTCAGCGTCTCATCAAAAATGAAAATATTTTTAAATACTACAAGTCTTATGGGCTTTAGTGGTGAAATAATAATTTAAAAAATCGTTCGGGAAATGAGTTTACACCCTGGGTACATTCTTTGTATACTTTTGACTATACGGGCCGAGTCCGGGATTTACGGGTAATCGCAGGTTTTCGTTTGCCGGCGATTAAACTTCTTTTATTCAGCGTCTCATCAAAAATGAAAATATTTTTAAATACTACAAGTCTCATGGGCTTTAGTGGTGAAATAATAATTTAAAAAATCGTTCGGGAAATGAGTTTACACCCTGGGTACTTTCTTTGTATACTTTTGACTATACGGGTCGAGTCCGGGATTTACGGGAAATCGCAGGTTTTCGTTTGCCGGCGATTAAACTTCTTTTATTCAGCGTCTCATCAAAAATAAAAACATTTTTGAAAACTACAAGTCTCATGCGATTTAGAGGTGAAAAAATCATTTAAAAAATCGTTCGGGAAATGAGTTTACTCCCTGGGTACTTTCTTTGTATACTTTTGACTATACGGGCCGAGTCCAGGATTTACGGGAAGTCGCGGGTTTTCGTTTGCCGGCAATTAAACTTCTTTTATTCAGCGTTTCATCAAAAATGAAAACATTTTTAAGAACTACAAAGCTCATGGGCTTTAGTGGTGCAAAAATAATTTAAAAAATCCTTCGGGAAATGAGTTTACTCACAGGGTACTTTCTTTGTATACATTCGACTATACGGGCCAAGCCCGGGATTTACGGGAAATCGCGGGTTTTCGTTTGCCGGCGATTAAACAACTTTCATTAAGCGTCTCATCCAAAATGAAAACATTTCTGAAAACTACAAGTCTCATGCGTTTTAGTGGTGAAAATTAATTTAAAATATCGTTTGGGAAATGAGTTTACTCCCTGGGTACTTTCTTTGTATACTTTTGACTATACGGGCCGAGTCGGGGATTTACGGGAAGACGCGGGTTTTCGTTTGCCGGCGATTAAACCTCTTTTATTCAGCGTCTCATCAAAAATGAAAATATTTTTAAATACTACAAGTCTTATGGGCTTTAGTGGTGAAATAATAATTTAAAAAATCGTTCGGGAAATGAGTTTACACCCTGGGTACATTCTTTGTATACTTTTGACTATACGGGCCGAGTCCGGGATTTACGGGAAATCGCAGGTTTTCGTTTGCCGGCGATTAAACTTCTTTTATTCAGCGTCTCATCAAAAATGAAAATATTTTTAAATACTACAAGTCTCATGGGCTTTAGTGGTGAAATAATAATTTAAAAAATCGTTCGGGAAATGAGTTTACACCCTGGGTACTTTCTTTGTATACTTTTGACTATACGGGTCGAGTCCGGGATTTACGGGAAATCGCAGGTTTTCGTTTGCCGGCGATTAAACTTCTTTTATTCAGCGTCTCATCAAAAATAAAAACATTTTTGAAAACTACAAGTCTCATGCGATTTAGAGGTGAAAAAATCATTTAAAAAATCGTTCGGGAAATGAGTTTACTCCCTGGGTACTTTCTTTGTATACTTTTGACTATACGGGCCGAGTCCGGGATTTACGGGAAGTCGCGGGTTTTCGTTTGCCGGCAATTAAACTTCTTTTATTCAGCGTTTCATCAAAAATGAAAACATTTTTAAGAACTACAAAGCTCATGGGCTTTAGTGGTGCAAAAATAATTTAAAAAATCCTTCGGGAAATGAGTTTACTCCTTGGGTACTTTCTTTGTATACTTTTGACTATACGGGCCGAGTCCGGGATTTACGGGAAATCGCAGGTTTTCGTTTGCCGGCGATTAAACTTCTTTTATTCAGCGTCTCATCAAAAATGAAAATATTTTTAAATACTACAAGTCTCATGGGCTTTAGTGGTGAAATAATAATTTAAAAAATCGTTCGGGAAATGAGTTTACACCCTGGGTACTTTCTTTGTATACTTTTGACTATACGGGTCGAGTCCGGGATTTACGGGAAATCGCAGGTTTTCGTTTGCCGGCGATTAAACTTCTTTTATTCAGCGTCTCATCAAAAATAAAAACATTTTTGAAAACTACAAGTCTCATGCGATTTAGAGGTGAAAAAATCATTTAAAAAATCGTTCGGGAAATGAGTTTACTCCCTGGGTACTTTCTTTGTATACTTTTGACTATACGGGCCGAGTCCGGGATTTACGGGAAGTCGCGGGTTTTCGTTTGCCGGCAATTAAACTTCTTTTATTCAGCGTTTCATCAAAAATGAAAACATTTTTAAGAACTACAAAGCTCATGGGCTTTAGTGGTGCAAAAATAATTTAAAAAATCCTTCGGGAAATGAGTTTACTCACAGGGTACTTTCTTTGTATACATTCGACTATACGGGCCAAGCCCGGGATTTACGGGAAATCGCGGGTTTTCGTTTGCCGGCGATTAAACAACTTTCATTAAGCGTCTCATCCAAAATGAAAACATTTCTGAAAACTACAAGTCTCATGCGTTTTAGTGGTGAAAATTAATTTAAAATATCGTTTGGGAAATGAGTTTACTACCTGGGTACTTTCTTTGTATACTTTTGACTATACGGGCCGAGTCGGGGATTTACGGGAAGACGCGGGTTTTCGTTTGCCGGCGATTAAACTTCTTTTATTCAGCGTCTCATCAAAAATGAAAATATTTTTAAATACTACAAGTCTTATGGGCTTTAGTGGTGAAATAATAATTTAAAAAATCGTTCGGGAAATGAGTTTACACCCTGGGTACATTCTTTGTATACTTTTGACTATACGGGCCGAGTCCGGGATTTACGGGAAATCGCAGGTTTTCGTTTGCCGGCGATTAAACTTCTTTTATTCAGCGTCTCATCAAAAATGAAAATATTTTTAAATACTACAAGTCTCATGGGCTTTAGTGGTGAAATAATAATTTAAAAAATCGTTCGGGAAATGAGTTTACACCCTGGGTACTTTCTTTGTATACTTTTGACTATACGGGTCGAGTCCGGGATTTACGGGAAATCGCAGGTTTTCGTTTGCCGGCGATTAAACTTCTTTTATTCAGCGTCTCATCAAAAATAAAAACATTTTTGAAAACTACAAGTCTCATGCGATTTAGAGGTGAAAAAATCATTTAAAAAATCGTTCGGGAAATGAGTTTACTCCCTGGGTACTTTCTTTGTATACTTTTGACTATACGGGCCGAGTCCGGGATTTACGGGAAGTCGCGGGTTTTCGTTTGCCGGCAATTAAACTTCTTTTATTCAGCGTTTCATCAAAAATGAAAACATTTTTAAGAACTACAAAGCTCATGGGCTTTAGTGGTGCAAAAATAATTTAAAAAATCCTTCGGGAAATGAGTTTACCCCTTGGGTACTTTCTTTGTATACTTTTGACTATACGGGCTGAGTCCGGGATTTACGGGAAGTCGCGGGTTTTCGTTTGCCGGCGATTAAACTTCTTTTATTCAGCGTCTCATCAAAAATGAAAATATTTTTAAATACTACAAGTCTCATTGGCTTTAGTGGTGAAATAATAATTTAAAAAATAGTTCGGGAAATGAGTTTACACCCTGGGTACTTTCTTTGTATACTTTTGACTATACGGGCCAAGCCCAGGATTTACGGGAAATCTCGGGTTTTCGTTTGCCGGCAATTAAACTTCTTTTATTCAGCGTCTCATCAAAAATGAAAACATTTTTAAAAACTACAAATCTCATGCGTTTTAGTGGTGAAATAATAATTTAAAAAATCGTTCGGGAAATGAGTTTACTCCCTGGGTACTTTCTTTGTATACTTTTGACTATGCGGGCCGAGTCCGGGGTTTACGGGAAATGGCGGGTTTTCGTTTGCCGGCGATTAAACTTCTTTTATTCAGCGTCTCATCAAAAATGAAAACATTTTTGAAAACTACAAGTCTCAAGCGTTTTAGTGGTGAAAAGATAATTTAAAAAATCGTTTTGGAAATGAGTTTACTCACAGGGTACTTTCTTTGTATACATTCGACTATACGGGCCAAGCCCGGGATTGACGGGAAATCGCGGGTTTTCGTTTGCCGGCAATTAAACCACTTTTATTAAGCGTCTCATCAAAACTGAAAACATTTCTGAAAACTACAAGTCTCATGCGTTTTAGTGGTGAAAATTAATTTAAAAAATCGTTCGGGAAATGAGTTTACTGCCTGGGTACTTTCTTTGTATACTTTTGACTATAAGGGCCGAGTCCGGGATTTACGGGAAGTCACGGGTTTTCGTTTGCCGGCGATTAAACAACTTTCATTAAGCGTCTCATCATAAATGAAAACATTTCTGAAAACTACAAGTCTCATGCGTTTTAGTGGTGAAAATTAATTTAAAAAATCGTTCGGGAAATGAGTTTATTCCCTGGGTACTTTTTTTGTATACTTTTGACTATACGGGCCGAGTCCGGGATTTACGGGAAGTCGCGGGTTTTCGTTTGCCGGCTATTAAACTTCTTTTAATCAGCGTCTCATCAAAAATGAAAACATTTTTAAAAACTACAAGTCTCATGGGCTTTAGTGGTAAAATAATAATTTAAAAAATCGTTCGGGAAATGAGTTTACACCCCGGGTACTTTCTTTGTATACTTTTGACTATACGGGCCAAGCCCGTGATTTACTGAAATCGCGGGTTTTCGTTTGCCGGCGATTAAACAACTTTCATTAAGCGTCTCTTCAAAAATGAAAACATTTCTGAAAACTACAAGTCTCATGCGTTTTAGTGGTGAAAATTAATTTAAAATATCGTTTGGGAAATGAGTTTACTTCCTGGGTAATTTCTTTGTATACTTTTGACTATACGGGCCGAGTCCGGGATTTATGGGAAATCAAAAGTTTTCGTTTGCCGGCGATTAAACTTCTTTTATTCAGTGTCTCATCAAAAATGAAAACATTTTTGAAAACTACAAGTCTCATGCGATTTAGAGGTGAAAAAATCATTTAAAAAATCGTTCGGGAAATGAGTTTACTCCCTGGGTACTTTCTTTGTATACTTTTGACTATACGGGCCGAGTCCGGGATTTACGGGAAGTCGCGGGTTTTCGTTTGCCGGCAATTAAACTTCTTTTATTCAGCGTCTCATCAAAAATGAAAACATTTTTAAAAACTACAAGGCTCATGCGTTTTAGTGGTGAAAAAATAATTTAAAAAATCCTTCGGGAAATGAGTTTACTCCTTGGGTACTTTCTTTGTATACTTTTGACTATACGGGCTGAGTCCGGGATTTACGGGAAGTCGCGGGTTTTCGTTTGCCGGCGATTAAACTTCTTTTATTCAGCGTCTCATCAAAAATGAAAATATTTTTAAATACTACAAGTCTCATTGGCTTTAGTGGTGAAATAATAATTTAAAAAATAGTTCGGGAAATGAGTTTACACCCTGGGTACTTTCTTTGTATACTTTCGACTATACGGGCCAAGCCCGGGATTTACGGGAAATCTCGGGTTTTCGTTTGCCGGCAATTAAACTTCTTTTATTCAGCGTCTCATCAAAAATGAAAACATTTTTAAAAACTACAAATCTCATGCGTTTTAGTGGTGAAATAATAATTTAAAAAATCGTTCGGGAAATGAGTTCACACCCTGGGTACATTCTTTGTATACTTTTGACTATACGGGCCGAGTCCGGGATTTCCGGGAAATCGCAGGTTTTCGTTTGCCGGCGATTAAACTTCTTTTATTCAGCGTCTCATCAAAAATGAAAATATTTTTATATACTACAAGTCTCATGGGCTTTAGTGGTGAAATAATAATTTAAAAAATCGTTCGGGAAATGAGTTTACACCCTGGGTACTTTCTTTGTATACTTTTGACTATACGGGCCGAGTCCGGGATTTACGGCAAATCGCAGGTTTTCGTTTGCCGGCGATTAAACTTCTTTTATTCAGCGTCTCATCAAAAATGAAAACATTTTTGAAAACTACAAGTCTCATGCGATTTAGTGGTGAAAAAATCATTTAAAAAATCGTTCGGGAAATGAGTTTACTCCCTGGGTACTTTCTTTGTATACTTTTGACTATGCGGGCCGAGTCCGGGGTTTACGGGAAATGGCGGGTTTTCGTTTGCCGGCGATTAAACTTCTTTTATTCAGCGTCTCATCAAAAATGAAAACATTTTTGAAAACTACAAGTCTCAAGCGTTTTAGTGGTGAAAAGGTAATTTAAAAAATCGTTTTGGAAATGAGTTTACTCACAGGGTACTTTCTTTGTATACATTCGACTATACGGGCCAAGCCCGGGATTTACGGGAAATCGCGGGTTTTCGTTTGCCGGCAATTAAACCACTTTTATTAAGCGTCTCATCAAAACTGAAAACATTTCTGAAACCTACAAGTCTCATGCGTTTTAGTGGTGAAAATTAATTTAAAAAATCGTTCGGGAAATGAGTTTACTCCCTGGGTACTTTCTTTGTATACTTTTGACTATACGGGCCGAGTCCGGGATTTACGGGAAGTCGCGGGTTTTCGTTTGCCGGCAATTAAACTTCTTTTATTCAGCGTCTCATAAAAAATGAAAACATTTTTAAAAACTACAAGTCTCATGGGCTTTAGTGGTGAAATAATAATTTAAAAAATCGTTTGGGAAATGAGTTTACACCCCGGGTACTTTCTTTGTATACTTTTGACTATACGAGCCGAGTCCGGGATTTACGGGAAATCGCAGGTTTTCGTTTGCCGGCGATTAAACTTCTTTTATTCAGCGTCTCATCAAAAATGAAAACATTTTTGAAAACTACAAGTCTTATGCGTTTTAGTGGTGAAAATTAATTTAAAAAATCGTTCGGGAAATGAGTTTACTCCCTGGGTACTTTCTTTGTATACTTTTGACTATACGGGCCGAGTCCGGGATTTACGGGAAGTCGCGGGTTTTCGTTTGCCGGCGATTAAACAACTTTCATTAAGCGTCTCATCAAAAATGAAAACATTTCTGAAAACTACAAGTCTCATGCGTTTTAGTGGTGAAAATTAATTTAAAAAATCGTTCGGGAAATGAGTTTACTCCCTGGGTACTTTCTTTGTATACTTTTGACTATACGGGCCGAGTCCGGGATTTACGGGAAGTCGCGGGTTTTCGTTTGCCGGCTATTAAACTTCTTTCAATCAGCGTCTCATCAAAAATGAAAACATTTTTAAAAACTACAAGTCTCATGGGCTTTAGTGGTAAAATAATAATTTAAAAAATCGTTCGGGAAATGAGTTTACACCCCGGGTACTTTCTTTGTATACTTTTGACTATACGGGCCAAGCCCGTGATTTACTGAAATCGCGGGTTTTCGTTTGCCGACGATTAAACAACTTTCATTAAGCGTCTCTTCAAAAATGAAAACATTTCTGAAAACTACAAGTCTCATGCGTTTTAGTGGTGAAAATTAATTTAAAATATCGTTTGGGAAATGAGTTTACTTCCTGGGTAATTTCTTTGTATACTTTTGACTATACGGGCCGAGTCCGGGATTTACGGGAAATCGCAGGTTTTCGTTTGCCGGCGATTAAACTTCTTTTATTCAGCGTCTCATCAAAAATGAAAACATTTTTGAAAACTGCAAGGCTCATGCGTTTTAGTGGTGAAAAAATAATTTAAAAAATCGTTCGGGAAATGAGTTTACTCCCTGGGTACTTTCTTTGTATACTTTTGACTATACGGGCTGAGTCCGGGATTTACGGGAAGTCGCGGGTTTTCGTTTGCCGGCGATTAAACTTCTTTTATTCAGCGTCTCATCAAAAATGAAAATATTTTTAAATACTACAAGTCTCATGGGCTTTAGTGGTGAAATAATAATTTAAAAAATAGTTCGGGAAATGAGTTTACACCCTGGGTACTTTCTTTGTATACTTTTGACTATACGGGCTGAGTCCGGGATTTACGGGAAGTCGCGGGTTTTCGTTTGCCGGCGATTAAACTTCTTTTATTCAGCGTCTCATCAAAAATGAAAATATTTTTAAATACTACAAGTCTCATGGGCTTTAGTGGTGAAATAATAATTTAAAAAATCGTTCTGGAAATGAGTTTACTCACAGGGTACTTTCTTTGTATACATTCGACTATACGGGCCAAGCCCGGGATTTACGGGAAATCGCGGGTTTTCGTTTGCCGGCGATTAAACAACTTTCATTAAGCGTCTCATCAAAAATGAAAACATTTCTGAAAACTACAAATCTCATGCGTTTTAGTGGTGAAAATTAATTTAAAATATCGTTTGGGAAATGAGTTTACTCCCTGGGTACTTTCTTTGTATACTTTTGACTATACGGGCTGAGTCGGGGATTTACGGGAAGACGCGGGTTTTCGTTTGCCGGCAATTAAACTTCTTTTATTCAGCGTCTCATCAAAAATGAAAACATTTTTAAAAACTACAAATCTCATGCGTTTTAGTGGTGAAAAAAAATTTAAAAAATCGTTCGGGAAATGAGTTTACTCCCTGGGTACTTTCTTTGTATACTTTTGACTATACGGGCCGAGTCCGGGATTTACGGGAAGTCGCGGGTTTTTGTTTGCCGGCGATTAAACTTCTTTTATTCAGCGTCTCATCAAAAATAAAAATATTTTTAAATACTACAAGTCTCATGGGCTTTAGTGGTGAAATAATAATTTAAAAAATCGTTCGGGAAATGAGTTTACACCCCGGGTACTTTCTTTGTATACTTTTGACTATACGGGCCAAGCCCGTGATTTACTGAAATCGCGGGTTTTCGTTTGCCGGCGATTAAACAACTTTCATTAAGCGTCTCATCAAAAATGAAAACATTTCTGAAAACTACAAGTCTCATGCGTTTTAGTGGTGAAAATTAATTTAAAATATCGTTTGGGAAATGAGTTTACTTCCTGGGTAATTTCTTTGTATACTTTTGACTATACGGGCCGAGTCCGGGATTTACGGGAAATCGCAGGTTTTCGTTTGCCGGCGATTAAACTTCTTTTATTCAGCGTCTCATCAAAAATGAAAACATTTTTGAAAACTGCAAGTCTCATGCGTTTTAGTGGTGAAAAAATAATTTAAAAAATCGTTCGGGAAATGAGTTTACTCCCTGGGTACTTTCTTTGTATACTTTTGACTATACGGGCCGAGTCCGGGATTTACGGGAAGTCGCGGGTTTTCGTTTGCCGGCTATTAAACTTCTTTTAATCAGCGTCTCATCAAAAATGAAAACATTTTTAAAAACTACAAGTCTCATGGGCTTTAGTGGTAAAATAATAATTTAAAAAATCGTTCGGGAAATGAGTTTACACCCCGGGTACTTTCTTTGTATACTTTTGACTATACGGGCCAAGCCCGTGATTTACTGAAATCGCGGGTTTTCGTTTGCCGGCGATTAAACAACTTTCATTAAGCGTCTCTTCAAAAATGAAAACATTTCTGAAAACTACAAGTCTCATGCGTTTTAGTGGTGAAAATTAATTTAAAATATCGTTTGGGAAATGAGTTTACTTCCTGGGTAATTTCTTTGTATACTTTTGACTATACGGGCCGAGTCCGGGATTTACGGGAAATCGCAGGTTTTCGTTTGCCGGCGATTAAACTTCTTTTATTCAGCGTCTCATCAAAAATGAAAACATTTTTGAAAACTACAAGGCTCATGCGTTTTAGTGGTGAAAAAATAATTTAAAAAATCGTTCGGGAAATGAGTTTACTCCCTGGGTACTTTCTTTGTATACTTTTGACTATACGGGCTGAGTCCGGGATTTACGGGAAGTCGCGGGTTTTCGTTTGCCGGCGATTAAACTTCTTTTATTCAGCGTCTCATCAAAAATGAAAATATTTTTAAATACTAAAAGTCTCATGGGCTTTAGTGGTGAAATAATAATTTAAAAAATAGTTCGGGAAATGAGTTTACACCCTGGGTACTTTCTTTGTATACTTTTGACTATACGGGCTGAGTCCGGGATTTACGGGAAGTCGCGGGTTTTCGTTTGCCGGCGATTAAACTTCTTTTATTCAGCGTCTCATCAAAAATGAAAATATTTTTAAATACTACAAGTCTCATGGGCTTTAGTGGTGAAATAATAATTTAAAAAATCGGTCTGGAAATGAGTTTACTCACAGGGTACTTTCTTTGTATACATTCGACTATACGGGCCAAGCCCGGGATTTACGGGAAATCGCGGGTTTTCGTTTGCCGGCGATTAAACAACTTTCATTAAGCGTCTCATCAAAAATGAAAACATTTCTGAAAACTACAAGTCTCATGCGTTTTAGTGGTGAAAATTAATTTAAAATATCGTTTGGGAAATGAGTTTACTCCCTGGGTACTTTCTTTGTATACTTTTGACTATACGGGCTGAGTCGGGGATTTACGGGAAGACGCGGGTTTTCGTTTGCCGGCAATTAAACTTCTTTTATTCAGCGTCTCATCAAAAATGAAAACATTTTTAAAAACTACAAATCTCATGCGTTTTAGTGGTGAAAAAAAATTTAAAAAATCGTTCGGGAAATGAGTTTACTCCCTGGGTACTTTCTTTGTATACTTTTGACTATACGGGCCGAGTCCGGGATTTACGGGAAGTCGCGGGTTTTTGTTTGCCGGCGATTAAACTTCTTTTATTCAGCGTCTCATCAAAAATAAAAATATTTTTAAATACTACAAGTCTCATGGGCTTTAGTGGTGAAATAATAATTTAAAAAATCGTTCGGGAAATGAGTTTACACCCCGGGTACTTTCTTTGTATACTTTTGACTATACGGGCCAAGCCCGTGATTTACTGAAATCGCGGGTTTTCGTTTGCCGGCGATTAAACAACTTTCATTAAGCGTCTCATCAAAAATGAAAACATTTCTGAAAACTACAAGTCTCATGCGTTTTAGTGGTGAAAATTAATTTAAAATATCGTTTGGGAAATGAGTTTACTTCCTGGGTAATTTCTTTGTATACTTTTGACTATACGGGCCGAGTCCGGGATTTACGGGAAATCGCAGGTTTTCGTTTGCCGGCGATTAAACTTCTTTTATTCAGCGTCTCATCAAAAATGAAAACATTTTTGAAAACTGCAAGTCTCATGCGTTTTAGTGGTGAAAAAATAATTTAAAAAATCGTTCGGGAAATGAGTTTACTCCCTGGGTACTTTCTTTGTATACTTTTGACTATACGGGCCGAGTCCGGGATTTACGGGAAGTCGCGGGTTTTCGTTTGCCGGCTATTAAACTTCTTTTAATCAGCGTCTCATCAAAAATGAAAACATTTTTAAAAACTACAAGTCTCATGGGCTTTAGTGGTAAAATAATAATTTAAAAAATCGTTCGGGAAATGAGTTTACACCCCGGGTACTTTCTTTGTATACTTTTGACTATACGGGCCAAGCCCGTGATTTACTGAAATCGCGGGTTTTCGTTTGCCGGCGATTAAACAACTTTCATTAAGCGTCTCTTCAAAAATGAAAACATTTCTGAAAACTACAAGTCTCATGCGTTTTAGTGGTGAAAATTAATTTAAAATATCGTTTGGGAAATGAGTTTACTTCCTGGGTAATTTCTTTGTATACTTTTGACTATACGGGCCGAGTCCGGGATTTACGGGAAATCGCAGGTTTTCGTTTGCCGGCGATTAAACTTCTTTTATTCAGCGTCTCATCAAAAATGAAAACATTTTTGAAAACTACAAGGCTCATGCGTTTTAGTGGTGAAAAAATAATTTAAAAAATCGTTCGGGAAATGAGTTTACTCCCTGGGTACTTTCTTTGTATACTTTTGACTATACGGGCTGAGTCCGGGATTTACGGGAAGTCGCGGGTTTTCGTTTGCCGGCGATTAAACTTCTTTTATTCAGCGTCTCATCAAAAATGAAAATATTTTTAAATACTACAAGTCTCATGGGCTTTAGTGGTGAAATAATAATTTAAAAAATAGTTCGGGAAATGAGTTTACACCCTGGGTACTTTCTTTGTATACTTTTGACTATACGGGCTGAGTCCGGGATTTACGGGAAGTCGCGGGTTTTCGTTTGCCGGCGATTAAACTTCTTTTATTCAGCGTCTCATCAAAAATGAAAATATTTTTAAATACTACAAGTCTCATGGGCTTTAGTGGTGAAATAATAATTTAAAAAATCGGTCTGGAAATGAGTTTACTCACAGGGTACTTTCTTTGTATACATTCGACTATACGGGCCAAGCCCGGGATTTACGGGAAATCGCGGGTTTTCGTTTGCCGGCGATTAAACAACTTTCATTAAGCGTTTCATCAAAAATGAAATCATTTCTGAAAACTACAAGTCTCATGCGTTTTAGTGGTGAAAATTAATTTAAAATATCGTTTGGGAAATGAGTTTACTCCCTGGGTACTTTCTTTGTATACTTTTGACTATACGGGCCGAGTCGGGGATTTACGGGAAGACGCGGGTTTTCGTTTGCCGGCAATTAAACTTCTTTTATTCAGCGTCTCATCAAAAATGAAAACATTTTTAAAAACTGCAAGGCTCATGCGTTTTAGTGGTGAAAAAATAATTTAAAAAATCGTTCGGGAAATGAGTTTACTCCCTGGGTACTTTCTTTGTATACTTTTGACTATACGGGCCGAGTCCGGGATTTACGGGAAGTCGCGGGTTTTCGTTTGCCGGCTATTAAACTTCTTTTAATCAGCGTCTCATCAAAAATGAAAACATTTTTAAAAACTACAAGTCTCATGGGCTTTAGTGGTAAAATAATAATTTAAAAAATTGTTCGGGAAATGAGTTTACACCCCGGGTACTTTCTTTGTATACTTTTGACTATACGGGCCAAGCCCGTGATTTACTGAAATCGCGGGTTTTCGTTTGCCGGCGATTAAACAACTTTCATTAAGCGTCTCATCAAAAATGAAAATATTTTTAAATACTACAAGTCTCATGGGCTTTAGTGGTGAAATAATAATTTAAAAAATAGTTCGGGAAATGAGTTTACACCCTGGGTACTTTCTTTGTATACTTTTGACTATACGGCCTGAGTCCGGGATTTACGGGAAGTCGCGGATTTTCGTTTGCCGGCGATTAAACTTCTTTTATTCAGCGTCTCATCAAAAATGAAAATATTTTTAAATACTACAAGTCTCATGGGCTTTAGTGGTGAAATAATAATTTAAAAAATCGTTCTGGAAATGAGTTTACTCACAGGGTACTTTCTTTGTATACATTCGACTATACGGGCCAAGCCCGTGATTTACTGAAATCGCGGGTTTTCGTTTGCCGGCGATTAAACAACTTTCATTAAGCGTCTCATCAAAAATGAAAATATTTTTAAATACTACAAGTCTCATGGGCTTTAGTGGTGAAATAATAATTTAAAAAATAGTTCGGGAAATGAGTTTACACCCTGGGTACTTTCTTTGTATACTTTTGACTATACGGGCTGAGTCCGGGATTTACGGGAAGTCGCGGATTTTCGTTTGCCGGCGATTAAACTTCTTTTATTCAGCGTCTCATCAAAAATGAAAATATTTTTAAATACTACAAGTCTCATGGGCTTTAGTGGTGAAATAATAATTTAAAAAATCGTTCTGGAAATGAGTTTACTCACAGGGTACTTTCTTTGTATACATTCGACTATACGGGCCAAGCCCGGGATTTACGGGAAATCGCGGGTTTTCGTTTGCCGGCGATTAAACAACTTTCATTAAGCGTCTCATCAAAAATGAAAACATTTCTGAAAACTACAAGTCTCATGCGTTTTAGTGGTGAAAATTAATTTAAAATATCGTTTGGGAAATGAGTTTACTCCCTGGGTACTTTCTTTGTATACTTTTGACTATACGGGCTGAGTCGGGGATTTACGGGAAGACGCGGGTTTTCGTTTGCCGGCAATTAAACTTCTTTTATTCAGCGTCTCATCAAAAATGAAAACATTTTTAAAAACTACAAATCTCATGCGTTTTAGTGGTGAAAAAAAATTTAAAAAATCGTTCGGGAAATGAGTTTACTCCCTGGGTACTTTCTTTGTATACTTTTGACTATACGGGCCGAGTCCGGGATTTACGGGAAGTCGCGGGTTTTTGTTTGCCGGCGATTAAACTTCTTTTATTCAGCGTCTCATCAAAAATAAAAATATTTTTAAATACTACAAGTCTCATGGGCTTTAGTGGTGAAATAATAATTTAAAAAATCGTTCGGGAAATGAGTTTACACCCCGGGTACTTTCTTTGTATACTTTTGACTATACGGGCCAAGCCCGTGATTTACTGAAATCGCGGGTTTTCGTTTGCCGGCGATTAAACAACTTTCATTAAGCGTCTCATCAAAAATGAAAACATTTCTGAAAACTACAAGTCTCATGCGTTTTAGTGGTGAAAATTAATTTAAAATATCGTTTGGGAAATGAGTTTACTTCCTGGGTAATTTCTTTGTATACTTTTGACTATACGGGCCGAGTCCGGGATTTACGGGAAATCGCAGGTTTTCGTTTGCCGGCGATTAAACTTCTTTTATTCAGCGTCTCATCAAAAATGAAAACATTTTTGAAAACTGCAAGTCTCATGCGTTTTAGTGGTGAAAAAATAATTTAAAAAATCGTTCGGGAAATGAGTTTACTCCCTGGGTACTTTCTTTGTATACTTTTGACTATACGGGCCGAGTCCGGGATTTACGGGAAATCGCAGGTTTTCGTTTGCCGGCGATTAAACTTCTTTTATTCAGCGTCTCATCAAAAATGAAAACATTTTTGAAAACTACAAGGCTCATGCGTTTTAGTGGTGAAAAAATAATTTAAAAAATCGTTCGGGAAATGAGTTTACTCCCTGGGTACTTTCTTTGTATACTTTTGACTATACGGGCTGAGTCCGGGATTTACGGGAAGTCGCGGGTTTTCGTTTGCCGGCGATTAAACTTCTTTTATTCAGCGTCTCATCAAAAATGAAAATATTTTTAAATACTACAAGTCTCATGGGCTTTAGTGGTGAAATAATAATTTAAAAAATAGTTCGGGAAATGAGTTTACACCCTGGGTACTTTCTTTGTATACTTTTGACTATACGGGCTGAGTCCGGGATTTACGGGAAGTCGCGGGTTTTCGTTTGCCGGCGATTAAACTTCTTTTATTCAGCGTCTCATCAAAAATGAAAACATTTCTGAAAACTACAAGTCTCATGCGTTTTAGTGGTGAAAATTAATTTAAAATATCGTTTGGGAAATGAGTTTACTTCCTGGGTAATTTCTTTGTATACATTCGACTATACGGGCCAAGCCCGGGATTTACGGGAAATCGCGGGTTTTCGTTTGCCGGCGATTAAACAACTTTCATTAAGCGTCTCATCAAAAATGAAAACATTTCTGAAAACTACAAGTCTCATGCGTTTTAGTGGTGAAAATTAATTTAAAATATCGTTTGGGAAATGAGTTTACTCCCTGGGTACTTTCTTTGTATACTTTTGACTATACGGGCTGAGTCGGGGATTTACGGGAAGACGCGGGTTTTCGTTTGCCGGCAATTAAACTTCTTTTATTCAGCGTCTCATCAAAAATGAAAACATTTTTAAAAACTACAAATCTCATGCGTTTTAGTGGTGAAAAAAAATTTAAAAAATCGTTCGGGAAATGAGTTTACTCCCTGGGTACTTTCTTTGTATACTTTTGACTATACGGGCCGAGTCCGGGATTTACGGGAAGTCGCGGGTTTTTGTTTGCCGGCGATTAAACTTCTTTTATTCAGCGTCTCATCAAAAATAAAAATATTTTTAAATACTACAAGTCTCATGGGCTTTAGTGGTGAAATAATAATTTAAAAAATCGTTCGGGAAATGAGTTTACACCCCGGGTACTTTCTTTGTATACTTTTGACTATACGGGCCAAGCCCGTGATTTACTGAAATCGCGGGTTTTCGTTTGCCGGCGATTAAACAACTTTCATTAAGCGTCTCATCAAAAATGAAAACATTTCTGAAAACTACAAGTCTCATGCGTTTTAGTGGTGAAAATTAATTTAAAATATCGTTTGGGAAATGAGTTTACTTCCTGGGTAATTTCTTTGTATACTTTTGACTATACGGGCCGAGTCCGGGATTTACGGGAAATCGCAGGTTTTCGTTTGCCGGCGATTAAATTTCTTTTATTCAGCGTCTCATCAAAAATGAAAACATTTTTGAAAACTGCAAGTCTCATGCGTTTTAGTGGTGAAAAAATAATTTAAAAAATCGTTCGGGAAATGAGTTTACTCCCTGGGTACTTTCTTTGTATACTTTTGACTATACGGGCCGAGTCCGGGATTTACGGGAAGTCGCGGGTTTTCGTTTGCCGGCTATTAAACTTCTTTTAATCAGCGTCTCATCAAAAATGAAAACATTTTTAAAAACTACAAGTCTCATGGGCTTTAGTGGTAAAATAATAATTTAAAAAATCGTTCGGGAAATGAGTTTACACCCCGGGTACTTTCTTTGTATACTTTTGACTATACGGGCCAAGCCCGTGATTTACTGAAATCGCGGGTTTTCGTTTGCCGGCGATTAAACAACTTTCATTAAGCGTCTCTTCAAAAATGAAAACATTTCTGAAAACTACAAGTCTCATGCGTTTTAGTGGTGAAAATTAATTTAAAATATCGTTTGGGAAATGAGTTTACTTCCTGGGTAATTTCTTTGTATACTTTTGACTATACGGGCCGAGTCCGGGATTTACGGGAAATCGCAGGTTTTCGTTTGCCGGCGATTAAACTTCTTTTATTCAGCGTCTCATCAAAAATGAAAACATTTTTGAAAACTACAAGGCTCATGCGTTTTAGTGGTGAAAAAATAATTTAAAAAATCGTTCGGGAAATGAGTTTACTCCCTGGGTACTTTCTTTGTATACTTTTGACTATACGGGCTGAGTCCGGGATTTACGGGAAGTCGCGGGTTTTCGTTTGCCGGCGATTAAACTTCTTTTATTCAGCGTCTCATCAAAAATGAAAATATTTTTAAATACTACAAGTCTCATGGGCTTTAGTGGTGAAATAATAATTTAAAAAATAGTTCGGGAAATGAGTTTACACCCTGGGTACTTTCTTTGTATACTTTTGACTATACGGGCTGAGTCCGGGATTTACGGGAAGTCGCGGGTTTTCGTTTGCCGGCGATTAAACTTCTTTTATTCAGCGTCTCATCAAAAATGAAAATATTTTTAAATACTACAAGTCTCATGGGCTTTAGTGGTGAAATAATAATTTAAAAAATCGGTCTGGAAATGAGTTTACTCACAGGGTACTTTCTTTGTATACATTCGACTATACGGGCCAAGCCCGGGATTTACGGGAAATCGCGGGTTTTCGTTTGCCGGCGATTAAACAACTTTCATTAAGCGTTTCATCAAAAATGAAATCATTTCTGAAAACTACAAGTCTCATGCGTTTTAGTGGTGAAAATTAATTTAAAATATCGTTTGGGAAATGAGTTTACTCCCTGGGTACTTTCTTTGTATACTTTTGACTATACGGGCCGAGTCGGGGATTTACGGGAAGACGCGGGTTTTCGTTTGCCGGCAATTAAACTTCTTTTATTCAGCGTCTCATCAAAAATGAAAACATTTTTAAAAACTGCAAGGCTCATGCGTTTTAGTGGTGAAAAAATAATTTAAAAAATCGTTCGGGAAATGAGTTTACTCCCTGGGTACTTTCTTTGTATACTTTTGACTATACGGGCCGAGTCCGGGATTTACGGGAAGTCGCGGGTTTTCGTTTGCCGGCTATTAAACTTCTTTTAATCAGCGTCTCATCAAAAATGAAAACATTTTTAAAAACTACAAGTCTCATGGGCTTTAGTGGTAAAATAATAATTTAAAAAATCGTTCGGGAAATGAGTTTACACCCCGGGTACTTTCTTTGTATACTTTTGACTATACGGGCCAAGCCCGTGATTTACTGAAATCGCGGGTTTTCGTTTGCCGGCGATTAAACAACTTTCATTAAGCGTCTCATCAAAAATGAAAATATTTTTAAATACTACAAGTCTCATGGGCTTTAGTGGTGAAATAATAATTTAAAAAATAGTTCGGGAAATGAGTTTACACCCTGGGTACTTTCTTTGTATACTTTTGACTATACGGGCTGAGTCCGGGATTTACGGGAAGTCGCGGATTTTCGTTTGCCGGCGATTAAACTTCTTTTATTCAGCGTCTCATCAAAAATGAAAATATTTTTAAATACTACAAGTCTCATGGGCTTTAGTGGTGAAATAATAATTTAAAAAATCGTTCTGGAAATGAGTTTACTCACAGGGTACTTTCTTTGTATACATTCGACTATACGGGCCAAGCCCGTGATTTACTGAAATCGCGGGTTTTCGTTTGCCGGCGATTAAACAACTTTCATTAAGCGTCTCATCAAAAATGAAAATATTTTTAAATACTACAAGTCTCATGGGCTTTAGTGGTGAAATAATAATTTAAAAAATAGTTCGGGAAATGAGTTTACACCCTGGGTACTTTCTTTGTATACTTTTGACTATACGGGCTGAGTCCGGGATTTACGGGAAGTCGCGGATTTTCGTTTGCCGGCGATTAAACTTCTTTTATTCAGCGTCTCATCAAAAATGAAAATATTTTTAAATACTACAAGTCTCATGGGCTTTAGTGGTGAAATAATAATTTAAAAAATCGTTCTGGAAATGAGTTTACTCACAGGGTACTTTCTTTGTATACATTCGACTATACGGGCCAAGCCCGGGATTTACGGGAAATCGCGGGTTTTCGTTTGCCGGCGATTAAACAACTTTCATTAAGCGTTTCATCAAAAATGAAAACATTTCTGAAAACTACAAGTCTCATGCGTTTTAGTGGTGAAAATTAATTTAAAATATCGTTTGGGAAATGAGTTTACTCCCTGGGTACTTTCTTTGTATACTTTTGACTATACGGGCCGAGTCGGGGATTTACGGGAAGACGCGGGTTTTCGTTTGCCGGCAATTAAACTTCTTTTATTCAGCGTCTCATCAAAAATGAAAACATTTTTAAAAACTACAAATCTCATGCGTTTTAGTGGTGAAAAAAAATTTAAAAAATCGTTCGGGAAATGAGTTTACTCCCTGGGTACTTTCTTTGTTTACTTTTGACTATACGGGCCGAGTCCGGGATTTACGGGAAGTCGCGGGTTTTTGTTTGCCGGCGATTAAACTTCTTTTATTCAGCGTCTCATCAAAAATAAAAATATTTTTAAATACTACAAGTCTCATGGGCTTTAGTGGTGAAATAATAATTTAAAAAATCGTTCGGGAAATGAGTTTACACCCCGGGTACTTTCTTTGTATACTTTTGACTATACGGGCCAAGCCCGTGATTTACTGAAATCGCGGGTTTTCGTTTGCCGGCGATTAAACAACTTTCATTAAGCGTCTCATCAAAAATGAAAACATTTCTGAAAACTACAAGTCTCATGCGTTTTAGTGGTGAAAATTAATTTAAAATATCGTTTGGGAAATGAGTTTACTTCCTGGGTAATTTCTTTGTATACTTTTGACTATACGGGCCGAGTCCGGGATTTACGGGAAATCGCAGGTTTTTGTTTGCCGGGGATTAAACTTCTTTTATTCAGCGTCTTATCAAAAATGAAAACATTTTTGAAAACTACAAGGCTCATGCGTTTTAGTGGTGAAAAAATAATTTAAAAAATCGTTCGGGAAATGAGTTTACTCCCTGGGTACTTTCTTTGTATACTTTTGACTATACGGGCTGAGTCCGGGATTTACGGGAAGTCGCGGGTTTTCGTTTGCCGGCGATTAAACTTCTTTTATTCAGCGTCTCATCAAAAATGAAAATATTTTTAAATACTACAAGTCTCATGGGCTTTAGTGGTGAAATAGAAATTTAAAAAATAGTTCGGGAAATGAGTTTCCACCCTGGGTACTTTCTTTGTATACTTTTGACTATACGGGCTGAGTCCGGGATTTACGGGAAGTCGCGGGTTTTCGTTTGCCGGCGATTAAACTTCTTTTATTCAGCGTCTCATCAAAAATGAAAATATTTTTAAATACTACAAGTCTCATGGGCTTTAGTGGTGAAATAATAATTTAAAAAATCGTTCTGGAAATGAGTTTACTCACAGGGTACTTTCTTTGTATACATTCGACTATACGGGCCAAGCCCGGGATTTACGGGAAATCGCGGGTTTTCGTTTGCCGGTGATTAAACAACTTTCATTAAGCGTCTCATCAAAAATGAAAACATTTCTGAAAACTACAAGTCTCATGCGTTTTAGTGGTGAAAATTAATTTAAAATATCGTTTGGGAAATGAGTTTACTCCTTGGGTACTTTCTTTGTATACTTTTGACTATACGGGCCGAGTCGGGGATTTACGGGAAGACGCGGGTTTTCGTTTGCCGGCAATTAAACTTCTTTTATTCAGCGTCTCATCAAAAATGAAAACATTTTTAAAAACTACAAATCTCATGCGTTTTAGTTGTGAAAAAAAATTTAAAAAATCGTTCGGGAAATGAGTTTACTCCCTGGGTACTTTCTTTGTATACTTTTGACTATACGGGCCGAGTCCGGGATTTACGGGAATTCGCGGGTTTTTGTTTGCCGGCGATTAAACTTCTTTTATTCAGCGTCTCATCAAAAATAAAAATATTTTTAAATACTACAAGTCTCATGGGCTTTAGTGGTGAAATAATAATTTAAAAAATCGTTCGGGAAATGAGTTTACACCCTGGGTACATTCTTTGTATACTTTTGACTATACGGGCCGAGTCCGGGATTTACGGGAACTCGCAGGTTTTCGTTTGCCGGCGATTAAACTTCTTTTATTCAGCGTCTCATCAAAAATGAAAATATTTTTAAATACTACAAGTCTCATGGGCTTTAGTGGTGAAATAATAATTTAAAAAATCGTTCGGGAAATGAGTTTACACCCTGGGTACTTTCTTTGTATACTTTTGACTATACGGGCCGAGTCCGGGATTTACGGGAAATCGCAGGTTTTTGTTTGCCGGCGATTAAACTTCTTTTATTCAGCGTCTCATCAAAAATGAAAACATTTTTGAAAACTACAATTCTCATGCGATTTAGAGGTGAAAAAATCATTTAAAAAATCGTTCGGGAAATGAGTTTACTCCCTGGGTACTTTCTTTGTATACTTTTGACTATACGGCCGAGTCCGGGATTTACGGGAAGTCGCGGGTTTTCGTTTGCCGGCAATTAAACTTCTTTTATTCAGCGTCTCATCAAAAATGAAAACATTTTTAAAAACTACAAGGCTCATGCGTTTTAGTGGTGAAAAAATAATTTAAAAAATCCTTCGGGAAATGAGTTTACTCCTTGGGTACTTTCTTTGTATACTTTTGACTATACGGGCCGAGTCCGGGATTTACGGGAAGTCGCGGGTTTTCGTTTGCCGGCGATTAAACTTCTTTTATTCAGCGTCTCATCAAAAATGAAAATATTTTTAAATACTACAAGTCTCATTGGCTTTAGTGGTGAAATAATAATTTAAAAAATAGTTCGGGAAATGAGTTTACACCCTGGGTACTATCTTTGTATACTTTTGACTATACGGGCCAAGCCCGGGATTTACGGGAAATCTCGGGTTTTCGTTTGCCGGCAATTAAACTTCTTTTATTCAGCGTCTCATCAAAAATGAAAACATTTTTAAAAACTACAAATCTCATGCGTTTTAGTGGTGAAAAAAAATTTAAAAAATCGTTCGGGAAATAAGTTTACTCCCTGGGTACTTTCTTTGTATACTTTTGACTATACGGGCCGAGTCCGGGATTTACGGGAAGTCGCGGGTTTTTGTTTGCCGGCGATTAAACTTCTTTTATTCAGCGTCTCATCAAAAATGAAAATATTTTTAAATACTACAAGTCTCATGGGCTTTAGTGGTGAAATAATAATTGAAAAAATCGTTCGGGAAATGAGTTTACACCCTGGGTACATTCTTTGTATACTTTTGACTATACGGGCCGAGTCCGGGATTTACGGGAAATCGCAGGTTTTCGTTTGCCGGCGATTAAACTTCTTTTATTCAGCGTCTCATCAAAAATGAAAATATTTTTATATACTACAAGTCTCATGGGCTTTAGTGGTGAAATAATAATTTAAAAAATCGTTCGGGAAATGAGTTTACACCCTGGGTACTTTCTTTGTATACTTTTGACTATACCGGCCGAGTCCGGGATTTACGGGAAATCGCAGGTTTTCGTTTGCGGGCGATTAAACTTCTTTTATTCAGCGTCTCATCAAAAATGAAAACATTTTTGAAAACTACAAGTCTCATGCGATTTAGTGGTGAAAAAATCATTTAAAAAATCGTTCGGGAAATGAGTTTACTCCCTGGGTACTTTCTTTGTATACTTTTGACTATACGGGCCGAGTCCGGGATTTACGGGAAGTCGCGGGTTTTTGTTTGCCGGCGATTAAACTTCTTTTATTCAGCGTCTCATCAAAAATGAAAATATTTTTAAATACTACAAGTCTCATGGGCTTTAGTGGTGAAATAATAATTTAAAAAATCGTTCGGGAAATGAGTTTACACCCTGGGTACATTCTTTGTATACTTTTGACTATACGGGCCGAGTCCGGGATTTACGGGAAATCGCAGGTTTTCGTTTGCCGGCGATTAAACTTCTTTTATTCAGCGTCTCATCAAAAATGAAAATATTTTTATATAATACAAGTCTCATGGGCTTTAGTGGTGAAATAATAATTTAAAAAATCGTTCGGGAAATGAGTTTACACCCTGGGTACTTTCTTTGTATACTTTTGACTATACCGGCCGAGTCCGGGATTTACGGGAAATCGCAGGTTTTCGTTTGCGGGCGATTAAACTTCTTTTATTCAGCGTCTCATCAAAAATGAAAACATTTTTGAAAACTACAAGTCTCATGCGATTTAGTGGTGAAAAAATCATTTAAAAAATCGTTCGGGAAATGAGTTTACTCCCTGGGTACTTTCTTTGTATACTTTTGACTATACGGGCCGAGTCCGGGATTTACGGGAAGTCGCGGGTTTTCGTTTGCCGGCAATTAAACTTCTTTTATTCAGCGTCTCATCAAAAATGAAAACATTTTTAAAAACTACAAGTCTCATGGGCTTTAGTGGTGAAATAATAATTTAAAAAATCGTTCGGGAAATGAGTTTACACCCCGGGTACTTTCTTTGTATACTTTTGACTATACGGGCCGAGTCCGGGATTTACGGAAAATCGCAGGTTTTCGTTTGCCGGCGATTAAACTTCTTTTATTCAGCGTCTTATCAAAAATGAAAACATTTTTGAAAACTACAAGGCTCATGCGTTTTAGTGGTGAAAAAATAATTTAAAAAATCCTTCGGGAAATGAGTTTACTCCTTGGGTACTTTCTTTGTATACTTTTGACTATACGGGCTGAGTCCGGGATTTACGGGAAGTCACGGGTTTTCGTTTGCCGGCGATTAAACTTCTTTTATTCAGCGTCTCATCAAAAATGAAAATATTTCTAAATACTACAAGTCTCATTGGCTTTAGTGGTGAAATAATATTTTAAAAAATAGTTCGGGAAATGAGTTTACACCCTGGGTACTTTCTTTGTATACTTTTGACTATACGGGCCAAGCCCGGGATTTACGGGAAATCTCGGGTTTTCGTTTGCCGGCGATTAAACCTCTTTCATTAAGCGTCTCATCAAAAATAAAAACATTTTTGAAAACTACAAGTCTCATGCGTTTTAGTGTTGAAAAAATAAATTAAAAAATCGTTCTGGAAATGAGTTTACTCACAGGGTACTTTCTTTGTATACATTCGACTATACGGGCCAAGCCCGTGATTTACGGGAAATCGCGGGTTTTCGTTTGCCGGCGATTAAACAACTTTCATTAAGCGTCTCATCAAAAATAAAAACATTTCTGAAAACTACAAGTCTCATGCGTTTTAGTGGTGAAAATTAATTTAAAATATCGTTTGGGAAATGAGTTTACTTCCTGGGTACTTTCTTTGTATACTTTTGACTATACGGGCCGAGTCCGGGATTTACGGGAAATCGCAGGTTTTCGTTTGCGGGCGATTAAACTTCTTTTATTCAGCGTCTCATCAAAAATGAAAACATTTTTGAAAACTACAAGTCTCATGCGATTTAGTGGTGAAAAAATCATTTAAAAAATCGTTCGGGAAATGCGTTTACTCCCTGGGTACTTTCTTTGTATACTTTTGACTATACGGGCCGAGTCCGGGATTTACGGGAAGTCGCAGGTTTTCGTTTGCCGGCAATTAAACTTCTTTTATTCAGCGTCTCATCAAAAATGAAAACATTTTTAAAAACTACAAGTCTCATGGGCTTTAGTGGTGAAATAATAATTTAAAAAATCGTTCGGGAAATGAGTTTACACCCCGGGTACTTTCTTTGTATACTTTTGACTATACGGGCCGAGTCCGGGATTTACGGGAAATCGCAGGTTTTCGTTTGCCGGCGATTAAACTTCTTTTATTCAGCGTCTCATCAAAAATGAAAACATTTTTGAAAACTACAAGGCTCATGCGTTTTAGTGGTGAAAAAATAATTTAAAAAATCCTTCGGGAAATGAGTTTACTCCTTGGGTACTTTCTTTGTATACTTTTGACTATACGGGCTGAGTCCGGGATTTACGGGAAGTCACGGATTTTCGTTTGCCGGCGATTAAACTTCTTTTATTCAGCGTCTCATCAAAAATGAAAATATTTTTAAATACTACAAGTCTCATTGGCTTTAGTGGTGAAATAATAATTTAAAAAATAGTTCGGGAAATGAGTTTACACCCTGGGTACTTTCTTTGTATACTTTTGACTATACGGGCCAAGCCCGGGATTTACGGGAAATCTCGGGTTTTCGTTTGCCGGCGATTAAACCTCTTTCAATAAGCGTCTCATCAAAAATAAAAACATTTTTGAAAACTACAAGTCTCATGCGTTTTAGTGTTGAAAAAATAAATTAAAAAATCGTTCTGGAAATGAGTTTACTCACAGGGTACTTTCTTTGTATACATTCGACTATACGGGCCAAGCCCGTGATTTACGGGAAATCGCGGGTTTTCGTTTGCAGGCGATTAAACAACTTTCATTAACCGTCTCATCAAAAATAAAAACATTTCTGAAAACTAAAAGTCTCATGCCTTTTAGTGGTGAAAATTAATTTAAAATATCGTTTGGGAAATGAGTTTACTTCCTGGGTACTTTCTTTGTATACTTTTGACTATACGGGCCGAGTCCGGGATTTACGGGAAATCGCAGGTTTTCGTTTGCCGGCGATTAAACTTCTTTTATTCAGCGTCTCATCAAAAATGAAAACATTTTTGAAAACTACAAGGCTCATGCGTTTTAGTGGTGAAAAAATAATTTAAAAAATCGTTCGGGAAATGAGTTTACTCCCTGGGTACTTTCTTTGTATACTTTTGACTATACGGGCTGAGTCCGGGATTTACGGGAAGTCGCGGGTTTTCGTTTGCCGGCGATTAAACTTCTTTTATTCAGCGTCTCATCAAAAATGAAAACATTTTTGAAAACTACAAGTCTCATGCGATTTAGTGGTGAAAAAATCATTTAAAAAATCGTTCGGGAAATGCGTTTACTCCCTGGGTACTTTCTTTGTATACTTTTGACTATACGGGCCGAGTCCGGGATTTACGGGAAGTCGCAGGTTTTCGTTTGCCGGCAATTAAACTTCTTTTATTCAGCGTCTCATCAAAAATGAAAACATTTTTAAAAACTACAAGTCTCATGGGCTTTAGTGGTGAAATAATAATTTAAAAAATCGTTCGGGAAATGAGTTTACACCCCGGGTACTTTCTTTGTATACTTTTGACTATACGGGCCGAGTCCGGGATTTACGGGAAATCGCAGGTTTTCGTTTGCCGGCGATTAAACTTCTTTTATTCAGCGTCTCATCAAAAATGAAAACATTTTTGAAAACTACAAGGCTCATGCGTTTTAGTGGTGAAAAAATAATTTAAAAAATCCTTCGGGAAATGAGTTTACTCCTTGGGTACTTTCTTTGTATACTTTTGACTATACGGGCTGAGTCCGGGATTTACGGGAAGTCACGGATTTTCGTTTGCCGGCGATTAAACTTCTTTTATTCAGCGTCTCATCAAAAATGAAAATATTTTTAAATACTACAAGTCTCATTGGCTTTAGTGGTGAAATAATAATTTAAAAAATAGTTCGGGAAATGAGTTTACACCCTGGGTACTTTCTTTGTATACTTTTGACTATACGGGCCAAGCCCGGGATTTACGGGAAATCTCGGGTTTTCGTTTGCCGGCGATTAAACCTCTTTCAATAAGCGTCTCATCAAAAATAAAAACATTTTTGAAAACTACAAGTCTCATGCGTTTTAGTGTTGAAAAAATAAATTAAAAAATCGTTCTGGAAATGAGTTTACTCACAGGGTACTTTCTTTGTATACATTCGACTATACGGGCCAAGCCCGTGATTTACGGGAAATCGCGGGTTTTCGTTTGCCGGCGATTAAACAACTTTCATTAACCGTCTCATCAAAAATAAAAACATTTCTGAAAACTAAAAGTCTCATGCCTTTTAGTGGTGAAAATTAATTTAAAATATCGTTTGGGAAATGAGTTTACTTCCTGGGTACTTTCTTTGTATACTTTTGACTATACGGGCCGAGTCCGGGATTTACGGGAAATCGCAGGTTTTCGTTTGCCGGCGATTAAACTTCTTTTATTCAGCGTCTCATCAAAAATGAAAACATTTTTGAAAACTACAAGGCTCATGCGTTTTAGTGGTGAAAAAATAATTTAAAAAATCGTTCGGGAAATGAGTTTACTCCCTGGGTACTTTCTTTGTATACTTTTGACTATACGGGCTGAGTCCGGGATTTACGGGAAGTCGCGGGTTTTCGTTTGCCGGCGATTAAACTTCTTTTATTCAGCGTCTCATCAAAAATGAAAATATTTTTAAATACTACAAGTCTCATGGGCTTTAGTGGTGAAATAATAATTTAAAAAATAGTTCGGGAAATGAGTTTACACACTGGGTACTTTCTTTGTATACTTTTGACTATACGGGCTGAGTCCGGGATTTACGGGAAGTCGCGGGTTTTCGTTTGCCAGCGATTAAACTTCTTTTAGTCAGCGTCTCATCAGAAATGAAAATATTTTTAAATACTACAAGTCTCATGGGCTTTAGTGGTGAAATAATAATTTAAAAAATCGTCCTGGAAATGAGTTTACTCACAGGGTACTTTCTTTGTATACATTCGACTATACGGGCCAAGCCCGGGATTTACGGGAAATCGCGGGTTTTCGTTTGCCGGCGATTAAACAACTTTCACTAAGCGTCTCATCAAAAATGAAAACATTTCTGAAAACTACAAGTCTCATGCGTTTTAGTGGTGAAAAAATAATTTAAAAAATCGTTCGGGAAATGAGTTTACTCCCTGAGTACTTTCTTTGTATACTTTTGACTATACGGGCTGAGTCCGGGATTTACGGGAAGTCGCGGGTTTTCGTTTGCCGGCGATTAAACTTCTTTTATTCAGCGTCTCATCAAAAATGAAAACATTTTTGAAAACTACAAGTCTCATGCGATTTAGTGGTGAAAAAATCATTTAAAAAATCGTTCGGGAAATGAGTTTACTCCCTGGGTACTTTCTTTGTATACTTTTGACTATACGGGCCGAGTCCGGGATTTACGGGAAGTCGCAGGTTTTCGTTTGCCGGCAATTAAACTTCTTTTATTCAGCGTCTCATCAAAAATGAAAACATTTTTAAAAACTACAAGTCTCATGGGCTTTAGTGGTGAAATAATAATTTAAAAAATCGTTCGGGAAATGAGTTTACACCCCGGGTACTTTCTTTGTATACTTTTGACTATACGGGCCGAGTCCGGGATTTACGGGAAATCGCAGGTTTTCGTTTGCCGGCGATTAAACTTCTTTTATTCAGCGTCTCATCAAAAATGAAAACATTTTTGAAAACTACAAGGCTCATGCGTTTTAGTGGTGAAAAAATAATTTAAAAAATCCTTCGGGAAATGAGTTTACTCCTTGGGTACTTTCTTTGTATACTTTTGACTATACGGGCTGAGTCCGGGATTTACGGGAAGTCACGGGTTTTCGTTTGCCGGCGATTAAACTTCTTTTATTCAGCGTCTCATCAAAAATGAAAATATTTTTAAATACTACAAGTCTCATTGGCTTTAGTGGTGAAATAATAATTTAAAAAATAGTTCGGGAAATGAGTTTACACCCTGGGTACTTTCTTTGTATACTTTTGACTATACGGGCCAAGCCCGGGATTTACGGGAAATCTCGGGTTTTCGTTTGCCGGCGATTAAACCTCTTTCAATAAGCGTCTCATCAAAAATAAAAACATTTTTGAAAACTACAAGTCTCATGCGTTTTAGTGTTGAAAAAATAAATTAAAAAATCGTTCTGGAAATGAGTTTACTCACAGGGTACTTTCTTGGTATACATTCGACTATACGGGCCAAGCCCGTGATTTACGGGAAATCGCGGGTTTTCGTTTGCCGGCGATTAAACAACTTTCATTAAGCGTCTCATCAAAAATAAAAACATTTCTGAAAACTAAAAGTCTCATGCCTTTTAGTGGTGAAAATTAATTTAAAATATCGTTTGGGAAATGAGTTTACTTCCTGGGTACTTTCTTTGTATACTTTTGACTATACGGGCCGAGTCCGGGATTTACGGGAAATCGCAGGTTTTCGTTTGCCGGCGATTAAACTTCTTTTATTCAGCGTCTCATCAAAAATGAAAACATTTTTGAAAACTACAAGGCTCATGCGTTTTAGTGGTGAAAAAATAATTTAAAAAATCGTTCGGGAAATGAGTTTACTCCCTGGGTACTTTCTTTGTATACTTTTGACTATACGGGCTGAGTCCGGGATTTACGGGAAGTCGCGGCTTTTCGTTTGCCGGCGATTAAACTTCTTTTATTCAGCGTCTCATCAAAAATGAAAATATTTTTAAATACTACAAGTCTCATGGGCTTTAGTGGTGAAATAATAATTTAAAAAATCGTCCTGGAAATGAGTTTACTCACAGGGTACTTTCTTTGTATACATTCGACTATACGGGCCAAGCCCGGGATTTACGGGAAATCGCGGGTTTTCGTTTGCCGGCGATTAAACAACTTTCACTAAGCGTCTCATCAAAAATGAAAACATTTCTGAAAACTACAAGTCTCATGCGTTTTAGTGGTGAAAAAATAATTTAAAAAATCGTTCGGGAAATGAGTTTACTCCCTGAGTACTTTCTTTGTATACTTTTGACTATACGGGCTGAGTCCGGGATTTACGGGAAGTCGCGGGTTTTCGTTTGCCGGCGATTAAACTTCTTTTATTCAGCGTCTCATCAAAAATGAAAATATTTTTAAATATTACAAGTCTCATGGGCTTTAGTGGTGAAATAATAATTTAAAAAATAGTTCGGGAAATGAGTTTACACCCTGGGTACTTTCTTTGTATACTTTTGACTATACGGGCTGAGTCCGGGATTTACGGGAAGTCGCGGGTTTTCGTTTGCCAGTGATTAAACTTCTTTTATTCAGCGTCTCATCAGAAATGAAAATATTTTTATATACTACAAGTCTCATGGGCTTTAGTGGTGAAATAATAATTTAAAAAATCGTTCGGGAAATGAGTTTACACCCTGGGTACTTTCTTTGTATACTTTTGACTATACGGGCCGAGTCCGGGATTTACGGGAAATCGCAGGTTTTCGTTTGCGGGCGATTAAACTTCTTTTATTCAGCGTCTCATCAAAAATGAAAACATTTTTGAAAACTACAAGTCTCATGCGATTTAGTGGTGAAAAAATCATTTAAAAAATCGTTCGGGAAATGAGTTTACTCCCTGGGTACTTTCTTTGTATACTTTTGACTATACGGGCCGAGTCCGGGATTTACGGGAAGTCACGGGTTTTCGTTTGCCGGCGATTAAACTTCTTTTATTCAGCGTCTCATCAAAAATGAAAATATTTTTAAATACTACAAGTCTCATTGGCTTTAGTGGTGAAATAATAATTTAAAAAATAGTTCGGGAAATGAGTTTACACCCTGGGTACTTTCTTTGTATACTTTTGACTATACGGGCCAAGCCCGGGATTTACGGGAAATCTCGGGTTTTCGTTTGCCGCCGATTAAACCTCTTTCATTAAGCGTCTCATCAAAAATAAAAACATTTTTGAAAACTACAAGTCTCATGCGTTTTAGTGTTGAAAAAATAAATTAAAAAATCGTTCTGGAAATGAGTTTACTCACAGGGTACTTTCTTTGTATACAATCGACTATACGGGCCAAGCCCGTGATTTACGGGAAATCGCGGGTTTTCGTTTGCCGGCGATTAAACAACTTTCATTAAGCGTCTCATCAAAAATAAAAACATTTCTGAAAACTACAAGTCTCATGCGTTTTAGTGGTGAAAATTAATTTAAAATATCGTTTGGGAAATGAGTTTACTTCCTGGGTACTTTCTTTGTATACTTTTGACTATACGGGCCGAGTCCGGGATTTACGGGAAATCGCAGGTTTTCGTTTGCGGGCGATTAAACTTCTTTTATTCAGCGTCTCATCAAAAATGAAAACATTTTTGAAAACTACAAGTCTCATGGGCTTTAGTGGTGAAATAATAATTTAAAAAATAGTTCGGGAAATGAGTTTACACCCTGGGTACTTTCTTTGTATACTTTTGACTATACGGGCTGAGTCCGGGATTTACGGGAAGTCGCGGGTTTTCGTTTGCCAGCGATTAAACTTCTTTTAGTCAGCGTCTCATCAGAAATGAAAATATTTTTAAATACTACAAGTCTCATGGGCTTTAGTGGTGAAATAATAATTTAAAAAATCGTCCTGGAAATGAGTTTACTCACAGGGTACTTTCTTTGTATACATTCGACTATACGGGCCAAGCCCGGGATTTACGGGAAATCGCGGGTTTTCGTTTGCCGGCGATTAAACAACTTTCACTAAGCGTCTCATCAAAAATGAAAACATTTCTGAAAACTACAAGTCTCATGCGTTTTAGTGGTGAAAAAATAATTTAAAAAATCGTTCGGGAAATGAGTTTACTCCCTGAGTACTTTCTTTGTATACTTTTGACTATACGGGCTGAGTGCGGGATTTACGGGAAGTCGCGGGTTTTCGTTTGCCGGCGATTAAACTTCTTTTATTCAGCGTCTCATCAAAAATGAAAATATTTTTAAATACTACAAGTCTCATGGGCTTTAGTGGTGAAATAATAATTTAAAAAATAGTTCGGGAAATGAGTTTACACCCTGGGTACTTTCTTTGTATACTTTTGACTATACGGGCTGAGTCCGGGATTTACGGGAAGTCGCGGGTTTTCGTTTGCCAGTGATTAAACTTCTTTTATTCAGCGTCTCATCAGAAATGAAAATATTTTTATATACTACAAGTCTCATGGGCTTTAGTGGTGAAATAATAATTTAAAAAATCGTTCGGGAAATGAGTTTACACCCTGGGTACTTTCTTTGTATACTTTTGACTATACGGGCCGAGTCCGGGATTTACGGGAAATCGCAGGTTTTCGTTTGCGGGCGATTAAACTTCTTTTATTCAGCGTCTCATCAAAAATGAAAACATTTTTGAAAACTACAAGTCTCATGCGATTTAGTGGTGAAAAAATCATTTAAAAAATCGTTCGGGAAATGAGTTTACTCCCTGGGTACTTTCTTTGTATACTTTTGACTATACGGGCCAAGTCCGGGATTTACGGGAAGTCGCGGGTTTTCGTTTGCCGGCAATTAAACTTCTTTTATTCAGCGTCTCATCAAAAATGAAAACATTTTTAAAAACTACAAGTCTCATGGGCTTTAGTGGTGAAATAATAATTTAAAAAATCGTTCGGGAAATGAGTTTACACCCCGGGTACTTTCTTTGTATACTTTTGACTATACGGGCCGAGTCCGGGATTTACGGGAAATCGCAGGATTTCGCTTGCCGGCGATTAAACTTCTTTTATTCAGCGTCTCATCAAAAATGAAAACATTTCTGAAAACTGCAAGGCTCATGCGTTTCAGTGGTGAAAAAATAATTTAAAAAATCCTTCGGGAAATGAGTTTACTCCTTGGGTACTTTCTTTGTATACTTTTGACTATACGGGCTGAGTCCGGGATTTACGGGAAGTCACGGGTTTTCGTTTGCCGGCGATTAAACTTCTTTTATTCAGCGTCTCATCAAAAATGAAAATATTTTTAAATACTACAAGTCTCATTGGCTTTAGTGGTGAAATAATAATTTAAAAAATAGTTCGGGAAATGAGTTTACACCCTGGGTACTTTCTTTGTATACTTTTGACTATACGGGCCAAGCCCGGGATTTACGGGAAATCTCGGGTTTTCGTTTGCCGGCGATTAAACCTCTTTCATTAAGCGTCTCATCAAAAATAAAAACATTTTTGAAAACTACAAGTCTCATGCGTTTTAGTGTTGAAAAAATAAATTAAAAAATCGTTCTGGAAATGAGTTTACTCACAGGGTACTTTCTTTGTATACAATCGACTATACGGGCCAAGCCCGTGATTTACGGGAAATCGCGGGTTTTCGTTTGCCGGCGATTAAACAACTTTCATTAAGCGTCTCATCAAAAATAAAAACATTTCTGAAAACTACAAGTCTCATGCGTTTTAGTGGTGAAAATTAATTTAAAATATCGTTTGGGAAATGTGTTTACTTCCTGGGTACTTTCTTTGTATACTTTTGACTATACGGGCCGAGTCCGGGATTTACGGGAAATCGCAGGTTTTCGTTTGCGGGCGATTAAACTTCTTTTATTCAGCGTCTCATCAAAAATGAAAACATTTTTGAAAACTACAAGTCTCATGCGATTTAGTGGTGAAAAAATCATTTAAAAAATCGTTCGGGAAATGAGTTTACTCCCTGGGTACTTTCTTTGTATACTTTTGACTATACGGGCCGAGTCCGGGATTTACGGGAAGTCGCGGGTTTTCGTTTGCCGGCAATTAAACTTCTTTTATTCAGCGTCTCATCAAAAATGAGAACATTTTTAAAAACTACAAGTCTCATGGGCTTTAGTGGTGAAATAATAATTTAAAAAATCGTTCGGGAAATGAGTTTACACCCCGGGTACTTTCTTTGTATACTTTTGACTATACGGGCCGAGTCCGGGATTTACGGGAAATCGCAGGTTTTCGTTTGCCGGCGATTAAACTTCTTTTATTCAGCGTCTCATCAAAAATGAAAACATTTTTGAAAACTACAAGGCTCATGCGTTTTAGTGGTGAAAAAATAATTTAAAAAATCCTTCGGGAAATGAGTTTACTCCTTGGGTACTTTCTTTGTATACTTTTGACTATACGGGCTGAGTCCGGGATTTACGGGAAGTCACGGGTTTTCGTTTGCCGGCGATTAAACTTCTTTTATTCAGCGTCTCATCAAAAATGAAAATATTTTTAAATACTACAAGTCTCATTGGCTTTAGTGGTGAAATAATAATTTAAAAAATAGTTCGGGAAATGAGTTTACACCCTGGGTACTTTCTTTGTATACTTTTGACTATACGGGCCAAGCCCGGGATTTACGGGAAATCTCGGGTTTTCGTTTGCCGGCGATTAAACCTCTTTCATTAAGCGTCTCATCAAAAATAAAAACATTTTTGAAAACTACAAGTCTCATGCGTTTTAGTGTTGAAAAAATAAATTAAAAAATCGTTCTGGAAATGAGTTTACTCACAGGGTACTTTCTTTGTATACATTCGACTATACGGGCCAAGCCCGTGATTTACGGGAAATCGCGGGTTTTCGTTTGCCGGCGATTAAACAACTTTCATTAAGCGTCTCATTAAAAATAAAAACATTTCTGAAAACTACAAGTCTCATGCGTTTTAGTGGTGAAAATTAATTTAAAATATCGTTTGGGAAATGAGTTTACTTCCTGGGTACTTTCTTTGTATACTTTTGACTATACGGGCCGAGTCCGGGATTTACGGGAAATCGCAGGTTTTCGTTTGCCGGCGATTAAACTTCTTTTATTCAGCGTCTCATCAAAAATGAAAACATTTTTGAAAACTACAAGGCTCATGCGTTTTAGGGGTGAAAAAATAATTTAAAAAATCGTTCGGGAAATGAGTTTACTCCCTGGGTACTTTCTTTGTATACTTTGACTATACGGGCTGAGTCCGGGATTTACGGGAAGTCGCGGGTTTTCGTTTGCCGGCGATTAAACTTCTTTTATTCAACGTCTCATCAAAAATGAAAATATTTTTAAATACTACAAGTCTCATGGGCTTTAGTGGTGAAATAATAATTTAAAAAATAGTTCGGGAAATGAGTTTTCACCCTGGGTACTTTCTTTGTATACTTTTGACTATACGGGCTGAGTCCGGGATTTACGGGAAGTCGCGGGTTTTCGTTTGCCAGCGATTAAACTTCTTTTATTCAGCGTCTCATCAGAAATGAAAATATTTTTAAATACTACAAGTCTCATTGGCTTTAGTGGTGAAATAATAATTTAAAAAATAGTTCGGGAAATGAGTTTACACCCTGGGTACTTTCTTTGTATACTTTTGACTATACGGGCCAAGCCCGGGATTTACGGGAAATCTCGGGTTTTCGTTTGCCGGCGATTAAACCTCTTTCATTAAGCGTCTCATCAAAAATAAAAACATTTTTGAAAACTACAAGTCTCATGCGTTTTAGTGTTGAAAAAATAAATTAAAAAATCGTTCTGGAAATGAGTTTACTCACAGGGTACTTTCTTTGTATACATTCAACTATACGGGCCAAGCCCGTGATTTACGGGAAATCGCGGGTTTTCGTTTGCCGGCGATTAAACAACTTTCATTAAGCGTCTCATTAAAAATAAAAACATTTCTGAAAACTACAAGTCTCATGCGTTTTAGTGGTAAAAATTAATTTAAAATATCGTTTGGGAAATGAGTTTACTTCCTGGGTACTTTCTTTGTATACTTTTGACTATACGGGCCGAGTCCGGGATTTACGGGAAATCGCAGGTTTTCGTTTGCCGGCGATTAAACTTCTTTTATTCAGCGTCTCATCAAAAATGAAAACATTTTTGAAAACTACAAGGCTCATGCGTTTTAGTGGTGAAAAAATAATTTAAAAAATCGTTCGGGAAATGAGTTTACTCCCTGGGTACTTTCTTTGTATACTTTTGACTATACGGGCTGAGTCCGGGATTTACGGGAAGTCGCGGGTTTTCGTTTGCCGGCGATTAAACTTCTTTTATTCAGCGTCTCATCAAAAATGAAAATATTTTTAAATACTACAAGTCTCATGGGCTTTAGTGGTGAAATAATAATTTAAAAAATAGTTCGGGAAATGAGTTTACACCCTGGGTACTTTCTTTGTATACTTTTGACTATACGGGCTGAGTCCGGGATTTACGGGAAGTCGCGGGTTTTCGTTTGCCAGCGATTAAACTTCTTTTATTCAGCGTCTCATCAGAAATGAAAATATTTTTAAATACTACAAGTCTCATGGGCTTTAGTGGTGAAATAATAATTTAAAAAATCGTTCTGGAAATGAGTTTACTCACAGGGTACTTTCTTTGTATACATTCGACTATACGGGCCAAGCCCGGGATTTACGGGAAATCGCGGGTTTTCGTTTGCCGGCGATTAAACAACTTTCACTAAGCGTCTCATCAGAAATGAAAATATTTTTAAATACTACAAGTCTCATGGGCTTTAGTGGTGAAAAAATAATTTAAAAAATCGTTCGGGAAATGAGTTTACTCCCTGAGTACTTTCTTTGTATACTTTTGACTATACGGGCTGAGTCCGGGATTTACGGGAAGTCGCGGGTTTTCGTTTGCCGGCAATTAAACTTCTTTTATTCAGCGTCTCATCAAAAATGAAAATATTTTTAAATACTACAAGTCTCATGGGCTTTAGTGGTGAAATAATAATTTAAAAAATAGTTCGGGAAATGAGTTTACACCCTGGGTACTTTCTTTGTATACTTTTGACTATACGGGCCGAGTCCGGGATTTACGGGAAATCGCAGGTTTTCGTTTGCCGGCGATTAAACTTCTTTTATTCAGCGTCTCATCAAAAATGAAAATATTTTTAAATACTACAAGTCTCATGGGCTTTAGTGGTGAAATAATAATTTAAAAAATAGTTCGGGAAATGAGTTTACACCCTGGGTACTTTCTTTGTATACTTTTGACTATACGGGCCGAGTCCGGGATTTACGGGAAATCGCAGGTTTTCGTTTGCCGGCGATTAAACTTCTTTTATTCAGCGTCTCATTAAAAATGAAAACATTTTTAAAAACTACAAGTCTTATGCGTTTTAGTGGTGAAAAAATAATTTAAAAAATCGTTCTGGAAATGAGTTTACTCCCTGGGTACTATCTTTGTATACTTTTGACTATACGGGCCGAGTCCGGGATTTACGGGAAATCGCAGGTTTTCGTTTGCCGGCGATTAAACTTCTTTTATTCAGCGTCTCATCAAAAATGAAAATATTTTTAAATAGTACAAGTCTCATGGGCTTTAGTGTTGAAAAAATAAATTAAAAAATCGTTCCGGAAATGAGTTTACTCACAGGGTACTTTCTTTGTATACATTCGACTATACGGGCCAAGCCCGTGATTTACGGGAAATCGCGGGTTTTCGTTTGCCGGCGATTAAACAACTTTCATTAAGCGTCTCATCAAAAATGAAAACATTTCTGAAAACTGCAAGTCTCATGCGTTTTAGTGGTGAAAATTAATTTAAAATATCGTTTGGCAAATGAGTTTACTTCCTGGGTACTTTCCTGGTATACTTTTGACTATACGGGCCGAGTCCGGGATTTACGGGAAATCGCAGGTTTTCGTTTGCCGGCGATTAAACTTCTTTTATTCAGCGTCTCATCAAAAATTATAACATTTTTGAAAACTACAAGGCTCATGCGTTTTAGTGGTGAAAAAATAATCTGAAAAATCGTTCGGGAAATGATTTTACTCCCTGGGTACTTTCTTTGTATACTTTTGACTATACGGGCTGAGTCCGGGATTTACGGGAAGTCGCGGGTTTTCGTTTGCCGGCGATTAAACTTCTTTTATTCAGCGTCTCATCAAAAATGAAAATATTTTTAAATACTACAAGTCTCATGGGCTTTAGTGGTGAAATAATAATTTAAAAAATAGTTCGGAAAATGAGTTTACTTCCTGGGTACTTTCTTTGTATACTTTTGACTATACGGGCCGAGTCCGGGATTTACGGGAAATCGCGGGTTTTCGTTTGCCGGCGATTAAACAACTTTCATTAAGCGTCTCATTAAAAATAAAAATATTTTTAAATACTACAAGTCTCATGGGCTTTAGTGGTGAAATAATAATTTAAAAAATCGTTCTGGAAATGAGTTTACTCACAGGGTACTTTCTTTGTATACATTCGACTATACGGGCCAAGCCCGGGATTTACGGGAAGTCGCGGGTTTTCGTTTGCCGGCGATTAAACAACTTTCATTAAGCGTCTCACCAAAAATGAAAACATTTCTGAAATCTACAAGTCTCATGCGTTTTAGTGGTGAAAATTAATTTAAAATATCGTTTGGGAAATGAGTTTACTCCCTGGGTACTTTCTTTGTATACTTTTGACTATACGGGCCGAGTCGGGGATTTACGGGAAGACGCGGGTTTTCGTTTGCCGGCAATTAAACTTCTTTTATTCAGCGTCTCATCAAAAATGAAAACATTTTTAAAAACTACAAATCTCATGGGTTTTAGTGGTGAAAAAATAATTTAAAAAATCGTTCTGGAAATGAGTTTACTCCCTGGGTACTATCTTTGTATACTTTTGACTATACGGGCCAAGCCCGGGATTTACGGGAAATCTCGGGTTTTCGTTTGCCGGCGATTAAACCTCTTTCATTAAGCGTCTCATCAAAAATGAAAATATTTTTAAATACTACAAGTCTCATTGGCTTTAGTGGTGAAATAATAATTTAAAAAATAGTTCGGGAAATGAGTTTACACCCTGGGTACTTTCTTTGTATACTTTTGACTATACGGGCCAAGCCCGGGATTTACGGGAAATCTCGGGTTTTCGTTTGCCGGCGATTAAACCTCTTTCATTAAGCGTCTCATCAAAAATAAAAACATTTTTGAAAACTACAAGTCTCATGCGTTTTAGTGTTGAAAAAATAAATTAAAAAATCGTTCTGGAAATGAGTTTACTCACAGGGTACTTTCTTTGTATACAATCGACTATACGGGCCAAGCCCGTGATTTACGGGAAATCGCGGGTTTTCGTTTGCCGGCGATTAAACAACTTTCATTAAGCGTCTCATCAAAAATAAAAACATTTCTGAAAACTACAAGTCTCATGCGTTTTAGTGGTGAAAATTAATTTAAAATATCGTTTGGGAAATGAGTTTACTTCCTGGGTACTTTCTTTGTATACTTTTGACTATACGGGCCGAGTCCGGGATTTACGGGAAATCGCAGGTTTTCGTTTGCAGGCGATTAAACTTCTTTTATTCAGCGTCTCATCAAAAATGAAAACATTTTTGAAAACTACAAGTCTCATGCGATTTAGTGGTGAAAAAATCATTTAAAAAATCGTTCGGGAAATGAGTTTACTCCCTGGGTACTTTCTTTGTATACTTTTGACTATACGGGCCGAGTCCGGGATTTACGGGAAGTAGCGGGTTTTCGTTTGCCGGCAATTAAACTTCTTTTATTCAGCGTCTCATCAAAAATGAAAACATTTTTAAAAACTACGAGTCTCATGGGCTTTAGTGGTGAAATAATAATTTAAAAAATCGTTCGGGAAATGAGTTTACACCCCGGGTACTTTCTTTGTATACTTTTGACTATACGGGCCGAGTCCGGGATATACGGGAAATCGCAGGTTTTCGTTTGCCGGCGATTAAACTTCTTTTATTCAGCGTCTCATCAAAAATGAAAACATTTTTGAAAACTACAAGGCTCATGCGTTTTAGTGGTGAAAAAATAATTTAAAAAATCCTTCGGGAAATGAGTTTACTCCTTGGGTACTTTCTTTGTATACTTTTGACTATACGGGCTGAGTCCGGGATTTACGGGAAGTCACGGGTTTTCGTTTGCCGGCGATTAAACTTCTTTTATTCAGCGTCTCATCAAAAATGAAAATATTTTTAAATACTACAAGTCTCATTGGCTTTAGTGGTGAAATAATAATTTAAAAAATAGTTCGGGAAATGAGTTTACACCCTGGGTACTTTCTTTGTATACTTTTGACTATACGGGCCAAGCCCGGGATTTACGGGAAATCTCGGGTTTTCGTTTGCCGGCGATTAAACCTCTTTCATTAAGCGTCTCATCAAAAATAAAAACATTTTTGAAAACTACAAGTCTCATGCGTTTTAGTGTTGAAAAAATAAATTAAAAAATCGTTCTGGAAATGAGTTTACTCACAGGGTACTTTCTTTGTATACATTCGACTATACGGGCCAAGCCCGTGATTTACGGGAAATCGCGGGTTTTCGTTTGCCGGCGATTAAACAACTTTCATTAAGCGTCTCATTAAAAATAAAAACATTTCTGAAAACTACAAGTCTCATGCGTTTTAGTGGTGAAAATTAATTTAAAATATCGTTTGGGAAATGAGTTTACTTCCTGGGTACTTTCTTTGTATACTTTTGACTATACGGGCCGAGTCCGGGATTTACGGGAAATCGCAGGTTTTCGTTTGCCGGCGATTAAACTTCTTTTATTCAGCGTCTCATCAAAAATGAAAACATTTTTGAAAACTACAAGGCTCATGCGTTTTAGTGGTGAAAAAATAATTTAAAAAATCGTTCGGGAAATGAGTTTACTCCCTGGGTACTTTCTTTGTATACTTTTGACTATACGGGCTGAGTCCGGGATTTACGGGAAGTCGCGGGTTTTCGTTTGCCGGCGATTAAACTTCTTTTATTCAGCGTCTCATCAAAAATGAAAATATTTTTAAATACTACAAGTCTCATGGGCTTTAGTGGTGAAATAATAATTTAAAAAATAGTTCGGGAAATGAGTTTACACCCTGGGTACTTTCTTTGTATACTTTTGACTATACGGGCTGAGTCCGGGATTTACGGGAAGTCGCGGGTTTTCGTTTGCCAGCGATTAAACTTCTTTTATTCAGCGTCTCATCAGAAATGAAAATATTTTTAAATACTACAAGTCTCATGGGCTTTAGTGGTGAAATAATAATTTAAAAAATCGTTCTGGAAATGAGTTTACTCACAGGGTACTTTCTTTGTATACATTCGACTATACGGGCCAAGCCCAGGATTTACGGGAAATCGCGGGTTTTCGTTTGCCGGCGATTAAACAACTTTCACTAAGCGTCTCATCAAAAATGAAAACATTTCTGAAAACTACAAGTCTCATGCGTTTTAGTGGTGAAAAAATAATTTAAAAAATCGTTCGGGAAATGAGTTTACTCCCTGAGTACTTTCTTTGTATACTTTTGACTATACGGGCCGAGTCCGGGATTTTCGGGAAATCGCAGGTTTTCGTTTGCCGGCGATTAAACTTCTTTTATTCAGCGTCTCATCAAAAATGAAAACATTTTTGAAAACTACAAGGCTCATGCGTTTTAGTGGTGAAAAAATAATTTAAAAAATCGTTCGGGAAATGAGTTTACTCCCTGGGTACTTTCTTTGTATACTTTTGACTATACGGGCTGAGTCCGGGATTTACGGGAAGTCGCGGGTTTTCGTTTGCCGGCGATTAAACTTCTTTTATTCAGCGTCTCATCAAAAATGAAAATATTTTTAAATACTACAAGTCTCATGGACTTTAGTGGTGAAATAATAATTTAAAAAATAGTTCGGGAAATGAGTTTACACCCTGGGTACTTTCTTTGTATACTTTTGACTATACGGGCTGAGTCCGGGATTTACGGGAAGTCGCGGGTTTTCGTTTGCCAGCGATTAAACTTCTTTTATTCAGCGTCTCATCAGAAATGAAAATATTTTTAAATACTACAAGTCTCATGGGCTTTAGTGGTGAAATAATAATTTAAAAAATCGTTCTGGAAATGAGTTTACTCACAGGGTACTTTCTTTGTATACATTCGACTATACGGGCCAAGCCCAGGATTTACGGGAAATAGCGGGTTTTCGTTTGCCGGCGATTAAACAACTTTCACTAAGCGTCTCATCAAAAATGAAAACATTTCTGAAAACTACAAGTCTCATGCGTTTTAGTGGTGAAAAAATAATTTAAAAAATCGTTCGGGAAATGAGTTTACTCCCTGAGTACTTTCTTTGTATACTTTTGACTATACGGGCTGAGTCCGGGATTTACGGGAAGTCGCGGGTTTTCGTTTGCCGGCAATTAAACTTCTTTTATTCAGCGTCTCATCAAAAATGAAAATATTTTTAAATACTACAAGTCTCATGGGCTTTAGTGGTGAAATAATAATTTAAAAAATAGTTTGGGAAATGAGTTTACACCCTGGGTACTTTCTTTGTATACTTTTGACTATACGGGCCGAGTCCGGGATTTACGGGAAATCGCAGGTTTTCGTTTGCCGGCGATTAAACTTCTTTTATTCAGCGTCTCATCAAAAATGAAAATATTTTTAAATACTACAAGTCTCATGGGCTTTAGTGGTGAAATAATAATTTAAAAAATAGTTCGGGAAATGAGTTTACACCCTGGGTACTTTCTTTGTATACTTTTGACTATACGGGCCGAGTCCGGGATTTACGGGAAATCGCAGGTTTTCGTTTGCCGGCGATTAAACTTCTTTTATTCAGCGTCTCATTAAAAATGAAAACATTTTTAAAAACTACAAGTCTTATGCGTTTTAGTGGTGAAAAAATAATTTAAAAAATCGTTCTGGAAATGAGTTTACTCCCTGGGTACTATCTTTGTATACTTTTGACTATACGGGCCGAGTCCGGGATTTACGGGAAATCGCAGGTTTTCGTTTGCCGGCGATTAAACTTCTTTTATTAAGCGTCTCATCAAAAATGAAAATATTTTTAAATACTACAAGTCTCATGGGCTTTAGTGTTGAAAAAATAAATTAAAAAATCGTTCCGGAAATGAGTTTACTCACAGGGTACTTTCTTTGTATACATTCGACTATACGGGCCAAGCCCGTGATTTACGGGAAATCGCGGGTTTTCGTTTGCCGGCGATTAAACAACTTTCATTAAGCGTCTCATCAAAAATGAAAACATTTCTGAAAACTACAAGTCTCATGCGTTTTAGTGGTGAAAATTAATTTAAAATATCGTTTGGCAAATGAGTTTACTTCCTGGGTACTTTCCTGGTATACTTTTGACTATACGGGCCGAGTCCGGGATTTACGGGAAATCGCAGGTTTTCGTTTGCCGGCGATTAAACTTCTTTTATTCAGCGTCTCATCAAAAATGAAAATATTTTTAAATACTACAAGTCTCATGCGTTTTAGTGGTGAAAATTAATTTAAAATATCGTTTGGGAAATGAGTTTACTTCCTGGGTACTTTCTTTGTATACTTTTGACTATACGGGCCGAGTCCGGGATTTACGGGAAATCGCAGGTTTTCGTTTGCAGGCGATTAAACTTCTTTTATTCAGCGTCTCATCAAAAATGAAAATATTTTTAAATACTACAAGTCTCATGGGCTTTAGTGGTGAAATAATAATTTAAAAAATAGTTCGGGAAATGAGTTTACACCCTGGGTACTTTCTTTGTATACTTTTGACTATACGGGCCGAGTCCGGGATTTACGGGAAATCGCAGGTTTTCGTTTGCCGGCGATTAAACTTCTTTTATTCAGCGTCTCATTAAAAATGAAAACATTTTTAAAAACTACAAGTCTTATGCGTTTTAGTGGTGAAAAAATAATTTAAAAAATCGTTCTGGAAATGAGTTTACTCCCTGGGTACTATCTTTGTATACTTTTGACTATACGGGCCGAGTCCGGGATTTACGGGAAATCGCAGGTTTTCGTTTGCCGGCGATTAAACTTCTTTTATTCAGCGTCTCATCAAAAATGAAAATATTTTTAAATACTACAAGTCTCATGGGCTTTAGTGTTGAAAAAATAAATTAAAAAATCGTTCCGGAAATGAGTTTACTCACAGGGTACTTTCTTTGTATACATTCGACTATACGGGCCAAGCCCGTGATTTACGGGAAATCGCGGGTTTTCGTTTGCCGGCGATTAAACAACTTTCATTAAGCGTCTCATCAAAAATGAAAACATTTCTGAAAACTACAAGTCTCATGCGTTTTAGTGGTGAAAATTAATTTAAAATATCGTTTGGCAAATGAGTTTACTTCCTGGGTACTTTCCTGGTATACTTTTGACTATACGGGCCGAGTCCGGGATTTACGGGAAATCGCAGGTTTTCGTTTGCCGGCGATTAAACTTCTTTTATTCAGCGTCTCATCAAAAATGAAAATATTTTTAAATACTACAAGTCTCATGGGCTTTAGTGGTGAAATAATAATTTAAAAAACAGTTCGGAAAATGCGTTTACACCCTGGGTACTTTCTTTGTATACTTTTGACTATACGGGCTGAGTCCGAGATTTACGGGAAGTCGCGGGTTTTCGTTTGCCAGCGATTAAACTTCTTTTATTCAGCGTCTCATCAAAAATGAAAATATTTTTAAATACTACAAGTCTCATGGGCTTTAGTGGTGAAATAATAATTTAAAAAATCGTTCTGGAAATGAGTTTACTCACAGGGTACTTTCTTTGTATACATTCGACTATACGGGCCAAGCCCGGGATTTACGGGAAGTCGCGGGTTTTCGTTTGCCGGCGACTAAACAACTTTCATTAAGCGTCTCATCAAAAATGAAAACATTTCTGAAAACTACAAGTCTCATGCGTTTTAGTGGTGAAAATTAATTTAAAATATCGTTTGGGAAATGAGTTTACTCCCTGGGTACTTTCTTTGTATACTTTTGACTATACGGGCCGAGTCGGGGATTTACGGGAAGACGCGGGTTTTCGTTTGCCGGCAATTAAACTTCTTTTATTCAGCGTCTCATCAAAAATGAAAACATTTTTAAAAACTACAAATCTCATGGGTTTTAGTGGTGAAAAAATAATTTAAAAAATCGTTCTGGAAATGAGTTTACTCCCTGGGTACTATCTTTGTATACTTTTGACTATACGGGCCAAGCCCGGGATTTACGGGAAATCTCGGGTTTTCGTTTGCCGGCGATTAAACCTCTTTCATTAAGCGTCTCATCAAAAATGAAAACATTTCTGAAAACTACAAGTCTCATGCGTTTTAGTGGTGAAAAATTAATTTAAAAAATCCTTCGGGAAATGAGTTTACTCCTTGGGTACTTTCTTTGTATACTTTTGACTATACGGGCTGAGTCCGGGATTTACGGGAAGTCGCGGGTTTTCGTTTGCCGGCGATTAAACTTCTTTTATTCAGCGTCTCATCAAAAATGAAAATATTTTTAAATACTACAAGTCTCATGGGCTTTAGTGGTGAAATAATAATTTAAAAAATAGTTCGGGAAATGAGTTTACACCCTGGGTAATTTCTTTGTATACTTTTGACTATACGGGCCGAGTCCGGGATTTACGGGAAATCGCAGGTTTTCGTTTGCCGGCGATTAAACTTCTTTTATTCAGCGTCTCATCAAAAATGAAAATATTTTTAAATACTACAAGTCTCATGGGCTTTAGTGGTGAAATAATAATTTAAAAAATAGTTCGGGAAATGAGTTTACACCCTGGGTAATTTCTTTGTATACTTTTGACTATACGGGCCGAGTCCGGGATTTACGGGAAATCGCAGGTTTTCGTTTGCCGGCGATTAAACTTCTTTTATTCAGCGTCTCATCAAAAATGAAAACATTTTTGAAAACTACAAGGCTCATGCGTTTTAGTGGTGAAAAAATAATTTAAAAAATCGTTCGGGAAATGAGTTTACTCCCTGGGTACTTTCTTTGTATACTTTTGACTATACGGGCTGAGTCCGGGATTTACGGGAAGTCGCGGGTTTTCGTTTGCCGGCGATTAAACTTCTTTTATTCAGCGTCTCATCAAAAATGAAAATATTTTTAAATACTACAAGTCTCATGGGCTTTAGTGGTGAAATAATAATTTAAAAAATAGTTCGGGAAATGAGTTTACACCCTGGGTACTTTCTTTGTATACTTTTGACTATACGGGCTGAGTCCGGGATTTACGGGAAGTCGCGGGTTTTCGTTTGCCGGCGATTAAACTTCTTTTATTCAGCGTCTCATCAAAAATGAAAATATTTTTAAATACTACAAGTCTCATGGGCTTTAGTGGTGAAATAATAATTTAAAAAATCGTTCGGGAAATGAGTTTACACCCTGGGTACATTCTTTGTATACTTTTGACTATACGGGCCGAGTCCGGGATTTACGGGAAATCGCAGGTTTTCGTTTGCCGGCGATTAAACTTCTTTTATTCAGCGTCTCATCAAAAATGAAAACATTTTTGAAAACTACAAGGCTCATGCGTTTTAGTGGTGAAAAAATAATTTAAAAAATCGTTCGGGAAATGAGTTTACTCCCTGGGTACTTTCTTTGTATACTTTTGACTATACGGGCTGAGTCCGGGATTTACGGGAAGTCGCGGGTTTTCGTTTGCCGGCGATTAAACTTCTTTTATTCAGCGTCTCATCAAAAATGAAAATATTTTTAAATACTACAAGTCTCATGGGCTTTAGTGGTGAAATAATAATTTAAAAAATAGTTCGGGAAATGAGTTTACACCCTGGGTACTTTCTTTGTATACTTTTGACTATACGGGCTGAGTCCGGGATTTACGGGAAGTCGCGGGTTTTCGTTTGCCGGCGATTAAACTTCTTTTATTCAGCGTCTCATCAAAAATGAAAATATTTTTAAATACTACAAGTCTCATGGGCTTTAGTGGTGAAATAATAATTTAAAAAATCGTTCTGGAAATGAGTTTACTCACAGGGTACTTTCTTTGTATACATTCGACTATACGGGCCAAGCCCGGGATTTACGGGAAATCGCGAGTTTTCGTTTGCCGCCGATTAAACAACTTTCATTAAGCGTCTCATCAAAAATGAAAACATTTCTGAAAACTACAAGTCTCATGCGTTTTAGTGGTGAAAATTAATTTAAAATATCGTTTGGGAAATGAGTTTACTCCCTGGGTACTTTCTTTGTATACTTTTGACTATACGGGCCGAGTCGGGGATTTACGGGAAGACGCGGGTTTTCGTTTGCCGGCAATTAAACTTCTTTTATTCAGCGTCTCATCAAAAATGAAAACATTTCTAAAAACTACAAATCTCATGCGTTTTAGTGGTGAAAAAAAATTTAAAAAATCGTTCGGGAAATGAGTTTACTCCCTGGGTACTTTTTTGTATACTTTTGACTATACGGGCCGAGTCCGGGATTTACGGGAAGTCGCGGGTTTTTGTTTGCCGGCGATTAAACTTCTTTTATTCAGCGTCTCATCAAAAATGAAAATATTTTTAAATACTACAAGTCTCATGGGCTTTAGTGGTGAAATAATAATTTAAAAAATCGTTCGGGAAATGAGTTTACACCCTGGGTACATTCTTTGTATACTTTTGACTATACGGGCCGAGTCCGGGATTTACGGGAAATCGCAGGTTTTCGTTTGCCGGCGATTAAACTTCTTTTATTCAGCGTCTCATCAAAAATGAAAATATTTTTAAATACTACAAGTCTCATGGGCTTTAGTGGTGAAATAATAATTTAAAAAATCGTTCGGGAAATGAGTTTACACCCTGGGTACTTTCTTTGTATACTTTTGACTATACGGGCCGAGTCCGGGATTTACAGGAAATCGCAGGTTTTCGTTTGCCGGCGATTAAACTTCTTTTATTCAGCGTCTCATCAAAAATGAAAACATTTTTGAAAACTACAAGTCTCATGCGATTTAGTGGTGAAATAATAATTTAAAAAATCGTTCGGGAAATGAGTTTACACCCCGGGTACTTTCTTTGTATACTTTTGACTATACGGGCCGAGTCCGGGATTTACGGGAAATTGCAGGTTTTCGTTTGCCGGCGATTAAACTTCTTTTATTCAGCGTCTCATCAAAAATGAAAATATTTTTAAATACTACAAGTCTCATGGGCTTTAGCGGTGAAATAATAATTTAAAAAATAGTTCGGGAAATGAGTTTACACCCTGGGTAATTTCTTTGTATACTTTTGACTATACGGGCCGAGTCCGGGATTTACGGGAAATCGCAGGTTTTCGTTTGCCGGCGATTAAACTTCTTTTATTCAGCGTCTCATCAAAAATAAAAACATTTTTGAAAACTACAAGGCTCATGCGTTTTAGTGGTGAAAAAATAATTTAAAAAATCGTTCGGGAAATGAGTTTACTCCCTGGGTACTTTCTTTGTATACTTTTGACTATACGGGCTGAGTCCGGGATTTACGGGAAGTCGCGGGTTTTCATTTGCCGGCGATTAAACTTCTTTTATTCAGCGTCTCATCAAAAATGAAAATATTTTTAAATACTACAAGTCTCATGGGCTTTAGTGGTGAAATAATAATTTAAAAAATAGTTCGGGAAATGAGTTTACACCCTGGGTACTTTCTTTGTATACTTTTGACTATACGGGCTGAGTCCGGGATTTACGGGAAGTCGCGGGTTTTCGTTTGCCGGCGATTAAACTTCTTTTATTCAGCGTCTCATCAAAAATGAAAATATTTTTAAATACTACAAGTCTCATGGGCTTTAGTGGTGAAATAATAATTTAAAAAATCGTTCTGGAAATGAGTTTACTCACAGGGTACTTTCTTTGTATACATTCGACTATACGGGCCAAGCCCGGGATTTACGGGAAATCGCGAGTTTTCGTTTGCCGGCGATTAAACAACTTTCATTAAGCGTCTCATGAAAAATGAAAACATTTCTGAAAACTACAAGTCTCATGCGTTTTAGTGGTGAAAATTAATTTAAAATATCGTTTGGGAAATGATTTTACTCCCTGGGTACTTTCTTTGTATACTTTTGACTATACGGGCCGAGTCGGGGATTTACGGAAAGACGCGGGTTTTCGGTGGCCGGCAATTAAACTTCTTTTATTCAGCGTCTCATCAAAAATGAAAACATTTTTAAAAACTACAAATCTCATGCGTTTTAGTGGTGAAAAAAAATTTAAAAAATCGTTCGGGAAATGAGTTTACTCCCTGGGTACTTTTTTGTATACTTTTGACTATACGGCCGAGTCCGGGATTTACGGGAAGTCGCGGGTTTTTGTTTGCCGGCGATTAAACTTCTTTTATTCAGCGTCTCATCAAAAATGAAAATATTTTTAAATACTACAAGTCTCATGGGCTTTAGTGGTGAAATAATAATTTAAAAAATCGTTCGGGAAATGAGTTTACACCCTGGGTACATTCTTTGTATACTTTTGACTATACGGGCCGAGTCCGGGATTTACGGGAAGTCGCGGGTTTTCATTTGCCGGCGATTAAACTTCTTTTATTCAGCGTCTCATCAAAAATGAAAATATTTTTAAATACTACAAGTCTCATGGGCTTTAGTGGTGAAATAATAATTTAAAAAATAGTTCGGGAAATGAGTTTACACCCTGGGTACTTTCTTTGTATACTTTTGACTATACGGGCTGAGTCCGGGATTTACGGGAAGTCGCGGGTTTTCGTTTGCCGGCGATTAAACTTCTTTTATTCAGCGTCTCATCAAAAATGAAAATATTTTTAAATACTACAAGTCTCATGGGCTTTAGTGGTGAAATAATAATTTAAAAAATCGTTCTGGAAATGAGTTTACTCACAGGGTACTTTCTTTGTATACATTCGACTATACGGGCCAAGCCCGGGATTTACGGGAAATCGCGAGTTTTCGTTTGCCGGCGATTAAACAACTTTCATTAAGCGTCTCATGAAAAATGAAAACATTTCTGAAAACTACAAGTCTCATGCGTTTTAGTGGTGAAAATTAATTTAAAATATCGTTTGGGAAATGAGTTTACTCCCTGGGTACTTTCTTTGTATACTTTTGACTATACGGGCCGAGTCGGGGATTTACGGGAAGACGCGGGTTTTCGTTTGCCGGCAATTAAACTTCTTTTATTCAGCGTCTCATCAAAAATGAAAACATTTTTAAAAACTACAAATCTCATGCGTTTTAGTGGTGAAAAAAAATTTAAAAAATCGTTCGGGAAATGAGTTTACTCCCTGGGTACTTTTTTGTATACTTTTGACTATACGGGCCGAGTCCGGGATTTACGGGAAGTCGCGGGTTTTTGTTTGCCGGCGATTAAACTTCTTTTATTCAGCGTCTCATCAAAAATGAAAATATTTTTAAATACTACAAGTCTCATGGGCTTTAGTGGTGAAATAATAATTTAAAAAATCGTTCGGGAAATGAGTTTACACCCTGGGTACATTCTTTGTATACTTTTGACTATACGGGCCGAGTCCGGGATTTACGGGAAATCGCAGGTTTTCGTTTGCCGGCGATTAAACTTCTTTTATTCAGCGTCTCATCAAAAATGAAAATATTTTTAAATACTACAAGTCTCATGGGCTTTAGTGGTGAAATAATAATTTAAAAAATCGTTCGGGAAATGAGTTTACACCCTGGGTACTTTCTTTGTATACTTTTGACTATACGGGCCGAGTCCGGGATTTACAGGAAATCGCAGGTTTTCGTTTGCCGGCGATTAAACTTCTTTTATTCAGCGTCTCATCAAAAATGAAAACATTTTTGAAAACTACAAGTCTCATGCGATTTAGTGGTGAAATAATAATTTAAAAAATCGTTCGGGAAATGAGTTTACACCCCGGGTACTTTCTTTGTATACTTTTGACTATACGGGCCGAGTCCGGGATTTACGGGAAATTGCAGGTTTTTGTTTGCCGGCGATTAAACTTCTTTTATTCAGCGTCTCATCAAAAATGAAAATATTTTTAAATACTACAAGTCTCATGGGCTTTAGTGGTGAAATAATAATTTAAAAAATAGTTCGGGAAATGAGTTTACACCCTGGGTAATTTCTTTGTATACTTTTGACTATACGGGCCGAGTCCGGGATTTACGGGAAATCGCAGGTTTTCGTTTGCCGGCGATTAAACTTCTTTTATTCAGCGTCTCATCAAAAATGAAAACATTTTTGAAAACTACAAGGCTCATGCGTTTTAGTGGTGAAAAAATAATTTAAAAAATCGTTCGGGAAATGAGTTTACTCCCTGGGTACTTTCTTTGTATACTTTTGACTATACGGGCTGAGTCCGGGATTTACGGAAAGTCGCGGGTTTTCGTTTGCCGGCGATTAAACTTCTTTTATTCAGCGTCTCATCAAAAATGAAAATATTTTTAAATACTACAAGTCTCATGGGCTTTAGTGGTGAAATAATAATTTAAAAAATAGTTCGGGAAATGAATTTACACCCTGGGTACTTTCTTTGTATACTTTTGACTATACGGGCTGAGTCCGGGATTTACGGGAAGTCGCGGGTTTTCGTTTGCCGGCGATTAAACTTCTTTTATTCAGCGTCTCATCAAAAATGAAAATATTTTTAAATACTACAAGTCTCATGGGCTTTAGTGGTGAAATAATAATTTAAAAAATCGTTCTGGAAATGAGTTTACTCACAGGGTACTTTCTTTGTATACATTCGACTATACGGGCCAAGCCCGGGATTTACGGGAAATCGCGAGTTTTCGTTTGCCGGCGATTAAACAACTTTCATTAAGCGTCTCATCAAAAATGAAAACATTTCTGAAAACTACAAGTCTCATGCGTTTTAGTGGTGAAAATTAATTTAAAATATCGTTTGGGAAATGAGTTTACTCCCTGGGTACTTTCTTTGTATACTTATGACTATACGGGCCGAGTCGGGGATTTACGGGAAGACGCGGGTTTTCGTTTGCCGGCAATTAAACTTCTTTTATTCAGCGTCTCATCAAAAATGAAAACATTTTTAAAAACTACAAATCTCATGCGTTTTAGTGGTGAAAAAAAATTTAAAAAATCGTTCGGGAAATGAGTTTACTCCCTGGGTACTTTTTTGTATACTTTTGACTATACGGGCCGAGTCCGGGATTTACGGGAAGTCGCGGGTTTTTGTTTGCCGGCGATTAAACTTCTTTTATTCAGCGTCTCATCAAAAATGAAAATATTTTTAAATACTACAAGTCTCATGGGCTTTAGTGGTGAAATAATAATTTAAAAAATCGTTCGGGAAATGAGTTTACACCCTGGGTACTTTCTTTGTATACTTTTGACTATACGGGCCGAGTCCGGGATTTACAGGAAATCGCAGGTTTTCGTTTGCCGGCGATTAAACTTCTTTTATTCAGCGTCTCATCAAAAATGAAAACATTTTTGAAAACTACAAGTCTCATGCGATTTAGTGGTGAAAAAATCATTTAAAAAATCGTTCGGGAAATGAGTTTACTCCCTGGGTACTTTCTTTGTATACTTTTGACTATACGGGCCGAGTCCGGGATTTACGGGAAGTCGCGGGTTTTCGTTTGCCGGCAATTAAACTTCTTTTATTCAGCGTCTCATCAAAAATGAAAACATTTTTAAAAACTACAAGTCTCATGGGCTTTAGTGGTGAAATAAAAATTTAAAAAATCGTTCGGGAAATGAGTTTACACCCCGGGTACTTTCTTTGTATACTTTTGACTATACGGGCCGAGTCCAGGATTTACGGGAAATCGCAGGTTTTCGTTTGCCGGCGATTAAACTTCTTTTATTCAGCGTCTCATCAAAAATGAAAATATTTTTAAATACTACAAGTCTCATTGGCTTTAGTGGTGAAATAATAATTTAAAAAATAGTTCGGGAAATGAGTTTACTCCCTGGGTACTTTCTTTGTATACTTTTGACTATACGGGCCGAGTCCGGGATTTACGGGAAGTCGCGGGTTTTCGTTTGCCGGCAATTAAACTTCTTTTATTCAGCGTCTCATCAAAAATGAAAACATTTTTAAAAACTACAAGTCTCATGGGCTTTAGTGGTGAAATAATAATTTAAAAAACCGTTCGGGAAATGAGTTTACACCCTGGGTACATTCTTTGTATACTTTTGACTATACGGGCCGAGTCCGGGATTTACGGGAAATCGCAGGTTTTCGTTTGCCGGCGATTAAACTTCTTTTATTCAGCGTCTCATCAAAAATGAAAATATTTTTAAATACTACAAGTCTCATGGGCTTTAGTGGTGAAAAAATCATTTAAAAAATCGTTCGGGAAATGAGTTTACTCCCTGGGTACTTTCTTTGTATACTTTTGACTATACGGGCCGAGTCCGGGATTTACGGGAAATCGCAGGTTTTCGTTTGCCGGCGATTAAACTTCTTTTATTCAGCGTCTCATCAAAAATGAAAATATTTTAAAATACTACAAGTCTCATTGGCTTTAGTGGTGAAATAATAATTTAAAAAATAGTTCGGGAAATGAATTTACACCCTGGGTACTTTCTTTGTATACTTTTGACTATACGGGCCAAGCCCGGGATTTACGGGAAATCTCGGGTTTTCTTTTGCCGGCGATTAAACCTCTTTCATTAAGCGTCTCATCAAAAATGAAAACATTTTTGAAAACTACAAGTCTCATGCGTTTTAGTGTTGAAAAAATAAATTAAGAAATCGTTCTGGAAATGAGTTTACTCCCAGGGTACTTTCTTTGTATACATTCAACTATACGGGCCAAGCCCGTGATTTACGGGAAATCGCGGTTTTCGTTTGCCGGCGATTAAACAACTTTCATTAAGCGTCTCATCAAAAATAAAAACATTTCTGAAAACTACAAGTCTCATGCGTTTTAGTGGTGAAAATTAATTTAAAATATCGTTTGGGAAATGAGTTTACTTCCTGGGTACTTTCTTTGTATACTTTTGACTATACGGGCCGAGTCCGGGATTTACGGGAAGTCGCGGGTTTTCGTTTGCCGGCGATTAAACTTCTTTTATTCAGCGTCTCATCAAAAATGAAAACATTTTTGAAAACTACAAGGCTCATGCGTTTTAGTGGTGAAAAAATAATTTAAAAAATCGTTCGGGAAATGAGTTTACTCCCTGGGTACTTTCTTTGTATACTTTTGACTATACGGGCTGAGTCCGGGATTTACGGGAAGTCGCGGGTTTTCGTTTGCCGGCGATTAAACTTCTTTTATTCAGCGTCTCATCAAAAATGAAAATATTTTTAAATACTACAAGTCTCATGGGCTTTAGTGGTGAAATAATAATTTAAAAAATAGTTCGGGAAATGAGTTTACACCCTGGGTACTTTCTTTGTATACTTTTGACTTTACGGGCTGAGTCCGGGATTTACGGGAAGTCGCGGGTTTTCGTTTGCCAGCGATTAAACTTCTTTTATTCAGCGTCTCATCAAAAATGAAAATATTTTTAAATACTACAAGTCTCATGGGCTTTAGTGGTGAAATAATAATTTAAAATATCGTTCTGGAAATGAGTTTACTCACAGGGTACTTTCTTTGTATACATTCGACTATACGGGCCAAGCCCGGGATTTACGGGAAATCGCGGGTTTTCGTTTACCGGTGATTAAACAACTTTCACTAAGCGTCTCATCAAAAATGAAAACATTTCTGAAAACTACAAGTCTCATGCGTTTTAGTGGTGAAAAAATAATTTAAAAAATCCTTCGGGAAATGAGTTTACTCCTTGGGTACTTTCTTTGTATACTTTTGACTATGCGGGCTGAGTCCGGAATTTACGGGAAGTCGCGGGTTTTTGTTTGCCGGCGATTAAACTTCTTTTATTCAGCGTCTCATCAAAAATGAAAATATTTTTAAATACTACAAGTCTCATGGGCTTTAGTGGTGAAATAATAATTTAAAAAATAGTTCGGGAAATGAGTTTACTCACAGGGTACTTTCTTTGTATACATTCGACTATACGGGCCAAGCCCGTGATTTACGGGAAATCGCGGGTTTTCGTTTGCCGGCGATTAAACAACTTTCATTAAGCGTCTCATCAAAAATGAAATCATTTCTGAAAACTACAAGTCTCATGCGTTTTAGTGGTGAAAAAATAATTTAAAAAATCCTTCGGGAAATGAGTTTACACCCTGGGTACATTCTTTGTATACTTTTGACTATACGGGCCGAGTCCGGGATTTACGGGAAATCGCAGGTTTTCGTTTGCCGGCGATTAAACTTCTTTTATTCAGCGTCTCATCAAAAATGAAAATATTTTTAAATACTACAAGTCTCATGGGCTTTAGTGGTGAAATAATAATTTAAAAAATCGTTCGGGAAATGAGTTTACACCCTGGGTACTTTCTTTGTATACTTTTGACTATACGGGCCGAGTCCGGGATTTACAGGAAATCGCAGGTTTTCGTTTGCCGGCGATTAAACTTCTTTTATTCAGCGTCTCATCAAAAATGAAAACATTTTTGAAAACTACAAGTCTCATGCGATTTAGTGGTGAAAAAATCCTTTAAAAAATCGTTCGGGAAATGAGTTTACTCCCTGGGTACTTTCTTTGTATACTTTTGACTATACGGGCCGAGTCCGGGATTTACGGGAAATCGCAGGTTTTCGTTTGCCGGCGATTAAACTTCTTTTATTCAGCGTCTCATCAAAAATGAAAATATTTTTAAATACTACAAGTCTCATTGGCTTTAGTGGTGAAATAATAATTTAAAAAATAGTTCGGGAAATGAGTTTACACCCTGGGTACTTTCTTTGTATACTTTTGACTATACGGGCCAAGCCCGGGATTTACGGGAAATCTCGGGTTTTCGTTTGCCGGCGATTAAACCTCTTTCATTAAGCGTCTCATCAAAAATGAAAACATTTTTGAAAACTACAAGTCTCATGCGTTTTAGTGTTGAAAAAATAAATTAAGAAATCGTTGTGGAAATGAGTTTACTCACAGGGTACTTTCTTTGTATACATTCAACTATACGGGCCAAGCCCGTGATTTACGGGAAATCGCGGTTTTCGTTTGCCGGCGATTAAACAACTTTCATTAAGCGTCTCATCAAAAATAAAAACATTTCTGAAAACTACAAGTCTCATGCGTTTTAGTGGTGAAAATTAATTTAAAATATCGTTTGGGAAATGAGTTTACTTCCTGGGTACTTTCTTTGTATACTTTTGACTATACGGGCCAAGCCCGGGATTTACGGGAAATCGCGGGTTTTCGTTTACCGGTGATTAAACAACTTTCACTAAGCGTCTCATCAAAAATGAAAACATTTCTGAAAACTACAAGTCTCATGCGTTTTAGTGGTGAAAAAATAATTTAAAAAATCCTTCGGGAAATGAGTTTACTCCTTGGGTACTTTCTTTGTATACTTTTGACTATGCGGGCTGAGTCCGGAATTTACGGGAAGTCGCGGGTTTTCGTTTGCCGGCGATTAAACTTCTTTTATTCAGCGTCTCATCAAAAATGAAAATATTTTTAAATACTACAAGTCTCATGGGCTTTAGTGGTGAAATAATAATTTAAAAAATCGTTCGGGAAATGAGTTTACACCCTGGGTACTTTCTTTGTATACTTTTGACTATGCGGGCTGAGTCCGGAATTTACGGGAAGTCGCGGGTTTTCGTTTGCCGGCGATTAAACTTCTTTTATTCAGCGTCTCATCAAAAATGAAAATATTTTTAAATACTACAAGTCTCATGGGCTTTAGTGGTGAAATAATAATTTAAAAAATCGTTCGGGAAATGAGTTTACACCCTGGGTACTTTCTTTGTATACTTTTGACTATACGGGCCGAGTCCGGGATTTACAGGAAATCGCAGGTTTTCGTTTGCCGGCGATTAAACTTCTTTTATTCAGCGTCTCATCAAAAATGAAAACATTTTTGAAAACTACAAGTCTCATGCGATTTAGTGGTGAAAAAATCCTTTAAAAAATCGTTCGGGAAATGAGTTTACTCCCTGGGTACTTTCTTTGTATACTTTTGACTATACGGGCCGAGTCCGGGATTTACGGGAAATCGCAGGTTTTCGTTTGCCGGCGAATAAACTTCTTTTATTCAGCGTCTCATCAAAAATGAAAATATTTTTAAATACTACAAGTCTCATTGGCTTTAGTGGTGAAATAATAATTTAAAAAATAGTTCGGGAAATGAGTTTACACCCTGGGTACTTTCTTTGTATACTTTTGACTATACGGGCCAAGCCCGGGATTTACGGGAAATCTCGGGTTTTCGTTTGCCGGCGATTAAACCTCTTTCATTAAGCGTCTCATCAAAAATGAAAACATTTTTGAAAACTACAAGTCTCATGCGTTTTAGTGTTGAAAAAATAAATTAAGAAATCGTTCTGGAAATGAGTTTACTCACAGGGTACTTTCTTTGTATACATTCAACTATACGGGCCAAGCCCGTGATTTACGGGAAATCGCGGTTTTCGTTTGCCGGCGATTAAACAACTTTCATTAAGCGTCTCATCAAAAATAAAAACATTTCTGAAAACTACAAGTCTCATGCGTTTTAGTGGTGAAAATTAATTTAAAATATCGTTTGGGAAATGAGTTTACTTCCTGGGTACTTTCTTTGTATACTTTTGACTATACGGGCCGAGTCCGGGATTTACGGGAAATCGCAGGTTTTCGTTTGCCGGCGATTAAACTTCTTTTATTCAGCGTCTCATCAAAAATGAAAATATTTTTAAATACTACAAGTCTCATTGGCTTTAGTGGTGAAATAATAATTTAAAAAATAGTTCGGGAAATGAGTTTACACCCTGGGTACTTTCTTTGTATACTTTTGACTATACGGGCCAAGCCCGGGATTTACGGGAAATCTCGGGTTTTCGTTTGCCGGCGATTAAACCTCTTTCATTAAGCGTCTCATCAAAAATGAAAACATTTTTGAAAACTACAAGTCTCATGCGTTTTAGTGTTGAAAAAATAAATTAAGAAATCGTTCTGGAAATGAGTTTACTCACAGGGTACTTTCTTTGTATACATTCAACTATACGGGCCAAGCCCGTGATTTACGGGAAATCGCGGTTTTCGTTTGCCGGCGATTAAACAACTTTCATTAAGCGTCTCATCAAAAATAAAAACATTTCTGAAAACTACAAGTCTCATGCGTTTTAGTGGTGAAAATTAATTTAAAATATCGTTTGGGAAATGAGTTTACTTCCTGGGTACTTTCTTTGTATACTTTTGACTATACGGGCCGAGTCCGGGATTTACGGGAAATCGCAGGTTTTCGTTTGCCGGCGATTAAACTTCTTTTATTCAGCGTCTCATCAAAAATGAAAACATTTTTGAAAACTACAAGGCTCATGCGTTTTAGTGGTGAAAAAATAATTTAAAAAATCGTTCGGGAAATGAGTTTACTCCCTGGGTACTTTCTTTGTATACTTTTGACTATACGGGCTGAGTCCGGGATTTACGGGAAGTCGCGGGTTTTCGTTTGCCGGCGATTAAACTTCTTTTATTCAGCGTCTCATCAAAAATGAAAATATTTTTAAATACTACAAGTCTCATGGGCTTTAGTGGTGAAATAATAATTTTAAAAATAGTTCGGGAAATGAGTTTACACCCTGGGTACTTTCTTTGTATACTTTTGACTATACGGGCTGAGTCCGGGATTTACGGGAAGTCGCGGGTTTTCGTTTGCCAGCGATTAAACTTCTTTTATTCAGCGTCTCATCAAAAATGAAAATATTTTTAAATACTACAAGTCTCATGGGCTTTAGTGGTGAAATAATAATTTAAAAAATCGTTCTGGAAATGAGTTTACTCACAGGGTACTTTCTTTGTATACATTCGACTATACGGGCCAAGCCCGGGATTTACGGGAAATCGCGGGTTTTCGTTTACCGGTGATTAAACAACTTTCACTAAGCGTCTCATCAAAAATGAAAACATTTCTGAAAACTACAAGTCTCATGCGTTTTAGTGGTGAAAAAATAGTTTAAAAAATCCTTCGGGAAATGAGTTTACTCCTTGGGTACTTTCTTTGTATACTTTTGACTATGCGGGCTGAGTCCGGAATTTACGGGAAGTCGCGGGTTTTCGTTTGCCGGCGATTAAACTTCTTTTATTCAGCGTCTCATCAAAAATGAAAATATTTTTAAATACTACAAGTCTCATGGGCTTTAGTGGTGAAATAATAATTTAAAAAATAGTTCGGGAAATGAGTTTACTCACAGGGTACTTTCTTTGTATACATTCGACTATACGGGCCAAGCCCGTGATTTACGGGAAATCGCGGTTTTCGTTTGCCGGCGATTAAACAACTTTCATTAAGCGTCTCATCAAAAATAAAAACATTTCTGAAAACTACAAGTCTCATGCGTTTTAGTGGTGAAAATTAATTTAAAATATCGTTTGGGAAATGAGTTTACTTCCTGGGTACTTTCTTTGTATACTTTTGACTATACGGGCCAAGCCCGGGATTTACGGGAAATCGCGGGTTTTCGTTTACCGGTGATTAAACAACTTTCACTAAGCGTCTCATCAAAAATGAAAACATTTCTGAAAACTACAAGTCTCATGCGTTTTAGTGGTGAAAAAATAATTTAAAAAATCCTTCGGGAAATGAGTTTACTCCTTGGGTACTTTCTTTGTATACTTTTGACTATGCGGGCTGAGTCCGGAATTTACGGGAAGTCGCGGGTTTTCGTTTGCCGGCGATTAAACTTCTTTTATTCAGCGTCTCATCAAAAATGAAAATATTTTTAAATACTACAAGTCTCATGGGCTTTAGTGGTGAAATAATAATTTAAAAAATCGTTCGGGAAATGAGTTTACACCCTGGGTACTTTCTTTGTATACTTTTGACTATGCGGGCTGAGTCCGGAATTTACGGGAAGTCGCGGGTTTTCGTTTGCCGGCGATTAAACTTCTTTTATTCAGCGTCTCATCAAAAATGAAAATATTTTTAAATACTACAAGTCTCATGGGCTTTAGTGGTGAAATAATAATTTAAAAAATCGTTCGGGAAATGAGTTTACACCCTGGGTACTTTCTTTGTATACTTTTGACTATACGGGCCGAGTCCGGGATTTACAGGAAATCGCAGGTTTTCGTTTGCCGGCGATTAAACTTCTTTTATTCAGCGTCTCATCAAAAATGAAAACATTTTTGAAAACTACAAGTCTCATGCGATTTAGTGGTGAAAAAATCCTTTAAAAAATCGTTCGGGAAATGAGTTTACTCCCTGGGTACTTTCTTTGTATACTTTTGACTATACGGGCCGAGTCCGGGATTTACGGGAAATCGCAGGTTTTCGTTTGCCGGCGAATAAACTTCTTTTATTCAGCGTCTCATCAAAAATGAAAATATTTTTAAATACTACAAGTCTCATTGGCTTTAGTGGTGAAATAATAATTTAAAAAATAGTTCGGGAAATGAGTTTACACCCTGGGTACTTTCTTTGTATACTTTTGACTATACGGGCCAAGCCCGGGATTTACGGGAAATCTCGGGTTTTCGTTTGCCGGCGATTAAACCTCTTTCATTAAGCGTCTCATCAAAAATGAAAACATTTTTGAAAACTACAAGTCTCATGCGTTTTAGTGTTGAAAAAATAAATTAAGAAATCGTTCTGGAAATGAGTTTACTCACAGGGTACTTTCTTTGTATACATTCAACTATACGGGCCAAGCCCGTGATTTACGGGAAATCGCGGTTTTCGTTTGCCGGCGATTAAACAACTTTCATTAAGCGTCTCATCAAAAATAAAAACATTTCTGAAAACTACAAGTCTCATGCGTTTTAGTGGTGAAAATTAATTTAAAATATCGTTTGGGAAATGAGTTTACTTCCTGGGTACTTTCTTTGTATACTTTTGACTATACGGGCCGAGTCCGGGATTTACGGGAAATCGCAGGTTTTCGTTTGCCGGCGATTAAACTTCTTTTATTCAGCGTCTCATCAAAAATGAAAATATTTTTAAATACTACAAGTCTCATTGGCTTTAGTGGTGAAATAATAATTTAAAAAATAGTTCGGGAAATGAGTTTACACCCTGGGTACTTTCTTTGTATACTTTTGACTATACGGGCCAAGCCCGGGATTTACGGGAAATCTCGGGTTTTCGTTTGCCGGCGATTAAACCTCTTTCATTAAGCGTCTCATCAAAAATGAAAACATTTTTGAAAACTACAAGTCTCATGCGTTTTAGTGTTGAAAAAATAAATTAAGAAATCGTTCTGGAAATGAGTTTACTCACAGGGTACTTTCTTTGTATACATTCAACTATACGGGCCAAGCCCGTGATTTACGGGAAATCGCGGTTTTCGTTTGCCGGCGATTAAACAACTTTCATTAAGCGTCTCATCAAAAATAAAAACATTTCTGAAAACTACAAGTCTCATGCGTTTTAGTGGTGAAAATTAATTTAAAATATCGTTTGGGAAATGAGTTTACTTCCTGGGTACTTTCTTTGTATACTTTTGACTATACGGGCCGAGTCCGGGATTTACGGGAAATCGCAGGTTTTCGTTTGCCGGCGATTAAACTTCTTTTATTCAGCGTCTCATCAAAAATGAAAACATTTTTGAAAACTACAAGGCTCATGCGTTTTAGTGGTGAAAAAATAATTTAAAAAATCGTTCGGGAAATGAGTTTACTCCCTGGGTACTTTCTTTGTATACTTTTGACTATACGGGCTGAGTCCGGGATTTACGGGAAGTCGCGGGTTTTCGTTTGCCGGCGATTAAACTTCTTTTATTCAGCGTCTCATCAAAAATGAAAATATTTTTAAATACTACAAGTCTCATGGGCTTTAGTGGTGAAATAATAATTTTAAAAATAGTTCGGGAAATGAGTTTACACCCTGGGTACTTTCTTTGTATACTTTTGACTATACGGGCTGAGTCCGGGATTTACGGGAAGTCGCGGGTTTTCGTTTGCCAGCGATTAAACTTCTTTTATTCAGCGTCTCATCAAAAATGAAAATATTTTTAAATACTACAAGTCTCATGGGCTTTAGTGGTGAAATAATAATTTAAAAAATCGTTCTGGAAATGAGTTTACTCACAGGGTACTTTCTTTGTATACATTCGACTATACGGGCCAAGCCCGGGATTTACGGGAAATCGCGGGTTTTCGTTTACCGGTGATTAAACAACTTTCACTAAGCGTCTCATCAAAAATGAAAACATTTCTGAAAACTACAAGTCTCATGCGTTTTAGTGGTGAAAAAATAGTTTAAAAAATCCTTCGGGAAATGAGTTTACTCCTTGGGTACTTTCTTTGTATACTTTTGACTATGCGGGCTGAGTCCGGAATTTACGGGAAGTCGCGGGTTTTCGTTTGCCGGCGATTAAACTTCTTTTATTCAGCGTCTCATCAAAAATGAAAATATTTTTAAATACTACAAGTCTCATGGGCTTTAGTGGTGAAATAATAATTTAAAAAATAGTTCGGGAAATGAGTTTACTCACAGGGTACTTTCTTTGTATACATTCGACTATACGGGCCAAGCCCGTGATTTACGGGAAATCGCGGGTTTTCGTTTGCCGGCGATTAAACAACTTTCATTAAGCGTCTCATCAAAAATGAAATCATTTCTGAAAACTACAAGTCTCATGCGTTTTAGTGGTGAAAAAATAATTTAAAAAATCCTTCGGGAAATGAGTTTACTCCTTGGGTACTTTCTTTGTATACTTTTGACTATACGGGCTGAGTCCAGGATTTACGGGAAGTCGCGGGTTTTCGTTTGCCGGCGATTAAACTTCTTTTATTCAGCGTCTCATCAAAAATGAAAATATTTTTAAATACTACAAGTCTCATTGGCTTTAGTGGTGAAATAATAATTTAAAAAATAGTTCGGGAAATGAGTTTACACCCTGGGTACTTTCTTTGTATACTTTTGACTATACGGGCCAAGCCCGGGATTTACGGGAAATCTCGGGTTTTCGTTTGCCGGCGATTAAACCTCTTTCATTAAGCGTCTCATCAAAAATGAAAACATTTTTGAAAACTACAAGTCTCATGCGTTTTAGTGTTGAAAAAATAAATTAAGAAATCGTTCTGGAAATGAGTTTACTCACAGGGTACTTTCTTTGTATACATTCAACTATACGGGCCAAGCCCGTGATTTACGGGAAATCGCGGTTTTCGTTTGCCGGCGATTAAACAACTTTCATTAAGCGTCTCATCAAAAATAAAAACATTTCTGAAAACTACAAGTCTCATGCGTTTTAGTGGTGAAAATTAATTTAAAATATCGTTTGGGAAATGAGTTTACTTCCTGGGTACTTTCTTTGTATACTTTTGACTATACGGGCCGAGTCCGGGATTTACGGGAAATCGCAGGTTTTCGTTTGCCGGCGATTAAACTTCTTTTATTCAGCGTCTCATCAAAAATGAAAACATTTTTGAAAACTACAAGGCTCATGCGTTTTAGTGGTGAAAAAATAATTTAAAAAATCGTTCGGGAAATGAGTTTACTCCCTGGGTACTTTCTTTGTATACTTTTGACTATACGGGCTGAGTCCGGGATTTACGGGAAGTCGCGGGTTTTCGTTTGCCGGCGATTAAACTTCTTTTATTCAGCGTCTCATCAAAAATGAAAATATTTTTAAATACTACAAGTCTCATGGGCTTTAGTGGTGAAATAATAATTTTAAAAATAGTTCGGGAAATGAGTTTACACCCTGGGTACTTTCTTTGTATACTTTTGACTATACGGGCTGAGTCCGGGATTTACGGGAAGTCGCGGGTTTTCGTTTGCCAGCGATTAAACTTCTTTTATTCAGCGTCTCATCAAAAATGAAAATATTTTTAAATACTACAAGTCTCATGGGCTTTAGTGGTGAAATAATAATTTAAAAAATCGTTCTGGAAATGAGTTTACTCACAGGGTACTTTCTTTGTATACATTCGACTATACGGGCCAAGCCCGGGATTTACGGGAAATCGCGGGTTTTCGTTTACCGGTGATTAAACAACTTTCACTAAGCGTCTCATCAAAAATGAAAACATTTCTGAAAACTACAAGTCTCATGCGTTTTAGTGGCGAAAAAATAATTTAAAAAATCCTTCGGGAAATGAGTTTACTCCTTGGGTACTTTCTTTGTATACTTTTGACTATGCGGGCTGAGTCCGGAATTTACGGGAAGTCGCGGGTTTTCGTTTGCCGGCGATTAAACTTCTTTTATTCAGCGTCTCATCAAAAATGAAAATATTTTTAAATACTACAAGTCTCATGGGCTTTAGTGGTGAAATAATAATTTAAAAAATAGTTCGGGAAATGAGTTTACTCACAGGGTACTTTCTTTGTATACATTCGACTATACGGGCCAAGCCCGTGATTTACGGGAAATCGCGGGTTTTCGTTTGCCGGCGATTAAACAACTTTCATTAAGCGTCTCATCAAAAATGAAATCATTTCTGAAAACTACAAGTCTCATGCGTTTTAGTGGTGAAAAAATAATTTAAAAAATCCTTCGGGAAATGAGTTTACTCCTTGGGTACTTTCTTTGTATACTTTTGACTATACGGGCTGAGTCCAGGATTTACGGGAAGTCGCGGGTTTTCGTTTGCCGGCGATTAAACTTCTTTTATTCAGCGTCTCATCAAAAATGAAAATATTTTTAAATACTACAAGTCTCATGGGCTTTAGTGGTGAAATAATAATTTGAAAAATAGTTCGGGAAATGAGTTTACACCCTGGGTACTTTCTTTGTATACTTTTGACTATACGGGCCGAGTCCGGGATTTACGGGAAATCGCAGGTTTTCGTTTGCCGGCGATTAAACTTCTTTTATTCAGCGTCTCATCAAAAATGAAAATATTTTTAAATACTACAAGTCTCATGGGCTTTAGTGGTGAAATAATAATTTAAAAAATAGTTCGGGAAATGAGTTTACACCCTGGGTACTTTCTTTGTATACTTTTGACTATACGGGCCGAGTCTGGGATTTACGGGAAATCGCAGGTTTTCGTTTGCCGGCGATTAAATTTCTTTTATTCAGCGTCTCATCGAAAATGAAAACATTTTTAAAAACTACAAGTCTTATGCGTTTCAGTGGTGAAAAAATAATTTAAAAAATCGTTCTGGAAATGAGTTTACTCCCTGGGTACTCTCTTTGTATACTTTTGACTATACGGGCCAAGCCCGGGATTTACGGGAAATCTCGGGTTTTCGTTTGCCGGTGATTAAACCTCTTTCATTAAGCGTCTCATCAAAAATGAAAACATTTTTGAAAACTACAAGTCTCATGCGTTTTAGTGTTGAAAAAATAAATTAAAAAATCGTTCTGGAAATGAGTTTACTCACAGGGTACTTTCTTTGTATACATTCGACTATACGGGCCAAGCCCGTGATTTACGGGAAATCGCGGGTTTTCGTTTGCCGGCGATTAAATAACTTTCATTAAGCGTCTCATCAAAAATGAAATCATTTCTGAAAACTACAAGTCTCATGCGTTTTAGTGGTGAAAATTAATTTAAAATATCGTTTGGGAAATGAGTTTACTTCCTGGGTACTTTCTTGGTATACTTTTGACTATACGGGCCAAGCCCGGGATTTACGGGAAATCTCGGGTTTTCGTTTGCCGGCGATTAAACCTCTTTCATTAAGCGTCTCATCAAAAATGAAAACATTTTTGAAAACTACAAGTCTCATGCGTTTTAGTGTGGAAAAAATAAATTAAGAAATCGTTCTGGAAATGAGTTTACTCACAGGGTACTTTCTTTGTATACATTCAACTATACGGGCCAAGCCCGTGATTTACGGGAAATCGCGGTTTTCGTTTGCCGGCGATTAAACAACTTTCATTAAGCGTCTCATCAAAAATAAAAACATTTCTGAAAACTACAAGTCTCATGCGTTTTAGTGGTGAAAATTAATTTAAAATATCGTTTGGGAAATGAGTTTACTTCCTGGGTACTTTCTTTGTATACTTTTGACTATACGGGCCGAGTCCGGGATTTACGGGAAATCGCAGGTTTTCGTTTGCCGGCGATTAAACTTCTTTTATTCAGCGTCTCATCAAAAATGAAAACATTTTTGAAAACTACAAGGCTCATGCGTTTTAGTGGTGAAAAAATAATTTAAAAAATCGTTCGGGAAATGAGTTTACTCCCTGGGTACTTTCTTTGTATACTTTTGACTATACGGGCTGAGTCCGGGATTTACGGGAAGTCGCGGGTTTTCGTTTGCCGGCGATTAAACTTCTTTTATTCAGCGTCTCATCAAAAATGAAAATATTTTTAAATACTACAAGTCTCATGGGCTTTAGTGGTGAAATAATAATTTTAAAAATAGTTCGGGAAATGAGTTTACACCCTGGGTACTTTCTTTGTATACTTTTGACTATACGGGCTGAGTCCGGGATTTACGGGAAGTCGCGGGTTTTCGTTTGCCAGCGATTAAACTTCTTTTATTCAGCGTCTCATCAAAAATGAAAATATTTTTAAATACTACAAGTCTCATGGGCTTTAGTGGTGAAATAATAATTTAAAAAATCGTTCTGGAAATGAGTTTACTCACAGGGTACTTTCTTTGTATACATTCGACTATACGGGCCAAGCCCGGGATTTACGGGAAATCGCGGGTTTTCGTTTACCGGTGATTAAACAACTTTCACTAAGCGTCTCATCAAAAATGAAAACATTTCTGAAAACTACAAGTTTCATGCGTTTTAGTGGTGAAAAAATAATTTAAAAAATCCTTCGGGAAATGAGTTTACTCCTTGGGTACTTTCTTTGTATACTTTTGACTATGCGGGCTGAGTCCGGAATTTACGGGAAGTCGCGGGTTTTCGTTTGCCGGCGATTAAACTTCTTTTATTCAGCGTCTCATCAAAAATGAAAATATTTTTAAATACTACAAGTCTCATGGGCTTTAGTGGTGAAATAATAATTTAAAAAATAGTTCGGGAAATGAGTTTACTCACAGGGTACTTTCTTTGTATACATTCGACTATACGGGCCAAGCCCGTGATTTACGGGAAATCGCGGGTTTTCGTTTGCCGGCGATTAAACAACTTTCATTAAGCGTCTCATCAAAAATGAAATCATTTCTGAAAACTACAAGTCTCATGCGTTTTAGTGGTGAAAAAATAATTTAAAAAATCCTTCGGGAAATGAGTTTACTCCTTGGGTACTTTCTTTGTATACTTTTGACTATACGGGCTGAGTCCAGGATTTACGGGAAGTCGCGGGTTTTCGTTTGCCGGCGATTAAACTTCTTTTATTCAGCGTCTCATCAAAAATGAAAATATTTTTAAATACTACAAGTCTCATGGGCTTTAGTGGTGAAATAATAATTTAAAAAATAGTTCGGGAAATGAGTTTACACCCTGGGTACTTTCTTTGTATACTTTTGACTATACGGGCCGAGTCCGGGATTTACGGGAAATCGCAGGTTTTCGTTTGCCGGCGATTAAACTTCTTTTATTCAGCGTCTCATCAAAAATGAAAATATTTTTAAATACTACAAGTCTCATGGGCTTTAGTGGTGAAATAATAATTTAAAAAATAGTTCGGGAAATGAGTTTACACCCTGGGTACTTTCTTTGTATACTTTTGACTATACGGGCCGAGTCTGGGATTTACGGGAAATCGCAGGTTTTCGTTTGCCGGCGATTAAATTTCTTTTATTCAGCGTCTCATCGAAAATGAAAACATTTTTAAAAACTACAAGTCTTATGCGTTTCAGTGGTGAAAAAATAATTTAAAAAATCGTTCTGGAAATGAGTTTACTCCCTGGGTACTCTCTTTGTATACTTTTGGCTATACGGGCCAAGCCCGGGATTTACGGGAAATCTCGGGTTTTCGTTTGCCGGTGATTAAACCTCTTTCATTAAGCGTCTCATCAAAAATGAAAACATTTTTGAAAACTACAAGTCTCATGCGTTTTAGTGTTGAAAAAATAAATTAAAAAATCGTTCTGGAAATGAGTTTACTCACAGGGTACTTTCTTTGTATACATTCGACTATACGGGCCAAGCCCGTGATTTACGGGAAATCGCGGGTTTTCGTTTGCCGGCGATTAAATAACTTTCATTAAGCGTCTCATCAAAAATGAAATCATTTCTGAAAACTACAAGTCTCATGCGTTTTAGTGGTGAAAATTAATTTAAAATATCGTTTGGGAAATGAGTTTACTTCCTGGGTACTTTCTTGGTATACTTTTGACTATAAGGGCCGAGTCCGGGATTTACGGGAAATCGCAGGTTTTTGTTTGCCGGCGATTAAACTTCTTTTATTCAGCGTCTCATCAAAAATGAAAACATTTTTGAAAACTACAAGGCTCATGCGTTTTAGTGGTGAAAAAATAATCTAAAAAATCGTTCGGGAAATGAGTTTACTCCCTGGGTACTTTCTTTGTATACTTTTGACTATACGGGCTGAGTCCGGAATTTGCGGGAAGTCGCGGGTTTTCGTTTGCCGGCGATTAAACTTCTTTTATTCAGCGTCTCATCAAAAATGAAAATATTTTTAAATACTACAAGTCTCATGGGCTTTAGTGGTGAAATAATAATTTAAAAAATCGTTCTGGAAATGAGTTTACTCACAGGGTACTTTCTTTGTATACATTCGACTATACGGGCCAAGCCCGGGATTTACGGGAAATCGCGGGTTTTCGTTTACCAGTGATTAAACAACTTTCACTAAGCGTCTCATCAAAAATGAAAACATTTCTGAAAACTACAAGTCTCATGCGTTTTAGTGGTGAAAAAATAATTTAAAAAATCCTTCGGGAAATGAGTTTACTCCTTGGGTACTTTCTTTGTATACTTTTGACTATGCGGGCTGAGTCCGGAATTTACGGGAAGTCGCGGGTTTTCGTTTGCCGGCGATTAAACTTCTTTTATTCAGCGTCTCATCAAAAATGAAAATATTTTTAAATACTACAAGTCTCATGGGCTTTAGTGGTGAAATAATAATTTAAAAAATAGTTCGGGAAATGAGTTTACTCACAGGGTACTTTCTTTGTATACATTCGACTATACGGGCCAAGCCCGTGATTTACGGGAAATCGCGGGTTTTCGTTTGCCGGCGATTAAACAACTTTCATTAAGCGTCTCATCAAAAATGAAATCATTTCTGAAAACTACAAGTCTCGTGCGTTTTAGTGGTGAAAAAATAATTTAAAAAATCCTTCGGGAAATGAGTTTACTCCTTGGGTACTTTCTTTGTATACTTTTGACTATACGGGCTGAGTTCAGGATTTACGGGAAGTCGCGGGTTTTCGTTTGCCGGCGATTAAACTTCTTTTATTCAGCGTCTCATCAAAAATGAAAATATTTTTAAATACTACAAGTCTCATGGGCTTTAGTGGTGAAATAATAATTTAAAAAATAGTTCGGGAAATGAGTTTACACCCTGGGTACTTTCTTTGTATACTTTTGACTATACGGGCCGAGTCCGGGATTTACGGGAAATCGCAGGTTTTCGTTTGCCGGCGATTAAACTTCTTTTATTCAGCGTCTCATCAAAAATGAAAATATTTTTAAATACTACAAGTCTCATGGGCTTTAGTGGTGAAATAATAATTTAAAAAATAGTTCGGGAAATGAGTTTACACCCTGGGTACTTTCTTTGTATACTTTTGACTATACGGGCCGAGTCTGGGATTTACGGGAAATCGCAGGTTTTCGTTTGCCGGCGATTAAACTTCTTTTATTCAGCGTCTCATCGAAAATGAAAACATTTTTAAAAACTACAAGTCTTATGCGTTTTAGTGGTGAAAAAATAATTTAAAAAATCGTTCTGGAAATGAGTTTACTCCCTGGGTACTCTCTTTGTATACTTTTGACTATACGGGCCAAGCCCGGGATTTACGGGAAATCTCGGGTTTTCGTTTGCCGGTGATTAAACCTCTTTCATTAAGCGTCTCATCAAAAATGAAAACATTTTTGAAAACTACAAGTCTCATGCGTTTTAGTGTTGAAAAAATAAATTAAAAAATCGTTCTGGAAATGAGTTTACTCACAGGGTACTTTCTTTGTATACATTCGACTATACGGGCCAAGTCCGTGATTTACGGGAAATCGCGGGTTTTCGTTTGCCGGCGATTAAATAACTTTCATTAAGCGTCTCATCAAAAATGAAATCATTTCTGAAAACTACAAGTCTCATGCGTTTTAGTGGTGAAAATTAATTTAAAATATCGTTTGGGAAATGAGTTTACTTCCTGGGTACTTTCTTGGTATACTTTTGACTATACGGGCCGAGTCCGGGATTTACGGGAAATCGCAGGTTTTTGTTTGCCGGCGATTAAACTTCTTTTATTCAGCGTCTCATCAAAAATGAAAACATTTTTGAAAACTACAAGGCTCATGCGTTTTAGTGGTGAAAAAATAATCTAAAAAATCGTTCGGGAAATGAGTTTACTCCCTGGGTACTTTCTTTGTATACTTTTGACTATACGGGCTGAGTCCGGGATTTGCGGGAAGTCGCGGGTTTTCGTTTGCCGGCGATTAAACTTCTTTTATTCAGCGTCTCATCAAAAATGAAAATATTTTTAAATACTACAAGTGTCATGGGCTTTAGTGGTGAAATAATAATTTAAAAAATAGTTCGGGAAATGAGTTTACACCCTGGGTACTTTCTTTGTATACTTTTGACTATACGGGCTGAGTCCGGGATTTACGGGAAGTCGCGGGTTTTCGTTTGCCAGCGATTAAACTTCTTTTATTCAGCGTCTCATCAAAAATGAAAATATTTTTAAATACTACAAGTCTCATGGGCTTTAGTGGTGAAATAATAATTTAAAAAATCGTTCTGGAAATGAGTTTACTCACAGGGTACTTTCTTTGTATACATTCGACTATACGGGCCAAGCCCGGGATTTACGGGAAATCGCAGGTTTTCGTTTGCCGGCGATTAAACAACTTTCATTAAGCGTCTCATCAAAAATGAAAACATTTCTGAAAACTACAAGTCTCAGGCGTTTTAGTGGTGAAAATTAATTTAAAATATCGTTTGGGAAATGAGTTTACTCCCTGGGTACTTTCTTTGTATACTTTTGACTATACGGACCGAGTCGGGGATTTACGGGAAGACGCGGGTTTTCGTTTGCCGGCAATTAAACTTCTTTTATTCAGCGTCTCATCAAAAATGAAAACATTTTTAAAAACTACAAATCTCATGCGTTTCATTGGTGAAAAAATAATTTAAAAAATCGTTCTGAAAATGAGTTTACTCCCTGGGTACTATCTTTGTATACTTTTGACTATACGGGCCAAGCCCGGGATTTACGGGAAATCTCGGGTTTTCGTTTGCCGGCGATTAAACCTCTTTCATTAAGCGTCTCATCAAAAATGAAAACATTTCTGAAAACTACAAGTGTCATGCGTTTTAGTGGTGAAAAAGTAATTTAAAAAATCCTTCGGGAAATGAGTTTACTCCTTGGGTACTTTCTTTGTATACTTTTGACTATACGGGCTGAGTCCGGGATTTACGGGAAGTCGCGGGTTTTCGTTTGCCGGCGATTAAACTTCTTTTATTCAGCGTCTCATCAAAAATGAAAATATTTTTAAATACTACAAGTCTCATGGGCTTTAGTGGTGAAATAATAATTTAAAAAATAGTTCGGGAAATGAGTTTACACCCTGGGTACTTTCTTTGTATACTTTTGACTATACGGGCCGAGTCCGGGATTTACGGGAAATCGCAGGTTTTCGTTTGCCGGCGATTAAACTTCTTTTATTCAGCGTCTCATCAAAAATGAAAACATTTTTGAAAACTACAAGGCTCATGCGTTTTAGTGGTGAAAAAATAATCTAAAAAATCGTTCGGGAAATGAGTTTACTCCCTGGGTACTTTCTTTGTATACTTTTGACTATACGGGCTGAGTCCGGGATTTACGGAAAGTCGCGGGTTTTCGTTTGCCGGCGATTAAACTTCTTTTATTCAGCGTCTCATCAAAAATGAAAATATTTTTAAATACTACAAGTCTCATGGGCTTTAGTGGTGAAATAATAATTTGAAAAATAGTTCGGGAAATGAGTTTACACCCTGGGTACTTTCTTTGTATACTTTTGACTATACGGGCTGAGTCCGGGATTTACGGGAAGTCGCGGGTTTTCGTTTGCCAGCGATTAAACTTCTTTTATTCAGCGTCTCATCAAAAATGAAAATATTTTTAAATACTACAAGTCTCATGGGCTTTAGTGGTGAAATAATAATTTAAAAAATCGTTCTGGAAATGAGTTTACTCACAGGGTACTTTCTTTGTATACATTCGACTATACGGGCCAAGCCCGGGATTTACGGGAAATCGCGGGTTTTCGTTTGCCGGCGATTAAACAACTTTCATTAAGCGTCTCATCAAAAATGAAAACATTTCTGAAAACTACAAGTCTCATGCGTTTTAGTGGTGAAAATTAATTTAAAATATCGTTTGGGAAATGAGTTTACTCCCTGTGTACTTTCTTTGTATACTTTTGACTATACAGGCCGAGTCCGGGATTTACGGGAAGTCGCGGGTTTTCGTTTGCCGGCGATTAAACTTCTTTTATTCAGCGTCTCATCAAAAATGAAAACATTTTTGAAAACTACAAGGCTCATGCGTTTTAGTGGTGAAAAAATAATCTAAAAAATCGTTCGGGAAATGAGTTTACACCCTGGGTACTTTCTTTGTATACTTTTGACTATACGGGCTGAGTCCGGGATTTACGGGAAGTCGCGGGTTTTCGTTTGCCAGCGATTAAACTTCTTTTATTCAGCGTCTCATCAAAAATGAAAATATTTTTAAATACTACAAGTCTCATGGGCTTTAGTGGTGAAATAATAATTTAAAAAATCGTTCTGGAAATGAGTTTACTCACAGGGTACTTTCTTTGTATACATTCGACTATACGGGCCAAGCCCGGGATTTACGGGAAATCGCGGGTTTTCGTTTGCCGGCGATTAAACAACTTTCATTAAGCGTCTCATCAAAAATGAAAACATTTCTGAAAACTACAAGTCTCATGCGTTTTAGTGGTGAAAATTAATTTAAAATATCGTTTGGGAAATGAGTTTACTCCCTGTGTACTTTCTTTGTATACTTTTGACTATACAGGCCGAGTCCGGGATTTACGGGAAATCGCGGGTTTTCGTTTGCCGGCGATTAAACTTCTTTTATTCAGCGTCTCATCAAAAATGAAAACATTTTTGAAAACTACAAGTCTCATGCGTTTTAGTGGTGAAAAGATAATTTAAAAATTCGTTCGGGAAATGAGTTTACTCACAGGGTACTTTCTTTGTATACATTTGACTATACGGGCTGAGTCCGGGATTTACGGGAAGTCGCGGGTTTTCGTTTGCCGGCGATTAAACTTCTCTTATTCAGCGTCTCATCAAAAATGAAAATATTTTTAAATACTACAAGTCTCATGGGCTTTAGTGGTGAAATAATAATTTAAAAAATCGTTCGGGAAAGGAGTTTACACCCTGGGTACTTTCTTTGTATACTTTTGACTATACGGGCCGACTCGGGATTTACGGGAAATCGCAGGTTTTTGTTTGCCGGCGATTAAACTTCTTTTATTCAGCGTCTCATCAAAAATGAAAACATTTTCGAAAACTACAAGTCTCATGCGTTTTAGTGTTGAAAAAATAAATTAAAAAATCGTTCTGGAAATGAGTTTACTCACAGGGAACTTTCTTTGTATACATTCGACTATACGGGCCAAGGCCGGGATTTACGGGAAATCGCGGGTTTTCGTTTGCCGGCGATTAAACCTCTTTCATTAAGCGTCTCATCAAAAATGAAAACATTTTTGAAAACTACAAGTCTCATGGGCTTTAGTGGTGAAATAATAATTTAAAAAATCGTTCGGGAAATGAGTTTACTCCCTGGGTACTATCTTTGTATACTTTTGACTATACGGGCCAAGCCCGGGATTTACGGGAAATCTCGGGTTTTCGTTTGCCGGCGATTAAACCTCTTTCATTAAGCGTCTCATCAAAAATGAAAACATTTTTGAAAACTACAAGTCTCATGCGTTTTAGTGGTGAAAAAAAAATTTAAAAAATCGTTCGTGAAATGAGTTTACTCTCTGGGTACTTTCTTTGTATACATTCGACTATACGGGCCAAGCCCGGGATTTACGGGAAATCGCGGGATTTCGTTTGCCGGCGATTAAACCTCTTTTATTAAGCGTCTCATCAAAAATGAAAACATTTTTGAAAACTGCAAGTCCCATGAGTTTTAGTGGTGAAAAGATAATTGAAAAAATCGTTTCGGAAATGAGTTTACTCACAGGGTACTTTCTTTGTATACATTGAACTATACGGGCCAAGCCCGGGATTTACGGGAAATCGCGGGTTTTCGTTTGCCGGCGATTAAACCACTTTTATTAAGCGTCTCATCAAAAATGAAAACATTTCTGAAAACTACAAGTCTCATGCGTTTTAGTGGTGAAAATTAATTTAAAAAATCGTTCGGGAAATGAGTTTACTCCCTGGGTACTTTCTTTGTATACTTTTGACTATACGGGCCGAGTCCGGGATTTACGGGAAGTCGCGGGTTTTCGTTTGCCGGCAATTAAACTTCTTTTATTCAGCGTCTCATCAAAAATGAAAACATTTTTAAAAACTAAAAGTCTCATGGGCTTTAGTGGTGAAATAATAATTTAAAAAATCGTTCGGGAAATGAGTTTACTCCCTCGGTACTATCTTTGTATACTTTTGACTATACGGGCCAAGCCCGGGATTTACGGGAAATCTCGGGTTTTCGTTTGCCGGCGATTAAACCTCTTTCATTAAGCGTCTCATCAAAAATGAAAACTTTTTTGAAAACTACAAGTCTCATGCGTTTTAGTGTTGAAAAAATAAATTAAAAAATCGTTCTGGAAATGAGTTTACTCACAGGGTACTTTCTTTGTATACATTCGACTATACGGGCCAAGCCCGGGATTTACAGGAAATCGCGGGTTTTCGTTTGCCGGCGATTAAACAACTTTCATTAAGCGTCTCATCAAAAATGAAAACATTTCTGAAAACTACAAGTCTCATGCGTTTTAGTGGTGAAAAAAAAATTTAAAAAATCGTTCGGAAAATGAGTTTACTCCCTGGGTACTTTCTTTGTATACTTTTGACTATACGGGCCGAGTCCGGGATTTACGGGAAGACGCGGGTTTTGGTTTGCCGGCAATTAAACTTCTTTTATTCAGCGTCTCATCAAAAATGAAAACATTTTTAAAAACTACAAGTCTCATGGGCTTTAGTTGTGAAATAATAATTTAAAAAATCGTTCGGGAAATGAGTTTACTCCCTGGGTACTATCTTTGTATACTTTTGACTATACGGGCCAAGCCCGGGATTTACGGGAAATCTTGGGTTTTCGTTTGCCGGCGATTAAACCTCTTTCATTAAGCGTCTCATCAAAAATGAAAACTTTTTTGAAAACTACAAGTCTCATGCGTTTTAGTGTTGAAAAAATAAATTAAAAATCGTTCTGGAAATGAGTTTACTCACAGGGTACTTTCTTTGTATACATTCGACTATACGGGCCAAGCCCGGGATTTACGGGAAATCGCGGGTTTTCGTTTGCCGGCGATTAAGCAACTTTCATTAAGCGTCTCATCAAAAATGAAAACATTTCTGAAAACTACAAGTCTCATGCGTTTTAGTGGTGAAAAAAAAATTTAAAAAATCGTTCGGAAAATGAGTTTACTCCCTGGGTACTTTCTTTGTATACTTTTGACTATACGGGCTGAGACCGAGATTTACGGGAAGACGCGGGTTTTGGTTTGCCGGCAATTAAACTTCTTTTATTCAGCGTCTCATCAAAAATGAAAACATTTTTAAAAACTACAAGTCTCATGCGTTTTAGTGGTGAAAAAAATTTAAAAAATCGTTCGGGAAATGAGTTTACTCACAGGGTACTTTCTTTGTATACATTCGACTATACGGGCCGAAGCCGGGATTTACGGGAAATCGCGGGTTTTCGTTTGCCGGCGATTAAACCTCTTTCATTAAGCGTCTCATCAAAAATGAAATCATTTTTGAAAACTACAAGTCTCATGCGTTTTAGTGGTGAAAAAAAAATTTAAAAAATCGTTCGTGAAATGAGTTTACTCTCTGGGTACTTTCTTTGTATACATTCGACTATACGGCCAAGCCCGGCATTTACGGGAAATCGCGGGATTTCGTTTGCCGGCGATTAAACCTCTTTTATTAAGCGTCTCATCAAAAATGAAAACATTTTTGAAAACTGCAAGTCCCATGAGTTTTAGTGGTGAAAAGATAATTGAAAAAATCGTTTCGGAAATGAGTTTACTCACAGGGTACTTTCTTTGTATACATTGAACTATACGGGCCAAGCCCGGGATTTACGGGAAATCGCGGGTTTTCGTTTGCCGGCGATTAAACCACTTTTATTAAGCGTCTCATCAAAAATGAAAACATTTCTGAAAACTACAAGTCTCATGCGTTTTAGTGGTGAAAATTAATTTAAAAAATCGTTCGGGAAATGAGTTTACTCCCTGGGTACTTTCTTTGTATACTTTTGACTATACGGGCCGAGTCCGGGATTTACGGGAAGTCGCGGGTTTTCGTTTGCCGGCAATTAAACTTCTTTTATTCAGCGTCTCATCAAAAATGAAAACATTTTTAAAAACTACAAGTCTCATGGGCTTTAGTGGTGAAATAATAATTTAAAAAATCGTTCGGGAAATGAGTTTACTCCCTGGGTACTATCTTTGTATACTTTTGACTATACGGGCCAAGCCCGGGATTTACGGGAAATCTCGGGTTTTCGTTTGCCGGCGATTAAACCTCTTTCATTAAGCGTCTCATCAAAAATGAAAACTTTTTTGAAAACTACAAGTCTCATGCGTTTTAGTGTTGAAAAAATAAATTAAAAAATCGTTCTGGAAATGAGTTTACTCACAGGGTACTTTCTTTGTATACATTCGACTATACGGGCCAAGCCCGGGATTTACGGGAAATCGCGGGTTTTCGTTTGCCGGCGATTAAACAACTTTCATTAAGCGTCTCATCAAAAATGAAAACATTTCTGAAAACTACAAGTCTCATGCGTTTTAGTGGTGAAAAAAAAATTTAAAAAATCGTTCGGAAAATGAGTTTACTCCCTGGGTACTTTCTTTGTATACTTTTGACTATACGGGCCGAGTCCGGGATTTACGGGAAGACGCGGGTTTTGGTTTGCCGGCAATTAAAATTCTTTTATTCAGCGTCTCATCAAAAATGAAAACATTTTTAAAAACTACAAGTCTCATGCGTTTTAGTGGTGAAAAAAATTTAAAAAATCGTTCGGGAAATGAGTTTACTCCCTGGGTACTTTCTTTGTATACTTTTGACTATACGGGCCGAGTCCGGGATTTACGGGAAGTCGCAGGTTTTCCTTTGCCGGCGATTAAACTTCTTTTATTCAGCGTCTCATCAAAAATGAAAATATTTTTAAATACTACAAGTCTCATGGGCTTTAGGGGTGAAATAATAATTTAAAAAATCGTTCGGGAAATGAGTTTACACCCTGGGTACTTTCTTTGTATTCTTTTGACTATACGGGCCAAGCCCGGGATTTACGGGAAATCTCGGGTTTTCGTTTGCCGGCGATTAAACCTCTTTCATTAAGCGTCTCATCAAAAATGAAAACATTTCTGAAAACTACAAGTCTCATGCGTTTTAGTGGTGAAAAAAAAATTTAAAAAATCGTTCGGAAAATGAGTTTACTCCCTGGGTACTTTCTTTGTATACTTTTGACTATACAGGCCGAGTCCGGGATTTACGGGAAGACGTGGGTTTTCGTTTGCCGGCAATTAAACTTCTTTTATTCAGCGTCTCATCAAAAATGAAAACATTTTTAAAAACTACAAGTCTCATGCGTTTTAGTGGTGAAAAAAAATTTAAAAAATCGTTGGGGAAATGAGTTTACTCCCTGGGTACTTTCTTTGTATACTTTTGACTATACGGGCCGAGTCCGGGATTTACGGAAAGTCGCGGGTTTATTCAGCGTCTCATCAAAAATGAAAATATTTTTAAATACTACAAGTCTCATGGGCTTTAGTGGTGAAATAATAATTTAAAAAATCGTTCGGGAAATGAGTTTACACCCTGGGTACTTTCTTTGTATACTTTTGACTATACGGGCCGAGTCCGGGATTTACGGGAAATCGCAGGTTTTTGTTTGCCGGCGATTAAACTTCTTTTATTCAGCGTCTCATCAAAAATGAAAATATTTTTAAATACTACAAGTCTCATGGGCTTTAGTGGTGAAATAATAATTTAAAAAATCGTTCGGGAAATGAGTTTACACCCTGGGTACTTTCTTTGTATACTTTTGACTATACGGGTTGAGTCCGGGATTTACGGGAAATCGCAGGTTTTCGTTTGCCGGCGATTAAACTTCTTTTATTCAGCGTCTCATCAAAAATGAAAACATTTTTGAAAACTACAAGTCTCATGCGATTTAGTGGTGAAAAAATAATTTAAAAAATCGTTCGGGAAATGAGTTTACTCCCTCGGTACTTTCTTTGTATACATTCGACTATACGGGCCAAGCCCGGGATTTACGGGAAATCGCGGGTTTTCGTTTGCCGGCGATTAAACAACTTTCATTAAGCGTCTCATCAAAAATGAAAACATTTCTGAAAACTACAAGTCTCATGCGTTTTAGTGGTGAAAAAAAAATTTAAAAAATCGTTTGGAAAATGAGTTTACTCCCTGGGTACTTTCTTTGTATACTTTTGACTATACGGGCCGAGTCCGGGATTTACGGGAAGACGCGGGTTTTGGTTTGCCGGCAATTAAACTTCTTTTATTCAGCGTCTCATCAAAAATGAAAACATTTTTGAAAACTACAAGTCTCATGCGTTTTAGTGGTGAAAAAAAAATTTAAAAAATCGTTCGTGAAATGAGTTTACTCTCTGGGTACTTTCTTTGTATACATTCGACTATACGGGCCAAGCCCGGGATTTACGGGAAATCGCGGGATTTCGTTTGCCGGCGATTAAACCTCTTTTATTAAGCGTCTCATCAAAAATGAAAACATTTTTGAAAACTGCAAGTCCCATGCGTTTTAGTGGTGAAGAGATAATTGAAAAAATCGTTTCAGAAATGAGTTTACTCACAGGGTACTTTCTTTGTATACATTGGACTATACGGGCCAAGCCCGGGATTTACGGGAAATCGCGGGTTTTCGTTTGCCGGCGATTAAACCACTTTTATTAAGCGTCTCATCAAAAATGAAAACATTTCTGAAAACTACAAGTCTCATGCGTTTTAGTGGTGAAAAAATAATTTAAAAATTCGTTTGGGAAATGAGTTTACTCACAGGGTACTTTCTTTGTATACATTCGACTATACAGGCCGAGTCCGGGATTTACGGGAAGTCGCGGGTTTTCGTTTGCCGGCGATTAAACTTCTTTTATTCAGCGTCTCATCAAAAATGAAAATATTTTTAAATACTACAAGTCTCATGGGCTTTAGTGGTGAAATAATAATTTAAAAAATCGTTCGGGAAATGAGTTTACACCCTGGGTACTTTCTTTGTATACTTTTGACTATACGGGCCGAGTCCGGGATTTACGGGAAATCGCAGGTTTTCGTTTGCCGGCGATTAAACTTCTTTTATTCAGCGTCTCATCAAAAATGAAAATATTTTTAAATACTACAAGTCTCATGGGCTTTAGTGGTGAAATAATAATTTAAAAAATCGTTCGGGAAGTGAGTTTACACCCTGGGTACTTTCTTTGTATACATTCGACTATACGGGCCAAGCCCGGGATTTACGGGAAATCGCGGGTTTTTGTTTGCCGGCGATTAAACAACTTTCATTAGGCGTCTCATCAAAAATGAAAACATTTCTGAAAACTACAAGTCTCATGCGTTTTAGTGGTGGAAAAAAAATTTAAAAAATCGTTCGGAAAATGAGTTTACTCCCTGGGTACTTTCTTTGTATACTTTTGACTATACAGGCCGAGTCCGGGATTTACGGGAAGTCGCGGGTTTTGGTTTGCCGGCGATTAAACTTCTTTTATTCAGCGTCTCATCAAAAATGAAAATATTTTTAAATACTACAAGTCTCATGGGCTTTAGTGGTGAAATAATAATTTAAAAAATCGTTCGGGAAATGAGTTTACACCCTGGGTACTTTCTTTGTATACTTTTGACTATACGGGCCAAGCCCGGGATTTACGGGAAATCTCGGGTTTTCGTTTGCCGGCGATTAAACCTCTTTCATTAAGCGTCTCATCAAAAATGAAAACATTTTTGAAAACTACAAGTCTCATGCGTTTTAGTGTTGAAAAAATAAATTAAAAAATCGTTCTGAAAATGAGTTTACTCACAGGGTACTTTCTTTGTATACATTCGACTATACGGGCCAAGCCCGGGATTTAGGGGAAATCGCGGGTTTTCGTTTGCCGGCGATTAAACAACTTTCATTAGGCGTCTCATCAAAAATGAAAACATTTCTGAAAACTACAAGTCTCATGCGTTTTAGTGGTGAAAAAAAAATTTAAAAAATCGTTCGGAAAATGAGTTTACTCCCTGGGTACTTTCTTTGTATACTTTTGACTATACAGGCCGAGTCCGGGATTTACGGGAAGTCGCAGGTTTTCGTTTGCCGGCGATTAAACTTCTTTTATTCAACGTCTCATCAAAAATGAAAATATTTTTAAATACTACAAGTCTCATGGGCTTTAGTGGTGAAATAATAATTTAAAAAATCGTTCGGGAAATGAGTTTACACCCTGGGTACTTTCTTTGTATACTTTTGACTATACGGGCCGAGTCCGGGATTTACGGGAAATCGCAGGTTTTCGTTTGCCGGCGATTAAACTTCTTTTATTCAGCGTCTCATCAAAAATGAAAATATTTTTAAATACTACAAGTCTCATGGGCTTTAGTGGTGAAATAATAATTTAAAAAATCGTTCGGGAAATGGGTTTACACCCTGGGTACTTTCTTTGTATACTTTTGACTATACGGGCCGAGTCCGGGATTTACGGGAAATCGCAGGTTTTCGTTTGCCGGCGATTAAACAACTTTCATTAGGCGTCTCATCAAAAATGAAAACATTTCTGAAAACTACAAGTCTCATGCGTTTTAGTGGTGGAAAAAAAATTTAAAAAATCGTTCGGAAAATGAGTTTACTCCCTGGGTACTTTCTTTGTATACTTTTGACTATACAGGCCGAGTCCGGGATTTACGGGAAGTCGCGGGTTTTCGTTTGCCGGCGATTAAACTTCTTTTATTCAGCGTCTCATCAAAAATGAAAATATTTTTAAATACTACAAGTCTCATGGGCTTTAGTGGTGAAATAATAATTTAAAAAATCGTTCGGGAAATGAGTTTACACCCTGGGTACTTTCTTTGTATACTTTTGACTATACGGGCCGAGTCCGGGATTTACGGGAAATCGCAGGTTTTCGTTTGCCGGCGATTAAACTTCTTTTATTCAGCGTCTCATCAAAAATGAAAATATTTTTAAATACTACAAGTCTCATGGGCTTTAGTGGTGAAATAATAATTTAAAAAATCGTTCGGGAAGTGAGTTTACACCCTGGGTACTTTCTTTGTATACATTCGACTATACGGGCCAAGCCCGGGATTTACGGGAAATCGCGGGTTTTTGTTTGCCGGCGATTAAACAACTTTCATTAGGCGTCTCATCAAAAATGAAAACATTTCTGAAAACTACAAGTCTCATGCGTTTTAGTGGTGGAAAAAAAATTTAAAAAATCGTTCGGAAAATGAGTTTACTCCCTGGGTACTTTCTTTGTATACTTTTGACTATACAGGCCGAGTCCGGGATTTACGGGAAGTCGCGGGTTTTCGTTTGCCGGCGATTAAACTTCTTTTATTCAGCGTCTCATCAAAAATGAAAATATTTTTAAATACTACAAGTCTCATGGGCTTTAGTGGTGAAATAATAATTTAAAAAATCGTTCGGGAAATGAGTTTACACCCTGGGTACTTTCTTTGTATACTTTTGACTATACGGGCCAAGCCCGGGATTTACGGGAAATCTCGGGTTTTCGTTTGCCGGCGATTAAACCTCTTTCATTAAGCGTCTCATCAAAAATGAAAACATTTTTGAAAACTACAAGTCTCATGCGTTTTAGTGTTGAAAAAATAAATTAAAAAATCGTTCTGAAAATGAGTTTACTCACAGGGTACTTTCTTTGTATACATTCGACTATACGGGCCAAGCCCGGGATTTAGGGGAAATCGCGGGTTTTCGTTTGCCGGCGATTAAACAACTTTCATTAGGCGTCTCATCAAAAATGAAAACATTTCTGAAAACTACAAGTCTCATGCGTTTTAGTGGTGAAAAAAAAATTTAAAAAATCGTTCGGAAAATGAGTTTACTCCCTGGGTACTTTCTTTGTATACTTTTGACTATACAGGCCGAGTCCGGGATTTACGGGAAGTCGCAGGTTTTCGTTTGCCGGCGATTAAACTTCTTTTATTCAACGTCTCATCAAAAATGAAAATATTTTTAAATACTACAAGTCTCATGGGCTTTAGTGGTGAAATAATAATTTAAAAAATCGTTCGGGAAATGAGTTTACACCCTGGGTACTTTCTTTGTATACTTTTGACTATACGGGCCGAGTCCGGGATTTACGGGAAATCGCAGGTTTTCGTTTGCCGGCGATTAAACTTCTTTTATTCAGCGTCTCATCAAAAATGAAAATATTTTTAAATACTACAAGTCTCATGGGCTTTAGTGGTGAAATAATAATTTAAAAAATCGTTCGGGAAATGGGTTTACACCCTGGGTACTTTCTTTGTATACTTTTGACTATACGGGCCGAGTCCGGGATTTACGGGAAATCGCAGGTTTTCGTTTGCCGGCGATTAAACTTCTTTTATTCAGCGTCTCATCAAAAATGAAAACATTTTTGAAAACTACAAGTCTTGTGCGATTTAGTGGTGAAAAAATAATTTAAAAAATCGTTCGGGAAATGAGTTTACTCCCTGGGTACTTTCTTTGTATACTTTTGACTATGCGGGCCGAGTCCGGGGTTTACGGGAAATGGCGGGTTTTCGTTTGCCGGCAATTAAACTTCTTTTATTCAGCGTCTCATCAAAAATGAAAACATTTTTGAAAATTACAACTCTCAAGCGTTTTAGTGGTGAAAAGATAATTTAAAAAATCGTTTTGGAAATGAGTTTACTCACAGGGTACTTTGTTTGTATACATTCGACTATACGGGCCAAGCCCGGGATTTACGGGAAATCGCGGGTTTTCGTTTGCCGGCGATTAAACCACTTTTATTAAGCGTCTCATCAAAAATGAAAACATTTCTGAAAACTACAAGTCTCATGCGTTTTAGTGGTGAAAAAATAATTTAAAAATTCGTTCGGGAAATGAGTTTACTCACAGGGTACTTTCTTTGTATACATTCGACTATACGGGCCAATCCCGGGATTTACGGGAAATCGTGGGTTTTCGTTTGCCGGCGATTAAACAACTTTCATTAAGCGTCTCATCAAAAATGGAAATATTTCTGAAAATAACAAGTCTCATGCGTTTTAGTGGTGAAAATTAATTTAAAAAATCGTTCGGGAAATGCGTTTACTCCCTGGGTACTTTCTTTGTATACTTTTGACTATACGGGCCGAGTCCGGGATTTACGGGAAGTCGCGGGTTTTCGTTTGCCGGCACTTAAACTTCTTTTATTCAGCGTCTCATTAAAAATAAAAACATTTTTAAAAACTAAAAGTCTCATGGGCTTTAGTGGTGAAATAATAATTTAAAAAATCGTTCGGGGAAATGAGTTTACACCCCGGGTACTTTCTTTGTATACTTTTGACTATACGGGCCGAGTCCGGGATTTACGGCAAACCGCAGGTTTTCGTTTGCCTGCGATTAAACTTCTTTTATTCAGCGTCTCATCAAAAACGAAAATATTTTTATATACTACAGGTCTCATGCGTTTTAGTGGTGAAAAAATAATTTAAAAATTCGTTCGGGAAATGAGTTTACACCCTGGGTACTTTCTTTGTATACTTTTGACTATACGGGCCGAGTCCGGGATTTACGGAAAGTCGCGGGGTTTCGTTTGCCTGCGATTAAACTTCTTTTATTCAGCGTCTCATCAAAAATGAAAATATTTTTATATACTACAGGTCTCATGGGCTTTAGTGGTGAAATAATAATTTAAAAAATCGTTCGGGAAATGAGTTTACACCCTGGGTACTTTCTTTGTATACTTTTGACTATACGGGCCGAGTCCGGGGTTTACGGGAAATCGCAGGTTTTCGTTTGCCGGCGTTTAAACTTCTTTTATTCAGCGTCTCATCAAAAATGAAAACATTTTTGATAACTACAAGGCTCATGCGTTTTAGTGGTGAAAAAATAATTTAAATAATCGTTCGCGAAATGAGTTTACTCCCTGGGTACTTTCTTTGTATACTTTTGACTATACGGGCTGAGTCCGGGATTTACGGGAAGTCGCGGGTTTTTGTTTGCCGGCGATTAAACTTCTTTTACTCAGCGTCTCATCAAAAATGAAAATATTTTTAAATACTACAAGTCTCATGGGCTTTAGTGGTGAAATAATAATTTAAAAAATCGTTCGGGAAAGGAGTTTACACCCTGGGTACTTTCTTTGTATACTTTTGACTATACGGGCCGACTCGGGATTTACGGGAAATCGCAGGTTTTCGTTTGCCGGCGATTAAACTTCTTTTATTCAGCGTCTCATCAAAAATGAAAACATTTTTGAAAACTACAAGTCTCATGCGTTTTAGTGTTGAAAAAATAAATTAAAAAATCGTTCTGGAAATGAGTTTACTCACAGGGTACTTTCTTTGTATACATTCGACTATACGGGCCAAGGCCGGGATTTACGGGAAATTCCGGGTTTTCGTTTGCCGGCGATTAAACCTCTTTCATTAAGCGTCTCATCAAAAATGAAAACATTTTTGAAAACTACAAGTCTCATGCGTTTTAGTGGTGAAAAAAAAATTTAAAAAATCGTTCGTGAAATGAGTTTACTCTCTGGGTACTTTCTTTGTATACATTCGACTATACGGGCCAAGCCCGGGATTTACGGGAAATCGCGGGATTTCGTTTGCCGGCGATTAAGCCTCTTTTATTAAGCGTCTCATCAAAAATGAAAACATTTTTGAAAACTGCAAGTCCCATGCGTTTTAGTGGTGAAAAGATAATTGAAAAAATCGTTTCGGAAATGAATTTACTCACAGGGTACTTTCTTTGTATACATTGGACTATTCGGGCCAAGCCCGGGATTTACGGGAAATCGCGGGTTTTCGTTTGCCGGCGATTAAACCACTTTTATTAAGCGTCTCATCAAAAATGAAAACATTTCTGAAAACTACAAGTCTCATGCGTTTTAGTGGTGAAAAAATAATTTAAAAATTCGTTCGGGAAATGAGTTTACTCACAGGGTACTTTCTTTGTATACATTCGACTATACGGGCCAAGCCTGGGATTTACGGGAAATCGCGGTTTTCGTTTGCCGGCGATTAAACAACTTTCATTAAGCGTCTCATCAAAAATGAAAACATTTCTGAAAACTACAAGTCTCATGCGTTTTAGTGGTGAAAATTAATTTAAAAAATCGTTCGGGAAATGAGTTTACTCCCTGGGTACTTTCTTTGTATACTTTTGACTATACGGGCCGAGTCCGGGATTTACGGGAAGTCGCGGGTTTTCGTTTGCCGGCAATTAAACTTCTTTTATTCAGCGTCTCATCAAAAATGAAAACATTTTTAAAAACTACAAGTCTCATTGGCTTTAGTGGTGAAATAATAATTTAAAAAATCGTTCGGGAAATGAGTTTACTCCCTGGGTACTATCTTTGTATACTTTTGACTATACGGGCCAAGCCCGGGATTTACGGAAAATCTCGGGTTTTTGTTTGCCGGCGATTAAACCTCTTTCATTAAGCGTCTCATCAAAAATGAAAACATTTTTGAAAACTACAAGTCTCATGCGTTTTAGTGTTGAAAAAATAAATTAAAAAATCGTTCTGGAAATGAGTTTACTCACAGGGTACTTTCTTTGTATACATTTGACTATACGGGCCAAGCCCGGGATTTACGGGAAATCGCGGGTTTTCGTTTATCGGCGATTAAACAACTTTCATTAAGCGTCTCATCAAAAATGAAAACATTTCTGAAAACTACAAGTCTCATGCGTTTTAGTGGTGAAAAAAAAATTTAAAAAATCGTTCGGAAAATGAGTTTACTTCCTGGGTACTTTCTTTGTATACTTTTGACTATACGGGCCGAGTCCGGGATTTACGGGAAGACGCGGGTTCTGGTTTGCCGGCAATTAAAATTCTTTTATTCAGCGTCTCATCAAAAATGAAAACATTTTTAAAAACTACAAGTCTCATGCGTTTTAGTGGTGAAAAAAATTTAAAAAATCGTTCGGGAAATGAGTTTACTCCCTGGGTATTATCTTTGTATACTTTTGACTATACGGGCCAAGCCCGGGATTTACGGGAAATCTCGGGTTTTCGTTTGCCGGCGATTAAACCTCTTTCATTAAGCGTCTCATTAAAAATAAAAACATTTTTAAAAACTAAAAGTCTCATGGGCTTTAGTGGTGAAATAATAATTTAAAAAATCGTTCGGGAAATGAGTTTACACCCCGGGTACTTTCTTTGTATACTTTTGACTATACGGGCCGAGTCCGGGATTTACGGCAAATCGCAGGTTTTCGTTTGCCGGCGATTAAACTTCTTTTATTCAGCGTCTCATCAAAAATGAAAACATTTTTGAAAACTACAAGTCTCGTGCGTTTTAGTGGTGAAAAAATAATTTAAAAATTCGTTCGGGAAATGAGTTTACTCACAGGGTACTTTCTTTGTATACATTCGACTATACGGGTCAAGCCCGGGATTTACGGGAAATCGCGGGTTTTCGTTTGCCTGCGATTAAACCACTTTTATTAAGCGTCTCATCAAAAATGAAAACATTTCTGAAAACTACAAGTCTCATGCGTTTTAGTGGTGAAAAAATAATTTAAAAATTCGTTCAGGAAATGAGTTTACTCACAGGGTACTTTCTTTGTATACATTCGACTATACGGGTCAAGCCCGGGATTTACGGGAAATCGTGGGTTTTCGTTTGCCGGCGATTAAACAACTTTCATTAAGCGTCTCATCAAAAATGAAAACATTTCTGAAAACTACAAGTCTCATGCGTTTTAGTGGTGAAAATTAATTTAAAAAATCGTTCGGGAAATGCGTTTACTCCCTGGGTACTTTCTTTGTATACTTTTGACTATACGGGCCGAGTCCGGGATTTACGGGAAGTCGCGGGTTTTAGTTTGCCGGCAATTAAACTTCTTTTATTCAGCGTCTCATTAAAAATGAAAACATTTTTAAAAACTAAAAGTCTCATGCGTTTTAGTGGTGAAAAAATAATTTAAAAATTCGTTCGGGAAATGAGTTTACTCACAGGGTACTTTCTTTGTATACTTTTGACTATACGGGCCGAGCCGGGGATTTACGGGAAATCGCAGGTTTTCGTTTGCCGGCGATTAAACTTCTTTTATTCAGCGTCTCATCAAAAATGAAAACATTTTTGAAAACTACATGTCTCATGCGATTTAGTGGTGAAAAAATAATTTAAAAAATCGTTTGGGAAATGAGTTTACTCTCTGGGTACTTTCTTTGTATACTTTTGACTATGCGGGCCGAGTCCGGGGTTTACGGGAAATGGCGGGTTTTCGTTTGCCGGCAATTAAACTTCTTTTATTCAACGTCTCATCAAAAATGAAAACATTTTTGAAAACTACAAGTCTCAAGCGTTTTAGTGGTGAAAAGATAATTTAAAAAATCGTTTTGGAAATGAGTTTACTCACAGGGTACTTTCTTTGTATACATTCGACTATACGGGCCAAGCCCGGGATTTACGGGAAATCACGGGTTTTCGTTTGCCGGCGATTAAACCACTTTTATAAAGCGTCTCATCAAAAATGAAAACATTTCTGAAAACTACAAGTCTCATGCGTTTTAGTGGTGAAAAAATAATTTAAAAATTCGTTCGGGAAATGAGTTTACTCACAGGGTACTTTCTTTGTATACATTCGACTATACGGGCCAAGCCCGGGATTTACGGGAAATCGCGGGTTTTTGTTTGCCGGCGATTAAACAACTTTCATCAAGCGTCTTATCAAAAATGAAAACATTTCTGAAAACTACTAATCTCATGCGTTTTAGTGGTGAAAATTAATTTAAAAAATCGTTCGGGAAATGAGTTTACTCCCTGGGTACTTTCTTTGTATACTTTTGACTATACGGGCCGAGTCCGGGATTTACGGAAAGTCGCGGGTTTTCGTTTGCCGGCGATTAAACTTCTTTTATTCAGCGTCTCATCAAAAATGAAAATATTTTTATATACTACAGGTCTCATGGGCTTTAGTGGTGAAATAATAATTAAAAAATTGTTCGGGATATGAGTTTACACCCTGGGTACTTTCTTTGTATACTTTTGACTATACGGGCCGAGTCCGGGACTTACGGGAAATCGCAGGTTTTCGTTTGCCGGCGATTAAACTTCTTTTATTCAGCGTCTCATCAAAAATGAAAATATTTTTGAAAACTACATGTCTCATGCGATTTAGTGGTGAAAAAATAATTTAAAAAATCGTTTGGGAAATGAGTTTACTCTCTGGGTACTTTCTTTGTATACATTCGACTATACGGGCCAAGCCCGGGATTTACGGGAAATCACGGGTTTTCGTTTGCCGGCGATTAAACCACTTTTATAAAGCGTCTCATCAAAAATGAAAACATTTCTGAAAACTACAAGTCTCATGTGTTTTAGTGGTGAAAATTAATTTAAAAAATCGTTCGAGAAATGAGTTTACTCCCTGGGTACTTTCTTTGTATATTTTTGACTATACGGGCTGAGTCCGGGATTTACGGGAAGTCGCGGGTTTTCGTTTGCCGGCAATTAAACTTCTTTTATTCAGCGTCTCATTAAAAATGAAAACATTTTTAAAAACAAAAAGTCTCATGGGCTTTAGTGGTGAAATAATAATTTAAAAAATCGTTCGGGAAATGAGTTTACACCCCGGGTACTTTCTTTGTATACTTTTGACTATAATGGCCGAGTACGGGATTTACGGCAAATCGCAGGTTTTCGTTTGCCGGCGATTAAAATTCTTTTATTCAGCGTCTCATCAAAAATGAAAACATTTTTGAAAACTACAAGTCTCATGCGTTTTAGTGGTGAAAAAATAATTTAAAAATTCGTTCGGGAAATGAGTTTACTCACAGGGTACTTTCTTTGTATACATTCGACTATACGGGCCAAGCCCGGGATTTATGGGAAATCGCGGGTTTTCGTTTGCCGGCGATTAAACAACTTTCATCAAGCGTCTTATCAAAAATGAAAACATTTCTGAAAACTACTAGTCTCATGCGTTTTAGTGGTGAAAATTAATTTAAAAAATTGTTCGGGAAATGAGTTTACTCCCTGGGTACTTTCTTTGTATACTTTTGACTATACGGGCCGAGTCCGGGATTTACGGAAAGTCGCGGGTTTTCGTTTGCCGGCGATTAAACTTCTTTTATTCAGCGTCTCATCAAAAATGAAAATATTTTTATATACTACAGGTCTCATGGGCTTTAGTGGTGAAATAATAATTAAAAAATTGTTCGGGATATGAGTTTACACCCTGGGTACTTTCTTTGTATACTTTTGACTATACGGGCCGAGTCCGGGACTTACGGGAAATCGCAGGTTTTCGTTTGCCGGCGATTAAACTTCTTTTATTCAGCGTCTCATCAAAAATGAAAATATTTTTAAATACTACAAGTCTCATGGGCTTTAGTGGTGAAATAATAATTTAAAAAATCGTTCGGGAAATGAGTTTACAGCCTGGGTACTTTCTTTGTATACTTTTGACTATACGGGCCGAGTCCGGGATTTACGGGAAATCGCAGGTTTTCGTTTGCCGGCGATTAAACTTCTTTTATTCAGCGTCTCATCAAAAATGAAAACATTTTTGAAAACTACAAGTCTCATGCGATTTAGTGGTAAAAAAATAATTTAAAAAATCGTTCGGGAAATGTGTTTACTCCCTGGGTACTTTCTTTGTATACTTTTTACTATGCGGGCCGAGTCCGGGGTTTACGGGAAATGGAGGGTTTTCGTTTGCCGGCAATTAAACTTCTTTTATTCAGCGTCTCATCAAAAATGAAAACATTTTTGAAAACTACAAGTCTCAAGCGTTTTAGTGGTGAAAAGATAATTTAAAAAATCGTTTTGGAAATGAGTTTACTCACAGGGTACTTTCTTTGTATACATTCGACTATACGGGCCAAGCCCGGGATTTACGGGAAATCCTGGGTTTTCGTTTGCCGGCGATTAAATCACTTTTATTAAGCGTCTCATCAAAAATGAAAACATTTCTAAAAACTACAAGTCTCATGCGTTTTAGTGGTGAAAAAATAATTTAAAAATTTGTTCGGGAAATCAGTTTACTCACAGGGTACTTTCTTTGTATACATTCGACTATACGGGCCAAGCCCGGGATTTACGGGAAATCGCGGGTTTTCGTTTGCCGGCGATTAAACAACTTTCATTAAGCGTCTCATCAAAAATGAAAACATTTCTGAAAACTACAAGTCTCATGCGTTTTAGTGGTGAAAATTAATTTAAAAAATCGTTCGGGAAATGAGTTTACTCCCTGGGTACTTTCTTTGTATACTTTTGACTATACGGGCCGAGTCCGGGATTTACGGGAAGTCGCGGGTTTTCGTTTGCCGGCAATTAAACTTCTTTTATTCAGCGTCTCATTAAAAATGAAAACATTTTTAAAAACTACAAGTCTCATAGGCTTTAGTGGTGAAATAATAATTTAAAAAATCGTTCGGGAAATGAGTTTACACCCCGGGTACTTTCTTTGTATACTTTTGACTATACGGGCCGAGTCCGGGATTTACGGCAAATCGCAGGTTTTCGTTTGCCGGCGATTAAACTTCTTTTATTCAGCGTCTCATCAAAAATGAAAACATTTTTGAAAACTACAAGTCTCAAGCGTTTTAGTGGTGAAAAGATAATTTAAAAAATCGTTTTGGAAATGAGTTTACTCACAGGGTACTTTCTTTGTATACATTCGACTATACGGGCCAAGCCCGGGATTTACGGGAAATCGTGGGTTTTCGTTTGCCGGCGATTAAACAACTTTCATTAAGCGTCTCATCAAAAATGAAAACATTTCTGAAAACTACAAGTCTCATGCGTTTTAGTGGTGAAAATTAATTTAAAAAATCGTTCGGGAAATGAGTTTACTCCCTGGGTACTTTCTTTGTGTACTTTTGACTATACGGGTTGAGTCCGGGATTTACGGGAAATTGCAGGTTTTCGTTTGCCGGCGATTAAACTTCTTTTATTCAGCGTCTCATCAAAAATGAAAACATTTTTGAAAACTACAAGTCTCATGCGATTTAGTGGTGAAAAAAAAATTTAAAAAATCGTTCGGAAAATGAGTTTACTCCCTGGGTACTTTCTTTGTATACTTTTGACTATACGGGCCGAGTCCGGGATTTACGGGAAGACGCGGGTTTTGGTTTGCCGGCAATTAAACTTCTTTTATTCAGCGTCTCATCAAAAATGAAAACATTTTTGAAAACTACAAGTCTCATGCGTTTTAGTGGTGAAAAAAAAATTTAAAAAATCGTTCGTGAAATGAGTTTACTCTCTGGGTACTTTCTTTGTATACATTCGACTATACGGGCCAAGCCCGGGATTTACGGGAAATCGCGGGATTTCGTTTGCCGGCGATTAAACCTCTTTTATTAAGCGTCTCATCAAAAATGAAAACAATTTTGAAAACTGCAAGTCCCATGCGTTTTAGTGGTGAAGAGATAATTGAAAAAATCGTTTCGGAAATGAGTTTACTCACAGGGTACTTTCTTTGTATATATTGGACTATACGGGCCAAGCCCGGGATTTACGGGAAATCGCGGGTTTTCGTTTGCCGGCGATTAAACCACTTTTATTAAGCGTCTCATCAAAAATGAAAATATTTCTGAAAACTACAAGTCTCATGCGTTTTAGTGGTGAAAAAATAATTTAAAAATTCGTTCGGGAAATGAGTTTACTCACAGGGTACTTTCTTTGTATACATTCGACTATACAGGCCGAGTCCGGGATTTACGGGAAGTCGCGGGTTTTCGTTTGCCGGCGATTAAACTTTTTTTATTCAGCGTCTCATCAAAAATGAAAATATTTTTAAATACTACAAGTCTCATGGGCTTTAGTGGTGAAATAATAATTTAAAAAATCGTTCGGGAAATGAGTTTACACCCTGGGTACTTTCTTTGTATACTTTTGACTATACGGGCCGAGTCCGGGATTTACGGGAAATCGCAGGTTTTCGTTTGCCGGCGATTAAACTTCTTTTATTCAGCGTCTCATCAAAAATGAAAATATTTTTAAATACTACAAGTCTCATGGGCTTTAGTGGTGAAATAATAATTTAAAAAATCGTTCGGGAAATGAGTTTACACCCTGGGTACTTTCTTTGTATACATTCGACTATACGGGCCAAGCCCGGGATTTACGGGAAATCGCGGGTTTTTGTTTGCCGGCGATTAAACAACTTTCATTAGGCGTCTCATCAAAAATGAAAACTTTTCTGAAAACTACAAGTCTCATGCGTTTTAGTGGTGGAAAAAAAATTTAAAAAATCGTTCGGAAAATGAGTTTACTCCCTGGGTACTTTCTTTGTATACTTTTGACTATACAGGCCGAGTCCGGGATTTACGGGAAGTCGCGGGTTTTCGTTTGCCGGCGATTAAACTTCTTTTATTCAGCGTCTCATCAAAAATGAAAATATTTTTAAATACTACAAGTCTCATGGGCTTTAGTGGTGAAATAATAATTTAAAAAATCGTTCGGGAAATGAGTTTACACCCTGGGTACTTTCTTTGTATACTTTTGACTATACGGGCCAAGCCCGGGATTTACGGGAAATCGCGGGTTTTTGTTTGCCGGCGATTAAACAACTTTCATTAGGCGTCTCATCAAAAATGAAAACATTTCTGAAAACTACAAGTCTCATGCGTTTTAGTGGTGGAAAAAAAATTTAAAAAATCGTTCGGAAAATGAGTTTACTCCCTAGGTACTTTCTTTGTATACTTTTGACTATACAGGCCGAGTCCGGGATTTACGGGAAGTCGCGGGTTTTCGTTTGCCGGCGATTAAACTTCTTTTATTCAGCGTCTCATCAAAAATGAAAATATTTTTAAATACTACAAGTCTCATGGGCTTTAGTGGTGAAATAATAATTTAAAAAATCGTTCGGGAAATGAGTTTACACCCTGGGTACTTTCTTTGTATACTTTTGACTATACGGGCCAAGCCCGGGATTTACGGGAAATCTCGGGTTTTCGTTTGCCGGCGATTAAACCTCTTTCATTAAGCGTCTCATCAAAAATGAAAACATTTTTGAAAACTACAAGTCTCATGCGTTTTAGTGTTGAAAAAATAAATTAAAAAATCGTTCTGGAAATGAGTTTACTCACAGGGTACTTTCTTTGTATACATTCGACTATACGGGCCAAGCCCGGGATTTAGGGGAAATCGCGGGTTTTCGTTTGCCGGCGATTAAACAACTTTCATTAGGCGTCTCATCAAAAATGAAAACATTTCTGAAAACTACAAGTCTCATGCGTTTTAGTGGTGAAAAAAAAATTTAAAAAATCGTTCGGAAAATGAGTTTACTCCCTGGGTACTTTCTTTGTATACTTTTGACTATACAGGCCGAGTCCGGGATTTACGGGAAGTCGCAGGTTTTCGTTTGCCGGCGATTAAACTTCTTTTATTCAGCGTCTCATCAAAAATGAAAATATTTTTAAATACTACAAGTCTCATGGGCTTTAGTGGTGAAATAATAATTTAAAAAATCGTTCGGGAAATGATTTTACACCCTGGGTACTTTCTTTGTATACTTTTGACTATACGGGCCGAGTCCGGGATTTACGGGAAATCGCAGGTTTTCGTTTGCCGGCGATTAAACTTCTTTTATTCAGCGTCTCATCAAAAATGAAAATGTTTTTAAATACTACAAGTCTCATGGGCTTTAGTGGTGAAATAATAATTTAAAAAATCGTTCGGGAAATGAGTTTACACCCTGGGTACTTTCTTTGTATACTTTTGACTATACGGGCCGAGTCCGGGATTTACGGGAAATCGCAGGTTTTCGTTTGCCGGCGATTAAACTTCTTTTATTCAGCGTCTCATCAAAAATGAAAACATTTTTGAAAACTACAAGTCTCATGCGATTTAGTGGTGAAAAAATAATTTAAAAAATCGTTCGGGAAATGAGTTTACTCCCTGGGTACTTTCTTTGTATACTTTTGACTATGCGGGCCGAGTCCGGGGTTTACGGGAAATGGCGGGTTTTCGTTTGCCGGCAATTAAACTTCTTTTATTCAGCGTCTCATCAAAAATGAAAACATTTTTGAAAACTACAAGTCTCAAGCGTTTTAGTGGTGAAAAGATAATTTAAAAAATCGTTTTGGAAATGAGTTTACTCACAGGGTACTTTGTTTGTATACATTCGACTATACGGGCCAAGCCCGGGATTTACGGGAAATCGCGGGTTTTCGTTTGCCGGCGATTAAACCACTTTTATTAAGCGTCTCATCAAAAATGAAAACATTTCTGAAAACTACAAGTCTCATGCGTTTTAGTGGTGAAAAAATAATTTAAAAATTCGTTCGGGAAATGAGTTTACTCACAGGGTACTCTCTTTGTATACATTCGACTATACGGGCCAATCCCGGGATTTACGGGAAATCGTGGGTTTTCGTTTGCCGGCGATTAAACAACTTTCATTAAGCGTCTCATCAAAAATGGAAATATTTCTGAAAATAACAAGTCTCATGCGTTTTAGTGGTGAAAATTAATTTAAAAAATCGTTCGGGAAATGAGTTTACTCCCTGGGTACTTTCTTTGTATACTTTTGACTATACGGGCCGAGTCCGGGATTTACGGGAAGTCGCGGGTTTTCGTTTGCCGGCACTTAAACTTCTTTTATTCAGCGTCTCATTAAAAATAAAAACATTTTTAAAAACTAAAAGTCTCATGGGCTTTAGTGGTGAAATAATAATTTAAAAAATCGTTCGGGAAATGAGTTTACACCCCGGGTACTTTCTTTGTATACTTTTGACTATACGGGCCGAGTCCGGGATTTACGGCAAATCGCAGGTTTTCGTTTGCCGGCGATTAAACTTCTTTTATTCAGCGTCTCATCAAAAATGAAAACATTTTTGAAAACTACAAGTCTCATGCGTTTTAGTGGTGAAAAAATAATTTAAAAATTCGTTCGGGAAATGAGTTTACACCCTGGGTACTTTCTTTGTATACTTTTGACTATACGGGCCGAGTCCGGGATTTACGGAAAGTCGCGGGGTTTCGTTTGCCTGCGATTAAACTTCTTTTATTCAGCGTCTCATCAAAAATGAAAATATTTTTATATACTACAGGTCTCATGGGCTTTAGTGGTGAAATAATAATTTAAAAAATCGTTCGGGAAATGAGTTTACACCCTGGGTACTTTCTTTGTATACTTTTGACTATACGGGCCGAGTCCGGGATTTACGGGAAATCGCAGGTTTTCGTTTGCCGGCGTTTAAACTTCTTTTATTCAGCGTCTCATCAAAAATGAAAATATTTTTAAATACTACAAGTCTCATGGGCTTTAGTGGTGAAATAATAATTTAAAAAATCGTTCGGGAAAGGAGTTTACACCCTTGGTACTTTCTTTGTATACTTTTGACTATACGGGCCGACTCGGGATTTACGGGAAATCGCAGGTTTTCGTTTGCCGGCGATTAAACTTCTTTTATTCAGCGTCTCATCAAAAATGAAAACATTTTTGAAAACTACAAGTCTCATGCGTTTTAGTGTTGAAAAAATAAATTAAAAAATCGTTCTGGAAATGAGTTTACTCACAGGGTACTTTCTTTGTATACATTCGACTGTACGGGCCAAGGCCGGGATTTACGGGAAATCGCGGGTTTTCGTTTGCCGGCGATTAAACCTCTTTCATTAAGCGTCTCATCAAAAATGAAAACATTTTTAAAAACTACAAGTCTCATGCGTTTTAGTGGTGAAAAAAAAATTTAAAAAATCGTTCGTGAAATGAGTTTACTCTCTGGGTACTTTCTTTGTATACATTCGACTATACGGGCCAAGCCCGGGATTTACGGGAAATCGCGGGATTTCGTTTGCCGGCGATTAAACCTCTTTTATTAAGCGTCTCATCAAAAATGAAAACATTTTTGAAAACTGCAAGTCCCATGCGTTTTAGTGGTGAAAAGATAATTGAAAAAATCGTTTCGGAAATGAGTTTACTCACAGGGTACTTTCTTTGTATACATTGGACTATACGGGCCAAGCCCGGGATTTACGGGAAATCGCGGGTTTTCGTTTGCCGGCGATTAAACCACTTTTATTAAGCGTCTCATCAAAAATGAAAACATTTCTGAAAACTACAAGTCTCATGCGTTTTAGTGGTAAAAAAATAATTTAAAAATTCGTTCGGGAAATGAGTTTACTCACAGGGTACTTTCTTTGTATACTTTTGACTATACGGGCCGAGTCCGGGATTTACGGAAAGTCGCGGGGTTTCGTTTGCCTGCGATTAAACTTCTTTTATTCAGCGTCTCATCAAAAATGAAAATATTTTTATATACTACAGGTCTCATGGGCTTTAGTGGTGAAATAATAATTTAAAAAATCGTTCGGGAAATGAGTTTACACCCTGGGTACTTTCTTTGTATACTTTTGACTATACGGGCCGAGTCCGGGATTTACGGGAAATCGCAGGTTTTCGTTTGCCGGCGTTTAAACTTCTTTTATTCAGCGTCTCATCAAAAATGAAAACATTTTTGATAACTACAAGGCTCATGCGTTTTAGTGGTGAAAAAATAATTTAAATAATCGTTCGGGAAATGAGTTTACTCCCTGGGTACTTTCCTTGTATACTTTTGACTATACGGGCTGAGTCCGGGATTTACGGGAAGTCGCGGGTTTTCGTTTGCCGGCGATTAAACTTCTTTTATTCAGCGTCTCATCAAAAATGAAAATATTTTTAAATACTACAAGTCTCATGGGCTTTAGTGGTGAAATAATAATTTAAAAAATCGTTCGGGAAATGAGTTTACTCACAGGGTACTTTCTTTGTATACATTCGACTATACGGGCCAAGCCCGGGATTTACGGGAAATCGCGGTTTTCGTTTGCCGGCGATTAAACAACTTTCATTAAGCGTCTCATCAAAAATGAAAACATTTTTGAAAACTACAAGTCTCATGCGTTTTAGTGTTGAAAAAATAAATTAAAAAATCGTTCTGGAAATGAGTTTACTCACAGGGTACTTTCTTTGTATACATTCGACTATACGGGCCAAGCCCGGGATTTAGGGGAAATCGCGGGTTTTCGTTTGCCGGCGATTAAACAACTTTCATTAGGCGTCTCATCAAAAATGAAAACATTTCTGAAAACTACAAGTCTCATGCGTTTTAGTGGTGAAAAAAAAATTTAAAAAATCGTTCGGAAAATGAGTTTACTCCCTGGGTACTTTCTTTGTATACTTTTGACTATACAGGCCGAGTCCGGGATTTACGGGAAGTCGCAGGTTTTCGTTTGCCGGCGATTAAACTTCTTTTATTCAGCGTCTCATCAAAAATGAAAATATTTTTAAATACTACAAGTCTCATGGGCTTTAGTGGTGAAATAATAATTTAAAAAATCGTTCGGGAAATGAGTTTACACCCTGGGTACTTTCTTTGTATACTTTTGACTATACGGGCCGAGTCCGGGATTTACGGGAAATCGCAGGTTTTCGTTTGCCGGCGATTAAACTTCTTTTATTCAGCGTCTCATCAAAAATGAAAATATTTTTAAATACTACAAGTCTCATGGGCTTTAGTGGTGAAATAATAATTTAAAAAATCGTTCGGGAAATGAGTTTACACCCTGGGTACTTTCTTTGTATACTTTTGACTATACGGGCCGAGTCCGTGATTTACGGGAAATCGCAGGTTTTCGTTTGCCGGCGATTAAACTTCTTTTATTCAGCGTCTCATCAAAAATGAAAACATTTTTGAAAACTACAAGTCTCATGCGATTTAGTGGTGAAAAAATAATTTAAAAAATCGTTCGGGAAATGAGTTTACTCCCTGGGTACTTTCTTTGTATACTTTTGACTATGCGGGCCGAGTCCGGGGTTTACGGGAAATGGCGGGTTTTCGTTTGCCGGCAATTAAACTTCTTTTATTCAGCGTCTCATCAAAAATGAAAACATTTTTGAAAACTACAAGTCTCAAGCGTTTTAGTGGTGAAAAGATAATTTAAAAAATCGTTTTGGAAATGAGTTTACTCACAGGGTACTTTGTTTGTATACATTCGACTATACGGGCCAAGCCCGGGATTTACGGGAAATCGCGGGTTTTCGTTTGCCGGCGATTAAACCACTTTTATTAAGCGTCTCATCAAAAATGAAAACATTTCTGAAAACTACAAGTCTCATGCGTTTTAGTGGTGAAAAAATAATTTAAAAATTCGTTCGGGAAATGAGTTTACTCACAGGGTACTTTCTTTGTATACATTCGACTATACGGGCCAATCCCGGGATTTACGGGAAATCGCAGGTTTTCGTTTGCCGGCGATTAAACTTCTTTTATTCAGCGTCTCATCAAAAATGAAAATATTTTTAAATACTACAAGTCTCATGGGCTTTAGTGGTGAAATAATAATTTAAAAAATCGTTCGGGAAATGAGTTTACACCCTGGGTACTTTCTTTGTATACTTTTGACTATACGGGCCGAGTCCGTGATTTACGGGAAATCGCAGGTTTTCGTTTGCCGGCGATTAAACTTCTTTTATTCAGCGTCTCATCAAAAATGAAAACATTTTTGAAAACTACAAGTCTCATGCGATTTAGTGGTGAAAAAATAATTTAAAAAATCGTTCGGGAAATGAGTTTACTCCCTGGGTACTTTCTTTGTATACTTTTGACTATGCGGGCCGAGTCCGGGGTTTACGGGAAATGGCGGGTTTTCGTTTGCCGGCAATTAAACTTCTTTTATTCAGCGTCTCATCAAAAATGAAAACATTTTTGAAAACTACAAGTCTCAAGCGTTTTAGTGGTGAAAAGATAATTTAAAAAATCGTTTTGGAAATGAGTTTACTCACAGGGTACTTTGTTTGTATACATTCGACTATACGGGCCAAGCCCGGGATTTACGGGAAATCGCGGGTTTTCGTTTGCCGGCGATTAAACCACTTTTATTAAGCGTCTCATCAAAAATGAAAACATTTCTGAAAACTACAAGTCTCATGCGTTTTAGTGGTGAAAAAATAATTTAAAAATTCGTTCGGGAAATGAGTTTACTCACAGGGTACTTTCTTTGTATACATTCAACTATACGGGCCAATCCCGGGATTTACGGGAAATCGTGGGTTTTCGTTTGCCGGCGATTAAACAACTTTCATTAAGCGTCTCATCAAAAATGGAAATATTTCTGAAAATAACAAGTCTCATGCGTTTTAGTGGTGAAAATTAATTTAAAAAATCGTTCGGGAAATGAGTTTACTCCCTGGGTACTTTCTTTGTATACTTTTGACTATACGGGCCGAGTCCCTGGGTACTTTCTTTGTATACTTTTGACTATACAGGCCGAGTCCGGGATTTACGGGAAGTCGCAGGTTTTCGTTTGCCGGCGATTAAACTTCTTTTATTCAGCGTCTCATCAAAAATGAAAATATTTTTAAATACTACAAGTCTCATGGGCTTTAGTGGTGAAATAATAATTTAAAAAATCGTTCGGGAAATGAGTTTACACCCTGGGTACTTTCTTTGTATACTTTTGACTATACGGGCCGAGTCCGGGATTTACGGGAAATCGCAGGTTTTCGTTTGCCGGCGATTAAACTTCTTTTATTCAGCGTCTCATCAAAAATGAAAATATTTTTAAATACTACAAGTCTCATGGGCTTTAGTGGTGAAATAATAATTTAAAAAATCGTTCGGGAAATGAGTTTACACCCTGGGTACTTTCTTTGTATACTTTTGACTATACGGGCCGAGTCCGGGATTTACGGGAAATCGCAGGTTTTCGTTTGCCGGCGATTAAACTTCTTTTATTCAGCGTCTCATCAAAAATGAAAACATTTTTGAAAACTACAAGTCTCATGCGATTTAGTGGTGAAAAAATAATTTAAAAAATCGTTCGGGAAATGAGTTTACTCCCTGGGTACTTTCTTTGTATACTTTTGACTATGCGGGCCGAGTCCGGGGTTTACGGGAAATGGCGGGTTTTCGTTTGCCGGCAATTAAACTTCTTTTATTCAGCGTCTCATCAAAAATGAAAACATTTTTGAAAACTACAAGTCTCAAGCGTTTTAGTGGTGAAAAGATAATTTAAAAAATCGTTTTGGAAATGAGTTTACTCACAGGGTACTTTGTTTGTATACATTCGACTATACGGGCCAAGCCCGGGATTTACGGGAAATCGCGGGTTTTCGTTTGCCGGCGATTAAACCACTTTTATTAAGCGTCTCATCAAAAATGAAAACATTTCTGAAAACTACAAGTCTCATGCGTTTTAGTGGTGAAAAAATAATTTAAAAATTCGTTCGGGAAATGAGTTTACTCACAGGGTACTTTCTTTGTATACATTCGACTATACGGGCCAATCCCGGGATTTACGGGAAATCGTGGGTTTTCGTTTGCCGGCGATTAAACAACTTTCATTAAGCGTCTCATCAAAAATGGAAATATTTCTGAAAATAACAAGTCTCATGCGTTTTAGTGGTGAAAATTAATTTAAAAAATCGTTCGGGAAATGAGTTTACTCCCTGGGTACTTTCTTTGTATACTTTTGACTATACGGGCCGAGTCCGGGATTTACGGGAAGTCGCGGGTTTTCGTTTGCCGGCACTTAAACTTCTTTTATTCAGCGTCTCATTAAAAATAAAAACATTTTTAAAAACTAAAAGTCTCATGGGCTTTAGTGGTGAAATAATAATTTAAAAAATCGTTCGGGAAATGAGTTTACACCCCGGGTACTTTCTTTGTATACTTTTGACTATACGGGCCGAGTCCGGGATTTACGGCAAATCGCAGGTTTTCGTTTGCCGGCGATTAAACTTCTTTTATTCAGCGTCTCATCAAAAATGAAAACATTTTTGAAAACTACAAGTCTCATGCGTTTTAGTGGTGAAAAAATAATTTAAAAATTCGTTCGGGAAATGAGTTTACACCCTGGGTACTTTCTTTGTATACATTTGACTATACGGGCCGAGTCCGGGATTTACGGAAAGTCGCGGGGTTTCGTTTGCCTGCGATTAAACTTCTTTTATTCAGCGTCTCATCAAAAATGAAAATATTTTTATATACTACAGGTCTCATGGGCTTTAGTGGTGAAATAATAATTTAAAAAATCGTTCGGGAAATGAGTTTACACCCTGGGTACTTTCTTTGTATACTTTTGACTATACGGGCCGAGTCCGGGATTTACGGGAAATCGCAGGTTTTCGTTTGCCGGCGTTTAAACTTCTTTTATTCAGCGTCTCATCAAAAATGAAAACATTTTTGATAACTACAAGGCTCATGCGTTTTAGTGGTGAAAAAATAATTTAAATAATCGTTCGGGAAATGAGTTTACTCCCTGGGTACTTTCTTTGTATACTTTTGACTATACGGGCTGAGTCCGGGATTTACGGGAAGTCGCGGGTTTTCGTTTGCCGGCGATTAAACTTCTTTTATTCAGCGTCTCATCAAAAATGAAAATATTTTTCAATACTACAAGTCTCAAGCGTTTTAGTGGTGAAAAGATAATTTAAAAAATCGTTTTGGAAATGAGTTTACTCACAGGGTACTTTGTTTGTATACATTCGACTATACGGGCCAAGCCCGGGATTTACGGGAAATCGCGGGTTTTCGTTTGCCGGCGATTAAACCACTTTTATTAAGCGTCTCATCAAAAATGAAAACATTTCTGAAAACTACAAGTCTCATGCGTTTTAGTGGTGAAAAAATAATTTAAAAATTCGTTCGGGAAATGAGTTTACTCACAGGGTACTTTCTTTGTATACATTCGACTATACGGGCCAATCCCGGGATTTACGGGAAATCGTGGGTTTTCGTTTGCCGGCGATTAAACAACTTTCATTAAGCGTCTCATCAAAAATGGAAATATTTCTGAAAATAACAAGTCTCATGCGTTTTAGTGGTGAAAATTAATTTAAAAAATCGTTCGGGAAATGAGTTTACTCCCTGGGTACTTTCTTTGTATACTTTTGACTATACGGGCCGAGTCCGGGATTTACGGGAAGTCGCGGGTTTTCGTTTGCCGGCACTTAAACTTCTTTTATTCAGCGTCTCATTAAAAATAAAAACATTTTTAAAAACTAAAAGTCTCATGGGCTTTAGTGGTGAAATAATAATTTAAAAAATCGTTCGGGAAATGAGTTTACACCCCGGGTACTTTCTTTGTATACTTTTGACTATACGGGCCGAGTCCGGGATTTACGGCAAATCGCAGGTTTTCGTTTGCCGGCGATTAAACTTCTTTTATTCAGCGTCTCATCAAAAATGAAAACATTTTTGAAAACTACAAGTCTCATGCGTTTTAGTGGTGAAAAAATAATTTAAAAATTCGTTCGGGAAATGAGTTTACACCCTGGGTACTTTCTTTGTATACATTTGACTATACGGGCCGAGTCCGGGATTTACGGAAAGTCGCGGGGTTTCGTTTGCCTGCGATTAAACTTCTTTTATTCAGCGTCTCATCAAAAATGAAAATATTTTTATATACTACAGGTCTCATGGGCTTTAGTGGTGAAATAATAATTTAAAAAATCGTTCGGGAAATGAGTTTACACCCTGGGTACTTTCTTTGTATACTTTTGACTATACGGGCCGAGTCCGGGATTTACGGGAAATCGCAGGTTTTCGTTTGCCGGCGTTTAAACTTCTTTTATTCAGCGTCTCATCAAAAATGAAAACATTTTTGATAACTACAAGGCTCATGCGTTTTAGTGGTGAAAAAATAATTTAAATAATCGTTCGGGAAATGAGTTTACTCCCTGGGTACTTTCTTTGTATACTTTTGACTATACGGGCTGAGTCCGGGATTTACGGGAAGTCGCGGGTTTTCGTTTGCCGGCGATTAAACTTCTTTTATTCAGCGTCTCATCAAAAATGAAAATATTTTTCAATACTACAAGTCTCATGGGCTTTAGTGGTGAAATAATAATTTAAAAAATCGTTCGGGAAAGGAGTTTACACCCTGGGTACTTTCTTTGTATACTTTTGACTATACGGGCCGACTCGGGATTTACGGGAAATCGCAGGTTTTCGTTTGCCGGCGATTAAACTTCTTTTATTCAGCGTCTCATCAAAAATGAAAACATTTTTGAAAACTACAAGTCTCATGCGTTTTAGTGTTGAAAAAATAAATTAAAAAATCGTTCTGGAAATGAGTTTACTCACAGGGTACTTTCTTTGTATACATTCGACTATACGGGCCAAGGCCGGGATTTACGGGAAATCGCGGGTTTTCGTTTGCCGGCGATTAAACCTCTTTCATTAAGCGTCTCATCAAAAATGAAAACATTTTTGAAAACTACAAGTCTCATGCGTTTTAGTGGTGAAAAAAAAATTTAAAAAATCGTTCGTGAAATGAGTTTACTCTCTGGGTACTTTCTTTGTATACATTCGACTATACGGGCCAAGCCCGGGATTTACGGGAAATCGCGGGATTTCGTTTGCCGGCGATTAAACCTCTTTTATTAAGCGTCTCATCAAAAATGAAAACATTTTTGAAAACTGCAAGTCCCATGCGTTTTAGTGGTGAAAAGATAATTGAAAAAATCGTTTCGGAAATGAGTTTACTCACAGGGTACTTTCTTTGTATACATTGGACTATACGGGCCAAGCCCGGGATTTACGGAAAATCGCGGGTTTTCGTTTGCCGGCGATTAAACCACTTTTATTAAGCGTCTCATCAAAAATGAAAACATTTCTGAAAACTACAAGTCTCATGCGTTTTAGTGGTGAAAAAATAATTTAAAAATTCGTTCGGGAAATGAGTTTACTCACAGGGTACTTTCTTTGTATACATTCAACTATACGGGCCAATCCCGGGATTTACGGGAAATCGTGGGTTTTCGTTTGCCGGCGATTAAACAACTTTCATTAAGCGTCTCATCAAAAATGGAAATATTTCTGAAAATAACAAGTCTCATGCGTTTTAGTGGTGAAAATTAATTTAAAAAATCGTTCGGGAAATGAGTTTACTCCCTGGGTACTTTCTTTGTATACTTTTGACTATACGGGCCGAGTCCCTGGGTACTTTCTTTGTATACTTTTGACTATACAGGCCGAGTCCGGGATTTACGGGAAGTCGCAGGTTTTCGTTTGCCGGCGATTAAACTTCTTTTATTCAGCGTCTCATCAAAAATGAAAATATTTTTAAATACTACAAGTCTCATGGGCTTTAGTGGTGAAATAATAATTTAAAAAATCGTTCGGGAAATGAGTTTACACCCTGGGTACTTTCTTTGTATACTTTTGACTATACGGGCCGAGTCCGGGATTTACGGGAAATCGCAGGTTTTCGTTTGCCGGCGATTAAACTTCTTTTATTCAGCGTCTCATCAAAAATGAAAATATTTTTAAATACTACAAGTCTCATGGGCTTTAGTGGTGAAATAATAATTTAAAAAATCGTTCGGGAAATGAGTTTACACCCTGGGTACTTTCTTTGTATACTTTTGACTATACGGGCCGAGTCCGGGATTTACGGGAAATCGCAGGTTTTCGTTTGCCGGCGATTAAACTTCTTTTATTCAGCGTCTCATCAAAAATGAAAACATTTTTGAAAACTACAAGTCTCATGCGATTTAGTGGTGAAAAAATAATTTAAAAAATCGTTCGGGAAATGAGTTTACTCCCTGGGTACTTTCTTTGTATACTTTTGACTATGCGGGCCGAGTCCGGGGTTTACGGGAAATGGCGGGTTTTCGTTTGCCGGCAATTAAACTTCTTTTATTCAGCGTCTCATCAAAAATGAAAACATTTTTGAAAACTACAAGTCTCAAGCGTTTTAGTGGTGAAAAGATAATTTAAAAAATCGTTTTGGAAATGAGTTTACTCACAGGGTACTTTGTTTGTATACATTCGACTATACGGGCCAAGCCCGGGATTTACGGGAAATCGCGGGTTTTCGTTTGCCGGCGATTAAACCACTTTTATTCAGCGTCTCATCAAAAATGAAAACATTTTTGATAACTACAAGGCTCATGCGTTTTAGTGGTGAAAAAATAATTTAAATAATCGTTCGGGAAATGAGTTTACTCCCTGGGTACTTTCTTTGTATACTTTTGACTATACGGGCTGAGTCCGGGATTTACGGGAAGTCGCGGGTTTTCGTTTGCCGGCGATTAAACTTCTTTTATTCAGCGTCTCATCAAAAATGAAAATATTTTTCAATACTACAAGTCTCATGGGCTTTAGTGGTGAAATAATAATTTAAAAAATCGTTCGGGAAAGGAGTTTACACCCTGGGTACTTTCTTTGTATACTTTTGACTATACGGGCCGACTCGGGATTTACGGGAAATCGCAGGTTTTCGTTTGCCGGCGATTAAACTTCTTTTATTCAGCGTCTCATCAAAAATGAAAACATTTTTGAAAACTACAAGTCTCATGCGTTTTAGTGTTGAAAAAATAAATTAAAAAATCGTTCTGGAAATGAGTTTACTCACAGGGTACTTTCTTTGTATACATTCGACTATACGGGCCAAGCCCGGGATTTACGGGAAATCGCGGGATTTCGTTTGCCGGCGATTAAACCTCTTTTATTAAGCGTCTCATCAAAAATGAAAACATTTTTGAAAACTGCAAGTCCCATGCGTTTTAGTGGTGAAAAGATAATTGAAAAAATCGTTTCGGAAATGAGTTTACTCACAGGGTACTTTCTTTGTATACATTGGACTATACGGGCCAAGCCCGGGATTTACGGGAAATCGCGGGTTTTCGTTTGCCGGCGATTAAACCACTTTTATTAAGCGTCTCATCAAAAATGAAAACATTTCTGAAAACTACAAGTCTCATGCGTTTTAGTGGTGAAAAAATAATTTAAAAATTCGTTCGGGAAATGAGTTTACTCACAGGGTACTTTCTTTGTATACATTCAACTATACGGGCCAATCCCGGGATTTACGGGAAATCGTGGGTTTTCGTTTGCCGGCGATTAAACAACTTTCATTAAGCGTCTCATCAAAAATGGAAATATTTCTGAAAATAACAAGTCTCATGCGTTTTAGTGGTGAAAATTAATTTAAAAAATCGTTCGGGAAATGAGTTTACTCCCTGGGTACTTTCTTTGTATACTTTTGACTATACGGGCCGAGTCCCTGGGTACTTTCTTTGTATACTTTTGACTATACAGGCCGAGTCCGGGATTTACGGGAAGTCGCAGGTTTTCGTTTGCCGGCGATTAAACTTCTTTTATTCAGCGTCTCATCAAAAATGAAAATATTTTTAAATACTACAAGTCTCATGGGCTTTAGTGGTGAAATAATAATTTAAAAAATCGTTCGGGAAATGAGTTTACACCCTGGGTACTTTCTTTGTATACTTTTGACTATACGGGCCGAGTCCGGGATTTACGGGAAATCGCAGGTTTTCGTTTGCCGGCGATTAAACTTCTTTTATTCAGCGTCTCATCAAAAATGAAAATATTTTTAAATACTACAAGTCTCATGGGCTTTAGTGGTGAAATAATAATTTAAAAAATCGTTCGGGAAATGAGTTTACACCCTGGGTACTTTCTTTGTATACTTTTGACTATACGGGCCGAGTCCGGGATTTACGGGAAATCGCAGGTTTTCGTTTGCCGGCGATTAAACTTCTTTTATTCAGCGTCTCATCAAAAATGAAAACATTTTTGAAAACTACAAGTCTCATGCGATTTAGTGGTGAAAAAATAATTTAAAAAATCGTTCGGGAAATGAGTTTACTCCCTGGGTACTTTCTTTGTATACTTTTGACTATGCGGGCCGAGTCCGGGGTTTACGGGAAATGGCGGGTTTTCGTTTGCCGGCAATTAAACTTCTTTTATTCAGCGTCTCATCAAAAATGAAAACATTTTTGAAAACTACAAGTCTCAAGCGTTTTAGTGGTGAAAAGATAATTTAAAAAATCGTTTTGGAAATGAGTTTACTCACAGGGTACTTTGTTTGTATACATTCGACTATACGGGCCAAGCCCGGGATTTACGGGAAATCGCGGGTTTTCGTTTGCCGGCGATTAAACCACTTTTATTAAGCGTCTCATCAAAAATGAAAACATTTCTGAAAACTACAAGTCTCATGCGTTTTAGTGGTGAAAAAATAATTTAAAAATTCGTTCGGGAAATGAGTTTACTCACAGGGTACTTTCTTTGTATACATTCGACTATACGGGCCAATCCCGGGATTTACGGGAAATCGTGGGTTTTCGTTTGCCGGCGATTAAACAACTTTCATTAAGCGTCTCATCAAAAATGGAAATATTTCTGAAAATAACAAGTCTCATGCGTTTTAGTGGTGAAAATTAATTTAAAAAATCGTTCGGGAAATGAGTTTACTCCCTGGGTACTTTCTTTGTATACTTTTGACTATACGGGCCGAGTCCGGGATTTACGGGAAGTCGCGGGTTTTCGTTTGCCGGCACTTAAACTTCTTTTATTCAGCGTCTCATTAAAAATAAAAACATTTTTAAAAACTAAAAGTCTCATGGGCTTTAGTGGTGAAATAATAATTTAAAAAATCGTTCGGGAAATGAGTTTACACCCCGGGTACTTTCTTTGTATACTTTTGACTATACGGGCCGAGTCCGGGATTTACGGCAAATCGCAGGTTTTCGTTTGCCGGCGATTAAACTTCTTTTATTCAGCGTCTCATCAAAAATGAAAACATTTTTGAAAACTACAAGTCTCATGCGTTTTAGTGGTGAAAAAATAATTTAAAAATTCGTTCGGGAAATGAGTTTACACCCTGGGTACTTTCTTTGTATACTTTTGACTATACGGGCCGAGTCCGGGATTTACGGAAAGTCGCGGGGTTTCGTTTGCCTGCGATTAAACTTCTTTTATTCAGCGTCTCATCAAAAATGAAAATATTTTTATATACTACAGGTCTCATGGGCTTTAGTGGTGAAATAATAATTTAAAAAATCGTTCGGGAAATGAGTTTACACCCTGGGTACTTTCTTTGTATACTTTTGACTATACGGGCCGAGTCCGGGATTTACGGGAAATCGCAGGTTTTCGTTTGCCGGCGTTTAAACTTCTTTTATTCAGCGTCTCATCAAAAATGAAAACATTTTTGATAACTACAAGGCTCATGCGTTTTAGTGGTGAAAAAATAATTTAAATAATCGTTCGGGAAATGAGTTTACTCCCTGGGTACTTTCTTTGTATACTTTTGACTATACGGGCTGAGTCCGGGATTTACGGGAATTCGCGGGTTTTCGTTTGCCGGCGATTAAACTTCTTTTATTCAGCGTCTCATCAAAAATGAAAATATTTTTCAATACTACAGGTCTCATGGGCTTTAGTGGTGAAATAATAATTTAAAAAATCGTTCGGGAAATGAGTTTACACCCTGGGTACTTTCTTTGTATACTTTTGACTATACGGGCCGAGTCCGGGATTTACGGGAAATCGCAGGTTTTCGTTTGCCGGCGTTTAAACTTCTTTTATTCAGCGTCTCATCAAAAATGAAAACATTTTTGATAACTACAAGGCTCATGCGTTTTAGTGGTGAAAAAATAATTTAAATAATCGTTCGGGAAATGAGTTTACTCCCTGGGTACTTTCTTTGTATACTTTTGACTATACGGGCTGAGTCCGGGATTTACGGGAAGTCGCGGGTTTTCGTTTGCCGGCGATTAAACTTCTTTTATTCAGCGTCTCATCAAAAATGAAAATATTTTTCAATACTACAAGTCTCATGGGCTTTAGTGGTGAAATAATAATTTAAAAAATCGTTCGGGAAAGGAGTTTACACCCTGGGTACTTTCTTTGTATACTTTTGACTATACGGGCCGACTCGGGATTTACGGGAAATCGCAGGTTTTCGTTTGCCGGCGATTAAACTTCTTTTATTCAGCGTCTCATCAAAAATGAAAACATTTTTGAAAACTACAAGTCTCATGCGTTTTAGTGTTGAAAAAATAAATTAAAAAATCGTTCTGGAAATGAGTTTACTCACAGGGTACTTTCTTTGTATACATTCGACTATACGGGCCAAGGCCGGGATTTACGGGAAATCGCGGGTTTTCGTTTGCCGGCGATTAAACCTCTTTCATTAAGCGTCTCATCAAAAATGAAAACATTTTTGAAAACTACAAGTCTCATGCGTTTTAGTGGTGAAAAAAAAATTTAAAAAATCGTTCGTGAAATGAGTTTACTCTCTGGGTACTTTCTTTGTATACATTCGACTATACGGGCCAAGCCCGGGATTTACGGGAAATCGCGGGATTTCGTTTGCCGGCGATTAAACCTCTTTTATTAAGCGTCTCATCAAAAATGAAAACATTTTTGAAAACTGCAAGTCCCATGCGTTTTAGTGGTGAAAAGATAATTGAAAAAATCGTTTCGGAAATGAGTTTACTCACAGGGTACTTTCTTTGTATACATTGGACTATACGGGCCAAGCCCGGGATTTACGGGAAATCGCGGGTTTTCGTTTGCCGGCGATTAAACCACTTTTATTAAGCGTCTCATCAAAAATGAAAACATTTCTGAAAACTACAAGTCTCATGCGTTTTAGTGGTGAAAAAATAATTTAAAAATTCATTCGGGAAATGAGTTTACTCACAGGGCACTTTCTTTGTATACATTCGACTATACGGGCCAAGCCCGGGATTTACGGGAAATCGCGGTTTTCGTTTGCCGGCGATTAAACAACTTTCATTAAGCGTCTCATCAAAAATGAAAACATTTCTGAAAACTACAAGTCTCATGCGTTTTAGTGGTGAAAATTAATTTAAAAAATCGTTCGGGAAATGAGTTTACTCCCTGGGTACTTTCTTTGTATACTTATGACTATACGGGCCGAGTCCGGGATTTACGGGAAGTCGCGGGTTTTCGTTTGCCGGCAATTAAACTTCTTTTATTCAGCGTCTCATCAAAAATGAAAACATTTTTAAAAACTACAAGTCTCATGGGCTTTAGTGGTGAAATAATAATTTAAAAAATCGTTCGGGAAATGAGTTTACTCCCTGGGTACTATCTTTGTATACTTTTGACTATACGGGCCAAGCCCAGGATTTACGGGAAATCTCGGGTTTTTGTTTGCCGGCGATTAAACCTCTTTCATTAAGCGTCTCATCAAAAATGAAAACATTTTTGAAAACTACAAGTCTCATGCGTTTTAGTGTTGAAAAAATAAATTAAAAAATCGTTCTGGAAATGAGTTTACTCACAGGGTACTTTCTTTGTATACATTCGACTATACGGGCCAAGCCCGGGATTTACGGGAAATCGCGGGTTTTCGTTTGCCGGCAATTAAACAACTTTCATTAAGCGTCTCATCAAAAATGAAAACATTTCTGAAAACTACAAGTCTCATGCGTTTTAGTGGTGAAAAAAAAATTTAAAAAATCGTTCGGAAAATGAGTTTACTCCCTGGGTACTTTCTTTGTATACTTTTGACTATACGGGCCGAGTCCGGGATTTACGGGAAGACGCAGGTTCTGGTTTGCCGGCAATTAAAATTCTTTTATTCAGCGTCTCATCAAAAATGAAAACATTTTTAAAAACTACAAGTCTCATGCGTTTTAGTGGTGAAAAAAATTTAAAAAATCGTTCGGGAAATGAGTTTACTCCCTGGGTTCTTTCTTTGTATACTTTTGACTATACAGGCCGAGTCCGGGATTTACGGGAAGTCGCGGGTTTTCGTTTGCCGGCGATTAAACTTCTTTTATTCAGCGTCTCATCAAAAATGAAAATATTTTTAAATACTACAAGTCTCATGGGCTTTAGTGGTGAAATAATAATTTAAAAAATCGTTCGGGAAATGAGTTTACACCCTGGGTACTTTCTTTGTATACTTTTGACTATACGGGCCGAGTCCGGGATTTACGGGAAATCGCAGGGTTTCGTTTGCCGGCGATTAAACTTCTTTTATTCAGCGTCTCATCAAAAATGAAAACATTTTTAAAAACTACAAGTCTCATGGGCTTTAGTGGTGAAATAATAATTTAAAAAATCGTTCGGGAAATGAGTTTACTCCCTGGGTATTATCTTTGTATACTTTTGACTATACGGGCCAAGCCCGGGATTTACGGGAAATCTCGGGTTTTCGTTTGCCGGCGATTAAACCTCTTTCATTAAGCGTCTCATTAAAAATAAAAACATTTTTAAAAACTAAAAGTCTCATGGGCTTTAGTGGTGAAATAATAATTTAAAAAATCGTTCGGGAAATGAGTTTACACCCCGGGTACTTTCTTTGTATACTTTTGACTATACGGGCCGAGTCCGGGATTTACGGCAAATCGCAGGTTTTCGTTTGCCGGCGATTAAACTTCTTTTATTCAGCGTCTCATCAAAAATGAAAACATTTTTGAAAACTACAAGTCTCATGCGTTTTAGTGGTGAAAAAATAATTTAAAAATTCGTTCGGGAAATGAGTTTACTCACAGGGTACTTTCTTTGTATACATTCGACTATACGGGTCAAGCCCGGGATTTACGGGAAATCGCGGGTTTTCGTTTGCCGGCGATTAAACAACTTTCATTAAGCGTCTTATCAAAAATGAAAACATTTCTAAAAACTACTAGTCTCATGCGTTTTAGTGGTTAAAATTAATTTAAAAAATCGTTCGGGAAATGAGTTTACTCCCTGGGTACCTTCTTTGTATACTTTTGACTATACGGGCCGAGTCCGGGATTTACGGAAAGTCGCGGGGTTTCGTTTGCCGGCGATTAAACTTCTTTTATTCAGCGTCTCATCAAAAATGAAAATATTTTTATATACTACAGGTCTCATGGGCTTTAGTGGTGAAATAATAATTTAAAAAATCGTTCGGGAAATGAGTTTACACCCTGGGTACTTTCTTTGTATACTTTTGACTATACGGGCCGAGTCCGGGATTTACGGGAAATCGCAGGTTTTCGTTTGCCGGCGATTAAACTTCTTTTATTCAGCGTCTCATCAAAAATGAAAATATTTTTAAATACTACAAGTCTCATGGGCTTTAGTGGTGAAATAATAATTTAAAAAATCGTTCGGGAAATGAGTTTACAGCCTGGGTACTTTCTTTGTATACTTTTGACTATACGGGCCGAGTCCGGGATTTACGGGAAATCGCAGGTTTTCGTTTGCCGGCGATTAAACTTCTTTTATTCAGCGTCTCATCAAAAATGAAAACATTTTTGAAAACTACAAGTCTCATGCGATTTAGTGGTGAAAAAATAATTTAAAAAATCGTTCGGGAAATGAGTTTACTCCCTGGGTACTTTCTTTGTATACTTTTGACTATGCGGGCCGAGTCCGGGGTTTACGGGAAATGCCGGGTTTTCGTTTGCCGGCAATTAAACTTATTTTATTCAGCGTCTCATCAAAAATGAAAAAATTTTTGAAAACTACAGGTCTCCAGCGTTTTAGTGGTGAAAAGATAATTTAAAAAATCGTTTTGGAAATGAGTTTACTCACAGGGTACTTTCTTTGTATACATTCGACTATACGGGTCAAGCCCGGGATTTACGGGAAATCGTGGGTTTTCGTTTGCCGGCGATTAAACAACTTTCATTAAGCGTCTCATCAAAAATGAAAACATTTCTGAAAACTACAAGTCTCATGCGTTTTAGTGGTGAAAATTAATTTAAAAAATCGTTCGGGAAATGCGTTTACTCCATGGGTACTTTCTTTGTATACTTTTGACTATACGGGCCGAGTCCGGGATTTACGGGAAGTCGCGGGTTTTCGTTTGCCGGCAATTAAACTTCTTTTATTCAGCGTCTCATTAAAAATGAAAACATTTTTAAAAACTAAAAGTCTCATGGGCTTTAGTGGTGAAATAATAATTTAAAAAATCGTTCGGGAAATGAGTTTACACCCCGGGTACTTTCTTTGTATACTTTTGACTATACGGGCCGAGTCCGGGATTTACGGCAAATCGCAGGTTTTCGTTTGCTGGCGATTAAACTTCTTTTATTCAGCGTCTCATCAAAAATGAAAACATTTTTGAAAACTACAAGTCTCATGCGTTTTAGTGGTGAAAAAATAATTTAAAAGTTCGTTCGGGAAATGAGTTTACTCACAGGGTACTTTCTTTGTATACTTTTGACTATACGGGCCGAGCCCGGGATTTACGGGAAATCGCAGGTTTTCGTTTGCCGGCGATTAAACTTCTTTTATTCAGCGTCTCATCAAAAATGAAAACATTTTTGAAAACTACATGTCTCATGCGATTTAGTGGTGAAAAAATAATTTAAAAAATCGTTCGGGAAATGAGTTTACTCTCTGGGTACTTTCTTTGTATACTTTTGACTATGCGGGCCGAGTCCGGGGTTTACGGGAAATGGCGGGTTTTCGTTTGCCGGCGATTAAACTTCTTTTATTCAGCGTCTCATCAAAAATGAAAATATTTTTATATACTACAGGTCTCATGGGCTTTAGTGGTGAAATAATAATTTAAAAAATCGTTCGGGAAATGAGTTTACACCCTGGGTACTTTCTTTGTATACTTTTGACTATACGGGCCGAGTCCGGGATTTACGGGAAATCGCAGGTTTTCGTTTGCCGGCGATTAAACTTCTTTTATTCAGCGTCTCATCAAAAATGAAAATATTTTTAAATACTACAAGTCTCATGGGCTTTAGTGGTGAAATAATAATTTAAAAAATCGTTCGGGAAATGAGTTTACAGCCTGGGTACTTTCTTTGTATACTTTTGACTATACGGGCCGAGTCCGGGATTTACGGGAAATCGCAGGTTTTCGTTTGCCGGCGATTAAACTTCTTTTATTCAGCGTCTCATCAAAAATGAAAACATTTTTGAAAACTACAAGTCTCATGCGATTTAGTGGTGAAAAAATAATTTAAAAAATCGTTCGGGAAATGAGTTTACTCCCTGGGTACTTTCTTTGTATACTTTTGACTATGCGGGCCGAGTCCGGGGTTTACGGGAAATGCCGGGTTTTCGTTTGCCGGCAATTAAACTTATTTTATTCAGCGTCTCATCAAAAATGAAAAAATTTTTGAAAACTACAGGTCTCCAGCGTTTTAGTGGTGAAAAGATAATTTAAAAAATCGTTTTGGAAATGAGTTTACTCACAGGGTACTTTCTTTGTATACATTCGACTATACGGGTCAAGCCCGGGATTTACGGGAAATCGTGGGTTTTCGTTTGCCGGCGATTAAACAACTTTCATTAAGCGTCTCATCAAAAATGAAAACATTTCTGAAAACTACAAGTCTCATGCGTTTTAGTGGTGAAAATTAATTTAAAAAATCGTTCGGGAAATGCGTTTACTCCATGGGTACTTTCTTTGTATACTTTTGACTATACGGGCCGAGTCCGGGATTTACGGGAAGTCGCGGGTTTTCGTTTGCCGGCAATTAAACTTCTTTTATTCAGCGTCTCATTAAAAATGAAAACATTTTTAAAAACTAAAAGTCTCATGGGCTTTAGTGGTGAAATAATAATTTAAAAAATCGTTCGGGAAATGAGTTTACACCCCGGGTACTTTCTTTGTATACTTTTGACTATACGGGCCGAGTCCGGGATTTACGGCAAATCGCAGGTTTTCGTTTGCTGGCGATTAAACTTCTTTTATTCAGCGTCTCATCAAAAATGAAAACATTTTTGAAAACTACAAGTCTCATGCGTTTTAGTGGTGAAAAAATAATTTAAAAGTTCGTTCGGGAAATGAGTTTACTCACAGGGTACTTTCTTTGTATACTTTTGACTATACGGGCCGAGCCCGGGATTTACGGGAAATCGCAGGTTTTCGTTTGCCGGCGATTAAACTTCTTTTATTCAGCGTCTCATCAAAAATGAAAACATTTTTGAAAACTACATGTCTCATGCGATTTAGTGGTGAAAAAATAATTTAAAAAATCGTTCGGGAAATGAGTTTACTCTCTGGGTACTTTCTTTGTATACTTTTGACTATGCGGGCCGAGTCCGGGGTTTACGGGAAATGGCGGGTTTTCGTTTGCCGGCAATTAAACTTCTTTTATTCAGCGTCTCATTAAAAATGAAAACATTTTTGAAAACTACAAGTCTCAAGCGTTTTAGTGGTGAAAAGATAATTTAAAAAATCGTTTTGGAAATGAGTTTACTCACAGGGTACTTTCTTTGTATACATTCGACTATACGGGCCAAGCCCAGGATTTACGGGAAATCACGGGTTTTCGTTTGCCGGCGATTAAACCACTTTTATAAAGCGTCTCATCAAAAATGAAAACATTTCTGAAAACTACAAGTCTCATGCGTTTTAGTGGTGAAAAAATAATTTAAAAATTCGTTCGGGAAATGAGTTTACTCACAGGGTACTTTCTTTGTATACATTCGAATATACGGGCCAAGCCCGGGATTTACGGGAAATCGTGGGTTTTCGTTTGCCGGCGATTAAACAACTTTTATTAGGCGTCTCATCAAAAATGAAAACATTTCTGAAAACTACAAGTCTCATGCGTTTTAGTGGTGAAAATTAATTTAAAAAATCGTTCGGGAAATGAGTTTACTCCCTGGGTACTTTCTTTGTATACTTTTGACTATACGGGCCGAGTCCGGGATTTACGGGAAGTCGCGGGTTTTCGTTTGCCGGCAATTAAACTTCTTTTATTCAGCGTCTCATTAAAAATGAAAACATTTTTAAAAAGAAAAAGTCTCATGGGCTTTAGTGGTGAAATAATAATTTAAAAAATCGTTCGGGAAATGAGTTTACACCCCGGGTACTTTCTTTGTATACTTTTGACTATACGGGCCGAGTCCGGGATTTACGGCAAATCGCAGGTTTTCGTTTGCCGGCGATTAAACTTCTTTTATTCAGCGTCTCATCAAAAATGAAAACATTTTTGAAAACTACAAGTCTCATGCGTTTTAGTGGTGAAAAAATAATTTAAAAATTCGTTCGGGAAATGAGTTTACTCACAGGGTACTTTCTTTGTATACATTCGACTATACGGGCCAAGCCCGGGATTTACGGGAAATCGCGGGTTTGCGTTTGCCGGCGATTAAACAACTTTCATCAAGCGTCTTATCAAAAATGAAAACATTTCTGAAAACTACTAGTCTCATGCGTTTTAGTGGTGAAAATTAATTTAAAAAATCGTTCGGGAAATGAGTTTACTCCCTGGGTACTTTCTTTGTATACTTTTGACTATACGGGCCGAGTCCGGGATTTACGGAAAGTCGCGGGTTTTCGTTTGCCGGCGATTAAACTTCTTTTATTCAGCGTCTCATCAAAAATGAAAATATTTTTATATACTACAGGTCTCATGGGCTTTAGTGGTGAAATAATAATTAAAAAATTGTTCGGGATATGAGTTTACACCCTGGGTACTTTCTTTGTATACTTTTGACTATACGGGCCGAGTCCGGGATTTACGGGAAATCGCAGGTTTTCGTTTGCCGGCGATTAAACTTCTTTTATTCAGCGTCTCATCAAAAATGAAAATATTTTTAAATACTACAAGTCTCATGGGCTTTAGTGGTGAAATAATAATTTAAAAAATCGTTCGGGAAATGAGTTTACAGCCTGGGTACTTTCTTTGTATACTTTTGACTATACGGGATGAGTCCGGGATTTACGGGAAATCGCAGGTTTTCGTTTGCCGGCGATTAAACTTCTTTTATTCAGCGTCTCATCAAAAATGAAAACATTTTTGAAAACTACAAGTCTCATGCGTTTTAGTGGTGAAAATTAATTTAAAAAATCGTTCGGGAAATGAGTTTACTCCCTGGGTACTTTCTTTGTATACTTTTGACTATACGGGCCGAGTCCGGGATTTACGGGAAGTCGCGGGTTTTCGTTTGCCGGCAATTAAACTTCTTTTATTCAGCGTCTCATTAAAAATGAAAACATTTTTAAAAAGAAAAAGTCTCATGGGCTTTAGTGGTGAAATAATAATTTAAAAAATCGTTCGGGAAATGAGTTTACACCCCGAATACTTTCTTTGTATACTTTTGACTATACGGGCCGAGTCCGGGATTTACGGCAAATCGCAGGTTTTCGTTTGCCGGCGATTAAACTTCTTTTATTCAGCGTCTCATCAAAAATGAAAACATTTTTGAAAACTACAAGTCTCATGCGTTTTAGTGGTGAAAAAATAATTTAAAAATTCGTTCGGGAAATGAGTTTACTCACAGGGTACTTTCTTTGTATACATTCGACTATACGGGCCAAGCCCGGGATTTACGGGAAATCGCGGGTTTTCGTTTGCCGGCGATTAAACAACTTTCATCAAGCGTCTTATCAAAAATGAAAACATTTCTGAAAACTACTAGTCTCATGCGTTTTAGTGGTGAAAATTAATTTAAAAAATCGTTCGGGAAATGAGTTTACTCCCTGGGTACTTTCTTTGTATACTTTTGACTATACGGGCCGAGTCCGGGATTTACGGAAAGTCGCGGGTTTTCGTTTGCCGGCGATTAAACTTCTTTTATTCAGCGTCTCATCAAAAATGAAAATATTTTTATATACTACAGGTCTCATGGGCTTTAGTGGTGAAATAATAATTAAAAAATTGTTCGGGATATGAGTTTACACCCTGGGTACTTTCTTTGTATACTTTTGACTATACGGGCCGAGTCCGGGATTTACGGGAAATCGCAGGTTTTCGTTTGCCGGCGATTAAACTTCTTTTATTCAGCGTCTCATCAAAAATGAAAATATTTTTAAATACTACAAGTCTCATGGGCTTTAGTGGTGAAATAATAATTTAAAAAATCGTTCGGGAAATGAGTTTACAGCCTGGGTACTTTCTTTGTATACTTTTGACTATACGGGATGAGTCCGGGATTTACGGGAAATCGCAGGTTTTCGTTTGCCGGCGATTAAACTTCTTTTATTCAGCGTCTCATCAAAAATGAAAACATTTTTGAAAACTACAAGTCTCATGCGATTTAGTGGTAAAAAAATAATTTAAAAAATCGTTCGGGAAATGAGTTTACTCCCTGGGTACTTTCTTTGTATACTTTTTACTATGCGGGCCGAGTCCGGGGTTTACGGGAAATGGCGGGTTTTCGTTTGCCGGCAATTAAACTTCTTTTATTCAGCGTCTCATCAAAAATGAAAACATTTTTGAAAACTACAAGTCTCAAGCGTTTTAGTGGTGAAAAGATAATTTAAAAAATCGTTTTGGAAATGAGTTTACTCACAGGGTACTTTCTTTGTATACATTCGACTATACGGGCCAAGCCCGGGATTTACGGGAAATCGCGGGTTTTCGTTTGCCGGCGATTAAATCACTTTTATTAACCGTCTCATCAAAAATGAAAACATTTCTGAAAACTACAAGTCTCATGCGTTTTAGTGGTGAAAAAATAATTTAAAAATTCGTTCGGGAAATGAGTTTACTCACAGGGTACTTTCTTTGTATACATTCGACTATACGGGCCAAGCCCGGGATTTACGGGAAATCGCGGGTTTTCGTTTGCCGGCGATTAAACAACTTTCATTAAGCGTCTCATCAAAAATGAAAACATTTCTGAAAACTACAAGTCTCATGCGTTTTAGTGGTGAAAATTAATTTAAAAAATCGTTCGGGAAATGAGTTTACTCCCTGGGTACTTTCTTTGTATACTTTTGACTATACGGGCCGAGTCCGGGATTTACGGGAAGTCGCGGGTTTTCGTTTGCCGGCAATTAAACTTCTTTTATTCAGCGTCTCATTAAAAATGAAATCATTTTTAAAAACTACAAGTCTCATAGGCTTTAGTGGTGAAATAATAATTTAAAAAATCGTTCGGGAAATGAGTTTACACCCCGGGTACCTTCTTTGTATACTTTTGACTATACGGGCCGAGTCCGGGATTTACGGCAAATCGCAGGTTTTCGTTTGCCGGCGATTAAACCTCTTTTATTCAGCGTCTCATTAAAAATGAAAACATTTTTAAAAACTACAAGTCTCATAGGCTTTAGGGGTGAAATAATAATTTAAAAAATCGTTCAAGAAATGAGTTTACACCCCGGGTACTTTCTTTGTATACTTTTGACTATACGGGCCGAGTCCGGGATTTACGGCAAATCGCAGGTTTTCGTTTGCCGGCGATTAAACTTCTTTTATTCAGCGTCTCATCAAAAATGAAAACATTTTTGAAAACTACAAGTCTCAAGCGTTTTAGTGGTGAAAAGATAATTTAAAAAATCGTTTTGGAAATGAGTTTACTCACAGGGTACTTTCTTTGTATACATTCGACTATACGGGCCAAGCCCGGGATTTACGGGAAATCGCGGGTTTTCGTTTGCCGGCGATTAAATCACTTTTATTAAGCGTCTCATCAAAAATGAAAACATTTCTGAAAACTACAAGTCTCATGCGTTTTAGTGGTGAAAAAATAATTTAAAAATTCGTTCGGGAAATGAGTTTACTCACAGGGTACTTTTTTGTATACATTCGACTATACGGGCCAAGCCCGGGATTTACGGGAAATCGTGGGTTTTCGTTTGCCGGCGATTAAACAACTTTCATTAAGCGTCTCATCAAAAATGAAAACATTTCTGAAAACTACAAGTCTCATGCGTTTTAGTGGTGAAAATTAATTTAAAAAATCGTTCGGGAAATGAGTTTACTCCCTGGGTACTTTCTTTGTATACTTTTGACTATACGGGCCGAGTCCGGGATTTACGGGAAGTCGCGGGTTTTCGTTTGCCGGCAATTAAACTTCTTTTATTCAGCGTCTCATTAAAAATGAAAACATTTTTAAAAACTACAAGTCTCATAGGCTTTAGTGGTGAAATAATAATTTAAAAAATCGTTCGGGAAATGAGTTTACACCCCGGGTACTTTCTTTGTATACTTTTGACTATACGGGCCGAGTCTGGGATTTACGGCAAATCGCAGGTTTTCGTTTGCCGGCGATTAAACTTCTTTTATTCAGCGTCTCATCAAAAATGAAAACATTTTTGAAAACTACAAGTCTCATGCGTTTTAGTGGTGAAAAAATAATTTAAAAATTCGTTCGGGAAATGAGTTTACTCACAGGGTACTTTCTTTGTATACATGCGACTATAAGGGCCAAGCCCGGGATTTACGGGAAATCGCGAGTTTTCGTTTGCCGGCGATTAAACAACTTTCATTAAGCGTCTTATCAAAAATGAAAACATTTCTGAAAACTACAAGTCTCATGCGTTTTAGTGGTGAAAATTAATTTAGAAAATCGTTCGGGAAATGAGTTTACTCCCTGGGTACTTTCTTTGTATACTTTTGACTATGCGGGCCGAGTCCGGGGTTTACGGGAAATGGCGGGTTTTCGTTTGCCGGCAATTAAACTTCTTTTATTCAGCGTCTCATCAAAAATGAAAAATTTTTTGAAAACTACAAGTCTCAAGCGTTTTAGTGGTGAAAAGATAATTTAAAAAATCGTTTTGGAAATGAGTTTACTCACAGGGTACTTTCTTTGTATACATTCGACTATACGGGCCAAGCCCGGGATTTACGGGAAATCGCGGGTTTTCGTTTGCCGGCGATTAAACCACTTTTATTAAGCGTCTCATCAAAAATGAAAACATTTCTGAAAACTACAAGTCTCATGCGTTTTAGTGGTGAAAAAATAATTTAAAAATTCGTTCGGGAAATGAGTTTACTCACAGGGTACTTTATTTGTATACATTCGACTATACGGACCGAGTCCGGGGTTTACGGGAAATGGCGGGTTTTCGTTTGCCGGCGATTAAACTTCTTTTATTAAGCGTCTCATCAAAAATGAAAACATTTCTGAAAACTACAAGTCTCATGCGTTTTAGTTGTGAAAATTAATTTAAAAAATCGTTCGGGAAATGAGTTTACTCCCTGGGTACTTTCTTTGTATACTTTTGACTATACGGGCCGAGTCCGGGATTTACGGGAAGTCGCGGGTTTTCGTTTGCCGGCAATTAAACTTCTTTTATTCAGCGTCTCATTAAAAATGAAAACATTTTTAAAAACTAAAAGTCTCAGGGGCTTTAGTGGTGAAATAATAATTTAAAAAATCGTTCGGGAAATGAGTTTACACCCCGGGTACTTTCTTTGTATACTTTTGACTATACGGGCCGAGTCCGGGATTTACGGGAAGTCGCGGGTTTTCGTTTGCCGGCGATTAAACTTCTTTTATTCAGCGTCTCATCAAAAATGAAAATATTTTTAAATACTACAAGTCTCATGCGATTTAGTGGTGAAAAAATATTTTAAAAAATCGTTCGGGAAATGAGTTTACTCCCTGGGTACTTTCTTTGTATACTTTTGACTATGCAGGCCGAGTCCGGGGTTTACGGGAAATGGCGGGTTTTCGTTTGCCGGCAATTAAACTTCTTTTATTCAGCGTCTCATCAAAAATGAAAAATTTTTTGAAAACTACAAGTCTCAAGCGTTTTAGTGGTGAAAAGATAATTTAAAAAATCGTTTTGGAAATGAGTTTACTCACAGGGTACTTTCTTTGTATACATTCGACTATACGGGCCAAGCCCGGGATTTACGGGAAATCGCGGGTTTTCGTTTGCCGGCGATTAAACCACTTTTATTAAGCGTCTCATCAAAAATGAAAACATTTCTGAAAACTACAAGTCTCATGCGTTTTAGTGGTGAAAAAATAATTTAAAAATTCGTTCGGGAAATGAGTTTACTCACAGGGTACTTTATTTGTATACATTCGACTATACGGACCGAGTCCGGGGTTTACGGGAAATGGCGGGTTTTCGTTTGCCGGCGATTAAACTTCTTTTATTAAGCGTCTCATCAAAAATGAAAACATTTCTGAAAACTACAAGTCTCATGCGTTTTAGTGGTGAAAATTAATTTAAAAAATCGTTCGGGAAATGAGTTTACTCCCTGGGTACTTTCTTTGTATACTTTTGACTATACGGGCCGAGTCCGGGATTTACGGGAAGTCGCGGGTTTTCGTTTGCCGGCAATTAAACTTCTTTTATTCAGCGTCTCATTAAAAATGAAAACATTTTTAAAAACTAAAAGTCTCAGGGGCTTTAGTGGTGAAATAATAATTTAAAAAATCGTTCGGGAAATGAGTTTACACCCCGGGTACTTTCTTTGTATACTTTTGACTATACGGGCCGAGTCCGAGATTTACGGCAAATCGCAGGTTTTCGTTTGCCGGCGATTAAGCTTCTTTTACTCAGCGTATCATCAAAAATGAAAACATTTTTGAAAACTACAAGTCTCATGCGTTTTTGTGGTGAAAAAATAATTTAAAAATTCGTTCGGGAAATGAGTTTACTCACAGGGTACTTTCTTTGTATACTTTTGACTATACGGGCCGAGTGCGGGATTTACTGGAATTCGCAGGTTTTCGTTTGCCGGCGATTAAACTTCTTTTATTCAGCGTCTCATCAAAAATGAAAACATTTTTGAAAACTACAAGTCTCATGCGATTTAGCGGTGAAAAAATAATTTAAAAAATCGTTCGGGAAATGAGTTTACTCCCTGGGTACTTTATTTGTATACTTTTGACTATGCGAGCCGAGTCCGGGGTTTACGGGAAATGGCGGGTTTTCGTTTGCCGGCAATTAAACTTCTTTTATTCAGCGTCTCATCAAAAATGAAAACATTTTTGAAAACTACAAGTCTCAAGCGTTTTAGTGGTGAAAAGATAATTTAAAAAATCGTTTTGGAAATGAGTTTACTCACAGGGTACTTTCTTTGTATACATTCGACTATACGGGCCAAGCCCGGGATTTACGGGAAATCGCGGGTTTTCGTTTGCCGGCGATTAAACCACTTTTATAAAGCGTCTCATCAAAAATGAAAACATTTCTGAAAACTACAAGTCTCATGCGTTTTAGTGGTGAAAAAATAATTTAAAAATTCGTTCGGGAAATGAGTTTACTCACAGGGTACTTTCTTTGTGTACATTCGACTATACGGGCCAAGCCCGGGATTTACGGGAAATCGTGGGTTTTCGTTTGCCGGCGATTAAACAACTTTCATTAAGCGTCTCATCAAAAATGAAAACATTTCTGAAAACTACAAGTCTCATGCGTTTTAGTGGTGAAAATTATTTTAAAAAGTCGTTCGGGAAATGAGTTTACTCCCTGGGTACTTTCTTTGTATACTTTTGACTATACGGGCCGAGTCCGGGATTTACGGGAAGTCGCGGGTTTTCGTTTGCCGGCAATTAAACTTCTTTTATTCAGCGTCTCATTAAAAATGAAAACATTTTTAAAAACTAAAAGTCTCATGGGCTTTAGTGGTGAAATAATAATTTAAAAAATAGTTCGGGAAATGAGTTTACACCCCGGGTACTTTCTTTGTATACTTTTGACTATACGGGCCGAGTCCGGGATTTACGGCAAATCGCAGGTTTTCGTTTGCCGGCGATTAAACTTCTTTTATTCAGCGTCTCATCAAAAATGAAAACATTTTTGAAAACTACAAGTCTCATGCGTTTTAGTGGTGAAAAAATAATTTAAAAATTCGTTCGGGAAATGAGTTTACTCACAAGGTACTTTCTTTGTATACATTCGACTATACGGGCCAAGCCCGGGATTTACGGGAAATCGCGGGTTTTCGTTTGCCGGCGATTAAACAACTTTCATTAAGCGTCTTATCAAAAATGAAAACATTTCTGAAAACTACTAGTCTCATGCGTTTTAGTGGTGAAAATTAATTTAAAAAATCGTTCGGGAAATGAGTTTACTCCCTGGGTACTTTCTTTGTATACTTTTGACTATACGGGCCGAGTCCGGGATTTACGGGAAGTCGCGGGTTTTCGTTTGCCGGCAATTAAACTTCTTTTATACAGCGTCTCATTAAAAATGAAAACATTTTTAAAAACTAAAAGTCTCATGGGCTTTAGTGGTGAAATAATAATTTAAAAAATAGTTCGGGAAATGAGTTTACACCCTGGGTACTTTCCTTGTATACTTTTGACTATACGGGCCGAGTCCGGGATTTACGGGAAATCGCAGGTTTTCGTTTGCCGGCGATTAAACTTCTTTTATTCAGCGTCTCATCAAAAATGAAAATATTTTTAAATACTACAAGTCTCATGGGCTTTAGTGGTGAAATAATAATTTAAAAAATCGTTCGGGAAATGAATTTACAGCCTGGGTACTTTCTTTGTATACTTTTGACTATACGGGCCGAGTCCGGGATTTACGGGAAATTGCAGGTTTTCGTTTGCCGGCGATTAAACTTCTTTTATTCAGCGTCTCATCAAATATGAAAACATTTTTGAAAACTACAAGTCTCATGCGATTTAGTGGTGAAAAAATAATTTAAAAAATCGTTCGGGAAATGAGTTTACTCCCTGGGTACTTTCTTTGTATACTTTTTACTATGCGGGCCGAGTCCGGGGTTTACGGGAAATGGCGGGTTTTCATTTGCCGGCAATTAAACTTCTTTTATTCAGCGTCTCATCAAAAATGAAAACATTTTTGAAAACTACAAGTCTCAAGCGTTTTAGTGGTGAAAAGATAATTTAAAAAATCGTTTTGGAAATGAGTTTACTCACAGGGTACTTTCTTTGTATACATTCGACTATACGGGCCAAGCCCGGGATTTACGGGAATCGCGGGTTTTCGTTTGCCGGCGATTAAATCACTTTTATTAAGCGTCTCATCAAAAATGAAAACATTTCTGAAAACTACAAGTCTCATGCGTTTTAGTGGTGAAAAAATAATTTAAAAATTCGTTTGGGAAATGAGTTTACTCACAGGGTACTTTCTTTGTATACATTCGACTATACGGGCCAAGTCCAGGATTTACGGGAAATCGTGGGTTTTCGTTTGCCGGCGATTAAACAACTTTCATTAAGCGTCTCATCAAAAATGAAAACATTTCTGAAAACTACAAGTCTCATGCGTTTTAGTGGTGAAAATTAATTTAAAAAATCGTTCGGGAAATGAGTTTACTCCCTGGGTACTTTCTTTGTATACTTTTGACTATACGGGCCGAGTCCGGGATTTACGGGAAGTCGCGGGTTTTTGTATGCCGGCAATTAAACTTCTTTTATTCAGCGTTTCATTAAAAATGAAAACATTTTTAAAAACTACAAGTCTCATAGGCTTTAGTGGTGAAATAATAATTTAAAAAATCGTTCGGGAAATGAGTTTACACCCCGGGTACTTTCTTTGTATACTTTTGACTATACGGGCCGAGTCCGGGATTTACGGCAAATCGCAGGTTTTCGTTTGCCGGCGATTAAACTTCTTTTATTCAGCGTTTCATCAAAAATGAAAACATTTTTGAAAACTACAAGTCTCATGCGTTTTAGTGGTGAAAAAATAATTTAAAAATTCGTTCGGGAAATGAGTTTACTCACAGGGTACTTTCTTTGTATACATTCGACTATACGGGCCAAGCCCGGGATTTACGGGAAATCGCGGGTTTTCGTTTGCCGGCGATTAAACTAATTTCATTAAGCGTCTTATCAAAAATGAAAACATTTCTGAAAACTACAAGTCTCATGCGTTTTAGTGGTGAAAAAGTAATTTAAAAAATCGTTCGGGAAATGAGTTTACTCCCTGGGTACTTTCTTTGTATACTTTTGGTTATACGGGCCGAGTCCAGGGTTTACGGGAAATGGCGGGTTTACGTTTGCTGGGGATTAAATTTCTTTTATTCAGCGTCTTATCAAAAATGAAAACATTTTTGAAAACTACAAGTCTCATGCGTTTTAGTGGTGAAAAAATAATTTAAAAAATCGTTCGGGAAATGAGTTTACTCCCTGGGTACTTTCTTTGTATACTTTTGGTTATACGGGCCGAGTCCAGGGTTTACGGGAAATGGCGGGTTTACTTTTGCTGGGGATTAAATTTCTTTTATTCAGCGTCTCATCAAAAATGAAAACATTTTTGAAAACTACAAGTCTCATGCGTTTTAGTGGTGAAATAATAATTTAAAAAATCGTTCGGGAAATGAGTTTACACCCCGGGTACTTTCTTTGTATACTTTTGACTATACGGGCCGAGTCCGGGATTTACGGCAAATCGCAGGTTTTCGTTTGCCGGCGATTAAACTTCTTTTATTCAGCGTCTCATCAAAAATGAAAACATTTTTGAAAACTACAAGTCTCATGCGTTTTAGTGGTGAAAAAATAATTTAAAAATTCGTTCGGGAAATGAGTTTACTCACAGGGTACTTTCTTTGTATACATTCGACTATACGGGCCAAGCCCGGGATTTACGGGAAATCGCGGGTTTTCGTTTGCCGGCGAATAAACAACTTTCATTAAGCGTCTTATCAAAAATGAAAACATTTCTGAAAACTACAAGTCTCATGCGTTTTAGTGGTGAAAATTAATTTAAAAAATCGTTCGGGAAATGAGTTTACTTCCTGGGTACTTTCTTTGTATACTTTTTACTATGCGGGCCGAGTCCGGGGTTTACGGGAAATGGCGGGTTTTCGTTTGCCGGCGATTAAACTTCTTTTATTCAGCGTCTCATCAAAAATGAAAACATTTTTGAAAACTACAAGTCTCAAGCGTTTTAGTGGTGAAAAGATAATTTAAAAAATCGTTTTGGAAATGAGTTTACTCACAGGGTACTTTCTTTGTATACATTCGACTATACGGGCCAAGCCCGGGATTTACGGGAATCGCGGGTTTTCGTTTGCCGGCGATTAAATCACTTTTATCAAGCGTCTCATCAAAAATGAAAACATTTCTGAAAACTACAAGTCTCATGCGTTTTAGTGGTGAAAAAATAATTTAAAAATTCGTTTGAGAAATGAGTTTACTCACAGGGTACTTTCTTTGTATACATTCGACTATACGGGCCAAGTCCGGGATTTACTGGAAATCGTGGGTTTTCGTTTGCCGGCGGTTAAACAACTTTCATTAAGCGTCTCATCAAAAATGAAAACATTTCTGAAAACTACAAGTCTCATGCGTTTTAGTGGTGAAAATTAATTTAAAAAATCGTTCGGGAAATGAGTTTACTCCCTGGGTACTTTCTTTGTATACTTTTGACTATACGGGCCGAGTCCGGGATTTACGGGAAGTCGCGGGTTTTCGTTTGCCGGCAATTAAACTTCTTTTATTCAGCGTTTCATTAAAAATGAAAACATTTTTAAAAACTACAAGTCTCATAGGCTTTAGTGGTGAAATAATAATTTAAAAAATCGTTCGGGAAATGAGTTTACACCCCGGGTACTTTCTTTGTATACTTTTGACTATACGGGCTGAGTCCGGGATTTACGGCAAATCGCAGGTTTTCGTTTGCCGGCGATTAAACTTCTTTTATTCAGCGTCTCATCAAAAATGAAAACATTTTTGAAAACTACAAGTCTCATGCGTTTTAGTGGTGAAAAAATAATTTAAAAATTCGTTCGGGAAATGAGTTTACTCACAGGGTACTTTCTTTGTATACATTCGACTATACGGGCCAAGCCCGGGATTTACGGGAAATCGCGGGTTTTCGTTTGCCGGCGATTAAACAACTTTCATTAGGCGTCTTATCAAAAATGAAAACATTTCTGAAAACTACAAGTCTCATGCGTTTTAGTGGTGAAAAAGTAATTTAAAAAATCGTTCGGGAAATGAGTTTACTCCCTGGGTACTTTCTTTGTATACTTTTGGTTATACGGGCCGAGTCCAGGGTTTACGGGAAATGGCGGGTTTACGTTTGCTGGGGATTAAATTTCTTTTATTCAGCGTCTCATCAAAAATGAAAACATTTTTGAAAACTACAAGTCTCATGCGTTTTAGTGGTGAAAAAATAATTTAAAAAATCGTTCGGGAAATGAGTTTACTCCCTGGGTACTTTCTTTGTATACTTTTGGTTATACGGGCCGAGTCCAGGGTTTACGGGAAATGGCGGGTTTACTTTTGCTGGGGATTAAATTTCTTTTATTCAGCGTCTCATCAAAAATGAAAACATTTTTGAAAACTACAAGTTTCATGCGTTTTAGTGGTGAAAAAATAATTTAAAAAATCGTTCGGGAAGTGAGTTTACTCCCTGGGTACTTTCTTTGTATACTTTTGACTATACTGGCCAAGCCGGGATTTACGGGAAATCGCGGGTTTTCGTTTGCCGGCGATTAAACAACTTTCATTAAGCGTCTTATCAAAAATGAAAACATTTCTGAAAACTACAAGTCTCATGCGTTTTAGTGGTGAAAATTAATTTAAAAAATCGTTCGGGAAATGAGTTTACTTCCTGGGTACTTTCTTTGTATACTTTTTACTATGCGGGCCGAGTCCGGGGTTTACGGGAAATGGCGGGTTTTCGTTTGCCGGCGATTAAACTTCTTTTATTCAGCGTCTCATCAAAAATGAAAACATTTTTGAAAACTACAAGTCTCAAGCGTTTTAGTGGTGAAAAGATAATTTAAAAAATCGTTTTGGAAATGAGTTTACTCACAGGGTACTTTCTTTGTATACATTCGACTATACGGGCCAAGCCCGGGATTTACGGGAAATCGCGGGTTTTCGTTTGCCGGCGATTAAACCACTTTTATTAAGCGTCTCATCAAAAATGAAAACATTTCTGAAAACTACAAGTCTCATGCGTTTTAGTGGTGAAAAAATAATTTAAAAATTCGTTTGGAGAATGAGTTTACTTACAGGGTACTTTCTTTGTATACATTCGACTATACGGGCCAAGCCCGGGATTTACCGGAAATCGCGGGTTTTCGTTTCCGGCGATTAAACAACTTTCATTAAGCGTCTCATCAAAAATGAAAACAATTCAGAAAACTACAAGTCTCATGCGTTTTAGTGGTGAAAATTAATTTAAAAAATCGTTCGGGAAATGAGTTTACTCCCTGGGTACTTTTTTTGTATACTTTTGACTATACGGGCCGAGTCCGGGATTTACGGGAAGTCGCGGGTTTTCGTTTGCCGGCAATTAAACTTCTTTTATTCAGCGTCTCATCAAAAATGAAAACATTTTTGAAAACTACAAGTCTCATGCGATTTAGTGGTGAAAAAATAATTTAAAAAATCGTTCGGGAAATGAGTTTACTCCCTGGGTACTTTCTTTGTATACTTTTTACTATGCGGGCCGAGACCGGGGTTTACGGGAAATGGCGGGTTTTTGTTTGCCGGCAATTAAACTTCTTTTATTCAGCGTCTCATCAAAAATGAAAACATTTTTGAAAACTACAAGTCTCAAGCGTTTTAGTGGTGAAAAGATAATTTAAAAAATCATTTTGGAAATGAGTTTACTCACAGGGTACTTTCTTTGTATACATTCGACTATGCGGGCCAAGCCCGGGATTTACGGAAAATCGCGGGTTTTCGTTTGCCGGCGATTAAACCACTTTTATTAAGCGTCTCATCAAAAATGAAAACATTTCTGAAAACTACAAGTCTCATGCCTTTTAGTGGTGAAAAAATAATTTAAAAATTCGTTTGGAAAATGAGTTTACTCACAGGGTACTTTCTTTGTATACATTCGACTATACGGGCCAAGCCCGGGATTTACGGGAAATCGCGGGTTTTCGTTTCCGGCGATTAAACAACTTTCATTAAGCGTCTCATCAAAAATGAAAACAATTCTGAAAACTACAAGTCTCATGCGTTTTAGTGGTAAAAATTAATTTAAAAAATCGTTCGGGAAATGAGTTTACTCCCTGGGTACTTTTTTTGTATACTTTTGACTATACGGGCCGAGTCCGGGATTTACGGAAAGTCGCGGGTTTTCGTTTGCCGGCAATTAAACTTCTTTTATTCAGCGTCTCATCAAAAATGAAAACATTTTTAAAAACTACAAGTCTCATGCGTTTTAGTGGTGAAAAAATAATTTAAAAATTCGTTCGGGAAATGAGTCTACTCACAGGGTACTTTCTTTGTATACATTCGACCATACGGGCCAAGCTCGGAATTTACGGGAAATCGCAGGTTTTCGTCTCCGGCGATTAAACAACTTTCATTAAGCGTCTCATCAAAAATGAAAACATTTTGGAAAACTACAAGTCTTATGCGTTTTAGTGGTGAAAATTAGTTTAAAAAATCGTTCGGGAAATGAGTTTACTCCCTGGGTACTTTCTTTGTATACTTTTGACTATACGGGCCGAGTCCGGGATTTACAGGAAGTCGCAGGTTTTCGTTTGCCGGCAATTAAACTTCTTTTATTCAGCGTCTCATCAAAAATGAAAACATTTTTAAAAACTACAAGACTCATGGGCTTTAGTGGTGAAATAATAATTTAAAAAATCGTTCGGGAAATGAGTTTACACCCCGGGCACTTTCTTTGTATACTTTTGACTATACGGGCCGAGTCCGGGATTTACGGGAAATGGCGGGTTTTCGTTTGCCGGCGATTAAACCACTTTTATTAAGCGTCTCATCAAAAATGAAAACATTTCTGAAAACTACAAGTCTCATGCGTTTTAGTGGTGAAAAAATAATTTAAAAATTCGTTCAGGAAATGAGTTTACTCACACGGTACTTTCTTTGTATACATTCGACTATACGGGCCAAGCCCGGGATTTACGGGAAATCGCGGGTTTTCGTTTGCCGGCGATTAAACAACTTTCATTAAGCGTCTCATCAAAAATGAAAACATTTCTGAAAACTACAAGTCTCATGCGTTTTAGTGGTGAAAATTTATTTAAAAAATCGTTCAGGAAATGAGTTTACTCCCTGGGTACTTTCTTTGTATACTTTTGACTATACGGACCGAGTCCGGGATTTACGGGAAGTCGCGGGTTTTCGTTTGCCGGCAATTAAACTTCTTTTATTCAGCGTCTCATCAAAAATGAAAACATTTTTAAAAACTACAAGTCTCATGGGCTTTAGTGGTGAAATAATAATTTAAAAAATCGTTCGGGAAATGAGTTTACTCACAGGGTACTTTCTTTGTATACTTTTGACTATACGGGCCGAGTCCGGGATTTACGGGAAGTCGCGGGTTTTCGTTTGCCGGCAATTAAACTTCTTTTATTCAGCGTCTCATCAAAAATGAAAATATTTTTAAAAACTACAAGTCTCATGCGTTTTAGTGGTGAAAAAATAATTTAAAAATTCGTTCGGAAAATGAGTTTACTCACAGGGTACTTTCTTTGTATACATTCGACTATACGGGCCAAGACCGGCATTTACGGGAAATCGCGGGTTTTCGTTTCCGGCGATTAAACAACTTTCTTTAATCGTCTCATCAAAAATAAAAACATTTCTGAAAACTACAAGTCTCATGCGTTTTAGTGGTGAAAATTAATTTAAAAAATCGTTCGGGAAACGAGTTTACTCCCTGGGTACTTTCTTTGTATACTTTTGACTATACGGGCCGAGTCCGGGATTTACGGGAAGTCGCGGGTTTTCGTTTGCCGGCAATTAAACTTCTTTTATTCAGCGTCTCATCAAAAATGAAAACATTTTTAAAAACTACAAGTCTCATGGGCTTTAGTGGTGAAATAATAATTTAAAAAATCGTTCGGGAAATGGGTTTACACCCCGGGTACTTTCTTTGTATACTTTTGACTATACGGGCCGAGTCCGGGATTTACGGGAAATGGCGGGTTTTCGTTTGCCGGCGATTAAACAACTTTCATGAAGCGTCTCATCAAAAATGAAAACATTTCTGAAAACTACAAGTCTCATGCGTTTTAGTGGTGAAAATTAATTTGAAAAATCGTTCGGGAAATGAGTTTACTCCCTGGGTACTTTCTTTGTATACTTTTGACCTTACGGGCCTAGTCCGGGATTTACGGGAAGTCGCTGGTTTTCGTTTGCCGGCGATTAAACTTCTTTTATTCAGCGTCTCATCAAAAATGAAAATATTTTTATATACTACAAGTCTCATGGGCTTTAGTGGTGAAATAATAATTTAAAAAATCGTTCGGGAAATGAGTTTACACCCTGGGTATTGTATACTTTTGACTATACGGGCCGAGTCCGGGATTTACGGGAAATCGCAGGTTTTTGTTTGCCGGCGATTAAACTTCTATTATTCAGCGTCTCATCAAAAATGAAAATATTTTTAAATACTACAAGTCTCATGGGCTTTAGTGGTGAAATAATATTTTAAAAAATCGTTCGGGAAATGAGTTTACAGCCTGGGTACTTTCTTTGTATACTTTTGACTACACGGGCCGAGTCCAGGATTTACGGGAAATCGCAGGTTTTCGTTTGCCGGCGATTAAACTTCTTTTATTCAGCGTCTCATCAAAAATGAAAACATTTTTGAAAACAACAAGTCTCATGCGATTTAGTGGTGAAAAAATTATTTAAAAAATCGTTTGGGAAATGAGTTTACTCCCTGGGTACTTTCTTTGTATACTTTTGACTATGCGGGCCGAGTCCGGGGTTTACGGGAAATGGCGGGTTTTCGTTTGCCGGCGATTAAACTTCTTTTATTCAGCGTCTCATCAAAAATGAACACATTTTTGAAAACTACAAGTCTCAAGCGTTTTAGTGGTGAAAAGATAATTTAAAAAATCGTTTTGGAAATGAGTTTACTCACAGGGTACTTTCTTTGTATACATTCGACTATACGGGCCAAGCCCGGGATTTACGGGAAATCGCGGGTTTTCGTTTGCCGGCAATTAAACCACTTTTATTAAGCGTCTCATCAAAAATGAATCCCGTGGTGAAATAATAATTTAAAAAATAGTTCGGGAAATGAGTTTACACCCTGGGTACTTTCTTTGTATACTTTTGACTATACGGGCCGAGTCCGGGATTTACGGGAAATCGCAGGTTTTCGTTTGCCGGCGATTAAACTTCTTTTATTCAGCGTCTCATCAAAAATGAAAAAATTTTTATAAACTACAAGTCTTATGCGTTTTAGTGGTGAAAAAATAATTTAAAAAATCGTTCTGGAAATGAGTTTACTCCCTGGGTACTATCTTTGTATACTTTTTACTATGCGGGCCGAGTCCGGGGTTTACGGGAAATGGCGGGTTTTCGTTTGCCGGCGATTAAACTTCTTTTATTCAGCGTCTCATCAAAAATGAAAATATTTTTAAATACTACAAGTCTCATGGGCTTTAGTGGTGAAATAATAATTTAAAAAATCGTTCGGGAAATGAGTTTACACCCTGGGTACTTTCTTTGTATACTTTTGACTATACGAGCCGAGTCCGGGATTTACGGGAAATCGCAGGTTTTCGTTTGCCGGCGATTAAACTTCTTTTATTCAGCGTCTCATCAAAAATGAAAATATTTTTAAATACTACAAGTCTTATGGGCTTTAGTGGTGAAATAATAATTTAAAAAATCGTTCGGGAAATGAGTTTACACCCTGGGTACTTTCTTTGTATACTTTTGACTATACGGGCCGAGTCCGGGATTTACGGGAAATCGCAGGTTTTCGTTTGCCGGCGATTAAACTTCCTTTATTCAGCGTCTCATCAAAAATGAAAACATTTTTAAAAACTACAAGTCTCATGCGTTTTAGTGGTAAAAAAATAATATAAAAAATCGTTCGGGAAATGAGTTTACTCCCTGGGTACTTTCTTTGTATACTTTTGACTATACGGGCCGAGTCCGGGATTTACGGGAAGACGCGGGTTTTCGTTTGCCGGCAATTAAACTTCCTTTATTCAGCGTCTCATCAAAAATGAAAACATTTTTAAAAACTACAAGTCTCATGCGTTTTAGTGGTGAAAAAAAATTTAAAAAATCGTTCGGGAAATGAGTTTACTCCCTGGGTACTTTCTTTGTATACTTTTGACTATACGGGCCGAGTCCGGGATTTACGGGAAATCGCAGGTTTTCGTTTGCCGGCGATTAAACTTCTTTTATTCAGCGTCTCATCGAAAATGAAAACATTTTTGAAAACTACAAGTCTCATGCGATTTAGTGGTGAAAAAATAATTTAAAAAATCGTTTGGGAAATGAGTTTACTCCCTGGGTACTTTCTTTGTATACTTTTGACTATGCGGGCCGAGTCCGGGGTTTACGGGAAATGGCGGGTTTTCGTTTGCCGGCGATTAAACTTCTTTTATTCAGCGTCTCATCAAAAATGAAAACATTTTTGAAAACTACAAGTCTCAAGCGTTTTAGTGGTGAAAAGATAATTTAAAAAATCGTTTTGGAAATGAGTTTACTCACAGGGTACTTTCTTTGTATACATTCGACTATACGGGCCAAGCCCGGGATTTACGGGAAATCGCGGGTTTTCGTTTGCCGGCAATTAAACCACTTTTATTAAGCGTCTCATCAAAAATGAATCCCGTGGTGAAATAATAATTTAAAAAATAGTTCGGGAAATGAGTTTACACCCTGGGTACTTTCTTTGTATACTTTTGACTATACGGGCCGAGTCCGGGATTTACGGGAAATCGCAGGTTTTCGTTTGCCGGCGATTAAACTTCTTTTATTCAGCGTCTCATCAAAAATGAAAAAATTTTTATAAACTACAAGTCTTATGCGTTTTAGTGGTGAAAAAATAATTTAAAAAATCGTTCTGGAAATGAGTTTACTCCCTGGGTACTATCTTTGTATACTTTTGACTATACGGGCCAAGCCCGGGATTTACGGGAAATCTCGGGTTTTCGTTTGCCGGCGATTAAACAACTTTCATTAAGCGTCTCATCAAAAATGAAAACATTTTTAAAAACTACAAGTCTCATGCGTTTTAGTGTTGAAAAAATAAATTAAAAAATCGTTCTGGAAATGAGTTTACTCCCTGGGTACTTTCTTTGTATACTTTTGACTATACGGGCCAAGCCCGGGATTTACGGGAAATCGCGGGTTTTCGTTTGCCGGCGATTAAACTTCTTTTATTCAGCGTCTCATCGAAAATGAAAACATTTTTGAAAACTACAAGTCTCATGCGATTTAGTGGTGAAAAAATAATTTAAAAAATCGTTTGGGAAATGAGTTTACTCCCTGGGTACTTTCTTTGTATACTTTTGACTATGCGGGCCGAGTCCGGGGTTTACGGGAAATGGCGGGTTTTCGTTTGCCGGCGATTAAACTTCTTTTATTCAGCGTCTCATCAAAAATGAAAACATTTTTGAAAACTACAAGTCTCAAGCGTTTTAGTGGTGAAAAGATAATTTAAAAAATCGTTTTGGAAATGAGTTTACTCACAGGGTACTTTCTTTGTATACATTCGACTATACGGGCCAAGCCCGGGATTTACGGGAAATCGCGGGTTTTCGTTTGCCGGCAATTAAACCACTTTTATTAAGCGTCTCATCAAAAATGAATCCCGTGGTGAAATAATAATTTAAAAAATAGTTCGGGAAATGAGTTTACACCCTGGGTACTTTCTTTGTATACTTTTGACTATACGGGCCGAGTCCGGGATTTACGGGAAATCGCAGGTTTTCGTTTGCCGGCGATTAAACTTCTTTTATTCAGCGTCTCATCAAAAATGAAAAAAATTTTATAAACTACAAGTCTTATGCGTTTTAGTGGTGAAAAAATAATTTAAAAAATCGTTCTGGAAATGAGTTTACTCCCTGGGTACTATCTTTGTATACTTTTGACTATACGGGCCAAGCCCGGGATTTACGGGAAATCTCGGGTTTTCGTTTGCCGGCGATTAAACAACTTTCATTAAGCGTCTCATCAAAAATGAAAACATTTTTAAAAACTACAAGTCTCATGCGTTTTAGTGTTGAAAAAATAAATTAAAAAATCGTTCTGGAAATGAGTTTACTCACAGGGTACTTTCTTTGTATACATTCGACTATACGGGCCAAGCCCGGGATTTACGGGAAATCGCGGGTTTTCGTTTGCCGGCGATTAAACAACTTTCATTAAGCGTCTCATCAAAAATGAAAACATTTCTGAAAACTACAAGTCTCATGCGTTTTAGTGGTGAAAATTAATTTAAAATATCGTTTGGGAAATGAGTTTACTCCCTGGGTACTTTCTTTGTATACTTTTGACTATACGGGCTGAGTCCGGGATTTACGGGAAGACGCGGATTTTCATTTGCCGGCAATTAAACTTCTTTTATTCAGCGTCTCATCAAAAATGAAAATATTTTTAAAAACTACAAGTCTCATGCGTTTTAGTGGTGAAAAAAAATTTGAAAAATCGTTCGGGGAATGAGTTTACTCCCTGGGTACTTTCTTTGTATACTTTTGACTATACGGGCCGAGTCCGGGATTTACGGGAAGGCGCGGGTTTTCGTTTGCCGGCGATTAAACTTCTTTTATTCAGCATCTCATCAAAAATGAAAATATTTTTAAATACTACAAGTCTCATGGGCTTTAGTGGTGAAATAATAATTTAAAAAATCGTTCGGGAAATGAGTTTACACCCTGGGTACTTTCTTTGTATACTTTTGACTATACGGGCCGAGTCCGGGATTTACGGGAAATCGCAGGTTTTCGTTTGCCGGCGATTAAACTTCTTTTATTCAGCGTCTCATCAAAAATGAAAACATTTTTAAAAACTACAAGTCTCATGCGTTTAGTGGTAAAAAAATAATATAAAAAATCGTTCGGGAAATAAGTTTACTCCCTGGGTACTTTCTTTGTATACTTTTGACTATACGGGCCGAGTCCGGGATTTACGGGAAGACGCGGGTTTTCGTTAGCCGGCAATTAAACTTCTTTTATTCAGCGTCTCATCAAAAATGAAAACATTTTTAAAAACTACAAGTCTCATGCGTTTTAGTGGTGAAAAAAAATTTAAAAAATCGTTCGGGAAATGAGTTTACTCCCTGGGTACTTTCTTTGTATACTTTTGACTATACGGGCCGAGTCCGGGATTTACGGGAAGTCGCGGGTTTTCGTTTGCCGGCGATTAAACTTCTTTTATTCAGCGTCTCATCAAAAATGAAAATATTTTTAAATACTACAAGTCTCATGGGCTTTAGTGGTGAAATAATAATTTAAAAAATCGTTCGGGAAATGCCTTTACACCCTGGGTACTTTCTTTGTATACTTTTCACTATACGGGCCGAGTCCGGGATTTACGGGAAATCGCAGGTTTTCGTTTGCCGGCGATTAAACTTCTTTTATTCAGCGTCTCATCCAAAATGAAAACATTTTTGAAAACTACAAGTCTCATGCGATTTAGTGGTGAAAAAATAATTTAAAAAATCGTTTGGGAAATGAGTTTACTCACTGGGTACTTTCTTTGTATACTTTTGACTATGCGGGCCGAGTCCGGGGTTTACGGGAAATGGCGGGTTTTCGTTTGCCGGCGATTAAACTTCTTTTATTCAGCGTCTCATCAAAAATGAAAACATTTTTAAAAACTACAAGTCTCAAGCGTTTTAGTGGTAAAAAGATAATTTAAAAAATCGTTTTGGAAATGAGTTTACTCACAGGGTACTTTCTTTGTATACATTCGACTATACGGGCCAAGCCCGGGATTTACGGGAAATCGCGGGTTTTCGTTTGCCGGCAATTAAACCACTTTTATTAAGCGTCTCATCAAAAATGAATCCTGTGGTGAAATAATAATTTGAAAAATAGTTCGGGAAATGAGTTTACACCCTGGGTACTTTCTTTGTATACTTTTGACTATACGGGCCGAGTCCGGGATTTACGGGAAATCGCAGGTTTTCGTTTGCCGGCGATTAAACTTCTTTTATTCAGCGTCTCATCAAAAATGAAAAAATTTTTATAAACTACAAGTCTTATGCGTTTTAGTGGTGAAAAAATAATTTAAAAAATCGTTCTGGAAATGAGTTTACTCCCTGGGTACTATCTTTGTATACTTTTGACTATACGGGCCAAGCCCGGGATTTACGGGAAATCTCGGGTTTTCGTTTGCCGGCGATTAAACAACTTTCATTAAGCGTCTCATCAAAAATGAAAACATTTTTAAAAACTACAAGTCTCATGCGTTTTAGTGTTGAAAAAATAAATTAAAAAATCGTTCTGGAAATGAGTTTACTCCCTGGGTACTTTCTTTGTATACTTTTGACTATACGGGCCAAGCCCGGGATTTACGGGAAATCGCGGGTTTTCGTTTGCCGGCGATTAAACTTCTTTTATTCAGCGTCTCATCGAAAATGAAAACATTTTTGAAAACTACAAGTCTCATGCGATTTAGTGGTGAAAAAATAATTTAAAAAATCGTTTGGGAAATGAGTTTACTCCCTGGGTACTTTCTTTGTATACTTTTGACTATGCGGGCCGAGTCCGGGGTTTACGGGAAATGGCGGGTTTTCGTTTGCCGGCGATTAAACTTCTTTTATTCAGCGTCTCATCAAAAATGAAAACATTTTTGAAAACTACAAGTCTCAAGCGTTTTAGTGGTGAAAAGATAATTTAAAAAATCGTTTTGGAAATGAGTTTACTCACAGGGTACTTTCTTTGTATACATTCGACTATACGGGCCAAGCCCGGGATTTACGGGAAATCGCGGGTTTTCGTTTGCCGGCAATTAAACCACTTTTATTAAGCGTCTCATCAAAAATGAATCCCGTGGTGAAATAATAATTTAAAAAATAGTTCGGGAAATGAGTTTACACCCTGGGTACTTTCTTTGTATACTTTTGACTATACGGGCCGAGTCCGGGATTTACGGGAAATCGCAGGTTTTCGTTTGCCGGCGATTAAACTTCTTTTATTCAGCGTCTCATCAAAAATGAAAAAAATTTTTGAAAACTACAAGTCTCATGCGTTTTAGTGGTGAAATAATAATTTAAAAAATCGTTCTGGAAATGAGTTTACTCACAGGGTACTTTCTTTGTATACATTCGACTATACGGGCCAAGCCCGGGATTTACGGGAAATCGCGGGTTTTCGTTTGCCGGCGATTAAACAACTTTCATTAAGCGTCTCATCAAAAATGAAAACATTTTTAAAAACTACAAGTCTCATGCGTTTTAGTGTTGAAAAAATAAATTAAAAAATCGTTCTGGAAATGAGTTTACTCACAGGGTACTTTCTTTGTATACATTCGACTATACGGGCCAAGCCCGGGATTTACGGGAAATCGCGGGTTTTCGTTTGCCGGCGATTAAACAACTTTCATTAAGCGTCTCATCAAAAATGAAAACATTTCTGAAAACTACAAGTCTCATGCGTTTTAGTGGTGAAAATTAATTTAAAATATCGTTTGGGAAATGAGTTTACTCCCTGGGTACTTTCTTTGTATACTTTTGACTATACGGGCTGAGTCCGGGATTTACGGGAAGACGCGGATTTTCATTTGCCGGCAATTAAACTTCTTTTATTCAGCGTCTCATCAAAAATGAAAATATTTTTAAAAACTACAAGTCTCATGCGTTTTAGTGGTGAAAAAAAATTTGAAAAATCGTTCGGGGAATGAGTTTACTCCCTGGGTACTTTCTTTGTATACTTTTGACTATACGGGCCGAGTCCGGGATTTACGGGAAGGCGCGGGTTTTCGTTTGCCGGCGATTAAACTTCTTTTATTCAGCATCTCATCAAAAATGAAAATATTTTTAAATACTACAAGTCTCATGGGCTTTAGTGGTGAAATAATAATTTAAAAAATCGTTCGGGAAATGAGTTTACACCCTGGGTACTTTCTTTGTATACTTTTGACTATACGGGCCGAGTCCGGGATTTACGGGAAATCGCAGGTTTTCGTTTGCCGGCGATTAAACTTCTTTTATTCAGCGTCTCATCAAAAATGAAAACATTTTTAAAAACTACAAGTCTCATGCGTTTAGTGGTAAAAAAATAATATAAAAAATCGTTCGGGAAATGAGTTTACTCCCTGGGTACTTTCTTTGTATACTTTTGACTATACGGGCCGAGTCCGGGATTTACGGGAAGACGCGGGTTTTCGTTAGCCGGCAATTAAACTTCTTTTATTCAGCGTCTCATCAAAAATGAAAACATTTTTAAAAACTACAAGTCTCATGCGTTTTAGTGGTGAAAAAAAATTTAAAAAATCGTTCGGGAAATGAGTTTACTCCCTGGGTACTTTCTTTGTATACTTTTGACTATACGGGCCGAGTCCGGGATTTACGGGAAGTCGCGGGTTTTCGTTTGCCGGCGATTAAACTTCTTTTATTCAGCGTCTCATCAAAAATGAAAATATTTTTAAATACTACAAGTCTCATGGGCTTTAGTGGTGAAATAATAATTTAAAAAATCGTTCGGGAAATGCCTTTACACCCTGGGTACTTTCTTTGTATACTTTTCACTATACGGGCCGAGTCCGGGATTTACGGGAAATCGCAGGTTTTCGTTTGCCGGCGATTAAACTTCTTTTATTCAGCGTCTCATCCAAAATGAAAACATTTTTGAAAACTACAAGTCTCATGCGATTTAGTGGTGAAAAAATAATTTAAAAAATCGTTTGGGAAATGAGTTTACTCACTGGGTACTTTCTTTGTATACTTTTGACTATGCGGGCCGAGTCCGGGGTTTACGGGAAATGGCGGGTTTTCGTTTGCCGGCGATTAAACTTCTTTTATTCAGCGTCTCATCAAAAATGAAAACATTTTTAAAAACTACAAGTCTCAAGCGTTTTAGTGGTAAAAAGATAATTTAAAAAATCGTTTTGGAAATGAGTTTACTCACAGGGTACTTTCTTTGTATACATTCGACTATACGGGCCAAGCCCGGGATTTACGGGAAATCGCGGGTTTTCGTTTGCCGGCAATTAAACCACTTTTATTAAGCGTCTCATCAAAAATGAATCCTGTGGTGAAATAATAATTTGAAAAATAGTTCGGGAAATGAGTTTACACCCTGGGTACTTTCTTTGTATACTTTTGACTATACGGGCCGAGTCCGGGATTTACGGGAAATCGCAGGTTTTCGTTTGCCGGCGATTAAACTTCTTTTATTCAGCGTCTCATCAAAAATGAAAAAAATTTTATAAACTACAAGTCTTATGCGTTTTAGTGGTGAAAAAATAATTTAAAAAATCGTTCTGGAAATGAGTTTACTCCCTGGGTTCTATCTTTGTATACTTTTGACTATACGGGCCAAGCCCGGGATTTACGGGAAATCTCGGGTTTTCGTTTGCCGGCGATTAAACAACTTTCATTAAGCGTCTCATCAAAAATGAAAACATTTTTAAAAACTACAAGTCTTATGCGTTTTAGTGGTGAAAAAATAATTTAAAAAATCGTTCTGGAAATGAGTTTACTCCCTGGGTACTATCTTTGTATACTTTTGACTATACGGGCCAAGCCCAGGATTTACGGGAAATCTCGGGTTTTTGTTTGCCGGCGATTAAACCTCTTTCATTAGGCATCTCATCAAAAATGCAAACATTTTTGAAAACTACAAGTCTCATGGGTTTTAGTGTTGAAAAAATAAATTAAAAAATCGTTCTGGAAATGAGTTTACTCACAGGGTACTTTCTTTGTATACATTCGACTATACGGGCCAAGCCCGGGATTTACGGGAAATCGCGGGTTTTCGTTTGCCGGCGATTAAACAACTTTCATTAAGCGTCTCATCAAAAATGAAAACATTTCTGAAAACTACAAGTCTCATGCGTTTTAGTGGTGAAAATTAATTTAAATTATCGTTTGGGAAATGAGTTTACTCCCTGGGTACTTTCTTTGTATACTTTTGACTATACGGGCCGAGTCCGGGATTTACGGGAAGACGCGGGTTTTCATTTGCCGGCAATTAAACTTCTTTTATTCAGCGTCTCATCAAAAATGAAAACATTTTTAAAAACTACATGTCTCATGCGTTTTAGTGTTGAAAAAATAAATTAAAAAATCGTTCTGGAAATGAGTTTACTCACAGGGTACTTTCTTTGTATACATTCGACTATACGGGCCAAGCCCGGGATTTACGGGAAATCGCGGGTTTTCGTTTGCCGGCGATTAAACAACTTTCATTAAGCGTCTCATCAAAAATGAAAACATTTCTGAAAACTACAAGTCTCATGCGTTTTAGTGGTGAAAATTAATTTAAAATATCGTTTGGGAAATGAGTTTACTCCCTGGGTACTTTCTTTGTATACTTTTGACTATACGGGCCGAGTCCGGGATTTACGGGAAGACGCGGGTTTTCATTTGCCGGCAATTAAACTTCTTTTATTCAGCGTCTCATCAAAAATGAAAACATTTTTAAAAACTACATGTCTCATGCGTTTTAGTGGTGAAAAAAAATTTAAAAAATCGTTCGGGGAATGAGTTTACTCCCTGGGTACTTTCTTTGTATACTTTTGACTATACGGGCCAAGTCCGGGATTTACGGGAAGGCGCGGGTTTTCGTTTGCCGGCGATTAAACTTCTTTTATTCAGCGTCTCATCAAAAATGAAAATATTTTTAAATACTACAAGTCTCATGGGCTTTAGTGGTGAAATAATAATTTAAAAAATCGTTCGGGAAATAAGTTTACACCCTGGGTACTTTCTTTGTATACTTTTGACTATACGAGCCGAGTCCGGGATTTACGGGAAATCGCAGGTTTTCGTTTGCCGGCGATTAAACTTCTTTTATTCAGCGTCTCATCAAAAATGAAAATATTTTTAAATACTACAAGTCTTATGGGCTTTAGTGGTGAAATAATAATTTAAAAAATCGTTCGGGAAATGAGTTTACACCCTGGGTACTTTCTTTGTATACTTTTGACTATACGGGCCGAGTCCGGGATTTACGTGAAATCGCAGGTTTTCGTTTGCCGGCGATTAAACCTCTTTTATTCAGCGTCTCATCAAAAATGAAAACATTTCTGAAAACTACAAGTCTCATGCGTTTTAGTGGTGAAAATTAATTTAAAATATCGTTTGGGAAATGAGTTTACTCCCTGGGTACTTTCTTTGTATACTTTTGACTATACGGGCCGAGTCCGGGATTTACGGGAAATCGCAGGTTTTCGTTTGCCGGCGATTAAACTTCTTTTATTCAGCGTCTCATCAAAAATGAAAACATTTCTGAAAACTACAAGTCTCATGCGTTTTAGTGGTGAAAATTAATTTAAAATATCGTTTGGGAAATGAGTTTACTCCCTGGGTACTTTCTTTGTATACTTTTGACTATACGGGCCGAGTCCGGGATTTACGGGAAATCGCAGGTTTTCGTTTGCCGGCGATTAAACCTCTTTTATTCAGCGTCTCATCAAAAATGAAAACATTTCTGAAAACTACAAGTCTCATGCGTTTTAGTGGTGAAAATTAATTTAAAATATCGTTTGGGAAATGAGTTTACTCCCTGGGTACTTTGTTTGTATACTTTTGACTATACGGGCCGAGTCCGGGATTTACGGGAAGTCGCAGGTTTTCGTTTGCCGGCGATTAAACTTCTTTTATTCAGCGTCTCATCAAAAATGAGAATATTTTTAAATACTACAAGTCTCATGGGCTTTAGTGGTGAAATAATAATTTAAAAAATCGTTCGGGAAATGAGTTTACACCCTGGGTACTTTCTTTGTATACTTTTGACTATACGGGCCGAGTCCGGGATTTACGGCAAATCGCAGGTTTTCGTTTGCCGGCGATTAAACTTCTTTTATTCAGCGTCTCATCAAAAATAAAAACATTTTTGAAAACTACAAGTCTCATGCGATTTAGTGGTGAAAAAATAATTTAAAAAATCGTTCGGGAAATGAGTTTACTCCCTGGGTACTTTCTTTGTATACTTTTGACTATGCGGGCCGAGTCCGGGGTTTACGGGAAATGGCGGGTTTTCGTTTTCCGGTGATTAAACTTCTTTTATTCAGCGTCTCATCAAAAATGAAAACATTTTTGAAAACTACAAGTCTCATGGGCTTTAGTGGTAAAATAATAATTTAAAAAATCGTTCGGGAAATGAGTTTACACCCCGGGTACTTTCTTTGTATACTTTTGACTATACGGGCCAAGCCCGTGATTTACGGGAAATCGCGGGTTTTCGTTTGCCGGCGATTAAACAACTTTCATTAAGCGTCTCATCAAAAATGAAAACATTTCTGAAAACTACAAGTCTCATGCGTTTTAGTGGTAAAATAATAATTTAAAAAATCGTTCGAGAAATGAGTTTACACCCCGGGTACTTTCTTTGTATACTTTTGACTATACGGGCCAAGCCCGTGATTTACGGGAAATCGCGGGTTTTCGTTTGCCGGCGATTAAACAACTTTCATTAAGCGTCTCATCAAAAATGAAAACATTTCTGAAAACTACAAGTCTCATGCGTTTTAGTGGTGAAAATTAATTTAAAATATCGTTTGGGAAATGAGTTTACTTCCTGGGTAATTTCTTTGTATTCTTTTGACTATACGGGCCGAGTCCGGGATTTACGGGAAATCGCAGGTTTTCGTTTGCCGGCGATTAAACTTCTTTTATTCAGCGTCTCATCAAAAATGAAAACATTTTTGAAAACTACAAGGCTCATGCGTTTTAGTGGTGAAAAAATAATTTAAAAAATCGTTCGGGAAATGAGTTTACTTCCTGGGTACTTTCTTTGTATACTTTTGACTATACGGGCTGAGTCCGGGATTTACGGGAAGTCGCGGGTTTTCGTTTTCCGGCGATTAAACTTCTTTTATTCAGCGTCTCATCAAAAATGAAAATATTTTTAAATACTACAAGTCTCATGGGCTTTAGTGGTGAAATAATAATTTAAAAAATAGTTCGGGAAATGAGTTTACACCCTGGGTACTTTCTTTGTTGAAGAAGTTTATTCATATCTTTGTTCCTATCCTCACTAATATTATAAATTTTTGTTTACAGTCTAATATTTTTCCTGATGATTTAAAACTTGCAGAGGTTATACCTGTTTTTAAGAAGGATGACTGTAATGATAAGGAGAACTATAGACCTGTTAGCTTGCTTCCCTGTTTATCAAAGGTTTTTGAAAGAATTATTCTTAATCAAATGCACACTTTTATGCATGACAAACTCAGCCCTCATCTATCAGGCTTCAGAAAGGGTTATAATACACAATATGCTCTCATTCGAATGATTGAACAATGGAAAAGCACACTTGATAATAAGGGTGTAGTTGGAGCAGTGCTAATGGACCTTTCAAAAGCTTTTGATACTATCAACCATGATTTGCTTATTGCAAAGCTGCATGCCTATGGTTTTTCTGAATCTTCTTTATTATTTATTCACTCATACTTGAAAAATCGTTTTCAGAGAACCAGAATAAATTCTTCTTTTAGCGAATGGCTTCCTCTTCAAGTTGGAGTTCCACAAGGATCAATCTTAGGACCTCCTTTCTTCAATTATTCTATAAACGATTTATTCTGGTTCATTATTCAATCATCCCTTTGTAACTTTGCAGATGATAACACCTTATATGCTTGTGAAAATTCATTAGAAGATGTAAAACAAACACTGCTTACTAATTTGGTCATAGTTAATAATTGGTTTTATGAAAATTACTTAGCAATAAATTTGAAAAAGTATCAATATATTGTATTAGGTCATCACGATGAAAGTTTGATATTTAACCATTTGAAAATTGCGTGTAAATCGTCTGTAGTGCTTCTTGGTGTCACGATTGACTCGAGACTAAACTTTCATTCGCATGTCAAAAACATCTGTAATAAGGCTAGTAGGAAACTCAACGTGCTTCAAAGGATATCTTCCTTTTTGACACCCAAGATGAAGCGTTTTCTCTTCAATTCATTTATTTTGTCTCAGTTTTCTTACTGTCCCTTAGTATGGATGTTTTGTGGAAAAGTTGCGAATAATCGAATCAATCGTATTCATGAACGTTGTCTAAGAATCATACAGGACGATATAAATGGCAGTTACGATGAACTTTTATCTTTATGTAATGTTAAAAATATTCACATCATCAATTTACAGAATTTAATGAAAGAGGTTTACAAATTTTTAAATGGATTGTCACCTCTATATATGAACGAGATATTTTCTGTTAGGGAAAACAAGTACAACGTTCGTTGCTTTAATTTGATCAGGCGACCAACTTGTCGGACAACGTACTATGGCTTAAATACTTTATCAAATATTGCAGGGAAGCTATGGATATCTGTGCCTGACGCTACAAAGAATGCTCCTTCTCTCGAAGCCTTCCGTAGCTCAATAAAATTTTGGAAAGGTGATGTTTGCACCTGTAAAATATGCATGGATATACCATACATATTTTAACTTTACTTATTTATTTATTTATTTTTCTTATTCTTTATCGCTGTTTGCCTTGTTTTACGTTTTGTTGTCGATTTAAATTAGTTATTTAAATACTATTGTATCTATCGACGTTAAATAAAGAGAAAATCAAAAATCAAAAAAAAAAAAAAAATCCGGGATTTACGGGAAATCGCGGATTTTCGTTTGAGGGCGATTAAACCTCTTTTAATAAGCGTCTCATCAAAAATGAAAACATTTTTGAAAACTACAAGTCTCATGCGTTTTAGTGGTGAAAAAATACTTTAAAAAATCGTTCGGGAAATGAGTTTACTCCCTGGGTACTTTCTTTGTATACATTCGACTATACGGGCCAAGCCCGGGATTTATGGGAAATCGCGGGATTTCGTTTGCCGGCGATTAAACCTCTTTTAATAAGCGTCTCATCAAAAATGAAAACATTTTTGAAAACTACAAGTCTCATGCGTTTTAGTGGTGAAAAAATACTTTAAAAAATCGTTCGGGAAATGAGTTTACTCGCTGGGTACTTTCTTTGTATACTTTGGACTATACGGGCCGAGTCCGGGATTTACGGGAAATCGCGGATTTTCGTTTGAGGGCGATTAAACTTCTTTTATTCAGTGTCTCATCAAAAATGAAGACATTTTTGAAAACTACAAGTCTCATGCGTTGTAGTGGTGAAAAAATAATTTAAAAAATCGTTCTGAAAATGAGTTTACTCACAGGGTACTTTCTTTGTATACATTCGACTATACGGGCCGAGCCCCGGATTTACGGGAAAACGCGGGATTTCGTTTGCCGGCGATTAAACCTCTTTCATTAAGCGTCTCATCAAAAATGAAAACATTTTTGAAAACTACAAGTCTCATGCGTTTTAGTGGTGAAAAAATAATTTAAAAAATCGTTCGGGAAATGAGTTTACTCCCTGGGTACTTTCTTTGTATACTTTTGACTATACGGGTCGAGTCCGGGATTTACGGGAAATCGCGGATTTTCGTTTGCCGGCGATTAAACTTCTTTTATTCAGCGTCTCATCAAACGAGTTTACACCCTGGGTACTTTCTTTGTATACATTTGACTATACGGGCCGAGTCCGGGATTTACGGGAAATCGCAGGTTTTCGTTTGCCGGCGATTAAACTTCTTTTATTCAGCGTCTCATCAAAAATAAAAACATTTTTGAAAACTACAAGTCTCATGCGATTTAGAGGTGAAAAAATCATTTAAAAAATCGTTCGGGAAATGAGTTTACTCCCTGGGTACTTTCTTTGTATACTTTTGACTATACGGGCCGAGTCCGGGATTTACGGGAAGTCGCGGGTTTTCGTTTGCCGGCAATTAAACTTCTTTTATTCAGCGTCTCATCAAAAATAAAAACATTTTTAAGAACTACAAAGCTCATGGGCTTTAGTGGTGAAAAAATAATTTAAAAAATCCTTCGGGAAATGAGTTTACTCCTTGGGTACTTTCTTTGTATACTTTTGACTATATGGGCTGAGTCCGGGATTTACGGGAAGTCGCGGGTTTTCGTTTGCCGGCGATTAAACTTCTTTTATTCAGCGTCTCATCAAAAATGAAAATATTTTTAAATACTACAAGTCTCATTGGCTTTAGTGGTGAAATAATAATTTAAAAAATAGTTCGGGAAATGAGTTTACACCCTGGGTACTTTCTTTGTATACTTTTGACTGTACGGGCCAAGCCCGGGATTTACGGGAAATCTCGGGTTTTCGTTTGCCGGCAATTAAACTTCTTTTATTCAGCGTCTCATCAAAAATGAAAACATTTTTAAAAACTACAAATCTCATGCGTTTTAGTGGTGAAATAATAATTTAAAAAATCGTTCGGGAAATGAGTTTACACCCTGGGTACATTCTTTGTATACTTTTGACTATACGGGCCGAGTCCGGGATTTACGGGAAATCGCAGGTTTTCGTTTGCCGGCGATTAAACTTCTTTTATTCAGCGTCTCATCAAAAATGAAAATATTTTTATATACTACAAGTCTCATGGGCTTTAGTGGTGAAATAATAATTTAAAAAATCGTTCGGGAAATGAGTTTACACCCTGGGTACTTTCTTTGTATACTTTTGACTATACGGGCAGAGTCCGGGATTTACGGCAAATCGCAGGTTTTCGTTTGCCGGCGATTAAACTTCTTTTATTCAGCGTCTCATCAAAAATGAAAACATATTTGAAAACTACAAGTCTCATGCGATTTAGTGGTGAAAAAATCATTTAAAAAATCGTTCGGGAAATGAGTTTACTCCCTGGGTACTTTCTTTGTATACTTTTGACTATGCGGGCCGAGTCCGGGGTTTACGGGAAATGGCGGGTTTTCGTTTGCCGGCGATTAAACTTCTTTTATTCAGCGTCTCATCAAAAATGAAAACATTTTTGAAAACTACAAGTCTCAAGCGTTTTAGTGGTGAAAAGATAATTTAAAAAATCGTTTTGGAAATGAGTTTACTCACAGGGTACTTTCTTTGTATACATTCGACTATACGGGCCAAGCCCGGGATTTACGGGAAATCGCGGGTTTTCGTTTGCCGGCAATTAAACCACTTTTATTAAGCGTCTCATCAAAAATGAATCCCGTGGTGAAATAATAATTTAAAAAATAGTTCGGGAAATGAGTTTACACCCTGGGTACTTTCTTTGTATACTTTTGACTATATGGGCCGAGTCCGGGATTTACGGGAAATCGCAGGTTTTTGTTTGCCGGCGATTAAACTTCTTTTATTCAGCGTCTCATCAAAAATGAAAAAAATTTTATAAACTACAAGTCTTATGCGTTTTAGTGGTGAAAAAATAATTTAAAAAATCGTTCTGGAAATGAGTTTACTCCCTGGGTACTATCTTTGTATACTTTTGACTATACGGGCCAAGCCCGGGATTTACGGGAAATCTCGGGTTTTCGTTTGCCGGCGATTAAACAACTTTCATTAAGCGTCTCATCAAAAATGAAAACATTTTTAAAAACTACAAGTCTTATGCGTTTTAGTGGTGAAAAAATAATTTAAAAAATCGTTCTGGAAATGAGTTTACTCCCTGGGTACTATCTTTGTATACTTTTGACTATACGGGCCAAGCCCAGGATTTACGGGAAATCTCGGGTTTTTGTTTGCCGGCGATTAAACCTCTTTCATTAGGCATCTCATCAAAAATGCAAACATTTTTGAAAACTACAAGTCTCATGCGTTTTAGTGTTGAAAAAATAAATTAAAAAATCGTTCTGGAAATGAGTTTACTCACAGGGTACTTTCTTTGTATACATTCGACTATACGGGCCAAGCCCGGGATTTACGGGAAATCGCGGGTTTTCGTTTGCCGGCGATTAAACAACTTTCATTAAGCGTCTCATCAAAAATGAAAACATTTCTGAAAACTACAAGTCTCATGCGTTTTAGTGGTGAAAATTAATTTAAAATATCGTTTGGGAAATGAGTTTACTCCCTGGGTACTTTCTTTGTATACTTTTGACTATACGGGCCGAGTCCGGGATTTACGGGAAGACGCGGGTTTTCATTTGCCGGCAATTAAACTTCTTTTATTCAGCGTCTCATCAAAAATGAAAACATTTATAAAAACTACAAGTCTCATGCGTTTTAGTGGTGAAAAAAAATTTAAAAAATCGTTCGGGGAATGAGTTTACTCCCTGGGTACTTTCTTTGTATACTTTTGACTATACGGGCCGAGTCCGGGATTTACGGGAAGGCGCGGGTTTTCGTTTGCCGGCGATTAAACTTCTTTTATTCAGCGTCTCATCAAAAATGAAAATATTTTTAAATACTACAAGTCTCATGGGCTTTAGTGGTGAAATAATAATTTAAAAAATCGTTCGGGAAATAAGTTTACACCCTGGGTACTTTCTTTGTATACTTTTGACTATACGAGCCGAGTCCGGGATTTACGGGAAATCGCAGGTTTTCGTTTGCCGGCGATTAAACTTCTTTTATTCAGCGTCTCATCAAAAATGAAAATATTTTTAAATACTACAAGTCTTATGGGCTTTAGTGGTGAAATAATAATTTAAAAAATCGTGCGGGAAATGAGTTTACACCCTGGGTACTTTCTTTGTATACTTTTGACTATACGGGCCGAGTCCGGGATTTACGGGAAATCGCAGGTTTTCGTTTGCCGGCGATTAAACTTCTTTTATTCAGCGTCTCATCAAAAATGAAAACATTTCTGAAAACTACAAGTCTCATGCGATTTAGTGGTGAAAAAATAATTTAAAAAATCGTTCGGGAAATGAGTTTACTCCCTGGGTACTTTCTTTGTATACTTTTGACTATACGGGCCGAGTCCGGGATTTACGGGAAATCGCAGGTTTTCGTTTGCCGGCGATTAAACCACTTTTATTAAGCGTCTCATCAAAAATGAAAACATTTCTGAAAACTACAAGTCTCATGCGTTTTAGTGGTAAAAAAATAATTTAAAAATTCGTTCGGGAAATGAGTTTACTCACAGGGTACTTTCTTTGTATACATTCGACTATACGGGCCAAGCCCCGGATTTACGGGAAAACGCGGGATTTCGTTTGCCGGCGATTAAACCTCTTTCATTAAGCGTCTCATCAAAAATGAAAACATTTTTGAAAACTACAAGTCTCATGCGTTTTAGTGGTGAAATAATAATTTAAAAAATCGTTCTGGAAATGAGTTTACTCACAGGGTACTTTCTTTGTATACATTCGACTATACGGGCCAAGCCCGGGATTTACGGGAAATCGCGGGTTTTCGTTTGCCGGCGATTAAACAACTTTCATTAAGCGTCTCATCCAAAATGAAAACATTTCTGAAAACTACAAGTCTCATGCGTTTTAGTGGTGAAAATTAATTTAAAATATCGTTTGGGAAATGAGTTTACTCCCTGGGTACTTTCTTTGTATACTTTTGACTATACGGGCCGAGTCGGGGATTTACGGGAAGACGCGGGTTTTCGTTTGCCGGCGATTAAACTTCTTTTATTCAGCGTCTCATCAAAAATGAAAATATTTTTAAATACTACAAGTCTCATGGGCTTTAGTGGTGAAATAATAATTTAAAAAATCGTTCGGGAAATGAGTTTACACCCTGGGTACATTCTTTGTATACTTTTGACTATACGGGCCGAGTCCGGGATTTACGGGAAATCGCAGGTTTTCGTTTGCCGGCGATTAAACTTCTTTTATTCAGCGTCTCATCAAAAATGAAAATATTTTTAAATACTACAAGTCTCATGGGCTTTAGTGGTGAAATAATAATTTAAAAAATCGTTCGGGAAACGAGTTTACACCCTGGGTACTTTCTTTGTATACATTTGACTATACGGGCCGAGTCCGGGATTTACGGGAAATCGCAGGTTTTCGTTTGCCGGCGATTAAACTTCTTTTATTCAGCGTCTCATCAAAAATAAAAACATTTTTGAAAACTACAAGTCTCATGCGATTTAGAGGTGAAAAAATCATTTAAAAAATCGTTCGGGAAATGAGTTTACTCCCTGGGTACTTTCTTTGTATACTTTTGACTATACGGGCCAAGTCCGGGATTTACGGGAAGTCGCGGGTTTTCGTTTGCCGGCAATTAAACTTCTTTTATTCAGCGTCTCATCAAAAATGAAAACATTTTTAAGAACTACAAAGCTCATGGGCTTTAGTGGTGAAAAAATAATTTAAAAAATCCTTCGGGAAATGAGTTTACTCCTTGGGTACTTTCTTTGTATACTTTTGACTATATGGGCTGAGTCCGGGATTTACGGGAAGTCGCGGGTTTTCGTTTGCCGGCGATTAAACTTCTTTTATTCAGCGTCTCATCAAAAATGAAAATATTTTTAAATACTACAAGTCTCATTGGCTTTAGTGGTGAAATAATAATTTAAAAAATAGTTCGGGAAATGAGTTTACACCCTGGGTACTTTCTTTGTATACTTTTGACTGTACGGGCCAAGCCCGGGATTTACGGGAAATCTCGGGTTTTCGTTTGCCGGCAATTAAACTTCTTTTATTCAGCGTCTCATCAAAAATGAAAACATTTTTAAAAACTACAAATCTCATGCGTTTTAGTGGTGAAATAATAATTTAAAAAATCGTTCGGGAAATGAGTTTACACCCTGGGTACATTCTTTGTATACTTTTGACTATACGGGCCGAGTCCGGGATTTACGGGAAATCGCAGGTTTTCGTTTGCCGGCGATTAAACTTCTTTTATTCAGCGTCTCATCAAAAATGAAAATATTTTTATATACTACAAGTCTCATGGGTTTTAGTGGTGAAATAATAATTTAAAAAATCGTTCGGGAAATGAGTTTACACCCTGGGTACTTTCTTTGTATACTTTTGACTATACGGGCAGAGTCCGGGATTTACGGCAAATCGCAGGTTTTCGTTTGCCGGCGATTAAACTTCTTTTATTCAGCGTCTCATCAAAAATGAAAACATATTTGAAAACTACAAGTCTCATGCGATTTAGTGGTGAAAAAATCATTTAAAAAATCGTTCGGGAAATGAGTTTACTCCCTGGGTACTTTCTTTGTATACTTTTGACTATGCGGGCCGAGTCCGGGGTTTACGGGAAATGGCGGGTTTTCGTTTGCCGGCGATTAAACTTCTTTTATTCAGCGTCTCATCAAAAATAAAAACATTTTTGAAAACTACAAGTCTCAAGCGTTTTAGTGGTGAAAAGATAATTTAAAAAATCGTTTTGGAAATGAGTTTACTCACAGGGTACTTTCTTTGTATACATTCGACTATACGGGCCAAGCCCGGGATTTACGGGAAATCGCGGGTTTTCCTTTGCCGGCAATTAAACCACTTTTATTAAGCGTCTCATCAAAAATGAATCCCGTGGTGAAATAATAATTTAAAAAATAGTTCGGGAAATGAGTTTACACCCTGGGTACTTTCTTTGTATACTTTTGACTATACGGGCCGAGTCCGGGATTTACGGGAAATCGCAGGTTTTCGTTTGCCGGCGATTAAACTTCTTTTATTCAGCGTCTCATCAAAAATGAAAAAAATTTTATAAACTACAAGTCTTATGCGTTTTAGTGGTGAAAAAATAATTTAAAAAATCGTTCTGGAAATGAGTTTACTCCCTGGGTACTATCTTTGTATACTTTTGACTATACGGGCCAAGCCCGGGATTTACGGGAAATCTCGGGTTTTCGTTTGCCGGCGATTAAACAACTTTCATTAAGCGTCTCATCAAAAATGAAAACATTTTTAAAAACTACAAGTCTTATGCGTTTTAGTGGTGAAAAAATAATTTAAAAAATCGTTCTGGAAATGAGTTTACTCCCTGGGTACTATCTTTGTATACTTTTGACTATACGGGCCAAGCCCAGGATTTACGGGAAATCTCGGGTTTTTGTTTGCCGGCGATTAAACCTCTTTCATTAGGCATCTCATCAAAAATGCAAACATTTTTGAAAACTACAAGTCTCATGCGTTTTAGTGTTGAAAAAATAAATTAAAAAATCGTTCTGGAAATGAGTTTACTCACAGGGTACTTTCTTTGTATACATTCGACTATACGGGCCGAGTCCGGGATTTACGGGAAGGCGCGGGTTTTCGTTTGCCGGCGATTAAACTTCTTTTATTCAGCGTCTCATCAAAAATGAAAATATTTTTAAATACTACAAGTCTCATGGGCTTTAGTGGTGAAATAATAATTTAAAAAATCGTTCGGGAAATAAGTTTACACCCTGGGTACTTTCTTTGTATACTTTTGACTATACGAGCCGAGTCCGGGATTTACGGGAAATCGCAGGTTTTCGTTTGCCGGCGATTAAACTTCTTTTATTCAGCGTCTCATCAAAAATGAAAATATTTTTAAATACTACAAGTCTTATGGGCTTTAGTGGTGAAATAATAATTTAAAAAATCGTGCGGGAAATGAGTTTACACCCTGGGTACTTTCTTTGTATACTTTTGACTATACGGGCCGAGTCCGGGATTTACGGGAAATCGCAGGTTTTCGTTTGCCGGCGATTAAACTTCTTTTATTCAGCGTCTCATCAAAAATGAAAACATTTCTGAAAACTACAAGTCTCATGTGTTTTAGTGGTGAAAATTAATTTAAAATATCGTTTGGGAAATGAGTTTACTCCCTGGGTACTTTCTTTGTATACTTTTGACTATACGGGCCGAGTCCGGGATTTACGGGAAATCGCAGGTTTTCGTTTGCCGGCGATTAAACTTCTTTTATTCAGCGTCTCATCAAAAATGAAAACATTTCTGAAAACTACAAGTCTCATGCGTTTTAGTGGTGAAAATTAATTTAAAATATCGTTTGGGAAATGAGTTTACTCCCTGGGTACTTTGTTTGTATACTTTTGACTATACGGGCCGAGTCCGGGATTTACGGGAAATCGCAGGTTTTCGTTTGCCGGCGATTAAACTTCTTTTATTCAGCGTCTCATCAAAAATGAGAATATTTTTAAATACTACAAGTCTCATGGGCTTTAGTGGTGAAATAATAATTTAAAAAATCGTTCGGGAAATAAGTTTACACCCTGGGTACTTTCTTTGTATACTTTTGACTATACGGGCCGAGTCCGGGATTTACGGCAAATCGCAGGTTTTCGTTTGCCGGCGATTAAACTTCTTTTATTCAGCGTCTCATCAAAAATGAAAACATTTTTGAAAACTACAAGTCTCATGCGATTTAGTGGTGAAAAAATAATTTAAAAAATCGTTCGGGAAATGAGTTTACACCCTGGGTACTTTCTTTGTATACTTTTGACTATACGGGCCGAGTCCGGGATTTACGGCAAATCGCAGGTTTTCGTTTGCCGGCGATTAAACTTCTTTTATTCAGCGTCTCATCAAAAATGAAAACATTTTTGAAAACTACAAGTCTCATGCGATTTAGTGGTGAAAAAATAATTTAAAAAATCGTTCGGGAAATGAGTTTACTCCCTGGGTACTTTCTTTGTATACTTTTGACTATACGGGCCGAGTCCGGGATTTACGGGAAATCGCAGGTTTTCGTTTGCCGGCGATTAAACTTCTTTTATTCAGCGTCTCATCAAAAATGAAAAAAATTTTATAAACTACAAGTCTTATGCGTTTTAGTGGTGAAAAAATAATTTAAAAAATCGTTCTGGAAATGAGTTTACTCCCTGGGTACTATCTTTGTATACTTTTGACTATACGGGCCAAGCCCGGGATTTACGGGAAATCTCGGGTTTTCGTTTGCCGGCGATTAAACAACTTTCATTAAGCGTCTCATCAAAAATGAAAACATTTTTAAAAACTACAAGTCTTATGCGTTTTAGTGGTGAAAAAATAATTTAAAAAATCGTTCTGGAAATGAGTTTACTCCCTGGGTACTATCTTTGTATACTTTTGACTATACGGGCCAAGCCCAGGATTTACGGGAAATCTCGGGTTTTTGTTTGCCGGCGATTAAACCTCTTTCATTAGGCATCTCATCAAAAATGCAAACATTTTTGAAAACTACAAGTCTCATGCGTTTTAGTGTTGAAAAAATAAATTAAAAAATCGTTCTGGAAATGAGTTTACTCACAGGGTACTTTCTTTGTATACATTCGACTATACGGGCCAAGCCCGGGATTTACGGGAAATCGCGGGTTTTCGTTTGCCGGCGATTAAACAACTTTCATTAAGCGTCTCATCAAAAATGAAAACATTTCTGAAAACTACAAGTCTCATGCGTTTTAGTGGTGAAAATTAATTTAAAATATCGTTTGGGAAATGAGTTTACTCCCTGGGTACTTTCTTTGTATACTTTTGACTATACGGGCCGAGTCCGGGATTTACGGGAAGACGCGGGTTTTCATTTGCCGGCAATTAAACTTCTTTTATTCAGCGTCTCATCAAAAATGAAAACATTTTTAAAAACTACAAGTCTCATGCGTTTTAGTGGTGAAAAAAAATTTAAAAAATCGTTCGGGGAATGAGTTTACTCCCTGGGTACTTTCTTTGTATACTTTTGACTATACGGGCCGAGTCCGGGATTTACGGGAAGGCGCGGGTTTTCGTTTGCCGGCGATTAAACTTCTTTTATTCAGCGTCTCATCAAAAATGAAAATATTTTTAAATACTACAAGTCTCATGGGCTTTAGTGGTGAAATAATAATTTAAAAAATCGTTCGGGAAATAAGTTTACACCCTGGGTACTTTCTTTGTATACTTTTGACTATACGAGCCGAGTCCGGGATTTACGGGAAATCGCAGGTTTTCGTTTGCCGGCGATTAAACTTCTTTTATTCAGCGTCTCATCAAAAATGAAAATATTTTTAAATACTACAAGTCTTATGGGCTTTAGTGGTGAAATAATAATTTAAAAAATCGTGCGGGAAATGAGTTTACACCCTGGGTACTTTCTTTGTATACTTTTGACTATACGGGCCGAGTCCGGGATTTACGGGAAATCGCAGGTTTTCGTTTGCCGGCGATTAAACTTCTTTTATTCAGCGTCTCATCAAAAATGAAAACATTTCTGAAAACTACAAGTCTCATGTGTTTTAGTGGTGAAAATTAATTTAAAATATCGTTTGGGAAATGAGTTTACTCCCTGGGTACTTTCTTTGTATACTTTTGACTATACGGGCCGAGTCCGGGATTTACGGGAAATCGCAGGTTTTCGTTTGCCGGCGATTAAACTTCTTTTATTCAGCGTCTCATCAAAAATGAAAACATTTCTGAAAACTACAAGTCTCATGCGTTTTAGTGGTGAAAATTAATTTAAAATATCGTTTGGGAAATGAGTTTACTCCCTGGGTACTTTGTTTGTATACTTTTGACTATACGGGCCGAGTCCGGGATTTACGGGAAATCGCAGGTTTTCGTTTGCCGGCGATTAAACTTCTTTTATTCAGCGTCTCATCAAAAATGAGAATATTTTTAAATACTACAAGTCTCATGGGCTTTAGTGGTGAAATAATAATTTAAAAAATCGTTCGGGAAATGAGTTTACACCCTGGGTACTTTCTTTGTATACTTTTGACTATACGGGCCGAGTCCGGGATTTACGGCAAATCGCAGGTTTTCGTTTGCCGGCGATTAAACTTCTTTTATTCAGCGTCTCATCAAAAATGAAAACATTTTTGAAAACTACAAGTCTCATGCGATTTAGTGGTGAAAAAATAATTTAAAAAATCGTTTTGGAAATGAGTTTACTCACAGGGTACTTTCTTTGTATACATTCGACTATACGGGCCAAGCCCGGGATTTACGGGAAATCGCGGGTTTTCGTTTGCCGGCAATTAAACCACTTTTATTAAGCGTCTCATCAAAAATGAATCCCGTGGTGAAATAATAATTTAAAAAATAGTTCGGGAAATGAGTTTACACCCTGGGTACTTTCTTTGTATACTTTTGACTATATGGGCCGAGTCCGGGATTTACGGGAAATCGCAGGTTTTTGTTTGCCGGCGATTAAACTTCTTTTATTCAGCGTCTCATCAAAAATGAAAAAAATTTTATAAACTACAAGTCTTATGCGTTTTAGTGGTGAAAAAATAATTTAAAAAATCGTTCTGGAAATGAGTTTACTCCCTGGGTACTATCTTTGTATACTTTTGACTATACGGGCCAAGCCCGGGATTTACGGGAAATCTCGGGTTTTCGTTTGCCGGCGATTAAACAACTTTCATTAAGCGTCTCATCAAAAATGAAAACATTTTTAAAAACTACAAGTCTTATGCGTTTTAGTGGTGAAAAAATAATTTAAAAAATCGTTCTGGAAATGAGTTTACTCCCTGGGTACTATCTTTGTATACTTTTGACTATACGGGCCAAGCCCAGGATTTACGGGAAATCTCGGGTTTTTGTTTGCCGGCGATTAAACCTCTTTCATTAGGCATCTCATCAAAAATGCAAACATTTTTGAAAACTACAAGTCTCATGCGTTTTAGTGTTGAAAAAATAAATTAAAAAATCGTTCTGGAAATGAGTTTACTCACAGGGTACTTTCTTTGTATACATTCGACTATACGGGCCAAGCCCGGGATTTACGGGAAATCGCGGGTTTTCGTTTGCCGGCGATTAAACAACTTTCATTAAGCGTCTCATCAAAAATGAAAACATTTCTGAAAACTACAAGTCTCATGCGTTTTAGTGGTGAAAATTAATTTAAAATATCGTTTGGGAAATGAGTTTACTCCCTGGGTACTTTCTTTGTATACTTTTGACTATACGGGCCGAGTCCGGGATTTACGGGAAGACGCGGGTTTTCATTTGCCGGCAATTAAACTTCTTTTATTCAGCGTCTCATCAAAAATGAAAACATTTTTAAAAACTACAAGTCTCATGCGTTTTAGTGGTGAAAAAAAATTTAAAAAATCGTTCGGGGAATGAGTTTACTCCCTGGGTACTTTCTTTGTATACTTTTGACTATACGGGCCGAGTCCGGGATTTACGGGAAGGCGCGGGTTTTCGTTTGCCGGCGATTAAACTTCTTTTATTCAGCGTCTCATCAAAAATGAAAATATTTTTAAATACTACAAGTCTCATGGGCTTTAGTGGTGAAATAATAATTTAAAAAACGTTCGGGAAATAAGTTTACACCCTGGGTACTTTCTTTGTATACTTTTGACTATACGAGCCGAGTCCGGGATTTACGGGAAATCGCAGGTTTTCGTTTGCCGGCGATTAAACTTCTTTTATTCAGCGTCTCATCAAAAATGAAAATATTTTTAAATACTACAAGTCTTATGGGCTTTAGTGGTGAAATAATAATTTAAAAAATCGTGCGGGAAATGAGTTTACACCCTGGGTACTTTCTTTGTATACTTTTGACTATACGGGCCGAGTCCGGGATTTACGGGAAATCGCAGGTTTTCGTTTGCCGGCGATTAAACTTCTTTTATTCAGCGTCTCATCAAAAATGAAAACATTTCTGAAAACTACAAGTCTCATGTGTTTTAGTGGTGAAAATTAATTTAAAATATCGTTTGGGAAATGAGTTTACTCCCTGGGTACTTTCTTTGTATACTTTTGACTATACGGGCCGAGTCCGGGATTTACGGGAAACCGCAGGTTTTCGTTTGCCGGCGATTAAACTTCTTTTATTCAGCGTCTCATCAAAAATGAAAACATTTCTGAAAACTACAAGTCTCATGCGTTTTAGTGGTGAAAATTAATTTAAAATATCGTTTGGGAAATGAGTTTACTCCCTGGGTACTTTGTTTGTATACTTTTGACTATACGGGCCGAGTCCGGGATTTACGGGAAATCGCAGGTTTTCGTTTGCCGGCGATTAAACTTCTTTTATTCAGCGTCTCATCAAAAATGAGAATATTTTTAAATACTACAAGTCTCATGGGCTTTAGTGGTGAAATAATAATTTAAAAAATCGTTCGGGAAATAAGTTTACACCCTGGGTACTTTCTTTGTATACTTTTGACTATACGGGCCGAGTCCGGGATTTACGGCAAATCGCAGGTTTTCGTTTGCCGGCGATTAAACTTCTTTTATTCAGCGTCTCATCAAAAATGAAAACATTTTTGAAAACTACAAGTCTCATGCGATTTAGTGGTGAAAAAATAATTTAAAAAATCGTTCGGGAAATGAGTTTACACCCTGGGTACTTTCTTTGTATACTTTTGACTATACGGGCCGAGTCCGGGATTTACGGCAAATCGCAGGTTTTCGTTTGCCGGCGATTAAACTTCTTTTATTCAGCGTCTCATCAAAAATGAAAACATTTTTGAAAACTACAAGTCTCATGCGATTTAGTGGTGAAAAAATAATTTAAAAAATCGTTCGGGAAATGAGTTTACTCCCTGGGTACTTTCTTTGTATACTTTTGACTATACGGGCCGAGTCCGGGATTTACGGGAAATCGCAGGTTTTCGTTTGCCGGCGATTAAACCACTTTTATTAAGCGTCTCATCAAAAATGAAAACATTTCTGAAAACTACAAGTCTCATGCGTTTTAGTGGTAAAAAAATAATTTAAAAATTCGTTCGGGAAATGAGTTTACTCACAGGGTACTTTCTTTGTATACATTCGACTATACGGGCCAAGCCCCGGATTTACGGGAAAACGCGGGATTTCGTTTGCCGGCGATTAAACCTCTTTCATTAAGCGTCTCATCAAAAATGAAAACATTTTTGAAAACTACAAGTCTCATGCGTTTTAGTGGTGAAATAATAATTTAAAAAATCGTTCTGGAAATGAGTTTACTCACAGGGTACTTTCTTTGTATACATTCGACTATACGGGCCAAGCCCGGGATTTACGGGAAATCGCGGGTTTTCGTTTGCCGGCGATTAAACAACTTTCATTAAGCGTCTCATCCAAAATGAAAACATTTCTGAAAACTACAAGTCTCATGCGTTTTAGTGGTGAAAATTAATTTAAAATATCGTTTGGGAAATGAGTTTACTCCCTGGGTACTTTCTTTGTATACTTTTGACTATACGGGCCGAGTCGGGGATTTACGGGAAGACGCGGGTTTTCGTTTGCCGGCGATTAAACTTCTTTTATTCAGCGTCTCATCAAAAATGAAAATATTTTTAAATACTACAAGTCTCATGGGCTTTAGTGGTGAAATAATAATTTAAAAAATCGTTCGGGAAATGAGTTTACACCCTGGGTACATTCTTTGTATACTTTTGACTATACGGGCCGAGTCCGGGATTTACGGGAAATCGCAGGTTTTCGTTTGCCGGCGATTAAACTTCTTTTATTCAGCGTCTCATCAAAAATGAAAATATTTTTAAATACTACAAGTCTCATGGGCTTTAGTGGTGAAATAATAATTTAAAAAATCGTTCGGGAAACGAGTTTACACCCTGGGTACTTTCTTTGTATACATTTGACTATACGGGCCGAGTCCGGGATTTACGGGAAATCGCAGGTTTTCGTTTGCCGGCGATTAAACTTCTTTTATTCAGCGTCTCATCAAAAATAAAAACATTTTTGAAAACTACAAGTCTCATGCGATTTAGAGGTGAAAAAATCATTTAAAAAATCGTTCGGGAAATGAGTTTACTCCCTGGGTACTTTCTTTGTATACTTTTGACTATACGGGCCGAGTCCGGGATTTACGGGAAGTCGCGGGTTTTCGTTTGCCGGCAATTAAACTTCTTTTATTCAGCGTCTCATCAAAAATGAAAACATTTTTAAGAACTACAAAGCTCATGGGCTTTAGTGGTGAAAAAATAATTTAAAAAATCCTTCGGGAAATGAGTTTACTCCTTGGGTACTTTCTTTGTATACTTTTGACTATATGGGCTGAGTCCGGGATTTACGGGAAGTCGCGGGTTTTCGTTTGCCGGCGATTAAACTTCTTTTATTCAGCGTCTCATCAAAAATGAAAATATTTTTAAATACTACAAGTCTCATTGGCTTTAGTGGTGAAATAATAATTTAAAAAATAGTTCGGGAAATGAGTTTACACCCTGGGTACTTTCTTTGTATACTTTTGACTGTACGGGCCAAGCCCGGGATTTACGGGAAATCTCGGGTTTTCGTTTGCCGGCAATTAAACTTCTTTTATTCAGCGTCTCATCAAAAATGAAAACATTTTTAAAAACTACAAATCTCATGCGTTTTAGTGGTGAAATAATAATTTAAAAAATCGTTCGGGAAATGAGTTTACACCCTGGGTACATTCTTTGTATACTTTTGACTATACGGGCCGAGTCCGGGATTTACGGGAAATCGCAGGTTTTCGTTTGCCGGCGATTAAACTTCTTTTATTCAGCGTCTCATCAAAAATGAAAATATTTTTATATACTACAAGTCTCATGGGTTTTAGTGGTGAAATAATAATTTAAAAAATCGTTCGGGAAATGAGTTTACACCCTGGGTACTTTCTTTGTATACTTTTGACTATACGGGCAGAGTCCGGGATTTACGGCAAATCGCAGGTTTTCGTTTGCCGGCGATTAAACTTCTTTTATTCAGCGTCTCATCAAAAATGAAAACATATTTGAAAACTACAAGTCTCATGCGATTTAGTGGTGAAAAAATCATTTAAAAAATCGTTCGGGAAATGAGTTTACTCCCTGGGTACTTTCTTTGTATACTTTTGACTATGCGGGCCGAGTCCGGGGTTTACGGGAAATGGCGGGTTTTCGTTTGCCGGCGATTAAACTTCTTTTATTCAGCGTCTCATCAAAAATAAAAACATTTTTGAAAACTACAAGTCTCAAGCGTTTTAGTGGTGAAAAGATAATTTAAAAAATCGTTTTGGAAATGAGTTTACTCACAGGGTACTTTCTTTGTATACATTCGACTATACGGGCCAAGCCCGGGATTTACGGGAAATCGCGGGTTTTCCTTTGCCGGCAATTAAACCACTTTTATTAAGCGTCTCATCAAAAATGAATCCCGTGGTGAAATAATAATTTAAAAAATAGTTCGGGAAATGAGTTTACACCCTGGGTACTTTCTTTGTATACTTTTGACTATACGGGCCGAGTCCGGGATTTACGGGAAATCGCAGGTTTTCGTTTGCCGGCGATTAAACTTCTTTTATTCAGCGTCTCATCAAAAATGAAAAAAATTTTATAAACTACAAGTCTTATGCGTTTTAGTGGTGAAAAAATAATTTAAAAAATCGTTCTGGAAATGAGTTTACTCCCTGGGTACTATCTTTGTATACTTTTGACTATACGGGCCAAGCCCGGGATTTACGGGAAATCTCGGGTTTTCGTTTGCCGGCGATTAAACAACTTTCATTAAGCGTCTCATCAAAAATGAAAACATTTTTAAAAACTACAAGTCTTATGCGTTTTAGTGGTGAAAAAATAATTTAAAAAATCGTTCTGGAAATGAGTTTACTCCCTGGGTACTATCTTTGTATACTTTTGACTATACGGGCCAAGCCCAGGATTTACGGGAAATCTCGGGTTTTTGTTTGCCGGCGATTAAACCTCTTTCATTAGGCATCTCATCAAAAATGCAAACATTTTTGAAAACTACAAGTCTCATGCGTTTTAGTGTTGAAAAAATAAATTAAAAAATCGTTCTGGAAATGAGTTTACTCACAGGGTACTTTCTTTGTATACATTCGACTATACGGGCCGAGTCCGGGATTTACGGGAAGGCGCGGGTTTTCGTTTGCCGGCGATTAAACTTCTTTTATTCAGCGTCTCATCAAAAATGAAAATATTTTTAAATACTACAAGTCTCATGGGCTTTAGTGGTGAAATAATAATTTAAAAAATCGTTCGGGAAATAAGTTTACACCCTGGGTACTTTCTTTGTATACTTTTGACTATACGAGCCGAGTCCGGGATTTACGGGAAATCGCAGGTTTTCGTTTGCCGGCGATTAAACTTCTTTTATTCAGCGTCTCATCAAAAATGAAAATATTTTTAAATACTACAAGTCTTATGGGCTTTAGTGGTGAAATAATAATTTAAAAAATCGTGCGGGAAATGAGTTTACACCCTGGGTACTTTCTTTGTATACTTTTGACTATACGGGCCGAGTCCGGGATTTACGGGAAATCGCAGGTTTTCGTTTGCCGGCGATTAAACTTCTTTTATTCAGCGTCTCATCAAAAATGAAAACATTTCTGAAAACTACAAGTCTCATGTGTTTTAGTGGTGAAAATTAATTTAAAATATCGTTTGGGAAATGAGTTTACTCCCTGGGTACTTTCTTTGTATACTTTTGACTATACGGGCCGAGTCCGGGATTTACGGGAAATCGCAGGTTTTCGTTTGCCGGCGATTAAACTTCTTTTATTCAGCGTCTCATCAAAAATGAAAACATTTCTGAAAACTACAAGTCTCATGCGTTTTAGTGGTGAAAATTAATTTAAAATATCGTTTGGGAAATGAGTTTACTCCCTGGGTACTTTGTTTGTATACTTTTGACTATACGGGCCGAGTCCGGGATTTACGGGAAATCGCAGGTTTTCGTTTGCCGGCGATTAAACTTCTTTTATTCAGCGTCTCATCAAAAATGAGAATATTTTTAAATACTACAAGTCTCATGGGCTTTAGTGGTGAAATAATAATTTAAAAAATCGTTCGGGAAATAAGTTTACACCCTGGGTACTTTCTTTGTATACTTTTGACTATACGGGCCGAGTCCGGGATTTACGGCAAATCGCAGGTTTTCGTTTGCCGGCGATTAAACTTCTTTTATTCAGCGTCTCATCAAAAATGAAAACATTTTTGAAAACTACAAGTCTCATGCGATTTAGTGGTGAAAAAATAATTTAAAAAATCGTTCGGGAAATGAGTTTACACCCTGGGTACTTTCTTTGTATACTTTTGACTATACGGGCCGAGTCCGGGATTTACGGCAAATCGCAGGTTTTCGTTTGCCGGCGATTAAACTTCTTTTATTCAGCGTCTCATCAAAAATGAAAACATTTTTGAAAACTACAAGTCTCATGCGATTTAGTGGTGAAAAAATAATTTAAAAAATCGTTCGGGAAATGAGTTTACTCCCTGGGTACTTTCTTTGTATACTTTTGACTATACGGGCCGAGTCCGGGATTTACGGGAAATCGCAGGTTTTCGTTTGCCGGCGATTAAACTTCTTTTATTCAGCGTCTCATCAAAAATGAAAAAAATTTTATAAACTACAAGTCTTATGCGTTTTAGTGGTGAAAAAATAATTTAAAAAATCGTTCTGGAAATGAGTTTACTCCCTGGGTACTATCTTTGTATACTTTTGACTATACGGGCCAAGCCCGGGATTTACGGGAAATCTCGGGTTTTCGTTTGCCGGCGATTAAACAACTTTCATTAAGCGTCTCATCAAAAATGAAAACATTTTTAAAAACTACAAGTCTTATGCGTTTTAGTGGTGAAAAAATAATTTAAAAAATCGTTCTGGAAATGAGTTTACTCCCTGGGTACTATCTTTGTATACTTTTGACTATACGGGCCAAGCCCAGGATTTACGGGAAATCTCGGGTTTTTGTTTGCCGGCGATTAAACCTCTTTCATTAGGCATCTCATCAAAAATGCAAACATTTTTGAAAACTACAAGTCTCATGCGTTTTAGTGTTGAAAAAATAAATTAAAAAATCGTTCTGGAAATGAGTTTACTCACAGGGTACTTTCTTTGTATACATTCGACTATACGGGCCAAGCCCGGGATTTACGGGAAATCGCGGGTTTTCGTTTGCCGGCGATTAAACAACTTTCATTAAGCGTCTCATCAAAAATGAAAACATTTCTGAAAACTACAAGTCTCATGCGTTTTAGTGGTGAAAATTAATTTAAAATATCGTTTGGGAAATGAGTTTACTCCCTGGGTACTTTCTTTGTATACTTTTGACTATACGGGCCGAGTCCGGGATTTACGGGAAGACGCGGGTTTTCATTTGCCGGCAATTAAACTTCTTTTATTCAGCGTCTCATCAAAAATGAAAACATTTTTAAAAACTACAAGTCTCATGCGTTTTAGTGGTGAAAAAAAATTTAAAAAATCGTTCGGGGAATGAGTTTACTCCCTGGGTACTTTCTTTGTATACTTTTGACTATACGGGCCGAGTCCGGGATTTACGGGAAGGCGCGGGTTTTCGTTTGCCGGCGATTAAACTTCTTTTATTCAGCGTCTCATCAAAAATGAAAATATTTTTAAATACTACAAGTCTCATGGGCTTTAGTGGTGAAATAATAATTTAAAAAATCGTTCGGGAAATAAGTTTACACCCTGGGTACTTTCTTTGTATACTTTTGACTATACGAGCCGAGTCCGGGATTTACGGGAAATCGCAGGTTTTCGTTTGCCGGCGATTAAACTTCTTTTATTCAGCGTCTCATCAAAAATGAAAATATTTTTAAATACTACAAGTCTTATGGGCTTTAGTGGTGAAATAATAATTTAAAAAATCGTGCCGGAAATGAGTTTACACCCTGGGTACTTTCTTTGTATACTTTTGACTATACGGGCCGAGTCCGGGATTTACGGGAAATCGCAGGTTTTCGTTTGCCGGCGATTAAACTTCTTTTATTCAGCGTCTCATCAAAAATGAAAACATTTCTGAAAACTACAAGTCTCATGTGTTTTAGTGGTGAAAATTAATTTAAAATATCGTTTGGGAAATGAGTTTACTCCCTGGGTACTTTCTTTGTATACTTTTGACTATACGGGCCGAGTCCGGGATTTACGGGAAATCGCAGGTTTTCGTTTGCCGGCGATTAAACTTCTTTTATTCAGCGTCTCATCAAAAATGAAAACATTTCTGAAAACTACAAGTCTCATGCGTTTTAGTGGTGAAAATTAATTTAAAATATCGTTTGGGAAATGAGTTTACTCCCTGGGTACTTTGTTTGTATACTTTTGACTATACGGGCCGAGTCCGGGATTTACGGGAAATCGCAGGTTTTCGTTTGCCGGCGATTAAACTTCTTTTATTCAGCGTCTCATCAAAAATGAGAATATTTTTAAATACTACAAGTCTCATGGGCTTTAGTGGTGAAATAATAATTTAAAAAATCGTTCGGGAAATGAGTTTACACCCTGGGTACTTTCTTTGTATACTTTTGACTATACGGGCCGAGTCCGGGATTTACGGCAAATCGCAGGTTTTCGTTTGCCGGCGATTAAACTTCTTTTATTCAGCGTCTCATCAAAAATGAAAACATTTTTGAAAACTACAAGTCTCATGCGATTTAGTGGTGAAAAAATAATTTAAAAAATCGTTCGGGAAATGAGTTTACTCCCTGGGTACTTTCTTTGTATACTTTTGACTATGCGGGCCGAGTCCGGGGTTTACGGGAAATGGCGGGTTTTCGTTTTCCGGCGATTAAACTTCTTTTATTCAGCGTCTCATCAAAAATGAAAACATTTTTGAAAACTACAAGTCTCATGGGCTTTAGTGGTAAAATAATAATTTAAAAAATCGTTCGGGAAATGAGTTTACACCCCGGGTACTTTCTTTGTATACTTTTGACTATACGGGCCAAGCCCGTGATTTACGGGAAATCGCGGGTTTTCGTTTGCCGGCGATTAAACAACTTTCATTAAGCGTCTCATCAAAAATGAAAACATTTCTGAAAACTACAAGTCTCATGCGTTTTAGTGGTGAAAATTAATTTAAAATATCGTTTGGGAAATGAGTTTACTTCCTGGGTAATTTCTTTGTATACTTTTGACTATACGGGCCGAGTCCGGGATTTACGCGAAATCGCAGGTTTTCGTTTGCCGGCGATTAAACTTCTTTTATTCAGCGTCTCATCAAAAATGAAAACATTTTTGAAAACTACAAGGCTCATGCGTTTTAGTGGTGAAAAAATAATTTAAAAAATCGTTCGGGAAATGAGTTTACTTCCTGGGTACTTTCTTTGTATACTTTTGACTATACGGGCTGAGTCCGGGATTTACGGGAAGTCGCGGGTTTTCGTTTGCCGGCGATTAAACTTCTTTTATTCAGCGTCTCATCAAAAATGAAAATATTTTTAAATACTACAAGTCTCATGGGCTTTAGTGGTGAAATAATAATTAAAAAAATAGTTCGGGAAATGAGTTTACACCCTGGGTACTTTCTTTGTTGAAGAAGTTTATTCATATCTTTGTTCCTATCCTCACTAATATTATAAATTTTTGTTTACAGTCTAATATTTTTCCTGATGATTTAAAACTTGCAGAGGTTATACCTGTTTTTAAGAAGGATGACTGTAATGATAAGGAGAACTATAGACCTGTTAGCTTGCTTCCCTGTTTATCAAAGGTTTTTGAAAGAATTATTCTTAATCAAATGCACACTTTTATGCATGACAAACTCAGCCCTCATCTATCAGGCTTCAGAAAGGGTTATAATACACAATATGCTCTCATTCGAATGATTAAACAATGGAAAAGCACACTTGATAATAAGGGTGTAGTTGGAGGAGTGCTAATGGACCTTTCAAAAGCTTTTGATACTATCAACCATGATTTGCTTATTGCAAAGCTGCATGCCTATGGTTTTTCTGAATCTTCTTTATTATTTATTCACTCATACTTGAAAAATCGTTTTCAGAGAACCAGAATAAATTCTTCTTTTAGCGAATGGCTTCCTCTTCAAGTTGGAGTTCCACAAGGATCAATCTTAGGACCTCCTTTCTTCAATTATTCTATAAACGATTTATTCTGGTTCATTATTCAATCATCCCTTTGTAACTTTGCAGATGATAACACCTTATATGCTTGTGAAAATTCATTAGAAGATGCAAAACAAACACTGCTTACTAATTTGGTCATAGTTAATAATTGGTTTTATGAAAATTACTTAATAATAAATTTGAAAAAGTATCAATATATTGTATTAGGTCATCACGATGAAAGTTTGATATTTAACCATTTGAAAATTGCGTGTAAATCGTCTGTAGTGCTTCTTGGTGTCACGATTGACTCGAGACTAAACTTTCATTCGCATGTCAAAAACATCTGTAATAAGGCTAGTAGGAAACTCAACGTGCTTCAAAGGATATCTTCCTTTTTGACACCCAAGATGAAGCGTTTTCTCTTCAATTCATTTATTTTGTCTCAGTTTTCTTACTGTCCCTTAGTATGGATGTTTTGTGGAAAAGTTGCGAATAATCGAATCAATCGTATTCATGAACGTTGTCTAAGAATCATACAGGACGATATAAATGGCAGTTACGATGAACTTTTATCTTTATGTAATGTTAAAAATATTCACATCATCAATTTACAGAATTTAATGAAAGAGGTTTACAAATTTTTAAATGGATTGTCACCTCTATATATGAACGAGATATTTTCTGTTAGGGAAAACAAGTACAACGTTCGTTGCTTTAATTTGATCAGGCGACCAACTTGTCGGACAACGTACTATGGCTTAAATACTTTATCAAATATTGCAGGGAAGCTATGGATATCTGTGCCTGACGCTACAAAGAATGCTCCTTCTCTCGAAGCCTTCCGTAGCTCAATAAAATTTTGGGAAGGTGATGTTTGCACCTGTAAAATATGCATGGATATACCATACATATTTTAACTTTACTTATTTATTTATTTATTTTTCTTATTCTTTATCGCTGTTTGCCTTGTTTTACGTTTTGTTGTCGATTTAAATTAGTTATTTAAATACTATTGTATCTATCGACGTTAAATAAAGAGAAAATCAAAAATCAAAAAAAAAAAAAAAATCCGGGATTTACGGGAAATCGCAGATTTTCGTTTGAGGGCGATTAAACTTCTTTTACTCAGCGTCTCATCAAAAATGAAAACATTTTTGAAAACTACAAGTCTCATGCGTTTTAGTGGTGAAAAAAAAATTTAAAAAATCGTTCGGGAAATGAGTTTACTCCCTGGGTACTTTCTTTGTATACATTCGACTATACGGGCCAAGCCCAGGATTTACGGGAAAACGCGGGATTTCGTTTGCCGGCGATTAAACCTCTTTCATTAAGCGTCTCATCAAAATGAAAACAATTTTGAAAACTACAAGTCTCATGCGTTTTAGTGGTGAAAAAAAAAAATAAAAAATCGTTCGGGAAATGAGTTTACTCCCTGGGTACTTTCTTTGTATACATTCGACTATACGGGCCAAGCCCGGGATTTACGGGAAATCGCGGGATTTCGTTTGCCGGCGATTAAACCTCTTTTAATAAGCGTCTATTAAAAATGAAAACATTTTTGAAAACTACAAGTCTCATGCGTTTTAGTGGTGAAAAAATACTTTAAAAAATCGTTCGGGAAATGAGTTAACTCCCTGGGTACTTTCTTTGTATACTTTGGACTATACGGGCCGAGTCCGGGATTTACGGGAAATCGCGGATTTTCGTTTGAGGGCGATTAAACTTCTTTTATTCAGCGTCTCATCAAAAATGAAAATATTTTTGAAAACTACAAGTCTCATGCGTTGTAGTGGTGAAAAAATAATATAAAAAATCGTTCGGATAATGAGTTTACTCGCTGGGTACTTTCTTTGTATACTTTTGACTATACGGGCCGAGTCCGGGGTTTACGGGAAATGGCGGGTTTTCGTTTGCCGGCGATTAAACTTCTTTTATTCAGTGTCTCATCAAAAATGAAAACATTTTTGAAAACTACAAGTCTCATGCGTTGTAGTGGTGAAAAAATAATTTAAAAAATCGTTCGGAAAATGAGTTTACTCACAGGGTACTTTCTTTGTATACATTCGACTATACGGGCCAAGCCCCGGATTTACGGGAAAACGCGAAATTTCGTTTGCCGGCGATTAAACCTCTTTCATTAAGCGTCTCATCAAAAATGAAAACATTTTTGAAAACTACAAGTCTCATGCGTTTTAGTGGTGAAAAAATAATTTAAAAAATCGTTCGGGAAATGAGTTTACTCCCTGGGTACTTTCTTTGTATACTTTTTACTATACGGGTCGAGTCCGGGATTTACGGGAAATCGCGGATTTTCGTTTGCCGGCGATTAAACTTCTTTTATTCAGCGTCCCATCAAATATGAAAATATTTTTGAAAACTACACGTCTCATGCGTTTAGTGGAAAAGAAAATAATATAAAAAATCGTTCGGGAAATGAGTTTACTCCCTGGGTACTTTCTTTGTATACTTTTGACTATACGGGTCGAGTCCGGGGTTTACGGGAAATGGCGGGTTTTCGTTTGCCGTCGATTAAACTTCTTTTATTCAGCGTCTCATCAAAAATGAAAACATTTTTAAAAACTACAAGTCTCATGCGTTTTAGTGGTGAAAAGATAATTTAAAAAATCGTTTTGGAAATAAGTTTACTCACAGGGTACTTTCTTTGTATACATTCGACTACACGGGCCAAGCCCGGGATTTACGGGAAATCGCGGGATTTCGTTTGCCGGCGATTAAACTTCTTTCATTAACCCTCTCATCAAAAATGAAAATATTTTTGAAAACTACAAGTCTCATGCGTTGTAGTGGTGAAAAAATAATTCAAAAATCGTTCGGAAAATGAGTTTACTCCCTGGGTACTTTCTTTGTATACTTTTGACTATACGGGCCGAGTCCGGGGTTTACGGGAAATGGCAGGTTTTCGTTTGCCTGCGATTAAACTTCTTTTATTCAGTGTCTCATCAAAAATGAAAACATTTTTGAAAACTAAAGTCTCATGCGTTGTAGTGGTGAAAAAATAATTTAGAAAATCGTTCCGAAAATGCGTTTACTCACAGGGTACCTTCTTTGTATACATTCGACTATACGGGCCAAGCCCCGGATTTACGGGAAAACGCGGGATTTCGTTTGCCGGCGATTAAACCTCTTTCATTAAGCGTCTCATCAAAAATGAAAACATTTTTGAAAACTACAAGTCTCATGCGTTTTAGTGGTGAAATAATAATTTAAAAAATCGTTCTGGAAATGAGTTTACTCACAGGGTACTTTCTTTGTATACATTCGACTATACGGGCCAAGCCCGGAATTTACGGGAAATCGCGGGTTTTCGTTTGCCGGCGATTAAACAACTTTCATTAAGCGTCTCATCCAAAATGAAAACATTTCTGAAAACTACAAGTCTCATGCGTTTTAGTGGTGAAAATTAATTTAAAATATCGTTTGGGAAATGAGTTTACTCCCTGGGTACTTTCTTTGTATACTTTTGACTATACGGGCCGAGTCGGGGATTTACGGGAAGACGCGGGTTTTCGTTTGCCGGCGATTAAACTTCTTTTATTCAGCGTCTCATCAAAAATGAAAATATTTTTAAATACTACAAGTCTCATGGGCTTTAGTGGTGAAATAATAATTTAAAAAATCGTTCGGGAAATGAGTTTACACCCTGGGTACATTCTTTGTATACTTTTGACTATACGGGCCGAGTCCCGGATTTACGGGAAATCGCAGGTTTTCGTTTGCCGGCGATTAAACTTCTTTTATTCAGCGTCTCATCAAAAATGAAAATATTTTTAAATACTACAAGTCTCATGGGCTTTAGTGGTGAAATAATAATTTAAAAAATCGTTCGGGAAATGAGTTTACACCCTGGGTACTTTCTTTGTATACTTTTGACTATACGGGCCGAGTCCGGGATTTACGGGAAATCGCAGGTTTTCGTTTGCCGGCGATTAAACTTCTTTTATTCAGCGTTTCATCAAAAATAAAAACATTTTTGAAAACTACAAGTCTCATGCGATTTAGAGGTGAAAAAATCATTTAAAAAATCGTTCGGGAAATGAGTTTACTCCCTGGGTACTTTCTTTGTATACTTTTGACTATACGGGCCGAGTCCGGGATTTACGGGAAGTCGCGGGTTTTCGTTTGCCGGCAATTAAACTTCTTTTATTGAGCGTCTCATCAAAAATGAAAACATTTTTAAGAACTACAAAGCTCATTGTCTTTAGTGGTGCAAAAATAATTTAAAAAATCCTTCGGGAAATGAGTTTACTCCTTGGGTACTTTCTTTGTATACTTTTGACTATACGGGCTGAGTCCGGGATTTACGGGAAGTCGCGGGTTTTCGTTTGCCGGCGATTAAACTTCTTTTATTCAGCGTCTCATCAAAAATGAAAATATTTTTAAATACTACAAGTCTCATTGGCTTTAGTGGTGAAATAATAATTTAAAAAATAGTTCGGGAAATGAGTTTACACCCTGGGTACTTTCTTTGTATACTTTTGACTATACGGGCCAAGCCCGGGATTTACGGGAAATCTCGGGTTTTCGTTTGCCGGCAATTAAACTTCTTTTATTCAGCGTCTCATCAAAAATGAAAATATTTTTATATACTACAAGTCTCATGGGCTTTAGTGGTGAAATAATAATTTAAAAAATCGTTCCGGAAATGAGTTTACACCCTGGGTACTTTCTTTGTATACTTTTGACTATACGGGCCGAGTCCGGGATTTACGGCAAATCGCAGGTTTTCGTTTGCCGGCGATTAAACTTCTTTTATTCAGCGTCTCATCAAAAATGAAAACATATTTGAAAACTACAAGTCTCATGCGATTTAGTGGTGAAAAAATCATTTAAAAAATCGTTCGGGAAATGAGTTTACTCCCTGGGTACTTTCTTTGTATACTTTTGACTATGCGGGCCGAGTCCGGGGTTTACGGGAAATGGCGGGTTTTCGTTTGCCGGCGATTAAACTTCTTTTATTCAGCGTCTCATCAAAAATGAAAACATTTTTGAAAACTACAAGTCTCAAGCGTTTTAGTGGTGAAAAGATACTTTAAAAAATCGTTTTGGAAATGAGTTTACTCACAGGGTACTTTCTTTGTATACATTCGACTATACGGGCCAAGCCCGGGATTGACGGGAAATCGCGGGTTTTCGTTTGCCGGCAATTAAACCACTTTTATTAAGCGTCTCATCAAAACTGAAAACATTTCTGAAAACTACAAGTCTCATGCGTTTTAGTGGTGAAAATTAATTTAAAAAATCGTTCGGGAAATGAGTTTACTCCCTGGGTACTTTCTTTGTATACTTTTGACTATACGGGCCGAGTCCGGGATTTACGGGAAGTCGCGGGTTTTCGTTTGCCGGCAATTAAACTTCTTTTATTCAGCGTCTCATAAAAAATGAAAACATTTTTAAAAACTACAAGTCTCATGGGCTTTAGTGGTGAAATAATAATTAAAAAAATAGTTCGGGAAATGAGTTTACACCCTGGGTACTTTCTTTGTTGAAGAAGTTTATTCATATCTTTGTTCCTATCCTCACTAATATTATAAATTTTTGTTTACAGTCTAATATTTTTCCTGATGATTTAAAACTTGCAGAGGTTATACCTGTTTTTAAGAAGGATGACTGTAATGATAAGGAGAACTATAGACCTGTTAGCTTGCTTCCCTGTTTATCAAAGGTTTTTGAAAGAATTATTCTTAATCAAATGCACACTTTTATGCATGACAAACTCAGCCCTCATCTATCAGGCTTCAGAAAGGGTTATAATACACAATATGCTCTCATTCGAATGATTAAACAATGGAAAAGCACACTTGATAATAAGGGTGTAGTTGGAGGAGTGCTAATGGACCTTTCAAAAGCTTTTGATACTATCAACCATGATTTGCTTATTGCAAAGCTGCATGCCTATGGTTTTTCTGAATCTTCTTTATTATTTATTCACTCATACTTGAAAAATCGTTTTCAGAGAACCAGAATAAATTCTTCTTTTAGCGAATGGCTTCCTCTTCAAGTTGGAGTTCCACAAGGATCAATCTTAGGACCTCCTTTCTTCAATTATTCTATAAACGATTTATTCTGGTTCATTATTCAATCATCCCTTTGTAACTTTGCAGATGATAACACCTTATATGCTTGTGAAAATTCATTAGAAGATGCAAAACAAACACTGCTTACTAATTTGGTCATAGTTAATAATTGGTTTTATGAAAATTACTTAATAATAAATTTGAAAAAGTATCAATATATTGTATTAGGTCATCACGATGAAAGTTTGATATTTAACCATTTGAAAATTGCGTGTAAATCGTCTGTAGTGCTTCTTGGTGTCACGATTGACTCGAGACTAAACTTTCATTCGCATGTCAAAAACATCTGTAATAAGGCTAGTAGGAAACTCAACGTGCTTCAAAGGATATCTTCCTTTTTGACACCCAAGATGAAGCGTTTTCTCTTCAATTCATTTATTTTGTCTCAGTTTTCTTACTGTCCCTTAGTATGGATGTTTTGTGGAAAAGTTGCGAATAATCGAATCAATCGTATTCATGAACGTTGTCTAAGAATCATACAGGACGATATAAATGGCAGTTACGATGAACTTTTATCTTTATGTAATGTTAAAAATATTCACATCATCAATTTACAGAATTTAATGAAAGAGGTTTACAAATTTTTAAATGGATTGTCACCTCTATATATGAACGAGATATTTTCTGTTAGGGAAAACAAGTACAACGTTCGTTGCTTTAATTTGATCAGGCGACCAACTTGTCGGACAACGTACTATGGCTTAAATACTTTATCAAATATTGCAGGGAAGCTATGGATATCTGTGCCTGACGCTACAAAGAATGCTCCTTCTCTCGAAGCCTTCCGTAGCTCAATAAAATTTTGGGAAGGTGATGTTTGCACCTGTAAAATATGCATGGATATACCATACATATTTTAACTTTACTTATTTATTTATTTATTTTTCTTATTCTTTATCGCTGTTTGCCTTGTTTTACGTTTTGTTGTCGATTTAAATTAGTTATTTAAATACTATTGTATCTATCGACGTTAAATAAAGAGAAAATCAAAAATCAAAAAAAAAAAAAAAATCCGGGATTTACGGGAAATCGCAGATTTTCGTTTGAGGGCGATTAAACTTCTTTTACTCAGCGTCTCATCAAAAATGAAAACATTTTTGAAAACTACAAGTCTCATGCGTTTTAGTGGTGAAAAAAAAATTTAAAAAATCGTTCGGGAAATGAGTTTACTCCCTGGGTACTTTCTTTGTATACATTCGACTATACGGGCCAAGCCCAGGATTTACGGGAAAACGCGGGATTTCGTTTGCCGGCGATTAAACCTCTTTCATTAAGCGTCTCATCAAAATGAAAACAATTTTGAAAACTACAAGTCTCATGCGTTTTAGTGGTGAAAAAAAAAAATTAAAAAATCGTTCGGGAAATGAGTTTACTCCCTGGGTACTTTCTTTGTATACATTCGACTATACGGGCCAAGCCCGGGATTTACGGGAAATCGCGGGATTTCGTTTGCCGGCGATTAAACCTCTTTTAATAAGCGTCTATTAAAAATGAAAACATTTTTGAAAACTACAAGTCTCATGCGTTTTAGTGGTGAAAAAATACTTTAAAAAATCGTTCGGGAAATGAGTTAACTCCCTGGGTACTTTCTTTGTATACTTTGGACTATACGGGCCGAGTCCGGGATTTACGGGAAATCGCGGATTTTCGTTTGAGGGCGATTAAACTTCTTTTATTCAGCGTCTCATCAAAAATGAAAATATTTTTGAAAACTACAAGTCTCATGCGTTGTAGTGGTGAAAAAATAATATAAAAAATCGTTCGGATAATGAGTTTACTCGCTGGGTACTTTCTTTGTATACTTTTGACTATACGGGCCGAGTCCGGGGTTTACGGGAAATGGCGGGTTTTCGTTTGCCGGCGATTAAACTTCTTTTATTCAGTGTCTCATCAAAAATGAAAACATTTTTGAAAACTACAAGTCTCATGCGTTGTAGTGGTGAAAAAATAATTTAAAAAATCGTTCGGAAAATGAGTTTACTCACAGGGTACTTTCTTTGTATACATTCGACTATACGGGCCAAGCCCCGGATTTACGGGAAAACGCGAAATTTCGTTTGCCGGCGATTAAACCTCTTTCATTAAGCGTCTCATCAAAAATGAAAACATTTTTGAAAACTACAAGTCTCATGCGTTTTAGTGGTGAAAAAATAATTTAAAAAATCGTTCGGGAAATGAGTTTACTCCCTGGGTACTTTCTTTGTATACTTTTTACTATACGGGTCGAGTCCGGGATTTACGGGAAATCGCGGATTTTCGTTTGCCGGCGATTAAACTTCTTTTATTCAGCGTCCCATCAAATATGAAAATATTTTTGAAAACTACACGTCTCATGCGTTTAGTGGAAAAGAAAATAATATAAAAAATCGTTCGGGAAATGAGTTTACTCCCTGGGTACTTTCTTTGTATACTTTTGACTATACGGGTCGAGTCCGGGGTTTACGGGAAATGGCGGGTTTTCGTTTGCCGTCGATTAAACTTCTTTTATTCAGCGTCTCATCAAAAATGAAAACATTTTTAAAAACTACAAGTCTCATGCGTTTTAGTGGTGAAAAGATAATTTAAAAAATCGTTTTGGAAATAAGTTTACTCACAGGGTACTTTCTTTGTATACATTCGACTACACGGGCCAAGCCCGGGATTTACGGGAAATCGCGGGATTTCGTTTGCCGGCGATTAAACTTCTTTCATTAACCCTCTCATCAAAAATGAAAATATTTTTGAAAACTACAAGTCTCATGCGTTGTAGTGGTGAAAAAATAATTCAAAAATCGTTCGGAAAATGAGTTTACTCCCTGGGTACTTTCTTTGTATACTTTTGACTATACGGGCCGAGTCCGGGGTTTACGGGAAATGGCAGGTTTTCGTTTGCCTGCGATTAAACTTCTTTTATTCAGTGTCTCATCAAAAATGAAAACATTTTTGAAAACTAAAGTCTCATGCGTTGTAGTGGTGAAAAAATAATTTAGAAAATCGTTCCGAAAATGCGTTTACTCACAGGGTACCTTCTTTGTATACATTCGACTATACGGGCCAAGCCCCGGATTTACGGGAAAACGCGGGATTTCGTTTGCCGGCGATTAAACCTCTTTCATTAAGCGTCTCATCAAAAATGAAAACATTTTTGAAAACTACAAGTCTCATGCGTTTTAGTGGTGAAATAATAATTTAAAAAATCGTTCTGGAAATGAGTTTACTCACAGGGTACTTTCTTTGTATACATTCGACTATACGGGCCAAGCCCGGAATTTACGGGAAATCGCGGGTTTTCGTTTGCCGGCGATTAAACAACTTTCATTAAGCGTCTCATCCAAAATGAAAACATTTCTGAAAACTACAAGTCTCATGCGTTTTAGTGGTGAAAATTAATTTAAAATATCGTTTGGGAAATGAGTTTACTCCCTGGGTACTTTCTTTGTATACTTTTGACTATACGGGCCGAGTCGGGGATTTACGGGAAGACGCGGGTTTTCGTTTGCCGGCGATTAAACTTCTTTTATTCAGCGTCTCATCAAAAATGAAAATATTTTTAAATACTACAAGTCTCATGGGCTTTAGTGGTGAAATAATAATTTAAAAAATCGTTCGGGAAATGAGTTTACACCCTGGGTACATTCTTTGTATACTTTTGACTATACGGGCCGAGTCCCGGATTTACGGGAAATCGCAGGTTTTCGTTTGCCGGCGATTAAACTTCTTTTATTCAGCGTCTCATCAAAAATGAAAATATTTTTAAATACTACAAGTCTCATGGGCTTTAGTGGTGAAATAATAATTTAAAAAATCGTTCGGGAAATGAGTTTACACCCTGGGTACTTTCTTTGTATACTTTTGACTATACGGGCCGAGTCCGGGATTTACGGGAAATCGCAGGTTTTCGTTTGCCGGCGATTAAACTTCTTTTATTCAGCGTTTCATCAAAAATAAAAACATTTTTGAAAACTACAAGTCTCATGCGATTTAGAGGTGAAAAAATCATTTAAAAAATCGTTCGGGAAATGAGTTTACTCCCTGGGTACTTTCTTTGTATACTTTTGACTATACGGGCCGAGTCCGGGATTTACGGGAAGTCGCGGGTTTTCGTTTGCCGGCAATTAAACTTCTTTTATTGAGCGTCTCATCAAAAATGAAAACATTTTTAAGAACTACAAAGCTCATTGTCTTTAGTGGTGCAAAAATAATTTAAAAAATCCTTCGGGAAATGAGTTTACTCCTTGGGTACTTTCTTTGTATACTTTTGACTATACGGGCTGAGTCCGGGATTTACGGGAAGTCGCGGGTTTTCGTTTGCCGGCGATTAAACTTCTTTTATTCAGCGTCTCATCAAAAATGAAAATATTTTTAAATACTACAAGTCTCATTGGCTTTAGTGGTGAAATAATAATTTAAAAAATAGTTCGGGAAATGAGTTTACACCCTGGGTACTTTCTTTGTATACTTTTGACTATACGGGCCAAGCCCGGGATTTACGGGAAATCTCGGGTTTTCGTTTGCCGGCAATTAAACTTCTTTTATTCAGCGTCTCATCAAAAATGAAAATATTTTTATATACTACAAGTCTCATGGGCTTTAGTGGTGAAATAATAATTTAAAAAATCGTTCCGGAAATGAGTTTACACCCTGGGTACTTTCTTTGTATACTTTTGACTATACGGGCCGAGTCCGGGATTTACGGCAAATCGCAGGTTTTCGTTTGCCGGCGATTAAACTTCTTTTATTCAGCGTCTCATCAAAAATGAAAACATATTTGAAAACTACAAGTCTCATGCGATTTAGTGGTGAAAAAATCATTTAAAAAATCGTTCGGGAAATGAGTTTACTCCCTGGGTACTTTCTTTGTATACTTTTGACTATGCGGGCCGAGTCCGGGGTTTACGGGAAATGGCGGGTTTTCGTTTGCCGGCGATTAAACTTCTTTTATTCAGCGTCTCATCAAAAATGAAAACATTTTTGAAAACTACAAGTCTCAAGCGTTTTAGTGGTGAAAAGATACTTTAAAAAATCGTTTTGGAAATGAGTTTACTCACAGGGTACTTTCTTTGTATACATTCGACTATACGGGCCAAGCCCGGGATTGACGGGAAATCGCGGGTTTTCGTTTGCCGGCAATTAAACCACTTTTATTAAGCGTCTCATCAAAACTGAAAACATTTCTGAAAACTACAAGTCTCATGCGTTTTAGTGGTGAAAATTAATTTAAAAAATCGTTCGGGAAATGAGTTTACTCCCTGGGTACTTTCTTTGTATACTTTTGACTATACGGGCCGAGTCCGGGATTTACGGGAAGTCGCGGGTTTTCGTTTGCCGGCAATTAAACTTCTTTTATTCAGCGTCTCATAAAAAATGAAAACATTTTTAAAAACTACAAGTCTCATGGGCTTTAGTGGTGAAATAATAATTTAAAAAATCGTTTGGGAAATGAGTTTACACCCCGGGTACTTTCTTTGTATACTTTTGACTATACGAGCCGAGTCCGGGATTTACGGGAAATCGCAGGTTTTCGTTTGCCGGCGATTAAACTTCTTTTATTCAGCGTCTCATCAAAAATGAAAACATTTTTGAAAACTACAAGTCTCATGCGTTTTAGTGGTGAAAATTAATTTAAAAAATCGTTCGGGAAATGAGTTTACTGCCTGGGTACTTTCTTTGTATACTTTTGACTATACGGGCCGAGTCCGGGATTTACGGGAAGTCACGGGTTTTCGTTTGCCGGCGATTAAACAACTTTCATTAAGCGTCTCATCATAAATGAAAACATTTCTGAAAACTACAAGTCTCATGCATTTTAGTGGTGAAAATTAATTTAAAAAATCGTTCGGGAAATGAGTTTACTCCCTGGGTACTTTCTTTGTATACTTTTGACTATACGGGCCGAGTCCGGGATTTACGGGAAGTCGCGGGTTTTCGTTTGCCGGCTTTTAAACTTCTTTTAATCAGCGTCTCATCAAAAATGAAAACATTTTTAAAAACTACAAGTCTCATGGGCTTTAGTGGTAAAATAATAATTTAAAAAATCGTTCGGGAAATGAGTTTACACCCCGGGTACTTTCTTTGTATACTTTTGACTATCCGGGCCAAGCCCGTGATTTACTGAAATCGCGGGTTTTCGTTTGCCGGCGATTAAACAACTTTCATTAAGCGTCTCTTCAAAAATGAAAACATTTCTGAAAACTACAAGTCTCATGCGTTTTAGTGGTGAAAATTAATTTAAAATATCGTTTGGGAAATGAGTTTACTTCCTGGGTAATTTCTTTGTATACTTTTGACTATACGGGCCGAGTCCGGGATTTACGGGAAATCGCAGGTTTTCGTTTGCCGGCGATTAAACTTCTTTTATTCAGCGTCTCATCAAAAATGAAAACATTTTTGAAAACTACAAGTCTCATGCGATTTAGAGGTGAAAAAATCATTTAAAAAATCGTTCGGGAAATGAGTTTACTCCCTGGGTACTTTCTTTGTATACTTTTGACTATACGGGCCGAGTCCGGGATTTACGGGAAGTCGCGGGTTTTCGTTTGCCGGCAATTAAACTTCTTTTATTCAGCGTCTCATCAAAAATGAAAACATTTTTAAAAACTACAAGGCTCATGCGTTTTAGTGGTGAAAAAATAATTTAAAAAATCCTTCGGGAAATGAGTTTACTCCTTGGGTACTTTCTTTGTATACTTTTGACTATACGGGCTGAGTCCGGGATTTACGGGAAGTCGCGGGTTTTCGTTTGCCGGCGATTAAACTTCTTTTATTCAGCGTCTCATCAAAAATGAAAATATTTTTAAATACTACAAGTCTCATTGGCTTTAGTGGTGAAATAATAATTTAAAAAATAGTTCGGGAAATGAGTTTACACCCTGGGTACTTTCTTTGTATACTTTCGACTATACGGGCCAAGCCCGGGATTTACGGGAAATCTCGGGTTTTCGTTTGCCGGCAATTAAACTTCTTTTATTCAGCGTCTCATCAAAAATGAAAACATTTTTAAAAACTACAAATCTCATGCGTTTTAGTGGTGAAATAATAATTTAAAAAATCGTTCGGGAAATGAGTTCACACCCTGGGTACATTCTTTGTATACTTTTGACTATACGGGCCGAGTCCGGGATTTACGGGAAATCGCAGGTTTTCGTTTGCCGGCAATTAAACTTCTTTTATTCAGCGTCTCATCAAAAATGAAAATATTTTTATATACTACAAGTCTCATGGGCTTTAGTGGTGAAATAATAATTTAAAAAATCGTTCGGGAAATGAGTTTACACCCTGGGTACTTTCTTTGTATACTTTTGACTATACGGGCCGAGTCCGGGATTTACGGGAAGTCGCAGGTTTTCGTTTGCCGGCGATTAAACTTCTTTTATTCAGCGTCTCATCAAAAATGAAAACATTTTTGAAAACTACAAGTCTCATGCGATTTAGTGGTGAAAAAATCATTTAAAAAATCGTTCGGGAAATGAGTTTACTCCCTGGGTACTTTCTTTGTATACTTTTGACTATGCGGGCCGAGTCCGGGGTTTACGGGAAATGGCGGGTTTTCGTTTGCCGGCGATTAAACTTCTTTTATTCAGCGTCTCATCAAAAATGAAAACATTTTTGAAAACTACAAGTCTCAAGCGTTTTAGTGGTGAAAAGATAATTTAAAAAATCGTTTTGGAAATGAGTTTACTCACAGGGTACTTTCTTTGTATACATTCGACTATACGGGCCAAGCCCGGGATTTACGGGAAATCGCGGGTTTTCGTTTGCCGGCAATTAAACCACTTTTATTAAGCGTCTCATCAAAACTGAAAACATTTCTGAAAACTACAAGTCTCATGCGTTTTAGTGGTGAAAATTAATTTAAAAAATCGTTCGGGAAATGAGTTTACTCCCTGGGTACTTTCTTTGTATACTTTTGACTATACGGGCCGAGTCCGGGATTTACGGGAAGTCGCGGGTTTTCGTTTGCCGGCAATTAAACTTCTTTTATTCAGGGTCTCATAAAAAATGAAAACATTTTTAAAAACTACAAGTCTCATGGGCTTTAGTGGTGAAATAATAATTTAAAAAATCGTTTGGGAAATGAGTTTACACCCCGGGTACTTTCTTTGTATACTTTTGACTATACGAGCCGAGTCCGGGATTTACGGGAAATCGCAGGTTTTCGTTTGCCGGCGATTAAACTTCTTTTATTCAGCGTCTCATCAAAAATGAAAACATTTTTGAAAACTACAAGTCTCATGCGTTTTAGTGGTGAAAATTAATTTAAAAAATCGTTCGGGAAATGAGTTTACTGCCTGGGTACTTTCTTTGTATACTTTTGACTATACGGGCCGAGTCCGGGATTTACGGGAAGTTGCGGGTTTTCGTTTGCCGGCTATTAAACTTCTTTCAATCAGCGTCTCATCAAAAATGAAAACATTTTTAAAAACTACAAGTCTCATGGGCTTTAGTGGTAAAATAATAATTTAAAAAATCGTTCGGGAAATGAGTTTACACCCCGGGTACTTTCTTTGTATACTTTTGACTATACGGGCCAAGCCCGTGATTTACTGAAATCGCGGGTTTTCGTTTGCCGGCGATTAAACAACTTTCATTAAGCGTCTCTTCAAAAATGAAAACATTTCTGAAAACTACAAGTCTCATGCGTTTTAGTGGTGAAAATTAATTTAAAATATCGTTTGGGAAATGAGTTTACTTCCTGGGTTATTTTTTTGTATACTTTTGACTATACGGGCCGAGTCCGGGATTTACGGGAAATCGCAGGTTTTCGTTTGCCGGCGATTAAACTTCTTTTATTCAGCGTCTCATCAAAAATGAAAACATTTTTGAAAACTGCAAGGCTCATGCGTTTTAGTGGTGAAAAAATAATTTAAAAAATCGTTCGGGAAATGAGTTTACTCCCTGGGTACTTTCTTTGTATACTTTTGACTATACGGGCTGAGTCCGGGATTTACGGGAAGTCGCGGGTTTTCGTTTGCCGGCGATTAAACTTCTTTTATTCAGCGTCTCATCAAAAATGAAAATATTTTTAAATACTACAAGTCTCATGGGCTTTAGTGGTGAAATAATAATTTAAAAAATAGTTCGGGAAATGAGTTTACACCCTGGGTACTTTCTTTGTATACTTTTGACTATACGGGCTGAGTCCGGGATTTACGGGAAGTCGCGGGTTTTCGTTTGCCGGCGATTAAACTTCTTTTATTCAGCGTCTCATCAAAAATGAAAATATTTTTAAATACTACAAGTCTCATGGGCTTTAGTGGTGAAATAATAATTTAAAAAATCGTTCTGGAAATGAGTTTACTCACAGGGTACTTTCTTTGTATACATTCGACTATACGGGCCAAGCCCGGGATTTACGGGAAATCGCGGGTTTTCGTTTGCCGGCGATTAAACAACTTTCATTAAGCGTCTCATCAAAAATGAAAACATTTCTGAAAACTACAAGTCTCATGCGTTTTAGTGGTGAAAATTAATTTAAAATATCGTTTGGGAAATGAGTTTACTCCCTGGGTACCTTCTTTGTATACTTTTGACTATACGGGCTGAGTCGGGGATTTACGGGAAGACGCGGGTTTTCGTTTGGCGGCAATTAAACTTCTTTTATTCAGCGTCTCATCAAAAATGAAAACATTTTTAAAAACTACAAATCTCATGCGTTTTAGTGGTGAAAAAAAATTTAAAAAATCGTTCGGGAAATGAGTTTACTCCCTGGGTACTTTCTTTGTATACTTTTGACTATACGGGCCGAGTCCGGGATTTACGGGAAGTCGCGGGTTTTTGTTTGCCGGCGATTAAACTTCTTTTATTCAGCGTCTCATCAAAAATAAAAATATTTTTAAATACTACAAGTCTCATGGGCTTTAGTGGTGAAATAATAATTTAAAAAATCGTTCGGGAAATGAGTTTACACCCCGGGTACTTTCTTTGTATACTTTTGACTATACGGGCCAAGCCCGTGATTTACTGAAATCGCGGGTTTTCGTTTGCCGGCGATTAAACAACTTTCATTAAGCGTCTCATCAAAAATGAAAACATTTCTGAAAACTACAAGTCTCATGCGTTTTAGTGGTGAAAATTAATTTAAAATATCGTTTGGGAAATGAGTTTACTTCCTGGGTAATTTCTTTGTATACTTTTGACTATATGGGCCGAGTCCGGGATTTACGGGAAATCGCAGGTTTTCGTTTGCCGGCGATTAAACTTCTTTTATTCAGCGTCTCATCAAAAATGAAAACATTTTTGAAAACTACAAGGCTCATGCGTTTTAGTGGTGAAAAAATAATTTAAAAAATCGTTCGGGAAATGAGTTTACTCCCTGGGTACTTTCTTTGTATACTTTTGACTATACGGGCCGAGTCCGGGATTTACGGGAAGTCGTGGGTTTTCGTTTGCCGGCTATTAAACTTCTTTTAATCAGCGTCTCATCAAAAATGAAAACATTTTTAAAAACTACAAGTCTCATGGGCTTTAGTGGTAAAATAATAATTTAAAAAATCGTTCGGGAAATGAGTTTACACCCCGGGTACTTTCTTTGTATACTTTTGACTATACGGGCCAAGCCCGTGATTTACTGAAATCGCGGGTTTTCGTTTGCCGGCGATTAAACAACTTTCATTAAGCGTCTCTTCAAAAATGAAAACATTTCTGAAAACTACAAGTCTCATGCGTTTTAGTGGTGAAAATTAATTTAAAATATCGTTTGGGAAATGAGTTTACTTCCTGGGTAATTTCTTTGTATACTTTTGACTATACGGGCCGAGTCCGGGATTTACGGGAAATCGCAGGTTTTCGTTTGCCGGCGATTAAACTTCTTTTATTCAGCGTCTCACCAAAAATGAAAACATTTTTGAAAACTACAAGGCTCATGCGTTTTAGTGGTGAAAAAATAATTTAAAAAATCGTTCGGGAAATGAGTTTACTCCCTGGGTACTTTCTTTGTATACTTTTGACTATACGGGCTGAGTCCGGGATTTACGGGAAGTCGCGGGTTTTCGTTTGCCGGCGATTAAACTTCTTTTATTCAGCGTCTCATCAAAAATGAAAATATTTTTAAATACTACAAGTCTCATGGGCTTTAGTGGTGAAATAATAATTTAAAAAATAGTTCGGGAAATGAGTTTACACCCTGGGTACTTTCTTTGTATACTTTTGACTATACGGGCTGAGTCCGGGATTTACGGGAAGTCGCGGGTTTTCGTTTGCCGGCGATTAAACTTCTTTTATTCAGCGTCTCATCAAAAATGAAAATATTTTTAAATACTACAAGTCTCATGGGCTTTAGTGGTGAAATAATAATTTAAAAAATCGTTCTGGAAATGAGTTTACTCACAGGGTACTTTCTTTGTATACATTCGACTATACGGGCCAAGCCCGGGATTTACGGGAAATCGCGGGTTTTCGTTTGCCGGCGATTAAACAACTTTCATTAAGCGTTTCATCAAAAATGAAAACATTTCTGAAAACTACAAGTCTCATGCGTTTTAGTGGTGAAAATTAATTTAAAATATCGTTTGGGAAATGAGTTTACTCCCTGGGTACTTTCTTTGTATACTTTTGACTATACGGGCCGAGTCGGGGATTTACGGGAAGACGCGGGTTTTCGTTTGCCGGCAATTAAACTTCTTTTATTCAGCGTCTCATCAAAAATGAAAACATTTTTAAAAACTACAAATCTCATGCGTTTTAGTGGTGAAAAAAAATTTAAAAAATCGTTCGGGAAATGAGTTTACTCCCTGGGTACTTTCTTTGTTTACTTTTGACTATACGGGCCGAGTCCGGGATTTACGGGAAGTCGCGGGTTTTTGTTTGCCGGCGATTAAACTTCTTTTATTCAGCGTCTCATCAAAAATAAAAATATTTTTAAATACTACAAGTCTCATGGGCTTTAGTGGTGAAATAATAATTTAAAAAATCGTTCGGGAAATGAGTTTACACCCCGGGTACTTCCTTTGTATACTTTTGACTATACGGGCCAAGCCCGTGATTTACTGAAATCGCGGGTTTTCGTTTGCCGGCGATTAAACAACTTTCATTAAGCGTCTCATCAAAAATGAAAACATTTCTGAAAACTACAAGTCTCATGCGTTTTAGTGGTGAAAATTAATTTAAAATATCGTTTGGGAAATGAGTTTACTTCCTGGGTAATTTCTTTGTATACTTTTGACTATACGGGCCGAGTCCGGGATTTACGGGAAATCGCAGGTTTTCGTTTGCCGGCGATTAAACTTCTTTTATTCAGCGTCTTATCAAAAATGAAAACATTTTTGAAAACTACAAGGCTCATGCGTTTTAGTGGTGAAAAAATAATTTAAAAAATCGTTCGGGAAATGAGTTTACTCCCTGGGTACTTTCTTTGCATACTTTTGACTATACGGGCTGAGTCCGGGATTTACGGGAAGTCGCGGGTTTTCGTTTGCCGGCGATTAAACTTCTTTTATTCAGCGTCTCATCAAAAATGAAAATATTTTTAAATACTACAAGTCTCATGGGCTTTAGTGGTGAAATAATAATTTAAAAAATAGTTCGGGAAATGAGTTTACACCCTGGGTACTTTCTTTGTATACTTTTGACTATACGGGCTGAGTCCGGGATTTACGGGAAGTCGCGGGTTTTCGTTTGCCGGCGATTAAACTTCTTTTATTCAGCGTCTCATCAAAAATGAAAATATTTTTAAATACTACAAGTATCATGGGCTTTAGTGGTGAAATAATAATTTAAAAAATCGTTCTGGAAATGAGTTTACTCACAGGGTACTTTCTTTGTATACATTCGACTATACGGGCCAAGCCCGGGATTTACGGGAAATCGCGGGTTTTCGTTTGCCGGCGATTAAACAACTTTCATTAAGCGTTTCATCAAAAATGAAAACATTTCTGAAAACTACAAGTCTCATGCGTTTTAGTGGTGAAAATTAATTTAAAATATCGTTTGGGAAATGAGTTTACTCCCTGGGTACTTTCTTTGTATACTTTTGACTATACGGGCCGAGTCGGGGATTTACGGGAAGACGCGGGTTTTCGTTTGCCGGCAATTAAACTTCTTTTATTCAGCGTCTCATCAAAAATGAAAACATTTTTAAAAACTACAAATCTCATGCGTTTTAGTGGTGAAAAAAAATTTAAAAAATCGTTCGGGAAATGAGTTTACTCCCTGGGTACTTTCTTTGTTTACTTTTGACTATACGGGCCGAGTCCGGGATTTACGGGAAGTCGCGGGTTTTTGTTTGCCGGCGATTAAACTTCTTTTATTCAGCGTCTCATCAAAAATAAAAATATTTTTAAATACTACAAGTCTCATGGGCTTTAGTGGTGAAATAATAATTTAAAAAATCGTTCGGGAAATGAGTTTACACCCCGGGTACTTCCTTTGTATACTTTTGACTATACGGGCCAAGCCCGTGATTTACTGAAATCGCGGGTTTTCGTTTGCCGGCGATTAAACAACTTTCATTAAGCGTCTCATCAAAAATGAAAACATTTCTGAAAACTACAAGTCTCATGCGTTTTAGTGGTGAAAATTAATTTAAAATATCGTTTGGGAAATGAGTTTACTTCCTGGGTAATTTCTTTGTATACTTTTGACTATACGGGCCGAGTCCGGGATTTACGGGAAATCGCAGGTTTTCGTTTGCCGGCGATTAAACTTCTTTTATTCAGCGTCTTATCAAAAATGAAAACATTTTTGAAAACTACAAGGCTCATGCGTTTTAGTGGTGAAAAAATAATTTAAAAAATCGTTCGGGAAATGAGTTTACTCCCTGGGTACTTTCTTTGCATACTTTTGACTATACGGGCTGAGTCCGGGATTTACGGGAAGTCGCGGGTTTTCGTTTACCGGCGATTAAACTTCTTTTATTCAGCGTCTCATCAAAAATGAAAATATTTTTAAATACTACAAGTCTCATGGGCTTTAGTGGTGAAATAATAATTTAAAAAATAGTTCGGGAAATGAGTTTACACCCTGGGTACTTTCTTTGTATACTTTTGACTATACGGGCTGAGTCCGGGATTTACGGGAAGTCGCGGGTTTTCGTTTGCCGGCGATTAAACTTCTTTTATTCAGCGTCTCATCAAAAATGAAAATATTTTTAAATACTACAAGTCTCATGGGCTTTAGTGGTGAAATAATAATTTAAAAAATCGTTCTGGAAATGAGTTTACTCACAGGGTACTTTCTTTGTATACATTCGACTATACGGGCCAAGCCCGGGATTTACGGGAAATCGCGGGTTTTCGTTTGCCGGTGATTAAACAACTTTCATTAAGCGTCTCATCAAAAATGAAAACATTTCTGAAAACTACAAGTCTCATGCGTTTTAGTGGTGAAAATTAATTTAAAATATCGTTTGGGAAATGAGTTTACTCCCTGGGTACTTTCTTTGTATACTTTTGACTATACGGGCCGAGTCGGGGATTTACGGGAAGACGCGGGTTTTCGTTTGCCGGCAATTAAACTTCTTTTATTCAGCGTCTCATCAAAAATGAAAACATTTTTAAAAACTACAAATCTCATGCGTTTTAGTTGTGAAAAAAAATTTAAAAAATCGTTCGGGAAATGAGTTTACTCCCTGGGTACTTTCTTTGTATACTTTTGACTATACGGGCCGAGTCCGGGATTTACGGGAAGTCGCGGGTTTTTGTTTGCCGGCGATTAAACTTCTTTTATTCAGCGTCTCATCAAAAATAAAAATATTTTTAAATACTACAAGTCTCATGGGCTTTAGTGGTGAAATAATAATTTAAAAAATCGTTCGGGAAATGAGTTTACACCCTGGGTACATTCTTTGTATACTTTTGACTATACGGGCCGAGTCCGGGATTTACGGGAACTCGCAGGTTTTCGATTGCCGGCGATTAAACTTCTTTTATTCAGCGTCTCATCAAAAATGAAAATATTTTTAAATACTACAAGTCTCATGGGCTTTAGTGGTGAAATAATAATTTAAAAAATCGTTCGGGAAATGAGTTTACACCCTGGGTACTTTCTTTGTATACTTTTGACTATACGGGCCGAGTCCGGGATTTACGGGAAGTCGCGGGTTTTCGTTTGCCGGCAATTAAACTTCTTTTATTCAGCGTCTCATCAAAAATGAAAACATTTTTAAAAACTACAAGGCTCATGCGTTTTAGTGGTGAAAAAATAATTTAAAAAATCCTTCGGGAAATGAGTTTACTCCTTGGGTACTTTCTTTGTATACTTTTGACTATACGGGCTGAGTCCGGGATTTACGGGAAGTCGCGGGTTTTCGTTTGCCGGCGATTAAACTTCTTTTATTCAGCGTCTCATCAAAAATGAAAATATTTTTAAATACTACAAGTCTCATTGGCTTTAGTGGTGAAATAATAATTTAAAAAATAGTTCGGGAAATGAGTTTACACCCTGGATACTTTCTTTGTATACTTTTGACTATACGGGCCAAGCCCGGGATTTACGGGAAATCTCGGGTTTTCGTTTGCCGGCAATTAAACTTCTTTTATTCAGCGTCTCATCAAAAATGAAAACATTTTTAAAAACTACAAATCTCATGCGTTTTAGTGGTGAAAAAAAAATTAAAAAATCGTTCGGGAAATAAGTTTACTCCCTGGGTACTTTCTTTGTATACTTTTGACTATACGGGCCGAGTCCGGGATTTACGGGAAGTCGCGGGTTTTCGTTTGCCGGCAATTAAACTTCTTTTATTCAGCGTCTCATCAAAAATGAAAACATTTTTAAAAACTACAAGTCTCATGGGCTTTAGTGGTGAAATAATAATTTAAAAAATCGTTCGGGAAATGAGTTTACACCCCGGGTACTTTCTTTGTATACTTTTGACTATACGGGCCGAGTCCGGGATTTACGGAAAATCGCAGGTTTTCGTTTGCCGGCGATTAAACTTCTTTTATTCAGCGTCTCATCAAAAATGAAAACATTTTTAAAAACTACAAGGCTCATGCGTTTTAGTGGTGAAAAAATAATTTAAAAAATCCTTCGGGAAATGAGTTTACTCCTTGGGTACTTTCTTTGTATACTTTTGACTATACGGGCTGAGTCCGGGATTTACGGGAAGTCACGGGTTTTCGTTTGCCGGCGATTAAACTTCTTTTATTCAGCGTCTCATCAAAAATGAAAATATTTTTAAATACTACAAGTCTCATTGGCTTTAGTGGTGAAATAATATTTTAAAAAATAGTTCGGGAAATGAGTTTACACCCTGGGTACTTTCTTTGTATACATTCGACTATACGGGCCAAGCCCGTGATTTACGGGAAATCGCGGGTTTTCGTTTGCCGGCGATTAAACAACTTTCATTAAGCGTCTCATCAAAAATAAAAACATTTCTGAAAACTACAAGTCTCATGCGTTTTAGTGGTGAAAATTAATTTAAAATATCGTTTGGGAAATGAGTTTACTTCCTGGGTACTTTCTTTGTATACTTTTGACTATACGGGCCGAGTCCGGGATTTACGGGAAATCGCAGGTTTTCGTTTGCGGGCGATTAAACTTCTTTTATTCAGCGTCTCATCAAAAATGAAAACATTTTTGAAAACTACAAGTCTCATGCGATTTAGTGGTGAAAAAATCATTTAAAAAATCGTTGGGGAAATGAGTTTACTCCCTGGGTACTTTCTTTGTATACTTTTGACTATACGGGCCGAGTCCGGGATTTACGGGAAGTCGCAGGTTTTCGTTTGCCGGCAATTAAACTTCTTTTATTCAGCGTCTCATCAAAAATGAAAACATTTTTAAAAACTACAAGTCTCATGGGCTTTAGTGGTGAAATAATAATTTAAAAAATCGTTCGGGAAATGAGTTTACACCCCGGGTACTTTCTTTGTATACTTTTGACTATACGGGCCGAGTCCGGGATTTACGGGAAATCGCAGGTTTTCGTTTGCCGGCGATTAAACTTCTTTTATTCAGCGTCTCATCAAAAATGAAAACATTTTTGAAAACTACAAGGCTCATGCGTTTTAGTGGTGAAAAAATAATTTAAAAAATCCTTCGGGAAATGAGTTTACTCCTTGGGTACTTTCTTTGTATACTTTTGACTATACGGGCTGAGTCTGGGATTTACGGGAAGTCACGGGTTTTCGTTTGCCGGCGATTAAACTTCTTTTATTCAGCGTCTCATCAAAAATGAAAATATTTTTAAATACTACAAGTCTCATTGGCTTTAGTGGTGAAATAATAATTTAAAAAATAGTTCGGGAAATGAGTTTACACCCTGGGTACTTTCTTTGTATACTTTTGACTATACGGGCCAAGCCCGGGATTTACGGGAAATCTCGGGTTTTCGTTTGCCGGCGATTAAACCTCTTTCAATAAGCGTCTCATCAAAAATAAAAACATTTTTGAAAACTACAAGTCTCATGCGTTTTAGTGTTGAAAAAATAAATTAAAAAATCGTTCTGGAAATGAGTTTACTCACAGGGTACTTTCTTTGTATACATTCGACTATACGGGCCAAGCCCGTGATTTACGGGAAATCGCGGGTTTTCGTTTGCCGGCGATTAAACAACTTTCATTAAGCGTCTCATCAAAAATAAAAACATTTCTGAAAACTAAAAGTCTCATGCCTTTTAGTGGTGAAAATTAATTTAAAATATCGTTTGGGAAATGAGTTTACTTCCTGGGTAATTTCTTTGTATACTTTTGACTATACGGGCCGAGTCCGGGATTTACGGGAAATCGCAGGTTTTCGTTTGCCGGCGATTAAACTTCTTTTATTCAGCGTCTCATCAAAAATGAAAACATTTTTAAAAACTACAAGGCTCATGCGTTTTAGTGGTGAAAAAATAATTTAAAAAATCGTTCGGGAAATGAGTTTACTCCCTGGGTACTTTCTTTGTATACTTTTGACTATACGGGCTGAGTCCGGGATTTACGGGAAGTCGCGGGTTTTCGTTTGCCGGCGATTAAACTTCTTTTATTCAGCGTCTCATCAAAAATGAAAATATTTCTAAATACTACAAGTCTCATGGGCTTTAGTGGTGAAATAATAATTTAAAAAATAGTTCGGGAAATGAGTTTACACCCTGGGTACTTTCTTTGTATACTTTTGACTATACGGGCTGAGTCCGGGATTTACGGGAAGTCGCGGGTTTTCGTTTGCCAGCGATTAAACTTCTTTTATTCAGCGTCTCATCAGAAATGAAAATATTTTTAAATACTACAAGTCTCATGGGCTTTAGTGGTGAAATAATACTTTAAAAAATCGTCCTGGAAATGAGTTTACTCACAGGGTACTTTCTTTGTATACATTCGACTATACGGGCCGAGTCCGGGATTTACGGGAAATCGCAGGTTTTCGTTTGCCGGCGATTAAACTTCTTTTATTCAGCGTCTCATCAAAAATGAAAACATTTTTGAAAACTACAAGGCTCATGCGTTTTAGTGGTGAAAAAATAATTTAAAAAATCCTTCGGGAAATGAGTTTACTCCTTGGGTACTTTCTTTGTATACTTTTGACTATACGGGCTGAGTCCGGGATTTACGGGAAGTCACGGGTTTTCGTTTGCCGGCGATTAAACTTCTTTTATTCAGCGTCTCATCAAAAATGAAAATATTTTTAAATACTACAAGTCTCATTGGCTTTAGTGGTGAAATAATAATTTAAAAAATAGTTCGGGAAATGAGTTTACACCCTGGGTACTTTCTTTGTATACTTTTGACTATACGGGCCAAGCCCGGGATTTACGGGAAATCTCGGGTTTTCGTTTGCCGGCGATTAAACCTCTTTCAATAAGCGTCTCATCAAAAATAAAAACATTTTTGAAAACTACAAGTCTCATGCGTTTTAGTGTTGAAAAAATAAATTAAAAAATCGTTCTGGAAATGAGTTTACTCACAGGGTACTTTCTTTGTATACATTCGACTATACGGGCCAAGCCCGTGATTTACGGGAAATCGCGGGTTTTCGTTTGCCGGCGATTAAACAACTTTCATTAAGCGTCTCATCAAAAATAAAAACATTTCTGAAAACTAAAAGTCTCATGCCTTTTAGTGGTGAAAATTAATTTAAAATATCGTTTGGGAAATGAGTTTACTTCCTGGGTACTTTCTTTGTATACTTTTGACTATACGGGCCGAGTCCGGGATTTACGGGAAATCGCAGGTTTTCGTTTGCCGGCGATTAAACTTCTTTTATTCAGCGTCTCATCAAAAATGAAAACATTTTTGAAAACTACAAGGCTCATGCGTTTTAGTGGTGAGAAAATAATTTAAAAAATCGTTCGGGAAATGAGTTTACTCCCTGGGTACTTTCTTTGTATACTTTTGACTATACGGGCTGAGTCCGGGATTTACGGGAAGTCGCGGGTTTTCGTTTGCCGGCGATTAAACTTCTTTTATTCAGCGTCTCATCAAAAATGAAAATATTTTTAAATACTACAAGTCTCATGGGCTTTAGTGGTGAAATAATAATTTAAAAAATAGTTCGGGAAATGAGTTTACACCCTGGGTACTTTCTTTGTATACTTTTGACTATACGGGCTGAGTCCGGGATTTACGGGAAGTCGCGGGTTTTCGTTTGCCAGCGATTAAACTTCTTTTATTCAGCGTCTCATCAGAAATGAAAATATTTTTAAATACTACAAGTCTCATGGGCTTTAGTGGTGAAATAATACTTTAAAAAATCGTCCTGGAAATGAGTTTACTCACAGGGTACTTTCTTTGTATACATTCGACTATACGGGCCAAGCCCGGGATTTACGGGAAATCGCGGGTTTTCGTTTGCCGGCGATTAAACAACTTTCACTAAGCGTCTCATCAAAAATGAAAACATTTCTGAAAACTACAAGTCTCATGCGTTTTAGTGGTGAAAAAATAATTTAAAAAATCGTTCGGGAAATGAGTTTACTCCCTGAGTACTTTCTTTGTATACTTTTGACTATACGGGCTGAGTCCGGGATTTACGGAAAGTCGCGGGTTTTCGTTTGCCGGCGATTAAACTTCTTTTATTCAGCGTCTCATCAAAAATGAAAATATTTTTAAATACTACAAGTCTCATGGGCTTTAGTGGTGAAATAATAATTTAAAAAATAGTTCGGGAAATGAGTTTACACCCTGGGTACTTTCTTTGTATACTTTTGACTATACGGGCTGAGTCCGGGATTTACGGGAAGTCGCGGGTTTTCGTTTGCCAGTGATTAAACTTCTTTTATTCAGCGTCTCATCAGAAATGAAAATATTTTTATATACTACAAGTCTCATGGGCTTTACTGGTGAAATAATAATTTAAAAAATCGTTCGGGAAATGAGTTTACACCCTGGGTACTTTCTTTGTATACTTTTGACTATACGGGCCGAGTCCGGGATTTACGGGAAATCGCAGGTTTTCGTTTGCGGGCGATTAAACTTCTTTTATTCAGCGTCTCATCAAAAATGAAAACATTTTTGAAAACTACAAGTCTCATGCGATTTAGTGGTGAAAAAATCATTTAAAAAATCGTTCGGGAAATGAGTTTACTCCCTGGGTACTTTCTTTGTATACTTTTGACTATACGGGCCGAGTCCGGGATTTACGGGAAGTCGCGGGTTTTCGTTTGCCGGCAATTAAACTTCTTTTATTCAGCGTCTCATCAAAAATGAAAACATTTTTAAAAACTACAAGTCTCATGGGCTTTAGTGGTGAAATAATAATTTAAAAAATCGTTCGGGAAATGAGTTTACACCCCGGGTACTTTCTTTGTATACTTTTGACTATACGGGCCGAGTCCGGGATTTACGGGAAATCGCAGGTTTTCGCTTGCCGGCGATTAAACTTCTTTTATTCAGCGTCTCATCAAAAATGAAAACATTTCTGAAAACTACAAGGCTCATGCGTTTCAGTGGTGAAAAAATAATTTAAAAAATCCTTCGGGAAATGAGTTTACTCCTTGGGTACTTTCTTTGTATACTTTTGACTATACGGGCTGAGTCCGGGATTTACGGGAAGTCACGGGTTTTCGTTTGCCGGCGATTAAACTTCTTTTATTCAGCGTCTCATCAAAAATGAAAATATTTTTAAATACTACAAGTCTCATTGGCTTTAGTGGTGAAATAATAATTTAAAAAATAGTTCGGGAAATGAGTTTACACCCTGGGTACTTTCATTGTATACTTTTGACTATACGGGCCAAGCCCGGGATTTACGGGAAATCTCGGGTTTTCGTTTGCCGGCGATTAAACCTCTTTCATTAAGCGTCTCATCAAAAATAAAAACATTTTTGAAAACTACAAGTCTCATGCGTTTTAGTGTTGAAAAAATAAATTAAAAAATCGTTCTGGAAATGAGTTTACTCACAGGGTACTTTCTTTGTATACAATCGACTATACGGGCCAAGCCCGTGATTTACGGGAAATCGCGGGTTTTCGTTTGCCGGCGATTAAACAACTTTCATTAAGCGTCTCATCAAAAATAAAAACATTTCTGAAAACTACAAGTCTCATGCGTTTTAGTGGTGAAAATTATTTTAAAATATCGTTTGGGAAATGAGTTTACTTCCTGGGTACTTTCTTTGTATACTTTTGACTATACGGGCCGAGTCCGGGATTTACGGGAAATCGCAGGTTTTCGTTTGCGGGCGATTAAACTTCTTTTATTCAGCGTCTCATCAAAAATGAAAACATTTTTGAAAACTACAAGTCTCATGCGATTTAGTGGTGAAAAAATCATTTAAAAAATCGTTCGGGAAATGAGTTTACTCCCTGGGTACTTTCTTTGTATACTTTTGACTATACGGGCCGAGTCCGGGATTTACGGGAAGTCGCGGGTTTTCGTTTGCCGGCAATTAAACTTCTTTTATTCAGCGTCTCATCAAAAATGAAAACATTTTTAAAAACTACAAGTCTCATGGGCTTTAGTGGTGAAATAATAATTTAAAAAATCGTTCGGGAAATGAGTTTACACCCCGGGTACTTTCTTTGTATACTTTTGACTATACGGGCCGAGTCCGGGATTTACGGGAAATCGCAGGTTTTCGTTTGCCGGCGATTAAACTTCTTTTATTCAGCGTCTCATCAAAAATGAAAACATTTTTGAAAACTACAAGGCTCATGCGTTTTAGTGGTGAAAAAATAATTTAAAAAATCGTTCGGGAAATGAGTTTACACCCCGGGTACTTTCTTTGTATACTTTTGACTATACGGGCCGAGTCCGGGATTTACGGGAAATCGCAGGTTTTCGTTTGCCGGCGATTAAACTTCTTTTATTCAGCGTCTCATCAAAAATGAAAACATTTTTGAAAACTACAAGGCTCATGCGTTTTAGTGGTGAAAAAATAATTTAAAAAATCCTTCGGGAAATGAGTTTACTCCTTGGGTACTTTCTTTGTATACTTTTGACTATACGGGCTGAGTCCGGGATTTACGGGAAATCGCAGGTTTTCGTTTGCCGGCGATTAAACTGCTTTTATTTAGCGTCTCATCAAAAATGAAAACATTTTTGAAAACTACAAGTCTTATGCGTTTTAGTGGTGAAAAGATAATTTAAAAAATCGTTTGGGAAATGAGTTTACTCCCTGGGTACTTTCTTTGTATACATTCGACTATACGGGCCAAGCCCGTGATTTACGGGAAATCGCGGGTTTTCGTTTGCCGGCGATTAAACAACTTTCATTAAGCGTCTCATCAAAAATAAAAACATTTCTGAAAACTACAAGTCTCATGCGTTTTAGTGGTGAAAATTAATTTAAAATATCGTTTGGGAAATGAGTTTACTTCCTGGGTACTTTCTTTGTATACTTTTGACTATACGGGCCGAGTCCGGGATTTACGGGAAATCGCAGGTTTTCGTTTGCGGGCGATTAAACTTCTTTTATTCAGCGTCTCATCAAAAATGAAAACATTTTTGAAAACTACAAGTCTCATGCGATTTAGTGGTGAAAAAATCATTTAAAAAATCGTTCGGGAAATGAGTTTACTCCCTGGGTACTTTCTTTGTATACTTTTGACTATACGGGCCGAGTCCGGGATTTACGGGAAGTCGCAGGTTTTCGTTTGCCGGCAATTAAACTTCTTTTATTCAGCGTCTCATCAAAAATGAAAACATTTTTAAAAACTACAAGTCTCATGGGCTTTAGTGGTGAAATAATAATTTAAAAAATCGTTCGGGAAATGAGTTTACACCCCGGGTACTTTCTTTGTATACTTTTGACTATACGGGCCGAGTCCGGGATTTACGGGAAATTGCAGGTTTTCGTTTGCCGGCGATTAAACTTCTTTTATTCAGCGTCTCATCAAAAATGAAAACATTTTTGAAAACTACAAGGCTCATGCGTTTTAGTGGTGAAAAAATAATTTAAAAAATCCTTCGGGAAATGAGTTTACTCCTTGGGTACTTTCTTTGTATACTTTTGACTATACGGGCTGAGTCCGGGATTTACGGGAAGTCACGGGTTTTCGTTTGCCGGCGATTAAACTTCTTTTATTCAGCGTCTCATCAAAAATGAAAATATTTTTAAATACTACAAGTCTCATTGGCTTTAGTGGTGAAATAATAATTTAAAAAATAGTTCGGGAAATGAGTTTACACCCTGGGTACTTTCTTTGTATACTTTTGACTATACGGGCCAAGCCCGGGATTTACGGGAAATCTCGGGTTTTCGTTTGCCGGCGATTAAACCTCTTTCAATAAGCGTCTCATCAAAAATAAAAACATTTTTGAAAACTACAAGTCTCATGCGTTTTAGTGTTGAAAAAATAAATTAAAAAATCGTTCTGGAAATGAGTTTACTCACAGGGTACTTTCTTTGTATACATTCGACTATACGGGCCAAGCCCGTGATTTACGGGAAATCGCGGGTTTTCGTTTGCCGGCGATTAAACAACTTTCATTAAGCGTCTCATCAAAAATAAAAACATTTCTGAAAACTAAAAGTCTCATGCCTTTTAGTGGTGAAAATTAATTTAAAATATCGTTTGGGAAATGAGTTTACTTCCTGGGTACTTTCTTTGTATACTTTTGACTATACGGGCCGAGTCCGGGATTTACGGGAAATCGCAGGTTTTCGTTTGCCGGCGATTAAACTTCTTTTATTCAGCGTCTCATCAAAAATGAAAACATTTTTGAAAACTACAAGGCTCATGCGTTTTAGTGGTGAAAAAATAATTTAAAAAATCGTTCGGGAAATGAGTTTACTCCCTGGGTACTTTCTTTGTATACTTTTGACTATACGGGCTGAGTCCGGGATTTACGGGAAGTCGCGGGTTTTCGTTTGCCGGCTATTAAACTTCTTTTATTCAGCGTCTCATCAAAATTGAAAATATTTTTAAATACTACAAGTCTCATGGGCTTTAGTGGTGAAATAATAATTTAAAAAATAGTTCGGGAAATGAGTTTACACCCTGGGTACTTTCTTTGTATACTTTTGACTATACGGGCTGAGTCCGGGATTTACGGGAAGTCGCGGGTTTTCGTTTGCCAGCGATTAAACTTCTTTTATTCAGCGTCTCATCAGAAATGAAATATTTTTAAATACTACAAGTCTCATGGGCTTTAGTGGTGAAATAATAATTTAAAAAATCGTCCTGGAAATGAGTTTACTCACAGGGTACTTTCTTTGTATACATTCGACTATACGGGCCAAGCCCGGGATTTACGGGAAATCGCGGGTTTTCGTTTGCCGGCGATTAAACAACTTTCACTAAGCGTCTCATCAAAAATGAAAACATTTCTGAAAACTACAAGTCTCATGCGTTTTAGTGGTGAAAAAATAATTTAAAAAATCGTTCGGGAAATGAGTTTACTCCCTGAGTACTTTCTTTGTATACTTTTGACTATACGGGCTGAGTCCGGGATTTACGGAAAGTCGCGGGTTTTCGTTTGCCGGCGATTAAACTTCTTTTATTCAGCGTCTCATCAAAAATGAAAATATTTTTAAATACTACAAGTCTCATGGGCTTTAGTGGTGAAATAATAATTTAAAAAATAGTTCGGGAAATGAGTTTACACCCTGGGTACTTTCTTTGTATACTTTTGACTATACGGGCTGAGTCCGGGATTTACGGGAAGTCGCGGGTTTTCGTTTGCCAGTGATTAAACTTCTTTTATTCAGCGTCTCATCAGAAATGAAAATATTTTTATATACTACAAGTCTCATGGGCTTTACTGGTGAAATAATAATTTAAAAAATCGTTCGGGAAATGAGTTTACACCCTGGGTACTTTCTTTGTATACTTTTGACTATACGGGCCGAGTCCGGGATTTACGGGAAATCGCAGGTTTTCGTTTGCGGGCGATTAAACTTCTTTTATTCAGCGTCTCATCAAAAATGAAAACATTTTTGAAAACTACAAGTCTCATGCGATTTAGTGGTGAAAAAATCATTTAAAAAATCGTTCGGGAAATGAGTTTACTCCCTGGGTACTTTCTTTGTATACTTTTGACTATTCGGGCCGAGTCCAGGATTTACGGGAAGTCGCGGGTTTTCGTTTGCCGGCAATTAAACTTCTTTTATTCAGCGTCTCATCAAAAATGAAAACATTTTTAAAAACTACAAGTCTCATGGGCTTTAGTGGTGAAATAATAATTTAAAAAATCGTTCGGGAAATGAGTTTACACCCCGGGTACTTTCTTTGTATACTTTTGACTATACGGGCCGAGTCCGGGATTTACGGGAAATCGCAGGTTTTCGCTTGCCGGCGATTAAACTTCTTTTATTCAGCGTCTCATCAAAAATGAAAACATTTCTGAAAACTACAAGGCTCATGCGTTTCAGTGGTGAAAAAATAATTTAAAAAATCCTTCGGGAAATGAGTTTACTCCTTGGGTACTTTCTTTGTATACTTTTGACTATACGGGCTGAGTCCGGGATTTACGGAAAGTCACGGGTTTTCGTTTGCCGGCGATTAAACTTCTTTTATTCAGCGTCTCATCAAAAATGAAAATATTTTTAAATACTACAAGTCTCATTGGCTTTAGTGGTGAAATAATAATTTAAAAAATAGTTCGGGAAATGAGTTTACACCCTGGGTACTTTCTTTGTATACTTTTGACTATACGGGCCAAGCCCGGGATTTACGGGAAATCTCGGGTTTTCGTTTGCCGGCGATTAAACCTCTTTCATTAAGCGTCTCATCAAAAATAAAAACATTTTTGAAAACTACAAGTCTCATGCGTTTTAGTGTTGAAAAAATAAATTAAAAAATCGTTCTGGAAATGAGTTTACTCACAGGGTACTTTCTTTGTATACAATCGACTATACGGGCCAAGCCCGTGATTTACGGGAAATCGCGGGTTTTCGTTTGCCGGCGATTAAACAACTTTCATTAAGCGTCTCATCAAAAATAAAAACATTTCTGAAAACTACAAGTCTCATGCGTTTTAGTGGTGAAAATTATTTTAAAATATCGTTTGGGAAATGAGTTTACTTCCTGGGTACTTTCTTTGTATACTTTTGACTATACGGGCCGAGTCCGGGATTTACGGGAAATCGCAGGTTTTCGTTTGCGGGCGATTAAACTTCTTTTATTCAGCGTCTCATCAAAAATGAAAACATTTTTGAAAACTACAAGTCTCATGCGATTTAGTGGTGAAAAAATCATTTAAAAAATCGTTCGGGAAATGAGTTTACTCCCTGGGTACTTTCTTTGTATACTTTTGACTATACGGGCCGAGTCCGGGATTTACGGGAAGTCGCGGGTTTTCGTTTGCCGGCAATTAAACTTCTTTTATTCAGCGTCTCATCAAAAATGAAAACATTTTTAAAAACTACAAGTCTCATGGGCTTTAGTGGTGAAATAATAATTTAAAAAATCGTTCGGGAAATGAGTTTACACCCCGGGTACTTTCTTTGTATACTTTTGACTATACGGGCCGAGTCCGGGATTTACGGGAAATCGCAGGTTTTCGTTTGCCGGCGATTAAACTTCTTTTATTCAGCGTCTCATCAAAAATGAAAACATTTTTGAAAACTACAAGGCTCATGCGTTTTAGTGGTGAAAAAATAATTTAAAAAATCCTTCGGGAAATGAGTTTACTCCTTGGGTACTTTCTTTGTATACTTTTGACTATACGGGCTGAGTCTGGGATTTACGGGAAATCGCGGGTTTTCCTTTGCCGGCGATTAAACTTCTTTTATTAAGCGTCTCATCAAAAATGAAAACATTTTTGAAAACTACAAGTCTCATGCGTTTTAGTGGTGAAAAAATAATTTAAAAAATCGATCTGGTAATGAGTTTACTCCCTGGGTACTTTCTTTGTATACTTTTGACTATACGGGCCAAGCCGGGATTTACGGGAAATCGCGGGATTTCGTTTGCCGGCGATTAAACTTCTTTTATTCAGCGTCTCATCAAAAATGAAAATATTTTTAAATACTACAAGTCTCATTGGCTTTAGTGGTGAAATAATAATTTAAAAAATAGTTCGGGAAATGAGTTTACACCCTGGGTACTTTCTTTGTATACTTTTGACTATACGGGCCAAGCCCGGGATTTACGGGAAATCTCGGGTTTTCGTTTGCCGGCGATTAAACCTCTTTCATTAAGCGTCTCATCAAAAATAAAAACATTTTTGAAAACTACAAGTCTCATGCGTTTTAGTGTTGAAAAAATAAATTAAAAAATCGTTCTGGAAATGAGTTTACTCACAGGGTACTTTCTTTGTATACATTCGACTATACGGGCCAAGCCCGTGATTTACGGGAAATCGCGGGTTTTCGTTTGCCGGCGATTAAACAACTTTCATTAAGCGTCTCATTAAAAATAAAAACATTTCTGAAAACTACAAGTCTCATGCGTTTTAGTGGTGAAAATTAATTTAAAATATCGTTTGGGAAATGAGTTTACTTCCTGGGTACTTTCTTTGTATACTTTTGACTATACTGGCCGAGTCCGGGATTTACGGGAAATCGCAGGTTTTCGTTTGCCGGCGATTAAACTTCTTTTATTCAGCGTCTCATCAAAAATGAAAACATTTTTGAAAACTACAAGGCTCATGCGTTTTAGTGGTGAAAAAATAATTTAAAAAATCGTTCGGGAAATGAGTTTACTCCCTGGGTACTTTCTTTGTATCCTTTTGACTATACGGGCTGAGTCCGGGATTTACGGGAAGTCGCGGGTTTTCGTTTGCCGGCGATTAAACTTCTTTTATTCAGCGTCTCATCAAAAATGAAAATATTTTTAAATACTACAAGTCTCATGGGCTTTAGTGGTGAAATAATAATTTAAAAAATAGTTCGGGAAATGAGTTTACACCCTGGGTACTTTCTTTGTATACTTTTGACTATACGGGCTGAGTCCGGGATTTACGGGAAGTCGCGGGTTTTCGTTTGCCAGCGATTAAACTTCTTTTATTCAGCGTCTCATCAGAAATGAAAATATTTTTAAATACTACAAGTCTCATGGGCTTTAGTGGTGAAATAATAATTTAAAAAATCGTTCTGGAAATGAGTTTACTCACAGGGTACTTTCTTTGTATACATTCGACTATACGGGCCAAGCCCGGGATTTACGGGAAATCGCGGGTTTTCGTTTGCCGGCGATTAAACAACTTTCACTAAGCGTCTCATCAAAAATGAAAACATTTCTGAAAACTACAAGTCTCATGCGTTTTAGTGGTGAAAAAATAATTTAAAAAATCGTTCGGAAAATGAGTTTACTCCCTGAGTACTTTCTTTGTATACTTTTGACTATACGGGCTGAGTCCGGGATTTACGGGAAGTCGCGGGTTTTCGTTTGCCGGCAATTAAACTTCTTTTATTCAGCGTCTCATCAAAAATGAAAATATTTTTAAATACTACAAGTCTCATGGGCTTTAGTGGTGAAATAATAATTTAAAAAATAGTTCGGGAAATGTGTTTACACCCTGGGTACTTTCTTTGTATACTTTTGACTATACGGGCCGAGTCCGGGATTTACGGGAAATCGCAGGTTTTCGTTTGCCGGCGATTAAACTTCTTTTATTCAGCGTCTCATCAGAAATGAAAATATTTTTAAATACTACAAGTCTCATGGGCTTTAGTGGTGAAATAATAATTTAAAAAATCGTTCTGGAAATGAGTTTACTCACAGGGTACTTTCTTTGTATACATTCGACTATACGGGCCAAGCCCGGGATTTACGGGAAATCGCGGGTTTTCGTTTGCCGGCGATTAAACAACTTTCACTAAGCGTCTCATCAAAAATGAAAACATTTCTGAAAACTACAAGTCTCATGCGTTTTAGTGGTGAAAAAATAATTTAAAAAATCGTTCGGAAAATGAGTTTACTCCCTGAGTACTTTCTTTGTATACTTTTGACTATACGGGCTGAGTCCGGGATTTACGGGAAGTCGCGGGTTTTCGTTTGCCGGCAATTAAACTTCTTTTATTCAGCGTCTCATCAAAAATGAAAATATTTTTAAATACTACAAGTCTCATGGGCTTTAGTGGTGAAATAATAATTTAAAAAATAGTTCGGGAAATGTGTTTACACCCTGGGTACTTTCTTTGTATACTTTTGACTATACGGGCCGAGTCCGGGATTTACGGGAAATCGCAGGTTTTCGTTTGCCGGCGATTAAACTTCTTTTATTCAGCGTCTCATCAAAAATGAAAATATTTTTAAATACTACAAGTCTCATGGGCTTTAGTGGTGAAATAATAATTTAAAAAATAGTTCGGGAAATGAGTTTACACCCTGGGTACTTTCTTTGTATACTTTTGACTATACGGGCCGAGTCCGGGATTTACGGGAAATCGCAGGTTTTCGTTTGCCGGCGATTAAACTTCTTTTATTCAGCGTCTCATTAAAAATGAAAACATTTTTAAAAACTACAAGTCTTATGCGTTTTAGTGGTGAAAAAATAATTTAAAAAATCGTTCTGGAAATGAGTTTACTCCCTGGGTACTATCTTTGTATACTTTTGACTATACGGGCCGAGTCCGGGATTTACGGGAAATCGCAGGTTTTCGTTTGCCGGCGATTAAACTTCTTCTATTCAGCGTCTCATCAAAAATGAAAATATTTTTAAATACTACAAGTCTCATGGGCTTTAGTGTTGAAAAAATAAATTAAAAAATCGTTCCGGAAATGAGTTTACTCACAGGGTACTTTCTTTGTATACATACGACTATACGGGCCAAGCCCGTGATTTACGGGAAATCGCGGGTTTTCGTTTGCCGGCGATTAAAAAACTTTCATTAAGCGTCTCATCAAAAATGAAAACATTTCTGAAAACTACAAGTCTCATGCGTTTTAGTGGTGAAAATTAATTTAAAATATCGTTTGGCAAATGAGTTTACTTCCTGGGTACTTTCCTGGTATACTTTTGACTATACGGGCCGAGTCCGGGATTTACGGGAAATCGCAGGTTTTCGTTTGCCGGCGATTAAACTTCTTTTATTCAGCGTCTCATCAAAAATGAAAACATTTTTGAAAACTACAAGGCTCATGCGTTTTAGTGGTGAAAAAATAATCTGAAAAATCGTTCGGGAAATGATTTTACTCCCTGGGTACTTTCTTTGTATACTTTTGACTATACGGGCTGAGTCCGGGATTTACGGGAAGTCGCGGGTTTTCGTTTGCCGGCGATTAAACTTCTTTTATTCAGCGTCTCATCAAAAATGAAAATATTTTTAAATACTACAAGTCTCATGGGCTTTAGTGGTGAAATAATAATTTAAAAAATAGTTCGGAAAATGAGTTTACACCCTGGGTACTTTCTTTGTATACTTTTGACTATACGGGCTGAGTCCGAGATTTACGGGAAGTCGCGGGTTTTCGTTTGCCAGCGATTAAACTTCTTTTATTCAGCGTCTCATCAAAAATGAAAATATTTTTAAATACTACAAGTCTCATGGGCTTTAGTGGTGAAATAATAATTTAAAAAATCGTTCTGGAAATGAGTTTACTCACAGGGTACTTTCTTTGTATACATTCGACTATACGGGCCAAGCCCGGGATTTACGGGAAGTCGCGGGTTTTCGTTTGCCGGCGATTAAACAACTTTCATTAAGCGTCTCACCAAAAATGAAAACATTTCTGAAAACTACAAGTCTCATGCGTTTTAGTGGTGAAAATTAATTTAAAAAATCGTTCCGGAAATGAGTTTACTCACAGGGTACTTTCTTTGTATACATACGACTATACGGGCCAAGCCCGTGATTTACGGGAAATCGCGGGTTTTCGTTTGCCGGCGATTAAAAAACTTTCATTAAGCGTCTCATCAAAAATGAAAACATTTCTGAAAACTACAAGTCTCATGCGTTTTAGTGGTGAAAATTAATTTAAAATATCGTTTGGCAAATGAGTTTACTTCCTGGGTACTTTCCAGGTATACTTTTGACTATACGGGCCGAGTCCGGGATTTACGGGAAATCGCAGGTTTTCGTTTGCCGGCGATTAAACTTCTTTTATTCAGCGTCTCATCAAAAATGAAAACATTTTTGAAAACTACAAGGCTCATGCGTTTTAGTGGTGAAAAAATAATCTGAAAAATCGTTCGGGAAATGATTTTACTCCCTGGGTACTTTCTTTGTATACTTTTGACTATACGGGCTGAGTCCGGGATTTACGGGAAGTCGCGGGTTTTCGTTTGCCGGCGATTAAACTTCTTTTATTCAGCGTCTCATCAAAAATGAAAATATTTTTAAATACTACAAGTCTCATGGGCTTTAGTGGTGAAATAATAATTTAAAAAATAGTTCGGAAAATGAGTTTACACCCTGGGTACTTTCTTTGTATGCTTTTGACTATACGGGCTGAGTCCGAGATTTACAGGAAGTCGCGGGTTTTCGTTTGCCAGCGATTAAACTTCTTTTATTCAGCGTCTCATCAAAAATGAAAATATTTTTAAATACTACAAGTCTCATGGGCTTTAGTGGTGAAATAATAATTTAAAAAATCGTTCTGGAAATGAGTTTACTCACAGGGTACTTTCTTTGTATACATTCGACTATACGGGCCAAGCCCGGGATTTACGGGAAGTCGCGGGTTTTCGTTTGCCGGCGATTAAACAACTTTCATTAAGCGTCTCACCAAAAATGAAAACATTTCTGAAAACTACAAGTCTCATGCGTTTTAGTGGTGAAAATTAATTTAAAATATCGTTTGGGAAATGAGTTTACTCCCTGGGTACTTTCTTTGTATACTTTTGATTATACGGGCCGAGTCGGGGATTTACGGGAAGACGCGGGTTTTCGTTTGCCGGCAATTAAACTTCTTTTATTCAGCGTCTCATCAAAAATGAAAACATTTTTAAAAACTACAAATCTCATGGGTTTTAGTGGTGAAAAAATAATTTAAAAAATCGTTCTGGAAATGAGTTTACTCCCTGGGTACTATCTTTGTATACTTTTGACTATACGGGCCAAGCCCGGGATTTACGGGAAATCTCGGGTTTTCGTTTGCCGGCGATTAAACCTCTTTCATTAAGCGTCTCATCAAAAATAAAAACATTTCTGAAAACTACAAGTCTCATGCGTTTTAGTGGTGAAAATTAATTTAAAATATCGTTTGGGAAATGAGTTTACTTCCTGGGTACTTTCTTTGTATACTTTTGACTATACGGGCCGAGTCCGGGATTTACGGGAAATCGCAGGTTTTCGTTTGCGGGCGATTAAACTTCTTTTATTCAGCGTCTCATCAAAAATGAAAACATTTTTGAAAACTACAAGTCTCATGCGATTTAGTGGTGAAAAAATCATTTAAAAAATCGTTCGGGAAATGAGTTTACTCCCTGGGTACTTTCTTTGTATACTTTTGACTATACGGGCCGAGTCCGGGATTTACGGGAAGTCGCGGGTTTTCGTTTGCCGGCAATTAAACTTCTTTTATTCAGCGTCTCATCAAAAATGAAAACATTTTTAAAAACTACAAGTCTCATGGGCTTTAGTGGTGAAATAATAATTTAAAAAATAGTTCGGGAAATGAGTTTACACCCTGGGTACTTTCTTTGTATACTTTTGACTATACGGGCCAAGCCCGGGATTTACGGGAAATCTCGGGTTTTCGTTTGCCGGCGATTAAACCTCTTTCATTAAGCGTCTCATCAAAAATAAAAACATTTTTGAAAACTACAAGTCTCATGCTTTTTAGTGTTGAAAAAATAAATTAAAAAATCGTTCTGGAAATGAGTTTACTCACAGGGTACTTTCTTTGTATACATTCGACTATACGGGCCAAGCCCGTGATTTACGGGAAATCGCGGGTTTTCGTTTGCCGGCGATTAAACAACTTTCATTAAGCGTCTCATTAAAAATAAAAACATTTCTGAAAACTACAAGTCTCATGCGTTTTAGTGGTGAAAATTAATTTAAAATATCGTTTGGGAAATGAGTTTACTTCCTGGGTACTTTCTTTGTATACTTTTGACTATACGGGCCGAGTCCGGGATTTACGGGAAATCGCAGGTTTTCGTTTGCCGGCGATTAAACTTCTTTTATTCAGCGTCTCATCAAAAATGAAAACATTTTTGAAAACTACAAGGCTCATGCGTTTTAGTGGTAAAAAAATAATTTAAAAAATCGTTCGGGAAATGAGTTTACTCCCTGGGTACTTTCTTTGTATACTTTTGACTATACGGGCTGAGTCCGGGATTTACGGGAAGTCGCGGGTTTTCGTTTGCCGGCGATTAAACTTCTTTTATTCAGCGTCTCATCAAAAATGAAAATATTTTTAAATACTACAAGTCTCATGGGCTTTAGTGGTGAAATAATAATTTAAAAAATAGTTCGGGAAATGAGTTTACACCCTGGGTACTTTCTTTGTATACTTTTGACTATACGGGCTGAGTCCGGGATTTACGGGAAGTCGCGGGTTTTCGTTTGCCAGCGATTAAACTTCTTTTATTCAGCGTCTCATCAGAAATGAAAATATTTTTAAATACTACAAGTCTCATGGGCTTTAGTGGTGAAATAATAATTTAAAAAATCGTTCTGGAAATGAGTTTACTCACAGGGTACTTTCTTTGTATACATTCGACTATACGGGCCAAGCCCGGGATTTACGGGAAATCGCGGGTTTTCGTTTGCCGGCGATTAAACAACTTTCACTAAGCGTCTCATCAAAAATGAAAACATTTCTGAAAACTACAAGTCTCATGCGTTTTAGTGGTGAAAAAATAATTTAAAAAATCGTTCGGGAAATGAGTTTACTCCCTGAGTACTTTCTTTGTATACTTTTGACTATACGGGCTGAGTCCGGGATTTACGGGAAGTCGCGGGTTTTCGTTTGCCGGCAATTAAACTTCTTTTATTCAGCGTCTCATCAAAAATGAAAATATTTTTAAATACTACAAGTCTCATGGGCTTTAGTGGTGAAATAATAATTTGAAAAATAGTTCGGGAAATGAGTTTACACCCTGGGTACTTTCTTTGTATACTTTTGACTATACGGGCCGAGTCCGGGATTTACGGGAAATCGCAGGTTTTCGTTTGCCGGCGATTAAACTTCTTTTATTCAGCGTCTCATCAAAAATGAAAATATTTTTAAATACTACAAGTCTCATGGGCTTTAGTGGTGAAATAATAATTTAAAAAATAGTTCGGGAAATGAGTTTACACCCTGGGTACTTTCTTTGTATACTTTTGACTATACGGGCCGAGTCCGGGATTTACGGGAAATCGCAGGTTTTCGTTTGCCGGCGATTAAACTTCTTTTATTCAGCGTCTCATTAAAAATGAAAACATTTTTAAAAATTACAAGTCTTATGCGTTTTAGTGGTGAAAAAATAATTTAAAAAATCGTTCTGGAAATGAGTTTACTCCCTGGGTACTATCTTTGTATACTTTTGACTATACGGGCCGAGTCCGGGATTTACGGGAAATCGCAGGTTTTCGTTTGCCGGCGATTAAACTTCTTTTATTCAGCGTCTCATCAAAAATGAAAATATTTTTAAATACTACAAGTCTCATGGGCTTTAGTGTTGAAAAAATAAATTAAAAAATCGTTCCGGAAATGAGTTTACTCACAGGGTACTTTCTTTGTATACATTCGACTATACGGGCCAAGCCCGTGATTTACGGGAAATCGCGGGTTTTCGTGTGCCGGCGATTAAACAACTTTCATTAAGCGTCTCATCAAAAATGAAAACATTTCTGAAAACTACAAGTCTCATGCATTTTAGTGGTGAAAATTAATTTAAAATATCGTTTGGCAAATGAGTTTACTTCCTGGGTACTTTCCTGGTATACTTTTGACTATACGGGCCGAGTCCGGGATTTACGGGAAATCGCAGGTTTTCGTTTGCCGGCGATTAAACTTCTTTTATTCAGCGTCTCATCAAAAATGAAAACATTTTTGAAAACTACAAGGCTCATGCGTTTTAGTGGTGAAAAAATAATCTGAAAAATCGTTCGGGAAATGATTTTACTCCCTGGGTACTTTCTTTGTATACTTTTGACTATACGGGCTGAGTCCGGGATTTACGGGAAGTCGCGGGTTTTCGTTTGCCGGCGATTAAACTTCTTTTATTCAGCGTCTCATCAAAAATGAAAATATTTTTAAATACTACAAGTCTCATGGGCTTTAGTGGTGAAATAATAATTTAAAAAATAGTTCGGAAAATGAGTTTACACCCTGGGTAATTTCTTTGTATACTTTTGACTATACGGGCCGAGTCCGGGATTTACGGGAAATCGCAGGTTTTCGTTTGCCGGCGATTAAACTTCTTTTATTCAGCGTCTCATCAAAAATGAAAACATTTTTGAAAACTACAAGGCTCATGCGTTTTAGTGGTGAAATAATAATTTAAAAAATCGTTCTGGAAATGAGTTTACTCACAGGGTACTTTCTTTGTATACATTCGACTATACGGGCCAAGCCCGGGATTTACGGGAAGTCGCGGGTTTTCGTTTGCCGGCGATTAAACAACTTTCATTAAGCGTCTCACCAAAAATGAAAACATTTCTGAAAACTACAAGTCTCATGCGTTTTAGTGGTGAAAATTAATTTAAAATATCGTTTGGGAAATGAGTTTACTTCCTGGGTACTTTCTTTGTATACTTTTGACTATACGGGCCGAGTCCGGGATTTACGGGAAATCGCAGGTTTTCGTTTGCCGGCGATTAAACTTCTTTTATTCAGCGTCTCATCAAAAATGAAAACATTTTTGAAAACTACAAGGCTCATGCGTTTTAGTGGTGAAAAAATAATTTAAAAAATCGTTCGGGAAATGAGTTTACTCCCTGGGTACTTTCTTTGTATACTTTTGACTATACGGGCTGAGTCCGGGATTTACGGGAAGTCGCGGGTTTTCGTTTGCCGGCGATTAAACTTCTTTTATTCAGCGTCTCATCAAAAATGAAAATATTTTTAAATACTACAAGTCTCATGGGCTTTAGTGGTGAAATAATAATTTAAAAAATAGTTCGGGAAATGAGTTTACACCCTGGGTACTTTCTTTGTATACTTTTGACTATACGGGCTGAGTCCGGGATTTACGGGAAGTCGCGGGTTTTCGTTTGCCAGCGATTAAACTTCTTTTATTCAGCGTCTCATCAGAAATGAAAATATTTTTAAATACTACAAGTCCCATGGGCTTTAGTGGTGAAATAATAATTTAAAAAATCGTTCTGGAAATGAGTTTACTCACAGGGTACTTTCTTTGTATACATTCGACTATACGGGCCAAGCCCGGGATTTACGGGAAATCGCGGGTTTTCGTTTGCCGGCGATTAAACAACTTTCACTAAGCGTCTCATCAAAAATGAAAACATTTCTGAAAACTACAAGTCTCATGCGTTTTAGTGGTGAAAAAATAATTTAAAAAATCGTTCGGGAAATGAGTTTACTCCCTGAGTACTTTCTTTGTATACTTTTGACTATACGGGCTGAGTCCGGGATTTACGGGAAGTCGCGGGTTTTCGTTTGCCGGCAATTAAACTTCTTTTATTCAGCGTCTCATCAAAAATGAAAATATTTTTAAATACTACAAGTCTCATGGGCTTTAGTGGTGAAATAATAATTTAAAAAATAGTTCGGGAAATGAGTTTACACCCTGGGTACTTTCTTTGTATACTTTTGACTATACGGGCCGAGTCCGGGATTTACGGGAAATCGCAGGTTTTCGTTTGCCGGCGATTAAACTTCTTTTATTCAGCGTCTCATCAAAAATGAAAATATTTTTAAATACTACAAGTCTCATGGGCTTTAGTGGTGAAATAATAATTTAAAAAATAGTTCGGGAAATGAGTTTACACCCTGGGTACTTTCTTTGTATACTTTTGACTATACGGGCCGAGTCCGGGATTTACGGGAAATCGCAGGTTTTCGTTTGCCGGCGATTAAACTTCTTTTATTCAGCGTCTCATTAAAAATGAAAACATTTTTAAAAACTACAAGTCTTATGCGTTTTAGTGGTGAAAAAATAATTTAAAAAATCGTTCTGGAAATGAGTTTACTCCCTGGGTACTATCTTTGTATACTTTTGACTATACGGGCCGAGTCCGGGATTTACGGGAAATCGCAGGTTTTCGTTTGCCGGCGATTAAACTTCTTTTATTCAGCGTCTCATCAAAAATGAAAATATTTTTAAATACTACAAGTCTCATGGGCTTTAGTGTTGAAAAAATAAATTAAAAAATCGTTCCGGAAATGAGTTTACTCCCTGGGTACTTTCTTTGTATACTTTTGACTATACGGGCTGAGTCCGGGATTTACGGGAAGTCGCGGGTTTTCGTTTGCCGGCGATTAAACTTCTTTTATTCAGCGTCTCATCAAAAATGAAAATATTTTTAAATACTACAAGTCTCATGGGCTTTAGTGGTGAAATAATAATTTAAAAAATAGTTCGGAAAATGAGTTTACACCCTGGGTAATTTCTTTGTATACTTTTGACTATACGGGCCGAGTCCGGGATTTACGGGAAATCGCAGGTTTTCGTTTGCCGGCGATTAAACTTCTTTTATTCAGCGTCTCATCAAAAATGAAAACATTTTTGAAAACTACAAGGCTCATGCGTTTTAGTGGTGAAATAATAATTTAAAAAATCGTTCTGGAAATGAGTTTACTCACAGGGTACTTTCTTTGTATACATTCGACTATACGGGCCAAGCCCGGGATTTACGGGAAGTCGCGGGTTTTCGTTTGCCGGCGATTAAACAACTTTCATTAAGCGTCTCACCAAAAATGAAAACATTTCTGAAAACTACAAGTCTCATGCGTTTTAGTGGTGAAAATTAATTTAAAATATCGTTTGGGAAATGAGTTTACTTCCTGGGTACTTTCTTTGTATACTTTTGACTATACGGGCCGAGTCCGGGATTTACGGGAAATCGCAGGTTTTCGTTTGCCGGCGATTAAACTTCTTTTATTCAGCGTCTCATCAAAAATGAAAATATTTTTAAATACTACAAGTCTCATGGGCTTTAGTGTTGAAAAAATAAATTAAAAAATCGTTCCGGAAATGAGTTTACTCACAGGGTACTTTCTTTGTATACATTCGACTATACGGGCCAAGCCCGTGATTTACGGGAAATCGCGGGTTTTCGTTTGCCGGCGATTAAACAACTTTCATTAAGCGTCTCATCAAAAATGAAAACATTTCTGAAAACTACAAGTCTCATGCATTTTAGTGGTGAAAATTAATTTAAAATATCGTTTGGCAAATGAGTTTACTTCCTGGGTACTTTCCTGGTATACTTTTGACTATACGGGCCGAGTCCGGGATTTACGGGAAATCGCAGGTTTTCGTTTGCCGGCGATTAAACTTCTTTTATTCAGCGTCTCATCAAAAATGAAAACATTTTTGAAAACTACAAGGCTCATGCGTTTTAGTGGTGAAAAAATAATCTGAAAAATCGTTCGGGAAATGATTTTACTCCCTGGGTACTTTCTTTGTATACTTTTGACTATACGGGCTGAGTCCGGGATTTACGGGAAGTCGCGGGTTTTCGTTTGCCGGCGATTAAACTTCTTTTATTCAGCGTCTCATCAAAAATGAAAATATTTTTAAATACTACAAGTCTCATGGGCTTTAGTGGTGAAATAATAATTTAAAAAATAGTTCGGAAAATGAGTTTACACCCTGGGTAAGTTCTTTGTATACTTTTGACTATACGGGCCGAGTCCGGGATTTACGGGAAATCGCAGGTTTTCGTTTGCCGGCGATTAAACTTCTTTTATTCAGCGTCTCATCAAAAATGAAAACATTTTTGAAAACTACAAGGCTCATGCGTTTTAGTGGTGAAATAATAATTTAAAAAATCGTTCTGGAAATGAGTTTACTCACAGGGTACTTTCTTTGTATACATTCGACTATACGGGCCAAGCCCGGGATTTACGGGAAGTCGCGGGTTTTCGTTTGCCGGCGATTAAACAACTTTCATTAAGCGTCTCACCAAAAATGAAAACATTTCTGAAAACTACAAGTCTCATGCGTTTTAGTGGTGAAAATTAATTTAAAATATCGTGTGGGAAATGAGTTTACTCCCTGGGTACTTTCTTTGTATACTTTTGACTATACGGGCCGAGTCGGGGATTTACGGGAAGACGCGGGTTTTCGTTTGCCGGCAATTAAACTTCTTTTATTCAGCGTCTCATCAAAAATGAAAACATTTTTAAAAACTACAAATCTCATGGGTTTTAGTGGTGAAAAAATAATTTAAAAAATCGTTCTGGAAATGAGTTTACTCCCTGGGTACTATCTTTGTATACTTTTGACTATACGGGCCAAGCCCGGGATTTACGGGAAATCTCGGGTTTTCGTTTGCCGGCGATTAAACCTCTTTCATTAAGCGTCACATCAAAAATGAAAACATTTCTGAAAACTACAAGTCTCATGCGTTTTAGTGGTGAAAATTAATTTAAAATATCGTTTGGGAAATGAGTTTACTCCCTGGGTACTTTCTTTGTATACTTTTGACTATACGCGCCGAGTCGGGGATTTACGGGAAGACGCGGGTTTTCGTTTGCCGGCAATTAAACTTCTTTTATTCAGCGTCTCATCAAAAATGAAAACATTTTTAAAAACTACAAATCTCATGGGTTTTAGTGGTGAAAAAATAATTTAAAAAATCGTTCTGGAAATGAGTTTACTCCCTGGGTACTATCTTTGTATACTTTTGACTATACGGGCCAAGCCCGGGATTTACGGGAAATCTCGGGTTTTCGTTTGCCGGCGATTAAACCTCTTTCATTAAGCGTCTCATCAAAAATGAAAACATTTCTGAAAACTACAAGTCTCATGCGTTTTAGTGGTGAAAAATTAATTTAAAAAATCCTTCGGGAAATGAGTTTACTCCTTGGGTACTTTCTTTGTATACTTTTGACTATACGGGCTGAGTCCGGGATTTACGGGAAGTCGCGGGTTTTCGTTTGCCGGCGATTAAACTTCTTTTATTCAGCGTCTCATCAAAAATGAAAATATTTTTAAATACTACAAGTCTCATGGGCTTTAGTGGTGAAATAATAATTTAAAAAATAGTTCGGGAAATGAGTTTACACCCTGGGTAATTTCTTTGTATACTTTTGACTATACGGGCCGAGTCCGGGATTTACGGGAAATCGCAGGTTTTCGTTTGCCGGCGATTAAACTTCTTTTATTCAGCGTCTCATCAAAAATGAAAACATTTTTGAAAACTACAAGGCTCATGCGTTTTAGTGGTGAAAAAATAATTTAAAAAATCGTTCGGGAAATGCGTTTACTCCCTGGGTACTTTCTTTGTATACTTTTGACTATACGGGCTGAGTCCGGGATTTACGGGAAGTCGCGGGTTTTCGTTTGCCGGCGATTAAACTTCTTTTATTCAGCGTCTCATCAAAAATGAAAATATTTTTAAATACTACAAGTCTCATGGGCTTTAGTGGTGAAATAATAATTTAAAAAATAGTTCGGGAAATGAGTTTACACCCTGGGTACTTTCTTTGTATACTTTTGACTATACGGGCTGAGTCCGGGATTTACGGGAAGTCGCGGGTTTTCGTTTGCCGGCGATTAAACTTCTTTTATTCAGCGTCTCATCAAAAATGAAAATATTTTTAAATACTACAAGTCTCATGGGCTTTAGTGGTGAAATAATAATTTAAAAAATCGTTCTGGAAATGAGTTTACTCACAGGGTACTTTCTTTGTATACATTCGACTATACGGGCCAAGCCCGGGATTTACGGGAAATCGCAGGTTTTCGTTTGCCGGCGATTAAACAACTTTCATTAAGCGTCTCATCAAAAATGAAAACATTTCTGAAAACTACAAGTCTCATGCGTTTTAGTGGTGAAAATTAATTTAAAATATCGTTTGGGAAATGAGTTTACTCCCTGGGTACTTTCTTTGTATACTTTTGACTATACGGGCCGAGTCGGGGATTTACGGGAAGACGCGGGTTTTCGTTTGCCGGCAATTAAACTTCTTTTATTCAGCATCTCATCAAAAATGAAAACATTTTTAAAAACTACAAATCTCATGCGTTTTAGTGGTGAAAAAAAATTTAAAAAATCGTTCGGGAAATGAGTTTACTCCCTGGGTACTTTTTTGTATACTTTTGACTATACGGGCCGAGTCCGGGATTTACGGGAAGTCGCGGGTTTTTGTTTGCCGGCGATTAAACTTCTTTTATTCAGCGTCTCATCAAAAATGAAAATATTTTTAAATACTACAAGTCTCATGGGCTTTAGTGGTGAAATAATAATTTAAAAAATCGTTCGGGAAATGAGTTTACACCCTGGGTACATTCTTTGTATACTTTTGACTATACGGGCCGAGTCCGGGATTTACGGGAAATCGCAGGTTTTCGTTTGCCGGCGATTAAACTTCTTTTATTCAGCGTCTCATCAAAAATGAAAATATTTTTAAATACTACAAGTCTCATGGGCTTTAGTGGTGAAATAATAATTTAAAAAATCGTTCGGGAAATGAGTTTACACCCTGGGTACTTTCTTTGTGTACTTTTGACTATACGGGCCGAGTCCGGGATTTACAGGAAATCGCAGGTTTTCGTTTGCCGGCGATTAAACTTCTTTTATTCAGCGTCTCATCAAAAATGAAAACATTTTTGAAAACTACAAGTCTCATGCGATTTAGTGGTTAATTTTAATTTTAATAATTTAAAAAATCGTTCGGGAAATGAGTTTACACCCCGGGTACTTTCTTTGTATACTTTGACTATACGGGCCGAGTCCGGGATTTACGGGAAATTGCAGGTTTTCGTTTGCCGGCGATTAAACTTCTTTTATTCAGAGTCTCATCAAAAATGAAAATATTTTTAAATACTACAAGTCTCATGGGCTTTAGTGGTGAAATAATAATTTAAAAAATAGTTCGGGAAATGAGTTTACACCCTGGGTAATTTCTTTGTATACTTTTGACTATACGGGCCGAGTCCGGGATTTACGGGAAATCGCAGGTTTTCGTTTGCCGGCGATTAAACTTCTTTTATTCAGCGTCTCATCAAAAATGAAAATATTTTTAAATACTACAAGTCTCATGGGCTTTAGTGGTGAAATAATAATTTAAAAAATCGTTCTGGAAATGAGTTTACTCACAGGGTACTTTCTTTGTATACATTCGACTATACGGGCCAAGCCCGGGATTTACGGGAAATCGCGAGTTTTCGTTTGCCGGCGATTAAACAACTTTCATTAAGCGTCTCATCAAAAATGAAAACATTTCTGAAAACTACAAGTCTCATGCGTTTTAGTGGTGAAAATTAATTTAAAATATCGTTTGGGAAATGAGTTTACTCCCTGGGTACTTTCTTTGTATACTTTTGACTATACGGGCCGAGTCGGGGATTTACGGGAAGACGCGGGTTTTCGTTTGCCGGCAATTAAACTTCTTTTATTCAGCGTCTCATCAAAAATGAAAAAATATTTTTTAGTGGTGAAAAAAAATTTAAAAAGTCGTTCGGGAAATGAGTTTACTCCCTGGGTACTTTTTTGTATACTTTTGACTATACGGGCCGAGTCCGGGATTTACGGGAAGTCGCGGGTTTTTGTTTGCCGGCGATTAAACTTCTTTTATTCAGCGTCTCATCAAAAATGAAAATATTTTTAAATACTACAAGTCTCATGGGCTTTAGTGGTGAAATAATAATTTAAAAAATCGTTCGGGAAATGAGTTTACACCCTGGGTACATTCTTTGTATACTTTTGACTATACGGGCCGAGTCCGGGATTTACGGGAAATCGCAGGTTTTCGTTTGCCGGCGATTAAACTTCTTTTATTCAGCGTCTCATCAAAAATGAAAATATTTTTAAATACTACAAGTCTCATGGGCTTTAGTGGTGAAATAATAATTTAAAAAATCGTTCGGGAAATGAGTTTACACCCTGGGTACTTTCTTTGTTTACTTTTGACTATACGGGCCGAGTCCGGGATTTACAGGAAATCGCAGGTTTTCGTTTGCCGGCGATTAAACTTCTTTTATTCAGCGTCTCATCAAAAATGAAAACATTTTTGAAAACTACAAGTCTCATGCGATTTAGTGGTGAAAAAATCATTTAAAAAATCGTTCGGGAAATGAGTTTACTCCCTGGGTACTTTCTTTGTATACTTTTGACTATACGGGCCGAGTCCGGGATTTACGGGAAGTCGCGGGTTTTCGTTTGCCGGCAATTAAACTTCTTTTATTCAGCGTCTCATCAAAAATGTAAACATTTTTAAAAACTACAAGTCTCATGGGCTTTAGTGGTGAAATAAAAATTTAAAAAATCGTTCGGGAAATGAGTTTACATCCCGGGTACTTTCTTTGTATACTTTTGACTATACGGGCCGAGTCTGGGATTTACGGGAAATCGCAGGTTTTCGTTTGCCGGCGATTAAACTTCTTTTATTCAGCGTCTCATCAAAAATGAAAATATTTTTAAATACTACAAGTCTCATTGGCTTTAGTGGTGAAATAATAATTTAAAAAATAGTTCGGGAAATGAGTTTACACCCTGGGTACTTTCTTTGTATACTTTTGACTATACGGGCCAAGCCCGGGATTTACGGGAAATCTCGGGTTTTCGTTTGCCGGCGATTAAACCTCTTTCATTAAGCGTCTCATCAAAAATGAAAACATTTTTGAAAACTACAAGTCTCATGCGTTTTAGTGTTGAAAAAATAAATTAAGAAATCGTTCTGGAAATGAGTTTACTCCCTGGGTACTTTCTTTGTATACTTTTGACTATACGGGCCGAGTCCGGGATTTACGGGAAGTCGCGGGTTTTCGTTTGCCGGCAATTAAACTTCTTTTATTCAGCGTCTCATCAAAAATGAAAACATTTTTAAAAACTACAAGTCTCATGGGCTTTAGTGGTGAAATAATAATTTAAAAAATCGTTCGGGAAATGAGTTTACACCCCGGGTACTTTCTTTGTATACTTTGACTATACGGGCCGAGTCCGGGATTTACGGGAAATTGCAGGTTTTCGTTTGCCGGCGATTAAACTTCTTTTATTCAGAGTCTCATCAAAAATGAAAATATTTTTAAATACTACAAGTCTCATGGGCTTTAGTGGTGAAATAATAATTTAAAAAATAGTTCGGGAAATGAGTTTACACCCTGGGTAATTTCTTTGTATACTTTTGACTATACGGGCCGAGTCCGGGATTTACGGGAAATCGCAGGTTTTCGTTTGCCGGCGATTAAACTTCTTTTATTCAGCGTCTCATCAAAAATGAAAATATTTTTAAATACTACAAGTCTCATGGGCTTTAGTGGTGAAATAATAATTTAAAAAATCGTTCTGGAAATGAGTTTACTCACAGGGTACTTTCTTTGTATACATTCGACTATACGGGCCAAGCCCGGGATTTACGGGAAATCGCGAGTTTTCGTTTGCCGGCGATTAAACAACTTTCATTAAGCGTCTCATCAAAAATGAAAACATTTCTGAAAACTACAAGTCTCATGCGTTTTAGTGGTGAAAATTAATTTAAAATATCGTTTGGGAAATGAGTTTACTCCCTGGGTACTTTCTTTGTATACTTTTGACTATACGGGCCGAGTCGGGGATTTACGGGAAGACGCGGGTTTTCGTTTGCCGGCAATTAAACTTCTTTTATTCAGCGTCTCATCAAAAATGAAAAAATATTTTTTAGTGGTGAAAAAAAATTTAAAAAGTCGTTCGGGAAATGAGTTTACTCCCTGGGTACTTTTTTGTATACTTTTGACTATACGGGCCGAGTCCGGGATTTACGGGAAGTCGCGGGTTTTTGTTTGCCGGCGATTAAACTTCTTTTATTCAGCGTCTCATCAAAAATGAAAATATTTTTAAATACTACAAGTCTCATGGGCTTTAGTGGTGAAATAATAATTTAAAAAATCGTTCGGGAAATGAGTTTACACCCTGGGTACATTCTTTGTATACTTTTGACTATACGGGCCGAGTCCGGGATTTACGGGAAATCGCAGGTTTTCGTTTGCCGGCGATTAAACTTCTTTTATTCAGCGTCTCATCAAAAATGAAAATATTTTTAAATACTACAAGTCTCATGGGCTTTAGTGGTGAAATAATAATTTAAAAAATCGTTCGGGAAATGAGTTTACACCCTGGGTACTTTCTTTGTTTACTTTTGACTATACGGGCCGAGTCCGGGATTTACAGGAAATCGCAGGTTTTCGTTTGCCGGCGATTAAACTTCTTTTATTCAGCGTCTCATCAAAAATGAAAACATTTTTGAAAACTACAAGTCTCATGCGATTTAGTGGTGAAAAAATCATTTAAAAAATCGTTCGGGAAATGAGTTTACTCCCTGGGTACTTTCTTTGTATACTTTTGACTATACGGGCCGAGTCCGGGATTTACGGGAAGTCGCGGGTTTTCGTTTGCCGGCAATTAAACTTCTTTTATTCAGCGTCTCATCAAAAATGTAAACATTTTTAAAAACTACAAGTCTCATGGGCTTTAGTGGTGAAATAAAAATTTAAAAAATCGTTCGGGAAATGAGTTTACATCCCGGGTACTTTCTTTGTATACTTTTGACTATACGGGCCGAGTCTGGGATTTACGGGAAATCGCAGGTTTTCGTTTGCCGGCGATTAAACTTCTTTTATTCAGCGTCTCATCAAAAATGAAAATATTTTTAAATACTACAAGTCTCATTGGCTTTAGTGGTGAAATAATAATTTAAAAAATAGTTCGGGAAATGAGTTTACACCCTGGGTACTTTCTTTGTATACTTTTGACTATACGGGCCAAGCCCGGGATTTACGGGAAATCTCGGGTTTTCGTTTGCCGGCGATTAAACCTCTTTCATTAAGCGTCTCATCAAAAATGAAAACATTTTTGAAAACTACAAGTCTCATGCGTTTTAGTGTTGAAAAAATAAATTAAGAAATCGTTCTGGAAATGAGTTTACTCCCTGGGTACTTTCTTTGTATACTTTTGACTATACGGGCCGAGTCCGGGATTTACGGGAAGTCGCGGGTTTTCGTTTGCCGGCAATTAAACTTCTTTTATTCAGCGTCTCATCAAAAATGAAAACATTTTTAAAAACTACAAGTCTCATGGGCTTTAGTGGTGAAATAATAATTTAAAAAATCGTTCGGGAAATGAGTTTACACCCTGGGTACATTCTTTGTATACTTTTGACTATACGGGCCGAGTCCGGGATTTACGGGAAATCGCAGGTTTTCGTTTGCCGGCGATTAAACTTCTTTTATTCAGCGTCTCATCAAAAATGAAAATATTTTTAAATACTACAAGTCTCATGGGCTTTAGTGGTGAAATAATAATTTAAAAAATCGTTCGGGAAATGAGTTTACACCCTGGGTACTTTCTTTGTATACTTTTGACTATACGGGCCGAGTCCGGGATTTACAGGAAATCGCAGGTTTTCGTTTGCCGGCGATTAAACTTCTTTTATTCAGCGTCTCATCAAAAATGAAAACAATTTTGAAAACTACAAGTCTCATGCGATTTAGTGGTGAAAAAATCATTTAAAAAATCGTTCGGGAAATTAGTTTACTCCCTGGGTACTTTCTTTGTATACTTTTGACTATACGGGCCGAGTCCGGGATTTACGGGAAATCGCAGGTTTTCGTTTGCCGGCGATTAAACTTCTTTTATTCAGCGTCTCATCAAAAATGAAAATATTTTTAAATACTACAAGTCTCATTGGCTTTAGTGGTGAAATAATAATTTAAAAAATAGTTCGGGAAATGAGTTTACACCCTGGGTACTTTCTTTGTATACTTTTGACTATACGGGCCAAGCCCGGGATTTACGGGAAATCTCGGGTTTTCGTTTGCCGGCGATTAAACCTCTTTCATTAAGCGTCTCATCAAAAATGAAAACATTTTTGAAAACTACAAGTCTCATGCGTTTTAGTGTTGAAAAAATAAATTAAGAAATCGTTCTGGAAATGAGTTTACTCACAGGGTACTTTCTTTGTATACATTCAACTATACGGGCCAAGCCCGGGATTTACGGGAAATCGCTGTTTTCGTTTGCCGGCGATTAAACAACTTTCATTAAGCGTCTCATCAAAAATAAAAACATTTCTGAAAACTACAAGTCTCATGCGTTTTAGTGGTGAAAATTAATTTAAAATATCGTTTGGGAAATGAGTTTACTTCCTGGGTACTTTCTTTGTATACTTTTGACTATACGGGCCGAGTCCGGGATTTACGGGAAATCACGGGTTTTCGTTTGCCGGCGATTAAACCACTTTTATAAAGCGTCTCATCAAAAATGAAAACATTTCTGAAAACTACAAGTCTCATGCGTTTTAGTGGTGAAAAAATAATTTAAAAATTCGTTCGGGAAATGAGTTTACTCACAGGGTACTTTCTTTGTATACATTCGATTATACGGGCCAAGCCCGGGATTTACGGGAAATCGTGGGTTTTCGTTTGCCGGCGATTAAACTTCTTTTATTCAGCGTCTCATCAAAAATGAAAATATTTTTAAATACTACAAGTCTCATGGGCTTTAGTGGTGAAATAATAATTTAAAAAATCGTTCTGGAAATGAGTTTACTCACAGGGTACTTTCTTTGTATACATTCGACTATACGGGCCAAGTCCAGGATTTACGGGAAATCGCAGGTTTTCGTTTGCCGGCGATTAAACTTCTTTTATTCAGCGTCTCATCAAAAATGAAAACATTTTTGAAAACTACAAGGCTCATGCGTTTTAGTGGTGAAAAAATAATTTAAAAAATCGTTCGTGAAATGAGTTTACTCCCTAGGTACTTTCTTTGTATACTTTTGACTATACGGGCTGAGTCCGGGATTTACGGGAAGTCGCGGGTTTTCGTTTGCCGGCGATTAAACTTCTTTTATTCAGCGTCTCATCAAAAATGAAAATATTTTTAAATACTACAAGTCTCATGGGCTTTAGTGGTGAAATAATAATTTAAAAAATAGTTCGGGAAATGAGTTTACACCCTGGGTACTTTCTTTGTATACTTTTGACTATACGGGCTGAGTCCAGGATTTACGGGAAGTCGTGGGTTTTCGTTTGCCAGCGATTAAACTTCTTTTATTCAGCGTCTCATCAAAAATGAAAATATTTTTAAATACTACAAGTCTCATGGGCTTTAGTGGTGAAATAATAATTTAAAAAATCGTTCTGGAAATGAGTTTACTCACAGGGTACTTTCTTTGTATACATTCGACTATACGGGCCAAGCCCGGGATTTACGGGAAATCGCGGGTTTTCGTTTACCGGTGATTAAACAACTTTCACTAAGCGTCTCATCAAAAATGAAAACATTTCTGAAAACTACAAGTCTCATGCGTTTTAGTGGTGAAAAAATAATTTAAAAAATCCTTCGGGAAATGAGTTTACTCCTTGGGTACTTTCTTTGTATACTTTTGACTATGCGGGCTGAGTCCGGAATTTACGGGAAGTCGCGGGTTTTCGTTTGCCGGCGATTAAACTTCTTTTATTCAGCGTCTCATCAAAAATGAAAATATTTTTAAATACTACAAGTCTCATGGGCTTTAGTGGTGAAATAATAATTTAAAAAATAGTTCGGGAAATGAGTTTACTCACAGGGTACTTTCTTTGTATACATTCGACTATACGGGCCAAGCCCGTGATTTACGGGAAATCGCGGGTTTTCGTTTGCCGGCGATTAAACAACTTTCATTAAGCGTCTCATCAAAAATGAAATCATTTCTGAAAACTACAAGTCTCATGCGTTTTAGTGGTGAAAAAATAATTTAAAAAATCCTTCGGGAAATGAGTTTACACCCTGGGTACATTCTTTGTATACTTTTGACTATACGGGCCGAGTCCGGGATTTACGGGAAATCGCAGGTTTTCGTTTGCCGGCGATTAAACTTCTTTTATTCAGCGTCTCATCAAAAATGAAAATATTTTTAAATACTACAAGTCTCATGGGCTTTAGTGGTGAAAAAATAATTTAAAAAATCGTTCGGGAAATGAAGTTTACACCCTGGGTACTTTCTTTGTATACTTTTGACTATACGGGCCGAGTCCGGGATTTACAGGAAATTGCAGGTTTTCGTTTGCCGGCGATTAAACTTCTTTTATTCAGCGTCTCATCAAAAATGAAAACATTTTTGAAAACTACAAGTCTCATGCGATTTAGTGGTGAAAAAATCATTTAAAAAATCGTTCGGGAAATGAGTTTACTCCCTGGGTACTTTCTTTGTATACTTTTGACTATACGGGCCGAGTCCGGGATTTACGGGAAATCGCAGGTTTTCGTTTGCCGGCGATTAAACTTCTTTTATTCAGCGTCTCATCAAAAATGAAAATATTTTTAAATACTACAAGTCTCATTGGCTTTAGTGGTGAAATAATAATTTAAAAAATAGTTCGGGAAATGAGTTTACACCCTGGGTACTTTCTTTGTATACTTTTGACTATACGGGCCAAGCCCGGGATTTACGGGAAATCTCGGGTTTTCGTTTGCCGGCGATTAAACCTCTTTCATTAAGCGTCTCATCAAAAATGAAAACATTTTTGAAAACTACAAGTCTCATGCGTTTTAGTGTTGAAAAAATAAATTAAGAAATCGTTCTGGAAATGAGTTTACTCACAGGGTACTTTCTTTGTATACATTCAACTATACGGGCCAAGCCCGTGATTTACGGGAAATCGCGGTTTTCGTTTGCCGGCGATTAAACAACTTTCATTAAGCGTCTCATCAAAAATAAAAACATTTCTGAAAACTACAAGTCTCATGCGTTTTAGTGGTGAAAATTAATTTAAAATATCGTTTGGGAAATGAGTTTACTTCCTGGGTACTTTCTTTGTATACTTTTGACTATACGGGCCGAGTCCGGGATTTACGGGAAATCGCAGGTTTTCGTTTGCCGGCGATTAAACTTCTTTTATTCAGCGTCTCATCAAAAATGAAAACATTTTTGAAAACTACAAGGCTCATGCGTTTTAGTGGTGAAAAAATAATTTAAAAAATCGTTCGGGAAATGAGTTTACTCCCTGGGTACTTTCTTTGTATACTTTTGACTATACGGGCTGAGTCCGGGATTTACGGGAAGTCGCGGGTTTTCGTTTGCCGGCGATTAAACTTCTTTTATTCAGCGTCTCATCAAAAATGAAAATATTTTTAAATACTACAAGTCTCATGGGCTTTAGTGGTGAAATAATAATTTAAAAAATAGTTCGGGAAATGAGTTTACACCCTGGGTACTTTCTTTGTATACTTTTGACTATACGGGCTGAGTCCGGGATTTACGGGAAGTCGCGGATTTTCGTTTGCCAGCGATTAAACTTCTTTTATTCAGCGTCTCATCAAAAATGAAAATATTTTTAAATACTACAAGTCTCATGGGCTTTAGTGGTGAAATAATAATTTAAAAAATCGTTCTGGAAATGAGTTTACTCACAGGGTACTTTCTTTGTATACATTCGACTATACGGGCCAAGCCCGGGATTTACGGGAAATCGCGGGTTTTCGTTTACCGGTGATTAAACAACTTTCACTAAGCGTCTCATCAAAAATGAAAACATTTCTGAAAACTACAAGTCTCATGCGTTTTAGTGGTGAAAAAATAATTTAAAAAATCCTTCGGGAAATGAGTTTACTCCTTGGGTACTTTCTTTGTATACTTTTGACTATGCGGGCTGAGTCCGGAATTTACGGGAAGTCGCGGGTTTTCGTTTGCCGGCGATTAAACTTCTTTTATTCAGCGTCTCATCAAAAATGAAAATATTTTTAAATACTACAAGTCTCATGGGCTTTAGTGGTGAAATAATAATTTAAAAAATAGTTCGGGAAATGAGTTTACTCACAGGGTACTTTCTTTGTATACATTCGACTATACGGGCCAAGCCCGTGATTTACGGGAAATCGCGGGTTTTCGTTTGCCGGCGATTAAACAACTTTCATTAAGCGTCTCATCAAAAATGAAATCATTTTTGAAAACTACAAGTCTCATGCGTTTTAGTGGTGAAAAAATAATTTAAAAAATCCTTCGGGAAATGAGTTTACTCCTTGGGTACTTTCTTTGTATACTTTTGACTATACGGGCTGAGTCCAGGATTTACGGGAAGTCGCGGGTTTTCGTTTGCCGGCGATTAAACTTCTTTTATTCAGCGTCTCATCAAAAATGAAAATATTTTTAAATACTACAAGTCTCATGGGCTTTAGTGGTGAAATAATAATTTAAAAAATAGTTCGGGAAATGAGTTTACACCCTGGGTACTTTCTTTGTATACTTTTGACTATACGGGCCGAGTCCGGGATTTACGGGAAATCGCAGGTTTTCGTTTGCCGGCGATTAAACTTCTTTTATTCAGCGTCTCATCAAAAATGAAAATATTTTTAAATACTACAAGTCTCATGGGCTTTAGTGGTGAAATAATAATTTAAAAAATAGTTCGGGAAATGAGTTTACACCCTGGGTACTTTCTTTGTATACTTTTGACTATACGGGCCGAGTCCGGGATTTACGGGAAATCGCAGGTTTTCGTTTGCCGGCGATTAAACTTCTTTTATTCAGCGTCTCATCAAAAATGAAAATATTTTTAAATACTACAAGTCTCATGGGCTTTAGTGGTGAAATAATAATTTAAAAAATAGTTCGGGAAATGAGTTTACACCCTGGGTACTTTCTTTGTATACTTTTGACTATACGGGCCGAGTCTGGGATTTACGGGAAATCGCAGGTTTTCGTTTGCCGGCGATTAAACTTCTTTTATTCAGCGTCTCATCGAAAATGAAAACATTTTTAAAAACTACAAGTCTTATGCGTTTTAGTGGTGAAAAAATAATTTAAAAAATCGTTCTGGAAATGAGTTTACTCCCTGGGTACTCTCTTTGTATACTTTTGACTATACGGGCCAAGCCCGGGATTTACGGGAAATCTCGGGTTTTCGTTTGCCGGTGATTAAACCTCTTTCATTAAGCGTCTCATCAAAAATGAAAACATTTTTGAAAACTACAAGTCTCATGCGTTTTAGTGTTGAAAAAATAAATTAAAAAATCGTTCTGGAAATGAGTTTACTCACAGGGTACTTTCTTTGTATACATTCGACTATACGGGCCAAGCCCGTGATTTACGGGAAATCGCGGGTTTTCGTTTGCCGGCGATTAAATAACTTTCATTAAGCGTCTCATCAAAAATGAAATCATTTCTGAAAACTACAAGTCTCATGCGTTTTAGTGGTGAAAATTAATTTAAAATATCGTTTGGGAAATGAGTTTACTTCCTGGGTACTTTCTTGGTATACTTTTGACTATACGGGCCGAGTCCGGGATTTACGGGAAATCGCAGGTTTTCGTTTGCCGGCGATTAAACTTCTTTTATTCAGCGTCTCATCAAAAATGAAAACATTTTTGAAAACTACAAGGCTCATGCGTTTTAGTGGTGAAAAAATAATCTAAAAAATCGTTCGGGAAATGAGTTTACTCCCTGGGTACTTTCTTTGTATACTTTTGACTATACGGGCTGAGTCCGGGATTTGCGGGAAGTCGCGGGTTTTCGTTTGCCGGCGATTAAACTTCTTTTATTCAGCGTCTCTTCAAAAATGAAAATATTTTTAAATACTACAAGTCTCATGGGCTTTAGTGGTGAAATAATAATTTAAAAAATAGTTCGGGAAATGAGTTTACACCCTGGGTACTTTCTTTGTATACTTTTGACTATACGGGCTGAGTCCGGGATTTACGGGAAGTCGCGGGTTTTCGTTTGCCAGCGATTAAACTTCTTTTATTCAGCGTCTCATCAAAAATGAAAATATTTTTAAATACTACAAGTCTCATGGGCTTTAGTGGTGAAATAATAATTAAAAAAATCGTTCTGGAAATGAGTTTACTCACAGGGTACTTTCTTTGTATACATTCGACTATACGGGCCAAGCCCGGGATTTACGGGAAATCGCAGGTTTTCGTTTGCCGGCGATTAAACAACTTTCATTAAGCGTCTCATCAAAAATGAAAACATTTCTGAAAACTACAAATCTCATGCGTTTCATTGGTGAAAAAATAATTTCAAAAATCGTTCTGAAAATGAGTTTACTCCCTGGGTACAATCTTTGTATACTTTTGACTATACGGGCCAAGCCCGGGATTTACGGGAAATCTCGGGTTTTCGTTTGCCGGCGATTAAACCTCTTTCATTAAGCGTCTCATCAAAAATGAAAACATTTCTGAAAACTACAAGTCTCATGCGTTTTAGTGGTGAAAAAATAATTTAAAAAATCCTTCGGGAAATGAGTTTACTCCTTGGGTACTTTCTTTGTATACTTTTGACTATACGGGCTGAGTCCGGGATTTACGGGAAGTCGCGGGTTTTCGTTTGCCGGCGATTAAACTTCTTTTATTCAGCGTCTCATCAAAAATGAAAATATTTTTAAATACTACAAGTCTCATGGGCTTTAGTGGTGAAATAATAATTTAAAAAATAGTTCGGGAAATGAGTTTACACCCTGGGTACTTTCTTTGTATACTTTTGACTATACGGGCCGAGTCCGGGATTTACGGGAAATCGCAGGTTTTCGTTTGCCGGCGATTAAACTTCTTTTATTCAGCGTCTCATCAAAAATGAAAACATTTTTGAAAACTACAAGGCTCATGCGTTTTAGTGGTGAAAAAATAATCTAAAAAATCGTTCATGAAATGAGTTTACTCCCTGGGTACTTTCTTTGTATACTTTTGACTATACGGGCTGAGTCCGGGATTTACGGAAAGTCGCGGGTTTTCGTTTGCCGGCGATTAAACTTCTTTTATTCAGCGTCTCATCAAAAATGAAAATATTTTTAAATACTACAAGTCTCATGGGCTTTAGTGGTGAAATAATAATTTAAAAAATAGTTCGGGAAATGAGTTTACACCCTGGGTACTTTCTTTGTATACTTTTGACTATACGGGCTGAGTCCGGGATTTACGGGAAGTCGCGGGTTTTCGTTTGCCAGCGATTAAACTTCTTTTATTCAGCGTCTCATCAAAAATGAAAATATTTTTAAATACTACAAGTCTCATGGGCTTTAGTGGTGAAATAATAATTTAAAAAATCGTTCTGGAAATGAGTTTACTCACAGGGTACTTTCTTTGTATACATTCGACTATACGGGCCAAGCCCGGGATTTACGGGAAATCGCGGGTTTTCGTTTGCCGGCGATTAAACAACTTTCATTAAGCGTCTCATCAAAAATGAAAACATTTCTGAAAACTACAAGTCTCATGCGTTTTAGTGGTGAAAATTAATTTAAAATATCGTTTGGGAAATGAGTTTACTCCCTGTGTACTTTCTTTGTATACTTTTGACTATACAGGCCGAGTCCGGGATTTACGGGAAGTCGCGGGTTTTCGTTTGCCGGCGATTAAACTTCTTTTATTCAGCGTCTCATCAAAAATGAAAACATTTTTGAAAACTACAAGGCTCATGCGTTTTAGTGGTGAAAAAATAATCTAAAAAATCGTTCGGGAAATGAGTTTACACCCTGGGTACTTTCTGTGTATACTTTTGACTATACGGGCCGAGTCCGGGATTTACGGGAAATCGCAGGTTTTCGTTTGCCGGCGATTAAACTTCTTTTATTCAGCGTCTCATCAAAAATGAAAACATTTTTGAAAACTACAAGTCTCATGCGATTTAGTGGTGAAATAATAATTTAAAAAATAGTTCGGGAAATGAGTTTACACCCTGGGTACTTTCTTTGTATACTTTTGAGTATACGGGCTGAGTCCGGGATTTACGGGAAGTCGCGGGTTTTCGTTTGCCAGCGATTAAACTTCTTTTATTCAGCGTCTCATCAAAAATGAAAATATTTTTAAATACTACAAGTCTCATGGGCTTTAGTGGTGAAATAATAATTTAAAAAATCGTTCTGGAAATGAGTTTACTCACAGGGTACTTTCTTTGTATACATTCGACTATACGGGCCAAGCCCGGGATTTACGGGAAATCGCGGGTTTTCGTTTGCCGGCGATTAAACAACTTTCATTAAGCGTCTCATCAAAAATGAAAACATTTCTGAAAACTACAAGTCTCATGCGTTTTAGTGGTGAAAATTAATTTAAAATATCGTTTGGGAAATGAGTTTACACCCTGGGTACTTTCTTTGTATACTTTTGACTATACGGGCTGAGTCCGGGATTTACGGGAAGTCGCGGGTTTTCGTTTGCCAGCGATTAAACTTCTTTTATTCAGCGTCTCATCAAAAATGAAAATATTTTTAAATAGTACAAGTCTCATGGGCTTTAGTGGTGAAATAATAATTTAAAAAATCGTTCTGGAAATGAGTTTACTCACAGGGTACTTTCTTTGTATACATTCGACTATACGGGCCAAGCCCGGGATTTACGGGAAATCGCGGGTTTTCGTTTGCCGGCGATTAAACAACTTTCATTAAGCGTCTCATCAAAAATGAAAACATTTCTGAAAACTACAAGTCTCATGCGTTTTAGTGGTGAAAATTAATTTAAAATATCGTTTGGGAAATGAGTTTACTCCCTGTGTACTTTCTTTGTATACTTTTGACTATACAGGCCGAGTCCGGGATTTACGGGAAGTCACGGGTTTTCGTTTGCCGGCGATTAAACTTCTTTTATTCAGCGTCTCATCAAAAATGAAAACATTTTTGAAAACTACAAGGCTCATGCGTTTTAGTGGTGAAAAAATAATCTAAAAAATCGTTCGGGAAATGAGTTTACACCCTGGGTACTTTCTTTGTATACTTTTGACTATACGGGCTGAGTCCGGGATTTACGGGAAGTCGCGGGTTTTCGTTTGCCAGCGATTAAACTTCTTTTATTCAGCGTCTCATCAAAAATGAAAATATTTTTAAATACTACAAGTCTCATGGGCTTTAGTGGTGAAATAATAATTTAAAAAATCGTTCTGGAAATGAGTTTACTCACAGGGTACTTTCTTTGTATACATTCGACTATACGGGCCAAGCCCGGGATTTACGGGAAATCGCGGGTTTTCGTTTGCCGGCGATTAAACAACTTTCATTAAGCGTCTCATCAAAAATGAAAACATTTCTGAAAACTACAAGTCTCATGCGTTTTAGTGGTGAAAATTAATTTAAAATATCGTTTGGGAAATGAGCTTACACCCTGGGTACTTTCTTTGTATACTTTTGACTATACGGGCTGAGTCCGGGATTTACGGGAAGTCGCGGGTTTTCGTTTGCCAGCGATTAAACTTCTTTTATTCAGCGTCTCATCAAAAATGAAAATATTTTTAAATACTACAAGTCTCATGGGCTTTAGTGGTGAAATAATAATTTAAAAAATCGTTCTGGAAATGAGTTTACTCACAGGGTACTTTCTTTGTATACATTCGACTATACGGGCCAAGCCCGGGATTTACGGGAAATCGCGGGTTTTCGTTTGCCGGCGATTAAACAACTTTCATTAAGCGTCTCATCAAAAATGAAAACATTTCTGAAAACTACAAGTCTCATGCGTTTTAGTGGTGAAAAAATAATCTAAAAAATCGTTCGGGAAATGAGTTTACACCCTGGGTACTTTCTGTGTATACTTTTGATTATACGGGCCGAGTCCGGGATTTACGGGAAATCGCAGGTTTTCGTTTGCCGGCGATTAAACTTCTTTTATTCAGCGTCTCATCAAAAATGAAAACATTTTTGAAAACTACAAGTCTCATGCGATTTAGTGGTGAAATAATAATTTAAAAAATAGTTCGGGAAATGAGTTTACACCCTGGGTACTTTCTTTGTATACTTTTGACTATACGGGCTGAGTCCGGGATTTACGGGAAGTCGCGGGTTTTCGTTTGCCAGCGATTAAACTTCTTTTATTCAGCGTCTCATCAAAAATGAAAATATTTTTAAATACTACAAGTCTCATGGGCTTTAGTGGTGAAATAATAATTTAAAAAATCGTTCTGGAAATGAGTTTACTCACAGGGTACTTTCTTTGTATACATTCGACTATACGGGCCAAGCCCGGGATTTACGGGAAATCGCGGGTTTTCGTTTGCCGGCGATTAAACAACTTTCATTAAGCGTCTCATCAAAAATGAAAACATTTCTGAAAACTACAAGTCTCATGCGTTTTAGTGGTGAAAATTAATTTAAAATATCGTTTGGGAAATGAGTTTACACCCTGGGTACTTTCTTTGTATACTTTTGACTATACGGGCTGAGTCCGGGATTTACGGGAAGTCGCGGGTTTTCGTTTGCCAGCGATTAAACTTCTTTTATTCAGCGTCTCATCAAAAATGAAAATATTTTTAAATACTACAAGTCTCATGGGCTTTAGTGGTGAAATAATAATTTAAAAAATCGTTCTGGAAATGAGTTTACTCACAGGGTACTTTCTTTGTATACATTCGACTATACGGGCCAAGCCCGGGATTTACGGGAAATCGCGGGTTTTCGTTTGCCGGCGATTAAACAACTTTCATTAAGCGTCTCATCAAAAATGAAAACATTTCTGAAAACTACAAGTCTCATGCGTTTTAGTGGTGAAAATTAATTTAAAATATCGTTTGGGAAATGAGTTTACTCCCTGTGTACTTTCTTTGTATACTTTTGACTATACAGGCCGAGTCCGGGATTTACGGGAAGTCACGGGTTTTCGTTTGCCGGCGATTAAACTTCTTTTATTCAGCGTCTCATCAAAAATGAAAACATTTTTGAAAACTACAAGGCTCATGCGTTTTAGTGGTGAAAAAATAATCTAAAAAATCGTTCGGGAAATGAGTTTACACCCTGGGTACTTTCTTTGTATACTTTTGACTATACGGGCTGAGTCCGGGATTTACGGGAAGTCGCGGGTTTTCGTTTGCCAGCGATTAAACTTCTTTTATTCAGCGTCTCATCAAAAATGAAAATATTTTTAAATACTACAAGTCTCATGGGCTTTAGTGGTGAAATAATAATTTAAAAAATCGTTCTGGAAATGAGTTTACTCACAGGGTACTTTCTTTGTATACATTCGACTATACGGGCCAAGCCCGGGATTTACGGGAAATCGCGGGTTTTCGTTTGCCGGCGATTAAACAACTTTCATTAAGCGTCTCATCAAAAATGAAAACATTTCTGAAAACTACAAGTCTCATGCGTTTTAGTGGTGAAAATTAATTTAAAATATCGTTTGGGAAATGAGTTTACACCCTGGGTACTTTCTTTGTATACTTTTGACTATACGGGCTGAGTCCGGGATTTACGGGAAGTTGCGGGTTTTCGTTTGCCAGCGATTAAACTTCTTTTATTCAGCGTCTCATCAAAAATGAAAATATTTTTAAATACTACAAGTCTCATGGGCTTTAGTGGTGAAATAATAATTTAAAAAATCGTTCTGGAAATGAGTTTACTCACAGGGTACTTTCTTTGTATACATTCGACTATACGGGCCAAGCCCGGGATTTACGGGAAATCGCGGGTTTTCGTTTGCCGGCGATTAAACAACTTTCATTAAGCGTCTCATCAAAAATGAAAACATTTCTGAAAACTACAAGTCTCATGCGTTTTAGTGGTGAAAATTAATTTAAAATATCGTTTGGGAAATGAGTTTACTCCCTGTGTACTTTCTTTGTATACTTTTGACTATACAGGCCGAGTCCGGGATTTACGGGAAGTCGCGGGTTTTCGTTTGCCGGCGATTAAACTTCTTTTATTCAGCGTCTCATCAAAAATGAAAACATTTTTGAAAACTACAAGGCTCATGCGTTTTAGTGGTGAAAAAATAATCTAAAAAATCGTTCGGGAAATGAGTTTACACCCTGGGTACTTTCTTTGTATACTTTTGACTATACGGGCTGAGTCCGGGATTTACGGGAAGTCGCGGGTTTTCGTTTGCCAGCGATTAAACTTCTTTTATTCAGCGTCTCATCACAAATGAAAATATTTTTAAATACTACAAGTCTCATGGGCTTTAGTGGTGAAATAATAATTTAAAAAATCGTTCTGGAAATGAGTTTACTCACAGGGTACTTTCTTTGTATACATGCGACTATACGGGCCAAGCCCGGGATTTACGGGAAATCGCGGGTTTTCGTTTGCCGGCGATTAAACAACTTTCATTAAGCGTCTCATCAAAAATGAAAACATTTCTGAAAACTACAAGTCTCATGCGTTTTAGCGGTGAAAATTAATTTAAAATATCGTTTGGGAAATGAGTTTACTCCCTGTGTACTTTCTTTGTATACTTTTGACTATACAGGCCGAGTCCGGGATTTACGGGAAGTCGCGGGTTTTCGTTTGCCGGCGATTAAACTTCTTTTATTCAGCGTCTCATCAAAAATGAAAATATTTTTAAATACTACAAGTCTCATGGGCTTTAGTGGTGAAATAATAATTTAAAAAATCGTACGGGAAATGAGTTTACACCCTGGGTACTTTCTGTGTATACTTTTGACTATACGGGCCGAGTCCGGGATTTACGGGAAATCGCTTGTTTTCGTTTGCCGGCGATTAAACTTCTTTTATTCAGCGTCTCATCAAAAATGAAAATATTTTTAAGTACTACAAGTCTCATGGGCTTTAGTGGTGAAATAATAATTTAAAAAATCGTTCGGGAAATGAGTTTACACCCTGGGTACTTTCTTTGTATACTTTTGACTATACGGGCCGAGTCCGGGATTTACGGGAAATCGCAGGTTTTCGTTTGCCGGCGATTAAACTTCTTTTATTCAGCGTCTCATCAAAAATGAAAACATTTTTTAAAACTACAAGTCTCATGCGATTTAGTGGTGAAATAATAATTTAAAAAATAGTTCGGGAAATGAGTTTACACCCTGGGTACTTTCTTTGTATACTTTTGACTATACGGGCTGAGTCCGGGATTTACGGGAAGTCGCGGGTTTTCGTTTGCCAGCGATTAAACTTCTTTTATTCAGCGTCTCATCAAAAATGAAAACATTTTTAAAAACTACAAGTCTCATGCGTTTTAGTGGTGAAAAAAATTTAAAAAATCGTACGGGAAATGAGTTTACACCCTGGGTACTTTCTGTGTATACTTTTGACTATACGGGCCGAGTCCGGGATTTACGGGAAATCGCTTGTTTTCGTTTGCCGGCGATTAAACTTTTTTATTCAGCGTCTCATCAAAAATGAAAATATTTTTAAGTACTACAAGTCTCATGGGCTTTAGTGGTGAAATAATAATTTAAAAAATCGTTCGGGAAATGAGTTTACACCCTGGGTACTTTCTTTGTATACTTTTGACTATACGGGCTGAGTCCGGGATTTACGGGAAGTCGCGGGTTTTCGTTTGCCGGCGATTAAACTTCTTTTATTCAGCGTCTCATCAAAAATGAAAATATTTTTAAATACTACAAGTCTCATGGGCTTTAGTGGTGAAATAATAATTTAAAAAATCGTACGGGAAATGAGTTTACACCCTGGGTACTTTCTGTGTATACTTTTGACTATACGGGCCGAGTCCGGGATTTACGGGAAATCGCTTGTTTTCGTTTGCCGGCGATTAAACTTCTTTTATTCAGCGTCTCATCAAAAATGAAAATATTTTTAAGTACTACAAGTCTCATGGGCTTTAGTGGTGAAATAATAATTTAAAAAATCGTTCGGGAAATGAGTTTACACCCTGGGTACTTTCTTTGTATACTTTTGACTATACGGGCCGAGTCCGGGATTTACGGGAAATCGCAGGTTTTCGTTTGCCGGCGATTAAACTTCTTTTATTCAGCGTCTCATCAAAAATGAAAACATTTTTTAAAACTACAAGTCTCATGCGATTTAGTGGTGAAATAATAATTTAAAAAATAGTTCGGGAAATGAGTTTACACCCTGGGTACTTTCTTTGTATACTTTTGACTATACGGGCTGAGTCCGGGATTTACGGGAAGTCGCGGGTTTTCGTTTGCCAGCGATTAAACTTCTTTTATTCAGCGTCTCATCAAAAATGAAAACATTTTTAAAAACTACAAGTCTCATGCGTTTTAGTGGTGAAAAAAATTTAAAAAATCGTTCGGGAAATGAGTTTACTCACAGGGTACTTTCTGTGTATACATTCGACTATACGGGCCAAGGCCGGGATTTACGGGAAATCGCGGGTTTTCGTTTGCCGGCGATTAAACCTCTTTCATTAAGCGTCTCATCAAAAATGAAAACATTTTTGAAAACTACAAGTCTCATGCGTTTTAGTGGTGAAAAAAAAAATTAAAAAATCGTTCGTGAAATGAGTTTACTCTCTGGGTACTTTCTTTGTATACATTCGACTATACGGGCCAAGCCCGGGATTTACGGGAAATCGCGGGATTACGTTTGCCGGCGATTAAACTTCTTTTATTAAGCGTCTCATCAAAAATGAAAACATTTTTGAAAACTGAAAGTCCCATGAGTTTTAGTGGTGAAAAGATAATTGAAAAAATCGTTTCGGAAATGAGTTTACTCACAGGGTACTTTCTTTGTATACATTGAACTATACGGGCCAAGCCCGGGATTTACGGGAAATCGCGGGTTTTCGTTTGCCGGCGATTAAACCACTTTTATTAAGCGTCTCATCAAAAATGAAAACATTTCTGAAAACTACAAGTCTCATGCGTTTTAGTGGTGAAAATTAATTTAAAAAATCGTTCGGGAAATGAGTTTACTCCCTGGGTACTTTCTTTGTATACTTTTGACTATACGGGCCGAGTCCGGGATTTACGGGAAGTCGCGGGTTTTCGTTTGCCGGCAATTAAACTTCTTTTATTCAGCGTCTCATCAAAAATGAAAACATTTTTAAAAACTACAAGTCTCATGGGCTTTAGTGGTGAAATAATAATTTAAAAAATCGTTCGGGAAATGAGTTTACTCCCTCGGTACTATCTTTGTATACTTTTGACTATACGGGCCAAGCCCGGGATTTACGGGAAATCTCGGGTTTTCGTTTGCCGGCGATTAAACCTCTTTCATTAAGCGTCTCATCAAAAATGAAAACTTTTTTGAAAACTACAAGTCTCATGCGTTTTAGTGTTGAAAAAATAAATTAAAAAATCGTTCTGGAAATGAGTTTACTCACAGGGTACTTTCTTTGTATACATTCGACTATACGGGCCAAGCCCGGGATTTACGGGAAATCGCGGGTTTTCGTTTGCCGGCGATTAAACAACTTTCATTAAGCGTCTCATCAAAAATGAAAACATTTCTGAAAACTACAAGTCTCATGCGTTTTAGTGGTGAAAAAAAAATTTAAAAAATCGTTCGGAAAATGAGTTTACTCCCTGGGTACTTTCTTTGTATACTTTTGACTATACGGGCCGAGTCCGGGATTTACGGGAAGACGCGGGTTTTGGTTTGCCGGCAATTAAACTTCTTTTATTCAGCGTCTCATCAAAAATGAAAACATTTTTAAAAACTACAAGTCTCATGCGTTTTAGTGGTGAAAAAAATTTAAAAAATCGTTCGGGAAATGAGTTTACTCACAGGGTACTTTCTTTGTATACTTTTGACTATACGGGCCGAGTCCGGGATTTACGGGAAGTCGCGGGTTTTCGTTTGCCGGCAATTAAACTTCTTTTATTCAGCGTCTCATCAAAAATGAAAACACTTTTAAAAACTACAAGTCTCATGGGCTTTAGTTGTGAAATAATAATTTAAAAAATCGTTCGGGAAATGAGTTTACTCCCTGGGTACTATCTTTGTATACTTTTGACTATACGGGCCAAGCCCGGGATTTACGGGAAATCTTGGGTTTTCGTTTGCCGGCGATTAAACCTCTTTCATTAAGCGTCTCATCAAAAATGAAAACTTTTTTGAAAACTACAAGTCTCATGCGTTTTAGTGTTGAAAAAATAAATTAAAAATCGTTCTGGAAATGAGTTTACTCACAGGGTACTTTCTTTGTATACATTCGACTATACGGGCCAAGCACGGGATTTACGGGAAATCGCGGGTTTTCGTTTGCCGGCGATTAAGCAACTTTCATTAAACGTCTCATCAAAAATGAAAACATTTCTGAAAACTACAAGTCTCATGCGTTTTAGTGGTGAAAAAAAATTTAAAAAATCGTTCGGAAAATGAGTTTACTCCCTGGGTACTTTCTTTGTATACTTTTGACTATACGGGCCGAGTCCGAGATTTACGGGAAGACGCGGGTTTTGGTTTGCCGGCAATTAAACTTCTTTTATTCAGCGTCTCATCAAAAATGAAAACATTTTTAAAAACTACAAGTCTCATGCGTTTTAGTGGTGAAAAAAATTTAAAAAATCGTTCGGGAAATGAGTTTACTCACAGGGTACTTTCTTTGTATACATTCGACTATACGGGCCAAGGCCGGGATTTACGGGAAATCGCGGGTTTTCGTTTGCCGGCGATTAAACCTCTTTCATTAAGCGTCTCATCAAAAATGAAAACATTTTTGAAAACTACAAGTCTCATGCGTTTTAGTGGTGAAAAAAAAATTTAAAAAATCGTTCGTGAAATGAGTTTACTCTCTGGGTACTTTCTTTGTATACATTCGACTATACGGCCAAGCCCGGCATTTACGGGAAATCGCGGGATTTCGTTTGCCGGCGATTAAACCTCTTTTATTAAGCGTCTCATCAAAAATGAAAACATTTCTGAAAACTACAAGTCTCATGCGTTTTAGTGGTGAAAAAATAATTTAAAAATTCGTTTGGAAAATGAGTTTACTTACAGGGTACTTTCTTTGTATACATTCGACTATACGGGCCAAGCCCGGGATTTACCGGAAATCGCGGGTATTCGTTTCCGGCGATTAAACAACTTTCATTAAGCGTCTCATCAAAAATGAAAACAATTCAGAAAACTACAAGTCTCATGCGTTTTAGTGGTGAAAAAAAAATTTAAAAAATCGTTCGTGAAATGAGTTTACTCTCTGGGTACTTTCTTTGTATACATTCGACTATACGGCCAAGCCCGGCATTTACGGGAAATCGCGGGATTTCGTTTGCCGGCGATTAAACCTCTTTTATTAAGCGTCTCATCAAAAATGAAAACATTTTTGAAAACTGCAAGTCCCATGAGTTTTAGTGGTGAAAAGATAATTGAAAAAATCGTTTCGGAAATGAGTTTACTCACAGCGTACTTTCTTTGTATACATTGAACTATACGGGCCAAGCCCGGGATTTACGGGAAATCGCGGGTTTTCGTTTGCCGGCGATTAAACCACTTTTATTAAGAGTCTCATCAAAAATGAAAACATTTCTGAAAATTACAAGTCTCATGCGTTTTAGTGGTGAAAATTAATTTAAAAAATCGTTCGGGAAATGAGTTTACTCCCTGGGTACTTTCTTTGTATACTTTTGACTATACGGGCCGAGTCCAGGATTTACGGGAAGTCGCGGGTTTTCGTTTGCCGGCAATTAAACTTCTTTTATTCAGCGTCTCATCAAAAATGAAAACATTTTTAAAAACTACAAGTCTCATGGGCTTTAGTGGTGAAATAATAATTTAAAAAATCGTTCGGGAAATGAGTTTACTCCCTGGGTACTATCTTTGTATACTTTTGACTATACGGGCCAAGCCCAGGATTTACGGGAAATCTCGGGTTTTCGTTTGCCGGCGATTAAACCTCTTTCATTAAGCGTCTCGTCAAAAATGAAAACTTTTTTGAAAACTACAAGTCTCATGCGTTTTAGTGTTGAAAAAATAAATTAAAAAATCGTTCTGGAAATGAGTTTACTCACAGGGTACTTTCTTTGTATACATTCGACTATACGGGCCAAGCCCGGGATTTACGGGAAATCGCGGGTTTTCGTTTGCCGGCGATTAAACAACTTTCATTAAGCGTCTCATCAAAAATGAAAACATTTCTGAAAACTACAAGTCTCATGCGTTTTAGTGGTGAAAAAAAAATTTAAAAAATCGTTCGGAAAATGAGTTTACTCCCTGGGTACTTTCTTTGTATACTTTTGACTATACGGGCCGAGTCCGGGATTTACGGGAAGACGCGGGTTTTGGTTTGCCGGCAATTAAAATTCTTTTATTCAGCGTCTCATCAAAAATGAAAACATTTTTAAAAACTACAAGTCTCATGCGTTTTAGTGGTGAAAAAAATTTAAAAAATCGTTCGGGAAATGAGTTTACTCCCTGGGTACTTTCTTTGTATACTTTTGACTATACGGGCCGAGTCCGGGATTTACGGGAAGTCGCGGGATTTCGTTTGCCGGCGATTAAACCTCTTTTATTAAGCGTCTCATCAAAAATGAAAACATTTTTGAAAACTGCAAGTCCCATGAGTTTTAGTGGTGAAAAGATAATTGAAAAAATCGTTTCGGAAATGAGTTTACTCACAGGGTACTTTCTTTGTATACATTGAACTATACGGGCCAAGCCCGGGATTTACGGGAAATCGCGGGTTTTCGTTTGCCGGCGATTAAACCACTTTTATTAAGAGTCTCATCAAAAATGAAAACATTTCTGAAAATTACAAGTCTCATGCGTTTTAGTGGTGAAAATTAATTTAAAAAATCGTTCGGGAAATGAGTTTACTCCCTGGGTACTTTCTTTGTATACTTTTGACTATACGGGCCGAGTCCAGGATTTACGGGAAGTCGCGGGTTTTCGTTTGCCGGCAATTAAACTTCTTTTATTCAGCGTCTCATCAAAAATGAAAACATTTTTAAAAACTACAAGTCTCATGGGCTTTAGTGGTGAAATAATAATTTAAAAAATCGTTCGGGAAATGAGTTTACTCCCTGGGTACTATCTTTGTATACTTTTGACTATACGGGCCAAGCCCAGGATTTACGGGAAATCTCGGGTTTTCGTTTGCCGGCGATTAAACCTCTTTCATTAAGCGTCTCGTCAAAAATGAAAACTTTTTTGAAAACTACAAGTCTCATGCGTTTTAGTGTTGAAAAAATAAATTAAAAAATCGTTCTGGAAATGAGTTTACTCACAGGGTACTTTCTTTGTATACATTCGACTATACGGGCCAAGCCCGGGATTTACGGGAAATCGCGGGTTTTCGTTTGCCGGCGATTAAACAACTTTCATTAAGCGTCTCATCAAAAATGAAAACATTTCTGAAAACTACAAGTCTCATGCGTTTTAGTGGTGAAAAAAAAATTTAAAAAATCGTTCGGAAAATGAGTTTACTCCCTGGGTACTTTCTTTGTATACTTTTGACTATACGGGCCGAGTCCGGGATTTACGGGAAGACGCGGGTTTTGGTTTGCCGGCAATTAAAATTCTTTTATTCAGCGTCTCATCAAAAATGAAAACATTTTTAAAAACTACAAGTCTCATGCGTTTTAGTGGTGAAAAAAATTTAAAAAATCGTTCGGGAAATGAGTTTACTCCCTGGGTACTTTCTTTGTATACTTTTGACTATACGGGCCGAGTCCGGGATTTACGGGAAGTCGCGGGATTTCGTTTGCCGGCGATTAAACTTCTTTTATTCAGCGTCTCATCAAAAATGAAAATATTTTTAAATACTACAAGTCTCATGGGCTTTAGGGGTGAAATAATAATTTAAAAAATCGTTCGGGAAATGAGTTTACACCCTGGGTACTTTCTTTGTATTCTTTTGACTATACGGGCCAAGCCCGGGATTTACGGGAAATCTCGGGTTTTCGTTTGCCGGCGATTAAACCTCTTTCATTAAGCGTCTCATCAAAAATGAAAACATTTCTGAAAACTACAAGTCTCATGCGTTTTAGTGGTGAAAAAAAATTTAAAAAATCGTTCGGAAAATGAGTTTACTCCCTGGGTACTTTCTTTGTATACTTTTGACTATACAGGCCGAGTCCGGGATTTACGGGAAGACGTGGGTTTTCGTTTGCCGGCAATTAAACTTCTTTTATTCAGCGTCTCATCAAAAATGAAAACATTTTTAAAAACTACAAGTCTCATGCGTTTTAGTGGTTAAAAAAAATTTAAAAAATCGTTGGGGAAATGAGTTTACTCCCTGGGTACTTTCTTTGTATACTTTTGACTATACGGGCCGAGTCCGGGATTTACGGAAAGTCGCGGGTTTTCGTTTGCCGGCGATTAAACTTCTTTTATTCAGCGTCTCATCAAAAATGAAAATATTTTTAAATACTACAAGTCTCATGGGCTTTAGTGGTGAAATAATAATTTAAAAAATCGTTCGGAAAATGAGTTTACACCCTGGGTACTTTCTTTGTATACTTTTGACTATACGGGCCGAGTCCGGGATTTACGGGAAATCGCAGGTTTTCGTTTGCCGGCGATTAAACTTCTTTTATTCAGCGTCTCATCAAAAATGAAAATATTTTTAAATACTACAAGTCTCATGGGCTTTAGTGGTGAAATAATAATTTAAAAAATCGTTCGGGAAATGAGTTTACACCCTGGGTACTTTCTTTGTATACTTTTGACTATACGGGTTGAGTCCGGGATTTACGGGAAATCGCAGGTTTTCGTTTGCCGGCGATTAAACTTCTTTTATTCAGCGTCTCATCAAAAATGAAAACATTTTTGAAAACTACAAGTCTCATGCGATTTAGTGGTGAAAAAATAATTTAAAAAATCGTTCGGGAAATGAGTTTACTCCCTGGGTACTTTCTTTGTATACTTTTGACTATACGGGCCGAGTCCGGAATTTACGGGAAGACGCGGGTTTTGGTTTGCCGGCAATTAAACTTCTTTTATTCAGCGTCTCATCAAAAATGAAAACATTTCTGAAAACTACAAGTCTCATGCGTTTTAGTGGTGGAAAAAAAATTTAAAAAATCGTTCGGAAAATGAGTTTACTCCCTGGGTACTTTCTTTGTATTCTTTTGACTATACGGGCCAAGCCCGGGATTTACGGGAAATCTCGGGTTTTCGTTTGCCGGCGATTAAACCTCTTTCATTAAGCGTCTCATCAAAAATGAAAACATTTCTGAAAACTACAAGTCTCATGCGTTTTAGTGGTGAAAAAAAAATTTAAAAAATCGTTCGGAAAATGAGTTTACTCCCTGGGTACTTTCTTTGTATACTTTTGACTATACAGGCCGAGTCCGGGATTTACGGGAAGACGTGGGTTTTCGTTTGCCGGCAATTAAACTTCTTTTATTCAGCGTCTCATCAAAAATGAAAACATTTTTAAAAACTACAAGTCTCATGCGTTTTAGTGGTTAAAAAAAATTTAAAAAATCGTTGGGGAAATGAGTTTACTCCCTGGGTACTTTCTTTGTATACTTTTGACTATACGGGCCGAGTCCGGGATTTACGGAAAGTCGCGGGTTTTCGTTTGCCGGCGATTAAACTTCTTTTATTCAGCGTCTCATCAAAAATGAAAATATTTTTAAATACTACAAGTCTCATGGGCTTTAGTGGTGAAATAATAATTTAAAAAATCGTTCGGAAAATGAGTTTACACCCTGGGTACTTTCTTTGTATACTTTTGACTATACGGGCCGAGTCCGGGATTTACGGGAAATCGCAGGTTTTCGTTTGCCGGCGATTAAACTTCTTTTATTCAGCGTCTCATCAAAAATGAAAATATTTTTAAATACTACAAGTCTCATGGGCTTTAGTGGTGAAATAATAATTTAAAAAATCGTTCGGGAAATGAGTTTACACCCTGGGTACTTTCTTTGTATACTTTTGACTATACGGGTTGAGTCCGGGATTTACGGGAAATCGCAGGTTTTCGTTTGCCGGCGATTAAACTTCTTTTATTCAGCGTCTCATCAAAAATGAAAACATTTTTGAAAACTACAAGTCTCATGCGATTTAGTGGTGAAAAAATAATTTAAAAAATCGTTCGGGAAATGAGTTTACTCCCTGGGTACTTTCTTTGTATACTTTTGACTATACGGGCCGAGTCCGGAATTTACGGGAAGACGCGGGTTTTGGTTTGCCGGCAATTAAACTTCTTTTATTCAGCGTCTCATCAAAAATGAAAACATTTCTGAAAACTACAAGTCTCATGCGTTTTAGTGGTGGAAAAAAAATTTAAAAAATCGTTCGGAAAATGAGTTTACTCCCTGGGTACTTTCTTTGTATACTTTTGACTATACAGGCCGAGTCCGGGATTTACGGGAAGTCGCGGGTTTTCGTTTGCCGGCGATTAAACTTCTTTTATTCAGCGTCTCATCAAAAATGAAAATATTTTTAAATACTACAAGTCTCATGGGCTTTAGTGGTGAAATAATAATTTAAAAAATCGTTCGGGAAATGAGTTTACACCCTGGGTACTTTCTTTGTATACTTTTGACTATACGGGCCAAGCCCGGGATTTACGGGAAATCTCGGGTTTTCGTTTGCCGGCGATTAAACCTCTTTCATTAGGCGTCTCATCAAAAATGAAAACATTTTTAAAAACTACAAGTCTCATGCGTTTTAGTGTTGAAAAAATAAATTAAAAAATCGTTCTGGAAATGAGTTTACTCACAGGGTACTTTCTTTGTATACATTCGACTATACGGGCCAAGCCCGGGATTTAGGGGAAATCGCGGGTTTTCGTTTGCCGGCGATTAAACAACTTTCATTAGGCGTCTCATCAAAAATGAAAACATTTCTGAAAACTACAAGTCTCATGCGTTTTAGTGGTGAAAAAAAAATTTAAAAAATCGTTCGGAAAATGAGTTTACTCCCTGGGTACTTTCTTTGTATACTTTTGACTATACAGGCCGAGTCCGGGATTTACGGGAAGTCGCAGGTTTTCGTTTGCCGGCGATTAAACTTCTTTTATTCAGCGTCTCATCAAAAATGAAAATATTTTTAAATACTACAAGTCTCATGGGCTTTAGTGGTGAAATAATAATTTAAAAAATCGTTCGGGAAATGAGTTTACACCCTGGGTACTTTCTTTGTATACTTTTGACTATACGGGCCGAGTCCGGGATTTACGGGAAATCGCAGGTTTTCGTTTGCCGGCGATTAAACTTCTTTTATTCAGCGTCTCATCAAAAATGAAAATATTTTTAAATACTACAAGTCTCATGGGCTTTAGTGGTGAAATAATAATTTAAAAAATCGTTCGGGAAATGGGTTTACACCCTGGGTACTTTCTTTGTATACTTTTGACTATACGGGCCGAGTCCGGGATTTACGGGAAATCGCAGGTTTTCGTTTGCCGGCGATTAAACTTCTTTTATTCAGCGTCTCATCAAAAATGAAAACATTTTTGAAAACTACAAGTCTCATGCGATTTAGTGGTGAAAAAATAATTTAAAAAATCGTTCGGGAAATGAGTTTACTCCCTGGGTACTTTCTTTGTATACTTTTGACTATGCGGGCCGAGTCCGGGGTTTACGGGAAATGGCGGGTTTTCGTTTGCCGGCGATTAAACTTCTTTTATTCAGCGTCTCATCAAAAATGAAAATATTTTTAAATACTACAAGTCTCATGGGCTTTAGTGGTGAAATAATAATTTAAAAAATCGTTCGGGAAATGGGTTTACACCCTGGGTACTTTCTTTGTATACTTTTGACTATACGGGCCGAGTCCGGGATTTACGGGAAATCGCAGGTTTTCGTTTGCCGGCGATTAAACTTCTTTTATTCAGCGTCTCATCAAAAATGAAAACATTTTTGAAAACTACAAGTCTCATGGGCTTTAGTGGTGAAATAATAATTTAAAAAATCGTTCGGGAAATGGATTTACACCCTGGGTACTTTCTTTGTATACTTTTGACTATACGGGCCGAGTCCGGGATTTACAGGAAATCGCAGGTTTTCGTTTGCCGGCGATTAAACTTCTTTTATTCAGCGTCTCATCAAAAATGAAAACATTTTTGAAAACTACAAGTCTCATGCGATTTAGTGGTGAAAAAATAATTTAAAAAATCGTTCGGGAAATGAGTTTACTCCCTGGGTACTTTCTTTGTATACTTTTGACTATGCGGGCCGAGTCCGGGGTTTACGGGAAATGGCGGGTTTTCGTTTGCCGGCGATTAAACTTCTTTTATTCAGCGTCTCATCAAAAATGAAAATATTTTTAAATACTACAAGTCTCATGGGCTTTAGTGGTGAAATAATAATTTAAAAAATCGTTCGGGAAATGGGTTTACACCCTGGGTACTTTCTTTGTATACTTTTGACTATACGGGCCGAGTCCGGGATTTACGGGAAATCGCAGGTTTTCGTTTGCCGGCGATTAAACTTCTTTTATTCAGCGTCTCATCAAAAATGAAAACATTTTTGAAAACTACAAGTCTCATGCGATTTAGTGGTGAAAAAATAATTTAAAAAATCGTTCGGGAAATGAGTTTACTCCCTGGGTACTTTCTTTGTATACTTTTGACTATGCGGGCCGAGTCCGGGGTTTACGGGAAATGGCGGGTTTTCGTTTGCCGGCAATTAAACTTCTTTTATTCAGCGTCTCATCAAAAATGAAAACATTTTTGAAAACTACAAGTCTCAAGCTTTTTAGTGGTGAAAAGATAATTTAAAAAATCGTTTTGGAAATGAGTTTACTCACAGGGTACTTTGTTTGTATACATTCGACTATACGGGCCAAGCCCGGGATTTACGGGAAATCGCGGGTTTTCGTTTGCCGGCGATTAAACCACTTTTATTAAGCGTCTCATCAAAAATGAAAACATTTCTGAAAACTACAAGTCTCATGCGTTTTAGTGGTGAAAAAATAATTTAAAAATTCGTTCGGGAAATGAGTTTACTCACAGGGTACTTTCTTTGTATACATTCGACTATACAGGCCGAGTCCGGGATTTACGGGAAGTCGCGGGTTTTCGTTTGCAGGCGATTAAACTTCTTTTATTCAGCGTCTCATCAAAAATGAAAATATTTTTAAATACTACAAGTCTCATGGGCTTTAGTGGTGAAATAATAATTTAAAAAATCGTTCGGGAAATGAGTTTACACCCTGGGTACTTTCTTTGTATACTTTTGACTATACGGGCCGAGTCCGGGATTTACGGGAAATCGCAGGTTTTCGTTTGCCGGCGATTAAACTTCTTTTATTCAGCGTCTCATCAAAAATGAAAATATTTTTAAATACTACAAGTCTCATGGGCTTTAGTGGTGAAATAATAATTTAAAAAATCGTTCGGGAAATGAGTTTACACCCTGGGTACTTTCTTTGTATACATTCGACTATACGGGCCAAGCCCAGGATTTACGGGAAATCGCGGGTTTTTTGTTTGCCGGCGATTAAACAACTTTCATTAGGCGTCTCATCAAAAATGAAAACATTTCTGAAAACTACAAGTCTCATGCGTTTTAGTGGTGGAAAAAAAATTTAAAAAATCGTTCGGAAAATGAGTTTACTCCCTGGGTACTTTCTTTGTATACTTTTGACTATACAGGCCGAGTCCGGGATTTACGGGAAGTCGCGGGTTTTCGTTTGCCGGCGATTAAACTTCTTTTATTCAGCGTCTCATCAAAAATGAAAATATTTTTAAATACTACAAGTCTCATGGGCTTTAGTGGTGAAATAATAATTTAAAAAATCGTTCGGGAAATGAGTTTACACCCTGGGTACTTTCTTTGTATACTTTTGACTATACGGGCCAAGCCCGGGATTTACGGGAAATCTCGGGTTTTCGTTTGCCGGCGATTAAACCTCTTTCATTAAGCGTCTCATCAAAAATGAAAACATTTTTGAAAACTACAAGTCTCATGCGTTTTAGTGTTGAAAAAATAAATTAAAAAATCGTGCTGGAAATGAGTTTACTCACAGGGTACTTTCTTTGTATACATTCGACTATACGGGCCAAGCCCGGGATTTAGGGGAAATCGCGGGTTTTCGTTTGCCGGCGATTAAACAACTTTCATTAGGAGTCTCATCAAAAATGAAAACATTTCTGAAAACTACAAGTCTCATGCGTTTTAGTGGTGAAAAAAAAATTTAAAAAATCGTTTGGAAAATGAGTTTACTCCCTGGGTACTTTCTTTGTATACTTTTGACTATACAGGCCGAGTCCGGGATTTACGGGAAGTCGCAGGTTTTCGTTTGCCGGCGATTAAACTTCTTTTATTCAGCGTCTCATCAAAAATGAAAATATTTTTAAATACTACAAGTCTCATGGGCTTTAGTGGTGAAATAATAATTTAAAAAATCGTTCGGGAAATGAGTTTACACCCTGGGTACTTTCTTTGTATACTTTTGACTATACGGGCCGAGTCCGGGATTTACGGGAAATCGCAGGTTTTCGTTTGCCGGCGATTAAACTTCTTTTATTCAGCGTCTCATCAAAAATGAAAATATTTTTAAATACTACAAGTCTCATGGGCTTTAGTGGTGAAATAATAATTTAAAAAATCGTTCGGGAAATGGGTTTACACCCTGGGTACTTTCTTTGTATACTTTTGACTATACGGGCCGAGTCCGGGATTTACGGGAAATCACAGGTTTTCGCGTGCCGGCGATTAAACTTCTTTTATTCAGCGTCTCATCAAAAATGAAAACATTTTTGAAAACTACAAGTCTCATGCGATTTAGTGGTGAAAAAATAATTTAAAAAATCGTTCGGGAAATGAGTTTACTCCCTGGATACTTTCTTTGTATACTTTTGACTATGCGGGCCGAGTCCGGGGTTTACGGGAAATGGCGGGTTTTCGTTTGCCGGCGATTAAACTTCTTTTATTCAGCGTCTCATCAAAAATGAAAATATTTTTAAATACTACAAGTCTCATGGGCTTTAGTGGTGAAATAATAATTTAAAAAATCGTTCGGGAAATGGGTTTACACCCTGGGTACTTTCTTTGTATACTTTTGACTATACGGGCCGAGTCCGGGATTTACGGGAAATCGCAGGTTTTCGTTTGCCGGCGATTAAACTTCTTTTATTCAGCGTCTCATCAAAAATGAAAACATTTTTGAAAACTACAAGTCTCATGCGATTTAGTGGTGAAAAAATAATTTAAAAAATCGTTCGGGAAATGAGTTTACTCCCTGGGTACTTTCTTTGTATACTTTTGACTATGCGGGCCGAGTCCGGGGTTTACGGGAAATGGCGGGTTTTCGTTTGCCGGCAATTAAACTTCTTTTATTCAGCGTCTCATCAAAAATGAAAACATTTTTGAAAACTACAAGTCTCAAGCGTTTTAGTGGTGAAAAGATAATTTAAAAAATCGTTTTGGAAATGAGTTTACTCACAGGGTACTTTTTGTTTGTATACATTCGACTATACGGGCCAAGCCCGGGATTTACGGGAAATCGCGGGTTTTCGTTTGCCGGCGATTAAACCACTTTTATTAAGCGTCTCATCAAAAATGAAAACATTTCTGAAAACTACAAGTCTCATGCGTTTTAGTGGTGAAAAAATAATTTAAAAATTCGTTCGGGAAATGAGTTTACTCACAGGGTACTTTCTTTGTATACATTCGACTATACGGGCCAATCCCGGGATTTACGGGAAATCGTGGGTTTTCGTTTGCCGGCGATTAAACAACTTTCATTAAGCGTCTCATCAAAAATGGAAATATTTCTGAAAATAACAAGTCTCATGCGTTTTAGTGGTGAAAATTAATTTAAAAAATCGTTCGGGAAATGCGTTTACTCCCTGGGTACTATCTTTGTATACTTTTGACTATACGGGCCGAGTCCGGGATTTACGGGAAGTCGCGGGTTTTCGTTTGCCGGCACTTAAACTTCTTTTATTCAGCGTCTCATTAAAAATAAAAACATTTTTAAAAACTAAAAGTCTCATGGGCTCTAGTGGTGAAATAATAATTTAAAAAATCGTTCGGGAAATGAGTTTACACCCCGGGTACTTTCTTTGTATACTTTTGACTATACGGGCCGAGTCCGGGATTTACGGCAAATCGCAGGTTTTCGTTTGCCGGCGATTAAACTTCTTTTATTCAGCGTCTCATCAAAAATGAAAACATTTTTGAAAACTACAAGTCTCATGCGTTTTAGTGGTGAAAAAATAATTTAAAAATTCGTTCGGGAAATGAGTTTACACCCTGGGTACTTTCTTTGTATACTTTTGACTATACGGGCCGAGTCCGGGATTTACGGAAAGTCGCGGGGTTTCGTTTGCCTGCGATTAAACTTCTTTTATTCAGCGTCTCATCAAAAATGAAAATATTTTTATATACTACAGGTCTCATGCGTTTTAGTGGTGAAAAAATAATTTAAAAATTCGTTCGGGAAATGAGTTTACACCCTGGGTACTTTCTTTGTATACTTTTGACTATACGGGCCGAGTCCGGGATTTACGGAAAGTCGCGGGGTTTCGTTTGCCTGCGATTAAACTTCTTTTATTCAGCGTCTCATCAAAAATGAAAATATTTTTATATACTACAGGTCTCATGGGCTTTAGTGGTGAAATAATAATTTAAAAAATCGTTCGGGAAATGAGTTTACACCCTGGGTACTTTCTTTGTATAGTTTTGACTATACGGGCCGAGTCCGGGATTTACGGGAAATCGCAGGTTTTCGTTTGCCGGCGTTTAAACTTCTTTTATTCAGCGTCTCATCAAAAATGAAAACATTTTTGATAACTACAAGGCTCATGCGTTTTAGTGGTGAAAAAATAATTTAAATAATCGTTCGGGAAATGAGTTTACTCCCTGGGTACTTTCTTTGTATACTTTTGACTATACGGGCTGAGTCCGGGATTTACGGGAAGTCGCGGGTTTTCGTTTGCCGGCGATTAAACTTCTTTTATTCAGCGTCTCATCAAAAATGAAAATATTTTTAAATACTACAAGTCTCATGGGCTTTAGTGGTGAAATAATAATTTAAAAAATCGTTCGGGAAAGGAGTTTACACCCTGGGTACTTTCTTTGTATACTTTTGACTATACGGGCCGACTCGGGATTTACGGGAAATCGCAGGTTTTCGTTTGCCAACGATTAAACTTCTTTTATTCAGCGTCTCATCAAAAATGAAAACATTTTTGAAAACTACAAGTCTCATGCGTTTTAGTGTTGAAAAAATAAATTAAAAAATCGTTCTGGAAATGAGTTTACTCACAGGGTACTTTCTTTGTATACATTCGACTATACGGGCCAAGGCCGGGATTTACGGGAAATCGCGGGTTTTCGTTTGCCGACGATTAAACCTCTTTCATTAAGCGTCTCATCAAAAATGAAAAATGAGTTTACTCTCTGGGTACTTTCTTTGTATACATTCGACTATACGGGCCAAGCCCGGGATTTACGGGAAATCGCGGGATTTCGTTTGCCGGCGATTAAACCTCTTTTATTAAGCGTCTCATCAAAAATGAAAACATTTTTGAAAACTGCAAGTCCCATGCGTTTTAGTGGTGAAAAGATAATTGAAAAAATCGTTTCGGAAATGAGTTTACTCACAGGGTACTTTCTTTGTATACATTGGACTATACGGGCCAAGCCCGGGATTTACGGGAAATCGCGGGTTTTCGTTTGCCGGCGATTAAACCACTTTTATTAAGCGTCTCATCAAAAATGAAAACATTTCTGAAAACTACAAGTCTCATGCATTTTAGTGGTGAAAAAATAATTTAAAAATTCGTTCGGGAAATGAGTTTACTCACAGGGTACTTTCTTTGTACACATTCGACTATACGGGCCAAGCCCGGGATTTACGGGAAATCGCGGTTTTCGTTTGCCGGCGATTAAACAACTTTCATTAAGCGTCTCATCAAAAATGAAAACATTTCTGAAAACTACAAGTCTCATGGGCTTTAGTGGTGAAATAATAATTTAAAAAATCGTTCGGGAAATGAGTTTACTCCCTGGGTACTATCTTTGTATACTTTTGACTATACGGGCCAAGCCCGGGATTTACGGGAAATCTCGGGTTTTTGTTTGCCGGCGATTAAACCTCTTTCATTAAGCGTCTCATCAAAAATGAAAACATTTTTGAAAACTACAAGTCTCATGCGTTTTAGTGTTGAAAAAATAAATTAAAAAATCGTTCTGGAAATGAGTTTACTCACAGGGTACTTTCTTTGTATACATTTGACTATACGGGCCAAGCCCGGGATTTACGGGAAATCGCGGGTTTTCGTTTGCCGGCGATTAAACAACTTTCATTAAGCGTCTCATCAAAAATGAAAACATTTCTGAAAACTACAAGTCTCATGCGTTTTAGTGGTGAAAAAAAAATTTAAAAAATCGTTCGGAAAATGAGTTTACTCCCTGGGTATTTTCTTTGTATACTTTTGACTATACGGGCCGAGTCCGGGATTTACGGGAAGACGCGGGTTCTGGTTTGCCGGCAATTAAAATTCTTTTATTCAGCGTCTCATCAAAAATGAAAACATTTTTAAAAACTACAAGTCTCATGCGTTTTAGTGGTGAAAAAAATTTAAAAAATCGTTCGGGAAATGAGTTTACTCCCTGGGTTCTTTCTTTGTATACTTTTGACTATACGGGCCGAGTCCGGGATTTACGGGAAGTCGCGGGTTTTCGTTTGCCGGCGATTAAACTTCTTTTATTCAGCGTCTCATCAAAAATGAAAATATTTTTAAATACTACAAGTCTCATGGGCTTTAGTGGTGAAATAATAATTTAAAAAATCGTTCGGGAAATGAGTTTACACCCTGGGTACTTTCTTTGTATACTTTTGACTATACGGGCCGAGTCCGGGATTTACGGGAAATCGCAGGGTTTCGTTTGCCGGCGATTAAACTTCTTTTATTCAGCGTCTCATCAAAAATGAAAACATTTTTAAAAACTACAAGTCTCATGGGCTTTAGTGGTGAAATAATAATTTAAAAAATCGTTCGGGAAATGAGTTTACTCCCTGGGTATTATCTTTGTATACTTTTGACTATACGGGCCAAGCCCGGGAATTTCGGGAAATCTCGGGTTTTCGTTTGCCGGCGATTAAACCTCTTTCATTAAGCGTCTCATTAAAAATAAAAACATTTTTAAAAACTAAAAGTCTCATGGGCTTTAGTGGTGAAATAATAATTTAAAAAATCGTTCGGGAAATGAGTTTACACCCCGGGTACTTTCTTTGTATACTTTTGACTATACGGGCCGAGTCCGGGATTTACGGCAAATCGCAGGTTTTCGTTTGCCGGCGATTAACCTTCTTTTATTCAGCGTCTCATCAAAAATGAAAATATTTTTATATACTACAGGTCTCATGGGCTTTTGTGGTGAAATAATAATTTAAAAAATCGTTCGGGAAATGAGTTTACACCCTGGGTACTTTCTTTGTATACTTTTGACTATACGGGCCGAGTCCGGGATTTACGGGAAATCGCAGATTTTCGTTTGCCGGCGATTAAACTTCTTTTATTCAGCGTCTCATCAAAAATGAAAACATTTTTGAAAACTACAAGTCTCATGCGATTTAGTGGTGAAAAAATAATTTAAAAAATCGTTCGGGAAATGAGTTTACTCCCTGGGTACTTTCTTTGTATACTTTTGACTATGCGGGCCGAGTCCGGGGTTTACGGGAAATGGCGGGTTTTCGTTTGCCGGCAATTAAACTTCTTTTATTCAGCGTCTCATCAAAAATGAAAACATTTTTGAAAACTACAAGTCTCATGCGTTTTAGTGTTGAAAAAATAAATTAAAAAATCGTTCTGGAAATGAGTTTACTCACAGGGTACTTTCTTTGTATACATTCGACTATACGGGCCAAGGCCGGGATTTACGGGAAATCGCGGGTTTTCGTTTGCCGGCGATTAAACCTCTTTCATTAAGCGTCTCATCAAAAATGAAAAATGAGTTTACTCTCTGGGTACTTTCTTTGTATACATTCGACTATACGGGCCAAGCCCGGGATTTACGGGAAATCGCGGGATTTCGTTTGCCGGCGATTAAACCTCTTTTATTAAGCGTCTCATCAAAAATGAAAACATTTTTGAAAACTGCAAGTCCCATGCGTTTTAGTGGTGAAAAGATAATTGAAAAAATCGTTTCGGAAATGAGTTTACTCACAGGGTACTTTCTTTGTATACATTGGACTATACGGGCCAAGCCCGGGATTTACGGGAAATCGCGGGTTTTCGTTTGCCGGCGATTAAACCACTTTTATTAAGCGTCTCATCAAAAATGAAAACATTTCTGAAAACTACAAGTCTCATGCATTTTAGTGGTGAAAAAATAATTTAAAAATTCGTTCGGGAAATGAGTTTACTCACAGGGTACTTTCTTTGTACACATTCGACTATACGGGCCAAGCCCGGGATTTACGGGAAATCGCGGTTTTCGTTTGCCGGCGATTAAACAACTTTCATTAAGCGTCTCATCAAAAATGAAAACATTTCTGAAAACTACAAGTCTCATGCGTTTTAGTGGTGAAAATTAATTTAAAAAATCGTTCGGGAAATGAGTTTACTCCCTGGGTACTTTCTTTGTATACTTTTGACTATACGGGCCGAGTCCGGGATTTACGGTAAGTCGCGGGTTTTCGTTTGCCGGCAATTAAACTTCTTTTATTCAGCGTCTCATCAAAAATGAAAACATTTTTAAAAACTACAAGTCTCATGGGCTTTAGTGGTGAAATAATAATTTAAAAAATCGTTCGGGAAATGAGTTTACTCCCTGGGTACTATCTTTGTATACTTTTGACTATACGGGCCAAGCCCGGGATTTACGGGAAATCTCGGGTTTTTGTTTGCCGGCGATTAAACCTCTTTCATTAAGCGTCTCATCAAAAATGAAAACATTTTTGAAAACTACAAGTCTCATGCGTTTTAGTGTTGAAAAAATAAATTAAAAAATCGTTCTGGAAATGAGTTTACTCACAGGGTACTTTCTTTGTATACATTTGACTATACGGGCCAAGCCCGGGATTTACGGGAAATCGCGGGTTTTCGTTTGCCGGCGATTAAACAACTTTCATTAAGCGTCTCATCAAAAATGAAAACATTTCTGAAAACTACAAGTCTCATGCGTTTTAGTGGTGAAAAAAAAATTTAAAAAATCGTTCGGAAAATGAGTTTACTCCCTGGGTACTTTCTTTGTATACTTTTGACTATACGGGCCGAGTCCGGGATTTACGGGAAGACGCGGGTTCTGGTTTGCCGGCAATTAAAATTCTTTTATTCAGCGTCTCATCAAAAATGAAAACATTTTTAAAAACTACAAGTCTCATGCGTTTTAGTGTTGAAAAAATAAATTAAAAAATCGTTCTGGAAATGAGTTTACTCACAGGGTACTTTCTTTGTATACATTTGACTATACGGGCCAAGCCCGGGATTTACGGGAAATCGCGGGTTTTCGTTTGCCGGCGATTAAACAACTTTCATTAAGCGTCTCATCAAAAATGAAAACATTTCTGAAAACTACAAGTCTCATGCGTTTTAGTGGTGAAAAAAAAATTTAAAAAATCGTTCGGAAAATGAGTTTACTCCCTGGGTACTTTCTTTGTATACTTTTGACTATACGGGCCGAGTCCGGGATTTACGGGAAGACGCGGGTTCTGGTTTGCCGGCAATTAAAATTCTTTTATTCAGCGTCTCATCAAAAATGAAAACATTTTTAAAAACTACAAGTCTCATGCGTTTTAGTGGTGAAAAAAATTTAAAAAATCGTTCGGGAAATGAGTTTACTCCCTGGGTTCTTTCTTTGTATACTTTTGACTATACGGGCCGAGTCCGGGATTTACGGGAAGTCGCGGGTTTTCGTTTGCCGGCGATTAAACTTCTTTTATTCAGCGTCTCATCAAAAATGAAAATATTTTTAAATACTACAAGTCTCATGGGCTTTAGTGGTGAAATAATAATTTAAAAAATCGTTCGGGAAATGAGTTTACACCCTGGGTACTTTCTTTGTATACTTTTGACTATACGGGCCGAGTCCGGGATTTACGGGAAATCGCAGGGTTTCGTTTGCCGGCGATTAAACTTCTTTTATTCAGCGTCTCATCAAAAATGAAAACATTTTTAAAAACTACAAGTCTCATGGGCTTTAGTGGTGAAATAATAATTTAAAAAATCGTTCGGGAAATGAGTTTACTCCCTGGGTATTATCTTTGTATACTTTTGACTATACGGGCCAAGCCCGGGAATTTCGGGAAATCTCGGGTTTTCGTTTGCCGGCGATTAAACCTCTTTCATTAAGCGTCTCATTAAAAATAAAAACATTTTTAAAAACTAAAAGTCTCATGGGCTTTAGTGGTGAAATAATAATTTAAAAAATCGTTCGGGAAATGAGTTTACACCCCGGGTACTTTCTTTGTATACTTTTGACTATACGGGCCGAGTCCGGGATTTACGGCAAATCGCAGGTTTTCGTTTGCCGGCGATTAAACTTCTTTTATTCAGCGTCTCATCAAAAATGAAAATATTTTTATATACTACAGGTCTCATGGGCTTTTGTGGTGAAATAATAATTTAAAAAATCGTTCGGGAAATGAGTTTACACCCTGGGTACTTTCTTTGTATACTTTTGAATATACGGGCCGAGTCCGGGATTTACGGGAAATCGCAGGTTTTCGTTTGCCGGCGATTAAACTTCTTTTATTCAGCGTCTCATCAAAAATGAAAACATTTTTGAAAACTACAAGTCTCATGCGATTTAGTGGTGAAAAAATAATTTAAAAAATCGTTCGGGAAATGAGTTTACTCCCTGGGTACTTTCTTTGTATACTTTTGACTATGCGGGCCGAGTCCGGGGTTTACGGGAAATGGCGGGTTTTCGTTTGCCGGCAATTAAACTTCTTTTATTCAGAGTCTCATCAAAAATGAAAAAATTTTTGAAAACTACAAGTCTCAAGCGTTTTAGTGGTGAAAAGATAATTTAAAAAATCGTTTTGGAAATGAGTTTACTCACAGGGTACTTTCTTTGTATACATTCGACTATACGGGCCAAGCCCGGGATTTACGGGAAATCGCGGGTTTTCGTTTGCCGGCGATTAAACCACTTTTATTAAGCGTCTCATCAAAAATGAAAACATTTCTGAAAACTACAAGTCTCATGCGTTTTAGTGGTGAAAATTAATTTAAAAAATCGTTCGGGAAATGCGTTTACTCCCTGGGTACTTTCTTTGTATACTTTTGACTATACGGGCCGAGTCCGGGATTTACGGGAAGTCGCGGGTTTTCGTTTGCCGGCAATTAAACTTCTTTTATTCAGCGTCTCATTAAAAATGAAAACATTTTTAAAAACTAAAAGTCTCATGGGCTTTAGTGGTGAAATAATAATTTAAAAAATCGTTCGGGAAATGAGTTTACACCCCGGGTACTTTCTTTGTATACTTTTGACTATACGGGCCGAGTCCGGGATTTACGGCAAATCGCAGGTTTTCGTTTGCTGGCGATTAAACTTCTTTTATTCAGCGTCTCATCAAAAATGAAAACATTTTTGAAAACTACTAGTCTCATGCGTTTTAGTGGTGAAAATTAATTTAAAAAATCGTTCGGGAAATGAGTTTACTCCCTGGGTACCTTCTTTGTATACTTTTGACTATACGGGCCGAGTCCGGGATTTACGGAAAGTCGCGGGGTTTCGTTTGCCGGCGATTAAACTTCTTTTATTCAGCGTCTCATCAAAAATGAAAATATTTTTATATACTACAGGTCTCATGGGCTTTTGTGGTGAAATAATAATTTAAAAAATCGTTCGGGAAATGAGTTTACACCCTGGGTACTTTCTTTGTATACATTCGACTATACGGGCCAAGCCCGGGATTTACGGGAAATCGCGGGTTTTCGTTTGCCGGCGATTAAACTTCTTTTATTCAGCGTCTCATCAAAAATGAAAATATTTTTATATACTACAGGTCTCATGGGCTTTTGTGGTGAAATAATAATTTAAAAAATCGTTCGGGAAATGAGTTTACACCCTGGGTACTTTCTTTGTATACTTTTGACTATACGGGCCGAGTCCGGGATTTACGGGAAATCGCAGGTTTTCGTTTGCCGGCGATTAAACTTCTTTTATTCAGCGTCTCATCAAAAATGAAAATATTTTTAAATACTACAAGTCTCATGGGCTTTAGTGGTGAAATAATAATTTAAAAAATCGTTCGAGAAATGAGTTTACAGCCTGGGTACTTTCTTTGTATACTTTTGACTATACGGGCCGAGTCCGGGATTTACGGGAAATCGCAGGTTTTCGTTTGCCGGCGATTAAACTTCTTTTATTCAGCGTCTCATCAAAAATGAAAACATTTTTGAAAACTACAAGTCTCATGCGATTTAGTGGTGAAATAATAATTTAAAAAATCGTTCGGGAAATGAGTTTACTCCCTGGGTATTATCTTTGTATACTTTTGACTATACGGGCCAAGCCCGGGAATTTCGGGAAATCTCGGGTTTTCGTTTGCCGGCGATTAAACCTCTTTCATTAAGCGTCTCATTAAAAATAAAAACATTTTTAAAAACTAAAAGTCTCATGGGCTTTAGTGGTGAAATAATAATTTAAAAAATCGTTCGGGAAATGAGTTTACACCCCGGGTACTTTCTTTGTATACTTTTGACTATACGGGCCGAGTCCGGGATTTACGGCAAATCGCAGGTTTTCGTTTGCCGGCGATTAAACTTCTTTTATTCAGCGTCTCATCAAAAATGAAAATATTTTTATATACTACAGGTCTCATGGGCTTTTGTGGTGAAATAATAATTTAAAAAATCGTTCGGGAAATGAGTTTACACCCTGGGTACTTTCTTTGTATACTTTTGACTATACGGGCCGAGTCCGGGATTTACGGGAAATCGCAGGTTTTCGTTTGCCGACGATTAAACTTCTTTTATTCAGCGTCTCATCAAAAATGAAAACATTTTTGAAAACTACAAGTCTCATGCGATTTAGTGGTGAAAAAATAATTTAAAAAATCGTTCGGGAAATGAGTTTACTCCCTGGGTACTTTCTTTGTATACTTTTGACTATGCGGGCCGAGTCCGGGGTTTACGGGAAATGGCGGGTTTTCGTTTGCCGGCAATTAAACTTCTTTTATTCAGCGTCTCATCAAAAATGAAAAAATTTTTGAAAACTACAAGTCTCAAGCGTTTTAGTGGTGAAAAGATAAATTAAAAAATCGTTTTGGAAATGAGTTTACTCACAGGGTACTTTCTTTGTATACATTCGACTATACGGGCCAAGCCCGGGATTTACGGGAAATCGCGGGTTTTCGTTTGCCGGCGATTAAACCACTTTTATTAAGCGTCTCATCAAAAATGAAAACATTTCTGAAAACTACAAGTCTCATGCGTTTTAGTGGTGAAAATTAATTTAAAAAATCGTTCGGGAAATGCGTTTACTCCCTGGGTACTTTCTTTGTATACTTTTGACTATACGGGCCGAGTCCGGGATTTACGGGAAGTCGCGGGTTTTCGTTTGCCGGCAATTAAACTTCTTTTATTCAGCGTCTCATTAAAAATGAAAACATTTTTAAAAACTAAAAGTCTCATGGGCTTTAGTGGTGAAATAATAATTTAAAAAATCGTTCGGGAAATGAGTTTACACCCCGGGTACTTTCTTTGTATACTTTTGACTATACGGGCCGAGTCCGGGATTTACGGCAAATCGCAGGTTTTCGTTTGCTGGCGATTAAACTTCTTTTATTCAGCGTCTCATCAAAAATGAAAACATTTTTGAAAACTACTAGTCTCATGCGTTTTAGTGGTGAAAATTAATTTAAAAAATCGTTCGGGAAATGAGTTTACTCCCTGGGTACCTTCTTTGTATACTTTTGACTATACGGGCCGAGTCCGGGATTTACAGAAAGTCGCGGGGTTTCGTTTGCCGGCGATTAAACTTCTTTTATTCAGCGTCTCATCAAAAATGAAAATATTTTTATATACTACAGGTCTCATGGGCTTTTGTGGTGAAATAATAATTTAAAAAATCGTTCGGGAAATGAGTTTACACCCTGGGTACTTTCTTTGTATATATTCGACTATACGGGCCAAGCCCGGGATTTACGGGAAATCGCGGGTTTTCGTTTGCCGGCGATTAAACTTCTTTTATTCAGCGTCTCATCAAAAATGAAAATATTTTTATATACTACAGGTCTCATGGGCTTTTGTGGTGAAATAATAATTTAAAAAATCGTTCGGGAAATGAGTTTACACCCTGGGTACTTTCTTTGTATACTTTTGACTATACGGGCCGAGTCCGGGATTTACGGGAAATCGCAGGTTTTCGTTTGCCGGCGATTAAACTTCTTTTATTCAGCGTCTCATCAAAAATGAAAATATTTTTAAATACTACAAGTCTCATGGGCTTTAGTGGTGAAATAATAATTTAAAAAATCGTTCGAGAAATGAGTTTACAGCCTGGGTACTTTCTTTGTATACTTTTGACTATACGGGCCGAGTCCGGGATTTACGGGAAATCGCAGGTTTTCGTTTGCCGGCGATTAAACTTCTTTTATTCAGCGTCTCATCAAAAATGAAAACATTTTTGAAAACTACAAGTCTCATGCGATTTAGTGGTGAAAAAATAATTTAAAAAATCGTTCGGGAAATGAGTTTACTCCCTGGGTACTTTCTTTGTATACTTTTGACTATGCGGGCCGAGTCCGGGGTTTACGGGAAATGGCGGGTTTTCGTTTGCCGGCAATTAAACTTCTTTTATTCAGCGTCTCATCAAAAATGAAAAATTTTTTGAAAACTACAAGTCTCAAGCGTTTTAGTGGTGAAAAGATAATTTAAAAAATCGTTTTGGAAATGAGTTTACTCACAGGGTACTTTCTTTGTATACATTCGACTATACGGGCCAAGCCCGGGATTTACGGGAAATCGCGGGTCTTCGTTTGCCGGCGATTAAACCACTTTTATTAAGCGTCTCATCAAAAATGAAAACATTTCTGAAAACTACAAGTCTCATGCGTTTTAGTGGTGAAAAAATAATTTAAAAATTCGTTCAGGAAATGAGTTTACTCACAGGGTACTTTCTTTGTATACTTTTGACTATACGGGCCGAGCCCGGGATTTACGGGAAATCGCAGGTTTTCGTTTGCCGGCGATTAAACTTCTTTTATTCAGCGTCTCATCAAAAATGAAAACATTTTTGAAAACTACATGTCTCATGCGATTTAGTGGTGAAAAAATAATTTAAAAAATCGTTCGGGAAATGAGTTTACTCTCTGGGTACTTTCTTTGTATACTTTTGACTATGCGGGCCGAGTCCGGGGTTTACGGGAAATGGCGGGTTTTCGTTTGCCGGCAATTAAACTTCTTTTATTCAACGTCTCATCAAAAATGAAAACATTTTTGAAAACTACAAGTCTCAAGCGTTTTAGTGGTGAAAAGATAATTTGAAAAATCGTTTTGGAAATGAGTTTACTCACAGGGTACTTTCTTTGTATACATTCGACTATACGGGCCAAGCCCGGGATTTACGGGAAATCGCGGGTTTTCGTTTGCCGGCGATTAAACAACTTTCATCAAGCGTCTTATCAAAAATGAAAACATTTCTGAAAACTACTAGTCTCATGCGTTTTAGTGGTGAAAATTAATTTAAAAAATCGTTCGGGAAATGAGTTTACTCCCTGGGTACTTTCTTTGTATACTTTTGACTATACGGGCCGACTCCGGGATTTACGGAAAGTCGCGGGTTTTCGTTTGCCGGCGATTAAACTTCTTTTATTCAGCGTCTCATCAAAAATGAAAATATTTTTATATACTACAGGTCTCATGGGCTTTAGTGGTGAAATAATAATTAAAAAATTGTTCGGGATATGAGTTTACACCCTGGGTACTTTCTTTGTATACTTTTGACTATACGGGCCGAGTCCGGGACTTACGGGAAATCGCAGGTTTTCGTTTGCCGGCGATTAAACTTCTTTTATTCAGCGTCTCATCAAAAATGAAAATATTTTTAAATACTACAAGTCTCATGGGCTTTAGTGGTGAAATAATAATTTAAAAAATCGTTCGGGAAATGAGTTTACAGCCTGGGTACTTTCTTTGTATACTTTTGACTATACGGGCCGAGTCCGGGATTTACGGGAAATCGCAGGTTTTCGTTTGCCGGCGATTAAACTTCTTTTATTCAGCGTCTCATCAAAAATGAAAACATTTTTGAAAACTACAAGTCTCATGCGATTTAGTGGTAAAAAAATAATTTATAAAATCGTTCGGGAAATGTGTTTACTCCCTGGGTACTTTCTTTGTATACTTTTTACTATGCGGGCCGAGTCCGGGGTTTACGGGAAATGGCGGGTTTTCGTTTGCCGGCAATTAAACTTCTTTTATTCAGCGTCTCATCAAAAATGAAAACATTTTTGAAAACTACAAGTCTCAAGCGTTTTAGTGGTGAAAAGATAATTTAAAAAATCGTTTTGGAAATGAGTTTACTCACAGGGTACTTTCTTTGTATACATTCGACTATACGGGCCAAGCCCGGGATTTACGGGAAATCGCGGGTTTTCGTTTGCCGGCGATTAAATCACTTTTATTAAGCGTCTCATCAAAAATGAAAACATTTCTGAAAACTACAAGTCTCATGCGTTTTAGTGGTGAAAAAATAATTTAAAAATTCGTTCGGGAAATGAGTTTACTCACAGGGTACTTTCTTTGTATACATTCGACTATACAGGCCAAGCCCGGGATTTACGGGAAATCGCAGGTTTTCGTTTGCCGGCGATTAAACAACTTTCATTAAGCGTCTCATCAAAAATGAAAACATTTCTGAAAACTACAAGTCTCATGCGTTTTAGTGGTGAAAATTAATTTAAAAAATCGTTCGGGAAATGAGTTTACTCCCTGGGTACTTTCTTTGTATACTTTTGACTATACGGGCCGAGTCCGGGATTTACGGGAAGTCGCGGGTTTTCGTTTGCCGGCAATTAAACTTCTTTTATTCAGCGTCTCATTAAAAATGAAAACATTTTTAAAAACTACAAGTCTCATAGGCTTTAGTGGTGAAATAATAATTTAAAAAATCGTTCGGGAAATGAGTTTACACCCCGGGTACTTTCTTTGTATACTTTTGACTATACGGGCCGAGTCCGGGATTTACGGCAAATCGCAGGTTTTCGTTTGCCGGCGATTAAACTTCTTTTATTCAGCGTCTCATCAAAAATGAAAACATTTTTGAAAACTACAAGTCTCAAGCGTTTTAGTGGTGAAAAGATAATTTAAAAAATCGTTTTGGAAATGAGTTTACTCACAGGGTACTTTCTTTGTATACATTCGACTATACGGGCCAAGCCCGGGATTTACGGAAAATCGCGGGTTTTCGTTTGCCGGCGATTAAATCACTTTTATTAAGCGTCTCATCAAAAATGAAAACATTTCTGAAAACTACAAGTCTCATGCGTTTTAGTGGTGAAAAAATAATTTAAATATTCGTTCGGGAAATGAGTTTACTCACAGGGTACTTTCTTTGTATACATTCGACTATACGGGCCAAGCCCGGGATTTACGGGAAATCGTGGGTTTTCGTTTGCCGGCGATTAAACAACTTTCATTAAGCGTCTCATCAAAAATGAAAACATTTCTGAAAACTACAAGTCTCATGCGTTTTAGTGGTGAAAATTAATTTAAAAAATCGTTCGGGAAATGAGTTTACTCCCTGGGTACTTTCTTTGTGTACTTTTGACTATACGGGTTGAGTCCGGGATTTACGGGAAATTGCAGGTTTTCGTTTGCCGGCGATTAAACTTCTTTTATTCAGCGTCTCATCAAAAATGAAAACATTTTTGAAAACTGCAAGTCTCATGCGATTTAGTGGTGAAAAAATAATTTAAAAAATCGTTCGGGAAATGAGTTTACTCCCTCGGTACTTTCTTTGTATACATTCGACTATACGGGCCAAGCCCGGGATTACGGGAAATCGCGGGTTTTCGTTTGCCGGCGATTAAACAACTTTCATTAAGCGTCTCATCAAAAATGAAAACATTTCTGAAAACTACAAGTCACATGCGTTTTAGTGATGAAAAAAAAAATTTAAAAAATCGTTCGGAAAATGAGTTTACTCCCTGGGTACTTTCTTTGTATACTTTTGACTATACGGGCCGAGTCCGGGATTTACGGGAAGACGCGGGTTTTGGTTTGCCGGCAATTAAACTTCTTTTATTCAGCGTCTCATCAAAAATGAAAACATTTTTGAAAACTACAAGTCTCATGCGTTTCAGTGGTGAAAAAAAAATTTAAAAAATCGTTCGTGAAATAAGTTTACTCTCTGGGTACTTTCTTTGTATACATTCGACTATACGGGCCAAGCCCGGGATTTACGGGAAATCGCGGGATTTCGTTTGCCGGCGATTAAACCTCTTTTATTAAGCGTCTCATCAAAAATGAAAACATTTTTGAAAACTGCAAGTCCCATGCGTTTTAGTGGTGAAGAGATAATTGAAAAAATCGTTTCGGAAATGAGTTTACTCACAGGGTACTTTCTTTGTATATATTGGACTATACGGGCCAAGCCCGGGATTTACGGGAAATCGCGGGTTTTCCTTTGCCGGCGATTAAACCACTTTTATTAAGCGTCTCATCAAAAATGAAAACATTTCTGAAAACTACAAGTCTCATGCGTTTTAGTGGTGAAAAAATAATTTAAAAATTCGTTCGGGAAATGAGTTTACTCACAGGGTACTTTCTTTATATACATTCGACTATACAGGCCGAGTCCGGGATTTACGGGAAGTCGCGGGTTTTCGTTTGCCGGCGATTAAACTTTTTTTATTCAGCGTCTCATCAAAAATGAAAATATTTTTAAATACTACAAGTCTCATGGGCTTTAGTGGTGAAATAATAATTTAAAAAATCGTTCGGGAAATGAGTTTACACCCTGGGTACTTTCTTTGTATACTTTTGACTATACGGGCCAAGCCCGGGATTTACGGGAAATCGCGGGTTTTTGTTTGCCGGCGATTAAACAACTTTCATTAAGCGTCTCATCAAAAATGAAAACATTTCTGAAAACTACAAGTCTCATGCGTTTTAGTGGTGAAAATTAATTTAAAAAATCGTTCGGGAAATGAGTTTACTCCCTGGGTACTTTCTTTGTATACTTTTGACTATACGGGCCGAGTCCGGGATTTACGGGAAGTCGCGGGTTTTCGTTTGCCGGCAATTAAACTTCTTTTATTCAGCGTCTCATTAAAAATGAAAACATTTTTAAAAACTACCAGTCTCATAGGCTTTAGTGGTGAAATAATAATTTAAAAAATCGTTCGGGAAATGAGTTTACACCCCGGGTACTTTCTTTGTATACTTTTGACTATACGGGCCGAGTCCGGGATTTACGGCAAATCGCAGGTTTTCGTTTGCCGGCGTTTAAACTTCTTTTATTCAGCGTCTCATCAAAAATGAAAACATTTTTGAAAACTACAAGTCTCAAGCGTTTTAGTGGTGAAAAGATAATTTAAAAAATCGTTTTGGAAATGAGTTTACTCACAGGGTACTTTCTTTGTATACATTCGACTATACGGGCCAAGCCCGGGATTTACGGGAAATCGCGGGTTTTCGTTTGCCGGCGATTAAATCACTTTTATTAAGCGTCTCATCAAAAATGAAAACATTTCTGAAAACTACAAGTCTCATGCGTTTTAGTGGTGAAAAAATAATTTAAAAATTCGTTCGGGAAATGAGTTTACTCACAGGGTACTTTCTTTGTATACATTCGACTATACGGGCCAAGCCCGGGATTTACGGGAAATCGTGGGTTTTCGTTTGCCGGCGATTAAACAACTTTCATTAAGCGTCTCATCAAAAATGAAAACATTTCTGAAAACTACAAGTCTCATGCGTTTTAGTGGTGAAAATTAATTTAAAAAATCGTTCGGGAAATGAGTTTACTCCCTGGGTACTTTCTTTGTGTACTTTTGACTATACGGGTTGAGTCCGGGATTTACGGGAAATTGCAGGTTTTCGTTTGCCGCCGATTAAACTTCTTTTATTCAGCGTCTCATCAAAAATGAAAACATTTTTGAAAACTACAAGTCTCATGCGATTTAGTGGTGAAAAAATAATTTAAAAAATCGTTCGGGAAATGAGTTTACTCCCTCGGTACTTTCTTTGTATACATTCGACTATACGGGCCAAGCCCGGGATTTACGGGAAATCGCGGGTTTTCGTTTGCCGGCGATTAAACAACTTTCATTAAGCGTCTCATCAAAAATGAAAACATTTCTGAAAACTACAAGTCTCATGCGTTTTAGTGATGAAAAAAAAAATTTAAAAAATCGTTCGGAAAATGAGTTTACTCCCTGGGTACTTTCTTTGTATACTTTTGACTATACGGGCCGAGTCCGGGATTTACGGGAAGACGCGGGTTTTGGTTTGCCGGCAATTAAACTTCTTTTATTCAGCGTCTCATCAAAAATGAAAACATTTTTGAAAACTACAAGTCTCATGCGTTTTAGTGGTGAAAAAAAAATTTAAAAAATCGTTCGTGAAATGAGTTTACTCTCTGGGTACTTTCTTTGTATACATTCGACTATACGGGCCAAGCCCGGGATTTACGGGAAATCGCGGGATTTCGTTTGCCGGCGATTAAACCTCTTTTATTAAGCGTCTCATCAAAAATGAAAACATTTTTGAAAACTGCAAGTCCCATGCGTTTTAGTGGTGAAGAGATAATTGAAAAAATCGTTTCGGAAATGAGTTTACTCACAGGGTACTTTCTTTGTATATATTGGACTATACGGGCCAAGCCCGGGATTTACGGGAAATCGCGGGTTTTCGTTTGCCGGCGATTAAACCACTTTTATTAAGCGTCTCATCAAAAATGAAAACATTTCTGAAAACTACAAGTCTCATGCGTTTTAGTGATGAAAAAATAATTTAAAAAGTCGTTCGGGAAATGAGTTTACTCACAGGGTACTTTCTTTGTATACATTCGACTATACAGGCCGAGTCCGGGATTTACGGGAAGTCGCGGGTTTTCGTTTGCCGGCGATTAAACTTTTTTTATTCAGCGTCTCATCAAAAATGAAAATATTTTTAAATACTACAAGTCTCATGGGCTTTAGTGGTGAAATAATAATTTAAAAAATCGTTCGGGAAATGAGTTTACACCCTGGGTACTTTCTTTGTATACTTTTGACTATACGGGCCGAGTCCGGGATTTACGGGAAATCGCAGGTTTTCGTTTGCCGGCGATTAAACTTCTTTTATTCAGCGTCTCATCAAAAATGAAAATATTTTTAAATACTACAAGTCTCATGGGCTTTAGTGGTGAAATAATAATTTAAAAAATCGTTCGGGAAATGAGTTTACACCCTGGGTACTTTCTTTGTATACATTCGACTATACGGGCCAAGCCCGGGATTTACGGGAATACGCGGGTTTTTGTTTGCCGGCGATTAAACAACTTTCATTAGGCGTCTCATCAAAAATGAAAACATTTCTGAAAACTACAAGTCTCATGCGTTTTAGTGGTGGAAAAAAAATTTAAAAAATCGTTCGGAAAATGAGTTTACTCCCTGGGTACTTTCTTTGTATACTTTTGACTATACAGGCCGAGTCCGGGATTTACGGGAAGTCGCGGGTTTTCGTTTGCCGGCGATTAAACTTCTTTTATTCAGCGTCTCATCAAAAATGAAAATATTTTTAAATACTACAAGTCTCATGGGCTTTAGTGGTGAAATAATAATTTAAAAAATCGTTCGGGAAATGAGTTTACACCCTGGGTACTTTCTTTGTATACTTTTGACTATACGGGCCAAGCCCGGGATTTACGGGAAATCGCGGGTTTTTGTTTGCCGGCGATTAAACAACTTTCATTAGGCGTCTCATCAAAAATGAAAACATTTCTGAAAACTACAAGTCTCATGCGTTTTAGTGGTGGAAAAAAAATTTAAAAAATCGTTCGGAAAATGAGTTTACTCCCTGGGTACTTTCTTTGTATACTTTTGACTATACAGGCCGAGTCCGGGATTTACGGGAAGTCGCGGGTTTTCGTTTGCCGGCGATTAAACTTCTTTTATTCAGCGTCTCATCAAAAATGAAAATATTTTTAAATACTACAAGTCTCATGGGCTTTAGTGGTGAAATAATAATTTAAAAAATCGTTCGGGAAATGAGTTTACACCCTGGGTACTTTCTTTGTATACTTTTGACTATACGGGCCAAGCCCGGGATTTACGGGAAACCTCGGGTTTTCGTTTGCCGGCGATTAAACCTCTTTCATTAAGCGTCTCATCAAAAATGAAAACATTTTTGAAAACTACAAGTCTCATGCGTTTTAGTGTTGAAAAAATAAATTAAAAAATCGTTCTGGAAATGAGTTTACTCACAGGGTACTTTCTTTGTATACATTCGACTATACGGGCCAAGCCCGGGATTTAGGGGAAATCGCGGGTTTTCGTTTGCCGGCGATTAAACAACTTTCATTAGGCGTCTCATCAAAAATGAAAACATTTCTGAAAACTACAAGTCTCATGCGTTTTAGTGGTTAAAAAAAAATTTAAAAAATCGTTCGGAAAATGAGTTTACTCCCTGGGTACTTTCTTTGTATACTTTTGACTATACAGGCCGAGTCCGGGATTTACGGGAAGTCGCAGGTTTTCGTTTGCCGGCGATTAAACTTCTTTTATTCAGCGTCTCATCAAAAATGAAAATATTTTTAAATACTACAAGTCTCATGGGCTTTAGTGGTGAAATAATAATTTAAAAAATCGTTCGGGAAATGAGTTTACACCCTGGGTACTTTCTTTGTATACTTTTGACTATACGGGCCGAGTCCGGGATTTACGGGAAATCGCAGGTTTTCGTTTGCCGGCGATTAAACTTCTTTTATTCAGCGTCTCATCAAAAATGAAAATATTTTTAAATACTACAAGTCTCATGGGCTTTAGTGGTGAAATAATAATTTAAAAAATCGTTCGGGAAATGAGTTTACACCCTGGGTACTTTCTTTGTATACTTTTGACTATACGGGCCGAGTCCGGGATTTACGGGAAATCGCAGGTTTTCGTTTGCCGGCGATTAAACTTCTTTTATTCAGCGTCTCATCAAAAATGAAAACATTTTTGAAAACTACAAGTCTCATGCGATTTAGTGGTGAAAAAAAAATTTAAAAAATCGTTCGGAAAATGAGTTTACTCCCTGGGTACTTTCTTTGTATACTTTTGACTATACAGGCCGAGTCCGGGATTTACGGGAAGTCGCAGGTTTTCGTTTGCCGGCGATTAAACTTCTTTTATTCAGCGTCTCATCAAAAATGAAAATATTTTTAAATACTACAAGTCTCATGGGCTTTAGTGGTGAAATAATAATTTAAAAAATCGTTCGGGAAATGAGTTTACACCCTGGGTACTTTCTTTGTATACTTTTGACTATACGGGCCGAGTCTGGGATTTACGGGAAATCGCAGGTTTTCGTTTGCCGGCGATTAAACTTCTTTTATTCAGCGTCTCATCAAAAATGAAAATATTTTTAAATACTACAAGTCTCATGGGCTTTAGTGGTGAAATAATAATTTAAAAAATCGTTCGGGAAATGAGTTTACACCCTGGGTACTTTCTTTGTATACTTTTGACTATACGGGCCGAGTCCGGGATTTACGGGAAATCGCAGGTTTTCGTTTGCCGGCGATTAAACTTCTTTTATTCAGCGTCTCATCAAAAATGAAAACATTTTTGAAAACTACAAGTCTCATGCGATTTAGTGGTGAAAAAATAATTTAAAAAATCGTTCGGGAAATGAGTTTACTCCCTGGGTACTTTCTTTGTATACTTTTGACTATGCGGGCCGAGTCCGGGGTTTACGAGAAATGGCGGGTTTTCGTTTGCCGGCAATTAAACTTCTTTTATTCAGCGTCTCATCAAAAATGAAAACATTTTTGAAAACTACAAGTCTCAAGCGTTTTAGTGGTGAAAAGATAATTTAAAAAATCGTTTTGGAAATGAGTTTACTCACAGGGTACTTTGTTTGTATACATTCGACTATACGGGCCAAGCCCGGTATTTACGGGAAATCGCGGGTTTTCGTTTGCCGGCGATTAAACCACTTTTATTAAGCGTCTCATCAAAAATGAAAACATTTCTGAAAACTACAAGTCTCATGCGTTTTAGTGGTGAAAAAATAATTTAAAAATTCGTTCGGGAAATGAGTTTACTCACAGGGTACTTTCTTTGTATACATTCGACTATACGTGCCAATCCCGGGATTTACGGGAAATCGCAGGTTTTCGTTTGCCGGCGATTAAACTTCTTTTATTCAGCGTCTCATCAAAAATGAAAACATTTTTGAAAACTACAAGTCTCATGCGTTTTAGTGTTAAAAAAATAAATTAAAAAATCGTTCTGGAAATGAGTTTACTCACAGGGTACTTTCTTTGTATACATTCGACTATACGGGCCAAGGCCGGGATTTACGGGAAATCGCGGGTTTTCGTTTGCCGGCGATTAAACCTCTTTCATTAAGCGTCTCATCAAAAATGAAAACATTTTTGAAAACTACAAGTCTCATGCGTTTTAGTGGTGAAAAAAAAATTTAAAAAATCGTTCGTGAAATGAGTTTACTCTCTGGGTACTTTCTTTGTATACATTCGACTATACGGGCCAAGCCCGGGATTTACGGGAAATCGCGGTATTTCGTTTGCCGGCGATTAAACCTCTTTTATTAAGCGTCTCATCAAAAATGAAAACATTTTTGAAAACTGCAAGTCCCATGCGTTTTAGTGGTGAAAAGATAATTGAAAAAATCGTTTCGGAAATGAGTTTACTCACAGGGTACTTTCTTTGTATACATTCGACTATACGGGCCAAGCCCGGGATTTACGGGAAATCGCGGTTTTCGTTTGCCGGCGATTAAACAACTTTCATTAAGCGTCTCATCAAAAATGAAAACATTTTTGAAAACTACAAGTCTCATGCGTTTTAGTGTTGAAAAAATAAATTAAAAAATCGTTCTGGAAATGAGTTTACACACAGGGTACTTTCTTTGTATACATTCGACTATACGGGCCAAGCCCGGGATTTAGGGGAACTCGCGGGTTTTCGTTTGCCGGCGATTAAACAACTTTCATTAGGCGTCTCATCAAAAATGAAAACATTTCTGAAAACTACAAGTCTCATGCGTTTTAGTGGTGAAAAAAAAATTTAAAAAATCGTTCGGAAAATGAGTTTACTCCCTGGGTACTTTCTTTGTATACTTTTGACTATACAGGCCGAGTCCGGGATTTACGGGAAGTCGCAGGTTTTCGTTTGCCGGCGATTAAACTTCTTTTATTCAGCGTCTCATCAAAAATGAAAATATTTTTAAATACTACAAGTCTCATGGGCTTTAGTGGTGAAATAATAATTTAAAAAATCGTTCGGGAAATGAGTTTACACCCTGGGTACTTTCTTTGTATACTTTTGACTATACGGGCCGAGTCCGGGATTTACGGGAAATCGCAGGTTTTCGTTTGCCGGCGATTAAACTTCTTTTATTCAGCGTCTCATCAAAAATGAAAATATTTTTAAATACTACAAGTCTCATGGGCTTTAGTGGTGAAATAATGATTTAAAAAATCGTTCGGGAAATGAGTTTACACCCTGGGTACTTTCTTTGTATACTTTTGACTATACGGGCCGAGTCCGGGATTTACGGGAAATTGCAGGTTTTCGTTTGCCGGCGATTAAACTTCTTTTATTCAGCGTCTCATCAAAAATGAAAACATTTTTGAAAACTACAAGTCTCATGCGATTTAGTGGTGAAAAAATAATTTAAAAAATCGTTCGGGAAATGAGTTTACTCCCTGGGTACTTTCTTTGTATACTTTTGACTATGCGGGCCGAGTCCGGGGTTTACGGGAAATGGCGGGTTTTCGTTTGCCGGCAATTAAACTTCTTTTATTCAGCGTCTCATCAAAAATGAAAACATTTTTGAAAACTACAAGTCTCAAGCGTTTTAGTGGTGAAAAGATAATTTAAAAAATCGTTTTGGAAATGAGTTTACTCACAGGGTACTTTGTTTGTATACATTCGACTATACGGGCCAAGCCCGGGATTTACGGGAAATCGCGGGTTTTCGTTTGCCGGCGATTAAACCACTTTTATTAAGCGTCTCATCAAAAATGTAAACATTTCTGAAAACTACAAGTCTCATGCGTTTTAGTGGTGAAAAAATAATTTAAAAATTCGTTCGGGAAATGAGTTTACTCACAGGGTACTTTCTTTGTATACATTCGACTATACGGGCCAATCCCGGGATTTACGGGAAATCGTGGGTTTTCGTTTGCCGGCGATTAAACAACTTTCATTAAGCGTCTCATCAAAAATGGAAATATTTCTGAAAATAACAAGTCTCATGCGTTTTAGTGGTGAAAATTAATTTAAAAAATCGTTTGGGAAATGAGTTTACTCCCTGGGTACTTTCTTTGTATACTTTTGACTATACGGGCCGAGTCCGGGATTTACGGGAAGTCGCGGGTTTTCGTTTGCCGGCACTTAAACTTCTTTTATTCAGCGTCTCATTAAAAATAAAAACATTTTTAAAAACTAAAAGTCTCATGGGCTTTAGTGGTGAAATAATAATTTAAAAAATCGTTCGGGAAATGAGTTTACACCCCGGGTACTTTCTTCGTATACTTTTGACTATACGGGCCGAGTCCGGGATTTACGGCAAATCGCAGGTTTTCGTTTGCCGGCGATTAAACTTCTTTTATTCAGCGTCTCATCAAAAATGAAAACATTTTTGAAAACTACAAGTCTCATGCGTTTTAGTGGTGAAAAAATAATTTAAAAATTCGTTCGGGAAATGAGTTTACACCCTGGGTACTTTCTTTGTATACTTTTGACTATACGGGCCGAGTCCGGGATTTACGGAAAGTCGCGGGGTTTCGTTTGCCTGCGATTAAACTTCTTTTATTCAGCGTCTCATCAAAAATGAAAACATTTTTGATAACTACAAGGCTCATGCGTTTTAGTGGTGAAAAAATAATTTAAATAATCGTTCGGGAAATGAGTTTACTCCCTGGGTACTTTCTTTGTATACTTTTGACTATACGGGCTGAGTCCGGGATTTACGGGAAGTCGCGGGTTTTCGTTTGCCGGCGATTAAACTTCTTTTATTCAGCGTCTCATCAAAAATGAAAATATTTTTAAATACTACAAGTCTCATGGGCTTTAGTGGTGAAATAATAATTTAAAAAATCGTTCGGGAAAGGAGTTTACACCCTGGGTACTTTCTTTGTATAAAAATTCGTTCGGGAAATGAGTTTACTCACAGGGTACTTTCTTTGTATACATTCGACTATACGGGCCAATCCCGGGATTTACGGGAAATCGTGGGTTTTCGTTTGCCGGCGATTAAACAACTTTCATTAAGCGTCTCATCAAAAATGGAAATATTTCTGAAAATAACAAGTCTCATGCGTTTTAGTGGTGAAAATTAATTTAAAAAATCGTTCGGGAAATGAGTTTACTCCCTGGGTACTTTCTTTGTATACTTTTGACTATACGGGCCGAGTCCGGGATTTACGGGAAGTCGCGGGTTTTCGTTTGCCGGCACTTAAACTTCTTTTATTCAGCGTCTCATTAAAAATAAAAACATTTTTAAAAACTAAAAGTCTCATGGGCTTTAGTGGTGAAATAATAATTTAAAAAATCGTTCGGGAAATGAGTTTACACCCCGGGTACTTTCTTTGTATACTTTTTACTATACGGGCCGAGTCCGGGATTTACGGCAAATCGCAGGTTTTCGTTTGCCGGCGATTAAACTTCTTTTATTCAGCGTCTCATCAAAAATGAAAACATTTTTGAAAACTACAAGTCTCATGCGTTTTAGTGGTGAAAAAATAATTTAAAAATTCGTTCGGGAAATGAGTTTACACCCTGGGTACTTTCTTTGTATACTTTTGACTATACGGGCCGAGTCCGGGATTTACGGAAAGTCGCGGGGTTTCGTTTGCCTGCGATTAAACTTCTTTTATTCAGCGTCTCATCAAAAATGAAAATATTTTTATATACTACAGGTCTCATGGGCTTTAGTGGTGAAATAATAATTTAAAAAATCGTTCGGGAAATGAGTTTACACCCTGGGTACTTTCTTTGTATACTTTTGACTATACGGGCCGAGTCCGGGATTTACGGGAAATCGCAGGTTTTCGTTTGCCGGCGTTTAAACTTCTTTTATTCAGCGTCTCATCAAAAATGAAAACATTTTTGATAACTACAAGGCTCATGCGTTTTAGTGGTGAAAAAATAATTTAAATAATCGTTCGGGAAATGAGTTTACTCCCTGGGTACTTTCTTTGTATACTTTTGACTATACGGGCTGAGTCCGGGATTTACGGGAAGTCGCGGGTTTTCGTTTGCCGGCGATTAAACTTCTTTTATTCAGCGTCTCATCAAAAATGAAAATATTTTTAAATACTACAAGTCTCATGGGCTTTAGTGGTGAAATAATAATTTAAAAAATCGTTCGGGAAAGGAGTTTACACCCTGGGTACTTTCTTTGTATACTTTTGACTATACGGGCCGACTCGGGATTTACGGGAAATCGCAGGTTTTCGTTTGCCGGCGATTAAACTTCTTTTATTCAGCGTCTCATCAAAAATGAAAACATTTTTAAAAACTACAAGTCTCATGCGTTTTAGTGTTGAAAAAATTAATTAAAAAATCGTTCTGGAAATGAGTTTACTCACAGGGTACTTTCTTTGTATACATTCGACTATACGGGCCAAGGCCGGGATTTACGGGAAATCGCGGGTTTTCGTTTGCCGGCGATTAAACCTCTTTCATTAAGCGTCTCATCAAAAATGAAAACATTTTTGAAAACTACAAGTCTCATGCGTTTTAGTGGTGAAAAAAAAATTTAAAAAATCGTTCGTGAAATGAGTTTACTCTCTGGGTACTTTCTTTGTATACATTCGACTATACGGGCCAAGCCCGGGATTTACGGGAAATCGCGGGATTTCGTTTGCCGGCGATTAAACCTCTTTTATTAAGCGTCTCATCAAAAATGAAAACATTTTTGAAAACTGCAAGTCCCATGCGTTTTAGTGGTGAAAAGATAATTGAAAAAATCGTTTCGGAAATGAGTTTACTCACAGGGTACTTTCTTTGTATACATTGGACTATACGGGCCAAGCCCGGGATTTACGGGAAATCGCGGGTTTTCGTTTGCCGGCGATTAAACCACTTTTATTAAGCGTCTCATCAAAAATGAAAACATTTCTGAAAACTACAAGTCTCATGCGTTTTAGTGGTGAAAAAATAATTTAAAAATTCGTTCGGGAAATGAGTTTACTCACAGGGTACTTTCTTTGTATACATTCGACTATACGGGCCAAGCCCGGGATTTACGGGAAATCGCGGTTTTCGTTTGCCGGCGATTAAACAACTTTCATTAAGCGTCTCATCAAAAATGAAAACATTTCTGAAAACTACAAGTCTCATGCGTTTTAGTGGTGAAAATTAATTTAAAAAATCGTTCGGGAAATGAGTTTACTCCCTGTGTACTTTCTTTGTATACTTATGACTATACGGGCCGAGTCCGGGATTTACGGGAAGTCGCGGGTTTTCGTTTGCCGGCAATTAAACTTCTTTTATTCAGCGTCTCATCAAAAATGAAAACATTTTTAAAAACTACAAGTCTCATGGGCTTTAGTGGTGAAATAATAATTTAAAAAATCGTTCGGGAAATGAGTTTACTCCCTGGGTACTATCTTTGTATACTTTTGACTATACGGGCCAAGCCCGGGATTTACGGGAAATCTCGGGTTTTTGTTTGCCGGCGATTAAACCTCTTTCATTAAGCGTCTCATCAAAAATGAAAACATTTTTGAAAACTACAAGTCTCATGCGTTTTAGTGTTGAAAAAATAAATTAAAAAATCGTTCTGGAAATGAGTTTACTCACAGGGTACTTTCTTTGTATACATTCGACTATACGGGCCAAGCCCGGGATTTACGGGAAATCGCGGGTTTTCGTTTGCCGGCGAATAAACAACTTTCATTAGGCGTCTCATCAAAAATGAAAACATTTCTGAAAACTACAAGTCTCATGCGTTTTAGTGGTGAAAAAAAAAATTAAAAAATCGTTCGGAAAATGAGTTTACTCCCTGGGTACTTTCTTTGTATACTTTTGACTATACGGGCCGAGTCCGGGATTTACGGGAAGACGCGGGTTCTGGTTTGCCGGCAATTAAAATTCTTTTATTCAGCGTCTCATCAAAAATGAAAACATTTTTAAAAACTACAAGTCTCTTGCGTTTTAGTGGTGAAAAAAATTTAAAAAATCGTTCGGGAAATGAGTTTACTCCCTGGGTTCTTTCTTTGTATACTTTTGACTATACGGGCCGAGTCCGGGATTTACGGGAAGTCGCGGGTTTTCGTTTGCCGGCGATTAAACTTCTTTTATTCAGCGTCTCATCAAAAATGAAAATATTTTTAAATACTACAAGTCTCATGGGCTTTAGTGGTGAAATAATAATTTAAAAAATCGTTCGGGAAATGAGTTTACACCCTGGGTACTTTCTTTGTATACTTTTGACTATACGGGCCAAGTCCGGGATTTACGGGAAATCGCAGGGTTTCGTTTGCCGGCGATTAAACTTCTTTTATTCAGCGTCTCATCAAAAATGAAAACATTTTTAAAAACTACAAGTCTCATGGGCTTTAGTGGTGAAATAATAATTTAAAAAATCGTTCGGGAAATGAGTTTACTCCCTGGGTATTATCTTTGTATACTTTTGACTATACGGGCCAAGCCCGGGATTTACGGGAAATCTCGGGTTTTCGTTTGCCGGCGATTAAACCTCTTTCATTAAGCGTCTCATTAAAAATAAAAACATTTTTAAAAACTAAAAGTCTCATGGGCTTTAGTGGTGAAATAATAATTTAAAAAATCGTTCGGGAAATGAGTTTACACCCCGGGTACTTTCGTTGTATACTTTTGACTATACGGGCCGAGTGCGGGATTTACGGCAAATCGCAGGTTTTCGTTTGCCGGCGATTAAACTTCTTTTATTCAGCGTCTCATCAAAAATGAAAACATTTTTGAAAACTACAAGTCTCATGCGTTTTAGTGGTGAAAAAATAATTTAAAAATTCGTTCGGGAAATGAGTTTACTCACAGGGTACTTTCTTTGTATACATTCGACTATACGGGTCAAGCCCGGGATTTACGGGAAATCGCGGGTTTTCGTTTGCCGGCGATTAAACAACTTTCATTAAGCGTCTTATCAAAAATGAAAACATTTCTGAAAACTACTAGTCTCATGCGTTTTAGTGGTGAAAATTAATTTAAAAAATCGTTCGGGAAATGAGTTTACTCCCTGGGTACCTTCTTTGTATACTTTTGACTATACGGGCCGAGTCCGGGATTTACGGAAAGTCGCGGGGTTTCGTTTGCCGGCGATTAAACTTCTTTTATTCAGCGTCTCATCAAAAATGAAAATATTTTTATATACTACAGGTCTCATGGGCTTTAGTGGTGAAATAATAATTTAAAAAATCGTTCGGGAAATGAGTTTACACCCTGGGTACTTTCTTTGTATACTTTTGACTATACGGGCCGAGTCCGGGATTTACGGGAAATCGCAGGTTTTCGTTTGCCGGCGATTAAACTTCTTTTATTCAGCGTCTCATCAAAAATGAAAATATTTTTAAATACTACAAGTCTCATGGGCTTTAGTGGTGAAATAATAATTTAAAAAATCGTTCGGGAAATGAGTTTACAGCCTGGGTACTTTCTTTGTATACTTTTGACTATACGGGCCGAGTCCGGGATTTACGGGAAATCGCAGGTTTTCGTTTGCCGGCGATTAAACTTCTTTTATTCAGCGTCTCATCAAAAATGAAAACATTTTTGAAAACTACAAGTCTCATGCGATTTAGTGGTGAAAAAATAATTTAAAAAATCGTTCGGGAAATGAGTTTACTCCCTGGGTACTTTCTTTGTATACTTTTGACTATGCGGGCCGAGTCCGGGGTTTACGGGAAATGGCGGGTTTTCGTTTGCCGGCAATTAAACTTCTTTTATTCAGCGTCTCATCAAAAATGAAAAATTTTTTGAAAACTACAAGTCTCAAGCGTTTTAGTGGTGAAAAGATAATTTAAAAAATCGTTTTGGAAATGAGTTTACTCACAGGGTACTTTCTTTGTATACATTCGACTATACGGGCCAAGCCCGGGATTTACGGGAAATCGCGGGTTTTCGTTTGCCGGCGATTAAACCACTTTTATTAAGCGTCTCATCAAAAATGAAAACATTTCTGAAAACTACAAGTCTCATGCGTTTTAGTGGTGAAAAAATAATTTAAAAATTCGTTCAGGAAATGAGTTTACTCACAGGGTACTTTCTTTGTATACATTCGACTATACGGGTCAAGCCCGGGATTTACGGGAAATCGTGGGTTTTCGTTTGCCGGCGATTAAACAACTTTCATTAAGCGTCTCATCAAAAATGAAAACATTTCTGAAAACTACAAGTCTCATGCGTTTTAGTGGTGAAAATTAATTTAAAAAATCGTTCGGGAAATGCGTTTACTCCCTGGGTACTTTCTTTGTATACTTTTGACTATACGGGCCGAGTCCGGGATTTACGGGAAGTCGCGGGTTTTCGTTTGCCGGCAATTAAACTTCTTTTATTCAGCGTCTCATTAAAAATGAAAACATTTTTAAAAACTAAAAGTCTCATGGGCTTTAGTGGTGAAATAATAATTTAAAAAATCGTTCGGGAAATGAGTTTACACCCCGGGTACTTTCTTTGTATACTTTTGACTATACGGGCCGAGTCCGGGATTTACGGCAAAACGCAGGTTTTCGTTTGCTGGCGATTAAACTTCTTTTATTCAGCGTCTCATCAAAAATGAAAACATTTTTGAAAACTACAAGTCTCATGCGTTTTAGTGGTGAAAAAATAATTTAAAAATTCGTTCGGGAAATGAGTTTACTCACAGGGTACTTTCTTTGTATACTTTTGACTATACGGGCCGAGCCCGGGATTTACGGGAAATCGCAGGTTTTCGTTTGCCGGCGATTAAACTTCTTTTATTCAGCGTCTCATCAAAAATGAAAACATTTTTGAAAACTACATGTCTCATGCGATTTAGTGGTGAAAAAATAATTTAAAAAATCATTCGGGAAATGAGTTTACTCTCTGGGTACTTTCTTTGTATACTTTTGACTATGCGGGCCGAGTCCGGGGTTTACGGGAAATGGCGGGTTTTCGTTTGCCGGCAATTAAACTTCTTTTACTCAGCGTCTCATCAAAAATGAAAACATTTTTGAAAACTACAAGTCTTAAGCGTTTTAGTGGTGAAAAGATAATTTAAAAAATCGTTTTGGAAATGAGTTTACTCACAGGGTACTTTCTTTGTATACATTCGACTATACGGGCCAAGCCCGGGATTTACGGGAAATCACGGGTTTTCGTTTGCCGGCGATTAAACCACTTTTATAAAGCGTCTCATCAAAAATGAAAACATTTCTGAAAACTACAAGTCTCATGCGTTTTAGTGGTGAAAAAATAATTTAAAAATTCGTTCGGGAAATGAGTTTACTCACAGGGTACTTTCTTTGTATACATTCGACTATACGGGCCAAGCCCGGGATTTACGGGAAATCGTGGGTTTTCGTTTGCCGGCGATTAAACAACTTTTATTAAGCGTCTCATCAAAAATGAAAACATTTCTGAAAACTACAAGTCTCATGCGTTTTAGTGGTGAAAATTAATTTAAAAAATCGTTCGGGAAATGAGTTTACTCCCTGGGTACTTTCTTTGTATACTTTTGACTATACGGGCCGAGTCCGGGATTTACGGGAAGTCGCGGGTTTTCGTTTGCCGGCAATTAAACTTCTTTTATTCAGCGTCTCATCAAAAATGAAAACATTTTTGAAAACTACAAGTCTCATGCGTTTTAGTGGTGAAAAAATAATTTAAAAATTCGTTCGGGAAATGAGTTTACTCACAGGGTACTTTCTTTGTATACATTCGACTATACGGGCCAAGCCCGGGATTTACGGGAAATCGCGGGTTTTCGTTTGCCGGCGATTAAACAACTTTCATCAAGCGTCTTATCAAAAATGAAAACATTTCTGAAAACTACTAGTCTCATGCGTTTTAGTGGTGAAAATTAATTTAAAAAATCGTTCGGGAAATGAGTTTACTCCCTGGGTACTTTCTTTGTATACTTTTGACTATACGGGCCGAGTCCGGGATTTACGGAAAGTCGCGGGTTTTCGTTTGCCGGCGATTAAACGTCTTTTATTCAGCGTCTCATCAAAAATGAAAATATTTTTATATACTACAGGTCTCATGGGCTTTAGTGGTGAAATAATAATTAAAAAATTGTTCGGGATATGAGTTTACACCCTGGGTACTTTCTTTGTATACTTTTGACTATACGGGCCGAGTCCGGGATTTACGGGAAATCGCAGGTTTTCGTTTGCCGGCGATTAAACTTCTTTTATTCAGCGTCTCATCAAAAATGAAAATATTTTTAAATACTACAAGTCTCATGGGCTTTAGTGGTGAAATAATAATTTAAAAAATCGTTCGGGAAATGAGTTTACAGCCTGGGTACTTTCTTTGTATACTTTTGACTATACGGGCCGAGTCCGGGATTTACGGGAAATCGCAGGTTTTCGTTTGCCGGCGATTAAACTTCTTTTATTCAGCGTCTCATCAAAAATGAAAACATTTTTGAAAACTACAAGTCTCATGCGATTTAGTGGTAAAAAAATAATTTAAAAAATCGTTCGGGAAATGAGTTTACTCCCTGGGTACTTTCTTTGTATACTTTTTACTATGCGGGCCGAGTCCGGGGTTTACGGGAAATGGCGGGTTTTCGTTTGCCGGCAATTAAACTTCTTTTATTCAGCGTCTCATCAAAAATGAAAACATTTTTGAAAACTACAAGTCTCAAGCGTTTTAGTGGTGAAAAGATTATTTAAAAAATCGTTTGTGAAATGAGTTTACTCACAGGGTACTTTCTTTGTATACATTCGACTATACGGGCCAAGCCCGGGATTTACGGGAAATCGCGGGTTTTCGTTTGCCGGCGATTAAATCACTTTTATTAAGCGTCTCATCAAAAATGAAAACATTTCTGAAAACTACAAGTCTCATGCGTTTTAGTGGTGAAAAAATAATTTAAAAATTCGTTCGGGAAATGAGTTTACTCACAGGGTACTTTCTTTGTATACATTCGACTATACGGGCCAAGCCCGGGATTTACGGGAAATCGCGGGTTTTCGTTTGCCGGCGATTAAACAACTTTCATTAAGCGTCTCATCAAAAATGAAAACATTTCTGAAAACTACAAGTCTCATGCGTTTTAGTGGTGAAAATTAATTTAAAAAATCGTTCGGGAAATGAGTTTACTCCCTGGGTACTTTCTTTGTATACTTTTGACTATACGGGCCGAGTCCGGGATTTACGGGAAGTTGCGGGTTTTCGTTTGCCGGCAATTAAACTTCTTTTATTCAGCGTCTCATTAAAAATGAAAACATTTTTAAAAACTACAAGTCTCATAGGCTTTAGTGGTGAAATAATAATTTAAAAAATCGTTCGGGAAATGAGTTTACACCCCGGGTACTTTCTTTGTATACTTTTGACTATACGGGCCGAGTCCGGGATTTACGGCAAATCGCAGGTTTTCATTTGCCGGCGATTAAACTTCTTTTATTCAGCGTCTCATCAAAAATGAAAACATTTTTGAAAACTACAAGTCTCAAGCGTTTTAGTGGTGAAAAGATAATTTAAAAAATCGTTTTGGAAATGAGTTTACTCACAGGGTACTTTCTTTGTATACATTCGACTATACGGGCCAAGCCCGGGATTTACGGGAAATCGCGGGTTTTCGTTTGCCGGCGATTAAATCACTTTTATTAAGCGTCTCATCAAAAATGAAAACATTTCTGAAAACTACAAGTCTCATGCGTTTTAGTGGTGAAAAAATAATTTAAAAATTCGTTCGGGAAATGAGTTTACTCACAGGGTACTTTCTTTGTATACATTCGACAATACGGGCCAAGCCCGGGATTTACGGGAAATCGTGGGTTTTCGTTTGCCGGCGATTAAACAACTTTCATTAAGCGTCTCATCAAAAATGAAAACATTTCTGAAAACTACAAGTCTCATGCGTTTTAGTGGTGAAAATTAATTTAAAAAATCGTTCGGGAAATGAGTTTACTCCCTGGGTACTTTCTTTGTATACTTTTGACTATACGGGCCGAGTCCGGGATTTACGGGAAGTCGCGGGTTTTCGTTTGCCGGCAATTAAACTTCTTTTATTCAGCGTCTCATTAAAAATGAAAACATTTTTAAAAACTACAAGTCTCATAGGCTTTAGTGGTGAAATAATAATTTAAAAAATCGTTCGGGAAATGAGTTTACACCCCGGGTACTTTCTTTGTATACTTTTGACTATACGGGCCGAGTCTGGGATTTACGGCAAATCGCAGGTTTTCGTTTGCCGGCGATTAAACTTCTTTTATTCAGCGTCTCATCAAAAATGAAAACATTTTTGAAAACTACAAGTCTCATGCGTTTTAGTGGTGAAAAAATAATTTAAAAATTCGTTCGGGAAATGAGTTTACTCACAGGGTACTTTCTTTGTATACATTCGACTATAAGGGCCAAGCCCGGGATTTACGGGAAATCGCGGGTTTTCGTTTGCCGGCGATTAAACAACTTTCATTAAGCGTCTTATCAAAAATGAAAACATTTCTGAAAACTACAAGTCTCATGCGTTTTAGTGGTGAAAATTAATTTAAAAAATCGTTCGGGAAATGAGTTTACTCCCTGGGTACTTTCTTTGTATACTTTTGACTATGCGGGCCGAGTCCGGGGTTTACGGGAAATGGCGGGTTTTCGTTTGCCGGCAATTAAACTTCTTTTATTCAGCGTCTCATCAAAAATGAAAAATTTTTTGAAAACTACAAGTCTCAAGCGTTTTAGTGGTGAAAAGATAATTTAAAAAATCGTTTTGGAAATGAGTTTACTCACAGGGTACTTTTTTTGTATACATTCGACTATACGGGCCAAGCCCGGGGTTTACGGGAAATGGCGGATTTTCGTTTGCCGGCGATTAAACTTCTTTTATTAAGCGTCTCATCAAAAATGAAAACATTTCTGAAAACTACAAGTCTCATGCGTTTTAGTGGTGAAAATTAATTTAAAAAATCGTTCGGGAAATGAGTTTACTCCCTGGGTACTTTCTTTGTATACTTTTGACTATACGGGCCGAGTCCGGGATTTACGGGAAGTCGCGGGTTTTCGTTTGCCGGCAATTAAACTTCTTTTATTCAGCGTCTCATTAAAAATGAAAACATTTTTAAAAACTAAAAGTCTCAGGGGCTTTAGTGGTGAAATAATAATTTAAAAAATCGGTCGGGAAATGAGTTTACACCCCGGGTACTTTCTTTGTATACTTTTGACTATACGGGCCGAGTCCGGGATTTACGGGAAGTCGCGGGTTTTCGTTTGCCGGCGATTAAACTTCTTTTATTCAGCGTCTCATCAAAAATGAAAATATTTTTAAATACTACAAGTCTCATGCGATTTAGTGGTGAAAAAATATTTTAAAAAATCGTTCGGGAAATGAGTTTACTCCCTGGGTACTTTCTTTGTATACTTTTGACTATGCGGGCCGAGTCCGGGGTTTACGGGAAATGGCGGGTTTTCGTTTGCCGGCAATTAAACTTCTTTTATTCAGCGTCTCATCAAAAATGAAAAAATTTTTGAAAACTACAAGTCTCAAGCGTTTTAGTGGTGAAAAGATAATTTAAAAAATCGTTTTGGAGATGAGTTTACTCACAGGGTACTTTCTTTGTATACATTCGACTATACGGGCCAAGCCCGGGATTTACGGGAAATCGCGGGTTTTCGTTTGCCGGCGATTAAACCACTTTTATTAAGCGTCTCATCAAAAATGAAAACATTTCTGAAAACTACAAGTCTCATGCGTTTTAGTGGTGAAAAAATAATTTAAAAATTCGTTCGGGAAATGAGTTTACTCACAGGGTACTTTATTTGTATACATTCGACTATACGGACCGAGTCCGGGGTTTACGGGAAATGGCGGGTTTTCGTTTGCCGGCGATTAAACTTCTTTTATTAAGCGTCTCATCAAAAATGAAAACATTTCCGAAAACTACAAGTCTCATGCGTTTTAGTGGTGAAAATTAATTTAAAAAATCGTTCGGGAAATGAGTTTACTCCCTGGGTACTTTCTTTGTATACTTTTGACTATACGGGCCGAGTCCGGGATTTACGGGAAGTCGCGGGTTTTCGTTTGCCGGCAATTAAACTTCTTTTATTCAGCGTCTCATTAAAAATGAAAACATTTTTAAAAACTAAAAGTCTCAGGGGCTTTAGTGGTGAAATAATAATATAAAAAATCGTTCGGGAAATGAGTTTACACCCCGGGTACTTTCTTTGTATACTTTTGACTATACGGGCCGAGTCCGAGATTTACGGCAAATCGCAGGTTTTCGTTTGCCGGCGATTAAGCTTCTTTTACTCAGCGTCACATCAAAAATGAAAACATTTTTGAAAACTACAAGTCTCATGCGTTTTTGTGGTGAAAAAATAATTTAAAAATTCGTTCGGGAAATGAGTTTACTCACAGGGTACTTTCTTTGTATACTTTTGACTATACGGGCCGAGTGCGGGATTTACTGGAAATCGCAGGTTTTCGTTTGCCGGCGATTAAACTTCTTTTATTCAGCGTCTCATCAAAAATGAAAACATTTTTGAAAACTACAAGTCTCATGCGATTTAGCGGTGAAAAAATAATTTAAAAAATCGTTCGGGAAATGAGTTTACTCCCTGGGTACTTTCTTTGTATACTTTTGACTATGCGAGCCGAGTCCGGGGTTTACGGGAAATGGCGGGTTTTCGTTTGCCGGCAATTAAACTTCTTTTATTCAGCGTCTCATCAAAAATGAAAACATTTTTGAAAACTACAAGTCTTAAGCGTTTTAGTGGTGAAAAGATAATTTAAAAAATCGTTTTGGAAATGAGTTTACTCACAGGGTACTTTCTTTGTATACATTCGACTATACGGGCCAAGCCCGGGATTTACGGGAAATCGCGGGTTTTCGTTTGCCGGCGATTAAACCCCTTTTATAAAGCGTCTCATCAAAAATGAAAACATTTCTGAAAACTACAAGTCTCATGCGTTTTAGTGGTGAAAAAATAATTTAAAAATTCGTTCGGGAAATGAGTTTACTCACAGGGTACTTTCTTTGTGTACATTCGACTATACGGGCCAAGCCCGGGATTTACGGGAAATCGTGGGTTTTCGTTTGCCGGCGATTAAACAACTTTCATTAAGCGTCTCATCAAAAATGAAAACATTTCTGAAAACTACAAGTCTCATGCGTTTTAGTGGTGAAAATTAATTTAAAACGTCGTTCGGGAAATGAGTTTACTCCCTGGGTACTTTCTTTGTATACTTTTGACTATACGGGCCGAGTCCGGGATTTACGGGAAGTCACGGGTTTTCGTTTGCCGGCAATTAAACTTCTTTTATTCAGCGTCTCATTAAAAATGAAAACATTTTTAAAAACTAAAAGTCTCATGGGCTTTAGTGGTGAAATAATAATTTAAAAAATAGTTCGGGAAATGAGTTTACACCCCGGGTACTTTCTTTGTATACTTTTGACTATACGGGCCGAGTCCGGGATTTACGGCAAATCGCAGGTTTTCGTTTGCCGGCGATTAAACTTCTTTTATTCAGCGTCTCATCAAAAATGAAAACATTTTTGAAAACTACAAGTCTCATGCGTTTTAGTGGTGAAAAAATAATTTAAAAATTCGTTCGGGAAATGAGTTTACTCACAAGGTACTTTCTTTGTATACATTCGACTATACGGGCCAAGCCCGGGATTTACGGGAAATCGCGGGTTTTCGTTTGCCGGCGATTAAACAACTTTCATTAAGCGTCTTATCAAAAATGAAAACATTTCTGAAAACTACTAGTCTCATGCGTTTTAGTGGTGAAAATTAATTTAAAAAATCGTTCGGGAAATGAGTTTACTCCCTGGGTACTTTCTTTGTATACTTTTGACTATACGGGCCGAGTCCGGGATTTACGGAAAGTCGCGGGTTTTCGTTTGCCGGCAATTAAACTTCTTTTATTCAGCGTCTCATCAAAAATGAAAACATTTTTGAAAACTACAAGTCTCAAGCGTTTTAGTGGTGAAAAGATAATTTAAAAAATCGTTTTGGAAATGAGTTTACTCACAGGGTACTTTCTTTGTATACATTCGACTATACGGGCCAAGCCCGGGATTTACGGGAATCGCGGGTTTTCGTTTGCCGGCGATTAAATCACTTTTATTAAGCGTCTCATCAAAAATGAAAACATTTCTGAAAACTACAAGTCTCATGCGTTTTAGTGGTGAAAAAATAATTTAAAAATTCGTTTGGGAAATGAGTTTACTCACAGGGTACTTTCTTTGTATACATTCGACTATACGGGCCAAGTCCGGGATTTACGGGAAATCGTGGGTTTTCGTTTGCCGGCGATTAAACAACTTTCATTAAGCGTCTCATCAAAAATGAAAACATTTCTGAAAACTACAAGTCTCATGCGTTTTAGTGGTGAAAATTAATTTAAAAAATCGTTCGGGAAATGAGTTTACTCCCTGGGTACTTTCTTTGTATACTTTTGACTATACGGGCCGAGTCCGGGATTTACGGGAAGTCGCGGGTTTTCGTTTGCCGGCAATTAAACTTCTTTTATTCAGCGTTTCATTAAAAATGAAAACATTTTTAAAAACTACAAGTCTCATAGGCTTTAGTGGTGAAATAATAATTTAAAAAATCGTTCGGGAAATGAGTTTACACCCCGGGTACTTTCTTTGTATACTTTTGACTATACGGGCCGAGTCCGGGATTTACGGCAAATCGCAGGTTTTCGTTTGCCGGCGATTAAACTTCTTTTATTCAGCGTCTCATCAAAAATGAAAACATTTTTGAAAACTACAAGTCTCATGCGTTTTAGTGGTGAAAAAATAATTTAAAAATTTGTTCGGGAAATGAGTTTACTCACAGGGTATTTTCTTTGTATACATTCGACTATACGGGCCAAGCCCGGGATTTACGGGAAATCGCGGGTTTTCGTTTGCCGGCGATTAAACAACTTTCATTAAGCGTCTTATCAAAAATGAAAACATTTCTGAAAACTACAAGTGTCATGCGTTTTAGTGGTGAAAAAGTAATTTAAAAAATCGTTCGGGAAATGAGTTTACTCCCTGGGTACTTTCTTTGTATACTTTTGGTTATACGGGCCGAGTCCAGGGTTTACGGGAAATGGCGGGTTTACGTTTGCTGGGGATTAAATTTCTTTTATTCAGCGTCTCATCAAAAATGAAAACATTTTTGAAAACTACAAGTCTCATGCGTTTTAGTGGTGAAAAAATAATTTAAAAAATCGTTCGGGAAATGAGTTTACTCCCTGGGTACTTTCTTTGTATACTTTTGGTTATACGGGCCGAGTCCAGGGTTTACGGGAAATGGCGGGTTTACGTTTGCTGGGGATTAAATTTCTTTTATTCAGCGTCTCATCAAAAATGAAAACATTTTTGAAAACTACAAGTCTCATGCGTTTTAGTGGTGAAATAATAATTTAAAAAATCGTTCGGGAAATGAGTTTACACCCCGGGTACTTTCTTTGTATACTTTTGACTATACGGGCCGAGTCCGGGATTTACGGCAAATCGCAGGTTTTCGTTTGCCGGCGATTAAACTTCTTTTATTCAGCGTCTCATCAAAAATGAAAACATTTTTAAAAACTACAAGTCTCATGCGTTTTAGTGGTGAAAAAATAATTTAAAAATTCGTTCGGGAAATGAGTTTACTCACAGGGTACTTTCTTTGTATACATTCGACTATACGGGCCAAGCCCGGGATTTACGGGAAATCGCGGGTTTTCGTTTGCCGGCGATTAAACAACTTTCATTAAGCGTCTTATCAAAAATGAAAACATTTCTGAAAACTACAAGTCTCATGCGTTTTAGTGGTGAAAATTAATTTAAAAAATCGTTCGGGAAATGAGTTTACTTCCTGGGTACTTTCTTTGTATACTTTTTACTATGCGGGCCGAGTCCGGGTTTACGGGAAATGGCGGGTTTTCGTTTGCCGGCGATTAAACTTCTTTTATTCAGCGTCTCATCAAAAATGAAAACATTTTTGAAAACTACAAGTCTCAAGCGTTTTAGTGGTGAAAAGATAATTTAAAAAATCGTTTTGGAAATGAGTTTACTCACAGGGTACTTTCTTTGTATACATTCGACTATACGGGCCAAGCCCGGGATTTACGGGAAATCGCGGGTTTTCGTTTGCCGGCGATTAAACCACTTTTATTAAGCGTCTCATCAAAAATGAAAACATTTCTGAAAACTACAAGTCTCATGCGTTTTAGTGGTGAAAAAATAATTTAAAAATTCGTTTGGAAAATGAGTTTACTTACAGGGTACTTTCTTTGTATACATTCGACTATACGGGCCAAGCCCGGGATTTACCGGAAATCGCGGGTTTTCGTTTCCGCCGATTAAACAACTTTCATTAAGCGTCTCATCAAAAATGAAAACAATTCAGAAAACTACAAGTCTCATGCGTTTTAGTGGTGAAAATTAATTTAAAAAATCGTTCGGGAAATGAGTTTACTCCCTGGGTACTTTTTTTGTATACTTTTGACTATACGGGCCGAGTCCGGGATTTACGGGAAGTCGCGGGTTTTCGTTTGCCGGCAATTAAACTTCTTTTATTCAGCGTCTCATCAAAAATGAAAACATTTTTGAAAACTACAAGTCTCATGCGATTTAGTGGTGAAAAAATAATTTAAAAAATCGTTCGGGAAATGAGTTTACTCCCTGGGTACTTTCTTTGTATACTTTTTACTATGCGGGCCGAGACCGGGGTTTACGGGAAATGGCGGGTTTTTGTTTGCCGGCAATTAAACTTCTTTTATTCAGCGTCTCATCAAAAATGAAAACATTTTTGAAAACTACAAGTCTCAAGCGTTTTAGTGGTGAAAAGATAATTTAAAAAATCGTTTTGGAAATGAGTTTACTCACAGGGTACTTTCTTTGTATACATTCGACTATGCGGGCCAAGCCCGGGATTTACGGGAAATCGCGGGTTTTCGTTTGCCGGCGATTAAACCACTTTTATTAAGCGTCTCATCAAAAATGAAAACATTTCTGAAAATTACAAGTCTCATGCGTTTTAGTGGTGAAAAAATAATTTAAAAATTCGTTTGGAAAATGAGTTTACTCACAGGGTACTTTCTTTGTATACATTCGACTATACGGGCCAAGCCCGGGATTTACGGGAAATCGCGGGTTTTCGTTTCCGGCGATTAAACAACTTTCATTAAGCGTCTCATCAAAAATGAAAACATTTCGGAAAACTACAAGTCTCATGCGTTTTAGTGGTGAAAAAATAATTTAAAAATTCGTTCGGGAAATGAGTTTACTCACAGGGTACTTTCTTTGTATACATTCGACTATACGGGCCAAGCCTGGAATTTACGGGAAATCGCGGGTTTTCGTTTCCGGCGATTAAACAACTTTCATTAAGCGTCTCATCAAAAATAAAAACATTTCTGAAAACTACAAGTCTCATGCGTTTTAGTGGTGAAAATTAATTTAAAAAATCGTTCGGGAAATGAGTTTACTCCCTGGGTACTTTCTTTGTATACTTTTGACTATACGGGCCGAGTCCGGGATTTACGGGAAGTCGCAGGTTTTCGTTTGCCGGCAATTAAACTTCTTTTATTCAGCGTCTCATCAAAAATGAAAACATTTTTAAAAACTACAAGACTCATGGGGTTTAGTGGTGAAATAATAATTTAAAAAATCGTTCGGGAAATGAGTTTACACCCCGGGTACTTTCTTTGTATACTTTTGACTATACGGGCCGAGTCCGGGATTTACGGGAAGTCGCGGGTTTTCGTTTGCCGGCAATTAAACAACTTTCATTAAGCGTCTCATCAAAAATGAAAACATTTCTGAAAACTACAAGTCTCATGCGTTTTAGTGGTGAAAATTAATTTAAAAAATCGTTCGGGAAAGGAGTTTACTCCCTGGGTACTTTCTTTGTATACTTTTGACTATACGGGCCGAGTCCGGGATTTACGGGAAGTCGCGGGTTTTCGTTTGCCGGCGATTAAACTTCTTTTATTCAGCGTCTCATCAAAAATGAAAATATTTTTATATACTACAAGTCTCATGGGCTTTAGTGGTGAAATAATAATTTAAAAAATCGTTCGGGAAATGAGTTTACACCCCGGGCACTTTCTTTGTATACTTTTGACTATACGGGCCGAGTCCGGGATTTACGGGAAATGGCGGGTTTTCGTTTGCCGGCGATTAAACCACTTTTATTAAGCGTCTCATCAAAAATGAAAACATTTCTGAAAACTACAAGTCTCATGCGTTATAGTGGTGAAAAAATAATTTAAAAATTCGTTCAGGAAATGAGTTTACTCACAGGGTACTTTCTTTGTATACATTCGACTATACGGGCCAAGCCCGGGATTTACGGGAAATCGCGGGTTTTCGTTTGCCGGCGATTAAACAACTTTCATTAAGCGTCTCATCAAAAATGAAAACATTTCTGAAAACTACAAGTCTCATGCGTTTTAGTGGTGAAAATTTATTTAAAAAATCGTTCAGGAAATGAGTTTACTCCCTGGGTACTTTCTTTGTATACTTTTGACTATACGGGCCGAGTCCGGGATTTACGGGAAGTCGCGGGTTTTCGTTTGCCGGCAATTAAACTTCTTTTATTCAGCGTCTCATCAAAAATGAAAACATTTTTAAAAACTACAAGTCTCATGGGCTTTAGTGGTGAAATAATAATTTAAAAAATCGTTCGGGAAATGAGTTTACTCACAGGGTACTTTCTTTGTATACTTTTGACTATACGGGCCGAGTCCGGGATTTACGGGTAGTCGCGGGTTTTCGTTTGCCGGCAATTAAACTTCTTTTATTCAGCGTCTCATCAAAAATGAAAATATTTTTAAAAACTACAAGTCTCATGCGTTTTAGTGGTGAAAAAATAATTTAAAAATTCGTTCGGAAAATGAGTTTACTCACAGGGTACTTTCTTTGTATACATTCGACTATACGGGCCAAGCCCGGCATTTACGGGAAATCGCGGGTTTTCGTTTCCGGCGATTAAACAACTTTCTTTAATCGTCTCATCAAAAATAAAAACATTTCTGAAAACTACAAGTCTCATGCGTTTTAGTGGTGAAAATTAATTTAAAAAATCGTTCGGGAAATGAGTTTACTCCCTGGGTACTTTCTTTGTATACTTTTGACTATACGGGCCGAGTCCGGGATTTACGGGAAGTCGCGGGTTTTCGTTTGCCGGCAATTAAACTTCTTTTATTCAGCGTCTCATCAAAAATGAAAACATTTTTAAAAACTACAAGTCTCATGGGCTTTAGTGGTGAAATAATAATTTAAAAAATCGTTCGGGAAATGAGTTTACACCCTGGGTACTTTCTTTGTATACTTTTGACTATACGGGCCGAGTCCGGGATTTACGGGAAATGGCGGGTTTTCGTTTGCCGGCGATTAAACAACTTTCATGAAGCGTCTCATCAAAAATGAAAACATTTCTGAAAACTACAAGTCTCATGCGTTTTAGTGGTGAAAATTAATTTGAAAAGTCGTTCGGGAAATGAGTTTACTCCCTGGGTACTTTCTTTGTATACTTTTGACTATACGGGCCGAGTCCGGGATTTACGGGAAGTCGCGGGTTTTCGTTTGCCGGCAATTAAACTTCTTTTATTCAGCGTCTCATCAAAAATGAAAACATTTTTAAAAACTACAAGTCTCATGGGCTTTAGTGGTGAAATAATAATTTAAAAAATCGTTCGGGAAATGAGTTTACACCCTGGGTACTTTCTTTGTATACTTTTGACTATACGGGCCGAGTCCGGGATTTACGGGAAATGGCGGGTTTTCGTTTGCCGGCGATTAAACAACTTTCATGAAGCGTCTCATCAAAAATGAAAACATTTCTGAAAACTACAAGTCTCATGCGTTTTAGTGGTGAAAATTAATTTGAAAAATCGTTCGGGAAATGAGTTTACTCCCTGGGTACTTTCTTTGTATACTTTTGACTATACGGGCCGAGTCCGGGATTTACGGGAAGTCGCTGGTTTTCGTTTGCCGGCGATTAAACTTCTTTTATTCAGCGTCTCATCAAAAATGAAAATATTTTTATATACTACAAGTCTCATGGGCTTTAGTGGTGAAATAATAATTTAAAAAATCGTTCGGGAAATGAGTTTACACCCTGGGTATTGTATACTTTTGACTATACGGGCCGAGTCCGGGATTTACGGGAAATCGCAGGTTTTCGTTTGCCGGCGATTAAACTTCTTTTATTCAGCGTCTCATCAAAAATGAAAATATTTTTAAATACTACAAGTCTCATGGGCTTTAGTGGTGAAATAATATTTTAAAAAATCGTTCGGGAAATAAGTTTACAGCCTGGGTACTTTCTTTGTATGCTTTTGACTACACGGGCCGAGTCCGGGATTTACGGGAAATGGCGGGTTTTCGTTTGCCGGCGATTAAACTTCTTTTATTCAGCGTCTCATCAAAAATGAAAACATTTTTGAAAACTACAAGTCTCATGCGATTTAGTGGTGAAAAAATTATTTAAAAAATCGTTCGGGAAATAAGTTTACAGCCTGGGTACTTTCTTTGTATACTTTTGACTACACGGGCCGAGTCCGGGATTTACGGGAAATCGCAGGTTTTCGTTTGCCGGCGATTAAACTTCTTTTATTCAGCGTCTCATCAAAAATGAAAACATTTTTGAAAACTACAAGTCTCATGCGATTTAGTGGTGAAAAAATTATTTAAAAAATCGTTCGGGAAATGAGTTTACTCCCTGGGTACTTTCTTTGTATACTTTTGACTATGCGGGCCGAGTCCGGGGTTTACGGGAAATGGCGGGTTTTCGTTTGCCGGCGATTAAACCACTTTTATTAATCGTCTCATCAAAAATGAAAACATTTCTGAAAACTACAAGTCTCATGCGTTTTAGTGGTGAAAAAATAATTTAAAAATTCGTTCGGGAAATGAGTTTACTCACTGGGTACTTTCTTTGTATACGTTCGACTATACGGGCCAAGCCTGGAATTTACGGGAAATCGCGGGTTTTCGTTTCCGGCGATTAAACAACTTTCATTAAGCGTCTCATCAAAAATGAAAACATTTCTGAAAACTACAAGTCTCATGCGTTTTAGTGGTGAAAATTAATTTAAAAAATCGTTCGGGAAATGAGTTTACTCCCTGGGTACTTTCTTTGTATACTTTTGACTAGACGGGCCGAGTCCGGGATTTACGGGAAGTCGCGGGTTTTCGTTTGCCGGCAATTAAACTTCTTTTATTCAGCGTCTCATCAAAAACGAAAACATTTTTAAAAACTACAAGTCTCATGGGCTTTAGTGGTGAAATAATAATTTAAAAAATCGTTCGGGAAATGAGTTTACTCACAAGGTACTTTCTTTGTATACTTTTGACTATACGGGCCGAGTCCGGGATTTACGGGAAGTCGCGGGTTTTCGTTTGCCGGCAATTAAACTTCTTTTATTCAGCGTCTCATCAAAAATGAAAATATTTTTAAAAACTACAAGTCTCATGCGTTTTAGTGGTGAAAAAATAATTTAAAAATTCGTTCGGAAAATGAGTTTACTCACAGGGTACTTTCTTTGTATACATTCGACTATACGGGCCAAGCCCGGCATTTACGGGAAATCGCGGGTTTTCGTTTCCGGCGATTAAACAACTTTCTTTAATCGTCTCATCAAAAATAAAAACATTTCTGAAAACTACAAGTCTCATGCGTTTTAGTGGTGAAAATTAATTTAAAAAATCGTTCGGGAAATGAGTTTACTCCCTGGGTACTTTCTTTGTATACTTTTGACTATACGGGCCGAGTCCGGGATTTACGGGAAGTCGCGGGTTTTCGTTTGCCGGCAATTAAACTTCTTTTATTCAGCGTCTCATCAAAAATGAAAACATTTTTAAAAACTACAAGTCTCATGGGCTTTAGTGGTGAAATAATAATTTAAAAAATCGTTCGGGAAATGAGTTTACACCCCGGGTACTTTCTTTGTATACTTTTGACTATACGGGCCGAGTCCGGGATTTACGGGAAATGGCGGGTTTTCGTTTGCCGGCGATTAAACAACTTTCATGAAGCGTCTCATCAAAAATGAAAACATTTCTGAAAACTACAAGTCTCATGGGTTTTAGTGGTGAAAATTAATTTGAAAAATCGTTCGGGAAATGAGTTTACTCCCTGGGTACTTTCTTTGTATACTTTTGACTATACGGGCCGAGTCCGGGATTTACGGAAAAGTCGCTGGTTTTCGTTTGCCGGCGATTAAACTTCTTTTATTCAGCGTCTCATCAAAAATGAAAATATTTTTATATACTACAAGTCTCATGGGCTTTAGTGGTGAAATAATAATTTAAAAAATCGTTCGGGAAATGAGTTTACACCCTGGGTATTGTATACTTTTGACTATACGGGCCGAGTCCGGGATTTACGGGAAATCGCAGGTTTTCGTTTGCCGGCGATTAAACTTCTTTTATTCAGCGTCTCATCAAAAATGAAAATATTTTTAAATACTACAAGTCTCATGGGCTTTAGTGGTGAAATAATATTTTAAAAAATCGTTCGGGAAATGAGTTTACAGCCTGGGTACTTTCTTTGTATACTTTTGACTACACGGGCCGAGTCCGGGATTTACGGGAAATCGCAGGTTTTCGTTTGCCGGCGATTAAACTTCTTTTATTCAGCGTCTCATCAAAAATGAAAACATTTTTGAAAACTACAAGTCTCATGCGATTTAGTGGTGAAAAAATTATTTAAAAAATCGTTCGGGAAATGAGTTTACTCCCTGGGTACTTTCTTTGTATACTTTTGACTATGCGGGCCGAGTCCGGGGTTTACGGGAAATGGCGGGTTTTCGTTTGCCGGCGATTAAACCACTTTTATTAATCGTCTCATCAAAAATGAAAACATTTCTGAAAACTACAAGTCTCATGCGTTTTAGTGGTGAAAAAATAATTTAAAAATTCGTTCGGGAAATGAGTTTACTCACAGGGTACTTTCTTTGTATACATTCGACTATACGGGCCAAGCCTGGAATTTACGGGAAATCGCGGGTTTTCGTTTCCGGCGATTAAACAACTTTCATTAAGCGTCTCATCAAAAATGAAAACATTTCTGAAAACTACAAGTCTCATGCGTTTTAGTGGTGAAAATTAGTTTAAAAAATCGTTCGGGAAATGAGTTTACTCCCTGGGTACTTTCTTTGTATACTTTTGACTATACGGGCCGAGTCCGGGATTTACGGGAAGTCGCAGGTTTTCGTTTGCCGGCAATTAAACTTCTTTTATTCAGCGTCTCATCAAAAATGAAAACATTTTTAAAAACTACAAGACTCATGGGGTTTAGTGGTGAAATAATAATTTAAAAAATCGTTCGGGAAATGAGTTTACACCCCGGGTACTTTCTTTGTATACTTTTGACTATACGGGCCGACTCCGGGATTTACGGGAAGTCGCGGGTTTTCGTTTGCCGGCAATTAAACAACTTTCATTAAGCGTCTCATCAAAAATGAAAACATTTCTGAAAACTACAAGTCTCATGCGTTTTAGTGGTGAAAATTAATTTAAAAAATCGTTCGGGAAATGAGTTTACTCCCTGGGTACTTTCTTTGTATACTTTTGACTATACGGGCCGAGTCCGGGATTTACGGGAAGTCGCGGGTTTTCGTTTGCCGGCGATTAAACTTCTTTTATTCAGCGTCTCATCAAAAATGAAAATATTTTTATATACTACAAGTCTCATGGGCTTTAGTGGTGAAATAATAATTTAAAAAATCGTTCGGGAAATGAGGTTACACCCCGGGCACTTTCTTTGTACACTTTTGACTATACGGGCCGAGTCCGGGATTTACGGGAAATGGCGGGTTTTCGTTTGCCGGCGATTAAACCACTTTTATTAAGCGTCTCATCAAAAATGAAAACATTTCTGAAAACTACAAGTCTCATGCGTTTTAGTGGTGAAAAAATAATTTAAAAATTCGTTCAGGAAATGAGTTTACTCACAGGGTACTTTCTTTGTATACATTTGACTATACGGGCCAAGCCCGGGATTTACGGGAAATCGCGGGTTTTCGTTTGCCGGCGATTAAACAACTTTCATTAAGCGTCTCATCAAAAATGAAAACATTTCTGAAAACTACAAGTCTCATGCGTTTTAGTGGTGAAAATTTATTTAAAAAATCGTTCAGGAAATGAGTTTACTCCCTGGGTACTTTCTTTGTATACTTTTGACTATACGGGCCGAGTCCGGGATTTACGGGAAGTCGCGGGTTTTCGTTTGCCGGAAATTAGACTTCTTTTATTCAGCGTCTCATCAAAAATGAAAACATTTTTAAAAACTACAAGTCTCATGGGCTTTAGTGGTGAAATAATAATTTAAAAAATCGTTCGGGAAATGAGTTTACTCACAGGGTACTTTCTTTGTATACTTTTGGCTATACGGGCCGAGTCCGGGATTTACGGGAAGTCGCGGGTTTTCGTTTGCCGGCAATTAAACTTCTTTTATTCAGCGTCTCATCAAAAATAAAAACATTTCTGAAAACTACAAGTCTCATGCGTTTTAGTGGTGAAAAAATAATTTAAAAATTCGTTCGGAAAATGAGTTTACTCACAGGGTACTTTCTTTGTATACATTCGACTATACGGGCCAAGCCCGGCATTTACGGGAAACCGCGGGTTTTCGTTTGCCGGCAATTAAACTTCTTTTATTCAGCGTCTCATCAAAAATGAAAACATTTTTAAAAACTACAAGTCTCATGGGCTTTAGTGGTGAAATAATAATTTAAAAAATCGTTCGGGAAATGAGTTTACACCCTGGGTACTTTCTTTGTATACTTTTGACTATACGGGCCGAGTCCGGGATTTACGGGAAATGGCGGGTTTTCGTTTGCCGGCGATTAAACAACTTTCATGAAGCGTCTCATCAAAAATGAAAACATTTCTGAAAACTACAAGTCTCATGCGTTTTAGTGGTGAAAATTAATTTGAAAAATCCTTCGGGAAATGAGTTTACTCCCTGGGTACTTTCTTTGTATACTTTTGACTATACGGGCCGAGTCCGGGATTTACGGGAAGTCGCTGGTTTTCGTTTGCCGGCGATTAAACTTCTTTTATTCAGCGTCTCATCAAAAATGAAAATATTTTTATATACTACAAGTCTCATGGGCTTTAGTGGTGAAATAATAATTTAAAAAATCGTTCGGGAAATGAGTTTACACCCTGGGTATTGTATACTTTTGACTATACGGGCAGAGTCCGGGATTTACGGGAAATCGCAGGTTTTCGTTTGCCGGCGATTAAACTTCTTTTATTCAGCGTCTCATCAAAAATGAAAATATTTTTAAATACTACAAGTCTCATGGGCTTTAGTGGTGAAATAATATTTTAAAAAATCGTTCGGGAAATGAGTTTACAGCCTGGGTACTTTCTTTGTATACTTTTGACTACACGGGCCGAGTCCGGGATTTACGGGAAATCGCAGGTTTTCGTTTGCCGGCGATTAAACTTCTTTTATTCAGCGTCTCATCAAAAATGAAAACATTTTTGAAAACTACAAGTCTCATGCGATTTAGTGGTGAAAAAATTATTTAAAAAATCGTTCGGGAAATGAGTTTACTCCCTGGGTACTTTCTTTGTATACTTTTGACTATGCGGGCCGAGTCCGGGGTTTACGGGAAATGGCGGGTTTTCGTTTGCCGGCGATTAAACCACTTTTATTAATCGTCTCATCAAAAATGAAAACATTTCTGAAAACTACAAGTCTCATGCGTTTTAGTGGTGAAAAAATAATTTAAAAATTCGTTCGGGAAATGAGTTTACTCACAGGGTACTTTCTTTGTATACATTCGACTATACGGGCCAAGCCCGGCATTTACGGGAAACCGCGGGTTTTCGTTTGCCGGCAATTAAACTTCTTTTATTCAGCGTCTCATCAAATATGAAAACATTTTTAAAAACTACAAGTCTCATGGGCTTTAGTGGTGAAATAATAATTTAAAAAATCGTTCGGGAAATGAGTTTACACCCTGGGTACTTTCTTTGTATACTTTTGACTATACGGGCCGAGTCCGGGATTTACGGAAAATGGCGGGTTTTCGTTTGCCGGCGATTAAACAACTTTCATGAAGCGTCTCATCAAAAATGAAAACATTTCTGAAAACTACAAGTCTCATGCGTTTTAGTGGTGAAAATTAATTTGAAAAATCCTTCGGGAAATGAGTTTACTCCCTGGGTACTTTCTTTGTATACTTTTGACTATACGGGCCGAGTCCGGGATTTACGGGAAGTCGCTGGTTTTCGTTTGCCGGCGATTAAACTTCTTTTATTCAGCGTCTCATCAAAAATGAAAATATTTTTATATACTACAAGTCTCATGGGCTTTAGTGGTGAAATAATAATTTAAAAAATCGTTCGGGAAATGAGTTTACACCCTGGGTATTGTATACTTTTGACTATACGGGCCGAGTCCGGGATTTACGGGAAATCGCAGGTTTTCGTTTGCCGGCGATTAAACTTCTTTTATTCAGCGTCTCATCAAAAATGAAAATATTTTTAAATACTACAAGTCTCATGGGCTTTAGTGGTGAAATAATATTTTAAAAAATCGTTCGGGAAATGAGTTTACAGCCTGGGTACTTTCTTTGTATACTTTTGACTACACGGGCCGAGTCCGGGATTTACGGGAAATCGCAGGTTTTCGTTTGCCGGCGATTAAACTTCTTTTATTCAGCGTCTCATCAAAAATGAAAACATTTTTGAAAACTACAAGTCTCATGCGATTTAGTGGTGAAAAAATTATTTAAAAAATCGTTCGGGAAATGAGTTTACTCCCTGGGTACTTTCTTTGTATACTTTTGACTATGCGGGCCGAGTCCGGGGTTTACGGGAAATGGCGGGTTTTCGTTTGCCGGCGATTAAACCACTTTTATTAATCGTCTCATCAAAAATGAAAACATTTCTAAAAACTACAAGTCTCATGCGTTTTAGTGGTGAAAAAATAATTTAAAAATTCGTTCGGGAAATGAGTTTACTCACAGGGTACTTTCTTTGTATACATTCGACTATACGGGCCAAGCCTGGAATTTACGGGAAATTGCGGGTTTTCGTTTCCGGCGATTAAACAACTTTCATTAAGCGTCTCATCAAAAATGAAAACATTTCTGAAAACTACAAGTCTCATGCGTTTTAGTGGTGAAAATTAATTTAAAAAATCGTTCGGGAAATGAGTTTAATCCCTGGGTACTTTCTTTGTATACTTTTGACTATACGGGCCGAGTCCGGGATTTACGGGAAGTCGCAGGTTTTCGTTTGCCGGCAATTAAACTTCTTTTATTCAGCGTCTCATCAAAAATGAAAACATTTTTAAAAACTACAAGACTCATGGGGTTTAGTGGTGAAATAATAATTTAAAAAATCGTTCGGGAAATGAGTTTACACCCCGGGTACTTTCTTTGTATACTTTTGACTATACGGGCCGAGTCCGGGATTTACGGGAAGTCGCGGGTTTTCGTTTGCCGGCAATTAAACAACTTTCATTAAGCGTCTCATCAAAAATGAAAACATTTCTGAAAACTACAAGTCTCATGCGTTTTAGTGGTGAAAATTAATTTAAAAAATCGTTCGGGAAATGAGTTTACTCCCTGGGTACTTTCTTCGTATACTTTTGACTATACGGGCCGAGTCCGGGATTTACGGGAAGTCGCGGGTTTTCGTTTGCCGGCAATTAAACTTCTTTTATTCAGCGTTTCATTAAAAATGAAAACATTTTTAAAAACTACAAGTCTCATAGGCTTTAGTGGTGAAATAATAATTTAAAAAAATCGTTCGGGAAATGAGTTTACACCCCGGGTACTTTCTTTGTATACTTTTGACTATACGGGCCGAGTCCGGGATTTACGGCAAATCGCAGGTTTTCGTTTGCCGGCGATTAAACTTCTTTTATTCAGCGTCTCATCAAAAATGAAAACATTTTTGAAAACTACAAGTCTCATGCGTTTTAGTGGTGAAAAAATAATTTAAAAATTTGTTCGGGAAATGAGTTTACTCACAGGGTACTTTCTTTGTATACAGCGTCTCATCAAAAATGAAAACATTTTTAAAAACTACAAGTCTCATGCGTTTTAGTGGTGAAAAAATAATTTAAAAATTCGTTCGGGAAATGAGTTTACTCACAGGGTACTTTCTTTGTATACATTCGACTATACGGGCCAAGCCCGGGATTTACGGGAAATCGCGGGTTTTCGTTTGCCGGCGATTAAACAACTTTCATTAAGCGTCTTATCAAAAATGAAAACATTTCTGAAAACTACAAGTCTCATGCGTTTTAGTGGTGAGAATTAATTTAAAAAATCGTTCGGGAAATGAGTTTACTTCCTGGGTACTTTCTTTGTATACTTTTTACTATGCGGGCCGAGTCCGGGGTTTACGGGAAATGGCGGGTTTTCGTTTGCCGGCGATTAAACTTCTTTTATTCAGCGTCTCATCAAAAATGAAAACATTTTTGAAAACTACAAGTCTCAAGCGTTTTAGTGGTGAAAAGATAATTTAAAAAATCGTTTTGGAAATGAGTTTACTCACAGGGTACTTTCTTTGTATACATTCAACTATACGGGCCAAGCCCGGGATTTACGGGAAATCGCGGGTTTTCGTTTGCCGGCGATTAAACCACTTTTATTAAGCGTCTCATCAAAAATGAAAACATTTCTGAAAACTACAAGTCTCATGCGTTTTAGTGGTGAAAAAATAATTTAAAAATTCGTTTGGAAAATGAGTTTACACCCCGGGTACTTTCTTTGTATACTTTTGACTATACGGGCCGAGTCCGGGATTTACGGCAAATCGCAGGTTTTCGTTTGCCGGCGATTAAACTTCTTTTATTCAGCGTCTCATCAAAAATGAAAACATTTTTAAAAACTACAAGTCTCATGCGTTTTAGTGGTGAAAAAATAATTTAAAAATTCGTTCGGGAAATGAGTTTACTCACAGGGTACTTTCTTTGTATACATTCGACTATACGGGCCAAGCCCGGGATTTACGGGAAATCGCGGGTTTTCGTTTGCCGGCGATTAAACAACTTTCATTAAGCGTCTTATCAAAAATGAAAACATTTCTGAACACTACAAGTCTCATGCGTTTTAGTGGTGAAAATTAATTTAAAAAATCGTTCGGGAAATGAGTTTACTTCCTGGGTACTTTCTTTGTATACTTTTTACTATGCGGGCCGAGTCCGGGGTTTACGGGAAATGGCGGGTTTTCGTTTGCCGGCGATTAAACTTCTTTTATTCAGCGTCTCATCAAAAATGAAAACATTTTTGAAAACTACAAGTCTCAAGCGTTTTAGTGGTGAAAAGATAATTTAAAAAATCGTTTTGGAAATGAGTTTACTCACAGGGTACTTTCTTTGTATACATTCGACTATACGGGCCAAGCCCGGGATTTACGGGAAATCGCGGGTTTTCGTTTGCCGGCGATTAAACCACTTTTATTAAGCGTCTCATCAAAAATGAAAACATTTCTGAAAACTACAAGTCTCATGCGTTTTAGTGGTGAAAAAATAATTTAAAAATTCGTTTGGAAAATGAGTTTACTTACAGGGTACTTTCTTTGTATACATTCGACTATACGGGCCAAGCCCGGGATTTACCGGAAATCGCGGGTATTCGTTTCCGGCGATTAAACAACTTTCATTAAGCGTCTCATCAAAAATGAAAACAATTCAGAAAACTACAAGTCTCATGCGTTTTAGTGGTGAAAATTAATTTAAAAAATCGTTCGGGAAATGAGTTTACTCCCTGGGTACTTTTTTTGTATACTTTTGACTATACGGGCCGAGTCCGGGATTTACGGGAAGTCGCGGGTTTTCGTTTCCCGGCAATTAAACTTCTTTTATTCAGCGTCTCATCAAAAATGAAAACATTTTTGAAAACTACAAGTCTCATGCGATTTAGTGGTGAAAAAATAATTTAAAAAATCGTTCGGGAAATGAGTTTACTCCCTGGGTACTTTCTTTGTATAATTTTTACTATGCGGGCCGAGACCGGGGTTTACGGGAAATGGCGGGTTTTTGTTTGCCGGCAATTAAACTTCTTTTATTCAGCGTCTCATCAAAAATGAAAACATTTTTGAAAACTACAAGTCTCAAGCGTTTTAGTGGTGAAAAGATAATTTAAAAAATCGTTTTGGAAATGAGTTTACTCACAGGGTACTTTCTTTGTATACATTCGACTATGCGGGCCAAGCCCGGGATTTACGGGAAATCGCGGGTTTTCGTTTGCCGGCGATTAAACCACTTTTATTAAGCGTCTCATCAAAAATGAAAACATTTCTGAAAACTACAAGTCTCATGCGTTTTAGTGGTGAAAAAATAATTTAAAAATTCGTTTGGAAAATGAGTTTACTCACAGGGTACTTTCTTTGTATACATTCGACTATACGGGCCAAGCCCGGGATTTACGGGAAATCGCGGGTTTTCGTTTCCGGCGATTAAACAACTTTCATTAAGCGTCTCATCAAAAATGAAAACAATTCTGAAAACTACAAGTCTCATGCGTTTTAGTGGTGAAAATTAATTTAAAAAATCGTTCGGGAAATGAGTTTACTCCCTGGGTACTTTTTTTGTATACTTTTGACTATACGGGCCGAGTCCGGGATTTACGGGAAGTCGCGGGTTTTCGTTTGCCGGCAATTAAACTTCTTTTATTCAGCGTCTCATCAAAAATGAAAACATTTTTAAAAACTACAAGTCTCATGCGTTTTAGTGGTGAAAAAATAATTTAAAAATTCGTTCGGGAAATGAGTCTACTCACAGGGTACTTTCTTTGTATACATTCGACCATACGGGCCAAGCTCGGAATTTACGGGAAATCGCGGGTTTTCGTCTCCGGCGATTAAACAACTTTCATTAAGCGTCTCATCAAAAATGAAAACATTTCGGAAAACTACAAGTCTCATGCGTTTTAGTGGTGAAAATTAGTTTAAAAAATCGTTCGGGAAATGAGTTTACTCCCTGGGTACTTTCTTTGTATACTTTTGACTATACGGGCCGAGTCCGGGATTTACGGGAAGTCGCAGGTTTTCGTTTGCCGGCAATTAAACTTCTTTTATTCAGCGTCTCATCAAAAATGAAAACATTTTTAAAAACTACAAGACTCATGGGCTTTAGTGGTGAAATAATAATTTAAAAAATCGTTCGGGAAATGAGTTTACACCCCGGGCACTTTCTTTGTATACTTTTGACTATACGGGCCGAGTCCGGGATTTACGGGAAATGGCGGGTTTTCGTTTGCCGGCGATTAAACCACTTTTATTAAGCGTCTCATCAAAAATGAAAACATTTCTGAAAACTACAAGTCTCATGCGTTTTAGTGGTGAAAAAATAATTTAAAAATTCGTTCAGGAAATGAGTTTACTCACAGGGTACTTTCTTTGTATACATTCGACTATACGGGCCAAGCCCGGGATTTACGGGAAATCGCGGGTTTTCGTTTGCCGGCGATTAAACAACTTTCATTAAGCGTCTCATCAAAAATGAAAACATTTCTGAAAACTACAAGTCTCATGCGTTTTAGTGGTGAAAATTTATTTAAAAAATCGTTCAGGAAATGAGTTTACTCCCTGGGTACTTTCTTTGTATACTTTTGACTATACGGGCCGAGTCCGGGATTTACGGGAAGTCGCGGGTTTTCGTTTGCCGGCAATTAAACTTCTTTTATTCAGCGTCTCATCAAAAATGAAAACATTTTTAAAAACTACAAGTCTCATGGGCTTTAGTGGTGAAATAATAATTTAAAAAATCGTTCGGGAAATGAGTTTACTCACAGGGTACTTTCTTTGTATACTTTTGACTATACGGGCCGAGTCCGGGATTTACGGGAAGTCGCGGGTTTTCGTTTGCCGGCAATTAAACTTCTTTTATTCAGCGTCTCATCAAAAATGAAAACATTTTTAAAAACTACAAGTCTCATGGGCTTTAGTGGTGAAATAATAATTTAAAAAATCGTTCGGGAAATGAGTTTACACCCCGGGTACTTTCTTTGTATACTTTTGACTATACGGGCCGAGTCCGGGATTTACGGGAAATGGCGGGTTTTCGTTTGCCGGCGATTAAACAACTTTCATGAAGCGTCTCATCAAAAATGAAAACATTTCTGAAAACTAGAAGTCTCATGCGTTTTAGTGGTGAAAATTAATTTGAAAAATCGTTCGGGAAATGAGTTTACTCCCTGGGTACTTTCTTTGTATACTTTTGACTATACGGGCCGAGTCCGGGATTTACGGGAAGTCGCTGGTTTTCGTTTGCCGGCGATTAAACTTCTTTTATTCAGCGTCTCATCAAAAATGAAAATATTTTTATATACTACAAGTCTCATGGGCTTTAGTGGTGAAATAATAATTTAAAAAATCGTTCGGGAAATGAGTTTACACCCTGGGTATTGTATACTTTTGACTATACGGGCCGAGTCCGGGATTTACATGAAATCGCAGGTTTTCGTTTGCCGGCGATTAAACTTCTTTTATTCAGCGTCTCATCAAAAATGAAAATATTTTTAAATACTACAAGTCTCATGGGCTTTAGTGGTGAAATAATATTTTAAAAAATCGTTCGGGAAATGAGTTTACAGCCTGGGTACTTTCTTTGTATACTTTTGACTACACGGGCCGAGTCCGGGATTTACGGGAAATCGCAGGTTTTCGTTTGCCGGCGATTAAACTTCTTTTATTCAGCGTCTCATCAAAAATAAAAACATTTTTGAAAACTACAAGTCTCATGCGATTTAGTGGTGAAAAAATAATTTAAAAATTCGTTCGGGAAATGAGTTTACTCACAGGGTACTTTCTTTGTATACATTCGACTATACGGGCCAAGCCTGGAATTTACGGGAAATCGCGGGTTTTCGTTTCCGGCGATTAAACAACTTTCATTAAGCGTCTCATCAAAAATGAAAACATTTCTGAAAACTACAAGTCTCATGCGTTTTAGTGGTGAAAATTAATTTAAAAAATCGTTCGGGAAATGAGTTTACTCCCTGGGTACTTTCTTTGTATACTTTTGACTATACGGGCCGAGTCCGGGATTTACGGGAAGTCGCAGGTTTTCGTTTGCCGGCAATTAAACTTCTTTTATTCAGCGTCTCATCAAAAATGAAAACATTTTTAAAAACTACAAGACTCATGGGGTTTAGTGGTGAAATAATAATTTAAAAAATCGTTCGGGAAATGAGTTTACACCCCGGGTACTTTCTTTGTATACTTTTGACTATACGGGCCGAGTCCGGGATTTACGGGAAGTCGCGGGTTTTCGTTTGCCGGCAATTAAACAACTTTCATTAAGCGTCTCATCAAAAATGAAAACATTTCTGAAAACTACAAGTCTCATGCGTTTTAGTGGTGAAAATTAATTTAAAAAATCGTTCAGGAAATGAGTTTACTCCCTGGGTACTTTCTTTGTATACTTTTGACTATACGGGCCGAGTCCGGGATTTACGGGAAGTCGCGGGTTTTCGTTTGCCGGCGATTAAACTTCTTTTATTCAGCGTCTCATCAAAAATGAAAATATTTTTATATACTACAAGTCTCATGGGCTTTAGTGGTGAAATAATAATTTAAAAAATCGTTCGGGAAATGAGTTTACACCCCGGGAACTTTCTTTGTATACTTTTGACTATACGGGCCGAGTCCGGGATTTACGGGAAATGGCGGGTTTTCGTTTGCCGGCGATTAAACCACTTTTATTAAGCGTCTCATCAAAAATGAAAACATTTCTGAAAACTACAAGTCTCATGCGTTATAGTGGTGAAAAAATAATTTAAAAATTCGTTCAGGAAATGAGTTTACTCACAGGGTACTTTCTTTGTATACATTCGACTATACGGGCCAAGCCCGGGATTTACGGGAAATCGCGGGTTTTCGTTTGCCGGCGATTAAACAACTTTCATTAAGCGTCTCATCAAAAATGAAAACATTTCTGAAAACTACAAGTCTCATGCGTTTTAGTGGTGAAAATTTATTTAAAAAATCGTTCAGGAAATGAGTTTACTCCCTGGGTACTTTCTTTGTATACTTTTGACTATACGGGCCGAGTCCGGGATTTACGGGAAGTCGCGGGTTTTCGTTTGCCGGCAATTAAACTTCTTTTATTCAGCGTCTCATCAAAAATGAAAACATTTTTAAAAACTACAAGTCTCATGGGCTTTAGTGGTGAAATAATAATTTAAAAAATCGTTCGGGAAATGAGTTTACTCACAGGGTACTTTCTTTGTATACTTTTGACTATACGGGCCGAGTCCGGGATTTACGGGAAGTCGCGGGTTTTCGTTTGCCGGCAATTAAACTTCTTTTATTCAGCGTCTCATCAAAAATGAAAATATTTTTAAAAACTACAAGTCTCATGCGTTTTAGTGGTGAAAAAATAATTTAAAAATTCGTTCGGAAAATGAGTTTACTCACAGGGTACTTTCTTTGTATACATTCGACTATACGGGCCAAGCCCGGCATTTACGGGAAATCGCGGGTTTTCGTTTCCGGCGATTAAACAACTTTCTTTAATCGTCTCATCAAAAATAAAAACATTTCTGAAAACTACAAGTCTCATGGGCTTTAGTGGTGAAATAATAATTTAAAAAATCGTTCGGGAAATGAGTTTACACCCCGGGAACTTTCTTTGTATACTTTTGACTATACGGGCCGAGTCCGGGATTTACGGGAAATGGCGGGTTTTCGTTTGCCGGCGATTAAACCACTTTTATTAAGCGTCTCATCAAAAATGAAAACATTTCTGAAAACTACAAGTCTCATGCGTTATAGTGGTGAAAAAATAATTTAAAAATTCGTTCAGGAAATGAGTTTACTCACAGGGTACTTTCTTTGTATACATTCGACTATACGGGCCAAGCCCGGGATTTACGGGAAATCGCGGGTTTTCGTTTGCCGGCGATTAAACAACTTTCATTAAGCGTCTCATCAAAAATGAAAACATTTCTGAAAACTACAAGTCTCATGCGTTTTAGTGGTGAAAATTTATTTAAAAAATCGTTCAGGAAATGAGTTTACTCCCTGGGTACTTTCTTTGTATACTTTTGACTATACGGGCCGAGTCCGGGATTTACGGGAAGTCGCGGGTTTTCGTTTGCCGGCAATTAAACTTCTTTTATTCAGCGTCTCATCAAAAATGAAAACATTTTTAAAAACTACAAGTCTCATGGGCTTTAGTGGTGAAATAATAATTTAAAAAATCGTTCGGGAAATGAGTTTACTCACAGGGTACTTTCTTTGTATACTTTTGACTATACGGGCCGAGTCCGGGATTTACGGGAAGTCGCGGGTTTTCGTTTGCCGGCAATTAAACTTCTTTTATTCAGCGTCTCATCAAAAATGAAAATATTTTTAAAAACTACAAGTCTCATGCGTTTTAGTGGTGAAAAAATAATTTAAAAATTCGTTCGGAAAATGAGTTTACTCACAGGGTACTTTCTTTGTATACATTCGACTATACGGGCCAAGCCCGGCATTTACGGGAAATCGCGGGTTTTCGTTTCCGGCGATTAAACAACTTTCTTTAATCGTCTCATCAAAAATAAAAACATTTCTGAAAACTAAAAGTCTCATGCGTTTTAGTGGTGAAAATTAATTTAAAAAATCGTTCTGGAAATGAGTTTACTCCCTGGGTACTTTCTTTGTATACTTTTGACTATACGGGCCGAGTCCGGGATTTACGGGAAGTCGCGGGTTTTCGTTTGCCGGCAATTAAACTTCTTTTATTCAGCGTCTCATCAAAAATGAAAACATTTTTAAAAACTACAAGTCTCATGGGCTTTAGTGGTGAAATAATAATTTAAAAAATCGTTCGGGAAATGAGTTTACACCCCGGGTACTTTCTTTGTATACTTTTGACTATACGGGCCGAGTCCGGGATTTACGGGAAATGGCGGGTTTTCGTTTGCCGGCGATTAAACAACTTTCATGAAGCGTCTCATCAAAAATGAAAACATTTCTGAAAACTACAAGTCTCATGGGTTTTAGTGGTGAAAATTAATTTGAAAAATCGTTCGGGAAATGAGTTTACTCCCTGGGTACTTTCTTTGTATACTTTTGACTATACGGGCCGAGTCCGGGATTTACGGAAAAGTTGCTGGTTTTCGTTTGCCGGCGATTAAACTTCTTTTATTCAGCGTCTCATCAAAAATGAAAATATTTTTATATACTACAAGTCTCATGGGCTTTAGTGGTGAAATAATAATTTAAAAAATCGTTCGGGAAATGAGTTTACACCCTGGGTATTGTATACTTTTGACTATACGGGCCGAGTCCGGGATTTACGGGAAATCGCAGGTTTTCGTTTGCCGGCGATTAAACTTCTTTTATTCAGCGTCTCATCAAAAATGAAAATATTTTTAAATACTACAAGTCTCATGGGCTTTAGTGGTGAAATAATATTTTAAAAAATCGTTCGGGAAATGAGTTTACAGCCTGGGTACTTTCTTTGTATACTTTTGACTACACGGGCCGAGTCCGGGATTTACGGGAAATCGCAGGTTTTCGTTTGCCGGCGATTAAACTTCTTTTATTCAGCGTCTCATCAAAAATGAAAACATTTTTGAAAACTACAAGTCTCATGCGATTTAGTGGTGAAAAAATTATTTAAAAAATCGTTCGGGAAATGAGTTTACTCCCTGGGTACTTTCTTTGTATACTTTTGACTATGCGGGCCGAGTCCGGGGTTTACGGGAAATGGCGGGTTTTCGTTTGCCGGCGATTAAACCACTTTTATTAATCGTCTCATCAAAAATGAAAACATTTCTGAAAACTACAAGTCTCATGCGTTTTAGTGGTGAAAAAATAATTTAAAAATTCGTTCGGGAAATGAGTTTACTCACAGGGTACTTTCTTTGTATACATTCGACTATACGGGCCAAGCCTGGAATTTACGGGAAATCGCGGGTTTTCGTTTCCGGCGATTAAACAACTTTCATTAAGCGTCTCATCAAAAATGAAAACATTTCTGAAAACTACAAGTCTCATGCGTTTTAGTGGTGAAAATTAATTTGAAAAATCCTTCGGGAAATGAGTTTACTCCCTGGGTACTTTCTTTGTATACTTTTGACTATACGGGCCGAGTCCGGGATTTACGGGAAGTCGCTGGTTTTCGTTTGCCGGCGATTAAACTTCTTTTATTCAGCGTCTCATCAAAAATGAAAATATTTTTATATACTACAAGTCTCATGGGCTGTAGTGGTGAAATAATAATTTAAAAAATCCTTCGGGAAATGAGTTTACACCCTGGGTATTGTATACTTTTGACTATACGGGCCGAGTCCGGGATTTACGGGAAATCGCAGGTTTTCGTTTGCCGGCGATTAAACTTCTTTTATTCAGCGTCTCATCAAAAATGAAAATATTTTTAAATACTACAAGTCTCATGGGCTTTAGTGGTAAAATAATATTTTAAAAAATCGTTCGGGAAATGAGTTTACAGCCTGGGTACTTTCTTTGTATACTTTTGACTACACGGGCCGAGTCCGGGATTTACGGGAAATCGCAGGTTTTCGTTTGCCGGCGATTAAACTTCTTTTATTCAGCGTCTCATCAAAAATGAAAACATTTTTGAAAACTACAAGTCTCATGCGATTTAGTGGTGAAAAAATTATTTAAAAAATCGTTCGGGAAATGAGTTTACTCCCTGGGTACTTTCTTTGTATACTTTTGACTATGCGGGCCGAGTCCGGGGTTTACGGGAAATGGCGGGTTTTCGTTTGCCGGCGATTAAACCACTTTTATTAATCGTCTCATCAAAAATGAAAACATTTCTGAAAACTACAAGTCTCATGCGTTTTAGTGGTGAAAAAATAATTTAAAAATTCGTTCGGGAAATGAGTTTACTCACAGGGTACTTTCTTTGTATACATTCGACTATACGGGCCAAGCCTGGAATTTACGGGAAATCGCGGGTTTTCGTTTCCGGCGATTAAACAACTTTCATTAAGCGTCTCATCAAAAATGAAAACATTTCTGAAAACTACAAGTCTCATGCGTTTTAGTGGTGAAAATTAATTTGAAAAATCCTTCGGGAAATGAGTTTACTCCCTGGGTACTTTCTTTGTATACTTTTGACTATACGGGCCGAGTCCGGGATTTACGGGAAGTCGCTGGTTTTCGTTTGCCGGCGATTAAACTTCTTTTATTCAGCGTCTCATCAAAAATGAAAATATTTTTATATACTACAAGTCTCATGGGCTTTAGTGGTGAAATAATAATTTAAAAAATCCTTCGGGAAATGAGTTTACACCCTGGGTATTGTATACTTTTGACTATACGGGCCGAGTCCGGGATTTACGGGAAATCGCAGGTTTTCGTTTGCCGGCGATTAAACTTCTTTTATTCAGCGTCTCATCAAAAATGAAAATATTTTTAAATACTACAAGTCTCATGGGCTTTAGTGGTAAAATAATATTTTAAAAAATCGTTCGGGAAATGAGTTTACAGCCTGGGTACTTTCTTTGTATACTTTTGACTACACGGGCCGAGTCCGGGATTTACGGGAAATCGCAGGTTTTCGTTTGCCGGCGATTAAACTTCTTTTATTCAGCGTCTCATCAAAAATGAAAACATTTTTGAAAACTACAAGTCTCATGCGATTTAGTGGTGAAAAAATTATTTAAAAAATCGTTCGGGAAATGAGTTTACTCCCTGGGTACTTTCTTTGTATACTTTTGACTATGCGGGCCGAGTCCGGGGTTTACGGGAAATGGCGGGTTTTCGTTTGCCGGCGATTAAACCACTTTTATTAATCGTCTCATCAAAAATGAAAACATTTCTGAAAACTACAAGTCTCATGCGTTTTAGTGGTGAAAAAATAATTTAAAAATTCGTTCGGGAAATGAGTTTACTCACAGGGTACTTTCTTTGTATACATTCGACTATACGGGCCAAGCCTGGAATTTACGGGAAATCGCGGGTTTTCGTTTCCGGCGATTAAACAACTTTCATTAAGCGTCTCATCAAAAATGAAAACATTTCTGAAAACTACAAGTCTCATGCGTTTTAGTGGTGAAAATTAATTTAAAAAATCGTTCTGGAAATGAGTTTACTCCCTGGGTACTTTCTTTGTATACTTTTGACTATACGGGCCGAGTCCGGGATTTACGGGAAGTCGCAGGTTTTCGTTTGCCGGCAATTAAACTTCTTTTATTCAGCGTCTCATCAAAAATGAAAACATTTTTAAAAACTACAAGACTCATGGGGTTTAGTGGCGAAATAATAATTTAAAAAATCGTTCGGGAAATGAGTTTACACCCCGGGTACTTTCTTTGTATACTTTTGACTATACGGGCCGAGTCCGGGATTTACGGGAAGTCGCGGGTTTTCGTTTGCCGGCAATTAAACAACTTTCATTAAGCGTCTCATCAAAAATGAAAACATTTCTGAAAACTACAAGTCTCATGCGTTTTAGTGGTGAAAATTAATTTAAAAAATCGTTCGGGAAATGAGTTTACTCCCTGGGTACTTTCTTTGTATACTTTTGACTATACGGGCCGAGTCCGGGATTTACGGGAAGTCGCGGGTTTTCGTTTGCCGGCGATTAAACTTCTTTTATTCAGCGTCTCATCAAAAATGAAAATATTTTTATATACTACAAGTCTCATGTGCTTTAGTGGTGAAATAATAATTTAAAAAATCGTTCGGGAAATGAGTTTACACCCTGGGTACTTTCTTTGTATACTTTTGACTATACGGGCCGAGTCCGGGATTTACGGGAAATCGCAGGTTTTCGTTTGCCGGCGATTAAACTTCTTTTATTCAGCGTCTCATCAAAAATGAAAATATTTTTAAATACTACAAGTCTCATGGGCTTTAGTGGTGAAATAATAATTTAAAAAATCGTTCGGGAAATGAGTTTACAGCCTGGGTACTTTCTTTGTATACTTTTGACTATACGGACCGAGTCCGGGATTTACGGGAAATCGCAGGTTTTCGTTTGCCGGCGATTAAACTTCTTTTATTCAGCGTCTCATCAAAAATGAAAACATTTTTGAAAACTACAAGTGTCATGCGATTTAGTGGTGAAAAAATAATTTAAAAAATCGTTCGGGAAATGAGTTTACTCCCTGGGTACTTTCTTTGTATACTTTTTACTATGCGGGCCGAGTCCGGGGTTTACGGGAAATGGCGGGTTTTCGTTTGCCGGCGATTAAACTTCTTTTATTCAGCGTCTCATCAAAAATGAAAACATTTTTGAAAACTACAAGTCTCAAGCGTTTTAGTGGTGAAAAGATAATTTAAAAAATCGTTTTGGAAATGAGTTTACTCACAGGGTACTTTCTTTGTATACATTCGACTATACGGGCCAAGCCCGGGATTTACGGGAAATCGCGGGTTTTCGTTTGCCGGCCATTAAACCACTTTTATTAAGCGTCTCATCAAAAATGAAAACATTTCTGAAAACTACAAGTTTCATGCGTTTTATTGGTGAAAAAATAATTTAAAAATTCGTTTGGAAAATGAGTTTACTCACAGGGTACTTTCTTTGTATACATTCGACTATACGGGCCAAGCCCGGGATTTACGGGAAATCGCAGGTTTTCGTTTCCGGCGATTAAACAACTTTCATTAAGCGTCTCATCAAAAATGAAAACATTTCTGAAAACTACAAGTCTCATGCGTTTTAGTGGTGAAAATTAATTTAAAAAATCGTTCGGGAAATGAGTTTACTCCCTGGGTACTTTTTTTGTATACTTTTGACTATACGGGCCGAGTCCGGGATTTACGGGAAGTCGCGGGTTTTCGTTTTGCCGGCAATTAAACTTCTTTTATTCAGCGTCTCATCAAAAATGAAAACATTTTTAAAAACTACAAGTCTCATGCGTTTTAGTGGTGAAAAAATAATTTAAAAATTCGTTCGGGAAATGAGTCTACTCACAGGGTACTTTCTTTGTATACATTCGACTATACGGGCCAAGCCCGGAATTGACGGGAAATCGCGGGTTTTCGTCTCCGGCGATTAAACAACTTTCATTAAGCGTCTCATCAAAAATGAAAACATTTTTAAAAACTACAAGACTCATGGGCTTTAGTGGTGAAATAATAATTTAAAAAATCGTTCGGGAAATGAGTTTACACCCCGGGTACTTTCTTTGTATACTTTTGACTATACGGGCCGAGTCCGGGATTTACGGGAAATGGCGGGTTTTCGTTTGCCGGCGATTAAACCACTTTTATTAAGCGTCTCATCAAAAATGAAAACATTTCTGAAAACTACAAGTCTCATGCGTTTTAGTGGTGAAAATTTTTTTAAAAAATCGTTCAGGAAATGAGTTTACTCCCTGGGTACTTTCTTTGTATACTTTTGACTATACGGTCCGAGTCCGGGATTTACGGGAAGTCGCGGGTTTTCGTTTGCCGGCAATTAAACTTCTTTTATTCAGCGTCTCATCAAAAATGAAAACATTTTTAAAAACTACAAGTCTCATGGGCTTTAGTGGTGAAATAATAATTTAAAAAATCGTTCGGGAAATGAGTTTACTCACAGGGTACTTTCTTTGTATACTTTTGACTATACGGGCCGAGTCCGGGATTTACGGGAAGTCGCGGGTTTTCGTTTGCCGGCAATTAAACTTCTTTTATTCAGCGTCTCATAAAAAATGAAAATATTTTTAAAAACTACAAGTCTCATGCGTTTTAGTGGTGAAAAAATAATTTAAAAATTCGTTCGGAAAATGAGTTTACTCACAGGGTACTTTCTTTGTATACATTCGACTATACGGGCCGAGTCCGGGATTTACGGGAAATCGCAGGTTTTCGTTTGCCGGCGATTAAACTTCTTTTATTCAGCGTCTCATCAAAAATGAAAATTTTTTTAAATACTACAAGTCTCATGGGCTTTAGTGGTGAAATAATATTTTAAAAAATCGTTCGGGAAATGAGTTTACAGCCTGGGTACTTTCTTTGTATACTTTTGACTATACGGGCCGAGTCCGGGATTTACGGGAAATCGCAGGTTTTCGTTTGCCGGCGATTAAACTTCTTTTATTCAGCGTCTCATCAAAAATGAAAACATTTTTGAAAACTACAAGTCTCATGCGATTTAGTGGTGAAAGAATTATTTAAAAAATCGTTCGGGAAATGAGTTTACTCCCTGGGTACTTTCTTTGTATACTTTTGACTATGCGGGCCGAGTCCGGGATTTACGGGAAGTCGCTGGTTTTCGTTTGCCGGCGATTAAACTTCTTTTTATCAGCGTCTCATCAAAAATGAAAATATTTTTATATACTACAAGTCTCATGGGCTTTAGTGGTGAAAAAATAATTTAAAAATTCGTTCGGGAAATGAGTTTACTCACAGGGTACTTTCTTTGTATACATTCGACTATACGGGCCAAGCCCGGAATTTACGGGAAATCGCGGGTTTTCGTTTCCGGCGATTAAACAACTTTCATTAAGCGTCTCATCAAAAATGAAAACATTTCTGAAAACTACAAGTCTCATGCGTTTTAGTGGTGAAAATTAATTTAAAAAATCGTTCGGGAAATGAGTTTACTCCCTGGGTACTTTCTTTGTATACTTTTGACTATACGGGCCGAGTCCGGGATTTACGGGAAGTCGCAGGTTTTCGTTTGCCGGCAATTAATCTTCTTTTATTCAGCGTCTCATCAAAAATGAAAACATTTTTAAAAACTACAAGACTCATGGGGTTTAGTGGTGAAATAATAATTTAAAAAATCGTTCGGGGAATGAGTTTACACCCCGGGTACTTTCTTTGTATACTTTTGACTATACGGGCCGAGTCCGGGATTTACGGGAAATGGCGGGTTTTCGTTTGCCGGCGATTAAACCACTTTTATTAAGCGTCTCATCAAAAATGAAAACATTTCTGAAAACTACAAGTCTCATGCGTTTTAGTGGTGAAAAATTAATTTAATAATTCGTTCGGGAAATGAGTTTACTCACAGGGTACTTTCTTTGTATACATTCGACTATACGGGCCAAGCCCGGGATTTACGGGAAATTGCGGGTTTTCGTTTGCCGGCGATTAAACAACTTTCATTAAGCGTCTCATCAAAAATGAAAACATTTCTGAAAACTACAAGTCTCATGCGTTTTAGTGGTGAAAATGTATTTAAAAAATCGTTCGGGAAATGAGTTTACTCCCTGGGTACTTTCTTTGTATACTTTTGACTATACGGGCCGAGTCCGGGATTTACGGGAAGTCGCGGGTTTTCGTTTGCCGGCAATTAAACTTCTTTTATTCAGCGTCTCATCAAAAATGAAAACATTTTTAAAAACTACAAGTCTCATGGGCTTTAGTGGTGAAATAATAATTTAAAAAATCGTTCGGGAAATGAGTTTACTCACAGGGTACTTTCTTTGTATACTTTTGACTATACGGGCCGAGTCCGGGATTTACGGGAAGTCGCGGGTTTTCGTTTGCCGGCAATTAAACTTCTTTTATTTAGCGTCTCATCAAAAATGAAAACATTTTTAAAAACTACAAGTCTCATGCGTTTTAGTGGTGAAAAAATAATTTAAAAATTCGTTCGGGAAATGAGTTTACTCACAGGGTACTTTCTTTGTATACATTCGACTATACGGGCCAAGCCCGGGATTTACGGGAAATCGCAGGTTTTCGTTTCCGGCGATTAAACAACTTTCATTAAGCGTCTCATCAAAAATGAAAACATTTCTGAAAACTACAAGTCTCATGCGTTTTAGTGGTGAAAATTAATTTAAAAAATCGTTCGGGAAATGAGTTTACTCCCTGGGTACTTTTTTTGTATACTTTTGACTATACGGGCCGAGTCCGGGATTTACGGGAAGTCGCGGGTTTTCGTTTTGCCGGCAATTAAACTTCTTTTATTCAGCGTCTCATCAAAAATGAAAACATTTTTAAAAACTACAAGTCTCATGCGTTTTAGTGGTGAAAAAATAATTTAAAAATTCGTTCGGGAAATGAGTCTACTCACAGGGTACTTTCTTTGTATACATTCGACTATACGGGCCAAGCCCGGAATTGACGGGAAATCGCGGGTTTTCGTCTCCGGCGATTAAACAACTTTCATTAAGCGTCTCATCAAAAATGAAAACATTTTTAAAAACTACAAGACTCATGGGCTTTAGTGGTGAAATAATAATTTAAAAAATCGTTCGGGAAATGAGTTTACACCCCGGGTACTTTCTTTGTATACTTTTGACTATACGGGCCGAGTCCGGGATTTACGGGAAATGGCGGGTTTTCGTTTGCCGGCGATTAAACCACTTTTATTAAGCGTCTCATCAAAAATGAAAACATTTCTGAAAACTACAAGTCTCATGCGTTTTAGTGGTGAAAAAATAATTTAAAAATTCGTTCAGGAAATGAGTTTACTCACAGGGTACTTTCTTTGTATACATTCGACTATACGGGCCAAGCCCGGGATTTACGGGAAATCGCGGGTTTTCGTTTGCCGGCGATTAAACAACTTTCATTAAGCGTCTCATCAAAAATGAAAACATTTCTGAAAACTACAAGTCTCATGCGTTTTAGTGGTGAAAATTTTTTTAAAAAATCGTTCAGGAAATGAGTTTACTCCCTGGGTACTTTCTTTGTATACTTTTGACTATACGGTCCGAGTCCGGGATTTACGGGAAGTCGCGGGTTTTCGTTTGCCGGCAATTAAACTTCTTTTATTCAGCGTCTCATCAAAAATGAAAACATTTTTAAAAACTACAAGTCTCATGGGCTTTAGTGGTGAAATAATAATTTAAAAAATCGTTCGGGAAATGAGTTTACTCACAGGGTACTTTCTTTGTATACTTTTGACTATACGGGCCGAGTCCGGGATTTACGGGAAGTCGCGGGTTTTCGTTTGCCGGCAATTAAACTTCTTTTATTCAGCGTCTCATAAAAAATGAAAATATTTTTAAAAACTACAAGTCTCATGCGTTTTAGTGGTGAAAAAATAATTTAAAAATTCGTTCGGAAAATGAGTTTACTCACAGGGTACTTTCTTTGTATACATTCGACTATACGGGCCGAGTCCGGGATTTACGGGAAATCGCAGGTTTTCGTTTGCCGGCGATTAAACTTCTTTTATTCAGCGTCTCATCAAAAATGAAAATTTTTTTAAATACTACAAGTCTCATGGGCTTTAGTGGTGAAATAATATTTTAAAAAATCGTTCGGGAAATGAGTTTACAGCCTGGGTACTTTCTTTGTATACTTTTGACTATACGGGCCGAGTCCGGGATTTACGGGAAATCGCAGGTTTTCGTTTGCCGGCGATTAAACTTCTTTTATTCAGCGTCTCATCAAAAATGAAAACATTTTTGAAAACTACAAGTCTCATGCGATTTAGTGGTGAAAGAATTATTTAAAAAATCGTTCGGGAAATGAGTTTACTCCCTGGGTACTTTCTTTGTATACTTTTGACTATGCGGGCCGAGTCCGGGATTTACGGGAAGTCGCTGGTTTTCGTTTGCCGGCGATTAAACTTCTTTTTATCAGCGTCTCATCAAAAATGAAAATATTTTTATATACTACAAGTCTCATGGGCTTTAGTGGTGAAAAAATAATTTAAAAATTCGTTCGGGAAATGAGTTTACTCACAGGGTACTTTCTTTGTATACATTCGACTATACGGGCCAAGCCCGGAATTTACGGGAAATCGCGGGTTTTCGTTTCCGGCGATTAAACAACTTTCATTAAGCGTCTCATCAAAAATGAAAACATTTCTGAAAACTACAAGTCTCATGCGTTTTAGTGGTGAAAATTAATTTAAAAAATCGTTCGGGAAATGAGTTTACTCCCTGGGTACTTTCTTTGTATACTTTTGACTATACGGGCCGAGTCCGGGATTTACGGGAAGTCGCAGGTTTTCGTTTGCCGGCAATTAAACTTCTTTTATTCAGCGTCTCATCAAAAATGAAAACATTTTTAAAAACTACAAGACTCATGGGGTTTAGTGGTGAAATAATAATTTAAAAAATCGTTCGGGGAATGAGTTTACACCCCGGGTACTTTCTTTGTATACTTTTGACTATACGGGCCGAGTCCGGGATTTACGGGAAATGGCGGGTTTTCGTTTGCCGGCGATTAAACCACTTTTATTAAGCGTCTCATCAAAAATGAAAACATTTCTGAAAACTACAAGTCTCATGCGTTTTAGTGGTGAAAAATTAATTTAATAATTCGTTCGGGAAATGAGTTTACTCACAGGGTACTTTCTTTGTATACATTCGACTATACGGGCCAAGCCCGGGATTTACGGGAAATTGCGGGTTTTCGTTTGCCGGCGATTAAACAACTTTCATTAAGCGTCTCATCAAAAATGAAAACATTTCTGAAAACTACAAGTCTCATGCGTTTTAGTGGTGAAAATGTATTTAAAAAATCGTTCGGGAAATGAGTTTACTCCCTGGGTACTTTCTTTGTATACTTTTGACTATACGGGCCGAGTCCGGGATTTACGGGAAGTCGCGGGTTTTCGTTTGCCGGCAATTAAACTTCTTTTATTCAGCGTCTCATCAAAAATGAAAACATTTTTAAAAACTACAAGTCTCATGGGCTTTAGTGGTGAAATAATAATTTAAAAAATCGTTCGGGAAATGAGTTTACTCACAGGGTACTTTCTTTGTATACTTTTGACTATACGGGCCGAGTCCGGGATTTACGGGAAGTCGCGGGTTTTCGTTTGCCGGCAATTAAACTTCTTTTATTTAGCGTCTCATCAAAAATGAAAACATTTTTAAAAACTACAAGTCTCATGCGTTTTAGTGGTGAAAAAATAATTTAAAAATTCGTTCGGGAAATGAGTTTACTCACAGGGTACTTTCTTTGTATACATTCGACTATACGGGCCAAGCCCGGGATTTACGGGAAATCGCGGGTTTTCGTTTCCGGCGATTAAACAACTTTCATTAAGCGTCTCATCAAAAATAAAAACATTTCTGAAAACTACAAGTCTCATGCGTTTTAGTGGTGAAAATTAATTTAAAAAATCGTTCGGGAAATGAGTTTACTCCCTGGGTACTTTCTTTGTATACTTTTGACTATACGGGCCGAGTCCGGGATTTACGGGAAGTTGCGGGTTTTCGTTTGCCGGCAATTAAACTTCTTTTATTCAGCGTCTCATCAAAAATGAAAACATTTTTAAAAACTACAAGTCTCATGGGCTTTAGTGGTGAAATAATAATTTAAAAATTCGTTCGGGAAATGAGTTTACACCCCGGGTACTTTCTTTGTATACTTTTGACTATACGGGCCGAGTCCGGGATTTACGGGAAATGGCGGGTTTTCGTTTGCCGGCGATTAAACCACTTTTATTAAGCGTCTCATCAAAAATGAAAACATTTCTGAAAACTACAAGTCTCATGCGTTTTAGTGGTGAAAAAATAATTTAAAAATTCGTTCGGGAAATGAGTTTACTCACAGGGTACTTTCTTTGTATACATTCGACTATACGGGCCAAGCCCGGGATTTACGGGAAATCGCGGGTTTTCGTTTCCGGCGAGTAAACAACTTTCATTAAGCGTCTCATCAAAAATAAAAACATTTCTGAAAACTACAAGTCTCATGCGTTTTAGTGGTGAAAATTAATTTAAAAAATCGTTCGGGAAATGTGTTTACTCCCTGGGTACTTTCTTTGTATACTTTTGACTATACGGGCCGAGTCCGTGATTTACGGGAAGTCGCGGGTTTTCGTTTGCCGGCAATTAAACTTCTTTTCTTCAGCGTCTCATCAAAAATGAAAACATTTTTAAAAACTACAAGTCTCATGGGCTTTAGTGGTGAAATAATAATTTAAAAATTCGTTCGGGAAATGAGTTTACACCCCGGGTACTTTCTTTGTATACTTTTGACTATACGGCCCGAGTCCGGGATTTACGGGAAATGGCGGGTTTTCGTTTGCCGGCGATTAAACCACTTTTATTAAGCGTCTCATCAAAAATGAAAACATTTCTGAAAACTACAAGTCTCATGCGTTTTAGTGGTGAAAAAATAATTTAAAAATTCGTTCGGGAAATGAGTTTACTCACAGGGTACTTTATTTGTATACATTCGACTATACGGGCCAAGCCCGGGATTTACGGGAAATCGCGGGTTTTCGTTTGACGGCGATTAAACAACTTTCATTAAGCGTCTCATCAAAAATGAAAACATTTCTGAAAACTACAAGTCTCATGCGTTTTAGTGGTGAAAATTTATTTAAAAAATCGTTCGGGAAATGAGTTTACTCCCTGGATACTTTCTTTGTATACTTTTGACTATACGGGCCGAGTCCGGGATTTACGGGAAGTCGCGGGTTTTCGTTTGCCGGCAATTAAACTTCTTTTATTCAGCGTCTCATCAAAAATGAAACCATTTTTAAAAACTACAAGTCTCATGGGCTTTAGTGGTGAAATAATAATTTCAAAAATCGTTCGGGAAATGAGTTTACACCCCGGGTACTTTATTTGTATACTTTTGACTATACGGGCCGAGTCCGGGATTTACGGGAAATCGCAGGTTTTCGTTTGCCGGCGATTAAACTTCTTTTATTCAACGTCTCATCAAAAATGAAAACATTTTTGAAAACTACAAGTCTCATGCGTTTTAGTGGTGAAAAAATAATTTAAAAATTCGTTCGGGAAATGAGTTTACTCACAGGGTACTTTCTTTGTATACATTTGACTATACGGGCCAAGCCCGGGATTTACGGGAAATCGCGGGTTTTCGTTTGCCGGCGATTAAACAACTTTTATTAAGCGTCTCATCAAAAATGAAAGCATTTCTGAAAACTACAGGTCTCATGCGTTTTAGTGGTGAAAAAATAATTTAAAAATTCGTTCGGGAAATGAGTTTACTCACAGGGTACTTTATTTGTATACATTCGACTATACGGGCCAAGCCCGGGATTTACGGGAAATCGCGGGTTTTCGTTTGACGGCGATTAAACAACTTTCATTAAGCGTCTCATCAAAAATGAAAACATTTCTGAAAACTACAAGTCTCATGCGTTTTAGTGGTGAAAATTTATTTAAAAAATCGTTCGGGAAATGAGTTTACTCCCTGGATACTTTCTTTGTATACTTTTGACTATACGGGCCGAGTCCGGGATTTACGGGAAGTCGCGGGTTTTCGTTTGCCGGCAATTAAACTTCTTTTATTCAGCGTCTCATCAAAAATGAAACCATTTTTAAAAACTACAAGTCTCATGGGCTTTAGTGGTGAAATAATAATTTCAAAAATCGTTCGGGAAATGAGTTTACACCCCGGGTACTTTATTTGTATACTTTTGACTATACGGGCCGAGTCCGGGATTTACGGGAAATCGCAGGTTTTCGTTTGCCGGCGATTAAACTTCTTTTATTCAACGTCTCATCAAAAATGAAAACATTTTTGAAAACTACAAGTCTCATGCGTTTTAGTGGTGAAAAAATAATTTAAAAATTCGTTCGGGAAATGAGTTTACTCACAGGGTACTTTCTTTGTATACATTTGACTATACGGGCCAAGCCCGGGATTTACGGGAAATCGCGGGTTTTCGTTTGCCGGCGATTAAACAACTTTTATTAAGCGTCTCATCAAAAATGAAAGCATTTCTGAAAACTACAGGTCTCATGCGTTTTAGTGGTGAAAATTAATTTAAAAACTCGTTCGGGAAATGAGTTTACTCCCTGGGTACTTTCTTTGTATACTTTTGACTATACGGGCCGAGTCCGGGATTTACGGGAAGTCGCGGGTTTTCGTTTGCCGGCAATTAAACTTCTTTTATTCAGCGTCTCATCAAAAATGAAAACATTTTTAAAAACTACAAGTCTCATGGGCTTTAGTGGTGAAATAATAATTTAAAAATTCGTTCGGAAAATGAGTTTACACCCCGGGTACTTTCTTTGTATACTTTTGACTATACGGGCCGAGTCCGGGATTTACGGGAAATGGCGGGTTTTCGTTTGCCGGCGATTAAACCACTTTTATTAAGCGTCTCATCAAAAATGAAAACATTTCTGAAAACTACAAGTCTCATGCGTTTTAGTGGTGAAAAAATAATTTAAAAATTCGTTCGGGAAATGAGTTTACTCACAGGGTACTTTATTTGTATACATTCGACTATACGGGCCAAGCCCGGGATTTACGGGAAATCGCGGGTTTTCGTTTGTCGGCGATTAAACAACTTTTATTAAGCGTCTCATCAAAAATGAAAGCATTTCTGAAAACTACAGGTCTCATGCGTTTTAGTGGTGAAAATTAATTTAAAAACTCGTTCGGGAAATGAGTTTACTCCCTGGGTACTTTCTTTATATACTTTTGACTATACGGGCCGAGTCCGGGATTTACGGGAAGTCGCGGGTTTTCGTTTGCCGGCAATTAAACTTCTTTTATTCAGCGTCTCATCAAAAATGAAAACATTTTTAAAAACTACAAGTCTCATGGGCTTTAGTGGTGAAATAATAATTTAAAAAATCGTTCGGGAAAGGAGTTTACACCCCGGGTACTTTCTTTGTATACTTTTGACTATACGGGCCGAGTCTGGAATTTACGGGAAATCGCAGGTTTTCGTTTGCCGGCGATTAAACTTCTTTTATTCAGCGTCTCATCAAAAATGAAAACATTTTTGAAAACTACAAGTCTCATGCGTTTTAGTGGTGAAAAAATAATTTAAAAATTCGTTCGGGAAATGAGTTTACTCACAGGGTACTTTATTTGTATACATTCGACTATACGGGCCAAGCCCGGGATTTACGGGAAATCGCGGGTTTTCGTTTGACGGCGATTAAACAACTTTCATTAAGCGTCTCATCAAAAATGAAAACATTTCTGAAAACTACAAGTCTCATGCGTTTTAGTGGTGAAAATTTATTTAAAAAATCGTTCGGGAAATGAGTTTACTCCCTGGATACTTTCTTTGTATACTTTTGACTATACGGGCCGAGTCCGGGATTTACGGGAAGTCGCGGGTTTTCGTTTGCCGGCAATTAAACTTCTTTTATTCAGCGTCTCATCAAAAATGAAACCATTTTTAAAAACTACAAGTCTCATGGGCTTTAGTGGTGAAATAATAATTTCAAAAATCGTTCGGGAAATGAGTTTACACCCCGGGTACTTTATTTGTATACTTTTGACTATACGGGCCGAGTCCGGGATTTACGGGAAATCGCAGGTTTTCGTTTGCCGGCGATTAAACTTCTTTTATTCAACGTCTCATCAAAAATGAAAACATTTTTGAAAACTACAAGTCTCATGCGTTTTAGTGGTGAAAAAATAATTTAAAAATTCGTTCGGGAAATGAGTTTACTCACAGGGTACTTTCTTTGTATACATTTGACTATACGGGCCAAGCCCGGGATTTACGGGAAATCGCGGGTTTTCGTTTGCCGGCGATTAAACAACTTTTATTAAGCGTCTCATCAAAAATGAAAGCATTTCTGAAAACTACAGGTCTCATGCGTTTTAGTGGTGAAAATTAATTTAAAAACTCGTTCGGGAAATGAGTTTACTCCCTGGGTACTTTCTTTGTATACTTTTGACTATACGGGCCGAGTCCGGGATTTACGGGAAGTCGCGGGTTTTCGTTTGCCGGCAATTAAACTTCTTTTATTCAGCGTCTCATCAAAAATGAAAACATTTTTAAAAACTACAAGTCTCATGGGCTTTAGTGGTGAAATAATAATTTAAAAATTCGTTCGGAAAATGAGTTTACACCCCGGGTACTTTCTTTGTATACTTTTGACTATACGGGCCGAGTCCGGGATTTACGGGAAATGGCGGGTTTTCGTTTGCCGGCGATTAAACCACTTTTATTAAGCGTCTCATCAAAAATGAAAACATTTCTGAAAACTACAAGTCTCATGCGTTTTAGTGGTGAAAAAATAATTTAAAAATTCGTTCGGGAAATGAGTTTACTCACAGGGTACTTTATTTGTATACATTCGACTATACGGGCCAAGCCCGGGATTTACAGGAAATCGCGGGTTTTCGTTTGCCGGCGATTAAACAACTTTTATTAAGCGTCTCATCAAAAATGAAAGCATTTCTGAAAACTACAGGTCTCATGCGTTTTAGTGGTGAAAATTAATTTAAAAACTCGTTCGGGAAATGAGTTTACTCCCTGGGTACTTTCTTTATATACTTTTGACTATACGGGCCGAGTCCGGGATTTACGGGAAGTCGCGGGTTTTCGTTTGCCGGCAATTAAACTTCTTTTATTCAGCGTCTCATCAAAAATGAAAACATTTTTAAAAACTACAAGTCTCATGGGCTTTAGTGGTGAAATAATAATTTAAAAAATCGTTCGGGAAAGGAGTTTACACCCCGGGTACTTTCTTTGTATACTTTTGACTATACGGGCCGAGTCTGGAATTTACGGGAAATCGCAGGTTTTCGTTTGCCGGCGATTAAACTTCTTTTATTCAGCGTCTCATCAAAAATGAAAACATTTTTGAAAACTACAAGTCTCATGCGTTTTAGTGGTGAAAGAATATTTTAAAAAATCGTTCGGGAAATGAGTTTACTCCCTGGGTACTTTCTTTGTATACTTTTGACTATACGGGCCGAGTCCGGGATTTACGGGAAGTCGCGGGTTTTCGTTTGCCGGCAATTAAACTTCTTTTATTCAGCGTCTCATCAAAAATGAAAACATTTTTAAAAACTACAAGTCTCATGGGCTTTAGTGGTGAAATAATAATTTAAAAATTCGTTCGGAAAATGAGTTTACACCCCGGGTACTTTCTTTGTATACTTTTGACTATACGGGCCGAGTCCGGGATTTACGGGAAATGGCGGGTTTTCGTTTGCCGGCGATTAAACCACTTTTATTAAGCGTCTCATCAAAAATGAAAACATTTCTGAAAACTACAAGTCTCATGCGTTTTAGTGGTGAAAAAATAATTTAAAAATTCGTTCGGGAAATGAGTTTACTCACAGGGTACTTTATTTGTATACATTCGACTATACGGGCCAAGCCCGGGATTTACGGGAAATCGCGGGTTTTCGTTTGCCGGCGATTAAACAACTTTTATTAAGCGTCTCATCAAAAATGAAAGCATTTCTGAAAACTACAGGTCTCATGCGTTTTAGTGGTGAAAATTAATTTAAAAACTCGTTCGGGAAATGAGTTTACTCCCTGGGTACTTTCTTTATATACTTTTGACTATACGGGCCGAGTCCGGGATTTACGGGAAGTCGCGGGTTTTCGTTTGCCGGCAATTAAACTTCTTTTATTCAGCGTCTCATCAAAAATGAAAACATTTTTAAAAACTACAAGTCTCATGGGCTTTAGTGGTGAAATAATAATTTAAAAAATCGTTCGGGAAAGGAGTTTACACCCCGGGTACTTTCTTTGTATACTTTTGACTATACGGGCCGAGTCTGGAATTTACGGGAAATCGCAGGTTTTCGTTTGCCGGCGATTAAACTTCTTTTATTCAGCGTCTCATCAAAAATGAAAACATTTTTGAAAACTACAAGTCTCATGCGTTTTAGTGGTGAAAGAATATTTTAAAAAATCGTTCGGGAAATGAGTTTACTCCCTGGGTACTTTCTTTGTATACTTTTGACTATACGGGCTGAGTCCGGGATTTACGGGAAGTCGCGGGTTTTCGTTTGCCGGCGATTAAACTTCTTTTATTCAGCGTCTCATCAAAAATGAAAATATTTTTAAATACTACAAGTCTCATGGGCTTTAGTGGTGAAATAATAATTTAAAAAATCGTTTGGGAAAGGAGTTTACACCCTGGGTACTTTCTTTGTATACTTTTGACTATACGGGCCGACTCGGGATTTACGGGAAATCGCAGGTTTTCGTTTGCCGGCGATTAAACTTCTTTTATTTAGCGTCTCATCAAAAATGAAAACATTTTTAAATACTACAAGTCTCATGGGCTTTAGTGGTGAAATAATAATTTAAAAAATCGTTCGGGAAATGAGTTTACACCCCGGGTACTTTCTTTGTATACTTTTGACTATACGGGCCGAGTCCGGGATTTACGGGAAGTCGCGGGTTTTCGTTTGCCGGCAATTAAACTTCTTTTATTCAGCGTCTCATCAAAAATGAAAACATTTTTAAAAACTACAAGTCTCATGCGTTTTAGTGGTGAAAAAATAATTTAAAAATTCGTTCGGGAAATGAGTTTACTCACAGGGTACTTTATTTGTATACATTCGACTATACGGGCCAAGCCCGGGATTTACGGGAAATCGCGGGTTTTCGTTTGCCGGCGATTAAACAACTTTTATTAAGCGTCTCATCAAAAATGAAAGCATTTCTGAAAACTACAGGTCTCATGCGTTTTAGTGGTGAAAATTAATTTAAAAACTCGTTCGGGAAATGAGTTTACTCCCTGGGTACTTTCTTTATATACTTTTGACTATACGGGCCGAGTCCGGGATTTACGGGAAGTCGCGGGTTTTCGTTTGCCGGCAATTAAACTTCTTTTATTCAGCGTCTCATCAAAAATGAAAACATTTTTAAAAACTACAAGTCTCATGGGCTTTAGTGGTGAAATAATAATTTAAAAAATCGTTCGGGAAAGGAGTTTACACCCCGGGTACTTTCTTTGTATACTTTTGACTATACGGGCCGAGTCTGGAATTTACGGGAAATCGCAGGTTTTCGTTTGCCGGCGATTAAACTTCTTTTATTCAGCGTCTCATCAAAAATGAAAACATTTTTGAAAACTACAAGTCTCATGCGTTTTAGTGGTGAAAGAATATTTTAAAAAATCGTTCGGGAAATGAGTTTACTCCCTGGGTACTTTCTTTGTATACTTTTGACTATACGGGCTGAGTCCGGGATTTACGGGAAGTCGCGGGTTTTCGTTTGCCGGCGATTAAACTTCTTTTATTCAGCGTCTCATCAAAAATGAAAATATTTTTAAATACTACAAGTCTCATGGGCTTTAGTGGTGAAATAATAATTTAAAAAATCGTTTGGGAAAGGAGTTTACACCCTGGGTACTTTCTTTGTATACTTTTGACTATACGGGCCGACTCGGGATTTACGGGAAATCGCAGGTTTTCGTTTGCCGGCGATTAAACTTCTTTTATTTAGCGTCTCATCAAAAATGAAAACATTTTTAAATACTACAAGTCTCATGGGCTTTAGTGGTGAAATAATAATTTAAAAAATCGTTCGGGAAATGAGTTTACACCCCGGGTACTTTCTTTGTATACTTTTGACTATACGGGCCGAGTCCGGAATTTACTGGAAATCGCAGGTTTTCGTTTGCCGGCGATTAAACTTCTTTTATTCAGCGTCTCATCAAAAATGAAAACATTTTTGAAAACTACAAGTCTCATGCGTTTTAGTGGTGAAAGAATAATTTAAAAAATCGTTCGGGAAATGAGTTTACTCCCTGGGTACTTTCTTTGTATACTTTTGACTATACGGGCTGAGTCCGGGATTTACGGGAAGTCGCGGGTTTTCGTTTGCCGGCGATTAAACTTCTTTTATTCAGCGTCTCATCAAAAATGAAAATATTTTTAAATACTACAAGTCTCATGGGCTTTAGTGGTGAAATAATAATTTAAAAAATCGTTTGGGAAAGGAGTTTACACCCTGGGTACTTTCTTTGTATACTTTTGACTATACGGGCCGACTCGGGATTTACGGGAAATCGCAGGTTTTCGTTTGCCGGCGATTAAGCTTCTTTTATTCAGCGTCTCATCAAAAATGAAAACATTTTTGAAAATTACAAGTCTCATGCGTTTTAGTGGTGAAAAAAAAATTTAAAAATCGTTCGGGAAATGAGTTTACTCTCTGGGTACTTTCTTTCTATACATTCGACTATACGGGCCAAGCCCGGGATTTACGGGAAATCGCGGGATTTCGTTTGCCGGCGATTAAACCTCTTTTATTAAGCGTCTCATCAAAAATGAAAACATTTTTGAAAACAGCAAGTCTCATGCGTTTTAGTGGTGAAAAGATAATTGAAAAAATCGTTTCGGAAATGAGTTTACTCACAGGGTACTTTCTTTGTATACATTCGACTATAGAGATAGGAAAAGGCGGATGTTAGGACAGATCCCGTTGGCACTTTACCATTCCACGTCAAATTATGGATCATCCACGTCAAATCAACGATAGAAGAGTCTATAAAATCCGTTAGCACCTACGAATGTCCGGATCCGCCCCAACCCCCCAACCCCCGCCGTGTCCCCCGGGCCCCCTCCCCTCCCCATGGGTCCCTACCCACCCTCATCTGTCGTGCCTTATAATTTATAGTGTTATGTGTGTCTATAATGGCCTCTTGCCAGTGTGGTAATACCATCATCCAAAATTATGCGCTTATCATCATCTGCATTGAGCGCTAGTTTGTTTGTTTTTATGGTATGAACATCATGCTTAATCGATCGAAAGGTCATCTGTTCCCTGTAAACATTTTCACCCTCGAACAGACATCTCTTATAGTCATCGAAACCTATTGTCTTCCTCACCACACATTTCTTGACCCCCTTGCACCTCTTATCCTCCCTACCACATATCTGTTTGTAAGCATAATTCTTAGCCCTAAGAGCGATAAATTCGGTCATTACCTTACCACCCAACTCATCCTTCATCAGCCCAATGATCTTTTTATTCAAACCTAATGCTAGGGGTCTACCATCTTTCTTATCGTACCCTGACGTGTCAAATCTCAAAGCTACATCGTCGGCGATATCTTTGTAAAAGTCGTCGGTTTTTATGTGGTAGACGAATGAATCTGTATCCATGTAGCAAAGCTTTACATCCACACCATATTTTGGTCTCATGTAATCATAGTGGAACTCATACATAACCATCTTGGACAAGTCGAGAATTGCCAGCCCCAGGTAGATTGGCTTATTCATTTTGATCTTGATCTTGGACATCTCTATGCCCATCAGTGTTTCCGAGAACCACGTGCTACCCTTGAAGTTGGGCTTCATCACCAGCTTCTCATATTGTTCTTTCTTGGTAGCCAAACGTATATCCTTCTGCCTTCGCTGATTCTCCATTGTCTTCCCAAAGACCGAATTATTCATCAGCTTGAAAAAGTCCTTTTCGAAGTCATTAGTTGATTTGGTACGCAAATCAGTGTTGAAATCTATGTACGACTTCAACCACGCACTCTGATCAAATCTCAAGACCCTATGAACCTTCTCAAGAACAAGACCATGCTTCAACGCTTGATCAAGCGCACGGATATGAGTGATATATTTCTTCTTGTCTGAAAGACACGGTGTCAGCTTCTCGACGCCATTAATGATCTTCCTCTCGGGCATGAAAGGAAGGTCGTTATGAGAATCATGAAGCTCCCGTGAATAGCAAACATCAACCTCAAGGATGTACCCCTTTTCACCGTTTTCCACAGCTAATTGTGAAATCAGTTCGGGTGTAAAATCAGAAACCACGTCATCAACCCACTCAAACCCTCCGGTCGGCATCTTCTGAATCATGGCCCAGCCGTACAAATTATTTGCATCTAGGTATTGGAGATAGCTATTCATCTCCTTACTCTCAGATGTGTTGGCTTTGGTGGTATATTGTTTTTCCTCTTTCCGTACAGACGGTCCCCCACATACCTTTTCATACAAACCCATGATCTTATCCTTCACGGCTCTGTAAGCTTTACTAGTTTTCACCTTGAAGACCCTAGGTACATGTTTCATCAACCAGTACCTCAATTCAATCAATTTTCTTTTTACAAAAGGCACGGTTTTAGCAATTTCCTGCTGCTCAAATAAATCCATGCAATTCCCATCCGATGTGTTGTACTCGTCCACCATATACTTATTGTTGGCCTTGGCGTAGCGGTGGACAGCCTGACACAATCCACCCCTAATACCACTCTCAATGAACATGACCATCTCCATATCCGACAATAAATCTAGACTAACCTTGGTCTTTTTCAAACACGCCCTCCAGGCTAATCCCGGAGCAGTGTAAAAGTGAGCCGGGTCTAGATCGTAGTTTCTCAAGCATGTTTCTCTGAATGTCTCAAACACATCACTCAGAAGCAGAACATCCGTCTTGAGATAGATATCATGATAAACGCCCATATTTTCAACTTTCATGTCCTTCCACACCTTCTGGGCATGCGCATAATCGGCATCGCTGATACCATTCATGTTCAGCTTGCTGTAGAAATCATCCTTTGACGGGAGCTCAGTTTCATTAAACCTATCGAATGAGTTAACATACTCATATGGGTATACACCCTTCCTTCTCATTATGTTGAATTCGTCACCATTGAAGAATTTTCTAAGGTTTTTGCATTGATCATCTGATAGGTTGTCAGCCAGGGAGCTTAGGCCGCTTGACATAAATCTAAATGAATCGATGAATCTCAGTTGTATCTTTTTGTCTTTGGTCTCACCATTTTTGTCAATGTATTCACCAACCTTAACATCCGTAGAGAAAGAGATATATTTCTCCTTATTCTCCGCGATTACACCCATACCATCTTCTCCGTACTTCCTAGCAAGCTCCTTAATGAATAAATGCGCATCGTAGCCACTCAGATTGTGGAAGACAACCGGGATATAATTAGGTACCTTATACCGCAGATTACACCCCTGATGAGCGGCTCCACGAAACTTACCGGTGAAATGACAGTGATCCCTAACCTTGATGTCATCCTTGTCATCAAACTCCTTCATGCAAATGTGGCACACCTCGGCTCTATTGAAACCGTCACGCTCCTCATCCGTCAGTGGATCCATTTCTTTCTGAGGAAACATGTTATATAACCTTTCCGCCTCGGAAACCACATGATCCACAAAACGCGTAACACAGTCCTCACCGCGATAAAGATTAAGAGGGTTGGGAACGTCACCATGAGCATATTTACTATAACAACAGAATCCGGTGGGAACATGTTTACCAACTTTCTCGGTGGATGATCCGCATTTTCTCTCATCTTCTGGCAACTCTTTTGTAAAAGCTTCGAAATCGGCATACATGATGAATGGGGCTTTGAGTTGAAACTTACCATCAGTGAAGGTTAAGGTGCTACCCTCCTTAGGGAGTTGAATCTTAGCAGCATCGTTATTCTTGCAATACTCAAAGTGCTCATCCCTTTTCTGTTCGCTTTGAAAACCATAGAGACAATTCAAGCAATAATACTCCTTATTTTTATGCTTTGAGTTAGCCTTGCTAAGTAGACCGCTCAAGTTCTTAACAGCGATATAATGTCTCTTATCCCCCTCACATAGTAAAAACAAAACAACCGTCTCCTTACGATCAAGATGCTTCGACTTGCGACACATGTTGATACCTTCTCTCTCATCCTTTGTCAAAACATGCACAGCGACATCGGGGTTCCTCCTCTCGAAGAGATCTATCTTGTTTAGCGCCATTGGGAAAGTTAGACCATCCCAATTATACTTATCATGCTTCTTAAGGATTGAGATCCGTTCAGGGTGATTATCGATCTTATCATGATTGAGAGCAGCGATAACGGCCCATTTGAAGCATTCTTCATCCTCGTTATGTGGGTTAATCACGGATCGCTTACCACTGAAGTTCTCGGGCAGCGGCAAGTAAGAACTACCTCTGGTTAATTTCAGTTTATGAAAATCCACATGCATATGCAAGATTTTATCAATTGTAAATCCGCTAGCTGGCAGCGCGGGGTTTTCAATCTGCTCGATTATCTTATTACGCATCCGATCGAAAACATCGGAAATGTCATCGTGGGCGTGCAGTATCTCCATATAGCTATTGAAAGCTTTATCGACATGTACACATGGGGCATCAGTCGAGCTGGTGTCCTCCCTTACCCATTTCACCCACAAGGTCGCCTGAGTCTTCAGCGACTTCTTCTGCCCTAGCACGTCACTCATCAACCTCTTGACGACATGCTCGACCTTTTCGAGAAAGACCTTGACATTCTTCCCACCATCCGAGTTCATTTTGAAACGTTTGTATGAACCTACAAAAGCTTCTTCAATGGGGGTATAGGGGTTTTTCTCCTCCTCCTCCTCCTCCTCCTCCTCCTCCTCCACCTCTTCCTCTTCCTCTCCACCGCCCTTTTCATACAAACCCGTGATCTTATCCTTCATGGTTTTGAAAGCTTTGCTCGCTTTCTCCTTAATAGCCCCAGGTACATGATTTATTAACCAGTCTCTCCATTCGATCAACTTGCTTTTCAAATCCATGTCTTGTTGGCTAGTGCCCGGTCTCGGTGCCGGTACGGGTCTGGTGGGTCTGGTGGGTCTCGGTGCCGGTACGGGTCTCGGCGCTGGTACTAGTCTGGCGGGTCTCGGCACGGGTACCGGTCTAACCGGTGCTGACACAGTAGTGGGTGTCAATAATTCGATCAGATCGGCCTTTCTGAGCCTCGAGTAGCCACGTAGGCCGCGTTCTCTAGCGAGAGCTCTTAATTCGGAAACTGTATTTCTCGAAGTCATGCCCGGTTGTTCACTACCGGATCTCGAGGGTCTCGGTGCCGGTACGGGTCTCCGCACGGGTACCGGTCTAACCGGTGCTGACACAGTAGTGGGTGTCAATAATTCGATCAGATCGGCCTTTCTGAGCCTTGAGTAGCCACGTAGGCCGCGTTCTCTAGCGAGAGCTCTTAATTCGGAAACTGTATTTCTCGAAGTCATGCTTGTGTATTATATACGATTTATGAAATCTTTAATCCATTTTTTCTAAAAATCGTAAACCGTGTTGGAGGGTCGTGAGTGTCCTAGTTTGTGGGGCAACCACCATGCTAAATTGTAGTAAAACACGCTTTGTGATACATACATCGATACACCATGGGTACCCACCCATTGGCACCTCGAGGGTCGTGAATCACATTTGTTACCCGTCCGAGTAACAAAAATGCCCAATCACTTAGGTCTTAGATATGCCTCCCGGTTGTTCACTACCGGATCTCGAGGGTCTCGGTGCCGGTACGGGTCTCGGCGCTGGTACTGGTCTGGCGGGTCTCGGCACGGGTACCGGTCTAACCGGTGCTGAAACGGTAGTTGGTCTCAAAAATTCGATCAGATCGGCCTTTCTGAGCCTTAAGTAGCCATGATGTAGGCCGCGTTCTCTAGAGGATTTTTCTCTAGCGAGATGTATTAATTCGGAAACTGTATTTCTCGAAGTCATGCCCGGTTGTTCACTACCGGGTCTCGGCACGGGTACCGGTCTAACCGGTGCTGAAACGGTAGTTGGTCTCAAAAATTCGATCAGATCGGCCTTTCTGAGCCTTAAGTAGCCATGATGTAGGCCGCGTTCTCTAGAGGATTTTTCTCTAGCGAGATGTATTAATTCGGAAACTGTATTTCTCGAAGTCATGATCGGTTGTGATATACGATCTGTGGATCTTTAAGCCGTTTTTATAAATCGTAAACCGGGGTGGAGGATCGTGAGGGGCTTCGTTCGCGAGGATCGTGAGGGGCTTCGTTCGCGAGGATCGTGAGGGGCTTTGTTCGCAAGACAACCACCCGACCCCATGGCGGTAAAACGCGGTTTATGATACTGACCGCTCCACCATGGGTACCCACCCACCAACACCTTGAGGGCCGTGACCGGTACACCATGGGTACCCACCCACCAACATTTGTTACTCGTCTGAGTAACAAAAAAATACCCAATCACTTGGATCTTTTGTCGTTATAACGTTTTTGAGCTTTTAGATATGCCTCCCTGTTTTTCGACCTCCACCTTGAACAGTATCCATACCATTCCTTCTTGGTATCCAGATCGATGGTGTAGGATGGGTCGAGATCATTCTTCTCAATCACCTCAACCAGTTTAGCCTTTCTCATACCCACGATATACTTAATTCCGCGGGATTTGGCAACCTCTCGCAACTCTCTCAGTTTCATCAATTTATAATCCGGTGTGGTATCCATGTCCGACATATTAATATAATATATGAAAAACTTTAAGCACTTTTATCGTACCACATCATAACACAAAAAGGAGATAAATAAAGGTGTGCATAAATAAAACATGTCAAAACTTCAAGAGACTTACTATCAACCTCAAAATTTATGGAAAGGACAAAAGGCTGTTCAGAATTTAAGAGTATTCGGCTTCGGGCCAAAGGAGATTAAGAAGTGGCTATCAAAGCAAGCATTTTGGCAAGTACATTTACCCGCCCCAAAACATGTTGAAAGACCACATTATGAAGTTACCACCCCTAATGATTTACATCAATTCGATTTATTGTACATGCCCGGTGACATACTGTATGGTAATAAATATAAGTACATTTTGTCGGGAATCGATGCTGCTTCCAGATACAAGGTAGCCCGACCTTTGAGGACTAAGAAAGCCAAAGAGGTTGCCGCTATGATTGAGGACATCTACAAGGCAGGACCATTAACTTATCCAAAAACTTTCCAATGTGATAACGGTTCAGAATTCAAGGCAGATGTATCAAAGCTGTTGGAGAAGCATAAGGTTGAAATTAAAAGAGCGACTACAAAATATAAGCATACGCACACAGCTTTTGTTGAGGCGTTGAACAAGATACTTGCCGAAAATTTATTCAAAATACAAGATGCCCAAGAACTGAATGATTCGGAAAAGGTATCATCTACATGGGTTAAGCATCTGTATAAACTGATTGATAGGCTAAACGATACAAAGACGCAGATGATTGATATGAAGCCAAAAGATGCTATTATAATGAAAGAGGTGCCTTTGGTTAATCAAGAGAGCTATCCACCTGAAGTAGAATTACCTAAAGATGGCTTGTATAGATATCTACTACAACCTGGTGAAGAGCATGATGATGGGCGGAGACGGGCAACCGATAGAATATGGTCGAAAAACACATATAGATTGCGTGAGGTAATAGCGCAACCTGGTAACCATGTAATGTACTATGTTCAAGACGGACCCGGACGGGCTTTTGTAAAAGAGGAATTGATGTTAATACCCGAAGATACAGAATTACCTCCTGATTATGTGCAAGGTTGGTGAAAAAGGGGACGATATCTTTACCAGAAACAGGTAAAGATGATGCCGGGGATCGCGCGGGTCGGTCGGCAGATAGGGCCGCTATGGCTCAGTCTTGGGGGACGATCTCGCCGCATAATGTCACAAACCGCCTTAATATTAATTTTTATCGTACCACACGAAATATGCGAGCGGTGTACATGCACACATCACTAACCTTGATTTACGGTCCTTCTGAGGCTTTGAACCTGGTCCATTAGACTTTTTTCAAACTGGTTGCGAGTTTCGCTCTCCATCTTTCTGTCGGTTTTCGTCATCTTGTCCAGAGCTTCGTAGTATATACCGCTCAGGGTTTGAAATTCAATGTGACTAATGTCGTCATTATTCAGAGCCCGCGAGACGGAGTTTTCAAACACGGCGATGGCGGACGTCGCAACATCATATAATTTCATGACCTTGTCGAGCTTGCTTCGATGTCTTTTAATCAGGGCCATGACGGAGCCCGTGAAAATGGTTCCGGACAGTGCTACGGCTCCCAATCCCACGGAAGCGGGTATTCCGATGAGCGTGGCACCGGTTACCACCGAACCTATGCCCGAAGCGACGGTTAGGGCCGTGGCGCTGGCATTTAAAAGCACCAGTCTGTGCAGCGTCTTGTTATATTTCTCATATTTTGTATTGAACTTATCGCGTAATTTTCTAAGCTCCCCAAGTTGAGAGTTCACGGTATTAGTATTAAACTTGTCCTGCTCGCTCGAATACTCGGGAGCCGTGGGTAGCTTCGGATAAATCTCTGCCATTAGTTATTACAAAGAAAAACTTTCCTCTAAATAACCTATATCCAGTTTATCCAGATCCTTGAGAGTTTCATGATAAGTATCACACAAACTCTCAAAATCTGCTCTACAGATGTCCCGAGTGTTCCAGGGTAGCGTTTGATCGAACACATCGATGGCATTTTGTACAACGCGATACGCGGCTCTTAATTTGTCAAGTTTCTCCCGATATGTTCCGACATATTGACTGGTAACCGCATAGGAAGCCGAGCCCAACAGACACATACCAGAATTCTGCATGTAATTCCCACGGGGACCGCCTAAATTTCTAATAATGGTCGCCGCGGTCGCTATCGAGCCGGCAATGGCCGCGGTTCCGGATAATCCCTCCAGAACCGACCATATGATCAGAGACCTCCAGCGTTCCTTCTCGAGGTCTTGGAACTTGCCCCGCAATTTCACCAGCTCATCAAGTTGGGAATTGGATATATCCGTTTTAAACAATTCTTCTCTGGTACTAGAACTCTCTGCCATTTCTATTATATTAGGAAAAAACTATCCTTTAAATAAAATAATGGCGGACATTGATATTGATCCGTTTGGTGACCACGACCAACCCGACGAGGGTACCGATGACTCCACACCTCTGGTACCGAGGGAGCGCACGCGTGTGCAGATACACACACCTGATGAGGAGACATCATTCGGTGGAGAAACCTCTCTGCGCTCCAGAGTTACCAGTGAGCTGGTTAAATCGCTCTATGAGAAGCTACTAACTATATATCCAAACGAGAACCCGAGCGTGATACATACCGATCTGTTTGAGTCTCGTGGTCGTGAATTATACTACAAGGGTGATAACAGACCTCTGACAAATGGTGGATCTCTAAGGACCGTCGGCACCATTGCGGATATACTGGGCAAGAAAAGGCTGCGCGGTTTGGGGTTCGATATACCGAAAGGTAGTATAACCCCCCGACAGGCCGCTAGGCTAAACAAAATAGAAGAGAGACTACCGTCACTGGATAAAATAGAGAATGCGACCGATATAGAATTAGAAACCATGTCTGGGGATGTTGTGAACAGTGCGGAAGATTTAATTTCATTGGTCAAACAACAATCTGTAGACCATGAAGCAACCCAGACCGGTGATCTATTTGAATATCCTATGCGTGAATTGCTAGGATTGGATAGATCATTGAGAAACATAAGAGGAAGTCTTCAGGATGAAGTTGCAAAAAAGGTTCAGCTCGAACAGCATATTGACAGAGAAAAAAGCAAGTTGGAAGAGATGGAAAACACACCAAATATGACCGAGGAACAACAAAATGAAGCGAAAGAAAGGTTGAAAGGTTTGCAAAATGAGTTGAAAGGCCGGCAAGAGATTATCGATATTCTCAAAGGTAAACTTAACAGTCAAATAAAAAGCATCAGGGAGACGATTACCAAAGTACTTGACAAAGAAACTACATTGGGTGAAAAGATACGAACGCTATTCCGTGAGCAGGGTATCACCATCGTCAGTGTACTAACGGCATTTGGTATGGTTATCGGCCTTCTAGTAGAAACTTTGACAACGGGGGGTGGGGGGTCATCCACCGGTAATACAAAAAATCATGAAAAAACCGAAGGTGGTGCGAGGGAATGGATAAAGAACAAGCTGAACGCGCTGGGATCTCTCCTGGGTAGATTAGCCAGTGCCGCGGCCGCATCACTGCCCGGTATAATTGGATCCATCGTATCGTGGATCCTAAATAGAGCAAAGGAAGCCGTCGGTTGGTTGAGTCAAAACCTGTGGGCTTTGATAGTCGGAATCGGAGGTCTGATATACACCTACATGGTGACAAAGCGTTAGCGGATCTGGAATATATGTTACATGACACATGTAACATAATACCCGCGGCATGGTACTATTTTTCGAAATACCACACGGCGCCTCCGACACCAATCATGCTTAGCGCGATAAATGCCAATTCCCGTTCATGCTGGCCGTTGCTGGGTGTATAAAAGTCGCTCAATACGGGCTTGCGCGGAATATCTGTGAGAGGTGATCCTCCAAATACTTTTTTATATTCCCGCATCGCGTCATCCAGCTCCGTGAATTTACCCTCGGCCTTCTTCTCAAGTCTGAGCTGCTTATTGATAAAGTCCACCCTCTCCTGTCTTTTACGTTGCCATATAACCTGAGCCTTTTGCAGCTGCTCTATGGCCAGATCATGCCGCTTCCGTTCCTTATCTATCCTATCCTTTGATAAACTTGAAAAGAGGTAGCTTGATCCGGTGAAGGCCAAAGCGTTCGCGAAGGCAACTCCCAACATCATTGCAATTGAAGCCATGTTTATATAATCCGGTATAATATAGTGGCGTTATTTTAATACGATAGCTTCGGAGTCTATGACATCAGAGTCGTCTATGACCTCGGTATCGATGTATTCCACCTTGGGTAAAATCCTCTCAACTTTCTTGCGCTGGCATAAAACCCAGACCAACCATTCCAGTATTCGCAACATTATATATTTATAGTTTCAGGTATAATTTTTTGCTTAACTAGATATTCTCTTGTCATTTCACTTGCGGCGACTATGGCTACAAGCTTTCCGGTATCTTCCAGGTCAAACTTCTGAATTGAGGGTGGTGTCATTTTTAATACCTTTTTCCCGAGCATTGAATAGCCTACAGCGAAAACGCATACGACCGATGCTTTATAAATATCGGTGACTATACTTTTCTTATCCATGTCTTATATTTACTTCAAGATTATAGTATCGCGATATTATCCCTTTATTCCATTTCAAGCTTACTTATTCTCATAGTTTTTTTATTACCTGAGTTACTTGGTGGGGTACCCTTCACCTTAATATTTTTGTCCTTATTTTTATAGACGAAATAAGCACCAATTAATACAAGTACTATCACCCCACCACCACCCATTATTGTGTAGTTCACTCCACCGTGTTTGGGGCCATCTGTCACGGAATCCTCGAGGACAATATCCTTAGGATCCTCCAACTGTGTCTGAGGTGCCGAGTGTGTCTGAGGTGCCGGCCGGGTTTGTGTCTGAGGTGCCGACTGTACCTCCGTTTGTGTCTGAGGCGTAGGCTGTGCTTGAGTCTCTGCCTGCGCCATGAGCAATCTTTTATATTCTTCCCTATTTTTACGATTGAATTCAGCCAGCCTCTTACCGGCCTCAACCTTTTTAGGGTTCTTCGTTGTCACCTGAACTGGAGTATCCGACATCTTTAGTATCCGTATCGATATTGTTTAAATTTTTACCCGCGATATAATGCCTACCTGTTATTAAACCTACACTGATTGGTGATAGTAGTGATCCGAACTTATAATATAGATCACATGTGAACCTTTGGAGTGCCGAGTTTAGGAACGGATCATTCTCCAGGTCATCACTCAGAGCCTTTTGATTTTTTATACCCAGGGCTGTACAGGCGCCCAGAGAGTACATGTGGATTATTGACTGTCCTAAAGACTTTACCATTTGACCGGATAGTTTAGCCTCGTATATGGTGAACAGTTTATCCACCTCATCATTCTTGAGCTTCTGGATCTCCGCCTCCGTATACATCTTCCCCAGATATAGCTTGCTATTTCCGGTCAGCACGCACTCGAGCAATTTCTGTCTCTTCCCATCATCCCGGTCATCCCGTTCATCGATAAAAATTAGGTTGTCAATTGCGGTCTCAGCCATTTTCAATAGCGATAGGTATTTTTTAATACAAAAAAGGCAAAAACTAACCAATACCAGCAATAGCACTACAGCTATCACCAGTAATATGAAATTTATATATTCTATCATGGTATTGTAGGATAGTACTGTAGTTTTTCCTATAGATTTGTTACAAGACTCTTGTAACAAAAAATGCCCATTCTAGCAAATCACGTGAGTTCGTGGAGATTCCATCCTCATGACTAAATGTGTATATTTGCCATCTTTCAGCCTTTCCTTGACCTTCTGGATCTCCGACGATTCAATGACATCATTCTCTTTGTGGATGGTTGCGAGATCATCCCTGTCCTTCGGATACCACACATATAACATTTTTGCCTGCCTTCGTAAGTTCTTCGGTATCGCGGTGTATGATTGTGTGAGTAGCCACATGGAGTGGTTTCGATGTCGACCGCTGATGGCCAGCTCCAGAAGCGGTTGCCTCTTTTGTCCAGTTTCTCATCCGCGATGATGTCGTCGATCAGGAATAATGTTTTGTATCCGGCACAGAAATCCGTCATCTTTTGGATCCATTCATACAACATGCCCATGGGCTCAATTAGAATCACATATCTATCCCTCCAGAACCAGTTACTCCCCATATATGTCTTGTTCCATCTTAATGTTGGACATATAATCACAATGAAATCAAAGTGATCAAAGTATTCACTCTCTAGTAATGTTACAACGCGTCTGGATTTTCCGCAGCCCGTGGGACCGACGAATAATGCCGTGTGAGGATCTTTCATGTAGTCCATCTTAATATAGTACATCCATAATTTCACCGTTTTGAATATTTAATTGAGCATCCATGATTAGATATATGTAGGCGTTTAAGGATCCCGCGGTTTCGGCCGTCTTTTCAACTTGCAGTGTGATCCCCTCGCTCGCATTTTCAATCCGTCGGCCGGTCCCGTGCAGTGAGTTTTCATCTATGGTTCTGAAATCCAGCCATAGAGCATATTTCGTGGTTAGGTAGTCCGCGACCTTCACATCATGTAGTTGCAGATGTTTCTGTATTTCACCGGCGTTGCTGTCCTTTTGCTTGCCCTCTGCGAAATACTTGCATATTTCACCATAATGCTCAAACGGTTGCATCCCCTGAGCGAAAAGTTGGTTAGGCTTACCCTCAACTATGGCGGATACCTTTTTGATCTTAGGATTGTAGAACCTACCGGTATCTCGTTTGTAAGCTTTCTCTTCCTCAAACAGAACCAATATACCCTTCAGGGACTTGCACGGTGTATTGAATGACCAATTCCACGTTGTGCCCGACTTATCCACCCTAATTTGTCTATGTCTCAGAAATCTGTCATAGAGTACGGCCATGTTTTGGTATTCATTTGAAATGAATCTGGCGAGTGTGGGTTGTGTCACAATCTCATATTCGAGAGATATGTTGGATATTTTGTATTTAGCATCCGGCGCGGGTGCCGATGTGGCACCGGAAGGTTTGGTAGGTGTTGATAATACTACCCTGTCATAATTGTTGAATGTTATCTCATAACACAGCCTATTACCTAATCCGGCCTGATAATAAGGAATCGTGCTATCCAACATTTCAAAATCTAGTGGTATGGTGAACTTGTTTTTGTATGCATCATAGATTGCTTTGTCCGCTACCTCTGATGCGTCTTTATCCGCGGCTCCAACTCTCAGTTTCATACAGTTTTCTGTACACCCTTCATCAAAGATGATACCTTGTCTTATTGCATTTCTTTTTTCGGACTTGGTCAGCCATAAATCTCTGTAGCACCCGAAAAGATCAAAGTCATCAATGCTCAGAATCTCGGTACCCTCGAACTTGATAGCTAGCTTTTTAACAATTGCCCTCCCTATGTTAGAGACCAATGTTCTCTTCGTGTCGACTTTTGACTCGAGTTCAACGTCGAAACTTATTTTCGAACTACCAGGAACAATGACATCATCGTTACCTAAATTAGGGAACCTAATCAGGAGTAACTGGTTCTGATCGATCTCACTTGGGTTGTGAGTGACAATTACTTTTTGATGCGTTCCTTTTACGCCATGTGCGATCCTAAGTGAACGCTCTGGGTTTAACTTTTTCCCGTATTCCATGCTATTCCATATTACTTTTATTTTATTTTACTTTAACTCGGTTAATGCTACGGTATCATCTGTACGCCGTATCTCTTATGTGTAGTGTAACTGTTGTCTTCATACCACCCCATAGCACCTTACCATCCCGACCTGTGACTCTCATGGTAAGTGATTGAAGTAAACCTTTCTTTAGTTTCTTATATTGCGGATTTTTCGGTTCGATATATGTAAAATCACCACCATACTCGGATATATGATATGTCATCAGGTTGTTGCTATATTCACCATCTTTAAGATTTAACGAGTTATCCAATTCATTAAGATTAAAATGTAGTTCCGTTATACCCTCCATATTGAATATTTTACTCAACTTAGAGTTTCTAGCTAGTTGTGTTGATTTTACATCACCTCTCACGATTGAATTCAACTCCCTCCCCGTGTAGTGCTGACCCTGTTGTAACCTAACCGTGGTAACTCCGTCAGCCAAGGGTATATCTATTGGAGCTGTAGCTACATATGTGACATTATCCGAAAACGTCTCCACGATCGCAACCTCCTTTGTACCATGTGAGTTGTCTATCGGTTGATACAAATAGATTTTCTTCTCGCTATTTACGTCCTTTATTGTGATATACATTATTATATTAGAGATTGTGAATATATTTAAATCAAAGAATGGATGATATTTTCAGATATAATCCGAATGCGGCATATAAGCCAAATGGAGGGCGGGATCTTCAAATATTGGGCGCTAGGGATCTGTACAAACAGGCCGTTATTGTGTCTGAAAGTGGCTCTTTCCCCGCTTCCTTTCCTAATATTTTTACCAATTATGAACTTAGTCATAACGCGCAACGTATGAGAATTTGGAATGATCAACCTTTTAGACTATGGCAAACCCAGCTAAATTTCGCCACTTGGTGCGCTTCAAGTGCCTGTGGGGTAAGTTCCGAACACCTGAAGGATGGTAGATCTATGGTCAGGTCAATATATCGTTTTCATGTGTATTATCACATTAGGCGAATCATTAAGCGCCTACAGACACCTCTACCCTTTGAGGATAGCTTCAATCGATACGACAATCCCTATTCAAATGAGGAGTTTTTAAAAATCTGCGGCGATTATGGAGTTGATCCCAACCCCATGAAATACAGGGGTCAGAACTTTTTCAGCTCATATCAAAAAAGACGTAAAGAATATCCGACTCCGGGGTTAAGTTATTTCACAAACGACTCCATGACGCGGTGGATTGTGGAAAAATCCGATGGATTTACAAAAACGGGCCTTGTGAAGATCTCGAGCAGTGTCAGGGCCTATGCATATCTTGTTCTTAGTTCTCAAGCCTCAGCGCGATCCTCCATCCTCGGTAATGATTCAAGTGCTCTGACCGCCCAAAAAGTTTTTATGAATAACCTTGAGGACATTGTTAACCGTAGGGTCGATATTCAGGAGGACATTAAACGTTATCAGGATACGTTAAACTACGCTTCAAGTAAGGTTGATTATTCGGTTGGACAAGGTATTTATATGTTACCTAGTGACATGAATCTCAGAATTAAGACAGGGGTGGTAGGTTACAACAACAAGATTTTGATATCGGGTGAAGATCTTACCATTGGTATCAATCGAAAGGTCAATGTTACCGAATCACATAAGATAACTAAAAAGAAGCCTGTAACACCCGATCATCCTGATAAACACATCACCGTACACCACGTGGATACTACAGATAAACACATTACTGCATCTTACCACAAAGATACTCCTCCTACACACGAAGATGAGAAGATCGCTCTTGTGATTGTTATGACAACGGGTTATTTCATATGGTATTTGTTTAGATAAAGATTGACGTCAATTAAATGTCAATTAAATGTCAATCAAGCCAGAATAACAATAGAGAAACAATGCATTCCTTACATACCAAATATCCTTAGCAACGGCTACTTTCGTTTTAACTTTTTTCTTATGTAAACAACTTTCTGGTATGTAAAATATGTAAAATATGTAAAATATGTAAAATCCTATTGTTATAAGCGTTTGATTGACGGATGGTATTACCACACTGGCAAGAGGACATAATAGACACACATAACACTATAAATTATAAGGCACGACAGATGAGGGTGGGTAGGGACCCATGGGGAGGGGAGGGGGCCCGGGGGACACGGCGGGGGTTGGGGGGTTGGGGCGGATCCGGACATTCGTAGGTGCTAACGGATTTTATAGACTCTTCTATCGTTGATTTGACGTGGATGATCCATAATTTGACGTGGAATGGTAAAGTGCCAACGGGATCTGTCCTAACATCCGCCTTTTCCTATCTCTACTATACGGGCCAAGCCCGGGATTTACGGGAAATCGCGGTTTTTCGTTTGCCGGCGATTTAACAACTTTCATTAAGCGTCTCATGAAAAATGAAAACATTTCTGAAAACTACAAGTCTCATGCGTTTTAGTGGTGAAAATTAATTTAAAAAATCGTTCGGGAAATGAGTTTACTCCCTGGGTACTTTCTTTCTATACATTCGACTATACGGGCCAAGCCCGGGATTTACGGGAAATCGCGGGATTTCGTTTGCCGGCGATTAAACCTCTTTTATTAAGCGTCTCATCAAAAATGAAAACATTTTTGAAAACAGCAAGTCTCATGCGTTTTAGTGGTGAAAAGATAATTGAAAAAATCGTTTCGTAAATGAGTTTACTCACAGGGTACTTTCTTTGTATACATTCGACTATACGTGCCAAGCCCGGGATTTACGGGAAATCGCGGTTTTTCGTTTGCCGGCGATTAAACCACTTTTATTAAGCGTCTCATCAAAAATGAAAACATTTCTGAAAACTACAAGTCTCATGCGTTTTAGTGGTGAAAAAATAATTTAAAAATTCGTTCGGGAAATGAGTTTACTCACAGGGTACTTTCTTTGTATACATTCGACTATACGTGCCAAGCCCGGGATTTACGGGAAATCGCGGTTTTTCGTTTGCCGGCGATTAAACCACTTTTATTAAGCGTCTCATCAAAAATGAAAACATTTCTGAAAACTACAAGTCTCATGCGTTTTAGTGGTGAAAAAATAATTTAAAAATTCGTTCGGGAAATGAGTTTACTCACAGGGTACTTTCTTTGTATACATTCGACTATACGGGCCAAGCCCGGGATTTACGGTAAATCGCGGGTTTTCGTTTGCCGGCGATTTAACAACTTTCATTAAGCGTCTCATGAAAAATGAAAACATTTCTGAGAACTACAAGTCTCATGCGTTTTAGTGGTGAAAAGTAATTTAAAAAATCGTTCGGGAAATGAGTTTACACCCCGGGTACTTTCTTTGTATACTTTTGACTATACGGGCCGAGTCCGGAATTTACGGGAAATCGCAGGTTTTCGTTTGCCGGCGATTAAACTTCTTTTATTCAGCGTCTCATCAAAAATGAAAACATTTTTGAAAACTACAAGTGTCATGCCTTTTAGTGGTGAAAAAATAATTTAAAAAATCGTTCGGGAAATGAGTTTACTCCCTGGGTACTTTCTTTGTATACTTTTGACTATACGGGCTGAGTCCGGGATTTACAGGAAGTCGCGGGTTTTCGTTTGCCGGCGATTAAACTTCTTTTATTCAGCGTCACATCAAAAATGAAAATATTTTTAAATACTACAAGTCTCATGGGCTTTAGTGGTGAAATAATAATTAAAAAAATCGTTCGGGAAAGGAGTTTACACCCTGGGTACTTTCTTTGTATACTTTTGACTATACGGGCCGACTCGGGATTTACGGGAAATCGCAGTTTCTCGTTTGCCGGCGATTAAGCTTCTTTTATTCAGCGTCTCATCAAAAATGAAAACATTTTTGAAAACTACAAGACTCATGCGTTTTAGTGGTGAAAAAAAAATTTAAAAAATCGTTCGGGAAATGAGTTTACTCTCTGGGTACTTTCTTTGTATACATTCGACTATACGGGCCAAGCCCGGGATTTACGGGAAATCGCGGGATTTCGTTTGCTGGCGATTAAACCTCTTTTATTAGGCGTCTCATCAAAAATGAAAACATGTCTGAAAACTACAAGTCTCATGCGTTTTAGTGGTGACAAAATAATTTAAAAATTCGTTCGGGAAATGAGTTTACTCACAGGGTACTTTCTTTGTATACATTTGACTATACGGGCCAAGCCCGGGATTTACGGGAAATCGCGGGTTTTCGTTTGCCGGTGATTTAACAACTTTCATTAAGCGTCTCATCAAAAATGAAAACAATTCTGAAAACTACAAGTCTCATGCGCTTTAGTGGTGAAAATTAATTTAAAAAATCGTTCGGGAAATGAGTTTTCTCCCTGGGTACTTTCTTTGTATACTTTTGACTATACGGGCCGAGTCCGGGATTTACGGGAAGTCGCGGGTTTTCGTTTGCCGGCAATTAAACTTCTTTTATTCAGCGTCTCATCAAAAATGAAAACATTTTTAAAAACTACAAATCTCATGGCCTTTAGTGGTGAAATAATAATTTAAAAAATCGTTCGGGAAATGAGTTTACTCCCTGGGTACTATCTTTGTATACTTTTGACTATACGGGCCAAGCCCGGGATTTACGGGAAATCTCGGGTTTTTGTTTGCCGGCGATTAAACTTCTTTCATTAAGCGTCTCATCAAAAATGAAAACATTTTTGAAAACTACAAGTCTCATGCGTTTTAGTGTTGAAAAAATAAATTAAAAAATCGTTCTGGAAAGGAGTTTACTCACAGGGTACTTTCTTTGCATACATTCGACTATACGGGCCAAGCCCGGGATTTACGGGAAATCGCGGGTTTTCGTTTGCCGGCGATTAAACAACTTTCATTAAGCGTCTCATCAAAAATGAAAACATTTCTGAAAACTACAAGTCTCATGCGTTTTAGTGGTGAAAATTAATTTAAAAAATCGTTCGGGAAATGAGTTTACTCCCTGGGTACTTTCTTTGTATACTTTTGACTATACGGGCTGAGTCCGGGATTTACGGGAAGTCGCGGGTTTTCGTTTGCCGGCGATTAAACTTCTTTTATTCAGCGTCTCATCAAAAATGAAAATATTTTTAAATACTACAAGTCTCATGGGCTTTAGTGGTGAAATAATAATTTAAAAAATCGTTCGGGAAATGAGTTTACACCCTGGGTACTTTCTTTGTATACTTTTGACTATACGGGCCGAGTCCGGGATTTACGGGAAATTGCAGGTTTTCGTTTGTCGGCGATTAAACTTCTTTTATTCAGCGTCTCATCAAAAATGAAAATATTTTTAAATACTACAAGTCTCATGGGCTTTAGTGGTGAAATAATAATTTAAAAAATCGTTCGGGAAATGAGTTTACACCCTGGGTACTTTCTTTGTATACTTTTGACTATACGGGCCGAGTCCGGGATTTACGGGAAATCGCAGGTTTTCGTTTGCCGGCGATTAAACTTCTTTTATTCAGCGTCTCATCAAAAATGAAAACATTTTTGAAAACTACAAGTCTCATGCGATTTAGTGGTGAAAAAATAATTTAAAAAATCGTTCGGGAAATGAGTTTACTCCCTGGGTACTTTCTTTGTATACTTTTGACTATGCGGGCCGAGTCCGGGGTTTACGGGAAATGGCGGGTTTTCGTTTGCCGGTGATTAAACTTCTTTTATTCAGCGTCTCATCAAAAATGAAAACATTTTTGAAAACTACAATTCTCAAGCGTTTTAGTGGTGAAAAGATAATTTAAAAAATCGTTTTGGAAATGAGTTTACTCACAGGGTACTTTCTTTGTATACATTCGACTATACGGGCCAAGCCCGGGATTTACAGGAAATGGCGGGTTTTCGTTTGCCGGCGATTAAACCACTTTTATTAAGCGTCTCATCAAAAATGAAAACATTTCTGAAAACTACAAGTCTCATGCGTTTTAGTGGTGAAAAAATAAATTAAAAATTCGTTCGGGAAATGGGTTTACTCACAGGGTACTTTCTTTGTATACATTCGACTATACGTGCCAAGCCCGGGATTTACGGGAAATCGCGGGTTTTCGTTTGCCGGCGATTAAACAACTTTTATTAAGCGACTCATCAAAAATGAAAATATTTCTGAAAACCACAAGTCTCATGCGTTTTAGTGGTGAAAATTAATTTAAAAAATCGTTCGGGAAATGAGTTTACTCCCTGGGTACTTTCTTTGTATACTTTTGACTATACGGGCCGAGTCCGGGATTTACGGGAAGTCGCGGGTTTTCATTTGCCGGCAATTAAACTTCTTTTATTCAGCGTCTCATCAAAAATGAAAACATTTTTAAAAACTACAAGTCGCATGGGCTTTAGTGGTGAAATAATAATTTAAAAAATCGTTCGGGAAATGAGTTTACACCCCGGGTACTTTCTTTGTATACTTTTCACTATACGGGCCGAGTCCGGGATTTACGGGAAATCTCAGGTTTTCGTTTGCCGGCGATTAAACTTCTTTTATTCAGCGTCTCATCAAAAATGAAAACATTTTTGAAAACTACAAGTCTCATGCGTTTTAGTGGTGAAAAAATAATTTAAAAAATCGTTCGGGAAATGAGTTTACTCCCTGGGTACTTTCTTTGTATACTTTTGACTATACGGGCTGAGTCCGGGATTTACGGGAAATCGCGGGTTTTCGTTTGCCGGCGATTAAAGAACTTTCTTTAAGCGTCTCATCAAAAATGAAAACATTTCTGAAAACTACAAGTCTCATGCGTTTTAGTGGTGAAAATTAATTTAAAAAATCGTTCGGGAAATGAGTTTACTCCCTGGGTACTTTCTTTGTATACTTTTGACAATACGGGCCAAGTCCGGGATTTACGGGAAGTCGCGGGTTTTCGTTTGCCGGCGATTAAACTTCTTTTATTCAGCGTCTCATCAAAAATGAAAATATTTTTAAATACTACAAGTCTCATGGGCTTTAGTGGTGAAAAAATAATTTAAAAATTCGTTCGGGAAATGAGTTTACTCACAGGGTACTTTCTTTGTATACATTCGACTATACGGGCCAAGCCCGGGATTTACGGGAAGTCGCGGGTTTTCGTTTGCCGGCAATTAAACTTCTTTTATTCAGCGTCTCATCAAAAATGAAAACATTTTTAAAAACTACAAGTCTCATGGGCTTTAGTGGTGAAATACTAATTTAAAAAATCGTTCGGGAAATGAGTTTACTCCCTGGGTACTATCTTTGTATACTTTTGACTATACGGGCCAAGCCCGGGATTTACGGGAAATCTCGGGTTTTCGTTTGCCGGCAATTAAACCTCTTTCATTAAGCGTCTCATCAAAAATGAAAACATTTTTGAAAACTACAAGTCTCATGCGTTTTAGTGTTGAAAAAATAAATTAAAAAATCGTTCTGGAAATGAGTTTACTCACAGGGTACTTTCTTTGTATACATTCGACTATACGGGCCAAGCCCGGGATTTACGGGAAATCGCGGGTTTTCGTTTGCCGGCGATTAAACAACTTTCATTAAGCGTCTCATCAAAAATGAAAACATTTCTGAAAACTACAAGTCTCATGCGTTTTAGTGGTGAAAATTAATTTAAAAAATCGTTCGGGAAATGAGTTTACTCCCTGGGTACTTTCTTTGTATACTTTTGACAATACGGGGCGAGTCCGGGATTTACGGCAAGTCGCGGGTTTTCGTTTGCCGGCGATTAAACTTCTTTTATTCAGCGTCTCATCAAAAATGAAAATATTTTTAAATACTACAAGTCTCATGGGCTTTAGTGGTGAAATAATAATTTAAAAAATCGTTCGGGAAATGAGATTACACCCTGGGTACTTTCTTTGTATACTTTTGACTATACGGGCCGAGTCCGGGATTTACGGGAAATCGCAGGTTTTCGTTTGCGGGCGATTAAACTTCTTTTATTCAGCGTCTCATCAAAAATGAAAATATTTTTAAATACTACAAGTCTCATGGGCTTTAGTGGTGAAATAATAATTTAAAAAATCGTTCGGGAAATGAGTTTACACCCTGGGTACTTTCTTTGTATACTTTTGACTATACGGGCCGAGTCCGGGATTTACGGGAAATCGCAGGTTTTCGTTTGCCGGCGATTAAACTTCTTTTATTCAGCGTCTCATCAAAAATGAAAACATTTTTGAAAACTACAAGTCTCATGCGATTTAGTGGTGAAAAAATAATTTAAAAAATCGTTCGGGAAATGAGTTTACTCCCTGGGTACTTTCTTTGTATACTTTTGACTATGCGGGCCGAGTCCGGGGTTTACGGGAAATGGCGGGTTTTCGTTTGCCGGCGATTAAACTTCTTTTATTCAGCGTCTCATCAAAAATGAAAACATTTTTGAAAACTACAAGTCTCAAGCGTTTTAGTGGTGAAAAGATAATTTAAAAAATCGTTTTGGAAATGAGTTTACTCACAGGGTACTTTCTTTGTATACATTCGACTATACGGGCCAAGCCCGGGATTTACGGGAAATCGCGGGTTTTCGTTTGCCGGCGATTAAACCACTTTTATTAAGCGTCTCATCAAAAATGAAAACATTTCTGAAAACTACAAGTCTTATGCGTTTTAGTGGTGAAAAAATAATTTAAAAATTCGTTCGGGAAATGGGTTTACTCACAGGGTACTTTCTTTGTATACATTCGACTATACGGGCCAAGCCCGGGATTTACGGGAAATCGCGGGCTTTTGTTTGCCGGCGATTAAACAACTTTTATTAAGCGTCTCATCAAAAATGAAAACAATTCTGAAAACCACAAGTCTCATGCGTTTTAGTGGTGAAAATTAATTTAAAAAATCGTTCGGGAAATGAGTTTACTCCCTGGGTACTTTCTTTGTATACTTTTGACTATACGGGCCGAGTCCGGGATTTACGGGAAGTCGCGGGTTTTCGTTTGCCGGCGATTTAACAACTTTCATTAAGCGTCTCATGAAAAATGAAAACATTTCTGAAAACTACAAGTCTCAAGCGTTTTAGTGGTGAAAAGATAATTTAAAAAATCGTTTTGGAAATGAGTTTACTCACAGGTACTTTCTTTGTATACATTCGACTATACGGGCCAAGTCCGGGATTTACGGGAAATCGCGGGTTTTCGTTTGCCGGCGATTAAACCACTTTTATTAAGCGTCTCATCAAAAATGAAAACATTTCTGAAAACTACAAGTCTTATGCGTTTTAGTGGTGAAAAAATAATTTAAAAATTCGTTCGGGAAATGGGTTTACTCACAGGGTACTTTCTTTGTATACATTCGACTATACGGGCCAAGCCCGGGATTTACATGAAATCGCGGGTTTTCGTTTGCCGGCGATTAAACAACTTTTATTAAGCGTCTCATCAAAAATGAAAACAATTCTGAAAACCACAAGTCTCATGCGTTTTAGTGGTGAAAATTAATTTAAAAAACCGTTCGGGAAATGATTTTACTCCCTGGGTACTTTCTTTGTATACTTTTGACTATACGGGCCGAGTCCGGGATTTACGGGAAGTCGCGGGTTTTCGTTTGCCGGCGATTTAACAACTTTCATTAAGCGTCTCATGAAAAATGAAAACATTTCTGAAAACTACAAGTCTCAAGCGTTTTAGTGGTGAAAAGATAATTTAAAAAATCGTTTTGGAAATGAGTTTACTCACAGGTACTTTCTTTGTATACATTCGACTATACGGGCCAAGCCCGGGATTTACGGGAAATCGCGGGTTTTCGTTTGCCGGCGATTAAACCGCTTTTATTAAGCGTCTCATCAAAAATGAAAACATTTCTGAAAACTACAAGTCTTATGCGTTTTAGTGGTGAAAAAATAATTTAAAAATTCGTTCGGGAAATGGGTTTACTCACAGGGTACTTTCTTTGTATACATTCGACTATACGGGCCAAGCCCGGGATTTACATGAAATCGCGGGTTTTCGTTTGCCGGCGATTAAACAACTTTTATTAAGCGTCTCATCAAAAATGAAAACAATTCTGAAAACCACAAGTCTCATGCGTTTTAGTGGTGAAAATTAATTTAAAAAATCGTTCGGGAAATGATTTTACTCCCTGGGTACTTTCTTTGTATACTTTTGACTATACGGGCCGAGTCCGGGATTTACGGGAAGTCGCGGGTTTTCGTTTGCCGGCGATTTAACAACTTTCATTAAGCGTCTCATGAAAAATGAAAACATTTCTGAAAACTACAAGTCTCATGCGTTTTAGTGGTGAAAATTAATTTAAAAAATCGTTCGGGAAATGAGTTTACACCCCGGGTACTTTCTTTGTATACTTTTGACTATACGGGCTGAGTCCGGAATTTACGGGAAATCGCAGGTTTTCGTTTGCCGGCGATTAAACTTCTTTTATTCAGCGTCTCATCAAAAATGAAAACATTTTTGAAAACTACAAGTCTCATGCCTTTTAGTGGTGAAAAAATAATTTAAAAAATCGTTCGGGAAATGAGTTTACTCCCTGGGTACTTTCTTTGTATACTTTTGACTATACGGGCTGAGTCCGGGATTTACGGGAAGTTGCGGGTTTTCGTTTGCCGGCGATTAAACTTCTTTTATTCAGCGTCTCATCAAAAATGAAAATATTTTTAAATACTACAAGTCTCATGGGCTTTAGTGGTGAAATAATAATTAAAAAAATCGTTCGGGAAAGGAGTTTACACCCTGGGTACTTTCTTTGTATACTTTTGACTATACGGGCCGACTCAGGATTTACGGGAAATCGCAGGTTCTCGTTTGCCGGCGATTAAGCTTCTTTTATTCAGCGTCTCATCAAAAATGAAAACATTTTTGAAAACTACAAGTCTCATGCGTTTTTAGTGGTGAAAAAAAAATTTAAAAAATCGTTCGGGAAATGAGTTTACTCTCTGGGTACTTTCTTTGTATACATTCGACTATACGGGCCAAGCCCGGGATTTACGGGAAATCGCGGGATTTCGTTTGCCGGCGATTAAAGAACATTCTTTAAGCGTCTCATCAAAAATGAAAACATTTCTGAAAACTACAAGTCTCATGCGTTTTAGTGGTGAAAATTAATTTAAAAAATCGTTCGGGAAATGAGTTTACTCCCTGGGTACTTTCTTTGTATACTTTTGACAATACGGGCCGAGTCCGGGATTTACGGGAAGTCGCGGGTTTTCGTTTGCCGGCGATTAAACTTCTTTTATTCAGCGTCTCATCAAAAATGAAAATATTTTTAAATACTACAAGTCTCATGGGCTTTAGTGGTGAAAAAATAATTTAAAAATTCGTTCGGGAAATGAGTTTACTCACAGGGTACTTTCTTTGTATACATTCGACTATACGGGCCAAGCCCGGGATTTACGGGAAGTCGCGGGTTTTCGTTTGCCGGCAATTAAACTTCTTTTATTCAGCGTCTCATCAAAAATGAAAACATTTTTAAAAACTACAAGTCTCATGGGCTTTAGTGGTGAAATAATAATTTAAAAAATCGTTCGGGAAATGAGTTTACTCCCTGGGTACTATCTTTGTATACTTTTGACTATACGGGCCAAGCCCGGGATTTACGGGAAATTTCGGGTTTTCGTTTGCCGGCAATTAAACCTCTTTCATTAAGCGTCTCATCAAAAATGAAAACATTTTTGAAAACTACAAGTCTCATGCGTTTTAGTGTTGAAAAAATAAATTAAAAAATCGTTCTGGAAATGAGTTTACTCACAGGGTACTTTCTTTGTATACATTCGACTATACGGGCCAAGCCCGGGATTTACGGGAAATCGCGGGTTTTCGTTTGCCGGCGATTAAACAACTTTCATTAAGCGTCTCATCAAAAATGAAAACATTTCTGAAAACTACAAGTCTCATGCGTTTTAGTGGTGAAAATTTATTTAAAAAATCGTTCAGGAAATGAGTTTACTCCCTGGGTACTTTCTTTGTATACTTTTGACTATACGGGCCGAGTCCGGGATTTACGGGAAGTCGCGGGTTTTCGTTTGCCGGCAATTAAACTTCTTTTATTCAGCGTCTCATCAAAAATGAAAACATTTTTGAAAACTACAAGTCTCATGCCTTTTAGTGGTGAAAAAATAATTTAAAAAATCGTTCGGGAAATGAGTTTACTCCCTGGGTACTTTCTTTGTATACTTTTGACTATACGGGCTGAGTCCGGGATTTACGGGAAGTTGCGGGTTTTCGTTTGCCGGCGATTAAACTTCTTTTATTCAGCGTCTCATCAAAAATGAAAATATTTTTAAATACTACAAGTCTCATGGGCTTTAGTGGTGAAATAATAATTAAAAAAATCGTTCGGGAAAGGAGTTTACACCCTGGGTACTTTCTTTGTATACTTTTGACTATACGGGCCGACTCAGGATTTACGGGAAATCGCAGGTTCTCGTTTGCCGGCGATTAAGCTTCTTTTATTCAGCGTCTCATCAAAAATGAAAACATTTTTGAAAACTACAAGTCTCATGCGTTTTTAGTGGTGAAAAAAAAATTTAAAAAATCGTTCGGGAAATGAGTTTACTCTCTGGGTACTTTCTTTGTATACATTCGACTATACGGGCCAAGCCCGGGATTTACGGGAAATCGCGGGATTTCGTTTGCCGGCGATTAAAGAACATTCTTTAAGCGTCTCATCAAAAATGAAAACATTTCTGAAAACTACAAGTCTCATGCGTTTTAGTGGTGAAAATTAATTTAAAAAATCGTTCGGGAAATGAGTTTACTCCCTGGGTACTTTCTTTGTATACTTTTGACAATACGGGCCGAGTCCGGGATTTACGGGAAGTCGCGGGTTTTCGTTTGCCGGCGATTAAACTTCTTTTATTCAGCGTCTCATCAAAAATGAAAATATTTTTAAATACTACAAGTCTCATGGGCTTTAGTGGTGAAAAAATAATTTAAAAATTCGTTCGGGAAATGAGTTTACTCACAGGGTACTTTCTTTGTATACATTCGACTATACGGGCCAAGCCCGGGATTTACGGGAAGTCGCGGGTTTTCGTTTGCCGGCAATTAAACTTCTTTTATTCAGCGTCTCATCAAAAATGAAAACATTTTTAAAAACTACAAGTCTCATGGGCTTTAGTGGTGAAATAATAATTTAAAAAATCGTTCGGGAAATGAGTTTACTCCCTGGGTACTATCTTTGTATACTTTTGACTATACGGGCCAAGCCCGGGATTTACGGGAAATTTCGGGTTTTCGTTTGCCGGCAATTAAACCTCTTTCATTAAGCGTCTCATCAAAAATGAAAACATTTTTGAAAACTACAAGTCTCATGCGTTTTAGTGTTGAAAAAATAAATTAAAAAATCGTTCTGGAAATGAGTTTACTCACAGGGTACTTTCTTTGTATACATTCGACTATACGGGCCAAGCCCGGGATTTACGGGAAATCGCGGGTTTTCGTTTGCCGGCGATTAAACAACTTTCATTAAGCGTCTCATCAAAAATGAAAACATTTCTGAAAACTACAAGTCTCATGCGTTTTAGTGGTGAAAATTAATTTAAAAAATCGTTCGGGAAATGAGTTTACTCCCTGGGTACTTTCTTTGTATACTTTTGACAATACGGGCCGAGTCCGGGATTTACGGCAAGTCGCGGGTTTTCGTTTGCCGGCGATTAAACTTCTTTTATTCAGCGTCTCATCAAAAATGAAAATATTTTTAAATACTACAAGTCTCATGGGCTTTAGTGGTGAAATAATAATTTAAAAAATCGTTCGGGAAATGAGTTTACACCCTGGGTACTTTCTTTGTATACTTTTGACTATACGGGCCGAGTCCGGGATTTACGGGAAATCGCAGGTTTTCGTTTGCGGGCGATTAAACTTCTTTTATTCAGCGTCTCATCAAAAATGAAAATACTTTTAAATACTACAAGTCTCATGGGCTTTAGTGGTGAAATAATAATTTAAAAAATCGTTCGGGAAATGAGTTTACACCCTGGGTACTTTCTTTGTATACTTTTGACTATACGGGCCGAGTCCGGGATTTACGGGAAATCGCAGGTTTTCGTTTGCCGGCGATTAAACTTCTTTTATTCAGCGTCTCATCAAAAATGAAAACATTTTTGAAAACTACAAGTCTCATGCGATTTAGTGGTGAAAAAATAATTTAAAAAATCGTTCGGGAAATGAGTTTACTCCCTGGGTACTTTCTTTGTATACTTTTGACTATGCGGGCCGAGTCCGGGGTTTACGGGAAATGGCGGGTTTTCGTTTGCCGGCGATTAAACTTCTTTTATTCAGCGTCTCATCAAAAATGAAAACATTTTTGAAAACTATAAGTCTCAAGCGTTTTAGTGGTGAAAAGATAATTTAAAAAATCGTTTTGGAAATGAGTTTACTCACAGGGTACTTTCTTTGTATACATTCGACTATACGGGCCAAGCCCGGGATTTACGGGAAATCGCTGGTTTTCGTTTGCCGGCGATTAAACCACTTTTATTAAGCGTCTCATCAAAAATGAAAACATTTCTGAAAACTACAAGTCTTATGCGTTTTAGTGGTGAAAAAATAATTTAAAAATTCGTTCGGGAAATGGGTTTACTCACAGGGTACTTTCTTTGTATACATTCGACTATACGGGCCAAGCCCGGAATTTACGGGAAGTCGCGGGTTTTCGTTTGCCGGCAATTAAACTTCTTTTATTCAGCGTCTCATCAAAAATGAAAACATTTTTAAAAACTACAAGTCTCATGGGCTTTAGTGGTGAAATAATAATTTAAAAAATCGTTCGGGAAATGAGTTTACTCCCTGGGTACTATCTTTGTATACTTTTGACTATACGGGCCAAGCCCGGGATTTACGGGAAATCTCGGGTTTTCGTTTGCCGGCAATTAAACCTCTTTCATTAAGCGTCTCATCAAAAATGAAAACATTTTTGAAAACTACAAGTCTCATGCCTTTTAGTGGTGAAAAAATAATTTAAAAAATCGTTCGGGAAATGAGTTTACTCCCTGGGTACTTTCTTTGTATACTTTTGACTATACGGGCTGAGTCCGGGATTTACGGGAAGTCGCGGGTTTTCGTTTGCCGGCGATTAAACTTCTTTTATTCAGCGTCTCATCAAAAATGAAAATATTTTTAAATACTACAAGTCTCATGGGCTTTAGTGGTGAAATAATAATTAAAAAAATCGTTCGGGAAAGGAGTTTACACCCTGGGTACTTTCTTTGTATACTTTTGACTATACGGGCCGACTCAGGATTTACGGGAAATCGCAGGTTCTCGTTTGCCGGCGATTAAGCTTCTTTTATTCAGCGTCTCATCAAAAATGAAAACATTTTTGAAAACTACAAGTCTCATGCGTTTTTAGTGGTGAAAAAAAAATTTAAAAAATCGTTCGGGAAATGAGTTTACTCTCTGGGTACTTTCTTTGTATACATTCGACTATACGGGCCAAGCCCGGGATTTACGGGAAATCGCGGGATTTCGTTTGCCGGCGATTAAAGAACTTTCTTTAAGCGTCTCATCAAAAATGAAAACATTTCTGAAAACTACAAGTCTCATGCGTTTTAGTGGTGAAAATTAATTTAAAAAATCGTTCGGGAAATGAGTTTACTCCCTGGGTACTTTCTTTGTATACTTTTGACAATACGGGCCGAGTCCCGGATTTACGGCAAGTCGCGGGTTTTCGTTTGCCGGCGATTAAACTTCTTTTATTCAGCGTCTCATCAAAAATGAAAATATTTTTAAATACTACAAGTCTCATGGGCTTTAGTGGTGAAATAATAATTTAAAAAATCGTTCGGGAAATGAGTTTACACCCTGGGTACTTTCTTTGTATACTTTTGACTATACGGGCCGAGTCCGGGATTTACGGGAAATCGCAGGTTTTCGTTTGCGGGCGATTAAACTTCTTTTATTCAGCGTCTCATCAAAAATGAAAATACTTTTAAATACTACAAGTCTCATGGGCTTTAGTGGTGAAATAATAATTTAAAAAATCGTTCGGGAAATGAGTTTACACCCTGGGTACTTTCTTTGTATACTTTTGACTATACGGGCCGAGTCCGGGATTTACGGGAAATCGCAGGTTTTCGTTTGCCGGCGATTAAACTTCTTTTATTCAGCGTCTCATCAAAAATGAAAACATTTTTGAAAACTACAAGTCTCATGCAATTTAGTGGTGAAAAAATAATTTAAAAAATCGTTCGGGAAATGAGTTTACTCCCTGGGTACTTTCTTTGTATACTTTTGACTATGCGGGCCGAGTCCGGGGTTTACGGGAAATGGCGGGTTTTCGTTTGCCGGCGATTAAACATCTTTTATTCAGCGTCTCATCAAAAATGAAAACATTTTTGAAAACTATAAGTCTCAAGCGTTTTAGTGGTGAAAAGATAATTTAAAAAATCGTTTTGGAAATGAGTTTACTCACAGGGTACTTTCTTTGTATACATTCGACTATACGGGCCAAGCCCGGGATTTACGGGAAATCGCGGGTTTTCGTTTGCCGGCGATTAAACCACTTTTATTAAGCGTCTCATCAAAAATGAAAACATTTCTGAAAACTACAAGTCTTATGCGTTTTAGTGGTGAAAAAATAATTTAAAAATTCGTTCGGGAAATGGGTTTACTCACAGGGTACTTTCTTTGTATACATTCGACTATACGGGCCAAGCCCGGGATTTACGGGAAATCGCGGGTTTTCGTTTGCCGGCGATTAAACAACTTTTATTAAGCGTCTCATCAAAAATGAAAACAATTCTGAAAACCACAAGTCTCATGCGTTTTAGTGGTGAAAATTAATTTAAAAAATCGTTCGGGAAATGAGTTTACTCCCTGGGTACTTTCTTTGTATACTTTTGACTATACGGGCCGAGTCCAGGATTTACGGGAAGTCGCGGGTTTTCGTTTGCCGGCGATTTAACAACTTTCATTAAGCGTCTCATGAAAAATGAAAACATTTCTGAAAACTACAAGTCTCATGCGTTTTAGTGGTGAAAATTAATTTAAAAAATCGTTCGGGAAATGAGTTTACACCCCGGGTACTTTCTTTGTATACTTTTGACTATACGGGCCGAGTCCGGAATTTACGGGAAATCGCAGGTTTTCGTTTGCCGGCGATTAAACTTCTTTTATTCAGCGTCTCATCAAAAATGAAAACATTTTTGAAAACTACAAGTCTCATGCCTTTTAGTGGTGAAAAAATAATTTAAAAAATCGTTCGGGAAATGAGTTTACTCCCTGGGTACTTTCTTTGTATACTTTTGACTATACGGGCTGAGTCCGGGATTTACGGGAAGTCGCGGGTTTTCGTTTGCCGGCGATTAAACTTCTTTTATTCAGCGTCTCATCAAAAATGAAAATATTTTTAAATACTACAAGTCTCATGGGCTTTAGTGGTGAAATAATAATTAAAAAAATCGTTCGGGAAAGGAGTTTACACCCTGGGTACTTTCTTTGTATACTTTTGACTATACGGGCCGACTCAGGATTTACGGGAAATCGCAGGTTCTCGTTTGCCGGCGATTAAGCTTCTTTTATTCAGCGTCTCATCAAAAATGAAAACATTTTTGAAAACTACAAGTCTCATGCGTTTTAGTGGTGAAAAAAAAATTTAAAAAATCGTTCGGGAAATGAGTTTACTCTCTGGGTACTTTCTTTGTATACATTCGACTATACGGGCCAAGCCCGGGATTTACGGGAAATCGCGGGATTTCGTTTGCCGGCGATTAAACCTCTTTTATTAGGCGTCTCATCAAAAATGAAAACATGTCTGAAAACTACAAGTCTCATACGTTTTAGTGGTGACAAAATAATTTAAAAATTCGTTCGGGAAATGAGTTTACTCACAGGGTACTTTCTTTGTATACATTTGACTATACGGGCCAAGCCCGGGATTTACGGGAAATCGCGGGTTTTCGTTTGCCGGTGATTTAACAACTTTCATTAAGCGTCTCATCAAAAATGAAAACAATTCTGAAAACTACAAGTCTCATGCGTTTTAGTGGTGAAAATTAATTTAAAAAATCGTTCGGGAAATGAGTTTTCTCCCTGGGTACTTTCTTTGTATACTTTTGACTATACGGGCCGAGTCCGGGATTTACGGGAAGTCGCGGGTTTTCGTTTGCCGGCAATTAAACTTCTTTTATTCAGCGTCTCATCAAAAATGAAAACATTTTTAAAAACTACAAATCTCATGGCCTTTAGTGGTGAAATAATAATTTAAAAAATCGTTCGGGAAATGAGTTTACTCCCTGGGTACTATCTTTGTATACTTTTGACTATACGGGCCAAGCCCGGGATTTACGGGAAATCTCGGGTTTTCGTTTGCCGGCGATTAAACTTCTTTCATTAAGCGTCTCATCAAAAATGAAAACATTTCTGAAAACTACAAGTCTCATGCGTTTTAGTGGTGAAAAAATAATTTAAAAATTCGTTCGAGAAATGGGTTTACTCACAGGGTACTTTCTTTGTATACATTCGACTATACGTGCCAAGCCCGGGATTTACTGGAAATCGCGGGTTTTCGTTTGCCGGCGATTAAACAACTTTTATTAAGCGTCTCATCAAAAATGAAAATATTTCTGAAAACCACAAGTCTCATGCGTTTTAGTGGTGAAAATTAATTTAAAAAATCGTTCGGGAAATGAGTTTACTCCCTGGGTACTTTCTTTGTATACTTTTGACTATACCCGCCGAGTCCGGGATTTACGGGAAGTCGCGGGTTTTCGTTTGCCGGCAATTAAACTTCTTTTATTCAGCGTCTCATCAAAAATGAAAACATTTTTAAAAACTACAAGTCGCATGGGCTTTAGTGGTGAAATAATAATTTAAAAAATCGTTCGGGAAATGAGTTTACACCCCGGGTACTTTCTTTGTATACTTTTCACTATACGGGCCGAGTCCGGGATTTACGGGAAATCTCAGGTTTTCGTTTGCCGGCGATTAAACTTCTTTTATTCAGCGTCTCATCAAAAATGAAAACATTTCTGAAAACTACAAGTCTCATGCGTTTTAGTGGTGAAAATTAATTTAAAAAATCGTTCGGGAAATGAGTTTACTCCCTGGGTACTTTCTTTGTATACTTTTGACAATACGGGCCGAGTCCGGGATTTACGGGAAGTCGCGGGTTTTCGATTGCTGGCGATTAAACTTCTTTTATTCAGCGTCTCATCAAAAATGAAAATATTTTTAAATACTACAAGTCTCATGGGCTTTAGTGGTGAAAAAATAATTTAAAAATTCGTTCGGGAAATGAGTTTACTCACAGGATACTTTCTTTGTATACATTCGACTATACGGGCCAAGCCCGGGATTTACGGGAAGTCGCGGGTTTTCGTTTGCCGGCAATTAACCTTCTTTTATTCAGCGTCTCATCAAAAATGAAAACATTTTTAAAAACTACAAGTCTCATGGGCTTTAGTGGTGAAATAATAATTTAAAAAATCGTTCGGGAAATGAGTTTACTCCCTGGGTACTATCTTTGTATACTTTTGACTATACGGGCCAAGCCCGGGATTTACGGGAAATCTCGGGTTTTCGTTTGCCGGCAATTAAACCTCTTTCATTAAGCGTCTCATCAAAAATGAAAACATTTTTGAAAACTACAAGTCTCATGCGTTTTAGTGTTGAAAAAATAAATTAAAAAATCGTTCTGGAAATGAGTTTACTCACAGGGTACTTTCTTTGTATACATTCGACTATACGGGTTAAGCCCGGGATTTACGGGAAATCGCGGGTTTTCGTTTGCCGGCGATTAAACAACTTTCATTAAGCGTCTCATCAAAAATGAAAACATTTCTGAAAACTACAAGTCTCATGCGTTTTAGTGGTGAAAATTAATTTAAAAAATCGTTCGGGAAATGAGTTTACTCCCTGGGTACTTTCTTTGTATACTTTTGACAATACGGGCCGAGTCCGGGATTTACGGCAAGTCGCGGGTTTTCGTTTGCCGGCGATTAAACTTCTTTTATTCAGCGTCTCATCAAAAATGAAAATATTTTTAAATACTACAAGTCTCATGGGCTTTAGTGGTGAAATAATAATTTAAAAAATCGTTCGGGAAATGAGTTTACACCCTGGGTACTTTCTTTGTATACTTTTGACTATACGGGCCGAGTCCGGGATTTACGGGAAATCGCAGGTTTTCGTTTGCCGGCGATTAAACTTCTTTTATTCAGCGTCTCATCAAAAATGAAAACATTTTTGAAAACTACAAGTCTCATGCGATTTAGTGGTGAAAAAATAATTTAAAAAATCGTTCGGGAAATGAGTTTACTCCCTGGGTACTTTCTTTGTATACTTTTGACTATGCGGGCCGAGTCCGGGGTTTACGGGAAATGGCGGGTTTTCGTTTGCCGGCGATTAAACTTCTTTTATTCAGCGTCTCATCAAAAATGAAAACATTTTTGAAAACTACAAGTCTCAAGCGTTTTAGTGGTGAAAAGATAATTTAAAAAATCGTTTTGGAAATGAGTTTACTCACAGGGTACTTTCTTTGTATACATTCGACTATACGGGCCAAGCCTGGGATTTACGGGAAATCGCGGGTTTTCGTTTGCCGGCGATTAAACCACTTTTATTAAGCGTCTCATCAAAAATGAAAACATTTCTGAAAACTACAAGTCTTATGCGTTTTAGTGGTGAAAAAATAATTTAAAAAATCGTTCGGGAAATGGGTTTACTCACAGGGTACTTTCTTTGTATACATTCGACTATACGGGCCAAGCCCGGGATTTACGGGAAATCGCGGGTTTTCGTTTGCCGGCGATTAAACAACTTTTATTAAGCGTCTCATCAAAAATGAAAACAATTCTGAAAACCACAAGTCTCATGCGTTTTAGTGGTGAAAATTAATTTAAAAAATCGTTCGGGAAATGAGTTTACTCCCTGGGTACTTTCTTTGTATACTTTTGACTATACGGGCCGAGTCCGGGATTTACGGGAAGTCGCGGGTTTTCGTTTGCCGGCAATTAAACTTCTTTTATTCAGCGTCTCATCAAAAATGAAAACATTTCTGAAAACTACAAGTCTTATGCGTTTTAGTGGTGAAAAAATAATTTAAAAAATCGTTCGGGAAATGGGTTTACTCACAGGGTACTTTCTTTGTATACATTCGACTATACGGGCCAAGCCCGGGATTTACGGGAAATCGCGGGTTTTCGTTTGCCGGCGATTAAACAACTTTTATTAAGCGTCTCATCAAAAATGAAAACAATTCTGAAAACCACAAGTCTCATGCGTTTTAGTGGTGAAAATTAATTTAAAAAATCGTTCGGGAAATGAGTTTACTCCCTGGGTACTTTCTTTGTATACTTTTGACTATACGGGCCGAGTCCGGGATTTACGGGAAGTCGCGGGTTTTCGTTTGCCGGCAATTAAACTTCTTTTATTCAGCGTCTCATCAAAAATGAAAACATTTCTGAAAACTACAAGTCTTATGCGTTTTAGTGGTGAAAAAATAATTTAAAAAATCGTTCGGGAAATGGGTTTACTCACAGGGTACTTTCTTTGTATACATTCGACTATACGGGCCAAGCCCGGGATTTACGGGAAATCGCGGGTTTTCGTTTGCCGGCGATTAAACAACTTTTATTAAGCGTCTCATCAAAAATGAAAACAATTCTGAAAACCACAAGTCTCATGCGTTTTAGTGGTGAAAATTAATTTAAAAAATCGTTCGGGAAATGAGTTTACTCCCTGGGTACTTTCTTTGTATACTTTTGACTATACGGGCCGAGTCCGGGATTTACGGGAAGTCGCGGGTTTTCGTTTGCCGGCAATTAAACTTCTTTTATTCAGCGTCTCATCAAAAATGAAAACATTTTAAAAACTACAAGTCTCATGGGCTTTAGTGGTGAAATAATAATTTAAAAAATCGTTCGGGAAATGAGTTTACACGCCGGGTACTTTCTTTGTATACTTTTGACTATACGGGCCGAGTCCGGGATTTACGTGAAATCGCAGGTTTTCGTTTGCCAGCGATTAAACTTCTTTTATTCAGCGTCTCATCAAAAATGAAAACATTTTAAAAACTACAAGTCTCATGGGCTTTAGTGTTGAAAAAATAAATTAAAAAATCCTTCTGGAAATGAGTTTACTCACAGGGTACTTTCTTTGTATACATTCGACTATACGGGCCAAGCCCGAGATTTACGGGAAATCGCGGGTTTTCGTTTGTCGGCGATTAAACCTCTTTCATTAAGCGTCTCATCAAAAATGAAAACATTTTTGAAAACTACAAGTCTCATGCGTTTTAGTGGTGAAAAAAAAAATTTAAAAAATCGTTCGGGAAATGAGTTTACTCTCTGGGTACTTTCTTTGTATACATTCGACTATATGGGCCAAGCCCGGGATTTACGGGAAATCGCGGGTTTTTGTTTGCCGGCGATTAAACCACTTTTATTAAGCGTCTCATAAAAAATGAAAACATTTCTGAAAACTACAAGTCTCATGCGTTTTAGTGGTGAAAAAATAATTTAAAAATTCGTTCGGGAAATGAGTTTACTCACAGGGTACTTTCTTTGTATACATTCGACTATACGGGCCAAGCCCGGGATTTACGGGAAATCGCGGGTTTTCGTTTGCCAGCGATTAAACAACTTTCATTAAGCGTCTCATCAAAAATGAAAACATTTCTAAAAACTACAAGTCTCATGCGTTTTAGTGGTGAAAATTAATTTAAAAAATCGTTCGGGAAATGAGTTTACTCCCTGGGTACTTTCTTTGTATACTTTTGACTATACGGGCCGAGTCCGGGATTTACGGGAAGTCGCGGGTTTTCGTTTGCCGGCAATTAAACTTCTTTTATTCAGCGTTTCATCAAAAATGAAAACATTTTTAAAAACTACAAGTCTCATGGGCTTTAGTGGTGAAGTAATAATTTAAAAAATCGTTCGGGAAATGAGTTTACACCCCGGGTACTTTCTTTGTATACTTTTGACTATACGGGCCGAGTCCGGGATTTACGGGAAATCGCAGGTTTTCGTTTGCCGGCGATTAAACTTCTTTTATTCAGCGTCTCATCAAAAATGAAAACATTTTTGAAAACTACAAGTCTCATGCGTTTTAGTGGTGAAAAAATAATTTAAAAAATCGTTCGGGAAATGAGTTTACTCCCTGGGTACTTTCTTTGTATACTTTTGACTATACGGGCTGAGTCCGGGATTTACGGGAAGTCGCGGGTTTTCGCTTGCCGGCGATTAAACTTCTTTTATTCAGCGTCTCATCAAAAATGAAAATATTTTTAAATACTACAAGTCTCATGGGCTTTAGTGGTGAAATAATAATTTAAAAAATCGTTCGGGAAATGAGTTTACACCTTGGGTACTTTCTTTGTATACTTTTGACTATACGGGCCGACTCGGGATTTACGGGAAATCGCAGGTTTTCGTTTGCCGGCGATTAAACTTCTTTTATTCAGCGTCTCATCAAAAATTAAAACATTTTTGAAAACTACAAGTCTCATGCGTTTTAGTGTTGAAAAAATAAATTAAAAAATCGTTCTGGAAATGAGTTTACTCACAGGGTACTTTCTTTGTATACATTCGACTATACGGGCCAATCCCGGGATTTACGGGAAATCGCGGGTTTTCGTTTGCCGGCGATTAAACCTCTTTCATTAAGCGTCTCATCAAAAATGAAAACATTTTTGAAAACTACAAGTCTCATGGGTTTTAGTGTTGAAAAAATAAATTAAAAAATCCTTCTGGAAATGAGTTTACTCACAGGGTACTTTCTTTGTATACATTCGACAATACGGGCCAAGCCCGGGATTTACGGGAAATCGCGGGTTTTCGTTTGCCGGCGATTAAACCTCTTTCATTAAGCGTCTCATCAAAAATGAAAACATTTTTGAAAACTACAAGTCATATGCGTTTTAGTGGTGAAAAAAAAATTTAAAAAATCGTTCGGGAAATGAGTTTACTCTCTGGGTACTTTCTTTGTATACATTCGACTATACGGGCCAAGCCCGGGATTTACGGGAAATCGCGGGTTTTCGTTTGCCGGCGATTAAACCTCTTTCATTAAGCGTCTCATCAAAAATGAAAACATTTTTGAAAACTACAAGTCTCATGCGTTTTAGTGGTGAAAAAAAAATTTAAAAAATCGTTCGGGAAATGAGTTTACTCTCTGGGTATTTTCTTTGTATACATTCGACTATACGGGCCAAGCCCGGGATTTACGGGAAGTCGCGGGTTTTCGCTTGCCGGCGATTAAACTTCTTTTATTCAGCGTCTCATCAAAAATGAAAATATTTTTAAATACTACAAGTCTCATGGGCTTTAGTGGTGAAATAATAATTTAAAAAATCGTTCGGGAAATGAGTTTACACCTTGGGTACTTTCTTTGTATACTTTTGACTATACGGGCCGACTCGGGATTTACGGGAAATCGCAGGTTTTCGTTTGCCGGCGATTAAACTTCTTTTATTCAGCGTCTCATCAAAAATTAAAACATTTTTGAAAACTACAAGTCTCATGCGTTTTAGTGTTGAAAAAATAAATTAAAAAATCGTTCTGGAAATGAGTTTACTCACAGGGTACTTTCTTTGTATACATTCGACTATACGGGCCAATCCCGGGATTTACGGGAAATCGCGGGTTTTCGTTTGCCGGCGATTAAACCTCTTTCATTAAGCGTCTCATCAAAAATGAAAACATTTTTGAAAACTACAAGTCTCATGGGTTTTAGTGTTGAAAAAATAAATTAAAAAATCCTTCTGGAAATGAGTTTACTCACAGGGTACTTTCTTTGTATACATTCGACAATACGGGCCAAGCCCGGGATTTACGGGAAATCGCGGGTTTTCGTTTGCCGGCGATTAAACCTCTTTCATTAAGCGTCTCATCAAAAATGAAAACATTTTTGAAAACTACAAGTCATATGCGTTTTAGTGGTGAAAAAAAAATTTAAAAAATCGTTCGGGAAATGAGTTTACTCTCTGGGTACTTTCTTTGTATACATTCGACTATACGGGCCAAGCCCGGGATTTACGGGAAATCGCGGGTTTTCGTTTGCCGGCGATTAAACCTCTTTCATTAAGCGTCTCATCAAAAATGAAAACATTTTTGAAAACTACAAGTCTCATGCGTTTTAGTGGTGAAAAAAAAATTTAAAAAATCGTTCGGGAAATGAGTTTACTCTCTGGGTATTTTCTTTGTATACATTCGACTATACGGGCCAAGCCCGGGATTTACGGGAAATCGCGGGTTTTCGTTTGCCGGCGATTAAACCTCTTTCATTAAGCGTCTCATCAAAAATGAAAACATTTTTGAATACTACAAGTCTCATGCGTTTTAGTGGTGAAAAAAAAATTTAAAAAATCGTTCGGGAAATGAGTTTACTCCCTGGGTACTTTCTTTGTATACTTTTGATTTGATGGGATTTACGGGAAGTTGCGGGTTTTCGTTTGCCCGCGATTAAACTTCTTTTATTCAGCGTCTCATCAAAAATGAAAATATTTTTAAATACTACAAGTCTCATGGGCTTTAGTGGTGAAATAATAATTTAAAAAATCGTTCGGGAAATGAGTTTACACCCTGGGTACTTTCTTTGTATACTTTTGACTATACGGGCCGACTCGGGATTTACGGGAAATCGCAGGTTTTCGTTTGCCGGCGATTAAACTTCTTTTATTCAGCGTCTCATCAAAAATTAAAACATTTTTGAAAACTACAAGTCTCATGCGTTTTAGTGTTGAAAAAATAAATTAAAAAATCGTTCTGGAAATGAGTTTACTCACAGGGTACTTTCTTTGTATACATTCGACTATACGGGCCAAGCCCGGGATTTACGGGAAATCGCGGGTTTTCGTTTGCCGGCGATTAAACCTCTTTCATTAAGCGTCTCATCAAAAATGAAAACATTTTTGAAAACTACAAGTCTCATGCGTTTTAGTGTTGAAAAAATAAATTAAAAAATCCTTCTGGAAATGAGTTTACTCACAGGGTACTTTCTTTGTATACATTCGACTATACGGGCCAAGCCCGGGATTTACGGGAAATCGCGGGTTTTCGTTTGCCGGCGATTAAACCTCTTTCATTAAGCGTCTCATCAAAAAGGAAAACATTTTCGCGGAAATCGCGGGTTTTCGTTTGCCGGCGATTAAACCACTTTTATTAAGCGTCTCATCAAAAATGAAAATATTTTTAAATACTACAAGTCTCATGGGCTTTAGTGGTGAAATAATAATTTAAAAAATCGTTCGGGAAATGAGTTTACACCCTGGGTACTTTCTTTGTATACATCCGACTATACGGGCCGACTCGGGATTTACGGGATATCGCAGGTTTTCGTTTGCCGGCGATTAAACTTCTTTTATTCAGCGTCTCATCAAAAATTAAAACATTTTTGAAAACTGCAAGTCTCATGCGTTTTAGTGTTGAAAAAATAAATTAAAAAATCGTTCGGGAAATGAGTTTACTCACAGGGTACTTTCTTTGTATACATTCGACTATACGGGCCAAGCCCGGGATTTACGGGAAATCGCGGGTTTTTGTTTGCCGGCGATTAAACCACTTTTATTAAGCGTCTCATAAAAAATGAAAACATTTCTGAAAACTACAAGTCTCATGCGTTTTAGTGGTGAAAAAATAATTTAAAAATTCGTTCGGGAAATGAGTTTACTCACAGGGTACTTTCTTTGTATACATTCGACTATACGGGCCAAGCCCGGGATTTACGGGAAATCGCGGGTTTTCGTTTGCCGGCGATTAAACAACTTTCATTAAGCGTCTCATCAAAAATGAAAACATTTCTAAAAACTACAAGTCTCATGCGTTTTAGTGGTGAAAATTAATTTAAAAAATCGTTCGGGAAATGAGTTTACTCCCTGGGTACTTTCTTTGTATACTTTTGACTATACGGGCCGAGTCTGGGATTTACGGGAAGTCGCGGGTTTTCGTTTGCCGGCAATTAAACTTCTTTTATTCAGCGTCTCATCAAAAATGAAAACATTTTTAAAAACTACAAGTCTCATGGGCTTTAGTGGTGAAGTAATAATTTAAAAAATCGTTCGGGAAATGAGTTTACACCCCGGGTACTTTCTTTGTATACTTTTGACTATACGGGCCGAGTCCGGGATTTACGGGAAATCGCAGGTTTTCGTTTGCCGGCGATTAAACTTCTTTTATTCAGCGTCTCATCAAAAATGAAAACATTTTTGAAAACTACAAGTCTCATGCGTTTTAGTGGTGAAAAAATAATTTAAAAAATCGTTCGGGAAATGAGTTTACTCCCTGGGTACTTTCTTTGTATACTTTTGACTATACGGGCTGAGTCCGAGATTTACGGGAAGTCGCGGGTTTTCGCTTGCCGGCGATTAAACTTCTTTTATTCAGCGTCTCATCAAAAATGAAAATATTTTTAAATACTACAAGTCTCATGGGCTTTAGTGGTGAAATAATAATTTAAAAAATCGTTCGGGAAATGAGTTTACACCTTGGGTACTTTCTTTGTATACTTTTGACTATACGGGCCGACTCGGGATTTACGGGAAATCGCAGGTTTTCGTTTGCCGGCGATTAAACTTCTTTTATTCAGCGTCTCATCAAAAATTAAAACATTTTTGAAAACTACAAGTCTCATGCGTTTTAGTGTTGAAAAAATAAATTAAAAATCGTTCTGGAAATGAGTTTACTCACAGGGTACTTTCTTTGTATACATTCGACTATACGGGCCAAGCCCGGGATTTACGGGAAATCGCGGGTTTTCGTTTGCCGGCGATTAAACCTCTTTCATTAAGCGTCTCATCAAAAATGAAAACATTTTTGAAAACTACAAGTCTCATTGGTTTTAGTGTTGAAAAAATAAATTAAAAAATCCTTCTGGAAATGAGTTTACTCACAGGGTACTTTCTTTGTATACATTCGACAATACGGGCCAAGCCCGGGATTTACGGGAAATCGCGGGTTTTCGTTTGCCGGCGATTAAACCTCTTTCATTAAGCGTCTCATCAAAAATGAAAACATTTTTGAAAACTACAAGTCATATGCGTTTTAGTGGTGAAAAAAAAATTTAAAAAATCGTTCGGGAAATGAGTTTACTCTCTGGGTACTTTCTTTGTATACATTCGACTATACGGGCCAAGCCCGGGATTTACGGGAAATCGCGGGTTTTCGTTTGCCGGCGATTAAACCTCTTTCATTAAGCGTCTCATCAAAAATGAAAACATTTTTGAAAACTACAAGTCTCATGCGTTTTAGTGTTGAAAAAATAAATTAAAAAATCCTTCTGGAAATGAGTTTACTCACAGGGTACTTTCTTTGTATACATTCGACTATACGGGCCAAGCCCGGGATTTACGGGAAATCGCGGGTTTTCGTTTGCCGGCGATTAAACCTCTTTCATTAAGCGTCTCATCAAAAAGGAAAACATTTTCGCGGAAATCGCGGGTTTTCGTTTGCCGGCGATTAAACCACTTTTATTAAGCGTCTCATCAAAAATGAAAATATTTTTAAATACTACAAGTCTCATGGGCTTTAGTGGTGAAATAATAATTTAAAAAATCGTTCGGGAAATGAGTTTACACCCTGGGTACTTTCTTTGTATACATCCGACTATACGGGCCGACTCGGGATTTACGGGATATCGCAGGTTTTCGTTTGCCGGCGATTAAACTTCTTTTATTCAGCGTCTCATCAAAAATTAAAACATTTTTGAAAACTGCAAGTCTCATGCGTTTTAGTGTTGAAAAAATAAATTAAAAAATCGTTCGGGAAATGAGTTTACTCACAGGGTACTTTCTTTGTATACATTCGACTATACGGGCCAAGCCCGGGATTTACGGGAAATCGCGGGTTTTTGTTTGCCGGCGATTAAACCACTTTTATTAAGCGTCTCATAAAAAATGAAAACATTTCTGAAAACTACAAGTCTCATGCGTTTTAGTGGTGAAAAAATAATTTAAAAATTCGTTCGGGAAATGAGTTTACTCACAGGGTACTTTCTTTGTATACATTCGACTATACGGGCCAAGCCCGGGATTTACGGGAAATCGCGGGTTTTCGTTTGCCGGCGATTAAACAACTTTCATTAAGCGTCTCATCAAAAATGAAAACATTTCTAAAAACTACAAGTCTCATGCGTTTTAGTGGTGAAAATTAATTTAAAAAATCGTTCGGGAAATGAGTTTACTCCCTGGGTACTTTCTTTGTATACTTTTGACTATACGGGCCGAGTCTGGGATTTACGGGAAGTCGCGGGTTTTCGTTTGCCGGCAATTAAACTTCTTTTATTCAGCGTCTCATCAAAAATGAAAACATTTTTAAAAACTACAAGTCTCATGGGCTTTAGTGGTGAAGTAATAATTTAAAAAATCGTTCGGGAAATGAGTTTACACCCCGGGTACTTTCTTTGTATACTTTTGACTATACGGGCCGAGTCCGGGATTTACGGGAAATCGCAGGTTTTCGTTTGCCGGCGATTAAACTTCTTTTATTCAGCGTCTCATCAAAAATGAAAACATTTTTGAAAACTACAAGTCTCATGCGTTTTAGTGGTGAAAAAATAATTTAAAAAATCGTTCGGGAAATGAGTTTACTCCCTGGGTACTTTCTTTGTATACTTTTGACTATACGGGCTGAGTCCGGGATTTACGGGAAGTCGCGGGTTTTCGCTTGCCGGCGATTAAACTTCTTTTATTCAGCGTCTCATCAAAAATGAAAATATTTTTAAATACTACAAGTCTCATGGGCTTTAGTGGTGAAATAATAATTTAAAAAATCGTTCGGGAAATGAGTTTACACCTTGGGTACTTTCTTTGTATACTTTTGACTATACGGGCCGACTCGGGATTTACGGGAAATCGCAGGTTTTCGTTTGCCGGCGATTAAACTTCTTTTATTCAGCGTCTCATCAAAAATTAAAACATTTTTGAAAACTACAAGTCTCATGCGTTTTAGTGTTGAAAAAATAAATTAAAAATCGTTCTGGAAATGAGTTTACTCACAGGGTACTTTCTTTGTATACATTCGACTATACGGGCCAAGCCCGGGATTTACGGGAAATCGCGGGTTTTCGTTTGCCGGCGATTAAACCTCTTTCATTAAGCGTCTCATCAAAAATGAAAACATTTTTGAAAACTACAAGTCTCATTGGTTTTAGTGTTGAAAAAATAAATTAAAAAATCCTTCTGGAAATGAGTTTACTCACAGGGTACTTTCTTTGTATACATTCGACAATACGGGCCAAGCCCGGGATTTACGGGAAATCGCGGGTTTTCGTTTGCCGGCGATTAAACCTCTTTCATTAAGCGTCTCATCAAAAATGAAAACATTTTTGAAAACTACAAGTCATATGCGTTTTAGTGGTGAAAAAAAAATTTAAAAAATCGTTCGGGAAATGAGTTTACTCTCTGGGTACTTTCTTTGTATACATTCGACTATACGGGCCAAGCCCGGGATTTACGGGAAATCGCGGGTTTTCGTTTGCCGGCGATTAAACCTCTTTCATTAAGCGTCTCATCAAAAATGAAAACATTTTTGAAAACTACAAGTCTCATGCGTTTTAGTGTTGAAAAAATAAATTAAAAAATCCTTCTGGAAATGAGTTTACTCACAGGGTACTTTCTTTGTATACATTCGACTATACGGGCCAAGCCCGGGATTTACGGGAAATCGCGGGTTTTCGTTTGCCGGCGATTAAACCTCTTTCATTAAGCGTCTCATCAAAAATGAAAACATTTTTGAAAACTACAAGTCTCATGCGTTTTAGTGTTGAAAAAATAAATTAAAAAATCCTTCTGGAAATGAGTTTACTCACAGGGTACTTTCTTTGTATACATTCGACTATACGGGCCAAGCCCGGGATTTACGGGAAATCGCGGGTTTTCGTTTGCCGGCGATTAAACCTCTTTCATTAAGCGTCTCATCAAAAAGGAAAACATTTTCGCGGAAATCGCGGGTTTTCGTTTGCCGGCGATTAAACCACTTTTATTAAGCGTCTCATCAAAAATGAAAATATTTTTAAATACTACAAGTCTCATGGGCTTTAGTGGTGAAATAATAATTTAAAAAATCGTTCGGGAAATGAGTTTACACCCTGGGTACTTTCTTTGTATACATCCGACTATACGGGCCGACTCGGGATTTACGGGATATCGCAGGTTTTCGTTTGCCGGCGATTAAACTTCTTTTATTCAGCGTCTCATCAAAAATTAAAACATTTTTGAAAACTGCAAGTCTCATGCGTTTTAGTGTTGAAAAAATAAATTAAAAAATCGTTCGGGAAATGAGTTTACTCACAGGGTACTTTCTTTGTATACATTCGACTATACGGGCCAAGCCCGGGATTTACGGGAAATCGCGGGTTTTTGTTTGCCGGCGATTAAACCACTTTTATTAAGCGTCTCATAAAAAATGAAAACATTTCTGAAAACTACAAGTCTCATGCGTTTTAGTGGTGAAAAAATAATTTAAAAATTCGTTCGGGAAATGAGTTTACTCACAGGGTACTTTCTTTGTATACATTCGACTATACGGGCCAAGCCCGGGATTTACGGGAAATCGCGGGTTTTAGTTTGCCGGCGATTAAACAACTTTCATTAAGCGTCTCATCAAAAATGAAAACATTTCTAAAAACTACAAGTCTCATGCGTTTTAGTGGTGAAAATTAATTTAAAAAATCGTTCGGGAAATGAGTTTACTCCCTGGGTACTTTCTTTGTATACTTTTGACTATACGGGCCGAGTCCGGGATTTACGGGAAGTCGCGGGTTTTCGTTTGCCGGCAATTAAACTTCTTTTATTCAGCGTCTCATCAAAAATGAAAACATTTTTAAAAACTACAAGTCTCATGGGCTTTAGTGGTGAAGTAATAATTTAAAAAATCGTTCGGGAAATGAGTTTACACCCCGGGTACTTTCTTTGTATACTTTTGACTATACGGGCCGAGTCCGGGATTTACGGGAAATCGCAGGTTTTCGTTTGCCGGCGATTAAACTTCTTTTATTCAGCGTCTCATCAAAAATGAAAACATTTTTGAAAACTACAAGTCTCATGCGTTTTAGTGGTGAAAAAATAATTTAAAAAATCGTTCGGGAAATGAGTTTACTCCCTGGGTACTTTCTTTGTATACTTTTGACTATACGGGCTGAGTCCGGGATTTACGGGAAGTCGCGGGTTTTCGCTTGCCGGCGATTAAACTTCTTTTATTCAGCGTCTCATCAAAAATGAAAATATTTTTAAATACTACAAGTCTCATGGGCTTTAGTGGTGAAATAATAATTTAAAAAATCGTTCGGGAAATGAGTTTACACCTTGGGTACTTTCTTTGTATACTTTTGACTATACGGGCCGACTCGGGATTTACGGGAAATCGCAGGTTTTCGTTTGCCGGCGATTAAACTTCTTTTATTCAGCGTCTCATCAAAAATTAAAACATTTTTGAAAACTACAAGTCTCATGCGTTTTAGTGTTGAAAAAATAAATTAAAAATCGTTCTGGAAATGAGTTTACTCACAGGGTACTTTCTTTGTATACATTCGACTATACGGGCCAAGCCCGGGATTTACGGGAAATCGCGGGTTTTCGTTTGCCGGCGATTAAACCTCTTTCATTAAGCGTCTCATCAAAAATGAAAACATTTTTGAAAACTACAAGTCTCATGGGTTTTAGTGTTGAAAAAATAAATTAAAAAATCCTTCTGGAAATGAGTTTACTCACAGGGTACTTTCTTTGTATACATTCGACAATACGGGCCAAGCCCGGGATTTACGGGAAATCGCGGGTTTTCGTTTGCCGGCGATTAAACCTCTTTCATTAAGCGTCTCATCAAAAATGAAAACATTTTTGAAAACTACAAGTCATATGCGTTTTAGTGGTGAAAAAAAAATTTAAAAAATCGTTCGGGAAATGAGTTTACTCTCTGGGTACTTTCTTTGTATACATTCGACTATACGGGCCAAGCCCGGGATTTACGGGAAATCGCGGGTTTTCGTTTGCCGGCGATTAAACCTCTTTCATTAAGCGTCTCATCAAAAATGAAAACATTTTTGAAAACTACAAGTCTCATGCGTTTTAGTGGTGAAAAAAAAATTTAAAAAATCGTTCGGGAAATGAGTTTACTCTCTGGGTATTTTCTTTGTATACATTCGACTATACGGGCCAAGCCCGGGATTTACGGGAAATCGCGGGTTTTCGTTTGCCGGCGATTAAACCTCTTTCATTAAGCGTCTCATCAAAAATGAAAACATTTTTGAATACTACAAGTCTCATGCGTTTTAGTGGTGAAAAAAAAATTTAAAAAATCGTTCGGGAAATGAGTTTACTCCCTGGGTACTTTCTTTGTATACTTTTGATTTGATGGGATTTACGGGAAGTCGCGGGTTTTCGTTTGCCCGCGATTAAACTTCTTTTATTCAGCGTCTCATCAAAAATGAAAATATTTTTAAATACTACAAGTCTCATGGGCTTTAGTGGTGAAATAATAATTTAAAAAATCGTTGGGGAAATGAGTTTACACCCTGGGTACTTTCTTTGAATACTTTTGACTATACGGGCCGACTCGGGATTTACGGGAAATCGCAGGTTTTCGTTTGCCGGCGATTAAACTTCTTTTATTCAGCGTCTCATCAAAAATTAAAACATTTTTGAAAACTACAAGTCTCATGCGTTTTAGTGTTGAAAAAATAAATTAAAAAATCGTTCTGGAAATGAGTTTACTCACAGGGTACTTTCTTTGTATACATTCGACTATACGGGCCAAGCCCGGGATTTACGGGAAATCGCGGGTTTTCGTTTGCCGGCGATTAAACCTCTTTCATTAAGCGTCTCATCAAAAATGAAAACATTTTTGAAAACTACAAGTCTCATGCGTTTTAGTGTTGAAAAAATAAATTAAAAAATCCTTCTGGAAATGAGTTTACTCACAGGGTACTTTCTTTGTATACATTCGACTATACGGGCCAAGCCCGGGATTTACGGGAAATCGCGGGTTTTCGTTTGCCGGCGATTAAACCTCTTTCATTAAGCGTCTCATCAAAAAGGAAAACATTTTCGCGGAAATCGCGGGTTTTCGTTTGCCGGCGATTAAACCACTTTTATTAAGCGTCTCATCAAAAATGAAAATATTTTTAAATACTACAAGTCTCATGGGCTTTAGTGGTGAAATAATAATTTAAAAAATCGTTCGGGAAATGAGTTTACACCCTGGGTACTTTCTTTGTATACATCCGACTATACGGGCCGACTCGGGATTTACGGGATATCGCAGGTTTTCGTTTGCCGGCGATTAAACTTCTTTTATTCAGCGTCTCATCAAAAATTAAAACATTTTTGAAAACTGCAAGTCTCATGCGTTTTAGTGTTGAAAAAATAAATTAAAAAATCGTTCGGGAAATGAGTTTACTCACAGGGTACTTTCTTTGTATACATTCGACTATACGGGCCAAGCCCGGGATTTACGGGAAATCGCGGGTTTTCGTTTGCCGGCGATTAAACCTCTTTTATTAAGCGTCTCATCAAAAATGAAAACATTTTTGAAAACTACAAGTCTCATGCGTTTTAGTGTTGAAAAATTAAATTTAAAAATCCTTCTGGAAATGAGTTTACTCACAGGGTACTTTCTTTGTATACATTCGACTATACGGGCCAAGCCCGGGATTTACGGGAAATCGCGCGTTTTCGTTTGCCGCCGATTAAACCTCTTTCATTAAGCGTCTCATCAAAAATGAAAACATTTTCGCGGAAATCGCGGGTTTTCGTTTGCCGGCAATTAAACCACTTTTATTAAGCGTCTCATCAAAAATGAAAACATTTCTAAAAACTACAAGTCTCATGCGTTTTAGTGGTGAAAAAATAATTTAAAAATTCGTTCGGGAAATGAGTTTACTCACAGGGTACTTTCTTTGTATTCATTCGACTATACGGGCCAAGCCCGGGATTTACGGGAAATCGCGGGTTTTCGTTTGCCGGCGATTAAACCTCTTTCATTAAGCGTCTCATCAAAAATGAAAACATTTTTGAAAACTACAAGTCTCATGCGTTTTAGTGGTGAAAAAAAATTTAAAAAATCGTTCGGGAAATGAGTTTACTCTCTGGGTACTTTCTTTGTATACATTCGACTATACGGGCCAAGCCCGGGATTTACGGGAAATCGCGGGTTTTCGTTTGCCGGCGATTAAACCACTTTTATTAAGCGTCTCATAAAAAATGAAAACATTTCTGAAAACTACAAGTCTCATGCGTTTTAGTGGTGAAAAAATAATTTAAAAATTCGTTCGGGAAATGAGTTTACTCACAGGGTACTTTCTTTGTATACATTCGACTATACGGGCCAAGCCCGGGATTTACGGGAAATCGCGGGTTTTCGTTTGCCGGCGATTAAACTTCTTTTATTTAGCGTCTCATCAAAAATGAAAATAATTTTAAATACTACAAGTCTCATAAGCTTTAGTGGTGAAATAATAATTTAAAAAATTGTTCGGGAAATGAGTTTACACCCTGGGTACTTTCTTTGTATACTTTTGACTATACGGGCCGACTCGGGATTTACGGGAAATCGCAGGTTTACGTTTGCCGGCGATTAAACTTCTTTTATTCAGCGTCTCATCAAAAATTAAAACATTTTTGAAAACTACCAGTCTCATGCGTTTTAGTGTTGAAAAAATAAATTAAAAAATCGTTCTGGAAATGAGTTTACTCACAGGGTACTTTCTTTGTATACATTCGACTATACGGGCCAAGCCCGGGATTTACGGGAAATCGCGGGTTTTCGTTTGCCGGCGATTAAACCTCTTTCATTAAGCGTCTCATCAAAAATGAAAACATTTTTGAAAACTACAAGTCTCATGCGTTTTAGTGTTGAAAAAATAAATTAAAAAATCCTTCTGGAAATGAGTTTACTCATAGGGTACTTTCTTTGTATACATTCGACTATACGGGCCAAGCCCGGGATTTACGGGAAGTCGCGGGTATTCGCTTGCCGGCGATTAAACCTCTTTCATTAAGCGTCTCATCAAAAATGAAAACATTTTTGAAAACTGCAAGTCTCATGCGTTTTAGTGGTGAAAAAAAATTTTAAAAAATCGTTCGGGAAATGAGTTTACTCTCTGGGTACTTTCTTTGTATACATTCGACTATACGGGCCAAGCCCGGGATTTACGGGAAATCGCGGGTTTTCGTTTGCCGGTGATTAAACCACTTTTATTAAGCGTCTCATCAAAAATGAAAACATTTCTGAAAACTACAAGTCTCATGCGTTTTAGTGGTGAAAAAATAATTTAAAAATTCGTTCGGGAAATGAGTTTACTCACAGGGTACTTTCTTTGTATACATTCGACTATACGGGCCAAGCCCGGGATTTACGGGAAATCGTGTGTTTTCGTTTGCCGGCGATTAAACAACTTTCATTGAGCGTCTCATCAAAAATGAAAACATTTCTGAAAACTACAAGTCTCATGCGTTTTAGTGGTGAAAATTAATTTAAAAAATCGTTCGGGAAATGAGTTTACTCACTGGGTACTTTCTTTGTATACTTTTGACTATACGGGCCGAGTCCGGGATTTACGGGAAGTCGCGGGTTTTCGTTTGCCGGCAATTAAACTTCTTTTATTCAGCGTCTCATCAAAAATGAAAACATTTTTAAAAACTACAAGTCTCATGGGCTTTAGTGGTGAAATAATAATTTAAAAAATCGTTCGGGAAATGAGTTTACACCCCAGGTACTTTCTTTGTATACTTTTGACTATACGGGCCGAGTCCGGGATTTACGGGAAATCGCAGGTTTTCGTTTGCCGGCGATTAAACTTCTTTTATTCAGCGTCTTATCAAAAATGAAAACATTTTTGAAAACTACAAGTCTCATGCGTTTTAGTGGTGAAAAAATAATTTAAAAAATCGTTCGGGAAATGAGTTTACTCCCTGGGTACTTTCTTTGTATACTTTTGACTATACGGGCTGAGTCCGGGATTTACGGGAAGTCGCGGGTTTTCGTTTGCCGGCGATTAAACTTCTTTTATTCAGCGTCTCATCAAAAATGAAAATATTTTTAACTACTACAAGTCTCATGGGCTTTAGTGGTGAAATAATAATTTAAAAAATCGTTCGGGAAAGGAGTTTACACCCTGGGTACTTTCTTTGTAAACTTTTGACTACACGGGCCCACTCGGGATTTACGGGAAATCGCAGGTTTTCGTTTGCCGGCGATTAAACTTCTTTTATTCAGCGTCTCATCAAAAATGAAAACATTTTTGAAAAGTACAAGTCTCATGGGCTTTAGTGGTGAAATAATAATTTAAAAAATTGTTCGGGAAATGAGTTTACACCCTGGGTACTTTCTTTGTATACTTTTGACTATACGGGCCGACTTGGGATTTACGGGAAATCGCAGGTTTACGTTTGCCGGCGATTAAACTTCTTTTATTCAGCGTCTCATCAAAAATTAAAACATTTTTGCAAACTACAAGTCTCATGCGTTTTAGTGTTGAAAAAATAAATTAAAAAATCGTTCTGGAAATGAGTTTACTCACAGGGTACTTTCTTTGTATACATTCGACTATACGGGCCAAGCCCGGGATTTACGGGAAATCGCGGGTTTTCGTTTGCCGGCGATTAAACCTCTTTCATTAAGCGTCTCATCAAAAATGAAAACATTTTTGAAAACTACAAGTCTCATGCGTTTTAGTGTTGAAAAAATAAATTAAAAAATCCTTCTGGAAATGAGTTTACTCATAGGGTACTTTCTTTGTATACATTCGACTATACGGGCCAAGCCCGGGATTTACGGGAAGTCGCGGGTTTTCGCTTGCCGGCGATTAAACCTCTTTCATTAAGCGTCTCATCAAAAATGAAAACATTTTTGAAAACTACAAGTCTCATGCGTTTTAGTGGTGAAAAAAAATTTTAAAAAATCGTTCGGGAAATGAGTTTACTCTCTGGGTACTTTCTTTGTATACATTCGACTATACGGGCCAAGCCCGGGATTTACGGGAAATCGCGTGTTTTCGTTTGCCGGCGATTAAACAACTTTCATTAAGCGTCTCATCAAAAATGAAAACATTTCTGAAAACTACAAGTCTCATGCGTTTTAGTGGTGAAAATTAATTTAAAAAATCGTTCGGGAAATGAGTTTACTCCCTGGGTACTTTCTTTGTATACTTTTGACTATACGGGTCGAGTCCGGGATTTACGGGAAGTCGCGGGTTTTCGTTTGCCGGCAATTAAACTTCTTTTATTCAGCGTCTCATCAAAAATGAAACATTTTTAAAAACTACAAGTCTCATGGGCTTTAGTGGTGAAATAATAATTTAAAAAATCGTTCGGGAAATGATTTTACACCCCAGGTACTTATTTTGTATACTTTTGACTATACGGGCCGAGTCCGGGATTTACGGGAAATCGCAGGTTTTCGTTTGCCGGCGATTAAACTTCTTTTATTTAGCGTCTTATCAAAAATGAAAACATTTTTGAAAACTACAAGTCTCATGCGTTTTAGTGGTGAAAAAATAATTTAAAAAATCGTTCGGGAAATGAGTTTACTCCCTGGGTACTTTCTTTGTATACTTTTGACTATACGGGCTGAGTCCGGGATTTACGGGAAGTCGCGGGTTTTCGTTTGCCGGCGATTAAACTTCTTTTATTCAGCGTCTCATCAAAAATGAAAATATTTTTAACTACTACAAGTCTCATGGGCTTTAGTGGTGAAATAATAATTTAAAAAATCGTTCGGGTAATGAGTTTACTCACAGGGTACTTTCTTTGTATACATTCGACTATAAGGGCCAAGCCCGGGATTTACGGGAAATCGCGGGTTTTCGTTTGCCGGCGATTAAACAACTTTCATTAAGCGTCTCATCAAAAATGAAAACATTTCTAAAAACTACAAGTCTCATGCGTTTTAGTGGTGAAAATTAATTTAAAAAATCGTTCGGGAAATGAGTTTACTTCCTGGGTACTTTCTTTGTATACTTTTGACTATACGGGCCGAGCCCGGGATTTACGGGAAATCGCAGGTTTTCGTTTGCCGGCGATTAAACTTCTTTTATTCAGCGTCTCATCAAAAATAAAAACATTTTTGAAAACTACAAGTCTCATGCGTTTTAGTGTGGAAAAAATAAATTAAAAAATCGTTCGGGAAATGAGTTTACTCTCTGGGTACTTTCTTTGTATACATTCGACTATACGGGCCAAGCCCGGGATTTACGGGAAATCGCGGGTTTTTGTTTGCTGGCGATTAAACCACTTTTATTAAGCGTCTCATTAAAAATGAAAACATTTCTGAAAACTACAAGTCTCATGCGTTTTAGTGGTGAAAAAATAATTTAAAAATTCGTTCGGGTAATGAGTTTACTCACAGGGTACTTTCTTTGTATACATTCGACTATAAGGGCCAAGCCCGGGATTTACGGGAAATCGCGGGTTTTCGTTTGCCGGCAATTAAACAACTTTCATTAAGCGTCTCATCAAAAATGAAAACAATTCTAAAAACTACAAGTCTCATGCGTTTTAGTGGTGAAAATTAATTTAAAAAATCGTTCGGGAAATGAGTTTACTCCCTGGGTACTTTCTTTGTATACTTTTGACTATACGGGCCGAGCCCGGGATTTACGGGAAATTGCAGGTTTTCGTTTGCCGGCGATTAAACTTCTTTTATTCAGCGTCTCATCAAAAATGAAAACATTTTTGAAAACTACAAGTCTCATGCGTTTTAGTGGTGAAAAAATAATTTAAAAAATCGTTCGGGAAATGAGTTTACTCTCTGGGTACTTTCTTTTTATACTTTTGACTATACGGGCTGAGTCCGGGATTTACGGGAAGTCGCGGGTTTTCGTTTGCCGGCGATTAAACTTCTTTTATTCAGCGTCTCATCAAAAATGAAAATATTTTTAAATACTACAAGTCTCATGGGCTTTAGTGGTGAAATAATAATTTAAGAAATCGTTCGGGAAATGAGTTTACACCCTGGGTACTTTCTTTGTATACTTTTGACTATACGGGCCGACTCGGGATTTACGGGAAATCGCAGGTTTTCGTTTGACGGCGATTAAACTTCTTTTATTCAGCGTCTCATCAAAAATTAAAACATTTTTGAAAAGTACAAGTCTCATGCGTTTTAGTGTTGAAAAAATAAATTAAAAAATCGTTCTGGAAATGAGTTTACTCACAGGGTACTTTCTTTGTATACATTCGACTATACGGGCCAAGCCCGGGATTTACGGGAAATCGCGGGTTTTCGTTTGCTGGCGATTAAACCTCTTTCATTAAGCGTCTCATCAAAAATGAAAACATTTTTGAAAACTGCAAGTGTCATGCGTTTTAGTGGTGGAAATTAATTTAAAAAATCGTTCGGGAAATGAGTTTACTCCCTGGGTACTTTCTTTGTATACTTTTGACTATACGGGCCGAGTCCGGGATTTACGGGAAATCGCAGGTTTTCGTTTGCCGGCGATTAAACTTCTTTTATTCCGCGTCTCATCAAAAATGAAAACATTTTTGAAAACTACAAGTCTCATGCGTTTTAGTGGTGAAAAAATAATTTAAAAAATCGTTCGGGAAATGAGTTTACTCCCTGAGTACTTTCTTTGTATACTTTTGACTATACGGGCTGAGTCCGGGATTTACGGGAAGTCGCGGGTTTTCGTTTGCCGGCGATTAAACTTCTTTTATTCAGCGTCTCATCAAAAATTAAAACATTTTTGAAAACTACAAGTCTCATGCGTTTTATTGTTGAAAAAATAAATTAAAAAATCGTTCTGGAAATGAGTTTACTAACAGGGTACTTTCTTTGTATACATTCGACTATACGGGCCAAGCCCATGATTTACGGGAAATCGCGGGATTTCGTTTTCCGGCGATTAAACCTCTTTTATTAAGCGTCTCATCAAAAATGAAAACATTTTTAAAAACTGCAAGTCTCATGCGTTTTAGTGGTGAAAAGATAATTGAAAAAATCGTTTCGGAAATGAGTTTACTCACATGGTACTTTCTTTGTATACATCGACTATACGGCCAAGCCCGGGATTTGCGGGAAATCGCCGGTTTTCGTTTGCCGGCGATTAAACCTCTTTCATTAAGCGTCTCATCAAAAATGAAAACATTTTTGAAAACTACAAGTCTCATGCGTTTTAGTGGTGAAAATTAATTTAAAATATCGTTTGGGAAATGAGTTTACTCCCTGGGTACTTTCTTAGTATACTTTTGACTATACGGGCCGAGTCCGGGATTTACGGGAAGTCGCGGGTTTTCGTTTGCCGGCGATTAAACTTCTTTTATGCAGCGTCTCATCAAAAATGAAAATATTTTTAAATACTACAAGTCTCATGGGCTTTAGTGGTGAAATAATAATTTAAAAAATCGTTCGGGAAATGAGTTTACACCCTTGGTACTTTCTTTGTATACTTTTGACTATACGGGCCGAGTCCGGGATTTACGGGAAATCGCAGGATTTCGTTTGCCGGCGATTAAACTTCTTTTATTCAGCGTCTCATCAAAAATTAAAACATTTTTGAAAACTACAAGTCTCATGCGTTTTAGTGTTGAAAAAATAAATTAAAAAATCGTTCTGGAAATGAGTTTACTAACAGGGTACTTTCTTTGTATACATTCGACTATACGGGCCAAGCCCGGGATTTACGGGAAATCGCGGGATTTCGTTTGCCGGCGATTAAACCTCTTTTATTAAGCGTCTCATCAAAAATGAAAACATTTTTTAAAAACCTCAAGTCTCATGCGTTTTAGTGGTGAAAAGATAATTGAAAAAATCGTTTCGGAAATGAGTTTACTCACAGGGTACTTTCTTTGTATACATTCGACTATACGGCCAAGCCCGGGATTTGCGGGAAATCGCCGGTTTTCGTTTGCCGGCGATTAAACCTCTTTCATTAAGCGTCTCATCAAAAATGAAAACATTTTTGAAAACTACAAGTCTCATGCGTTTTAGTGGTGAAAATTAATTTAAAATATCGTTTGGGAAATGAGTTTACTCCCTGGGTACTTTCTTTGTATACTTTTGACTATACGGGCCGAGTCCGGGATTTACGGGAAATCGCAGGATTTCGTTTGCCGGCGATTAAACTTCTTTTATTCAGCGTCTCATCAAAAATGAGAATATTTTTAAATACTACAAGTCTCATGGGCTTTAGTGGTGAAATAATAATTTAAAAAATCGTTCGGGAAATGAGTTTACACCCTGGGTACTTTCTTTGTATACTTTTGACTATACGGGCCGAGTCCGGGATTTACGGGAAGTCGCGGGTTTTCGTTTGCCGGCGATTAAACTTCTTTTATTCAGCGTCTCATCAAAAATGAAAATATTTTTAAATACTACAAGTCTCATGGGCTTTAGTGGTGAAATAATAATTTAAAAAATCGTTCGGGAAATGAGTTTACACCCTGGGTACTTTCTTTGTATACTTTTGACTATACGGGCCGAGTCCGGGATTTACGGGAAATCGCAGGATTTCGTTTGCCGGCGATTAAACTTCTTTTATTCAGCGTCTCATCAAAAATGAGAATATTTTTAAATACTACAAGTCTCATGGGCTTTAGTGGTGAAATAATAATTTAAAAAATCGTTCGGGAAATGAGTTTACACCCTGGGTACTTTCTTTGTATACTTTTGACTATACGGGCCGAGTCCGGGATTTACGGGAAATCGCAGGTTTTCGTTTGCCGGCGATTAAACTTCTTTTATTCAGCGTCTCATCAAAAATGAAAACATTTTTGAAAACTACAAGTCTCATGGGCTTTAGTGGTGAAATAATAATTTAAGAAATCGTTCGGGAAATGAGTTTACACCCTGGGTACTTTCTTTGTATATTTTTGACAATACGGGCCGACTCGGGATTTACGGGAAATCGCAGGTTTTCGTTTGCCGGCGATTAAACTTCTTTTATTCAGCGTCTCATCAAAAATTAAAACATTTTTGAAAAGTACAAGTCTCATGCGTTTTAGTGTTGAAAAAATAAATTAAAAAATCGTTCTGGAAATGAGTTTACTCACAGGGTACTTTCTTTGTATACATTCGACTATACGGGCCAAGCCCGGGATTTACGGGAAATCGCGGGTTTTCGTTTGCTGGCGATTAAACCTCTTTCATTAAGCGTCTCATCAAAAATGAAAACATTTTTGAAAACTACAAGTCTCATGCGTTTTAGTGGTGAAAATTAATTTAAAAAATCGTTCGGGAAATGAGTTTACTCCCTGGGTACTTTCTTTGTATACTTTTGACTATACGGGCCGAGTATGGGATTTACGGGAAATCGCAGGTTTTCGTTTGCCGGCGATTAAACTTCTTTTATTCAGCGTCTCATCAAAAATGAAAACATTTTTGAAAACTACAAGTCTCATGCGTTTTAGTGGTGAAAAAATAATTCAAAAAAATCGTTCGGGAAATGAGTTTACTCCCTGGGTACTTTCTTTTTATACTTTTGACTATACGGGCTGAGTCCGGGATTTACGGGAAGTCGCGGGTTTTCGTTTGCCGGCGATTAAACTTCTTTTATTCAGCGTCTCATCAAAAATTAAAACATTTTTGAAAACTACAAGTCTCATGCGTTTTAGTGTTGAAAAAATAAATTAAAAAATCGTTCTTGAAATGAGTTTACTAACAGGGTACTTTCTTTGTATACATTCGACTATACGGGCCAAGCCCGGGATTTACGGGAAATCGCGGGTTTTCGTTTGCCGGCGATTAAACCTCTTTCATTAAGCGTCTCTTCAAAAATGAAAACATTTTTGAAAACTACAAGTCTCATGCGTTTTAGTGGTGAAATAATAATTTAAGAAATCGTTCGGGAAATGAGTTTACACCCTGGGTACTTTCTTTGTATATTTTTGACTATACGGGCCGACTCGGGATTTACGGGAAATCGCAGGTTTTCGTTTGCCGGCGATTAAACTTCTTTTATTCAGCGTCTCGTCAAAAATTAAAACATTTTTGAAAAGTACAAGTCTCATGCGTTTTAGTGTTGAAAAAATAAATTAAAAAATCGTTCTGGAAATGAGTTTACTCACAGGGTACTTTCTTTGTATACATTCGACTATACGGGCCAAGCCCGGGATTTACGGGAAATCGCGGGTTTTCGTTTGCTGGCGATTAAACCTCTTTCATTAAGCGTCTCATCAAAAATGAAAACATTTTTGAAAACTACAAGTCTCATGCGTTTTAGTGGTGAAAATTAATTTAAAAAATCGTTCGGGAAATGAGTTTACTCCCTGGGTACTTTCTTTGTATACTTTTGACTATACGGGCCGAGTCCGGGATTTACGGGAAATCGCAGGTTTTCGTTTGCCGGCGATTAAACTTCTTTTATTCAGCGTCTCATCAAAAATGAAAACATTTTTGAAAACTACAAGTCTCATGCGTTTTAGTGGTGAAAAAGTAATTTAAAAAATCGTTTGGGAAATAAGTTTACTCCCTGGGTACTTTCTTTGTACACTTTTGACTATACGGGCTGAGTCCGGGATTTACGGGAAGTCGCGGGTTTTCGTTTGCCGGCGATTAAACTTCTTTTATTCAGCGTCTCATCAAAAATGAAAACATTTTTGAAAACTACAAGTCTCATGCGTTTTAGTGTTGAAAAAATAAATTAAAAAATCGTTCTGGAAATGAGTTTACTAACAGGGTACTTTCTTTGTATACATTCGACTATACGGGCCAAGACCGGGATTTACGGGAAATCGCGGGTTTTCGTTTGCTGGCGATTAAACCTCTTTCATTAAGCGTCTCATTAAAAATGAAAACATTTTTGAAAACTTCAAGTCTCATGCGTTTTAGTGGTGAAAATTAATTTAAAAAATCGTTCGGGAAATGAGTTTACTCCCTGGGTACTTTCTTTGTATACTTTTGACTATACGGGCCGAGTCCGGGATTTACGGGAAATCGCAGGTTTTCGTTTGCCGGCGATTAAACTTCTTTTATTCAGCGTCTCATCAAAAATGAAAACATTTTTGAAAACTACAAGTCTCATGCGTTTTAGTGGTGAAAAAATAATTTAAAAAATCGTTCGGGAAATGAGTTTACTCCCTGGGTACTTTCTTTGTATACTTTTGACTATACGGGCTGAGTCCGGGATTTACGGGAAGTCGCGGGTTTTCGTTTGCCGGCGATTAAACTTCTTTTATTCAGCGTCTCATCAAAAAATTAAAACATTTTTGAAAACTACAAGTCTCATGCGTTTTAGTGTTGAAAAAATAAATTAAAAAATCGTTCTGGAAATGAGTTTACTAACAGGGTACTTTCTTTGTATACATTCGACTATACGGGCCAAGCCCGGGATTTACGGGAAATCGCGGGTTTTCGTTTGCCAGCAATTAAACTTCTTTTATTCAGCGTCTCATCAAAAATGAAAACATTTTTGATGAAAACTACAAGTCTCATGCGTTTTAGTGGTGAAAAAAAAATTTAATAAATCGTTCGGGAAATGAGTTTACTCCCTGGGTACTTTCTTTGTATACATTCGACTATACGGCTGAGTCCGGGATTTACGGGAAATCGCAGGTTTTCGTTTGCCGGCGATTAAACTTCTTTTATTCAGCGTCTCATCAAAAATGAAAATATTTTTAAATACTACAAGTCTCATGGGCTTTAGTGGTGAAATAATAATTTAAAAAATCGTTTAGGAAATGAGTTTACTCCCTGGGTACTTTCTTTGTATACTTTTGACTATACGGGCTGAGTCCGGGATTTACGGGAAGTCGCGGGTTTTCGTTTGCCGGCGATTAAACTTCTTTTATTCAGCGTCTCATCAAAAATTAAAACATTTTTGAAAACTACAAGTCTCATGCGTTTTAGTGTTGAAAAAATAAATTAAAAAATCGTTCTGGAAATGAGTTTACTAACAGGGTACTTTCTTTGTATACATTCGACTATACGGGCCAAGCCCGGGATTTACGGGAAATCGCGGGTTTTCGTTTGCCGGCGATTAAACCTCTTTCATTAAGCGTCTCATCAAAAATGAAAACATTTTTGAAAACTACAAGTCTCATGCGTTTTAGTGGTGAAAAAAAAATTTAAAAAATCGTTCGGAAAATGAGTTTACTCCCTGGGTACTTTCTTTCTATACATTCGACTATACGGGCCAAGCCCGGGATTTACGGGAAATCGCGGGATTTTGTTTGCCGGCGATTAAACCTCTTTTATTAAGCGTCTCATCAAAAATGAAAACATTTTTAAAAACTGCAAGTCTCATGCGTTTTAGTGGTGAAAAGATAATTGAAAAAATCGTTTCGGAAATGAGTTTACTCACAGGGTACTTTCTTTGTATACATTCGACTATACGGCCAAGCCCGGGATTTACGGGAAATCGCAGGTTTTCGTTTGCCGGCGATTAAACCTCTTTCATTAAGCGTCTCATCAAAAATGAAAACATTTTTGATGAAAACTACAAGTCTCATGCGTTTTAGTGGTGAAAAAAAAATTTAATAAATCGTTCGGGAAATGAGTTTACTCCCTGGGTACTTTCTTTGTATACATTCGACTATACGGCCGAGTCCGGGATTTACGGGAAATCGCAGGTTTTCGTTTGCCGGCGATTAAACTTCTTTTATTCAGCGTCTCATCAAAAATGAAAATATTTTTAAATACTACAAGTCTCATGGGCTTTAGTGGTGAAATAATAATTTAAAAAATCGTTCGGGAAATGAGTTTACACCCTGGGTACTTTCTTTGTATACTTTTGATTATACGGGCCGAGTCCGGGATTTACGGGAAATCGCAGGATTTCGTTTGCCGGCGATTAAACTTCTTTTATTCAGCGTCTCATCAAAAATGAGAATATTTTTAAATACTACAAGTCTCATGGGCTTTAGTGGTGAAATAATAATTTAAAAAATCGTTCGGGAAATGAGTTTACACCCTGGGTACTTTCTTTGTATACTTTTGACTATACGGGCCGAGTCCGGGATTTACGGGAAATCGCAGGTTTTCGTTTGCCGGCGATTAAACTTCTTTTATTCAGCGTCTCATCAAAAATGAAAACATTTTTGAAAACTACAAGTCTCATGGGCTTTAGTGGTGAAATAATAATTTAAGAAATCGTTCGGGAAATGAGTTTACACCCTGGGTACTTTCTTTGTATATTTTTGACTATACGGGCCGACTCGGGATTTACGGGAAATCGCAGGTTTTCGTTTGCCGGCGATTAAACTTCTTTTATTCAGCGTCTCATCAAAAATTAAAACATTTTTGAAAAGTACAAGTCTCATGCGTTTTAGTGTTGAAAAAATAAATTAAAAAATCGTTCTGGAAATGAGTTTACTCACAGGGTACTTTCTTTGTATACATTCGACTATACGGGCCAAGCCCGGGATTTACGGGAAATCGCGGGTGTTCGTTTGCTGGCGATTAAACCTCTTTCATTAAGCGTCTCATCAAAAATGAAAACATTTTTGAAAACTACAAGTCTCATGCGTTTTAGTGGTGAAAATTAATTTAAAAAATCGTTCGGGAAATGAGTTTACTCCCTGGGTACTTTCTTTGTATACATTTGACTATACGGGCCGAGTCCGGGATTTACGGGAAATCGCAGGTTTTCGTTTGCCGGCGATTAAACTTCTTTTATTCAGCGTCTCATCAAAAATGAAAACATTTTTGAAAACTACAAGTCTCATGCGTTTTAGTGGTGAAAAAATAATTTAAAAAATCGTTCGGGAAATGAGTTTACTCCCTGGGTACTTTCTTTGTATACTTTTGACTATACGGGCTGAGTCCGGGATTTACGGGAAGTCGCGGGTTTTCGTTTGCCATCGATTAAACTTCTTTTATTCAGCGTCTCATCAAAAATTAAAACATTTTTGAAAACTACAAGTCTCATGCGTTTTAGTGTTGAAAAAATAAATTAAAAAATCGTTCTGGAAATGAGTTTACTAACAGGGTACTTTCTTTGTATACATTCGACTATACGGGCCAAGCCCGGGATTTACGGGAAATCGCGGGTTTTCGTTTGCCGGCGATTAAACCTCTTTCATTAAGCGTCTCATCAAAAATGAAAACATTTTTGAAAACTACAAGTCTCATGCGTTTTAGTGGTGAAAAAAAAATTTAAAAAATCGTTCGGAAAATGAGTTTACTCCCTGGGTACTTTCTTTCTATACATTCGACTATACGGGCCAAGCCCGGGATTTACGGGAAATCGCGGGATTTCGTTTGCCGGCGATTAAACCTCTTTCATTAAGCGTCTCATCAAAAATGAAAACATTTTTGAAAACTACAAGTCTCATGCGTTTTAGTGGTGAAAATTAATTTAAAATATCGTTTGGGAAATGAGTTTACTCCCTGGGTACTTTCTTTGTATACTTTTGACTATACGGGCCGAGTCCGGGATTTACGGGAAGTCGCGGGTTTTCGTTTGCCGGCGATTAAACTTCTTTTATTCAGCGTCTCATCAAAAATGAAAATATTTTTAAATACTACAAGTCTCATGGGCTTTAGTGGTGAAATAATAATTTAAAAAATCGTTCGGGAAATGAGTTTACACCCTGGGTACTTTCTTTGTATACTTTTGACTATACGGGCCGAGTCCGGGATTTACGGGAAATCGCAGGTTTTCGTTTGCCGGCAATTAAACTTCTTTTATTCAGCGTCTCATCAAAAATGAAAACATTTTTGATGAAAACTACAAGTCTCATCCGTTTTAGTGGTGAAAAAAAAATTTAATAAATCGTTCGGGAAATGAGTTTACTCCCTGGGTACTTTCTTTGTATACATTCGACTATACGGGCCAAGCCCGGGATTTACGGGAAATCGCGGGATTTCGTTTGCCGGCGATTAAACCTCTTTTATTAAGCGTCTCATCAAAAATGAAAACATTTTTGAAAACTGCAAACCTCAAGCGTTTTAGTGGTGAGAAGATAACTGAAAAAATCGTTTCGGAAATGAGTTTACTCACAGGGTACTTTCTTTGTATACATTCGACTATACGGGCCAAGCCCGGGATTTACGGGAAATCGCGGGTTTTCGTTTGCCGGCGATTAAACCTCTTTTATTAAGCGTCTCATCAAAAATGAAAACATTTTTGAAAACTACAAGTCTCATGCGTTTTAGTGTTGAAAAAATAAATTAAAAAATCCTTCTGGAAATGAGTTTACTCACAGGGTACTTTCTTTGTATACATTCGACTATACGGGCCAAGCCCGGGATTTACGGGAAATCGCGGGTTTTCGTTTGCCGCCGATTAAACCTCTTTCATTAAGCGTCTCATCAAAAATGAAAACATTTTCGCGGAAATCGCGGGTTTTCGTTTGCCGGCAATTAAACCACTTTTATTAAGCGTCTCATCAAAAATGAAAACATTTCTAAAAACTACAAGTCTCATGCGTTTTAGTGTTGAAAAAATAAATTAAAAAATCCTTCTGGAAATGAGTTTACTCACAGGGTACTTTCTTTGTATACATTCGACTATACGGGCCAAGCCCGGGATTTACGGGAAATCGCGGGATTTCGTTTGCCGGCGATTAAACCTCTTTTATTAAGCGTCTCATCAAAAATGAAAACATTTTTGAAAACTGCAAACCTCAAGCGTTTTAGTGGTGAGAAGATAACTGAAAAAATCGTTTCGGAAATGAGTTTACTCACAGGGTACTTTCTTTGTATACATTCGACTATACGGGCCAAGCCCGGGATTTACGGGAAATCGCGGGTTTTCGTTTGCCGGCGATTAAACCTCTTTCATTAAGCGTCTCATCAAAAATGAAAACATTTTTGAAAACTACGAGTCTCATGCGTTTTAGTGGTGAAAAAAAAATTTAAAAAATCGTTCGGAAAATGAGTTTACTCCCTGGGTACTTTCTTTCTATACATTCGACTATACGGGCCAAGCCCGGGATTTACGGGAAATCGCGGGATTTCGTTTGCCGGCGATTAAACCTCTTTTATTAAGCGTCTCATCAAAAATGAAAACATTTTTAAAAACTGCAAGTCTCATGCGTTTTAGTGGTGAAAAGATAATTGAAAAAATCGTTTCGGAAATGAGTTTACTCACAGGGTACTTTCTTTGTATACATTCGACTATATGGCCAAGCCCGGGATTTACGGGAAATCGCGGGTTTTCGTTTGCCGGCGATTAAACCTCTTTCATTAAGCGTCTCATCAAAAATGAAAACATTTTTGAAAACTACAAGTCTCATGCGTTTTAGTGGTGAAAATTAATATAAAATATCGTTTGGGAAATGAGTTTACTCCCTGGGTACTTTCTTTGTATACTTTTGACTATACGGGCCGAGTCCGGGATTTACGGGAAGTCGCGGGTTTTCGTTTGCCGGCGATTAAACTTCTTTTATTCAGCGTCTCATCAAAAATGAAAATATTTTTAAATACTACAAGTCTCATGGGCTTTAGTGGTGAAATAATAATTTAAAAAATCGTTCGGGAAATGAGTTTACACCCTGGGTACTTTCTTTGTATACTTTTGACTATACGGGCCGAGTCCGGGATTTACGGGAAATCGCAGGTTTTTGTTTGCCGGCGATTAAACTTCTTTTATTCAGCGTCTCATCAAAAATGAAAATATTTTTGAAAACTACAAGTCTCATGCGTTTTAGAGGTGAAAAAATAATTTAAAAAATCGTTCGGGAAATGAGTTTACTCCCTGGGTACTTTCTTTGTATACTTTTGACTATGCGGGCCGAGTCCGGGGTTTACGGGAAATGGCGGGTTTTCGTTTGCCGGCAATTAAACTTCTTTTATTCAGCGTCTCATCAAAAATGAAAACATTTTTGAAAATTGCAAACCTCAAGCGTTTTAGTGGTGAGAAGATAACTGAAAAAATCGTTTCGGAAATGAGTTTACTCACAGGGTACTTTCTTTGTATACATTCGACTATACGGGCCAAGCCCGGGATTTACGGGAAATCGCGGGTTTTCGTTTGCCGGCGATTAAACCTCTTTCATTAAGCGTCTCATCAAAAATGAAAACATTTTTGAAAACTACAAGTCTCATGCGTTTTAGTGGTGAAAAAAAATTTTAAAAAATCGTTCGGAAAATGAGTTTACTCCCTGGGTACTTTCTTTGTATACATTGGACTATACGGGCCAAGCCCGGGATTTACGGGAAATCGCGGGATTTCGTTTGCCGGCGATTAAACCTCTTTTATTAAGCGTCTCATCAAAAATGAAAACATTTTTGAAAACTGCAAACCTCAAGCGTTTTAGTGGTGAGAAGATAACTGAAAAAATCGTTTCGGAAATGAGTTTACTCACAGGGTACTTTCTTTGTATACATTCGACTATACGGGCCAAGCCCGGGATTTACGGGAAATCGCGGGTTTTCGTTTGCCGGCGATTAAACCTCTTTCATTAAGCGTCTCATCAAAAATGAAAACATTTTTGAAAACTACGAGTCTCATGCGTTTTAGTGGTGAAAAAAAAATTTAAAAAATCGTTCGGAAAATGAGTTTACTTCCTGGGTACTTTCTTTGTATACATTCGACTATACGGGCCAAGCCCGGGATTTACGGGAAATCGCGGGATTTCGTTTGCCGGCGATTAAACCTCTTTTATTAAGCGTCTCATCAAAAATGAAAACATTTTTAAAAACTGCAAGTCTCATGCGTTTTAGTGGTGAAAAGATAATTGAAAAAATCGTTTCGGAAATGAGTTTACTCACAGGGTACTTTCTTTGTATACATTCGACTATATGGCCAAGCCCGGGATTTACGGGGAATCGCGGGTTTTCGTTTGCCGGCGATTAAACCTCTTTCATTAAGCGTCTCATCAAAAATGAAAACATTTTTGAAAACTACAAGTCTCATGCGTTTTAGTGGTGAAAATTAATTTAAAATATCGTTTGGGAAATGAGTTTACTCCCTGGGTACTTTCTTTGTATACTTTTGACTATACGGGCCGAGTCCGGGATTTACGGGAAGTCGCGGGTTTTCGTTTGCCGGCGATTAAACTTCTTTTATTCAGCGTCTCATCAAAAATGAAAATATTTTTAAATACTACAAGTCTCATGGGCTTTAGTGGTGAAATAATAATTTAAAAAATCGTTCGGGAAATGAGTTTACACCCTGGGTACTTTCTTTGTATACTTTTGACTATACGGGCCGAGTCCGGGATTTACGGGAAATCGCAGGTTTTTGTTTGCCGGCGATTAAACTTCTTTTATTCAGCGTCTCATCAAAAATGAAAATATTTTTGAAAACTACAAGTCTCATGCGTTTTAGAGGTGAAAAAATAATTTAAAAAATCGTTCGGGAAATGAGTTTACTCCCTGGGTACTTTCTTTGTATACTTTTGACTATGCGGGCCGAGTCCGAGGTTTACGGGAAATGGCGGGTTTTCGTTTGCCGGCAATTAAACTTCTTTTATTCAGCGTCTCATCAAAAATGAAAACATTTTTGATGAAAACTACAAGTCTCATGCGTTTTAGCGGTGAAAAAAAAATTTAATAAATCGTTCGGGAAATGAGTTTACTCCCTGGGTACTTTCTTTGTATACATTCGACTATACGGGCCAAGCCCGGGATTTACGGGAAATCGCGGGATTTCGTTTGCCGGCGATTAAACCTCTTTTATTAAGCGTCTCATCAAAAAAGAAAACATTTTTGAAAACTGCAAACCTCAAGCGTTTTAGTGGTGAGAAGATAACTGAAAAAATCGTTTCGGAAATGAGTTTACTCACAGGGTACTTTCTTTGTATACATTCGACTATACGGGCCAAGCCTGGGATTTAGGGGAAATCGCGGGTTTTCGTTTGCCGGCGATTACACCCCTTTCATTAAGCGTCTCATCAAAAATGAAAACATTTTTGAAAACTACAAGTCTCATGCGTTTTAGTGGTGAAAAAATAATTTAAAAAATCGTTCGGGAAATTAGTTTACTCCCTGGTACTTTCTTTGTATACTTTTGACTATACGGACCGAGTCCAGGATTTACGGGAAGTCGCGGGTTTTCGTTTGCCGGCGATTAAACTTCTTTTATTCAGCGTCTCATCAAAAAGAAAAATATTTTTAAATACTACAAGTCTCGTGGGCTTTAGTGGTGAAATAATAATTTAAAAAATCGTTCGGGAAATGAGTTTACACCCTGGGTACTTTTTTTGTATACTTTTGACTATACGGGCCGAGTCCGGGATTTACGGAAAATCGCAGGTTTTCGTTTGCCGGCGATTAAACTTCTTTTATCCAGCGTCTCATCAAAAATGAGAATATTTTTAAATACTACAAGTCTCATGCGTTTTAGTGGTGAAAAAATAATTTAAAAAATCGTTCGGGAAATGAGTTTACTCCCTGGGTACTTTCTTTGTATACTTTTGACTATGCGGGCCGAGTCCGGGGTTTACGGGAAATGGCGGGTTTTCGTTTGCCGGCAATTCAACTTCTTTTATTCAGCGTCTCATCAAAAATGAAAACATTTTTGAAAACTACAAGTCTCAAGCGTTTTAGTGGTGAAAAGATAATTTAAAAAATCGTTTTGGAAATGAGTTTACTCACTGGGTACTTTTCTTGTATACTTTTGATTATACGGGCCGAGTCCGGGATTTACGGGAAATCGCGGGTTTTCGTTTGCCGGCGATTAAACTTCTTTTATTCTGCGTCTCATCAAAAATGAAAACATTTTTGATGAAAACTACAAGTCTCATGCGTTTTAGTGGTGAAAAAAAAATTTAATAAATCGTTCGGGAATAAGTTTACTCCCTGGGTACTTTCTTTGTATACATTCGACTATACGGGCCAAGCCCGGGATTTACGGGAAATCGCGGGATTTCGTTTGCCGGCGATTAAACCTCTTTTATTAAGCGTCTCATCAAAAATGAAAACATTTTTGAAAACTGCAAACCTCAAGCATTTTAGTGGTGAGAAGATAACTGAAAAAATCGTTTCGGAAATGAGTTTACTCACAGGGTACTTTCTTTGTATACATTCGACTATACGGGCCAAGCCCGGGATTTACGGGAAATCGCGAGTTTTCGTTTGCCGGCGATTACACCCCTTTCATTAAGCGTCTCATCAAAAATGAAAACATTTTTGAAAACGACAAGTCTCATGCGTTTTAGTGGTGAAAAAATAATTTAAAAAATCGTTCGGGAAATTAGTTTACTCCCTGGGTACTTTCTTTGTATACTTTTGACTATACGGGCCGAGTCCAGGATTTACGGAAAGTCGCGGGTTTTCGTTTGGCGGCGATTAAACTTCTTTTATTCAGCGTCTCATCAAAAAGGAAAATATTTTTAAATACTACAAGTCTCATGGGCTTTAGTGGTGAAATAATAATTTAAAAAATCGTTCGGGAAATGAGTTTACACCCTGGGTACTTTTTTTGTATACTTTTGACTATACGGGCCGAGTCCGGGATTTACGGAAAATCGCAGGTTTTCGTTTGCCGGCGATTAAACTTCTTTTATCCAGCATCTCATCAAAAATGAGAATATTTTTAAATACTACAAGTCTCATGCGTTTTAGTGGTGAAAAAATAATTTAAAAAATCGTTCGGGAAATGAGTTTACTCCCTGGGTACTTTCTTTGTATACTTTTGACTATGCGGGCCGAGTCCGGGGTTTACGGGAAATGGCGGGTTTTCGTTTGCCGGCAATTCAACTTCTTTTATTCAGCGTCTCATCAAAAATGAAAACATTTTTGAAAACTACAAGTCTCAAGCGTTTTAGTGGTGAAAAGATAATTTAAAAAATCGTTTTGGAAATGAGTTTACTCACTGGGTACTTTTCTTGTATACTTTTGATTATACGGGCCGAGTCCGGGATTTACGGGAAATCGCGGGTTTTCGTTTGCCGGCGATTAAACTTCTTTTATTCTGCGTCTCATCAAAAATGAAAACATTTTTGAAAACTACAAGTCTCATGCGTTTTAGTGGTGAAAAAATAATTTAAAAAATCGTTCGGGAAATGAGTTTACTCCCTGGGTACTTTCTTTGTATACTTTTGACTATACGGGCCGAGTCCAGGATTTACGGGAAGTCGCGGGTTTTCGTTTGCCGGCGATTAAACTTCTTTTATTCAGCGTCTCATCAAAAAGGAAAATATTTTTAAATACTACAAGTCTCATGGGCTTTAGTGGTGAAATAATAATTTAAAAAATCGTTCGGGAAATGAGTTTACACCCTGGGTACTTTTTTTGTATACTTTTGACTATACGGGCCGAGTCCGGGATTTACGGAAAATCGCAGGTTTTCGTTTGCCGGCGATTAAACTTCTTTTATCCAGCGTCTCATCAAAAATGAGAATATTTTTAAATACTACAAGTCTCATGCGTTTTAGTGGTGAAAAAATAATTCAAAAAATCGTTCGGGAAATGAGTTTACACCCTGGGTACTTTCTTTGTATACTATCGACTATACGGGCCGAGTCCGGGATTTACGGGAAATCGCAGGTTTTCGTTTGCCGGCGATTGAACTTCTTTTATTCAGCGTCTCATCAAAAATGAAAACATTTTTAAAAACTACAAGTCTCATAGGCTTTAGTGGTAAAATATAAATTTAAAAAATCGTTCGAGAAATGAGTTTACACCCTGGGTACTTTCTTTGTATACTTTTAAATATACGGGCCGAGTCCGGGATTTACGGGAAATCGCAGGTTTTCGTTTGCCGGCGATTAAACCACTTTCATAAAGCGTCTCATCAAAAATGAAAAGATTTCTGAAAACTACAAGTCTCATGCGTTTTAGTGGTGAAAATTAATTTAAAATATCGTTTGGGAAATGAGTTTACTCCCTGGGTACTTTCTTTGTATACTTATGACTATACGGGCCGAGACCGGGATTTACGGGAAATCGCGGGTTTTCGTTTGCCGGCGATTAAACTTCTTTTATTCAGCGTCTCATCAAAAATGAAAACATTTTTAAAAACTACAAGTCTCATGGGCTTTAGTGGTGAAATGATAATTTAAATAATCGTTCGAGAAATGAGTTTACACCCTGGGTACTTTCTTTGTATACTTTTGACTATACGGGTCGAGTCCGGGATTTACGGGAAATCGCAGGGTTTCGTTTGCCGGCGATTAAACCACTTTCATAAAGCGTCTCATCAAAAATGAAAAGATTTCTGAAAACTACAAGTCTCATGCGTTTTAGTGGTGAAAATTAATTTAAAATATCGTTTGGGAAATGAGTTTACTCCCTGGGTACTTTCTTTGTATACTTTTGACTATACGGGCCGAGTCCGGGATTTACGGGCAGACGCGGGTTTTCGTTTGCCGGCAATTAAACTTCTTTTATTCAGCGTATCATCAAAAATGAAAACATTTTTAAAAACTACAAGTCTCATGCGTTTTAGTGGTGAAAAAATAATTTAAAAAATCGTTCGGGAAATGAGTTTACTCCCTGAGTACTTTCTTTGTATACTTTTGACTATACGGGCCGAGTCCGGGATTTACGGGAAATCGCAGGTTTTCGTTTGCCGGCGATTAAACCACTTTCATAAAGCGTCTCATCAAAAATGAAAAGATTTCTGAAAACTACAAGTCTCATGCGTTTTAGTGGTGAAAATTAATTTAAAATATCGTTTGGGAAATGAGTTTACTCCCTGGGTACTTTCTTTGTATACTTTTGACTATACGGGCCGAGTCCGGGATTTACGGGAAATCGCAGGTTTTCGTTTGCCGGCGATTAAACTTCTTTTAATCAGCGTCTCATCAAAAATGAAAACATTTTTGAAAACTACAAGTCTCATGCGTTTTAGTGGTGAAAAAATAATTTAAAAAATCGTTCGGGAAATGAGTTTACTCCCTGGGTACTTTCTTTGTATACTTTTGACTATACGGGCCGAGTCCGGGATTTACGGGAAATCGCAGGGTTTCGTTTGCCGGCGATTAAACCACTTTCATAAAGCGTCTCATCAAAAATGAAAAGATTTCTGAAAACTACAAGTCTCATGCGTTTTAGTGGTGAAAATTAATTTAAAATATCGTTTGGGAAATGAGTTTACTCCCTGGGTACTTTCTTTGTATACTTATGACTATACGGGCCGAGACCGGGATTTACGGGAAATCGCGGGTTTTCGTTTGCCGGCGATTAAACTTCTTTTATTCAGCGTCTCATCAAAAATGAAAACATTTTTAAAAACTACAAGTCTCATGGGCTTTAGTGGTGAAATGATAATTTAAATAATCGTTCGAGAAATGAGTTTACACCCTGGGTACTTTCTTTGTATACTTTTGACTATACGGGCCGAGTCCGGGATTTACGGGAAATCGCAGGGTTTCGTTTGCCGGCGATTAAACCACTTTCATAAAGCGTCTCATCAAAAATGAAAAGATTTCTGAAAACTACAAGTCTCATGCGTTTTAGTGGTGAAAATTAATTTAAAATATCGTTTGGGAAATGAGTTTACTCCCTGGGTACTTTCTTTGTATACTTTTGACTATACGGGCCGAGTCCGGGATTTACGGGCAGACGCGGGTTTTCGTTTGCCGGCAATTAAACTTCTTTTATTCAGCGTCTCATCAAAAATGAAAACATTTTTAAAAACTACAAGTCTCATGCGTTTTAGTGGTGAAAAAATAATTTAAAAAATCGTTCGGGAAATGAGTTTACTCCCTGAGTACTTTCTTTGTATACTTTTGACTATACGGGCCGAGTCCGGGATTTACGGGAAATCGCAGGTTTTCGTTTGCCGGCGATTAAACCACTTTCATAAAGCGTCTCATCAAAAATGAAAAGATTTCTGAAAACTACAAGTCTCATGCGTTTTAGTGGTGAAAATTAATTTAAAATATCGTTTGGGAAATGAGTTTACTCCCTGGGTACTTTCTTTGTATACTTTTGACTATACGGGCCGAGTCCGGCATTTACGGGAAATCGCAGGTTTTCGTTTGCCGGCGATTAAACTTCTTTTAATCAGCGTCTCATCAAAAATGAAAACATTTTTGAAAACTACAAGTCTCATGCGTTTTAGTGGTGAAAAAATAATTTAAAAAATCGTTCGGGAAATGAGTTTACTCCCTGGGTACTTTCTTTGTATACTTTTGACTATACGGGCCGAGTCCGGGATTTACGGGAAATCGCAGGGTTTCGTTTGCCGGCGATTAAACCACTTTCATAAAGCGTCTCATCAAAAATGAAAAGATTTCTGAAAACTACAAGTCTCATGCGTTTTAGTGGTGAAAATTAATTTAAAATATCGTTTGGGAAATGAGTTTACTCCCTGGGTACTTTCTTTGTATACTTTTGACTATACGGGCCGAGTCCGGGATTTACGGGAAATCGCAGGGTTTCGTTTGCCGGCGATTAAACCACTTTCATAAAGCGTCTCATCAAAAATGAAAAGATTTCTGAAAACTACAAGTCTCATGCGTTTTAGTGGTGAAAATTAATTTAAAATATCGTTTGGGAAATGAGTTTACTCCCTGGGTACTTTCTTTGTATACTTTTGACTATATGGGCCGAGTCCGGGATTTACGGGCAGACGCGGGTTTTCGTTTGCCGGCAATTAAACTTCTTTTATTCAGCGTCTCATCAAAAATGAAAACATTTTTAAAAACTACAAGTCTCATGCGTTTTAGTGGTGAAAAAATAATTTAAAAAATCGTTCGGGAAATGAGTTTACTCCCTGGGTACTTTCTTTGTATACTTTTGACTATACGGGCCGAGTCCGGGATTTACGGGAAATCGCAGGTTTTCGTTTGCCGGCGATTAAACCACTTTCATAAAGCGTCTCATCAAAAATGAAAAGATTTCTGAAAACTACAAGTCTCATGCGTTTTAGTGGTGAAAATTAATTTAAAATATCGTTTGGGAAATGAGTTTACTCCCTGGGTACTTTCTTTGTATACTTTTGACTATACGGGCCGAGTCCGGGATTTACTGGAAATCGCAGGTTTTCGTTTGCCGGCGATTAAACTTCTTTTAATCAGCGTCTCATCAAAAATGAAAACATTTTTGAAAACTACAAGTCTCATGCGTTTTAGTGGTGAAAAAATAATTTAAAAAATCGTTTGGGAAATGAGTTTACTCCCTGGGTACTTTCTTTGTATACTTTTGACTATATGGGCCGAGTCCGGGATTTACGGGCAGACGCGGGTTTTCGTTTGCCGGCAATTAAACTTCTTTTATTCAGCGTCTCATCAAAAATGAAAACATTTTTAAAAACTACAAGTCTCATGCGTTTTAGTGGTGAAAAAATAATTTAAAAAATCGTTCGGGAAATGAGTTTACTCCCTGGGTACTTTCTTTGTATACTTTTGACTATACGGGCCGAGTCCGGGATTTACGGGAAATCGCAGGTTTTCGTTTGCCGGCGATTAAACCACTTTCATAAAGCGTCTCATCAAAAATGAAAAGATTTCTGAAAACTACAAGTCTCATGCGTTTTAGTGGTGAAAATTAATTTAAAATATCGTTTGGGAAATGAGTTTACTCCCTGGGTACTTTCTTTGTATACTTTTGACTATACGGGCCGAGTCCGGGATTTACTGGAAATCGCAGGTTTTCGTTTGCCGGCGATTAAACTTCTTTTAATCAGCGTCTCATCAAAAATGAAAACATTTTTGAAAACTACAAGTCTCATGCGTTTTAGTGGTGAAAAAATAATTTAAAAAATCGTTCGGGAAATGAGTTTACTCCCTGGGTACTTTCTTTGTATACTTTTGACTATACGGGCCGAGTCCGGGATTTACGGGAAATCGCAGGTTTTCGTTTGCCGGCGATTAAACCACTTTCATAAAGCGTCTCATCAAAAATGAAAAGATTTCTGAAAACTACAAGTCTCATGCGTTTTAGTGGTGAAAATTAATTTAAAATATCGTTTGGGAAATGAGTTTACTCCCTGGGTACTTTCTTTGTATACTTTTGACTATGCGGGCCGAGTCCGGGATTTACGGGCAGACGCAGGTTTTCGTTTGCCGGCAATTAAACTTCTTTTATTCAGCGTCTCATCAAAAATGAAAACATTTTTAAAAACTACAAGTCTCATGCGTTTTAGTGGTGAAAAAATAATTTAAAAAATCGTTCGGGAAATGAGTTTACTCCCTGGGTACTTTCTTTGTATACTTTTGACTATACGGGCCGAGTCCGGGATTTACGGGAAATCGCAGGTTTTCGTTTGCCGGCGATTAAACCACTTTCATAAAGCGTCTCATCAAAAATGAAAAGATTTCTGAAAACTACAAGTCTCATGCGTTTTAGTGGTGAAAATTAATTTAAAATATCGTTTGGGAAATGAGTTTACTCCCTGGGTACTTTCTTTGTATACTTATGACTATACGGGCCGAGACCGGGATTTACGGGAAATCGCGGGTTTTCGTTTGCCGGCGATTAAACTTCTTTTATTCAGCGTCTCATCAAAAATGAAAACATTTTTAAAAACTACAAGTCTCATGGGCTTTAGTGGTGAAATGATAATTTAAATAATTGTTCGAGAAATGAGTTTACACCCTGGGTACTTTCTTTGTATACTTTTGACTATACGGGCCGAGTCCGGGATTTACGGGAAATCGCAGGTTTTCGTTTGCCGGCGATTAAACCACTTTCATAAAGCGTCTCATCAAAAATGAAAAGATTTCTGAAAACTACAAGTCTCATGCGTTTTAGTGGTGAAAATTAATTTAAAATATCGTTTGGGAAATGAGTTTACTCCCTGGGTACTTTCTTTGTATACTTTTGACTATACGGGCCGAGTCCGGGATTTACGGGCAGACGCGGTTTTCGTTTGCCGGCAATTAAACTTCTTTTATTCAGCGTCTCATCAAAAATGAAAACATTTTTAAAAACTACAAGTCTCATGCGTTTTAGTGGTGAAAAAATAATTTAAAAAATCGTTCGGGAAATGAGTTTACTCCCTGGGTACTTTCTTTGTATACTTTTGACTATACGGGCCGAGTCCGGGATTTACGGGAAGTCGCGGGTTTTCGTTTGCCGGCGATTAAACTTCTTTTATTCAGCGTCTCATCAAAAATGAAAATATTTTTAAATACTACAAGTCTCATGGGCTTTAGTGGTGAAATAATAATTTAAAAAATCGTTCGGGAAATGAGTTTACACCCTGGGTACTTTCTTTGTATACTTTTGACTATACGGGCCGAGTCCGGGATTTACGGGAAATCGCAGGTTTTCGTTTGCCGGCGATTAAACTTCTTTTATTCAGCGTCTCATCAAAAATGAAAACATTTTTGAAAACTACAAGTCTCATGCGTTTTAGTGGTGAAAAAATAATTTAAAAATTCGTTAGGGAAATGAGTTTACTCACTGGGTACTTTCCTTGTATACTTATGACTATACGGGCCGAGACCGGGATTTACGGGAAATCGCGGGTTTTCGTTTGCCGGCGATTAAACTTCTTTTATTCAGCGTCTCATCAAAAATGAAAACATTTTTGAAAACTACAAGTCTCATGCGTTTTAGTGTTGAAAAAATAATTTAAAAAATCGTTCGGGAAATGAGTTTACACCCTGGGTATTTTCTTTGTATACTATTGACTATACGGGCCGAGTCCGGGATTTACGGGAAATCGCAGGTTTTCGTTTGCCGGCGATTAAACTTCTTTTAATCAGCGTCTCATCAAAAATGAAAACATTTTTGAAAACTACAAGTCTCATGCGTTTTAGTGGTGAAAAAATAATTTAAAAAAAACGTTCGGGAAATGAGTTTACACCCTGGGTACTTTCTTTGTATACTATTGACTATACGGGCCGAGTCCGGGATTTACGGGAAATCGCAGGTTTTCGTTTGCCGGCGATTAAACTTCTTTTATTCACCGTCTCATCAAAAATGAAAACATTTTTGAAAACTACAAGTCTCATGCGTTTTAGTGGTGAAAAAATAATTTAAAAAATCGTTCGGGAAATGAGTTTACACCCTGGGTACTTTCTTTGTATACTATTGACTATACGGGCCGAGTCCGGGATTTACGGGAAATCGCAGGTTTTCGTTTGCCGGCGATTAAACTTCTTTTATTCAGCGTCTCATCAAAAATGAAAACATTTTTGAAAACTACAAGTCTCATGCGTTTTAGTGGTGAAAAAATAATTTAAAAAAAACGTTCGGGAAATGAGTTTACACCCTGGGTACTTTCTTTGTATACTATTGACTATACGGGCCGAGTCCGGGATTTACGGGAAATCGCAGGTTTTCGTTTGCCGGCGATTAAACTTTTTTTATTCAGCGTCTCATCAAAATTGAAAACATTTTTGAAAACTACAAGTCTCATGCGTTTTAGTGGTAAAAATTAATTTAAAATATCGTTTGGGAAATGAGTTTACTCCCTGGGTACTTTCTTTGTATACTTTTGACTATACGGGCCGAGTACGGGATTTACGGGCAGACGCGGTTTTCGTTTGCCGGCAATTAAACTTCTTTTATTCAGCGTCTCATCAAAAATGAAAACATTTTTAAAAACTACAAGTCTCATGCGTTTTAGTGGTGAAAAAATAATTTAAAAAATCGTTCGGGAAATGAGTTTACTCCCTGGGTGCTTTCTTTGTATACTTTTGACTATACGGGCCGAGTCCGGGATTTACGGGAAGTCGCGGGTTTTCGTTTGCCGGCGATTAAACTTCTTTTATTCAGCGTCTCATCAAAAATGAAAATATTTTTAAATACTACAAGTCTCATGGGCTTTAGTGGTGAAATAATAATTTAAAAAATCGTTCGGGAAATGAGTTTACACCCTGGGTACTTTCTTTGTATACTTTTGACTATACGGGCCGAGTCCGGGATTTACGGGAAATCGCAGGTTTTCGTTTGCCGGCGATTAAACTTCTTTTATTCAGCGTCTCATCAAAAATGAAAACATTTTTGAAAACTACAAGTCTCATGCGTTTTAGTGGTGAAAAAAGAATTTAAAAATTCGTTAGGGAAATGAGTTTACTCACTGGGTACTTTCCTTGTATACTTATGACTATACGGGCCGAGACCGGGATTTACGGGAAATCGCGGGTTTTCGTTTGCCGGCGATTAAACTTCTTTTATTCAGCGTCTCATCAAAAATGAAAACATTTTTGAACTCGGCGACGTTAAGGCGGGGTCTGCAAAATACACACTTTTTTTAAATTGATTTTTTGCTGACTTTGAAGCTTTGTTGTGTTGTTTTAACAAACCGCTGTACCCAACTCGAATTATATTTGGTCAGTAGAACTCTTCGATCTTCAAAAAATGTAGGTACATGAGAATAATGTGGGATTCCTTTTGTGAAATACGAGAAAGTTTAAAGGGTACAAAATGAGGTATATTTTTGCTTGGGGCTGGCTGAATTTTTATGGAGAGACAATGAAAATATGTTTTTGTATTGCCTATGGATATGTATTTACAACTTCTTTCGTGAGATATGTCCAGCATATAGAAGAAATTCCTAAATTTTAAAGTTTTTTCTTCCAAAATTTGGTTTTTTTTAATGTTGTGACTGCTTTCGTGCTGATAAACGGTTTTCTATTATAGTTGCCACATATGTCATGTAAGAAATGTTAAAAGTAATGTTTTTGCTAAGTATTTCAACAATTTGTTTGACTTATTTAGTAAAATTCAGCTAGCCCCAAGCAATTCTTTTTATCTCTGTTCTCCAAAACCAGTTTATTGCCGCCATTACCTGGTCTGCATTTTCTGGGTGAGCAGAAGGTCGTGGTAGCCATATTGAACTTTGTGGGATTTGTCCTAGCTAATTGAAAAATCAGTCAAAGCTATATCGCCAGCTGTGTATAATTTTATTTTTAAGAAATTAGCCAAAAGTTAGTTCAGTTATAGACAGTTATAGCAATAAACATCATAGAACATTTTCTATAGCTCTTCCTCTAGACAGGATCCCCTAGGTTCACAAGCGAAAGCTCTTTATAACCAGAGTATTGCAGATTATGGTTAAATACATTAGCTACATTTTGTTGTGATGAAATAAAATGCTTTTGTGTAGAATCTCATTTCTGTTATTAAAATTAATGACTATATATGTGTTCTGAAGATAGAGCTGTATGCAATTTTCCCCTTTATGAAAGGTTCACTATACTAATGTCCTCAATACCTCTATAGCTATAGGTATATACAAGTTAATTATGATCTCTCATTTGCAATACTAATACCTTGTTTTGTTGTTAGGAATTTAATTTTAGAGTAGTTTTTTATCATAATTTAAAGGAAATTAATGATAAACGAGAGTCATTAAATTATAGATACTAAAAAAAACAGTGTGCCTGAATCAATATAGAAAGGGTTGCGAAGCAGGGGGCAGAGTCTCCTATGTTCGCAAGTGAAAAGTTGTGCACTGAAGACAATGTGAAGGTTCCTTCTAGTTGTTAGTTTTTTATCATTTATTTGATATTATTTCTATATTTTTAGGTTTATTTTCTTCTGTTGAGATAGAAGTTTCTTACTAGTAATTTAGTTGATTCTCTACTGTGACAGTGGAATGATTATAACAAAAGCTTCACATTTGTTAAAGTTTTATCATTTTTTGTCTGTGTTCAAGTTATTGGGTTTGTCGTCCTTTGTAATAATATAATTTTAACCTTTTAGGCTTCGATTATGCATAAAGAATGAGGATTTCCCAGTACTAGTTCTTTCATTGGTAAAAAAAATGAACATAATTTAACATATATATATACACATAAAATTGCAGGGTATATATACATAGGGTTAGCTATTTTGATTGTTATGTAACAAGGGGAAGTGACTAGAAAATCTTATAAAGATTTTATGCCACTTTTTATCATTTTCAAGGAAATCCATTTGTTAAATTTTTAACCACTTTTTTGTTTTCTAGTTCAGTGTTAATAACTTATCCAATTTTAACCTTGCCAATACAAAATAAAAATTGTTAACGTGAAACACAACAGACATGAAACAGGCAAATTATTGGATTAATTGAATTAATTATTGTAATTTTATGAGAATCTGCTTTAGTTATTTTGATTTTTTCACCTATTTTGGCCTGAAAATGTTCTTAGTTGTTATAATATTTTAGGAATTTTTGTTATAGAAATCTGTGACCAAAAAAAGTATTAAGCCGCTTTTACACGATCAAATTTCGTATGACATATACTATATGATCATATAAATTTGATTGTGTAACATACGTTATATATATGATAAAAATTTCTATTTTTAAGGATAAAACACGTCCTATTTTTTATATGATATATGATCATATAAACCTATTGTCTTCTATTGAAATTCAGATGTTAACCAATCATAACGCGTTTTTAATTGTACTGAAGTTATGTAAACATGAAACAAACATACAGAAGAGCAAGGAAATATTCAAGAGAAAAACATTGCAGGAATAAAATCTAAAATCGACACAGACACATTTTTTCAACAAGCGCAAAGATTTCGTCAAAATTTTCTGCCGTTATTTGCAAGTAATTCTTAGTCTTTCTGCTGTTCTAAACGCAAAACCGAGATCCAAGTCTCATAAAGATGGAGTTGTGACCGCCTACTCCACCTCCGCCTAACCAAATATATACTTTCTTTTTTTACTTTTTTACTTTTTTTGAGACAACTGCAGTTATTACAGCAGTTGCGCAAGTCCTTGTCACTCAAGTTGATAAAGAAAAAGAAGTGAAAGTAAAATTTGATGCACAATATATGATCGTGTAATACCAGTCCATATGATGAGACGAGCAGGTGGTTTATAATGATCATATATTATGTCATATAAAATTTGATCGTGGTAAAGCGGCTTTAGGCAACATTTTCCGTCCAAAACTAACTTTTATTCAGAGTTGTTGCTTTTTTATAAAATATCAAAATACAGTGTACGAATAAAACAGGGTGAGCAGTATATAGATTTTTTCCTTTAAGAAAATGTTTTGTAAAGCTCGGTTCCCACTGTGGTTTAAGTGTGTTTTAAGTATGTTTAAAATAAGATTTTATAGTTAAAGCATAATGTGAACGTGTTCGTGTTTTAAAATTTTCGGCATAAAACCTGTTTAAACCACAGATAAAATAAAACCTTAGATCAAAAAATTTTGATATTGTGGTTTAAAGTTCAAAGGCACCAACAAAGGAGTTTTCAACGATTTTAGGGCACATTTTGCGCATTTTCACGTTAAAGACAGAAAAGAGAATAAAAAATGGCAGAAAATAAATAAGTTTGGTACAGGAAGAGAATCTTAGCGAACTTATTCGCAAATATCCAGTGATTTTTTGATAAATCACAAAGGCTACAAAGAGAGAAATGTTTTTGCTTTTAAAACAGTGGGAATGCTCAGGTTTTATTTTAATTTTTAAAACACATTTAAAACCTTTTAGGTTTTATATTTAAACCCAAGTTAAACCACAGTGGGAACCAAGCTTAAATGTGTTCCGCTCATTTTAGTGCGAAAATTTGTTATTTTTTTACAGTATGCTGCAGATATTTTATATCAAAGTACAATTCTTGTAGAACTGCAACAATTACCTTTCTGAAATTTCTGCTTTTTAAAGGATGTATTTTTAACATGCTTGATGCTGGTTCAAATCCAGTTCCTTTACATAAAAGGATAGCTCAATGGTAGAGCAAAGCATTATTAGTAGCCTAATGATAAGTGCAATGCATGGTGTGCTTCTAAATTTTACTTTATAGTTAGTATATGAAAGAATTATGAAAGAATGTAGCCCATTTTTTTACGGTGTAAGGATGAAGACCTATCAGGACAAAGCGCTTTTTTGATGTAAATTGCTAAATGTTTAGGCAACTTATTTTCAAGTTTTAGTTAATTTTTTTTACCTAATGATCTCCTAGCTTTATTTTTTTAGCAACTATTAGGCTAATCACGTTTTTATTAAATAAATAAATAAATTATTTGTTAACTTAAATTTGTACTGCACTTTTAATTTTCTTATGTTGTTTTATTACCAAGATTTGAATTGTTTTTAGCAGCCATTTTCAAAGGTTGCACAGGGACGAAGTAGCTTTAATGTAGCCAATGCACATTTTGATTGAATGTATGTTGCGAAAAAATAAACGCAGACATAAAATCGCCGGACAACGAATAAGAATCGGCTATTCCACCCAATAAGGTTTCAGTAATATCAGGGGCGGCAAAAAATAAATAATTTAGGCGGGAAAATAAACACGGCGGTGCACAAGCGTTTTGGTGGCGTTCACTATAAAATGTCTGTCGTTGATCCGCTCTGCTGTGGCTTTGTTAAAATCGGAGCGTATGTTATTTTGACAAAAGACACGCCTTTAAAAAAACAAGATAATGAAAACAAAAAGGTATATAACGGACGTGTATTCAAACACAAGTTCAACGAACTAAAAGAAAAATATAGTGAATTGGTGACCGGAGTGGACTACAACACTTTTACACGCAACTTCCCTAAAATCGTTGAAAATGTACGAGGGTTAGCGAAACGTCATACTGCTTTAAGAAATAAGTTGCTAGAATGCTTCTCGCTTAAAGCCTTGCTTAATTCATCAGTGGAGAAGAGAAAGACACACAGCCTTCAGAACTGTCTTGGTTGTCAAGAAAGTTTTAAACAGTTTTTGGCGTTATTTCCCGCGAAAAAAAACTCGTTTAAAATAAAAGAAGAGAGGAGTGGCTTATTCAGGGAAAAGGAAATGAAGGTTTGGCTGTTATATTTTATATAATTATATATAATCTATACAAATTTACAAAGTATTTAAATAAATATATGTGAATTATTTGCTTTACGCGTAGAATCGAATGACAGAAGCTGTAAACGGACTTAATGACGAATTTGCATCAAGATTCGAGAGTTCGTTTACATCCCAGTTTGAAACAATGTTGCTGGAGAAAAAGGAGAGCGATAAACGATGTCTTTTGCGCACAGCGAAAAAAGATATTGAGCATCAGTGGGCGGAAACATCTGTTGAACGGTATGAAGTTTGTTGTTAATTTAGACCAAAATCAATAAGTACATAACAGTCGGCATACTTAATCTAAAATATAAATTAAGCAACATTAAAAAGTTTGTTTTTTGCTTGTTCTTTAGTGCTTATGGAGTACTTATCTCGTTACGAAACAGAGATAAACTGCGGTTGCATTTAAGCTTTGAAAGCAAAATCGATGCTGTAAAACGGACAAATGACAATGTCGCAAAAATTACACAGGTAAAGAATGCTGTTTCAATTGTCGGAATGATATTGTTCAGGTAATGATAATACCAATATCAATAAATTTATTTAATTTTCAAGGGCCTTAAAAGACCTCATAGCCACACCGGACAGCTGGAAAACTTCGAGTGGAGCAAAAGCGAATGTTTGGAAGAAATCAACAATTATCCAGAAGGACATCAGATTAATTTTAGCGATTTAGCAAGACGACATAAATTAGTTAATAGTAATGGTCAGTCTCCCTTCGATTTTTAATTATTTTATAAAACTTGATGTGGTCTTGCATGTTCTTATACAAAAACGTGGTTATCTATTTCCTTTTCAATAAATTGGTTTCGATAGCAGACATGAAAATTTGTGGTTTGTAACTCCACGTTTTTGAACGTCATGCTTGTAAGATCTTTTTATCATGTAGCAAGTTAACTTACCAATTTAGTATCTATATTCAGGTATTCAACCACAAAACTGTGGGCAAGTTTTAAAAGAACTGCTAATTAACAATGGATGCAATTTGACCAGGTTTCGAAACTGTGTAACAGCAAACCAACTTAGCACTGAATTTACTAAAGTGAGAAGAAAAAAACGGAAGTTAGTATTATTATACATCGGAATCACACATTTTTAGAAACTGCTAAAATCAATAATTCTAGTTCTTGTGTAGTCTTTTTTTTAATCTAGCAGGTTTGCACAGCAACAATTTATTTAAAAGTGACACAATTTTTTTAGACTGGACATCCCTAACTTTAAGAACATGTCCTTTCCCGTGGAAACAACAAACAAAGAAGTTAATGAAAAACTAAAAGATAAAATAACCACAGGGGAATACTCACTTGGAGATCTGATTGTGCCACAGTCATTCACCAAAGCAATTTTAAAAGAAGACAAGATAATACATGAAACTGTTGAGGTTAGTGGACGGAAAATGCCTTTAACAGAAATAAGAAAAAACATGTTGGAAAAGCATTTGCCATTTATGCGACTAAGATCTGATAAGGATTATGAAAACATGACACAAGAAGAATTGATTCTTAACTTAAAAAGAATTAACGAGTTCAGTGAACAAATGCCTTCAGAAGAGTATGTACATACCTTGAAGTGTTTTGAAAGGAGGCGTCATTTGATGTTTTGGCATGATGGGTCATCTATAGCTAGCCACAGCCATGTCCTCATGCTTGTTGCATGTATGTACGACCCTGCGTTATTTCTCACAGATGACGAGTATATGAAAAATACTAAAACAAAAATAAATGTGCAAGCTGTGATTGAAAAGCCGGAGTTTTACATTTTGGCCAGATGTCCTGCAACTGACCAGCAGCTTTTATATTCAAATGAACGCTGCAAAGATATCATAGAAATGAGGAAAAGTGTTGGACATGGTATAACTGATGTAATGAGATTTTTCAAGGGTGACAGTCCCGCAGCGGCATTTGAAGCTGGGCAGCAAAAAGGTGGCAATTTTTTTTGCCATTCATGCTCTGTACACGCTGATTGTGTTAGCAGTCTTGTACATACTTTTAAACAACAACATCTGTCCTTGCAAGATCGGGTCAGTCATGCTTTATCTTCTATCGAATCATGTAATAAACTTAAAAGTGGAGCAGTAAAGTTACACAATGGATTGAAGAAGCATGAGCTGATAAATGAACTTCATCAACGAAAAATAAAGTTCTCCTGTGATCTCCCTACAAAGGAGTTAAACAACTTGCTTCAAGAGGAAATGCATGGAATTCAAAGGTTGCCAGCCCTCATGTTTGGGAAGTCCCATAGATCTTTGAGTGAGCTCAACCTTGAGGGATACGAGATATTAAATAATGAACCTTTGCATGATGTGTCAAACTACATTAAAAATATCTACTGTGAGCTTCCACATCATGTAGGTGCAAAGAAGAAGACTTTATTAGAAATAATTGAGGCTTCGTTTAATAACAAGGAAGCAAAAAATGCCTCTGATTACAGAAGAAGCCTGCTGATCGTAACAAATTGGGCATTAAAAAATTTAGAAGGTAAATATTTACTATATTTCTAAATTAGGGCTACAGTATTATTATCTGAAGATTTAGTTGCACCTGAATATGGGACCAAAAGAAACATAACAAATATAACTTACACCAATGTATAAACTAGTCTTTTCTTGTTATTAGGCCACTTTGCATTGAAACTGCTGATCTCACTTTCAAAGATCCAGGAAATATTGTACTTGCCAGCAAATAGAAGAAGTATGCCAAGTATTCTGCATTTGATAATTGCAACACACCACCACGCCATGTTGATAAAACTCCATATCCGTGGTAAATTAACATCACTGACAAAGAGGAAATTTTTTGGTGTGTATTACCATTCAATTATCAGACATTCTGGCACACAGCTACGTCTTGTTTCTGGTCGTACAGCCAACACTGAAAAAGAAGAGGCTAGTTTTAATCCCATCAAGACCGTAACTAAACTTACATCAAATAACCATCCAGAAAACATCATATGTAATGCCCTGATCAGAATGCAAGCCGCAATAAAATTAGGTGCAGGCCAAAATGCAGTGAGCAAAGATAAATCATTTGAGGAACTTTCCCAAAGAATACAGAGACATTCAACAGGTAGGTTCTATATTTTACCCAATGTTCTATCGATATTTTACGTTTTGACTTTATACTTTGTTTTTTTCATTTAATATATAAAAAAGATTATGTTATTTGTGCTCTGGTTACATAGAACAGAACGTCCTTTCAATCAACTAATCAACTGCCATGAAATGATGGTGAAATTAAAATTGACGTCGCCCTAATTTTTAGATTGCTATGGCTGAAGTATTTACATTAATGAAGAAAACAGCAATAGTTCTATTATTTATAAAAAATATAAAATGCGTTTTTTTGCTTAATATTATTGTGTAGTATTTTTATAACAGGGACCGTGATACCATTCTTTTGGATAGAGAAATATCCAAATGATCATGAATGCTTTTTGAAAAGAATAGCTGACTTTCTATTGGATTCACATAAATGGTGGGAAGAAACCAGTGATGGAATTATATTTAAAAGTGTTGATTCTCTACCTGGTGACAGTTCCTTGATTCTTCATCATTATCGATCGTCAACACTAAAAGAGGAAGAACAATACCTTCAACGGTGTTCACATTTAGCTCTTTCTTGCAGTACCTAGCAATGTTGATGCAAGCAATTTAAAATAATAAAACATTTTAAAACTTCAAGTGTCTTAATTTTACTATTTGGTGCTAAATTATATTATCAACAATTTTTATAATACTTTGACATTGTTTAACCTTTCAAAAAAATTTACAAAGTTTATTAACTGTCAATTTCCTTTGTATATATACCTATTTTGATTATTACAAATCTGATGTCAAAATATTTCGCTTACAATACTTTCTTTATTTGCGTACAAAAACTAGATGTAAGGTACATAAAACTTTTTGAAAATAATGAATAAGAAATTACCATGAACGAAGAATCATGGTAATTTCTGCACACCCTTACCATTGTGCATATAATGGCTGAGAATGTATGTATATTTTATATGTGTAACTGTTATACCTTTAGATTGTGGGAAAAATGCTTAGTTAATAAGCATTGTGTACCTGCGTTGAAAGTAACTGGAAAAGATGACAAAAAGATGGTACTGAAAAGTTTAAAAAGATTTGAAAATTACGTAGAAAGTCCAATCACAACTCCAAAAGCTAACAAACACAATACTACCACTACTAGCACTGAAAACAACTTAACACCAACCTCCTTATTTCCGCCACAAGTTGCTTCAACACCACATGCTGTTTCTGCAACCAATTTAAATACTCCCCTGCATCAATTATCACCAATTTATAAGAATGCTACCAATATCTCATCACCTGAAACACAAAAAAAACAAGAAAACATTACAGGTTTTAAATTCCAACCACCTCTATGTCCCACCTCATCATCCACTTCTGAGCTGTCAAGAACTTCTCTCATGATGAAAGCTGTTATTGGGGACATTCCACTAATATACCAGTACAATAAAACCAGAAAGGAAATGAAGGCTAATCCATGTCAATTAGCAAAAGAAAAATACCTGCAAATTATAGCAGAAGTTGAGGTGAAGTTAAAATTGGCAGAGGAAAATATAAAAAAGAAATTAAAGAACTTGGAGTTGAGCTGCATTGGCACAAACAGCACAGCATTGTCAATGATCCCAAAAAGTGAGAATGAGTTGGCAAAATACAAAAATATTTTAACATTATTAAAATATTGTGCTGCCTTAAAAAAGGAACTTGATTTATAAAACAAATCATAACAGAGTCAATTTTTGCCCAGTAGAAATTTTTTTTTAAGAATTGTTGCGTTGTTGCAAATTATATTATATTATATATATGAGCATATAATCTTTAATTTACAGTGGAGAGACGTTTTGAACAAAATGTAGCGCAGTTACATACAGGAAAAATTTGAATAATTGACAGGCAGTAAAAAGTCACACCTTTCTATTCTTGCGGTCGGATTCGCGTCATAATACTGGTTGAACCAATCATGGGCCAGTATTCACATTAAGCAGCCATTATGAAATGGTGTACAAATGCCGTAATCGTAATGTTTTTGTAGCGAAACCTTTATAAATACAATACTGGATTTTTCGAAGAATTCTTTTTTTTTAGTCAAATCTTTAATACTAGTCGGTGGCCGTTGGAAAAATCCACGGGTTCGCTCGTCCTTTTTATACAGCATTGCACGCGTGTCGCTACTTGCGGTACCATTTTGCGCGACAGACAGACGTATACGGGTATTATAATATAGATGTTTTAGATACTGCTTAATTTTTGCCATTTCGTGACATTTTAACGCCGTTTTGCTTGTAAATTCTGTTTACTTAAGATTTCTATTGTGAAGGTTTGACTGTGAAAAGCCCACTTTGTACCCCATCGGAGAGCAACGAAGGAGAACGTTCCGACCGCAAGAATATATTTAACTTTTGTCTGCAAACAAAAAAATAAAATATATATTATTATAGTTATAATTTGTTTACCTGTCCACTTAAAAGAGAAAAGTGGCGTAAAGGTTGAAATAATTTTTTTAGCATTAATAGATATAGCTAGAGACTCAAAATAATATTTTGAATAGGCTGGTCAACAGCTTACACAAAATGGCCCATTTTACATTTCTTATATAATAGCTAGCTAGCTAGCTACTATCCATTGAATTTTTACCTTAAATCCACATCTTCCTGGATAATTCATTCTAGGGGATAATCAAGACATTAAAATACCAGTCTTAGAATGCTCTCTTAGAACAAAAATCTTCACAATGAGAAAAAGCCAATATCAGCAAATAAAAATCATTTTGCTAGCTAGGTAGCTATATACTCAATAAAACTGTAATATTCCAAAAGTTTATTTATCAATAATATTAATAAAGAACTGACTTACCATTTATTTGTTTGTATAACTCTTTTCCCCTCTTTAAATCTTTAAATGTGAACCAACAATCAACAATGATGACTGTCAGGGCAAAGCTTTATATCAAATTCAAAAATGCCACGAGGCCGCGCAATATGACTATTTTAGTTGAAAAACGCGGACCAGATAGCGCGTAACAACATTACTCGCCATAGTGTAAAATTGTAGCAGGCGAGTTAAAAATGCCGCGGCATTCAGAATGCGCCTTAACGTCGCCGAGAAAACTACAAGTCTCATGCGTTTTAGTGTTGAAAAAATAATTTAAAAAATCGTTCGGGAAATGAGTTTACACCCTGGGTATTTTCTTTGTATACTATTGACTATACGGGCCGAGTCCGGGATTTACGGGAAATCGCAGGTTTTCGTTTGCCGGCGATTAAACTTCTTTTAATCAGCGTCTCATCAAAAATGAAAACATTTTTGAAAACTACAAGTCTCATGCGTTTTAGTGGTGAAAAAATAATTTAAAAAAAACGTTCGGGAAATGAGTTTACACCCTGGGTACTTTCTTTGTATACTATTGACTATACGGGCCGAGTCCGGGATTTACGGGAAATCGCAGGTTTTCGTTTGCCGGCGATTAAACTTCTTTTATTCACCGTCTCATCAAAAATGAAAACATTTTTGAAAACTACAAGTCTCATGCGTTTTAGTGGTGAAAAAATAATTTAAAAAATCGTTCGGGAAATGAGTTTACACCCTGGGTACTTTCTTTGTATACTATTGACTATACGGGCCGAGTCCGGGATTTACGGGAAATCGCAGGTTTTCGTTTGCCGGCGATTAAACTTCTTTTATTCAGCGTCTCATCAAAAATGAAAACATTTTTGAAAACTACAAGTCTCATTCGTTTTAGTGGTGAAAAAATAATTTAAAAAAAACGTTCGGGAAATGAGTTTACACCCTGGGTACTTTCTTTGTATACTATTGACTATACGGGCCGAGTCCGGGATTTACGGGAAATCGCAGGTTTTCGTTTGCCGGCGATTAAACTTTTTTTATTCAGCGTCTCATCAAAATTGAAAACATTTTTGAAAACTACAAGTCTCATGCGTTTTAGTGGTGAAAAAATAATTTAAAAATTCGTTAGGGAAATGAGTTTACTCACTGGGTACTTTCCTTGTACACTTATGACTATACGGGCCGAGACCGGGATTTACGGGAAATCGCGGGTTTTCGTTTGCCGGCGATTAAACTTCTTTTATTCAGCGTCTCATCAAAAATGAAAACATTTTTGAAAACTACAAGTCTCAAGCGTTTTAGTGGTGAAAAGATAATTTAAAAAATCGTTTTGGAAATGAGTTTACTCACTGGGTACTTTCCTTGTATACTTTTGATTATACGGGCCGAGTCCGGGATTTACGGGAAATCGCGGGTTTTCGTTTGCCGGCGATTAAACTTCTTTTATTCTGCGTCTCATCAAAAATGAAAACATTTTTGATGAAAACTACAAGTCTCATGCGTTTTAGTGGTGAAAAAAAAATTTAATAAATCGTTCGGGAATGAGTTTACTCCCTGGGTACTTTCTTTGTATACATTCGACTATACGGGCCAAGCCCGGGATTTACGGGAAATCACGGGATTTCGTTTGCCGGCTATTAAACCTCTTTTATTAAGCGTCTCATCAAAAATGAAAACATTTTTGAAAACTGCAAACCTCAAGCATTTTAGTGGTGAGAAGATAACTGAAAAAATCGTTTCGGAAATGAGTTTACTCACAGGGTACTTTCTTTGTATACATTCGACTATACGGGCCAAGCCCGGGATTTACGGGAAATCGCAGGTTTTCGTTTGCCGGCGATTACACCCCTTTCATTAAGCGTCTCATCAAAAATGAAAACATTTTTGAAAACTACAAGTCTCATGCGTTTTAGTGGTGAAAAAATAATTTAAAAAATCGTTCGGGAAATGAGTTTACTCCCTGGGTACTTTCTTTGTATACTTTTGACTATACGGGCCGAGTCCAGGATTTACGGGAAGTCGCGGGTTTTCGTTTGCCGGCGATTAAACTTCTTTTATTCAGCGTCTCATCAAAAAGGAAAATATTTTTAAATACTACAAGTCTCATGGGCTTTAGTGGTGAAATAATAATTTAAAAAATCGTTCGGGAAATGAGTTTACACCCTGGGTACTTTTTTTGTATACTTTTGACTATACGGGCCGAGTCCGGGATTTACGGAAAATCGCAGGTTTTCGTTTGCCGGCGATTAAACTTCTTTTATCCAGCGTCTCATCAAAAATGAGAATATTTTTAAATACTACAAGTCTCATGCGTTTTAGTGGTGAAAAAATAATTCAAAAAATCGTTCGGGAAATGACTTTACACCCTGGGTACTTTCTTTGTATACTATCGACTATACGGGCCGAGACCGGGATTTACGGGAAATCGCAGGTTTTCGTTTGCCGGCGATTAAACCACTTTCATAAAGCGTCTCATCAAAAATGAAAAGATTTCTGAAAACTACAAGTCTCATGCGTTTTAGTGGTGAAAATTAATTTAAAATATCGTTTGGGAAATGAGTTTACTCCCTGGGTACTTTCTTTGTATACTTATGACTATACGGGCCGAGACCGGGATTTACGGGAAATCGCGGGTTTTCGTTTGCCGGCGATTAAACTTCTTTTATTCAGCGTCTCATCAAAAATGAAAACATTTTTAAAAACTACAAGTCTCATGGGCTTTAGTGGTGAAATGATAATTTAAATAATCGTTCGAGAAATGAGTTTACACCCTGGGTACTTTCTTTGTATACTTTTGACTATACGGGCCGAGTCCGGGATTTACGGGAAATCGCAGGTTTTCGTTTGCCGGCGATTAAACCACTTTCATAAAGCGTCTCATCAAAAATGAAAAGATTTCTGAAAACTACAAGTCTCATGCGTTTTAGTGGTGAAAATTAATTTAAAATATCGTTTGGGAAATGAGTTTACTCCCTGGGTACTTTCTTTGTATACTTTTGACTATACGGGCCGAGTCCGGGATTTACGGGCAGACGCAGGTTTTCGTTTGCCGGCAATTAAACTTCTTTTATTCAGCGTCTCATCAAAAATGAAAACATTTTTAAAAACTACAAGTCTCATGCGTTTTAGTGGTGAAAAAATAATTTAAAAAATCGTTCGGGAAATGGGTTTACTCCCTGGGTACTTTCTTTGTATACTTTTGACTATACGGGCCGAGTCCGGGATTTACGGGAAATCGCAGGTTTTCGTTTGCCGGCGATTAAACCACTTTCATAAAGCGTCTCATCAAAAATGAAAAGATTTCTGAAAACTACAAGTCTCATGCGTTTTAGTGGTGAAAATTAATTTAAAATATCGTTTGGGAAATGAGTTTACTCCCTGGGTACTTTCTTTGTATACTTTTGACTATACGGGCCGAGTCCGGGATTTACGGGAAATCGCAGGTTTTCGTTTGCCGGCGATTAAACTTCTTTTAATCAGCGTCTCATCAAAAATGAAAACATTTTTAAAAACTACAAGTCTCATGCGTTTTAGTGGTGAAAAAATAATTTAAAAAATCGTTTTGGAAATGAGTTTACTCACTGGGTACTTTCCTTGTATACTTTTGATTATACGGGCCGAGTCCGGGATTTACGGGAAATCGCGGGTTTTCGTTTGCCGGCGAATAAACTTCTTTTATTCTGCGTCTCATCAAAAATGAAAACATTTTTGATGAAAACTACAAGTCTCATGCGTTTTAGTGGTGAAAAAAAAATTTAATAAATCGTTCGGGAATGAGTTTACTCCCTGGGTACTTTCTTTGTATACATTCGACTATACGGGCCAAGCCCGGGATTTACGGGAAATCGCGGGATTTCGTTTGCCGGCTATTAAACCTCTTTTATTAAGCGTCTCATCAAAAATGAAAACATTTTTGAAAACTGCAAACCTCAAGCATTTTAGTGGTGAGAAGATAACTGAAAAAATCGTTTCGGAAATGAGTTTACTCACAGGGTACTTTCTTTGTATACATTCGACTATACGGGCCAAGCCCGGGATTTACGGGAAATCGCAGGTTTTCGTTTGCCGGCGATTACACCCCTTTCATTAAGCGTCTCATCAAAAATGAAAACATTTTTGAAAACTACAAGTCTCATGCGTTTTAGTGGTGAAAAAATAATTTAAAAAATCGTTCGGGAAATGAGTTTACTCCCTGAGTACTTTCTTTGTATACTTTTGACTATACGGGCCGAGTCCAGGATATACGGGAAGTCGCGGGTTTTCGTTTGCCGGCGATTAAACTTCTTTTATTCAGCGTCTCATCAAAAAGGAAAATATTTTTAAATACTACAAGTCTCATGGGCTTTAGTGGTGAAATAATAATTTAAAAAATCGTTCGGGAAATGAGTTTACACCCTGGGTACTTTTTTTGTATACTTTTGACTATACGGGCCGAGTCCGGGATTTACGGAAAATCGCAGGTTTTCGTTTGCCGGCGATTAAACCACTTTCATAAAGCGTCTCATCAAAAATGAAAAGATTTCTGAAAACTACAAGTCTCATGCGTTTTAGTGGTGAAAATTAATTTAAAATATCGTTTGGGAAATGAGTTTACTCCCTGGGTACTTTCTTTGTATACTTTTGACTATACGGGCCGAGTCCGGGATTTACGGGCAGACGCGGGTTTTCGTTTGCCGGCAATTAAACTTCTTTTATTCAGCGTCTCATCAAAAATGAAAACATTTTTAAAAACTACAAGTCTCATGCGTTTTAGTGGTGAAAAAATAATTTAAAAAATCGTTCGGGAAATGGGTTTACTCCCTGGGTACTTTCTTTGTATACTTTTGACTATACGGGCCGAGTCCGGGATTTACGGGAAATCGCAGGTTTTCGTTTGCCGGCGATTAAACCACTTTCATAAAGCGTCTCATCAAAAATGAAAAGATTTCTGAAAACTACAAGTCTCATGCGTTTTAGTGGTGAAAATTAATTTAAAATATCGTTTGGGAAATGAGTTTACTCCCTGGGTACTTTCTTTGTATACTTTTGACTATACGGGCCGAGTCCGGGATTTACGGGAAATCGCAGGTTTTCGTTTGCCGGCGATTAAACTTCTTTTAATCAGCGTCTCATCAAAAATGAAAACATTTTTAAAAACTACAAGTCTCATGCGTTTTAGTGGTGAAAAAATAATTTAAAAAATCGTTTTGGAAATGAGTTTACTCACTGGGTACTTTCCTTGTATACTTTTGATTATACGGGCCGAGTCCGGGATTTACGGGAAATCGCGGGTTTTCGTTTGCCGGCGATTAAACTTCTTTTATTCTGCGTCTCATCAAAAATGAAAACATTTTTGATGAAAACTACAAGTCTCATGCGTTTTAGTGGTGAAAAAAAAATTTAATAAATCGTTCGGGAATGAGTTTACTCCCTGGGTACTTTCTTTGTATACATTCGACTATACGGGCCAAGCCCGGGATTTACGGGAAATCGCGGGATTTCGTTTGCCGGCTATTAAACCTCTTTTATTAAGCGTCTCATCAAAAATGAAAACATTTTTGAAAACTGCAAACCTCAAGCATTTTAGTGGTGAGAAGATAACTGAAAAAATCGTTTCGGAAATGAGTTTACTCACAGGGTACTTTCTTTGTATACATTCGACTATACGGGCCAAGCCCGGGATTTACGGGAAATCGCAGGTTTTCGTTTGCCGGCGATTACACCCCTTTCATTAAGCGTCTCATCAAAAATGAAAACATTTTTGAAAACTACAAGTCTCATGCGATTTAGTGGTGAAAAAATAATTTAAAAAATCGTTCGGGAAATGAGTTTACTCCCTGGGTACTTTCTTTGTATACTTTTGACTATACGGGCCGAGTCCAGGATTTACGGGAAGTCGCGGGTTTTCGTTTGCCGGCGATTAAACTTCTTTTATTCAGCGTCTCATCAAAAAGGAAAATATTTTTAAATACTACAAGTCTCATGGGCTTTAGTGGTGAAATAATAATTTAAAAAATCGTTCGGGAAATGAGTTTACACCCTGGGTACTTTTTTTGTATACTTTTGACTATACGGGCCGAGTCCGGGATTTACGGAAAATCGCAGGTTTTCGTTTGCCGGCGATTAAACTTCTTTTATCCAGCGTCTCATCAAAAATGAGAATATTTTTAAATACTACAAGTCTCATGCGTTTTAGTGGTGAAAAAATAATTCAAAAAATCGTTCGGGAAATGAGTTTACACCCTGGGTACTTTCTTTGTATACTATCGACTATACGGGCCGAGTCCGGGATTTACGGGAAATCGCAGGTTTTCGTTTGCCGGCGATTAAACCACTTTCATAAAGCGTCTCATCAAAAATGAAAAGATTTCTGAAAACTACAAGTCTCATGCGTTTTAGTGGTGAAAATTAATTTAAAATATCGTTTGGGAAATGAGTTTACTCCCTGGGTACTTTCTTTGTATACTTATGACTATACGGGCCGAGACCGGGATTTACGGGAAATCGCGGGTTTTCGTTTGCCGGCGATTAAACTTCTTTTATTCAGCGTCTCATCAAAAATGAAAACATTTTTAAAAACTACAAGTCTCATGGGCTTTAGTGGTGAAATGATAATTTAAATAATCGTTCGAGAAATGAGTTTACACCCTGGGTACTTTCTTTGTATACTTTTGACTATACGGGCCGAGTCCGGGATTTACGGGAAATCGCAGGTTTTCGTTTGCCGGCGATTAAACCACTTTCATAAAGCGTCTCATCAAAAATGAAAAGATTTCTGAAAACTACAAGTCTCATGCGTTTTAGTGGTGAAAATTAATTTAAAATATCGTTTGGGAAATGAGTTTACTCCCTGGGTACTTTCTTTGTATACTTTTGACTATACGGGCCGAGTCCGGGATTTACGGGCAGACGCGGGTTTTCGTTTGCCGGCAATTAAACTTCTTTTATTCAGCGTCTCATCAAAAATGAAAACATTTTTAAAAACTACAAGTCTCATGCGTTTTAGTGGTGAAAAAATAATTTAAAAAATCGTTCGGGAAATGGGTTTACTCCCTGGGTACTTTCTTTGTATACTTTTGACTATACGGGCCGAGTCCGGGATTTACGGGAAATCGCAGGTTTTCGTTTGCCGGCGATTAAACCACTTTCATAAAGCGTCTCATCAAAAATGAAAAGATTTCTGAAAACTACAAGTCTCATGCGTTTTAGTGGTGAAAATTAATTTAAAATATCGTTTGGGAAATGAGTTTACTCCCTGGGTACTTTCTTTGTATACTTTTGACTATACGGGCCGAGTCCGGGATTTACGGGAAATCGCAGGTTTTCGTTTGCCGGCGATTAAACTTCTTTTAATCAGCGTCTCATCAAAAATGAAAACATTTTTAAAAACTACAAGTCTCATGCGTTTTAGTGGTGAAAAAATAATTTAAAAAATCGTTCGGGAAATGAGTTTACTCCCTGGGTACTTTCTTTGTATACTTTTGACTATACGGGCCGAGTCCGGGATTTTCGGGAAATCGCAGGTTTTCGTTTGCCGGCGATTAAACCAATTTCATAAAGCGTCTCATCAAAAATGAAAAGATTTCTGAAAACTACAAGTCTCATGCGTTTTAGTGGTGAAAATTAATTTAAAATATCGTTTGGGAAATGAGTTTACTCCCTGGGTACTTTCTTTGTATACTTTTGACTATACGGGCCGAGTCCGGGATTTACGGGCAGACGCGGGTTTTCGTTTGCCGGCAATTAAACTTCTTTTATTCAGCGTCTCATCAAAAATGAAAACATTTTTAAAAACTACAAGTCTCATGCGTTTTAGTGGTGAAAAAATAATTTAAAAAATCGTTCGGGAAATGAGTTTACTCCCTGGGTACTTTCTTTGTATACTTTTGACTATACGGGCCGAGTCCGGGATTTACGGGAAATCGCAGGTTTTCGTTTGCCGGCGATTAAACCACTTTCATAAAGCGTCTCATCAAAAATGAAAAGATTTCTGAAAACTACAAGTCTCATGCGTTTTAGTGGTGAAAATTAATTTAAAATATCGTTTGGGAAATGAGTTTACTCCCTGGGTACTTTCTTTGTATACTTATGAATATACGGGCCGAGACCGGGATTTACGGGAAATCGCGGGTTTTCGTGTGCCGGCGATTAAACTTCTTTTATTCAGCGTCTCATCAAAAATGAAAACATTTTTAAAAACTACAAGTCTCATGGGCTTTAGTGGTGAAATGATAATTTAAATAATCGTTCGAGAAATGAGTTTACACCCTGGGTACTTTCTTTGTATACTTTTGACTATACGGGCCGAGTCCGGGATTTACGGGAAATCGCAGGTTTTCGTTTGCCGGCGATTAAACCACTTTCATAAAGCGTCTCATCAAAAATGAAAAGATTTCTGAAAACTACAAGTCTCATGCGTTTTAGTGGTGAAAATTAATTTAAAATATCGTTTGGGAAATTAGTTTACTCCCTGGGTACTTTCTTTGTATACTTTTGACTATACGGGCCGAGTCCGGGATTTACGGGCAGACGCGGTTTTCGTTTGCCGGCAATTAAACTTCTTTTATTCAGCGTCTCATCAAAAATGAAAACATTTTTAAAAACTACAAGTCTCATGCGTTTTAGTGGTGAAAAAATAATTTAAAAAATCGTTCGGGAAATGAGTTTACTCCCTGGGTACTTTCTTTGTATACTTTTGACTATACGGGCCGAGTCCGGGATTTACGGGAAGTCGCGGGTTTTCGTTTGCCGGCGATTAAACTTCTTTTATTCAGCGTCTCATCAAAAATGAAAATATTTTTAAATACTACAAGTCTCATGGGCTTTAGTGGTGAAATAATAATTTAAAAAATCGTTCGGGAAATGAGTTTACACCCTGGGTACTTTCTTTGTATACTTTTGACTATACGGGCCGAGTCCGGGATTTACGGGAAATCGCAGGTTTTCGTTTGCCGGGGATTAAACTTCTTTTATTCAGCGTCTCATCAAAAATGAAAACATTTTTGAAAACTACAAGTCTCATGCGTTTTAGTGGTGAAAAAATAATTTAAAAAAAACGTTCGGGAAATGAGTTTACACCCTGGGTACTTTCTTTGTATACTATTGACTATACGGGCCGAGTCCGGGATTTACGGGAAATCGCAGGTTTTCGTTTGCCGGCGTTTAAACTTCTTTTATTCAGCGTCTCATCAAAATTGAAAACATTTTTGAAAACTACAAGTCTCATGCGTTTTAGTGGTGAAAAAATAATTTAAAAATTCGTTAGGGAAATGAGTTTACTCACTGGGTACTTTCCTTGTACACTTATGACTATACGGGCCGAGACCGGGATTTACGGGAAATCGCGGGTTTTCGTTTGCCGGCGATTAAACTTCTTTTATTCAGCGTCTCATCAAAAATGAAAACATTTTTAAAAACTACAAGTCTCATGGGCTTTAGTGGTAAAATATAAATTTAAAAAATCGTTCGGGAAATGAGTTTACACCCTGGGTACTTTCTTTGTATACTTTTGACTATACGGGCCGAGTCCGGGATTTACGGGAAATCGCGGGTTTTCGTTTGCCGGCGATTAAACTTCTTTTATTCAGCGTCTCATCAAAAATGAAAACATTTTTGAAAACTACAAGTCTCATGCGTGTTAGTGGTGAAAAAATAATTTAAAAAATCGTTCGGGAAATGAGTTTACACCCTGGGTACTTTCTTTGTATACTATTGACTATACGGGCCGAGTCCGGGATTTACGGGAAATCGCAGGTTTTCGTTTGCCGGCGATTAAACTTCTTTTATTCAGCGTCTCATCAAAAATGAAAACATTTTTGAAAACTACAAGTCTCATGCGTTTTAGTGGTGAAAAAATAATTTAAAAAAAACGTTCGGGAAATGAGTTTACACCCTGGGTACTTTCTTTGTATACTATTGACTATACGGGCCGAGTCCGGGATTTACGGGAAATCGCAGGTTTTCGTTTGCCGGCGATTAAACTTCTTTTAATCAGCGTCTCATCAAAAATGAAAACATTTTTGAAAACTACAAGTCTCATGCGTTTTAGTGGTGAAAAAATAATTTAAAAAAATCGTTCGGGAAATGAGTTTACACCCTGGGTACTTTCTTTGTATACTATTGACTATACGGGCCGAGTCCGGGATTTACGGGAAATCGCAGGTTTTCGTTTGCCGGCGATTAAACTTCTTTTAATCAGCGTCTCATCAAAAATGAAAACATTTTTGAAAACTACAAGTCTCATGCGTTTTAGTGGTGAAAAAATAATTTAAAAAAAACGTTCGGGAAATGAGTTTACACCCTGGGTACTTTCTTTGTATACTATTGACTATACGGGCCGAGTCCGGGATTTACGGGAAATCGCAGGTTTTCGTTTGCCGGGGATTAAACTTCTTTTATTCAGCGTCTCATCAAAAATGAAAACATTTTTGAAAACTACAAGTCTCATGCGTTTTAGTGGTGAAAATTAATTTAAAATATCGTTTGGGAAATGAGTTTACTCCCTGGGTACTTTCTTTGTATACTTTTGACTATACGGGCCGAGTCCGGGATTTACGGGCAGACGCGGGTTTTCGTTTGCCGGCAATTAAACTTCTTTTATTCAGCGTCTCATCAAAAATGAAAACATTTTTAAAAACTACAAGTCTCATGCGTTTTAGTGGTGAAAAAATAATTTAAAAAATCGTTCGGGAAATGAGTTTACTCCCTGGGTACTTTCTTTGTATACTTTTGACTATACGGGCCGAGTCCGGGATTTACGGGAAGTCGCGGGTTTTCGTTTGCCGGCGATTAAACTTCTTTTATTCAGCGTCTCATCAAAAATGAAAATATTTTTAAATACTACAAGTCTCATGGGCTTTAGTGGTGAAATAATAATTTAAAAAATCGTTCGGGAAATGAGTTTACACCCTGGGTACTTTCTTTGTATACTTTTGACTATACGGGCCGAGTCCGGGATTTACGGGAAATCGCAGGTTTTCGTTTGCCGGCGATTAAACCTCTTTTATTCAGCGTCTCATCAAAAATGAAAATATTTTTAAATACTACAAGTCTCATGGGCTTTAATGGTGAAATAATAATTTAAAAAATCGTTCGGGAAATGAGTTTACACCCTGGGTACTTTCTTTGTATACTTTTGACTATACGGGCCGAGTCCGGGATTTACGGGAAATCGCAGGTTTTCGTTTGCCGGCGATTAAACTTCTTTTATTCAGCGTCTCATCAAAAATGAAAACATTTTTGAAAACTACAAGTCTCATGCGTTTTAGTGGTGAAAAAATAATTTAAAAAATCGTTCGGGAAATGAGTTTACTCCCTGGGTACTTTCTTTGTATACTTTTGACTATACGGGCCGAGTCCGGGATTTACGGGAAGTCGCGGGTTTTCGTTTGCCGGCGATTAAACTTCTTTTATTCAGCGTCTCATCAAAAATGAAAATATTTTTAAATACTACAAGTCTCATGGGCTTTAGTGGTGAAATAATAATTTAAAAAATCGTTCGGGAAAAGAGTTTACACCCTGGGTACTTTCTTTGTATACTTTTGACTATACGGGCCGAGTCCGGGATTTACGGGAAATCGCAGGTTTTCGTTTGCCGGCGATTAAACCTCTTTTATTCAGCGTCTCATCAAAAATGAAAATATTTTTAAATACTACAAGTCTCATGGGCTTTAATGGTGAAATAATAATTTAAAAAATCGTTCGGGAATTGAGTTTACACCCTGGGTACTTTCTTTGTATACTTTTGACTATACGGGCCGTGTCCGGGATTTACGGGAAATCGCAGGTTTTCGTTTGCCGGCGATTAAACTTCTTTTATTCAGCGTCTCATCAAAAATGAAAACATTTTTGAAAACTACAAGTCTCATGCGTTTTAGTGGTGAAAAAATAATTTAAAAAATCGTTCGGGAAATGAGTTTACTCCCTGGGTACATTCTTTGTATACTTTTGACTATGCGGGCAGAGTCCGGGCTTTGCGGGAAATGGCGGGTTTTCGTTTGCCGGCGATTAAACTTCTTTTATTCAGCGTCTCATCAAAAATGAAAACATTTTTGAAAACTACAAGTCTCAAGCGTTTTAGTGGTGAAAAGATAATTTAAAAAATTGTTTTGGAAATGAGTTTACTCACAGGGTACTTTCTTTGTATACATTCGACTATACGGGCCAAGCCCCGGATTTTCGGGAAATCGCGGGTTTTCGTTTGCCGGCGATTAAACCACTTTTATTAAGCGTCTTATCAAAAATGAAAACATTTCTGAAAACTACAAGTCTCAAGCGTTTTAGTGGTGAAAAGATAATTTAAAAAATTGTTTTGGAAATGAGTTTACTCACAGGGTACTTTCTTTGTATACATTCGACTATACGGGCCAAGCCCCGGATTTTCGGGAAATCGCGGGTTTTCGTTTGCCGGCGATTAAACCACTTTTATTAAGCGTCTTATCAAAAATGAAAACATTTCTGAAAACTACAAGTCTCATGCGTTTTAGTGGTGAAAAAATAATTTAAAAAATCGTTCGGGAAATGAGTTTACTCCCTGGGTACTTTCTTTGTATACTTTTGACTATACGGGCCGAGTCCGGGATTTACGGGAAGTCGCGGGTTTTCGTTTGCCGGCGATTAAACTTCTTTTATTCAGCGTCTCATCAAAAATGAAAATATTTTTAAATACTACAAGTCTCATGGGCTTTAGTGGTGAAATAATAATTTAAAAAATCGTTCGGGAAATGAGTTTACACCCTGGGTACTTTCTTTGTATACTTTTGACTATACGGGCCGAGTCCGGGATTTACGGGAAATCGCAGGTTTTCGTTTGCCGGCGATTAAACCTCTTTTATTCAGCGTCTCATCAAAAATGAAAATATTTTTAAATACTACAAGTCTCATGGGCTTTAATGGTGAAATAATAATTTAAAAAATCGTTCGGGAAATGAGTTTACACCCTGGGTACTTTCTTTGTATACTTTTGACTATACGGGCCGAGTCCGGGATTTACGGGAAATCGCAGGTTTTCGTTTGCCGGCGATTAAACTTCTTTTATTCAGCGTCTCATCAAAAATGAAAACATTTTTGAAAACTACAAGTCTCATGCGTTTTAGTGGTGAAAAAATAATTTAAAAAATCGTTCGGGAAATGAGTTTACTCCCTGGGTACTTTCTTTGTATACTTTTGACTATACGGGCCGAGTCCGGGATTTACGGGAAGTCGCGGGTTTTCGTTTGCCGGCGATTAAACTTCTTTTATTCAGCGTCTCATCAAAAATGAAAATATTTTTAAATACTACAAGTCTCATGGGCTTTAGAGGTGAAATAATAATTTAAAAAATCGTTCGGGAAAAGAGTTTACACCCTGGGTACTTTCTTTGTATACTTTTGACTATACGGGCCGAGTCCGGGATTTACGGGAAATCGCAGGTTTTCGTTTGCCGGCGATTAAACCTCTTTTATTCAGCGTCTCATCAAAAATGAAAATATTTTTAAATACTACAAGTCTCATGGGCTTTAATGGTGAAATAATAATTTAAAAAATCGTTCGGGAATTGAGTTTACACCCTGGGTACTTTCTTTGTATACTTTTGACTATACGGGCCGAGTCCGGGATTTACGGGAAATCGCAGGTTTTCGTTTGCCGGCGATTAAACTTCTTTTATTCAGCGTCTCATCAAAAATGAAAACATTTTTGAAAACTACAAGTCTCATGCGTTTTAGTGGTGAAAAAATAATTTAAAAAATCGTTCGGGAAATGAGTTTACTCCCTGGGTACATTCTTTGTATACTTTTGACTATGCGGGCAGAGTCCGGGCTTTGCGGGAAATGGCGGGTTTTCGTTTGCCGGCGATTAAACTTCTTTTATTCAGCGTCTCATCAAAAATGAAAACATTTTTGAAAACTACAAGTCTCAAGCGTTTTAGTGGTGAAAAGATAATTTAAAAAATTGTTTTGGAAATGAGTTTACTCACAGGGTACTTTCTTTGTATACATTCGACTATACGGGCCAAGCCCCGGATTTTCGGGAAATCGCGGGTTTTCGTTTGCCGGCGATTAAACCACTTTTATTAAGCGTCTTATCAAAAATGAAAACATTTCTGAAAACTACAAGTCTCATACGTTTTAGTGGTGAAAAAATAATTTAAAAAATCGTTCGGGAAATGAGTTTACTCCCTGGGTACTTTCTTTGTATACTTTTGACTATACGGGCCGAGTCCGGGATTTACGGGAAGTCGCGGGTTTTCGTTTGCCGGCGATTAAACTTCTTTTATTCAGCGTCTCATCAAAAATGAAAACATTTTTGAAAACTACAAGTCTCAAGCGTTTTAGTGGTGAAAAGATAATTTAAAAAATTGTTTTGGAAATGAGTTTACTCACAGGGTACTTTCTTTGTATACATTCGACTGTACGGGCCAAGCCCCGGATTTTCGGGAAATCGCGGGTTTTCGTTTGCCGGCGATTAAACCACTTTTATTAAGCGTCTCATCAAAAATGAAAACATTTCTGAAAACTACAAGTCTCATGCGTTTTAGTGGTGAAAAAATAATTTAAAAAATCGTTCGGGAAATGAGTTTACTCCCTGGGTACTTTCTTTGTATACTTTTGACTATACGGGCCGAGTCCGGGATTTACGGGAAGTCGCGGGTTTTCGTTTGCCGGCGATTAAACTTCTTTTATTCAGCGTCTCATCAAAAATGAAAATATTTTTAAATACTACAAGTCTCATGGGCTTTAGTGGTGAAATAATAACTTAAAAAATCGTTCGGGAAATGAGTTTACACCCTGGCTACTTTCTTTGTATACTTTTGACTATGCGGGCCGAGTCCGGGATTTACGGGAAATCGCAGGTTTTCGTTTGCCGGCGATTAAACTTCTTTTATTCAGCGTCTCATCAAAAATGAAAACATTTTTTAAAACTACAAGTCTCATGCGTTTTAGTGTTGAAAAAATAATTTAAAAAATCGTTCGGGAAATGAGTTTACACCCTGGGTACTTTCTTTGTATACTATTGACTATACGGGCCGAGTCCGGGATTTACGGGGAATCGCAGGTGTTCGTTTGCCGGCGATTAAACTTCTTTTATTCAGCGTCTCATCAAAAATGAAAACATTTTTGAAAACTACAAGTCTCATGCGTTTTAGTGGTGAAAAAATAATTTAAAAAATCGTTAGGGAAATGAGTTTACTCACTGGGTACTTTCCTTGTATACTTTTGACTATACGGGCCGAGACCGGGATTTACGGGAAATCGCAGGTTTTCGTTTGCCGGCGATTAAACTTCTTTTATTCAGCGTCTCATCAAAAATGAAAACATTTTTGAAAAGTACAAGTCTCATGCGTTTTAGTGGTGAAAATTAATTTAAAATATCGTTTGGGAAATGAGTTTACTCCCTGGGTACTTTCTTTGTATACTTTTGACTATACGGGCTGAGTCCGGGATTTACGGGCAGACGCGGGTTTTCGTTTGCCGGCAATTAAACTTCTTTTATTCAGCGTCTCATCAAAAATGAAAACATTTTTAAAAACTACAAGTCTCATGCGTTTTAGTGGTGAAAAAATAATTTAAAAAATCGTTCGGGAAATGAGTTTACTCCCTGGGTACTTTCTTTGTATACTTTTGACTATACGGGCCGAGTCCGGGATTTACGGGAAGTCGCGGGTTTTCGTTTGCCGGCGATTAAACTTCTTTTATTCAGCGTCTCATCAAAAATGAAAATATTTTTAAATACTACAAGTCTCATGGGCTTTAGTGGTGAAATAATAATTTAAAAAATCGTTCGGGAAATGAGTTTACACCCTGGGTACTTTCTTTGTATACTTTTGACTATACGGGCCGAGTCCGGGATTTACGGGAAATCGCAGGTTTTCGTTTGCCGGCGATTAAACCTCTTTTATTCAGCGTCTCATCAAAAATGAAAATATTTTTAAATACTACAAGTCTCATGGGCTTTAATGGTGAAATAATAATTTAAAAAATCGTTCGGGAAATGAGTTTACACCCTGGGTACTTTCTTTGTATACTTTTGACTATACGGGCCGAGTCCGGGATTTACGGGAAATCGCAGGTTTTCGTTTGCCGGCGATTAAACTTCTTTTATTCAGCGTCTCATCAAAAATGAAAACATTTTTGAAAACTACAAGTCTCATGCGTTTTAGTGGTGAAAAAATAATTTAAAAAATCGTTCGGGAAATGAGTTTACTCCCTGGGTACTTTCTTTGTATACTTTTGACTATACGGGCCGAGTCCGGGATTTACGGGAAGTCGCGGGTTTTCGTTTGCCGGCGATTAAACTTCTTTTATTCAGCGTCTCATCAAAAATGAAAATATTTTTAAATACTACAAGTCTCATGGGCTTTAGTGGTGAAATAATAATTTAAAAAATCGTTCGGGAAATGAGTTTACACCCTGGGTACTTTCTTTGTATACTTTTGACTATACGGGCCGAGTCCGGGATTTACGGGAAATCGCAGGTTTTCGTTTGCCGGCGATTAAACCTCTTTTATTCAGCGTCTCATCAAAAATGAAAATATTTTTAAATACTACAAGTCTCATGGGCTTTAATGGTGAAATAATAATTTAAAAAATCGTTCGGGAATTGAGTTTACACCCTGGGTACTTTCTTTGTATACTTTTGACTATACGGGCCGAGTCCGGGATTTACGGGAAATCGCAGGTTTTCGTTTGCCGGCGATTAAACTTCTTTTATTCAGCGTCTCATCAAAAATGAAAACATTTTTGAAAACTACAAGTCTCATGCGTTTTAGTGGTGAAAAAATAATTTAAAAAATCGTTCGGGAAATGAGTTTACTCCCTGGGTACTTTCTTTGTATACTTTTGACTATGCGGGCAGAGTCCGGGCTTTGCGGGAAATGGCGGGTTTTCGTTTGCCGGCGATTAAACTTCTTTTATTCAGCGTCTCATCAAAAATGAAAACATTTTTGAAAACTACAAGTCTCAAGCGTTTTAGTGGTGAAAAGATAATTTAAAAAATTGTTTTGGAAATGAGTTTACTCACAGGGTACTTTCTTTGTATACATTCGACTATACGGGCCAAGCCCCGGATTTTCGGGAAATCGCGGGTTTTCGTTTGCCGGCGATTAAACCACTTTTATTAAGCGTCTCATCAAAAATGAAAACATTTCTGAAAACTACAAGTCTCATGCGTTTTAGTGGTGAAAAAATAATTTAAAAAATCGTTCGGGAAATGAGTTTACTCCCTGGGTACTTTCTTTGTATACTTTTGACTATACGGGCCGAGTCCGGGATTTACGGGAAGTCGCGGGTTTTCGTTTGCCGGCGATTAAACTTCTTTTATTCAGCGTCTCATCAAAAATGAAAACATTTTTGAAAACTACAAGTCTCAAGCGTTTTAGTGGTGAAAAGATAATTTAAAAAATTGTTTTGGAAATGAGTTTACTCACAGGGTGCTTTCTTTGTATACATTCGACTGTACGGGCCAAGCCCCGGATTTTCGGGAAATCGCGGGTTTTCGTTTGCCGGCGATTAAACCACTTTTATTAAGCGTCTCATCAAAAATGAAAACATTTCTGAAAACTACAAGTCTCATGCGTTTTAGTGGTGAAAAAATAATTTAAAAAATCGTTCGGGAAATGAGTTTACACCCTGGGTACTTTCTTTGTATACTATTGACTATACGGGCCGAGTCCGGGATTTACGGGGAATCGCAGGTGTTCGTTTGCCGGCGATTAAACTTCTTTTATTCAGCGTCTCATCAAAAATGAAAACATTTTTGAAAACTACAAGTCTCATGCGTTTTAGTGGTGAAAAAATAATTTAAAAAATCGTTAGGGAAATGAGTTTACTCACTGGGTACTTTCTTTGTATACTTTTGACTATACGGGCCGAGTCCGGGATTTACGGGAAGTCGCGGGTTTTCGTTTGCCGGCGATTAAACTTCTTTTATTCAGCGTCTCATCAAAAATGAAAACATTTTTGAAAACTACAAGTCTCAAGCGTTTTAGTGGTGAAAAGATAATTTAAAAAATTGTTTTGGAAATGAGTTTACTCACAGGGTACTTTCTTTGTATACATTCGACTGTACGGGCCAAGCCCCGGATTTTCGGGAAATCGCGGGTTTTCGTTTGCCGGCGATTAAACCACTTTTATTAAGCGTCTCATCAAAAATGAAAACATTTCTGAAAACTACAAGTCTCATGCGTTTTAGTGGTGAAAAAATAATTTAAAAAATCGTTCGGGAAATGAGTTTACTCCCTGGGTACTTTCTTTGTATACTTTTGACTATACGGGCCGAGTCCGGGATTTACGGGAAGTCGCGGGTTTTCGTTTGCCGGCGATTAAACTTCTTTTATTCAGCGTCTCATCAAAAATGAAAATATTTTTAAATACTACAAGTCTCATGGGCTTTAGTGGTGAAATAATAACTTAAAAAATCGTTCGGGAAATGAGTTTACACCCTGGCTACTTTCTTTGTATACTTTTGACTATGCGGGCCGAGTCCGGGATTTACGGGAAATCGCAGGTTTTCGTTTGCCGGCGATTAAACTTCTTTTATTCAGCGTCTCATCAAAAATGAAAACATTTTTTAAAACTACAAGTCTCATGCGTTTTAGTGTTGAAAAAATAATTTAAAAAATCGTTCGGGAAATGAGTTTACACCCTGGGTACTTTCTTTGTATACTATTGACTATACGGGCCGAGTCCGGGATTTACGGGGAATCGCAGGTGTTCGTTTGCCGGCGATTAAACTTCTTTTATTCAGCGTCTCATCAAAAATGAAAACATTTTTGAAAACTACAAGTCTCATGCGTTTTAGTGGTGAAAAAATAATTTAAAAAATCGTTAGGGAAATGAGTTTACTCACTGGGTACTTTCCTTGTATACTTTTGACTATACGGGCCGAGACCGGGATTTACGGGAAATCGCAGGTTTTCGTTTGCCGGCGATTAAACTTCTTTTATTCAGCGTCTCATCAAAAATGAAAACATTTTTGAAAAGTACAAGTCTCATGCGTTTTAGTGGTGAAAAAATAATTTAAAAAAACGTTCGAGAAATGAGTTTACTCCCTGGGTACTTTCTTTGTATACTTTTGACTATACGGGCCAAGTCCGGGATTTACGGGAAGACGCGGGTTTTCGTTTGCCGGCAATTAAACTTCTTTTATTCAGCGTCTCATCAAAAATGAAAACATTTTTAAAAACTACAAGTCTCATGCGTTTTAGTGGTGAAAAAATAATTTAAAAAATCGTTCGGGAAATGAGTTTACTCCCTGGGTACTTTCTTTGTATACTTTTGACTATACGGGCCGAGTCCGGGATTTACGGGAAGTCGCCGGTTTTCGTTTGCCGGCGATTAAACTTCTTTTATTCAGCGTCTCATCAAAAATGAAAATATTTTTAAATACTACAAGTCTCATGGGCTTTAGTGGTGAAATAATAATTTAAAAAATCGTTCGGGAAATGAGTTTACACCCTGGGTACTTTCTTTGTATACTTTTGACTATACGGGCCGAGTCCAGGAGTTACGGGAAATCGCAGGTTTTCGTTTGCCGGCGATTAAACTTCTTTTATTCAGCGTCTCATCAAAAAGGAAAATATTTTTAACAACTACAACTCTCATGGGCTTTAGTAGTGAAATAATAATTTAAAAAATCGTTCGGGAAATGAGTTTACACCCTGGGTACTTTCTTTGTATACTTTTGACTATACGGGCCGAGTCCGGGATTTACGGGAAATCGCAGGTTTTCGTTTGCCCGCGATTAAACTTCTTTTATTCACCGTCTCATCAAAAATGAAAACATTTTTAAAAACTACAAGTCTCATGCGTTTTAGTGGTGAAAAAATAATTTAAAAAATCGTTCGGGAAATGAGTTTACTCCCTGGGTACTTTCTTTGTATACTTTTGACTCTGCGGGCCGAGTCCAGGATTTACGGGAAATCGCAGGTTTTCGTTTGCCGGCGATTAAACTTCTTTTATTCAGCGTCTCATCAAAAAGGAAAATATTTTTAACAACTACAAGTCTCATGGGCTTTAGTGGTGAAATAATAATTTAAAAAATCGTTCGGGAAATGAGTTTACACCCTGGGTACTTTCTTTGTATACTTTTGACTATACGGGCCGAGTCCGGGATTTACGGGAAATCGCAGGTTTTCGTTTGCCGACGATTAAACTTCTTTTATTCACCGTCTCATCAAAAATGAAAACATTTTTGAAAACTACAAGTCTCATGCGTTTTAGTGGTGAAAAAATAATTTAAAAAATCGTTCGGGAAATGAGTTTACTCCCTGGGTACTTTCTTTGTATACTTTTGACTCTGCGGGCCGAGTCCGAGGTTTACGGGAAATGGCGGGTTTTCGTTTGCCGGCGATTAAACTTCTTTTATTCAGCGTCTCATCAAAAATGAAAACATTTTTGAAAACTACAAGTCTCAAGCGTTTTAGTGGTGAAAAGATAATTTAAAAAATCGTTTTGGAAATGAGTTTACTCACAGTGTACTTTCTTTGTATACATTCGACTATACGGGCCAAGCCCGGGATTTACGGGAAATCGCGGGTTTTCGTTTGCCGGCGATTAAACCACTTTTATTAAGCGTCTCATCAAAAATGAAAACATTTCTGAAAACTACAAGTCTCGTGCGTTTTAGTGGTGAAAAAATAATTTAAAAATTCGTTCGGGAAATGAGTTTACTCACTGGGTACTTTCCTTGTATACTTTTGACTATACGGGCCGAATCCGGGATTTACGGGAAATAGCGGGTTTTCGTTTGCCGGCGATTAAACTTCTTTTATTCTGCGTCTCATCAAAAATGAAAACATTTTTAAAAACTACAAGTGTTATCCGTTTTAGTGGTGAAAAAATAATTTAAAAAATCGTTCTGGAAATGAGTTTATTCACAGGGTACTTTCTTTGTATACATTCGACTATACGGGCCAAGCCCGGGGAAATCGCGGGTTTTCGTTTGCCGGCGATTAAACCTCTTTCATTAAGCGTCTCATCAAAAATGAAAACATTTTTGAAAACTACAAGTCTCATGCGTTTTAGTGGTGAAAAAAAAATTTAAAAAATCGTTCGGGAAATGAGTTTACTTCCTGGGTACTTTCTTTGTATACATTCGACTATACGGGCCAAGCCCGGGATTTACGGGAAATCGCGGGATTTCGTTTGCCGGCGATTAAACCTCTTTTACTAAGCGTCCCATCAAAAATGAAAACATTTTTAAAAACAACAAGTCTCATGGGCTTTAGTGGTGAAATAATAATTTAAAAAATCGTTCGGGAAATGAGTTTACACCCCGGGTACTTTCTTTGTATACTTTTGACTATACGGGCCGAGTCCGGGATTTACGGGAAATCGCAGGTTTTCGTTTGCCTGCGATTAAACTTCTTTTATTCAGCGTCTCATCAAAAATGAAAACATTTTTAAAAACTACAAGTCTCATGCGTTTTAGTGGTGAAAAAGTAATTTAAAAAATCGTTCTGGAAATGAGTTTACTCCCTGGGTACTTTCTTTGTATACTTTTGACTATACGGGCCGAGTCCGGCATTTAGGGAAATCGCAGATTTTCGTTTGCCGGCGATTAAACTGCTTTTATTCAGCGTCTCATCAAAAATGAAAACATTTTTGAAAACTACAAGTCTCATGCGTTTTAGTGGTGAAAAAGTAATTTAAAAAATCGTTCGGGAAATGAGTTTACTCCCTGGGTACTTTCTTTGTATACATTCGACTATACGGGCCGAGTCCAGGATTTACGGGAAATCGCAGGTTTTCGTTTGCCGGCAATTAAACTTCTTTTATTCAGCGTCTCATCAAAAATGAAAACATTTTTAAAAACTACAAGTCTCATGCGTTTTAGTGGTGAAAAAGTAATTTAAAAAATCGTTCGGGAAATGAGTTTACTTCCTGGGTACTTTCTTTGTATACTTTTGACTCTGCGGGCCGAGTCCGAGGTTTACGGGAAATGGCGGGTTTTCGTTTGCCGGCGATTAAACTTCTTTTATTCAGCGTCTCATCAAAAATGAAAACATTTTTGAAAACTACAAGTCTCAAGCGTTTTAGTGGTGAAAAGATAATTTAAAAAATCGTTTTGGAAATGAGTTTACTCACAGTGTACTTTCTTTGTATACATTCGACTATACGGGCCAAGCCCGGGATTTACGGGAAATCGCGGGTTTTCGTTTGCCGGCGATTAAACCACTTTTATTAAGCGTCTCATCAAAAATGAAAACATTTCTGAAAACTACAAGTCTCATGCGTTTTAGTGGTGAAAAAATAATTTAAAAATTCGTTCGGGAAATGAGTTTACTCACTGGGTACTTTCCTTGTATACTTTTGACTATACGGGCCGAATCCGGGATTTACGGGAAATAGCGGGTTTTCGTTTGCCGGCGATTAAACTTCTTTTATTCTGCGTCTCATCAAAAATGAAAACATTTTTAAAAACTACAAGTGTTATGCGTTTTAGTGGTGAAAAAATAATTTAAAAAATCGTTCTGGAAATGAGTTTATTCACAGGGTACTTTCTTTGTATACATTCGACTATACGGGCCAAGCCGGGATTTACGGGAAATCACGGGTTTTCGTTTGCCGGCGATTAAACTTCTTTTATTCAGCGTCTCATCAAAAATGAAAACATTTTTGAAAACTACAAGTCTCATGCGTTTTAGTGGTGAAAAAATAATTTAAAAAATCGTTCGGGAAATGAGTTTACTCCCTGGGTACTTTCTTTGTATACTTTTGACTATACGGGCCAAGCCGGGATTTACGGGAAATCACGGGTTTTCGTTTGCCGGCGATTAAACTTCTTTTATTCAGCGTCTCATCAAAAATGAAAACATTTTTAAAAACTACAAGTCTTATGCGTTTTAGTGGTGAAAAAATAATTTAAAAAATCGTTCTGGAAATGAGTTTACCCACAGGGTACTTTCTTTGTATACATTCGACTATACGGGCCAAGCCCGGGATTTACGGGAAATCGCGGGTTTTCGTTTTCCGACGATTAAACCTCTTTCATTAAGCGTCTCATCAAAAATGAAAACATTTTTGAAAACTACAAGTCTCATGCGTTTTAGTGTTGAAAAAGTAATTTAAAAAATCGTTCGGGAAATGAGTTTACTCGCTGGGTACTTTCCTTGTATTCTTTTGACTATACGGGCCAAGCCCGGGATTTACGGGAAATCGCGGGTTTTCGTTTGCCGTCGATTAAACTTCTTTTTTTCAGCGTCTCATCAAAAATGAAAACATTTTTGAAAACTACAAGTCTCATGCGTTTTAGTGGTGAAAAAAAAAATTAAAAAATCGTTCGGGAAGTGAGATTACTCCCTGGGTACTTTCTTTGTATACATTCGACTATACGGGCCAAGCCCCGGATTTACGGGAAAACGCGGGATTTCGTTTGCCGGCGATTAAACCTCTTTCATTAAGCGTCTCATCAAAAATGAAAACATTTTTGACAACTACAAGTCTCATGCGTTTTAGTGGTGAAAAAATAATTTAAAAAATCGTTCGGGAAATGAGTTTACTCCCTGGGTACTTTCTTTGTATACTTTTGACTATACGGGCCGAGTCCGGGATTTACGGGAAATCGCGGATTTTCGTTTGCCGGCGATTAAACTTCATTTATTCAGCGTCCCATCAAATATGAAAATATTTTTGAAAACTACAAGTCTCATGCGTTTAGTGGTAAAAAAATAATATAAAAAATCGTTCGGGAAATGAGTTTACTCCCTGGGTACTTGCTTTGTATACTTTTGACTATACGGGCCAAGCCCGGGATTTACGGGAAATCGCGGGTTTTCGTTTGCCGGCGATTAAACTTCTGTTATTCAGCGTCTCATCAAAAATGAAAACATTTTTAAAAACAACAAGTGTTATGCGTTTTAGTGGTGAAAAAAAAAATTAAAAAATCGTTCTGGAAATGAGTTTACTCCCTGGGTACTTTCTTTGTATACTTTTGACTATACGGGCCGAGTCCGGCATTTAGGGAAATCGCAGATTTTCGTTTGCCGGCGATTAAACTGCTTTTATTCAGCGTCTCATCAAAAATGAAAACATTTTTGAAAACTACAAGTCTCATGCGTTTTAGTGGTGAAAAAGTAATTTAAAAAATCGTTCGGGAAATGAGTTTACTCCCTGGGTACTTTCTTTGTATACATTCGACTATACGGGCCGAGTCCAGGATTTACGGGAAATCGCAGGTTTTCGTTTGCCGGCAATTAAACTTCTTTTATTCAGCGTCTCATCAAAAATGAAAACATTTTTAAAAACTACAAGTCTCATGCGTTTTAGTGGTGAAAAAGTAATTTAAAAAATCGTTCGGGGAATGAGTTTACTCCCTGGGTACTTTCTTTGTATACTTTTGACTATACGGGCCAAGCCCGGGATTTACGGGAAATCGCGGGTTTTCGTTTGCCGGCGATTAAACTTCTTTTATTCAGCGTCTCATCAAAAATGAAAACATTTTTGAAAACTACAAGTCTCATGCGTTTTAGTGGTGAAAAAGTAATTTAAAAAATCGTTCGGGAAATGAGTTTACTCGCTGGGTACTTTCTTTGTATACTTTTGACTATACGGGCCAAGCCCGGGATTTACGGGAAATCGCGGGTTTTCGTTTGCCGGCGATTAAACTTCTTTTATTCAGCGTCTCATCAAAAATGAAAACATTTTTGAAAACTACAAGTCTCATGCGTTTTAGTGGTGAAAAAATAATTTAAAAAATCGTTCGGGAAATGAGTTTACTCCCTGGGTACTTTCTTTGTATACTTTTGACTATACGGGCCAAGCCGGGATTTACGGGAAATCACGGGTTTTCGTTTGCCGGCGATTAAACTTCTTTTATTCAGCGTCTCATCAAAAATGAAAACATTTTTACAAACTACAAGTCTTATGCGTTTTAGTGGTGAAAAAATAATTTAAAAAATCGTTCTGGAAATGAGTTTACCCACAGGGTACTTTCTTTGTATACATTCGACTATACGGGCCAAGCCCGGGATTTACGGGAAATCGCGGGTTTTCGTTTTCCGACGATTAAACCTCTTTCATTAAGCGTCTCATCAAAAATGAAAACATTTTTGAAAACTACAAGTCTCATGCGTTTTAGTGTTAAAAAAGTAATTTAAAAAATCGTTCGGGAAATGAGTTTACTCCCTGGGTACTTTCTTTGTATACTTTTGACTATACGGGCCGAGTCCGGGATTTACGGGAAATCGCGGATTTTCGTTTGCCGGCGATTAAACTTCATTTATTCAGCGTCCCATCAAATATGAAAATATTTTTGAAAACTACAAGTCTCATGCGTTTAGTGGTAAAAAAATAATATAAAAAATCGTTCGGGAAATGAGTTTACTCCCTGGGTACTTTCTTTGTATACTTTTGACTATACGGGCCAAGCCCGGGATTTACGGGAAATCGCGGGTTTTCGTTTGCCGGCGATTAAACTTCTGTTATTCAGCGTCTCATCAAAAATGAAAACATTTTTAAAAACAACAAGTGTTATGCGTTTTAGTGGTGAAAAAAAAAATTAAAAAATCGTTCTGGAAATGAGTTTACTCCCTGGGTACTTTCTTTGTATACTTTTGACTATACGGGCCGAGTCCGGCATTTAGGGAAATCGCAGATTTTCGTTTGCCGGCGATTAAACTGCTTTTATTCAGCGTCTCATCAAAAATGAAAACATTTTTGAAAACTACAAGTCTCATGCGTTTTAGTGGTGAAAAAGTAATTTAAAAAATCGTTCGGGAAATGAGTTTACTCCCTGGGTACTTTCTTTGTATACATTCGACTATACGGGCCGAGTCCAGGATTTACGGGAAATCGCAGGTTTTCGTTTGCCGGCAATTAAACTTCTTTTATTCAGCGTCTCATCAAAAATGAAAACATTTTTAAAAACTACAAGTCTCATGCGTTTTAGTGGTGAAAAAGTAATTTAAAAAATCGTTCGGGGAATGAGTTTACTCCCTGGGTACTTTCTTTGTATACTTTTGACTATACGGGCCAAGCCCGGGATTTACGGGAAATCGCGGGTTTTCGTTTGCCGGCGATTAAACTTCTTTTATTCAGCGTCTCATCAAAAATGAAAACATTTTTGAAAACTACAAGTCTCATGCGTTTTAGTGGTGAAAAAGTAATTTAAAAAATCGTTCGGGAAATGAGTTTACTCGCTGGGTACTTTCTTTGTATACTTTTGACTATACGGGCCAAGCCCGGGATTTACGGGAAATCGCGGGTTTTCGTTCGCCGGCGATTAAACTTCTTTTTTTCAGCGTCTCATCAAAAATGAAAACATTTTTGAAAACTACAAGTCTCATGCGTTTTAGTGGTGAAAAAAAAATTAAAAAATCGTTCGGGAAGTGAGATAACTCCCTGGGTACTTTCTTTGTATACATTCGACTATACGGGCCAAGCCCCGGATTTACGGGAAAACGCGGGATTTCGTTTGCCGGCGATTAAACCTCTTTCATTAAGCGTCTCATCAAAAATGAAAACATTTTTGACAACTACAAGTCTCATGCGTTTTAGTGGTGAAAAAATAATTTAAAAAATCGTTCGGGAAATGAGTTTACTCCCTGGGTACTTTCTTTGTATACTTTTGACTATACGGGCCGAGTCCGGGATTTACGGGAAAACGCGGATTTTCGTTTGCCGGCGATTAAACTTCATTTATTCAGCGTCCCATCAAATATGAAAATATTTTTGAAAACTACAAGTCTCATGCGTTTAGTGGTAAAAAAATAATATAAAAAATCGTTCGGGAAATGAGTTTACTCCCTGGGTACTTTCTTTGTATACTTTTGACTATACGGGCCAAGCCCGGGATTTACGGGAAATCGCGGGTTTTCGTTTGCCGGCGATTAAACTTCTGTTATTCAGCGTCTCATCAAAAATGAAAACATTTTTAAAAACTACAAGTCTTATGCGTTTTAGTGGTGAAAAAAAAATATTAAAAAATCGTTCTGGAAATGAGTTTACTCCCTGGGTACTTTCTTTGTATACTTTTGACTATACGGGCCGAGTCCGGCATTTAGGGAAATCGCAGGTTTTCGTTTGCCGGCGATTAAACTTCTTTTATTCAGCGTCTCATCAAAAATGAAAACATTTTTGAAAACTACAAGTCTCATGCGTTTTAGTGGTGAAAAAGTAATTTAAAAAATCGTTCGGGGAATGAGTTTACTCCCTGGGTACTTTCTTTGTATACTTTTGACTATACGGGCCAAGCCCGGGATTTACGGGAAATCGCGTGTTTTCGTTTGCCGGCGATTAAACTTCTTTTATTCAGCGTCTCATCAAAAATGAAAACATTTTTGAAAACTACAAGTCTCATGCGTTTTTGTGGTGAAAAAATAATTTAAAAAATCGTTCGGGAAATGAGTTTACTCCCTGGGTACTTTCTTTGTGTACTTTTGACTATACGGGCCGAGTCCGGGATTCACGGGAAATCGCGGATTTTCGTTTGCCGGCGATTAAACTTCTTTTCTTCAGCGTCCCATCAAATATGAAAATATTTTTGAAAACTACAAGTCTCATGCGTTTAGTGGTAAAAAAATAATATAAAAAATCGTTCGGGAAATGAGTTTACTCCCTGGGTACTTTCTTTGTATACTTTTGACTATACGGGCCAAGCAAGGGATTTACGGGAAATCGCGGGTTTTCGTTTGCCGGCGATTAAACTTCTTTTATTCAGCGTCTCATCAAAAATGAAAACATTTTTAAAAACTACAAGTCTTATGCGTTTTATTGGTGAAATAATAATTTAAAAAATCGTTTGGGAAATGAGTTTACTCCCTGGGTACTTTCTTTGTATACTTTTGACTATACGGGCCGAGTCCAGGATTTACGGGAAATCGCGGGTTTTCCTTTGCCGGCGATTGAACTTCTTTTATTCAGCGTCTCATCAAAAATGAAAACATTTTTAAAAACTACAAGTCTTATGCGTTTTAGTGGTGAAAAAATAATTTAAAAAATCGTTCTGAAAATGAGTTTACTCACAGGGTACTTTCTTTGTATACATTCGACTATACGGGCCAAGCCCCGGATTTACGGGAAATCGCGGGTTTTCGTTTTCCGGCGATTAAACCTATTTCATTAAGCGTCTTATCAAAAATGAAAACATTTTTGAAAACTACAAGTCTCATGTGTTTTAGTGGTGAAAAAAAATTTAAAAAATCGTTCGGGAAATGAGTTTACTCCCTGGGTACTTTCTTTGTATACATTCGACTATACGGGCCAAGCCCCGGATTTACGGGAAAACGCGGGATTTCGTTTGCCTGCGATTAAACTGCTTTTATTCAGCGTCTCATCAAAAATGAAAACATTTTTAAAAACTACAAGTCTTATGCGTTTTATTGGTGAAATAATAATTTAAAAAATCGTTTGGGAAATGAGTTTACTCCCTGGGTACTTTCTTTGTATACTTTTGACTATACGGGCCGAGTCCAGGATTTACGGGAAATCGCGGGTTTTCCTTTGCCGGCGATTGAACTTCTTTTATTCAGCGTCTCATCAAAAATGAAAACATTTTTAAAAACTACAAGTCTTATGCGTTTTAGTGGTGAAAAAATAATTTAAAAAATCGTTCTGAAAATGAGTTTACTCACAGGGTACTTTCTTTGTATACATTCGACTATACGGGCCAAGCCCCGGATTTACGGGAAATCGCGGGTTTTCGTTTTCCGGCGATTAAACCTATTTCATTAAGCGTCTTATCAAAAATGAAAACATTTTTGAAAACTACAAGTCTCATGTGTTTTAGTGGTGAAAAAAAATTTAAAAAATCGTTCGGGAAATGAGTTTACTCCCTGGGTACTTTCTTTGTATACATTCGACTATACGGGCCAAGCCCCGGATTTACGGGAAAACGCGGGATTTCGTTTGCCTGCGATTAAACTGCTTTTATTCAGCGTCTCATCAAAAATGAAAACATTTTTGAAAACTGCAAGTCTCATGCGTTTTAGTGGTGAAAATGTAATTTAAAAAATCGTTCGGGAAATGAGTTTACTCCCTGGGTACTTTCTTTGTATACTTTTGACTATACGGGCCAAGCCCGGGATTTACGGAAAATCGCGGGTTTTCGTTTGCCGGCGATTAAACTTCTTTTATTCAGCGTCTCATCAAAAATGAAAACATTTTTGAAAACTACAAGTCTCATGCGTTTTAGTGATGAAAAAAAAAATTTAAAAATCGTTCGGGAAATGAGTTTACTCCCTGGGTACTTTCTTTGTATACTTTTGACTATACGGGCCAAGCCCGGGATTTACGGGAAATCGCGGGTTTTCGTTTGCCGGCGATTAAACTTCTTTTATTCAGCGTCTCATCAAAAATGAAAACATTTTTGAAAACTACAAGTCTTATGCGTTTTAGTGGTGAAAAAATAATTTCAAAAATCGTTCTGAAAATGAGTTTACTCACAGGGTACTTTCTTTGTATACATTCGACTATACGGGCCAAGCCCCGGATTTACGGGAAATCGCGGGTTTTCGTTTTCCGGCGATTAAACCTATTTCATTAAGCGTCTCATCAAAAATGAAAACATTTTTGAAAACTACAAGTCTCATGCGTTTTAGTGGTGTAAAAAAATTTAAAAAATCGTTCGGGAAATGAGTTTACTCCCTGGGTACTTTCTTTGTATACATTCGACTATACGGGCCAAGCCCCGGATTTACGGGAAAACGCGGGATTTCGTTTGCCGGCGATTAAACTGCTTTTATTCAGCGTCTCATCAAAAATGAAAACATTTTTGAAAACTACAAGTCTCATGCGTTTTAGTGGTGAAAATGTAATTTAAAAAATCGTTCGGGAAATGAGTTTACTCCCTGGGTACTTTCTTTGTACACTTTTGACTATACGGGCCAAGCCCGGGATTTACGGGAAATCGCGGGTTTTCGTTTGCCGGCGATTAAACTTCTTTTATTCAGCGTCTCATCAAAAATGAAAACATTTTTGAAAACTACAAGTCTCATGCGTTTTAGTGATGAAAAAAAAAATTAAAAAATCGTTCGGGAAATGAGATTACTCCCTGGGTACTTTCTTTGTATACATTCGACTTTCCAGAACGATTTTTTAAATTACTTTTTCACCACTAAAACGCATGAGACTTGTAGTTTTCAAAAATGTTTTCATTTTTGATGAGACGCTGAATAAAAGCAGTTTAATCGCCGGCAAACGAAATCCCGCGTTTGCCCGTAAATCCGGGGCGTGGCCCGTATAGTCGAATGTATACAAAGAACGTACCCAGGGAGTAAACTCATTTCCCGAACGATTTTTTAATTTTTTTTTTCATCACTAAAACGCATGAGACTTGTAGTTTTCAAAAATGTTTTCATTTTTGATGAGACGCTGAATAAAAGAAGTTTAATCGCCGGCAAACGAAACCCGCGATTTCCGGTAAATCCCGGGCTTGGCCCGTGTAGTCAAAAGTATACAAAGAAAGTACCCAGGGAATAAACTCATTTCCCGAACGATTTTTTAAATTACTTTTTCACCACTAAAACGCATGAGACTCGCAGTTTTTAAAAATGTTTTCATTTTTGATAAGACGCTGAATAAAAGCAGTTTAATCACCGGCAAACGAAATCCCGCGATTTCCCGTAAATCCGGGGCTTGGTCCGTATAGCCGAATGTATACAAAGAAAGTACCCAGGGAGTAAATTCATTTCCCGAACGATTTTTTAAATTTTTTTTTCACCACTAAAACGCATGAGACTTGTAGTTTTCAAAAATGTTTTCATTCTTGATGAGACGCTTAATGAAAGAGGTTTAATCGCTGGAAAACGAAAACCTGCGATTTCCCGTAAATCCCGGGCTTGGCCCGTATAGTCGAATGTATACAAAGAAAGTACCCTGTGAGTAAACTCATTTCCAGAACGATTTTTTAAATGATTTTTTCACCACTAAAACGCATGAGACTTGCAGTTTTTAAAAATGTTTTCATTTTTGATAAGACGCTGAATAAAAGCAGTTTAATCACCGGCAAACGAAATCCCGCGATTTCCCGTAAATCCGGGGCTTGGTCCGTATAGCCGAATGTATACAAAGAAAGTACCCAGGGAGTAAATTCATTTCCCCAACGATTTTTTAATTTTTTTTTTCACCACTAAAACGCATGAGACTTGTAGTTTTTAAAAATGTTTTTATTTTTGATGAGACGCTGAATAAAAGACGTTTAATCGCCGGCAAACGAAAACCCGCGATTTCCCGTAAATCCCGGCTTGGCCCGTATAGTCAAAAGTATACAAAGAAAGTACCCAGGGAGTAAACTCATTTCCCGAACGATTTTTTAAATTATTTTTTCACCACTAAAACGCATGAGACTTGTAGTTTTCAAAAATGTTTTCATTTTTGATGAGACGCTTAATGAAAGAGGTTTAATCGCCGGAAAACGAAAACCCGCGATTTCCCGTAAATCCCGGGCTTGGCCCGTATAGTCGAATGTATACAAAGAAAGTACCCTGTGAGAAAACTCATTTCCAGAACGATTTTTTTAATTATTTTTTCACCACTAAAACGCATAAGACTTGTAATTTTTAAAAATGTTTTCATTTTTGATGAGACGCTGAATAAAAGCAGTTTAATCGCCGGCAAACGCAATTCCGCAATTTACCGTAAATCCCGGACTCGGCCCGTATAGTCAAAAGTATACAAAGAAAGTACCCAGGGAGTAAACTCATTTCCCGAACGATTTTTTAAATTATTTTTTCACCACTAAAACGCATGAGACTTGCAGTTTTTAAAAATGTTTTCATTTTTGATAAGACGCTGAATAAAAGCAGTTTAATCACCGGCAAACGAAATCCCGCGATTTCCCGTAAATCCGGGGCTTGGTCCGTATAGCCGAATGTATACAAAGAAAGTACCCAGGGAGTAAATTCATTTCCCGAACGATTTTTTAAATTTTTTTTTCACCACTAAAACGCATGAGACTTGTAGTTTTTAAAAATGTTTTTATTTTTGATGAGACGCTGAATAAAAGACGTTTAATCGCCGGCAAACGAAAACCCGCGATTTCCCGTAAATCCCGGCTTGGCCTGTATAGTCAAAAGTATACAAAGAAAGTACCCAGGGAGTAAACTCATTTCCCGAACGATTTTTTAAAATATTTTTTCACCACTAAAACGCATGAGACTTGTAGTTTTCAAAAATGTTTTCATTTTTGATGAGACGCTTAATGAAAGAGGTTTAATCGCCGGAAAACGAAAACCCGCGATTTCCCCTAAATCCCGGGCTTGGCCCGTATAGTCGAATGTATACAAAGAAAGTACCCTGTGAGAAAACTCATTTCCAGAACGATTTTTTTAATTATTTTTTCACCACTAAAACGCATAAGACTTGTAATTTTTAAAAATGTTTTCATTTTTGATGAGACGCTGAATAAAAGCAGTTTAATCGCCGGCAAACGAAATTCCGCAATTTACCGTAAATCCCGGACTCGGCCCGTATAGTCAAAAGTATACAAAGAAAGTACCCAGGGAGTAAACTCATTTCCCGAACGATTTTTTAAATTTTTTTTTCACCACTAAAACGCATGAGACTTGTAGTTTTCAAAAATGTTTTCATTTTTGATGAGACGCTTAATGAAAGAGGTTTAATCGCCGGAAAACGAAAACCCGCGATTTCCCGTAAATCCCGGGCTTGGCCCGTATAGTCGAATGTATACAAAGAAAGTACCCTGTGAGTAAACTCATTTCCAGAACGATTTTTTAAATTATTTTTTCACCACTAAAACGCATAAGACTTGTAGGTTTTAAAAATGTTTTCATTTTTGATGAGACGCTGAATAAAAGAAGTTTAATCGCCGGAAAACGAAAACCCGCGATTTCCCGTAAATCCCGGCTTGGCCCGTATAGTCAAAAGTATACAAAGAAAGTACCCAGGGAGTAAACTCATTTCCCGAACGATTTTTTAATTTATTTTTTCACCACTAAAACGCATGAGACTTTTAGTTTTCAAAAATGTTTTCATTTTTGATGAGACGCTGAATAAAAGAAGTTTAATCGCAGGCAAACGAAAACCCGCGATTTCCCGTAAATCCCGGCTTGGCCCGTATAGTCAAAAGTATACAAAGAAAGTACCCAGGGAGTAAACTCATTTCCCGAACGATTTTTTAAAATATTTTTTCACCACTAAAACGCATGAGACTTGTAGTTTTCAAAAATGTTTTCATTTTTGATGAGGCGCTGAATAAAAGCAGTTTAATCGCCGGCAAACGAAAACCTGCGATTTCCCTAAATCCGGACTCGGTCCGTATAGTCAAAAGTATACAAAGAAAGTACCCAGGGAGTAAACTCATTTCCAGAACGATTTTTTAAATTATTTTTTCACCACTAAAACGCATGAGACTTGTAGTTATCAAAAATGTTTTCATTTTTGATGAGACGCTTAATGAGAGAGGTTTAATCGCTGGCAAACGAAATCTCGCGTTTTCCCGTAAATCCGGGGCTTGGCCCGTATAGTCGAATGTATACAAAGAAAGTACCCAGGGAGTAAACTCATTTCCCGAACGATTTTTTAAATTTTTTTTTCACCACTAAAACGCATGAGACTTGTAGTTTTCAAAAATGTTTTCATTTTTGATGAGACGCTTAATGAAAGAGGTTTGATCGCCGGAAAACGAAAACCCGCGATTTCCCGTAAATCCCGGGCTTGGCCCGTATAGTCGAATGTATACAAAGAAAGTACCCTGTGAGTAAACTCATTTCCAGAACGATTTTTTAAATTATTTTTTCACCACTAAAACGCATAAGACTTGTAGTTTTTAAAAATGTTTTCATTTTTGATGAGACGCTGAATAAAAACAGTTTAATTGCCGGCAAACGAAAATCCGCGATTTCCCGTAAATCCCGGACTCGGCCGTATAGTCAAAAGTATACAAAGAAAGTACCCAGGGAGTAAACTCAATTCCCGAACGATTTTTTAAATTATTTTTTCACCACTAAAACGCATGAGACTTGTAGTTTTCAAAAATGTTTTCATTTTTGATGAGACGCTTAATGAAAGAGGTTTAATCGCCGGAAAACGAAAACCCGCGATTTCCCGTAAATCCCGGGCTTGGCCCGTATAGTCAAAAGTATACAAAGAAAGTACCCTGTGAGAAAACTCATTTCCCGAACGATTTTTTAAATTACTTTTTCACCACTAAAACGCATGAGACTTGTAGTTGTCAAAAATGTTTTCATTTTTGTTGAGACGCTTAATGAAAGAGGTTTAATCACCGGCAAACGAAATCCGGCGTTTTCCCGTAAATCCGGGGCTTGGCCCGTATAGTCGAATGTATACAAAGAAAGTACCCAGGGAGTAAACTCATTTCCCGAACGATTTTTTAAATTTTTTTTTCACCACTAAAACGCATGAGACTTGTAGTTTTCAAAAATGTTTTCATTTTTGATGAGACGCTTAATGAAAGAGGTTTAATCGCCGGAAAACGAAAACCCGCTATTTCCCGTAAATCCCAGGCTTGGCCCGTATAGTCGAATGTATACAAAGAAAGTACCCTGTGAGTAAACTCATTTCCAGAACGATTTTTTAAATTATTTTTTCACCACTAAAACGCATAAGACTTGTAGGTTTTGAAAATGTTTTCATTTTTGATGAGACGCTGAATAAAAGAAGTTTAATCGCCGGAAAACGAAAACCCGCGATTTTCCGTAAATCCCGGCTTGGCCCGTATAGTCAAAAGTATACAAAGAAAGTACCCAGGGAGTAAACTCATTTCCCGAACGATTTTTTAATTTATTTTTTCACCACTAAAACGCATGAGACTTTTAGTTTTCAAAAATGTTTTCATTTTTGATGAGACGCTGAATAAAAGAAGTTTAATCGCAGGCAAACGAAAACCCGCGATTTCCCGTAAATCCCGGCTTGGCCCGTATAGTCAAAAGTATACAAAGAAAGTACCCAGGGAGTAAACTCATTTCCCGAACGATTTTTTAAATTATTTTTTCACCACTAAAACGCATGAGACTTGTAGTTTTCAAAAATGTTTTCATTTTTGATGAGGCGCTGAATAAAAGCAGTTTAATCGCCGGCAAACGAAAACCTGCGATTTCCCTAAATCCGGACTCGGCCCGTATAGTCAAAAGTATACAAAGAAAGTACCCAGGGAGTAAACTCATTTCCAGAACGATTTTTTAAATTATTTTTTCACCACTAAAACGCATGAGACTTGTAGTTATCAAAAATGTTTTCATTTTTGATGAGACGCTTAATGAGAGAGGTTTAATCGCTGGCAAACGAAATCTCGCGTTTTCCCGTAAATCCGGGGCTTGGCCCGTATAGTCGAATGTATACAAAGAAAGTACCCAGGGAGTAAACTCATTTCCCGAACGATTTTTTAAATTTTTTTTTCACCACTAAAACGCATGAGACTTGTAGTTTTCAAAAATGTTTTCATTTTTGATGAGACGCTTAATGAAAGAGGTTTAATCGCCGGAAAACGAAAACCCGCGATTTCCCGTAAATCCCGGGCTTGGCCCGTATAGTCGAATGTATACAAAGAAAGTACCCTGTGAGTAAACTCATTTCCAGAACGATTTTTTAAATTATTTTTTCACCACTAAAACGCATAAGACTTGTAGTTTTTAAAAATGTTTTCATTTTTGATGAGACGCTGAATAAAAACAGTTTAATTGCCGGCAAACGAAAATCCGCGATTTCCCGTAAATCCCGGACTCGGCCGTATAGTCAAAAGTATACAAAGAAAGTACCCAGGGAGTAAACTCAATTCCCGAACGATTTTTTAAATTATTTTTTCACCACTAAAACGCATGAGACTTGTAGTTTTCAAAAATGTTTTCATTTTTGATGAGACGCTTAATGAAAGAGGTTTAATCGCCGGAAAACGAAAACCCGCGATTTCCCGTAAATCCCGGGCTTGGCCCGTATAGTCAAAAGTATACAAAGAAAGTACCCAGGGAGTAAACTCATTTCCCGAACGATTTTTTAATTTATTTTTTCACCACTAAAACGCATGAGACTTGTAGTTGTCAAAAATGTTTTCATTTTTGTTGAGACGCTTAATGAAAGAGGTTTAATCACCGGCAAACGAAATCCGGCGTTTTCCCGTAAATCCGGGGCTTGGCCCGTATAGTCGAATGTATACAAAGAAAGTACCCAGGGAGTAAACTCATTTCCCGAACGATTTTTTAAATTTTTTTTTCACCACTAAAACGCATGAGACTTGTAGTTTTCAAAAATGTTTTCATTTTTGATGAGACGCTTAATGAAAGAGGTTTAATCGCCGGAAAACGAAAACCCGCGATTTCCCGTAAATCCCGGGCTTGGCCCGTATAGTCGAATGTATACAAAGAAAGTACCCTGTGAGTAAACTCATTTCCAGAACGATTTTTTAAATTATTTTTTCACCACTAAAACGCATAAGACTTGTAGGTTTTAAAAATGTTTTCATTTTTGATGAGACGCTGAATAAAAGAAGTTTAATCGCCGGAAAACGAAAACCCGCGATTTCCCGTAAATCCCCGCTTGGCCCGTATAGTCAAAAGTATACAAAGAAAGTACCCAGGGAGTAAACTCATTTCCCGAACGATTTTTTAATTTATTTTTTCACCACTAAAACGCATGAGACTTTTAGTTTTCAAAAATGTTTTCATTTTTGATGAGACGCTGAATAAAAGAAGTTTAATCGCAGGCAAACGAAAACCCGCGATTTCCCGTAAATCCCGGCTTGGCCCGTATAGTCAAAAGTATACAAAGAAAGTACCCAGGGAGTAAACTCATTTCCCGAACGATTTTTTAAATTATTTTTTCACCACTAAAACGCATGAGACTTGTAGTTTTCAAAAATGTTTTCATTTTTGATGAGGCGCTGAATAAAAGCAGTTTAATCGCCGGCAAACGAAAACCTGCGATTTCCCTAAATCCGGACTCGGCCCGTATAGTCAAAAGTATACAAAGAAAGTACCCAGGGAGTAAACTCATTTCCAGAACGATTTTTTAAATTATTTTTTCACCACTAAAACGCATGAGACTTGTAGTTATCAAAAATGTTTTCATTTTCGATGAGACGCTTAATGAGAGAGGTTTAATCGCTGGCAAACGAAATCTCGCGTTTTCCCGTAAATCCGGGGCTTGGCCCGTATAGTCGAATGTATACAAAGAAAGTACCCAGGGAGTAAACTCATTTCCCGAACGATTTTTTAAATTTTTTTTTCACCACTAAAACGCATGAGACTTGTAGTTTTCAAAAATGTTTTCATTTTTGATGAGACGCTTAATGAAAGAGGTTTAATCGCCGGAAAACGAAAACCCGCGATTTCCCGTAAATCCCGGGCTTGGCCCGTATAGTCGAATGTATACAAAGAAAGTACCCTGTGAGTAAACTCATTTCCAGAACGATTTTTTAAATTATTTTTTCACCACTAAAACGCATAAGACTTGTAGTTTTTAAAAATGTTTTCATTTTTGATGAGACGCTGAATAAAAACAGTTTAATTGCCGGCAAACGAAAATCCGCGATTTCCCGTAAATCCCGGACTCGGCCGTATAGTCAAAAGTATACAAAGAAAGTACCCAGGGAGTAAACTCAATTCCCGAACGATTTTTTAAATTATTTTTTCACCACTAAAACGCATGAGACTTGTAGTTTTCAAAAATGTTTTCATTTTTGATGAGACGCTTAATGAAAGAGGTTTAATCGCCGGAAAACGAAAACCCGCGATTTCCCGTAAATCCCGGGCTTGGCCCGTATAGTCAAAAGTATACAAAGAGAGTACCCAGGGAGTAAACTCATTTCCCGAACGATTTTTTAATTTATTTTTTCACCACTAAAACGCATGAGACTTGTAGTTGTCAAAAATGTTTTCATTTTTGTTGAGACGCTTAATGAAAGAGGTTTAATCACCGGCAAACGAAATCCGGCGTTTTCCCGTAAATCCGGGGCTTGGCCCGTATAGTCGAATGTATACAAAGAAAGTACCCAGGGAGTAAACTCATTTCCCGAACGATTTTTTAAATTTTTTTTTCACCACTAAAACGCATGAGACTTGTAGTTTTCAAAAATGTTTTCATTTTTGATGAGACGCTTAATGAAAGAGGTTTAATCGCCGGAAAACGAAAACCCGCGATTTCCCGTAAATCCCGGGCTTGGCCCGTATAGTCGAATGTATACAAAGAAAGTACCCTGTGAGTAAACTCATTTCCAGAACGATTTTTTAAATTATTTTTTCACCACTAAAACGCATAAGACTTGTAGGTTTTAAAAATGTTTTCATTTTTGATGAGACGCTGAATAAAAGAAGTTTAATCGCCGGAAAACGAAAACCCGCGATTTCCCGTAAATCCCGACTTGGCCCGTATAGTCAAAAGTATACAAAGAAAGTACCCAGGGAGTAAACTCATTTCCCGAACGATTTTTTAATTTATTTTTTCACCACTAAAACGCATGAGACTTTTAGTTTTCAAAAATGTTTTCATTTTTGATGAGACGCTGAATAAAAGAAGTTTAATCGCAGGCAAACGAAAATCCGCGATTTCCCGTAAATCCCGGCTTGGCCCGTATAGTCAAAAGTATACAAAGAAAGTACCCAGGAAGTAAACTCATTTCCCGAACGATTTTTTAAATTATTTTTTCACCACTAAAACGCATGAGACTTGTAGTTTTCAAAAATGTTTTCATTTTTGATGAGGCGCTGAATAAAAGCAGTTTAATCGCCGGCAAACGAAAACCTGCGATTTCCCTAAATCCGGACTCGGCCCGTATAGTCAAAAGTATACAAAGAAAGTACCCAGGGAGTAAACTCATTTCCAGAACGATTTTTTAAATTATTTTTTCACCACTAAAACGCATGAGACTTGTAGTTATCAAAAATGTTTTCATTTTCGATGAGACGCTTAATGAGAGAGGTTTAATCGCTGGCAAACGAAATCTCGCGTTTTCCCGTAAATCCGGGGCTTGGCCCGTATAGTCGAATGTATACAAAGAAAGTACCCAGGGAGTAAACTCATTTCCCGAACGATTTTTTAAATTTTTTTTTCACCACTAAAACGCATGAGACTTGTAGTTTTCAAAAATGTTTTCATTTTTGATGAGACGCTTAATGAAAGAGGTTTAATCGCCGGAAAACGAAAACCCGCGATTTCCCGTAAATCCCGGGCTTGGCCCGTATAGTCGAATGTATACAAAGAAAGTACCCTGTGAGTAAACTCATTTCCAGAACGATTTTTTAAATTATTTTTTCACCACTAAAACGCATAAGACTTGTAGTTTTTAAAAATGTTTTCATTTTTGATGAGACGCTGAATAAAAACAGTTTAATTGCCGGCAAACGAAAATCCGCGATTTCCCGTAAATCCCGGACTCGGCCGTATAGTCAAAAGTATACAAAGAAAGTACCCAGCGAGTAAACTCAATTCCCGAACGATTTTTTAAATTATTTTTTCACCACTAAAACGCATGAGACTTGTAGTTTTCAAAAATGTTTTCATTTTTGATGAGACGCTTAATGAAAGAGGTTTAATCGCCGGAAAACGAAAACCCGCGATTTCCCGTAAATCCCGGGCTTGGCCCGTATAGTCAAAAGTATACAAAGAAAGTACCCAGGGAGTAAACTCATTTCCCGAACGATTTTTTAATTTATTTTTTCACCACTAAAACGCATGAGACTTTTAGTTTTCAAAAATGTTTTCATTTTTGATGAGACGCTGAATAAAAGAAGTTTAATCGCAGGCAAACGAAAACCCGCGATTTCCCGTAAATCCCGGCTTGGCCCGTATAGTCAAAAGTATACAAAGAAAGTACCCAGGGAGTAAACTCATTTCCCGAACGATTTTTTAAATTATTTTTTCACCACTAAAACGCATGAGACTTGTAGTTTTCAAAAATGTTTTCATTTTTGATGAGGCGCTGAATAAAAGCAGTTTAATCGCCGGCAAACGAAAACCTGCGATTTCCCTAAATCCGGACTCGGCCCGTATAGTCAAAAGTATACAAAGAAAGTACCCAGGGAGTAAACTCATTTCCAGAACGATTTTTTAAATTATTTTTTCACCACTAAAACGCATGAGACTTGTAGTTATCAAAAATGTTTTCATTTTTGATGAGACGCTTAATGAGAGAGGTTTAATCGCTGGCAAACGAAATCTCGCGTTTTCCCGTAAATCCGGGGCTTGGCCCGTATAGTCGAATGTATACAAAGAAAGTACCCAGGGAGTAAACTCATTTCCCGAACGATTTTTTAAATTTTTTTTTCACCACTAAAACGCATGAGACTTGTAGTTTTCAAAAATGTTTTCATTTTTGATGAGACGCTTAATGAAAGAGGTTTAATCGCCGGAAAACGAAAACCCGCGATTTCCCGTAAATCCCGGGCTTGGCCCGTATAGTCGAATGTATACAAAGAAAGTACCCTGTGAGTAAACTCATTTCCAGAACGATTTTTTAAATTATTTTTTCACCACTAAAACGCATAAGACTTGTAGGTTTTAAAAATGTTTTCATTTTTGATGAGACGCTGAATAAAAGAAGTTTAATCGCCGGAAAACGAAAACCCGCGATTTCCCGTAAATCCCGGCTTGGCCCGTATAGTCAAAAGTATACAAAGAAAGTACCCAGGGAGTAAACTCATTTCCCGAACGATTTTTTAATTTATTTTTTCACCACTAAAACGCATGAGACTTTTAGTTTTCAAAAATGTTTTCATTTTTGATGAGACGCTGAATAAAAGAAGTTTAATCGCAGGCAAACGAAAACCCGCGATTTCCCGTAAATCCCGGCTTGGCCCGTATAGTCAAAAGTATACAAAGAAAGTACCCAGGGAGTAAACTCATTTCCCGAACGATTTTTTAAATTATTTTTTCACCACTAAAACGCATGAGACTTTTAGTTTTCAAAAATGTTTTCATTTTTGATGAGGCGCTGAATAAAAGCAGTTTAATCGCCGGCAAACGAAAACCTGCGATTTCCCTAAATCCCGGACTCGGCCCGTATAGTCAAAAGTATACAAAGAAAGTACCCAGGGAGTAAACTCATTTCCAGAACGATTTTTTAAATTATTTTTTCACCACTAAAACGCATGAGACTTGTAGTTATCAAAAATGTTTTCATTTTTGATGAGACGCTTAATGAGAGAGGTTTAATCGCCGGCAAACGAAATCTCGCGTTTTTCCGTAAATCCGGGGCTTGGCCCGTATAGTCGAATGTATACAAAGAAAGTACCCAGGGAGTAAACTCATTTCCCGAACGATTTTTTAAATTTTTTTTTCACCACTAAAACGCATGAGACTTGTAGTTTTCAAAAATGTTTTCATTTTTGATGAGACGCTTAATGAAAGAGGTTTAATCGCCGGCAAACGAAATCCCGCGTATTCCCGTAAATCCGGGGCTTGGCCCGTATAGTCGAATGTATACAAAGAAAGTACCCTGTGAGTAAACTCATTTCCAGAACGATTTTTTAAATTATTTTTTCACCACTAAAACGCATAAGACTTGTAGTTTTTAAAAATGTTTTCATTTTTGATGAGACGCTGAATAAAAACAGTTTAATCGCCGGCAAACGAAAATCCGCGATTTCCCGTAAATCCCGGACTCGGCCGTATAGTCAAAAGTATACAAAGAAAGTACCCAGGGAGTAAACTCAATTCCCGAACGATTTTTTAAATTATTTTTTCACCACTAAAACGCATGAGACTTGTAGTTGTCAAAAATGTTTTCATTTTTGATGAGACTCTTAATGAAAGAGGTTTAATCGCCGGCAAACGAAATCCCGCGTATTCCCGTAAATCCGGGGCTTGGCCCGTATAGTCGAATGTATACAAAGAAAGTACCCAGGGAGTAAACTCATTTCCCGAACGATTTTTTAAATTACTTTTTCACCACTAAAACGCATGAGACTTTTAGTTTTCAAAAATGTTTTCAATTTTGATGAGACGCTGAATAAAAGAAGTTTAATCGCCGGCAAACGAAAACCCGCGATTTCCCGTAAATCCCGGCTTGGCCGGTATAGTCAAAAGTATACAAAGAAAGTACCCAGGGAGTAAACTCATTTCCCGGAGGATTTTTTAAATTATTTCTTCACCACTAAAACGCATGAGACTTGTAGTTTTCAAAAATGTTTTCATTTTTGATGAGACGCTGAATAAAAGCAGTTTAATCGCCGGCAAACGAAAATCCGCGATTTCCCGTAAATCCCGGACTCGGCCCGTATAGTCAAAAGTATACAAAGAAAGTACCCAGGGAGTAAACTCATTTCCCGAACGATTTTTTAAATTATTTTTTCACCACTAAAACGCATGAGACTTGTAGTTGTCAAAAATGTTTTCATTTTTGATGAGACGCTTAATGAAAGAGGTTTATTCGCCGGCAAACGAAATCCAGCGTTTTCCCGTAAATCCGGGGCTTGGCCCGCATAGTCGAATGTATACAAAGAAAGTACCCAGGGAGTAAACTCATTTCCCGAACAATTTTTTAAATTTTTTTTTCACCACTAAAACGCATGAGACTTGTAGTTTTCAAAAATGTTTTCATTTTTGATGAAGCTCTTAATGAAAGAGGTTTAATCGCCGGCAAACGAAATCCCGCGTTTTCCCGTAAATCCGGGGCTTGGCCCGTATAGTCGAATGTATACAAAGAAAGTACCCAGGGAGTAAACTCATTTCCCGAACGATTTTTTAAATTTTTTTTCACCACTAAAACGCATGAGACTTGTAGTTTTCAAAAATGTTTTCATTTTTGATGAGACGCTGAATAAAAGAAGTTTAATCGCCGGCAAACGAAAACCCGCGATTTCCCGTAAATCCCGGCTTGGCTGGTATAGTCAAAAGTATACAAAGAAAGTACCCAGGGAGTAAACTCATTTCCCGAAGGAATTTTTAAATTATTTTTTCACCACTAAAACGCATGAGACTTGTAGTTTTCAAAAATGTTTTCATTTTTGATGAGACGCTGAATAAAAGAAGTTTAATCGCCGGCAAACGAAAACCCGCGATTTCCCGTAAATCCCGGATTGGCCCGTATAGTCAAAAGTATACAAAGAAAGTACCCAGGGAGTAAACTCATTTCCCGAACGATTTTTTAAATTATTTTTTCACCACTAAAACGCTGAGACTTGTAGTTTTCAAAAATGTTTTCATTTTTGATGAGACGCTGAATAAAAGCAGTTTAATCGCCGGCAAACGAAAATCCGCGATTTCCCGTAAATCCCGGACTCGGCCCGTATAGTCAAATGTATACAAAGAAAGTACCCAGGGAGTAAACTCATTTCCCGAACGATTTTTTAAATTATTTTTTCACCACTAAAACGCATGAGACTTGTAGTTGTCAAAAATGTTTTCATTTTTGATGAGACGCCTAATGAAAGAGGTTTAATCGCCGGCAAACGAAATCCGGCGTTTTCCCGTAAATCCGGGGCTTGGCCCGCATAGTCGAATGTATACAAAGAAAGTACCCAGGGAGTAAACTCATTTCCCGAACAATTTTTTAAATTTTTTTTTCACCACTAAAACGCATGAGACTTGTAGTTTTCAAAAATGTTTTCATTTTTGATGAGACGCTTAATCAAAGAGGTTTAATCGCCGGAAAACGAAAACCCGCGATTTCCTGTAAATCCTGAGCTTGGTCCGTATAGTCGAATGTATACAAAGAAAGTACCCTGTGAGTAAACTCATTTCCAGAACGATTTTTTAAATTATTTTTTCACCACTAAAACGCATAAGACTTGTAGGTTTTAAAAATGTTTTCATTTTTGATGAGACGCTGAATAAAAGAAGTTTAATCGCCGGCAAAGGAAAACCCGCGATTTCCCGTAAATCCCGGCTTGGCCCGTATAGTCAAAAGTATACAAAGAAAGTACCCAGGGAGTAAACTCATTTCCCGAATGATTTTTTAAATTATATTTTCACCACTAAAACGCATGAGACTTGTAGTTATCAAAAATGTTTTCATTTTTGATGAGACGCTGAATAAAAGAAGTTTAATCGCCGGCAAACGAAAACCCGCGATTTCCCGTAAATCCCGGGCTTGGCACGTATAGTCAAATGTATACAAAGAAAGTACCCTGTGAGTAAACCCATTTCCAGAACGATTTTTCAAATTATTTTTTCACCACTAAAGCCCATGAGACTTGTAGTTTTTAAAAATGTTTTCATTTTTGATGAGACGCTGAATAAAAGAAGTTTAATCGCCGGCAAACGAAAACCCGCGATTTCCCGTAAATCCCGGCTTGGCCCGTATAGTCAAAAGTATACAAAGAAAGTACCCAGGGAGTAAACTCATTTCCAGATCGATTTTTTAAATTATTTTTTCACCACTAAAACGCATGAGACTTGTAGTTTTCAAAAATGTTTTCATTTTTGATGAGACGCTCAATAAAAGAAGTTTAATCGCCGGCAAACGAAAACCCGCGATTTCCCGTAAATCCCGGCTTGGCCCGTATAGTCAAAAGTATACAAAGAAAGTACCCAGGGAGTAAACTCATTTCCCGAACGATTTTTTAAATTGTTTTTTCACCACTAAAACGCATGAGACTTGTAGTTTTCAAAAATGTTTTCATTTTTGATGAGACGCTGAATAAAAGCAGTTTAATCGCCGGCAAACGAAAATCCGCGATTTCCCGTAAATCCCGGACTCGGCCCGCATAGTCAAAAGTATACAAAGAAAGTACCCAGGGAGTAAACTCATTTTCCGAACGATTTTTTAAATTATTTTTTCACCACTAAAACGCATGAGACTTGTAGTTGTCAAAAATGTTTTCATTTTTGATGAGACTCTTAATGGAAGAGGTTTAATCGCCGGCAAACGAAATCCCGCGTTTTCCCGTAAATCCGGGGCTTGGCCCGTATAGTCGAATGTATACAAAGAAAGTACCCAGGGAGAAAACTCATTTCCCGAACGATTTTTTAAATTACTTTTTCACCACTAAAACGCATGAGACTTGTAGTTTTCAAAAATGTTTTCAATTTTGATGAGACGCTGAATAAAAGAAGTTTAATCGCCGGCAAACGAAAACCCGCGATTTCCCGTAAAGCCCGGCTTGGCTGGTATAGTCAAAAGTATACAAAGAAAGTACCCAGGGAGTAAACTCATTTCCCGAAGGATTTTTTAAATTATTTTTTCACCGCTAAAACGCATGAGACTTGTAGTTTTCAAAAATGTTTTCATTTTTGATGAGACGCTGAATAAAAGCAGTTTAATCGCCGGCAAACGAAAATCCGCGATTTCCCGTAAATCCCGGACTCGGCCCGTATAGTCAAAAGTATACAAAGAAAGTACCCAGGGAGTAAACTCATTTCCCGAACGATTTTTTAAATTATTTTTTCACCACTAAAACGCATGAGACTTGTAGTTGTCAAAAATGTTTTCATTTTTGATGAGACGCTTAATGAAAGAGGTTTAATCGCCGGCAAACGAAATCCGGCGTTTTCCCGTAAATCCGGGGCTTGGCCCGCATAGTCGAATGTATACAAAGAAAGTACCCAGGGAGTAAACTCATTTCCCGAACAATTTTTTAAATTTTTTTTTCACCACTAAAACGCATGAGACTTGTAGTTTTCAAAAATGTTTTCATTTTTGATGAGACTCTTAATGAAAGAGGTTTAATCGCCGGCAAACAAAATCCGGCGTTTTCCCGTAAATCCGGGGCTTGGCCCGCATAGTCGAATGTATACAAAGAAAGTACCCAGGGAGTAAACTCATTTCCCGAACAATTTTTTAATTTTTTTTTTCACCACTAAAACGCATGAGACTTGTAGTTTTCAAAAATGTTTTCATTTTTGATGAGACGCTTAATCAAAGAGGTTTAATCGCCGGCAAACGAAAACCCGCGATTTCCCGTAAATCCGGGGCTTGGCCCGCATAGTCGAATGTATACAAAGAAAGTACCCAGGGAGTAAACTCATTTCCCGAACAATTTTTTAAATTTTTTTTTCACCACTAAAACGCATGAGACTTGTAGTTTTCAAAAATGTTTTCATTTTTGATGAGACTCTTAATGAAAGAGGTTTAATCGAGGGCAAACAAAATCCGGCGTTTTCCCGTAAATCCGGGGCTTGGCCCGCATAGTCGAATGTATACAAAGAAAGTACCCAGGGAGTAAACTCATTTCCCGAACAATTTTTTAATTTTTTTTTTCACCACTAAAACGCATGAGACTTGTAGTTTTCAAAAATGTTTTCATTTTTGATGAGACGCTGAATAAAAGAAGTTTAATCGCCGGCAAACGAAAACCCGCGATTTCCCGTAAATCCCGGGCTTGGCACGTATAGTCAAATGTATACAAAGAAAGTACCCTGTGAGTAAACTCATTTCCAGAACGATTTTTTAAATTATTTTTTCACCACTAAAACGCATAAGACTTGTAGGTTTTAAAAATGTTTTCATTTTTGATGAGACGCTGAATAAAAGAAGTTTAATCGCCGGCAAACGAAAACCCGCGATTTCCCGTAAATCCCGGCTTGGCCCGTATAGTCAAAAGTATACAAAGAAAGTACCCAGGGAGTAAACTCATTTCCCGAATGATTTTTTAAATTATTTTTTCACCACTAAAACGCATGAGACTTGTAGTTTTCAAAAATGTTTTCATTTTTGATGAGACGCTGAATGAAAGAGGTTTAATCGCCGGCAAACGAAATCCGGCGTTTTCCCGTAAATCCGGGGCTTGGCCCGCATAGTCGAATGTATACAAAGAAAGTACCCAGGGAGTAAACTCATTTCCCGAACAATTTTTTAAATTTTTTTTTCACCACTAAAACGCATGAGACTTGTAGTTTTTAAAAATGTTTTCATTTTTGATGAGACTCTTAATGAAAGAGGTTTAATCGCCGGCAAACGAAATCCGGCGTTTTCCCGTAAATCCGGGTCTTGGCCCGCATAGTCGAATGTATACAAAGAAAGTACCCAGTGAGTAAACTCATTTCCCGAACGATTTTTTAAATTTTTTTTTTCACCACTAAAACGCATGAGACTTGTAGTTTTCAAAAATGTTTTCATTTTTGATGAGACGCTGAATAAAAGAAGTTTAATCGCCGGCAAACGAAAACCCGCGATTTCCCGTAAGTCCCGGCTTGGCTGGTATAGTCAAAAGTATACAAAGAAAGTACCCAGGGAGTAAACTCATTTCCCGAAGGATTTTTTAAATTATTTTTTCACCACTAAAACGCATGAGACTTGTAGTTTTCAAAAACGTTTTCATTTTTGATGAGACGCTAAATAAAAGAAGTTTAATCGCCGGCAAACGAAATCCCGCGATTTCCCGTAAATCCCGGATTGGCCGGTAAAGTCAAAAGTATTCAAAGAAAGTACCCAGGGAGTAAAATCATTTCCCGAACGATTTTTTAAATTATTTTTTCACCACTAAAACGCTGAGACTTGTAGTTTTCAAAAATGTTTTCATTTTTGATGAGACGCTGAATAAAAGCAGTTTAATCGCCGGCAAACGAAAATCCGCGATTTCCCGTAAATCCCGGACTCGGCCCGTATAGTCAAATGTATACAAAGAAAGTACCCAGGGAGTAAACTCATTTCCCGAACGATTTTTTAAATTATTTTTTTACCATTAAAACGCATGAGACTTGTAGTTGTCAAAAATGTTTTCATTTTTGATGAGACGCCTAATGAAAGAGGTTTAATCTCCGGCAAACGAAATCCGGCGTTTTCCCGTAAATCCGGGGCTTGGCCCGCATAGTCGAATGTATACAAAGAAAGTACCCAGGGAGTAAACTCATTTCCCGAACAATTTTTTAAATTTTTTTTTCACCACTAAAACGCATGAGACTTGTAGTTTTCAAAAATGTTTTCATTTTTGATGAGACGCTTAATCAAAGAGGTTTAATCGCGGGAAAACGAAAACCCGCGATTTCCTGTAAATCCCGGGCTTGGTCCGTATAGTCGAATGTATACAAAGAAAGTACCCTGTGAGTAAACTCATTTCCAGAACGATTTTTTAAATTATTTTTTCACCACTAAAACGCATAAGACTTGTAGGTTTTAAAAATGTTTTCATTTTTGATGAGACGCTGAATAAAAGAAGTTTAATCGCCGGCAAACGAAAACCCGCGATTTCCCGTAAATCCCGGCTTGGCCCGTATAGTCAAAAGTATACAAAGAAAGTACCCAGGGAGTAAACTCATTTCCCGAATGATTTTTTAAATTATATTTTCACCACTAAAACGCATGAGACTTGTAGTTATCAAAAATGTTTTCATTTTTGATGAGACGCTGAATAAAAGAAGTTTAATCGCCGGCAAACGAAAACCCGCGATTTCCCGTAAATCCCGGGCTTGGCACGTATAGTCAAATGTATACAAAGAAAGTACCCTGTGAGTAAACTCATTTCCAGAACGATTTTTTAAATTATTTTTTCACCACTAAAACGCATAAGACTTGTAGGTTTTAAAAATGTTTTCATTTTTGATGAGACGCTGAATAAAAGAAGTTTAATCGCCGGCAAACGAAAACCCGCGATTTCCCGTAAATCCCGGCTTGGCCCGTATAGTCAAAAGTATTCAAAGAAAGTACCCAGGGAGTAAAATCATTTCCCGAACGATTTTTTAAATTATTTTTTCACCACTAAAACGCTGAGACTTGTAGTTTTCAAAAATGTTTTCATTTTTGATGAGACGCTGAATAAAAGCAGTTTAATCGCCGGCAAACGAAAATCCGCGATTTCCCGTAAATCCCGGACTCGGCCCGTATAGTCAAATGTATACAAAGAAAGTACCCAGGGAGTAAACTCATTTCCCGAACGATTTTTTAAATTATTTTTTTACCATTAAAACGCATGAGACTTGTAGTTGTCAAAAATGTTTTCATTTTTGATGAGACGCCTAATGAAAGAGGTTTAATCTCCGGCAAACGAAATCCGGCGTTTTCCCGTAAATCCGGGGCTTGGCCCGCATAGTCGAATGTATACAAAGAAAGTACCCAGGGAGTAAACTCATTTCCCGAACAATTTTTTAAATTTTTTTTTCACCACTAAAACGCATGAGACTTGTAGTTTTCAAAAATGTTTTCATTTTTGATGAGACGCTTAATCAAAGAGGTTTAATCGCGGGAAAACGAAAACCCGCGATTTCCTGTAAATCCCGGGCTTGGTCCGTATAGTCGAATGTATACAAAGAAAGTACCCTGTGAGTAAACTCATTTCCAGAACGATTTTTTAAATTATTTTTTCACCACTAAAACGCATAAGACTTGTAGGTTTTAAAAATGTTTTCATTTTTGATGAGACGCTGAATAAAAGAAGTTTAATCGCCGGCAAACGAAAACCCGCGATTTCCCGTAAATCCCGGCTTGGCCCGTATAGTCAAAAGTATACAAAGAAAGTACCCAGGGAGTAAACTCATTTCCCGAATGATTTTTTAAATTATATTTTCACCACTAAAACGCATGAGACTTGTAGTTATCAAAAATGTTTTCATTTTTGATGAGACGCTGAATAAAAGAAGTTTAATCGCCGGCAAACGAAAACCCGCGATTTCCCGTAAATCCCGGGCTTGGCACGTATAGTCAAATGTATACAAAGAAAGTACCCTGTGAGTAAACTCATTTCCAGAACGATTTTTTAAATTATTTTTTCACCACTAAAACGCATAAGACTTGTAGGTTTTAAAAATGTTTTCATTTTTGATGAGACGCTGAATAAAAGAAGTTTAATCGCCGGCAAACGAAAACCCGCGATTTCCCGTAAATCCCGGCTTGGCCCGTATAGTCAAAAGTATACAAAGAAAGTACCCAGGGAGTAAACTCATTTCCCGAATGATTTTTTAAATTATTTTTTCACAACTAAAACGCATGAGACTTGTAGTTTTCAAAAATGTTTTCATTTTTGATGAGACGCTGAATGAAAGAGGTTTAATCGCCGGCAAACGAAATCCGGCGTTTTCCCGTAAATCCGGGGCTTGGCCCGCATAGTCGAATGTATACAAAGAAAGTACCCAGGGAGTAAACTCATTTCCCGAACAATTTTTTAAATTTTTTTTTCACCACTAAAACGCATGAGACTTGTAGTTTTCAAAAATGTTTTCATTTTTGATGAGACTCTTAATGAAAGAGGTTTAATCGCCGGCAAACGAAATCCGGCGTTTTCCCGTAAATCCGGGGCTTGGCCCGCATAGTCGAATGTATACAAAGAAAGTACCCAGTGAGTAAACTCATTTCCCGAACAATTTTTTAAATTTTTTTTTCACCACTAAAACGCATGAGACTTGTAGTTTTCAAAAATGTTTTCATTTTTGATGAGACGCTGAATAAAAGAAGTTTAATCGCCGGCAAACAAAAACCCGCGATTTCCCGTAAGTCCCGGCTTGGCTGGTATAGTCAAAAGTATACAAAGAAAGTACCCAGGGAGTAAACTCATTTCCCGAAGGATTTTTTAAATTATTTTTTCACCACTAAAACGCATGAGACTTGTAGTTTTCAAAAACGTTTTCATTTTTGATGAGACGCTAAATAAAAGAAGTTTAATCGCCGGCAAACGAAATCCCGCGATTTCCCGTAAATCCCGGATTGGCCCGTATAGTCAAAAGTATTCAAAGAAAGTACCCAGGGAGTAAAATCATTTCCCGAACGATTTTTTAAATTATTTTTTCACCACTAAAACGCTGAGACTTGTAGTTTTCAAAAATGTTTTCATTTTTGATGAGACGCTGAATAAAAGCAGTTTAATCGCCGGCAAACGAAAATCCGCGATTTCCCGTAAATCCCGGACTCGGCCCGTATAGTCAAATGTATACAAAGAAAGTACCCAGGGAGTAAACTCATTTCCCGAACGATTTTTTAAATTATTTTTTTACCATTAAAACGCATGAGACTTGTAGTTGTCAAAAATGTTTTCATTTTTGATGAGACGCCTAATGAAAGAGGTTTAATCTCCGGCAAACGAAATCCGGCGTTTTCCCGTAAATCCGGGGCTTGGCCCGCATAGTCGAATGTATACAAAGAAAGTACCCAGGGAGTAAACTCATTTCCCGAACAATTTTTTAAATTTTTTTTTCACCACTAAAACGCATGAGACTTGTAGTTTTCAAAAATGTTTTCATTTTTGATGAGACGCTTAATCAAAGAGGTTTAATCGCGGGAAAACGAAAACCCGCGATTTCCTGTAAATCCCGGGCTTGGTCCGTATAGTCGAATGTATACAAAGAAAGTACCCTGTGAGTAAACTCATTTCCAGAACGATTTTTTAAATTATTTTTTCACCACTAAAACGCATAAGACTTGTAGGTTTTAAAAATGTTTTCATTTTTGATGAGACGCTGAATAAAAGAAGTTTAATCGCCGGCAAACGAAAACCCGCGATTTCCCGTAAATCCCGGCTTGGCCCGTATAGTCAAAAGTATACAAAGAAAGTACCCAGGGAGTAAACTCATTTCCCGAATGATTTTTTAAATTATATTTTCACCACTAAAACGCATGAGACTTGTAGTTATCAAAAATGTTTTCATTTTTGATGAGACGCTGAATAAAAGAAGTTTAATCGCCGGCAAACGAAAACCCGCGATTTCCCGTAAATCCCGGGCTTGGCACGTATAGTCAAATGTATACAAAGAAAGTACCCTGTGAGTAAACTCATTTCCAGAACGATTTTTTAAATTATTTTTTCACCACTAAAACGCATAAGACTTGTAGGTTTTAAAAATGTTTTCATTTTTGATGAGACGCTGAATAAAAGAAGTTTAATCGCCGGCAAACGAAAACCCGCGATTTCCCGTAAATCCCGGCTTGGCCCGTATAGTCAAAAGTATACAAAGAAAGTACCCAGGGAGTAAACTCATTTCCCGAATGATTTTTTAAATTATATTTTCACCACTAAAACGCATGAGACTTGTAGTTATCAAAAATGTTTTCATTTTTGATGAGACGCTGAATAAAAGAAGTTTAATCGCCGGCAAACGAAAACCCGCGATTTCCCGTAAATCCCGGACTCGGCCCGTATAGTCAAATGTATACAAAGAAAGTACCCAGGGAGTAAACTCATTTCCCGAACGATTTTTTAAATTATTTTTTTACCATTAAAACGCATGAGACTTGTAGTTGTCAAAAATGTTTTCATTTTTGATGAGACGCCTAATGAAAGAGGTTTAATCTCTGGCAAACGAAATCCGGCGTTTTCCCGTAAATCCGGGGCTTGGCCCGCATAGTCGAATGTATACAAAGAAAGTACCCAGGGAGTAAACTCATTTCCCGAACAATTTTTTAAATTTTTTTTTCACCACTAAAACGCATGAGACTTGTAGTTTTCAAAAATGTTTTCATTTTTGATGAGACGCTTAATCAAAGAGGTTTAATCGCGGGAAAACGAAAACCCGCGATTTCCTGTAAATCCCGGGCTTGGTCCGTATAGTCGAATGTATACAAAGAAAGTACCCTGTGAGTAAACTCATTTCCAGAACGATTTTTTAAATTATTTTTTCACCACTAAAACGCATAAGACTTGTAGGTTTTAAAAATGTTTTCATTTTTGATGAGACGCTGAATAAAAGAAGTTTAATCGCCGGCAAACGAAAACCCGCGATTTCCCGTAAATCCCGGCTTGGCCCGTATAGTCAAAAGTATACAAAGAAAGTACCCAGGGAGTAAACTCATTTCCCGAATGATTTTTTAAATTATATTTTCACCACTAAAACGCATGAGACTTGTAGTTATCAAAAATGTTTTCATTTTTGATGAGACGCTGAATAAAAGAAGTTTAATCGCCGGCAAACGAAAACCCGCGATTTCCCGTAAATCCCGGGCTTGGCACGTATAGTCAAATGTATACAAAGAAAGTACCCTGTGAGTAAACTCATTTCCAGAACGATTTTTTAAATTATTTTTTCACCACTAAAACGCATAAGACTTGTAGGTTTTAAAAATGTTTTCATTTTTGATGAGACGCTGAATAAAAGAAGTTTAATCGCCGGCAAACGAAAACCCGCGATTTCCCGTAAATCCCGGCTTGGCCCGTATAGTCAAAAGTATACAAAGAAAGTACCCAGGGAGTAAACTCATTTCCCGAATGATTTTTTAAATTATATTTTCACCACTAAAACGCATGAGACTTGTAGTTATCAAAAATGTTTTCATTTTTGATGAGACGCTGAATAAAAGAAGTTTAATCGCCGGCAAACGAAAACCCGCGATTTCCCGTAAATCCCGGGCTTGGCACGTATAGTCAAATGTATACAAAGAAAGTACCCTGTGAGTAAACCCATTTCCAGAACGATTTTTTAAATTATTTTTTCACCACTAAAGCCCATGAGACTTGTAGTTTTTAAAAATGTTTTCATTTTTGATGAGACGCTGAATAAAAGAAGTTTAATCGCCGGCAAACGAAAACCCGCGATTTCCCGTAAATCCCGGCTTGGCCCGTATAGTCAAAAGTATACAAAGAAAGTACCCAGGGAGTAAACTCATTTCCAGATCGATTTTTTAAATTATTTTTTCACCACTAAAACGCATGAAACTTGTAGTTTTCAAAAATGTTTTCATTTTTGATGAGACGCTTAATAAAAGAAGTTTAATCGCCGGCAAACGAAAACCCGCGATTTCCCGTAAATCCCGGCTTGGCCCGTATAGTCAAAAGTATACAAAGAAAGTACCCAGGGAGTAAACTCATTTCCCGAACGATTTTTTAAATTGTTTTTTCACCACTAAAACGCATGAGACTTTTAGTTTTCAAAAATGTTTTCATTTTTGATGAGACGCTGAATAAAAGAAGTTTAATCGCCGGCAAACGAAAACCCGCGATTTCCCGTAAATCCCGGCTTGGCCCGTATAGTCAAAAGTATACAAAGAAAGTACCCAGGGAGTAAACTCATTTCCCGAATGATTTTTCAAATTATATTTTCACCACTAAAACGCATGAGACTTGTAGTTATCAAAAATGTTTTCATTCTTGATGAGACGCTGAATAAAAGAAGTTTAATCGCCGGCAAACGAAAACCCGCGATTTCCCGTAAATCCCGGGCTTGGCACGTATAGTCAAATGTATACAAAGAAAGTACCCTGTGAGTAAACCCATTTCCAGAACGATTTTTTAAATTATTTTTTCACCACTAAAGCCCATGAGACTTGTAGTTTTTAAAAATGTTTTCATTTTTGATGAGACGCTGAATAAAAGAAGTTTAATCGCCGGCAAACGAAAACCCGCGATTTCCCGTAAATCCCGGCTTGGCCCGTATAGTCAAAAGTATACAAAGAAAGTACCCAGGGAGTAAACTCATTACCAGATCGATTTTTTAAATTATTTTTTCACCACTAAAACGCATGAGACTTGTAGTTTTCAAAAATGTTTTCATTTTTGATGAGACGCTTAATAAAAGAAGTTTAATCGCCGGCAAAGGAAAACCCGCGATTTCCCGTAAATCCCGGCTTGACCCGTATAGTCAAAAGTATACAAAGAAAGTACCCAGGGAGTAAACTCATTTCCAGATCGATTTTTTAAATTATTTTTTCACCACTAAAACGCATGAGACTTGTAGTTTTCAAAAATGTTTTCATTTTTGATGAGACGCTTAATAAAAGAAGTTTAATCGCCGGCAAACGAAAACCCGCGATTTCCCGTAAATCCCGGCTTGGCCCGTATAGTCAAAAGTATACAAAGAAAGTACCCAGGGAGTAAACTCATTTCCTGAACGATTTTTTAAATTGTTTTTTCACCACTAAAACGCATGAGACTTGTAGTTTTCAAAAATGTTTTCATTTTTGATGAGACGCTTAATCAAAGAGGTTTAATCGCGGGAAAACGAAAACCCGCGATTTCCTGTAAATCCCGGGCTTGGTCCGTATAGTCGAATGTATACAAAGAAAGTACCCTGTGAGTAAACTCATTACCAGAACGATTTTTTAAATTATTTTTTCACCACTAAAACGCATAAGACTTGTAGGTTTTAAAAATGTTTTCATTTTTGATGAGACGCTGAATAAAAGAAGTTTAATCGCCGGCAAACGAAAACCCGCGATTTCCCGTAAATCCCGGGCTTGGCACGTATAGTCAAATGTATACAAAGAAAGTACCCTGTGAGTAAACCCATTTCCAGAACGATTTTTTAAATTATTTTTTCACCACTAAAGCCCATGAGACTTGTAGTTTTTAAAAATGTTTTCATTTTTGATGAGACGCTGAATAAAAGAAGTTTAATCGCCGGCAAACGAAAACCCGCGATTTCCCGTAAATCCCAGCTTGGCCCGTATAGTCAAAAGTATACAAAGAAAGTACCCAGGGAGTAAACTCATTTCCAGATCGATTTTTTAAATTATTTTTTCACCACTAAAACGCATGAAACTTGTAGTTTTCAAAAATGTTTTCATTTTTGATGAGACGCTTAATAAAAGAAGTTTAATCGCCGGCAAACGAAAACCCGCGATTTCCCGTAAATCCCGGCTTGGCCCGTATAGTCAAAAGTATACAAAGAAAGTACCCAGGGAGTAAACTCATTTCGCGAACGATTTTTTAAATTGTTTTTTCACCACTAAAACGCATGAGACTTGTAGTTTTCAAAAATGTTTTCATTTTTGATGAGACGCTGAATAAAAGAAGTTTAATCGCCGGCAAACGAAAACCCGCGATTTCCCGTAAATCCCGGCTTGGCCCGTATAGTCAAAAGTATACAAAGAAAGTACCCAGGGAGTAAACTCATTTCCCGAATGATTTTTCAAATTATATTTTCACCACTAAAACGCATGACACTTGTAGTTATCAAAAATGTTTTCATTTTTGATGAGACGCTGAATAAAAGAAGTTTAATCGCCGGCAAACGAAAACCCGCGATTTCCCGTAAATCCCGGGCTTGGCACGTATAGTCAAATGTATACAAAGAAAGTACCCTGTGAGTAAACCCATTTCCAGAACGATTTTTTAAATTATTTTTTCACCACTAAAGCCCATGAGACTTGTAGTTTTTAAAAATGTTTTCATTTTTGATGAGACGCTGAATAAAAGAAGTTTAATCGCCGGCAAACGAAAACCCGCGATTTCCCGTAAATCCCGGCTTGGCCCGTATAGTCAAAAGTATACAAAGAAAGTACCCAGGGAGTAAACTCATTTCCAGATCGATTTTTTAAATTATTTTTTCACCACTAAAACGCATGAGACTTGTAGTTTTCAAAAATGTTTTCATTTTTGATGACACGCTTAATAAAAGAAGTTTAATCGCCGGCAAAGGAAAACCCGCGATTTCCCGTAAATCCCGGCTTGACCCGTATAGTCAAAAGTATACAAAGAAAGTACCCAGGGAGTAAACTCATTTCCAGATCGATTTTTTAAATTATTTTTTCACCACTAAAACGCATGAGACTTGTAGTTTTCAAAAATGTTTTCATTTTTGATGAGACGCTTAATAAAAGAAGTTTAATCGCCGGCAAACGAAAACCCGCGATTTCCCGTAAATCCCGGCTTGGCCCGTATAGTCAAAAGTATACAAAGAAAGTACCCAGGGAGTAAACTCATTTCCTGAACGATTTTTTAAATTGTTTTTTCACCACTAAAACGCATGAGACTTGTAGTTTTCAAAAATGTTTTCATTTTTGATGAGACGCTGAATAAAAGCAGTTTAATCGCCGGCAAACGAAAATCCGCGATTTCCCGTAAATCCCGGACTCGGCCCGCATAGTCAAAAGTATACAAAGAAAGTACCCAGGGAGTAAACTCATTTTCCGAACGATTTTTTAAATTATTTTTTCACCACTAAAACGCATGAGACTTGTAGTTGTCAAAAATGCTTTCATTTTTGATGAGACGCTTAATGAAAGAGGTTTAATCGGCGGAAAACAAAAACCCGCGATTTCCCGTAAATTCCGGGCTTGGCCCCTATAGTCAAAAGTATACAAAGAAAGTACCCAGGGAGTAAACTCATTTCCCGAACGATTTTTTAAATTATTTTTTCACAACTAAAACGCATAAGACTTGTAGTTTTTAAAAATGTTTTCATTTTTGATGAGACGCTGAATAAAAACAGTTTAATCGCCGGCAAACGAAAATCCGCGATTTCCCGTAAATCCCGGACTCGGCCGTATAGTCAAAAGTATACAAAGAAAGTACCCAGGGAGTAAACTCAATTCCCGAACGATTTTTTAAATTATTTTTTCACCACTAAAACGCATGAGACTTGTAGTTTTCAAAAATGTTTTCATTTTTGATGAGACGCTGAATAAAAGAAGTTTAATCGCCGGCAAACGAAAACCCGCGATTTCCCGTAAATCCCGGCTTGGCCCGTATAGTCAAAAGTATACAAAGAAAGTACCCAGGGAGTAAACTCATTTCCCGAACGATTTTTTAAATTATTTTTTCACCACTAAAACGCTGAGACTTGTAGTTTTCAAAAATGTTTTCATTTTTGATGAGACGCTGAATAAAAGCAGTTTAATCGCCGGCAAACAAAAATCCGCGATTTCCCGTAAATCCCGGACTCGGCCCGTATAGTCAAAAGTATACAAAGAAAGTACCCAGGGAGTAAACTCATTTCCCAAACGATTTTTTAAATTATTTTTTCACCACTAAAACGCATGAGACTTGTAGTTGTCAAAAATGTTTTCATGTTTGATGAGACTCTTAATGAAAGAGGTTTAATCGCCGGCAAACGAAATCCCGCGTTTTCCCGTAAACCCGGGGCTTGGCCCGTATAGTCGAATGTATACAAAGAAAGTACCCAGGGAGTAAACTCATTTCAGGAACGATTTTTTAAATTTTTTTTTCACCACTAAAACGCATGAGACTTGTAGTTTTCAAAAATGTTTTCATTTTTGATGAGACGCTGAATAAAAGAAGTTTAATCGCCGGCAAACGAAAACCCGCGATTTCCCGTAAATCCCGGCTTGGCTGGTATAGTCAAAAGTATACAAAGAAAGTAACCAAGGAGTAAACTCATTTCCCGAAGGATTTTTTAATTTATTTTTTCACCACTAAAACGCATGAGACTTGTAGTTTTCAAAAATGTTTTCTTTTTTGATGAGACGCTGAATAAAAGAAGTTTAATCGCCGGCAAACGAAAACCCGCGATTTCCCGTAAATCCCGGCTTGGCCCGTATAGTCAAAAGTATACAAAGAAAGTACCCAGGGAGTAAACTCATTTTCCGAACGATTTTTTAAATTATTTTTTCACCACTAGAACGCTGAGACTTGTAGTTTTCAAAAATGTTTTCATTTTTGATGAGACGCTGAATAAAAGCAGTTTAATCGCCGGCAAACAAAAATCCGCGATTTCCCGTAAATCCCGGACTCGGCCCGTATAGTCAAAAGTATACAAAGAAAGTACCCAGGGAGTAAACTCATTTCCCGAACGATTTTTTAAATTATTTTTTCACCACTAAAACGCATGAGACTTGTAGTTGTCAAAAATGTTTTCATTTTTGATGAGACTCCTAATGAAAGAGGTTTAATCGCCGGCAAACGAAATCCCGCGTTTTCCCGTAAATCCGGGGCTTGGCCCGTATAGTCGAATGTATACAAAGAAAGTACCCAGGGAGTAAACTCATTTCCCGAACGATTTTTTAAATTTTTTTTTTCACCACTAAAACGCATGAGACTTGTAGTTTTCAAAAATGTTTTCAATTTTGATGAGACGCTGAATAAAAGAAGTTTAATCGCCGGCAAACGAAAACCCGCGATTTCCCGTAAATCCCGGCTTGGCCGGTATAGTCAAAAGTATACAAAGAAAGTACCCAGGGAGTAAACTCATTTCCCGAAGGATTTTTTAAATTATTTTTTCACCACTAAAACGCATGAGACTTGTAGTTTTCAAAAATGTTTTCATTTTTGATGAGACGCTGAATAAAAGAAGTTTAATCGCCGGCAAACGAAAACCCGCGATTTCCCGTAAATCCCGGCTTGGCCCGTATAGTCAAAAGTATACAAAGAAAGTACCCAGGGAGTAAACTCATTTCCCGAACGATTTTTTAAATTATTTTTTCACCACTAAAACGCTGAGACTTGTAGTTTTCAAAAATGTTTTCATTTTTGATGAGACGCTGAATAAAAGCAGTTTAATCGCCGGCAAACAAAAATCCGCGATTTCCCGTAAATCCCGGACTCGGCCCGTATAGTCAAAAGTATACAAAGAAAGTACCCAGGGAGTAAACTCATTTCCCGAACGATTTTTTAAATTATTTTTTCACCACTAAAACGCATGAGACTTGTAGTTGTCAAAAATGTTTTCATTTTTGATGAGACGCTTATTGAAAGAGGTTTAATCGCTGGCAAACGAAATCCGGCGTTTTCCCGTAAATCCGGGGCTTGGCCCGCATAGTCGAATGTATACAAAGAAAGTACCCAGGGAGTAAACTCATTTCCCGAACAATTTTTTAAATTTTTTTTTCACCACTAAAACGCATGAGACTTGTAGTTTTCAAAAATGTTTTCATTTTTGATGAGACTCTTAATGAAAGAGGTTTAATCGCCGGCAAACGAAATCCCGCGTTTTCCCGTAAATCCGGGGCTTGGCCCGTATAGTCGAATGTATACAAAGAAAGTACCCAGGGAGTAAACTCATTTCAGGAACGATTTTTTAAATTTTTTTTTCACCACTAAAACGCATGAGACTTGTAGTTTTCAAAAATGTTTTCATTTTTGATGAGACGCTGAATAAAAGAAGTTTAATCGCCGGCAAACGAAAACCCGCGATTTCCCGTAAATCCCGGCTTGGCTGGTATAGTCAAAAGTATACAAAGAAAGTACCCAAGGAGTAAACTCATTTCCCGAAGGATTTTTTAAATTATTTTTTCACCACTAAAACGCATGAGACTTGTAGTTTTCAAAAATGTTTTCATTTTTGATGAGACGCTGAATAAAAGAAGTTTAATCGCCGGCAAACGAAAACCCGCGATTTCCCGTAAATCCCGGCTTGGCCCGTATAGTCAAAAGTATACAAAGAAAGTACCCAGGGAGTAAACTCATTTTCCGAACGATTTTTTAAATTATTTTTTCACCACTAAAACGCTGAGACTTGTAGTTTTCAAAAATGTTTTCATTTTTGATGAGACGCTGAATAAAAGCAGTTTAATCGCCGGCAAACAAAAATCCGCGATTTCCCGTAAATCCCGGACTCGGCCCGTATAGTCAAAAGTATACAAAGAAAGTACCCAGGGAGTAAACTCATTTCCCGAACGATTTTTTAAATTATTTTTTCACCACTAAAACGCATGAGACTTGTAGTTGTCAAAAATGCTTTCATTTTTGATGAGACGCTTAATGAAAGAGGTTTAATCGCCGGCAAACGAAATCCGGCGTTTTCCCGTAAATCCAGGGCTTGGCCCGCATAGTCGAATGTATACAAAGAAAGTACCCAGGGAGTAAACTCATTTCCCGAACAATTTTTTAAATTTTTTTTTCACCACTAAAACGCATGAGACTTGTAGTTTTTAAAAATGTTTTCATTTTTGATGAGACTCTTAATGAAAGAGGTTTAATCGCCGGCAAACGAAATCCCGCGTTTTCCCGTAAATTCGGGGCTTGGCCCGTATAGTCGAATGTATACAAAGAAAGTACCCAGGGAGTAAACTCATTTCCCGAACGATTTTTTAAATTATTTTTTCACCACTAAAACGCATGAGACTTGTAGTTTTCAAAAATGTTTTCATTTTTGATGAGACGCTGAATAAAAGAAGTTTAATCGCCGGCAAACGAAAACCCGCGATTTCCCGTAAATCCCGGCTTGGCTGATATAGTCAAAAGTATACAAAGAAAGTACCCAAGGAGTAAACTCATTTCCCGAAGGATTTTTTAAATTATTTTTTCACCACTAAAACGCATGAGACTTGTAGTTTTCAAAAATGTTTTCATTTTTGATGAGACGCTGAATAAAAGAAGTTTAATCGCCGGCAAACGAAAACCCGCGATTTCCCGTAAATCCCGGCTTGGCCCGTATAGTCAAAAGTATACAAAGAAAGTACCCAGGGAGTAAACTCATTTCCCGAACGATTTTTTAAATTATTTTTTCACCACTAAAACGCTGAGACTTGTAGTTTTCAAAAATGTTTTCATTTTTGATGAGACGCTGAATAAAAGCAGTTTAATCGCCGGCAAACGAAAATCCGCGATTTCCCGTAAATCCCGGACTCGGCCCGTATAGTCAAAAGTATACAAAGAAAGTACCCAGGGAGTAAACTCATTTCCCGAACGATTTTTTAAATTATTTTTTCACCACTAAAACGCATGAGACTTGTAGTTGTGAAAAATGTTTTCATTTTTGATGACACGCTTAATGAAAGAGGTTTAATCGCCGGCAAACGAAATCCGGCGTTCTCCCGTAAATCCGGGGCTTGGCCCGCATAGTCGAATGTATACAAAGAAAGAACCCAGGGAGTAAACTCATTTCCCGAACAATTTTTTAAATTTTTTTTTTCACCACTAAAACGCATGAGACTTGTAGTTTTCAAAAATGTTTTCTTTTTTGATGAGACGCTGAATAAAAGAAGTTTAATCGCCGGCAAACGAAAACCCGCGATTTCCCGTAAATCCCGGCTTGGCCCGTATAGTCAAAAGTATACAAAGAAAGTACCCAGGGAGTAAACTCATTTCCCGAATGATTTTTTAAATTATATTTTCACCACTAAAACGCATGAGACTTGTAGTTATCAAAAATGTTTTCATTTTTGATGAGACGCTGAATAAAAGAAGTTTAATCGCCGGCAAACGAAAACCCGCGATTTCCCGTAAATCCCGGGCTTGGCACGTATAGTCAAATGTATACAAAGAAAGTACCCTGTGAGTAAACCCATTTCCAGAACGATTTTTCAAATTATTTTTTCACCACTAAAGCCCATGAGACTTGTAGTTTTTAAAAATGTTTTCATTTTTGATGAGACGCTGAATAAAAGAAGTTTAATCGCCGGCAAACGAAAACCCGCGATTTCCCGTAAATCCCGGCTTGGCCCGTATAGTCAAAAGTATACAAAGAAAGTACCCAGGGAGTAAACTCATTTCCAGATCGATTTTTTAAATTATTTTTTCACCACTAAAACGCATGAGACTTGTAGTTTTCAAAAATGTTTTCATTTTTGATGAGACGCTCAATAAAAGAAGTTTAATCGCCGGCAAACGAAAACCCGCGATTTCCCGTAAATCCCGGCTCGGCCCGTATAGTCAAAAGTATACAAAGAAAGTACCCAGGGAGTAAACTCATTTCCCGAACGATTTTTTAAATTGTTTTTTCACCACTAAAACGCATGAGACTTGTAGTTTTCAAAAATGTTTTCATTTTTGATGAGACGCTGAATAAAAGCAGTTTAATCGCCGGCAAACGAAAATCCGCGATTTCCCGTAAATCCCGGACTCGGCCCGCATAGTCAAAAGTATACAAAGAAAGTACCCAGGGAGTAAACTCATTTTCCGAACGATTTTTTAAATTATTTTTTCACCACTAAAACGCATGAGACTTGTAGTTGTCAAAAATGTTTTCATTTTTGATAAGACTCTTAATGGAAGAGGTTTAATCGCCGGCAAACGAAATCCCGCGTTTTCCCGTAAATCCGGGGCTTGGCCCGTATAGTCGAATGCATACAAAGAAAGTACCCAGGGAGTAAACTCATTTCCCGAACGATTTTTTAAATTACTTTTTCACCACTAAAACGCATGAGACTTGTAGTTTTCAAAAATGTTTTCAATTTTGATGAGACGCTGAATAAAAGAAGTTTAATCGCCGGCAAACGAAAACCCGCGATTTCCCGTAAATCCCGGCTTGGCCGGTATAGTCAAAAGTATACAAAGAAAGTACCCAGGGAGTAAACTCATTTCCCGAAGGATTTTTTAAATTATTTTTTCACCACTAAAACGCATGAGACTTGTAGTTTTCAAAAATGTTTTCATTTTTGATGAGACGCTGAATAAAAGAAGTTTAATCGCCGGCAAACGAAAACCCGCGATTTCCCGTAAATCCCGGCTTGGCCCGTATAGTCAAAAGTATACAAAGAAAGTACCCAGGGAGTAAACTCATTTCCCGAACGATTTTTTAAATTATTTTTTCACCACTAAAACGCTGAGACTTGTAGTTTTCAAAAATGTTTTCATTTTTGATGAGACGCTGAATAAAAGCAGTTTAATCGCCGGCAAACAAAAATCCGCGATTTCCCGTAAATCCCGGACTCGGCCCGTATAGTCAAAAGTATACAAAGAAAGTACCCAGGGAGTAAACTCATTTCCCGAACGATTTTTTAAATTATTTTTTCACCACTAAAACGCATGAGACTTGTAGTTGTCAAAAATGTTTTCATTTTTGATGAGACGCTTATTGAAAGAGGTTTAATCGCTGGCAAACGAAATCCGGCGTTTTCCCGTAAATCCGGGGCTTGGCCCGCATAGTCGAATGTATACAAAGAAAGTACCCAGGGAGTAAACTCATTTCCCGAACAATTTTTTAAATTTTTTTTTCACCACTAAAACGCATGAGACTTGTAGTTTTCAAAAATGTTTTCATTTTTGATGAGACTCTTAATGAAAGAGGTTTAATCGCCGGCAAACGAAATCCCGCGTTTTCCCGTAAATCCGGGGCTTGGCCCGTATAGTCGAATGTATACAAAGAAAGTACCCAGGGAGTAAACTCATTTCAGGAACGATTTTTTAAATTTTTTTTTCACCACTAAAACGCATGAGACTTGTAGTTTTCAAAAATGTTTTCATTTTTGATGAGACGCTGAATAAAAGAAGTTTAATCGCCGGCAAACGAAAACCCGCGATTTCCCGTAAATCCCGGCTTGGCTGGTATAGTCAAAAGTATACAAAGAAAATACCCAAGGAGTAAACTCATTTCCCAAAGGATTTTTTAAATTTTTTTTTCACCACTAAAACGCATGAGACTTGTAGTTTTCAAAAATGTTTTCATTTTTGATGAGACGCTGAATAAAAGAAGTTTAATCGCTGGCAAACGAAAACCCGCGATTTCCCGTAAATCCCGGCTTGGCCCGTATAGTCAAAAGTATACAAAGAAAGTACCCAGGGAGTAAACTCATTTTCCGAACGATTTTTTAAATTATTTTTTCACCACTAAAACGCTGAGACTTGTAGTTTTCAAAAATGTTTTCATTTTTGATGAGACGCTGAATAAAAGCAGTTTAATCGCCGGCAAACAAAAATCCGCGATTTCCCGTAAATCCCGGACTCGGCCCGTATAGTCAAAAGTATACAAAGAAAGTACCCAGGGAGTAAACTCATTTCCCGAACGATTTTTTAAATTATTTTTTCACCACTAAAACGCATGAGACTTGTAGTTGTCAAAAATGCTTTCATTTTTGATGAGACGCTTAATGAAAGAGGTTTAATCGCCGGCAAACGAAATCCGGCGTTTTCCCGTAAATCCAGGGCTTGGCCCGCATAGTCGAATGTATACAAAGAAAGTACCCAGGGAGTAAACTCATTTCCCGAACAATTTTTTAAATTTTTTTTTCACCACTAAAACGCATGAGACTTGTAGTTTTTAAAAATGTTTTCATTTTTGATGAGACTCTTAATGAAAGAGGTTTAATCGCCGGCAAACGAAATCCCGCGTTTTCCCGTAAATCCGGGGCTTGGCCCGTATAGTCGAATGTATACAAAGAAAGTACCCAGGGAGTAAACTCATTTCCCGAACGATTTTTTAAATTATTTTTTCACCACTAAAACGCATGAGACTTGTAGTTTTCAAAAATGTTTTCATTTTTGATGAGACGCTGAATAAAAGAAGTTTAATCGCCGGCAAACGAAAACCCGCGATTTCCCGTAAATCCCGGCTTGGCTGATATAGTCAAAAGTATACAAAGAAAGTACCCAAGGAGTAAACTCATTTCCCGAAGGATTTTTTAAATTATTTTTTCACCACTAAAACGCATGAGACTTGTAGTTTTCAAAAATGTTTTCATTTTTGATGAGACGCTGAATAAAAGAAGTTTAATCGCCGGCAAACGAAAACCCGCGATTTCCCGTAAATCCCGGCTTGGCCCGTATAGTCAAAAGTATACAAAGAAAGTACCCAGGGAGTAAACTCATTTCCCGAACGATTTTTTAAATTATTTTTTCACCACTAAAACGCTGAGACTTGTAGTTTTCAAAAATGTTTTCATTTTTGATGAGACGCTGAATAAAAGCAGTTTAATCGCCGGCAAACGAAAATCCGCGATTTCCCGTAAATCCCGGACTCGGCCCGTATAGTCAAAAGTATACAAAGAAAGTACCCAGGGAGTAAACTCATTTCCCGAACGATTTTTTAAATTATTTTTTCACCACTAAAACGCATGAGACTAGTAGTTGTGAAAAATGTTTTCATTTTTGATGACACGCTTAATGAAAGAGGTTTAATCGCCGGCAAACGAAATCCGGCGTTCTCCCGTAAATCCGGGGCTTGGCCCGCATAGTCGAATGTATACAAAGAAAGAACCCAGGGAGTAAACTCATTTCCCGAACAATTTTTTAAATTTTTTTTTTCACCACTAAAACGCATGAGACTTGTAGTTTTCAAAAATGTTTTCTTTTTTGATGAGACGCTGAATAAAAGAAGTTTAATCGCCGGCAAACGAAAACCCGCGATTTCCCGTAAATCCCGGCTTGGCCCGTATAGTCAAAAGTATACAAAGAAGGTACCCAGGGAGTAAACTCATTTCCCGAATGATTTTTTAAATTATATTTTCACCACTAAAACGCATGAGACTTGTAGTTATCAAAAATGTTTTCATTTTTGATGAGACGCTGAATAAAAGAAGTTTAATCGCCGGCAAACGAAAACCCGCGATTTCCCGTAAATCCCGGGCTTGGCACGTATAGTCAAATGTATACAAAGAAAGTACCCTGTGAGTAAACCCATTTCCAGAACGATTTTTCAAATTATTTTTTCACCACTAAAGCCCATGAGACTTGTAGTTTTTAAAAATGTTTTCATTTTTGATGAGACGCTGAATAAAAGAAGTTTAATCGCCGGCAAACAAAAATCCGCGATTTCCCGTAAATCCCGGACTCGGCCCGTATAGTCAAAAGTATACAAAGAAAGTACCCAGGGAGTAAACTCATTTCCCGAACGATTTTTTAAATTATTTTTTCACCACTAAAACGCATGAGACTTGTAGTTGTCAAAAATGCTTTCATTTTTGATGAGACGCTTAATGAAAGAGGTTTAATCGCCGGCAAACGAAATCCGGCGTTTTCCCGTAAATCCAGGGCTTGGCCCGCATAGTCGAATGTATACAAAGAAAGTACCCAGGGAGTAAACTCATTTCCCGAACAATTTTTTAAATTTTTTTTTCACCACTAAAACGCATGAGACTTGTAGTTTTTAAAAATGTTTTCATTTTTGATGAGACTCTTAATGAAAGAGGTTTAATCGCCGGCAAACGAAATCCCGCGTTTTCCCGTAAATCCGGGGCTTGGCCCGTATAGTCGAATGTATACAAAGAAAGTACCCAGGGAGTAAACTCATTTCCCGAACGATTTTTTAAATTATTTTTTCACCACTAAAACGCATGAGACTTGTAGTTTTCAAAAATGTTTTCATTTTTGATGAGACGCTGAATAAAAGAAGTTTAATCGCCGGCAAACGAAAACCCGCGATTTCCCGTAAATCCCGGCTTGGCTGATATAGTCAAAAGTATACAAAGAAAGTACCCAAGGAGTAAACTCATTTCCCGAAGGATTTTTTAAATTATTTTTTCACCACTAAAACGCATGAGACTTGTAGTTTTCAAAAATGTTTTCATTTTTGATGAGACGCTGAATAAAAGAAGTTTAATCGCCGGCAAACGAAAACCCGCGATTTCCCGTAAATCCCGGCTTGGCCCGTATAGTCAAAAGTATACAAAGAAAGTACCCAGGGAGTAAACTCATTTCCCGAACGATTTTTTAAATTATTTTTTCACCACTAAAACGCTGAGACTTGTAGTTTTCAAAAATGTTTTCATTTTTGATGAGACGCTGAATAAAAGCAGTTTAATCGCCGGCAAACGAAAATCCGCGATTTCCCGTAAATCCCGGACTCGGCCCGTATAGTCAAAAGTATACAAAGAAAGTACCCAGGGAGTAAACTCATTTCCCGAACGATTTTTTAAATTATTTTTTCACCACTAAAACGCATGAGACTAGTAGTTGTGAAAAATGTTTTCATTTTTGATGACACGCTTAATGAAAGAGGTTTAATCGCCGGCAAACGAAATCCGGCGTTCTCCCGTAAATCCGGGGCTTGGCCCGCATAGTCGAATGTATACAAAGAAAGAACCCAGGGAGTAAACTCATTTCCCGAACAATTTTTTAAATTTTTTTTTTCACCACTAAAACGCATGAGACTTGTAGTTTTCAAAAATGTTTTCTTTTTTGATGAGACGCTGAATAAAAGAAGTTTAATCGCCGGCAAACGAAAACCCGCGATTTCCCGTAAATCCCGGCTTGGCCCGTATAGTCAAAAGTATACAAAGAAGGTACCCAGGGAGTAAACTCATTTCCCGAATGATTTTTTAAATTATATTTTCACCACTAAAACGCATGAGACTTGTAGTTATCAAAAATGTTTTCATTTTTGATGAGACGCTGAATAAAAGAAGTTTAATCGCCGGCAAACGAAAACCCGCGATTTCCCGTAAATCCCGGGCTTGGCACGTATAGTCAAATGTATACAAAGAAAGTACCCTGTGAGTAAACCCATTTCCAGAACGATTTTTCAAATTATTTTTTCACCACTAAAGCCCATGAGACTTGTAGTTTTTAAAAATGTTTTCATTTTTGATGAGACGCTGAATAAAAGAAGTTTAATCGCCGGCAAACGAAAACCCGCGATTTCCCGTAAATCCCGGCTTGGCCCGTATAGTCAAAAGTATACAAAGAAAGTACCCAGGGAGTAAACTCATTTCCAGATCGATTTTTTAAATTATTTTTTCACCACTAAAACGCATGAGACTTGTAGTTTTCAAAAATGTTTTCATTTTTGATGAGACGCTCAATAAAAGAAGTTTAATCGCCGGCAAACGAAAACCCGCGATTTCCCGTAAATCCCGGCTTGGCCCGTATAGTCGAATGCATACAAAGAAAGTACCCAGGGAGTAAACTCATTTCCCGAACGATTTTTTAAATTACTTTTTCACCACTAAAACGCATGAGACTTGTAGTTTTCAAAAATGTTTTCAATTTTGATGAGACGCTGAATAAAAGAAGTTTAATCGCCGGCAAACGAAAACCCGCGATTTCCCGTAAATCCCGGCTTGGCCGGTATAGTCAAAAGTATACAAAGAAAGTACCCAGGGAGTAAACTCATTTCCCGAAGGATTTTTTAAATTATTTTTTCACCGCTAAAACGCATGAGACTTGTAGTTTTCAAAAATGTTTTCATTTTTGATGAGACGCTGAATAAAAGCAGTTTAATCGCCGGCAAACGAAAATCCGCGATTTCCCGTAAATCCCGGACTCGGCCCGTATAGTCAAAAGTATACAAAGAAAGTACCCAGGGAGTAAACTCATTTCCCGAACGATTTTTTAAATTATTTTTTCACCACTAAAACGCATGAGACTTGTAGTTGTCAAAAATGTTTTCATTTTTGATGAGACGCTTAATGAAAGAGGTTTAATCGCCGGCAAACGAAATCCGGCGTTTTCCCGTAAATCCGGGGCTTGGCCCGCATAGTCGAATGTATACAAAGAAAGTACCCAGGGAGTAAACTCATTTCCCGAACAATTTTTTAAATTTTTTTTTCACCACTAAAACGCATGAGACTTGTAGTTCTCAAAAATGTTTTCATTTTTGATGAGACTCTTAATGAAAGAGGTTTAATCGCCAGCAAACGAAATCCGGCGTTTTCCCGTAAATCCGGGGCTTGGCCCGCATAGTCGAATGTATACAAAGAAAGTACACAGGGAGTAAACTCATTTCCCGAACAATTTTTTAAATTTTTTTTTCACCACTAAAACGCATGAGACTTGTAGTTTTCAAAAATGTTTTCATTTTTGATGAGACGCTGAATAAAAGAAGTTTAATCGCCGGCAAACGAAAACCCGCGATTTCCCGTAAGTCCCGGCTTGGCTGGTATAGTCAAAAGTATACAAAGAAAGTACCCAGGGAGTAAACTCATTTCCCGAAGGATTTTTTAAATTATTTTTTCACCACTAAAACGCATGAGACTTGTAGTTGTCAAAAATGTTTTCATTTTTGATGAGACTCTTGATGAAAGAGGTTTAATCGCCGGCAAACGAAATCCCGCGTTTTCCCGTAAATCCGGGGCTTGGCCCGTATAGTCGAATGTATAAAAAGAAAGTACTAAGGGAGTAAACTCATTTCCCGAACGATTTTTTAAATTACTTTTTCACCACTAAAACGCATGAGACTTGTAGTTTTCAAAAATGTTTTCAATTTTGATGAGACGCTGAATAAAAGAAGTTTAATCGCCGGCAAACGAAAACCCGCGATTTCCCGTAAATCCCGGCTTGGCCGGTATAGTCAAAAGTATACAAAGAAAGTACCCAGGGAGTAAACTCATTTCCCGAAGGATTTTTTAAATTATTTTTTCACCACTAAAACGCATGAGACTTGTAGTTTTCAAAAATGTTTTCATTTTTGATGAGACGCTGAATAAAAGCAGTTTAATCGCCGGCAAACGAAAATCCGCGATTTCCCGTAAATCCCGGACTCGGCCCGTATAGTCAAAAGTATACAAAGAAAGTACCCAGGGAGTAAACTCATTTCCCGAACGATTTTTTAAATTATTTTTTCACCACTAAAACGCATGAGACTTGTAGTTGTCAAAAATGTTTTCAGTTTTGATGAGACGCTTAATGAAAGAGGTTTAATCGCCGGCAAACGAAATCCGGCGTTTTCCCGTAAATCCGGGGCTTGGCCCGCATAGTCGAATGTATACAAAGAAAGTACCCAGGGAGTAAACTCATTTCCCGAACAATTTTTTAAATTTTTTTTTCACCACTAAAACGCATGAGACTTGTAGTTTTCAAAAATGTTTTCATTTTTGATGAGACTCTTAATGAAAGAGGTTTAATCGCCGGCAAACGAAATCCGGCGTTTTCCCGTAAATCCGGGGCTTGGCCCGCATAGTCGAATGTATACAAAGAAAGTACCCAGTGAGTAAACTCATTTCCCGAACAATTTTTTAAATTTTTTTTTCACCACTAAAACGCATGAGACTTGTAGTTTTCAAAAATGTTTTCATTTTTGATGAGACGCTGAATAAAAGAAGTTTAATCGCCGGCAAACGAAGATCCGCCATTTCCCGTAAGTCCCGGCTTGGCTGGTATAGTCAAAAGTATACAAAGAAAGTACCCAGGGAGTAAACTCATTTCCCGAAGGATTTTTTAAATTATTTTTTCACCACTAAAACGCATGAGACTTGTAGTTTTCAAAAACGTTTTCATTTTTGATGAGACGCTAAATAAAAGAAGTTTAATCGCCGGCAAACGAAATCCCGCGATTTCCCGTAAATCCCGGATTGGCCCGTATAGTCAAAAGTATTCAAAGAAAGTACCCAGGGAGTAAAATCATTTCCCGAACGATTTTTTAAATTATTTTTTCACCACTAAAACGCTGAGACTTGTAGTTTTCAAAAATGTTTTCATTTTTGATGAGACGCTGAATAAAAGCAGTTTAATCGCCGGCAAACGAAAATCCGCGATTTCCCGTAAATCCCGGACTCGGCCCGTATAGTCAAATGTATACAAAGAAAGTACCCAGGGAGTAAACTCATTTCCCGAACGATTTTTTAAATTATTTTTTTACCATTAAAGCGCATGAGACTTGTAGTTGTCAAAAATGTTTTCATTTTTGATGAGACGCCTAATGAAAGAGGTTTAATCTCCGGCAAACGAAATCCGGCGTTTTCCCGTAAATCCGGGGCTTGGCCCGCATAGTCGAATGTATACAAAGAAAGTACCCAGGGAGTAAACTCATTTCCCGAACAATTTTTTAAATTTTTTTTTCACCACTAAAACGCATGAGACTTGTAGTTTTCAAAAATGTTTTCATTTTTGATGAGACGCTTAATCAAAGAGGTTTAATCGCCGGAAAACGAAAACCCGCGATTTCCTGTAAATCCCGGGCTTGGTCCGTATAGTCAAAAGTATACAAAGAAAGTACCCAGGGAGTAAACTCATTTCCCGAAGGATTTTTTAAATTATTTTTTCACCACTAAAACGCATGAGACTTGTAGTTTTCAAAAACGTTTTCATTTTTGATGAGACGCTAAATAAAAGAAGTTTAATCGCCGGCAAACGAAATCCCGCGATTTCCCGTAAATCCCGGATTGGCCCGTATAGTCAAAAGTATTCAAAGAAAGTACCCAGGGAGTAAAATCATTTCCCGAACGATTTTTTAAATTATTTTTTCACCACTAAAACGCTGAGACTTGTAGTTTTCAAAAATGTTTTCATTTTTGATGAGACGCTGAATAAAAGCAGTTTAATCGCCGGCAAACGAAAATCCGCGATTTCCCGTAAATCCCGGACTCGGCCCGTATAGTCAAATGTATACAAAGAAAGTACCCAGGGAGTAAACTCATTTCCCGAACGATTTTTTAAATTATTTTTTTACCATTAAAGCGCATGAGACTTGTAGTTGTCAAAAATGTTTTCATTTTTGATGAGACGCCTAATGAAAGAGGTTTAATCTCCGGCAAACGAAATCCGGCGTTTTCCCGTAAATCCGGGGCTTGGCCCGCATAGTCGAATGTATACAAAGAAAGTACCCAGGGAGTAAACTCATTTCCCGAACAATTTTTTAAATTTTTTTTTCACCACTAAAACGCATGAGACTTGTAGTTTTCAAAAATGTTTTCATTTTTGATGAGACGCTTAATCAAAGAGGTTTAATCGCCGGAAAACGAAAACCCGCGATTTCCTGTAAATCCCGGGCTTGGTCCGTATAGTCGAATGTATACAAAGAAAGTACCCAGGGAGTAAACTCATTTCCAGAACGATTTTTTAAATTATTTTTTCACCACTAAAACGCATAAGACTTGTAGGTTTTAAAAATGTTTTCATTTTTGATGAGACGCTGAATAAAAGAAGTTTAATCGCCGGCAAACGAAAACCCGCGATTTCCCGTAAATCCCGGCTTGGCCCGTATAGTCAAAAGTATACAAAGAAAGTACCCAGGGAGTAAACTCATTTCCAGAACGATTTTTTAAATTATTTTTTCACCACTAAAGCCCATGAGACTTGTAGTTTTTAAAAATGTTTTCATTGTTGATGAGACGCTGAATAAAAGAAGTTTAATCGCCGGCAAACGAAAACCCGCGATTTCCCGTAAATCCCGGCTTGGCCCGTATAGTCAAAAGTATACAAAGAAAGTACCCAGGGAGTAAACTCATTTCCAGATCGATTTTTTAAATTATTTTTTCACCACTAAAACGCATGAAACTTGTAGTTTTCAAAAATGTTTTCATTTTTGATGAGACGCTTAATAAAAGAAGTTTAATCGCCGGCAAACGAAAACCCGCGATTTCCCGTAAATCCCGGCTTGGCCCGTATAGTCAAAAGTATACAAAGAAAGTACCCAGGGAGTAAACTCATTTCCCGAACGATTTTTTAAATTGTTTTTTCACCACTAAAACGCATGAGACTTGTAGTTTTCAAAAATGTTTTCATTTTTGATGAGACGCTGAATAAAAGAAGTTTAATCGCCGGCAAACGAAAACCCGCGATTTCCCGTAAATCCCGGCTTGGCCCGTATAGTCAAAAGTAAACAAAGAAAGTACCCAGGGAGTAAACTCATTTCCCGAATGATTTTTTAAATTATATTTTCACCACTAAAACGCATGACACTTGTAGTTATCAAAAATGTTTTCATTTTTGATGAGACGCTGAATAAAAGAAGTTTAATCGCCGGCAAACGAAAACCCGCGATTTCCCGTAAATCCCGGGCTTGGCACGTATAGTCAAATGTATACAAAGAAAGTACCCTGTGAGTAAACCCATTTCCAGAACGATTTTTTAAATTATTTTTTCACCACTAAAGCCCATGAGACTTGTAGTTTTTAAAAATGTTTTCATTTTTGATGAGACGCTGAATAAAAGAAGTTTAATCGCCGGCAAACGAAAACCCGCGATTTCCCGTAAATCCCGGCTTGGCCCGTATAGTCAAAAGTATACAAAGAAAGTACCCAGGGAGTAAACTCATTTCCAGATCGATTTTTTAAATTATTTTTTCACCACTAAAACGCATGAGACTTGTAGTTTTCAAAAATGTTTTCATTTTTGATGAGACGCTTAATAAAAGAAGTTTAATCGCCGGCAAACGAAAACCCGCGATTTCCCGTAAATCCCGGCTTGGCCCGTATAGTCAAAAGTATACAAAGAAAGTACCCAGGGAGTAAACTCATTTCCAGATCGATTTTTTAAATTATTTTTTCACCACTAAAACGCATGAGACTTGTAGTTTTCAAAAATGTTTTCATTTTTGATAAGACGCTTAATAAAAGAAGTTTAATCGCCGGCAAACGAAAACCCGCGATTTCCCGTAAATCCCGGCTTGGCCGTATAGTCAAAAGTATACAAAGAAAGTACCCAGGGAGTAAACTCATTTCCTGAACGATTTTTTAAATTGTTTTTTCACCACTAAAACGCATGAGACTTGTAGTTTTCAAAAATGTTTTCATTTTTGATGAGACGCTGAATAAAAGCAGTTTAATCGCCGGCAAACGAAAATCCGCGATTTCCCGTAAATCCCGGACTCGGCCCGCATAGTCAAAAGTATACAAAGAAAGTACCCAGGGAGTAAACTCATTTTCCGAACGATTTTTTAAATTATTTTTTCACCACTAAAACGCATGAGACTTGTAGTTGTCAAAAATGCTTTCATTTTTGATGAGACGCTTAATGAAAGAGGTTTAATCGGCGGAAAACAAAAACCCGCGATTTCCCGTAAATTCCGGGCTTGGCCCCCATAGTCAAAAGTATACAAAGAAAGTACCCAGGGAGTAAACTCATTTCCCGAACGATTTTTTATATTATTTTTTTACCACTAAACGCATGAGACTTGTAGTTTTCAAAAATATTTTCATATTTGATGGGACGCTGAATAAAAGAGTTTTAATCGCGGGCAAACGAAAATCCGCGATTTCCCGTAAGTCCCGGACTCGGCCCGTATAGTCAAAAGTATACAAAGAAAGTACCCAGGGAGTAAACTCATTTCCCGAACGATTTTTTAAATTATTTTTTCACCACTAAAACGCATGAGACTTGTAGTTATCAAAAATGTTTTCATTTTTGATGAGACGCTTAATGAGAGAGGTTTAATCGCCGGCAAACGAAAACCCGCGATTTCCCGTAAGTCCCGGCTTGGCTGGTATAGTCAAAAGTATACAAAGAAAGTACCCAGGGAGTAAACTCATTTCCCGAAGGATTTTTTAAATTATTTTTTCACCACTAAAACGCATGAGATTTGTAGTTTTCAAAAACGTTTTCATTTTTGATGAGACGCTAAATAAAAGAAGTTTAATCGCCGGCAAACGAAATCCCGCGATTTCCCGTAAATCCCGGATTGGCCCGTATAGTCAAAAGTATTCAAAGAAAGTACCCAGGGAGTAAAATCATTTCCCGAACGATTTTTTAAATTATTTTTTCACCACTAAAACGCTGAGACTTGTAGTTTTCAAAAATGTTTTCATTTTTGATGAGACGCTGAATAAAAGCAGTTTAATCGCCGGCAAACGAAAATCCGCGATTTCCCGTAAATCCCGGACTCGGCCCGTATAGTCAAATGTATACAAAGAAAGTACCCAGGGAGTAAACTCATTTCCCGAACGATTTTTTAAATTATTTTTTTACCATTAAAGCGCATGAGACTTGTAGTTGTCAAAAATGTTTTCATTTTTGATGAGACGCCTAATGAAAGAGGTTTAATCTCCGGCAAACGAAATCCGGCGTTTTCCCGTAAATCCGGGGCTTGGCCCGCATAGTCGAATGTATACAAAGAAAGTACCCAGGGAGTAAACTCATTTCCCGAACAATTTTTTAAATTTTTTTTTCACCACTAAAACGCATGAGACTTGTAGTTTTCAAAAATGTTTTCATTTTTGATGAGACGTTTAATCAAAGAGGTTTAATCGCCGGAAAACGAAAACCCGCGATTTCCTGTAAATCCCGGGCTTGGTCCGTATAGTCGAATGTATACAAAGAAAGTACCCTGTGAGTAAACTCATTTCCAGAACGATTTTTTAAATTATTTTTTCACCACTAAAACGCATAAGACTTGTAGGTTTTAAAAATGTTTTCATTTTTGATGAGACGCTGAATAAAAGAAGTTTAATCGCCGGCAAACGAAAACCCGCGATTTCCCGTAAATCCCGGCTTGGCCCGTATAGTCAAAAGTATACAAAGAAAGTACCCAGGGAGTAAACTCATTTCCCGAATGATTTTTTAAATTATATTTTCACCACTAAAACGCATGAGACTTGTAGTTATCAAAAATGTTTTCATTTTTGATGAGACGCTGAATAAAAGAAGTTTAATCGCCGGCAAACGAAAACCCGCGATTTCCCGTAAATCCCGGGCTTGGCACGTATAGTCAAATGTATACAAAGAAAGTACCCTGTGAGTAAACCCATTTCCAGAACGATTTTTTAAATTATTTTTTCACCACTAAAGCCCATGAGACTTGTAGTTTTTAAAAATGTTTTCATTTTTGATGAGACGCTGAATAAAAGAAGTTTAATCGCCGGCAAACGAAAACCCGCGATTTCCCGTAAATCCCGGCTTGGCCCGTATAGTCAAAAGTATACAAAGAAAGTACCCAGGGAGTAAACTCATTTCCAGATCGATTTTTTAAATTATTTTTTCACCACTAAAACGCATGAAACTTGTAGTTTTCAAAAATGTTTTCATTTTTGATGAGACGCTTAATAAAAGAAGTTTAATCGCCGGCAAACGAAAACCCGCGATTTCCCGTAAATCCCGGCTTGGCCCGTATAGTCAAAAGTATACAAAGAAAGTACCCAGGGAGTAAACTCATTTCCCGAACGATTTTTTAAATTGTTTTTTCACCACTAAAACGCATGAGACTTGTAGTTTTCAAAAATGTTTTCATTTTTGATGAGACGCTGAATAAAAGAAGTTTAATCGCCGGCAAACGAAAACCCGCGATTTCCCGTAAATCCCGGCTTGGCCCGTATAGTCAAAAGTATACAAAGAAAGTACCCAGGGAGTAAACTCATTTCCCGAATGATTTTTTAAATTATATTTTCACCACTAAAACGCATGACACTTGTAGTTATCAAAAATGTTTTCATTTTTGATGAGACGCTGAATAAAAGAAGTTTAATCGCCGGCAAACGAAAACCCGCGATTTCCCGTAAATCCCGGGCTTGGCACGTATAGTCAAATGTATACAAAGAAAGTACCCTGTGAGTAAACCCATTTCCAGAACGATTTTTTAAATTATTTTTTCACCACTAAAGCCCATGAGACTTGTAGTTTTTAAAAATGTTTTCATTTTTGATGAGACGCTGAATAAAAGAAGTTTAATCGCCGGCAAACGAAAACCCGCGATTTCCCGTAAATCCCGGCTTGGCCCGTATAGTCAAAAGTATACAAAGAAAGTACCCAGGGAGTAAACTCATTTCCAGATCGATTTTTTAAATTATTTTTTCACCACTAAAACGCATGAGACTTGTAGTTTTCAAAAATGTTTTCATTTTTGATGAGACGCTTAATAAAAGAAGTTTAATCGCCGGCAAACGAAAACCCGCGATTTCCCGTAAATCCCGGCTTGGCCCGTATAGTCAAAAGTATACAAAGAAAGTACCCAGGGAGTAAACTCATTTCCAGATCGATTTTTTAAATTATTTTTTCACCACTAAAACGCATGAGACTTGTAGTTTTCAAAAATGTTTTCATTTTTGATGAGACGCTTAATAAAAGAAGTTTAATCGCCGGCAAACGAAAACCCGCGATTTCCCGTAAATCCCGGCTTGGCCCGTATAGTCAAAAGTATACAAAGAAAGTACCCAGGGAGTAAACTCATTTCCAGATCGATTTTTTAAATTATTTTTTCACCACTAAAACGCATGAGACTTGTAGTTTTCAAAAATGTTTTCATTTTTGATGAGACGCTGAATAAAAGCAGTTTAATCGCCGGCAAACGAAAATCCGCGATTTCCCGTAAATCCCGGACTCGGCCCGCATAGTCAAAAGTATACAAAGAAAGTACCCAGGGAGTAAACTCATTTTCCGAACGATTTTTTAAATTATTTTTTCACCACTAAAACGCATGAGACTTGTAGTTGTCAAAAATGCTTTCATTTTTGATGAGACGCTTAATGAAAGAGGTTTAATCGGCGGAAAACAAAAACCGGCGATTTCCCGTAAATTCCGGGCTTGGCCCCTATAGTCAAAAGTATACAAAGAAAGTACCCTGTGAGTAAACTCATTTCCAGAACGATTTTTTAAATTATTTTTTGCACCACTAAAACGCATAAGACTTGTAGTTTTTAAAAATGTTTTCATTTTTGATGAGACGCTGAATAAAAACAGTTTAATCGCCGGCAAACGAAAATCCGCGATTTCCCGTAAATCCCGGACTCGGCCGTATAGTCAAAAGTATACAAAGAAAGTACCCAGGGAGTAAACTCAATTCCCGAACGATTTTTTAAATTATTTTTTCACCACTAAAACGCATGAGACTTGTAGTTGTCAAAAATGTTTTCATTTTTGATGAGACTCTTAATGAAAGAGGTTTAATCGCCGGCAAACGAAATCCCGCGTTTTCCCGTAAATCCGGGGCTTGGCCCGTATATTCGAATGTATACAAAGAAAGTACCCAGGGAGTAAACTCATTTCCCGAACGATTTTTTAAATTTTTTTTTTTCACCACTAAAACGCATGAGACTTGTAGTTTTCAAAAATGTTTTCAATTTTGATGAGACGCTGAATAAAAGAAGTTTAATCGCCGGCAAACGAAAACCCGCGATTTCCCGTAAATCCCGGCTTGGCCGGTATAGTCAAAAGTATACAAAGAAAGTACCCAGGGAGTAAACTCATTTCCCGAAGGATTTTTTAAATTTTTTCTTCACCACTAAAACGCATGAGACTTGTAGTTATCAAAAATGTTTTCATTTTTGATGAGACGCTTAATGAGAGAGGTTTAATCGCCGGCAAACGAAATCCCGCGATTTCCCGTAAATCCCGGGCTTGGCCCGTATAGTCGAATGTATACAAAGAAAGTACCCTGTGAGTAAACTCATTTCCAGAACGATTTTTTAAATTATTTTTTGCACCACTAAAACGCATAAGACTTGTAGTTTTTAAAAATGTTTTCATTTTTGATGAGACGCTGAATAAAAACAGTTTAATCGCCGGCAAACGAAAATCCGCGATTTCCCGTAAATCCCGGACTCGGCCCGCATAGTCAAAAGTATACAAAGAAAGTACCCAGGGAGTAAACTCATTTTCCGAACGATTTTTTAAATTATTTTTTCACCACTAAAACGCATGAGACTTGTAGTTGTCAAAAATGCTTTCATTTTTGATGAGACGCTTAATGAAAGAGGTTTAATCGGCGGAAAACAAAAACCGGCGATTTCCCGTAAATTCCGGGCTTGGCCCCTATAGTCAAAAGTATACAAAGAAAGTACCCTGTGAGTAAACTCATTTCCAGAACGATTTTTTAAATTATTTTTTGCACCACTAAAACGCATAAGACTTGTAGTTTTTAAAAATGTTTTCATTTTTGATGAGACGCTGAATAAAAACAGTTTAATCGCCGGCAAACGAAAATCCGCGATTTCCCGTAAATCCCGGACTCGGCCGTATAGTCAAAAGTATACAAAGAAAGTACCCAGGGAGTAAACTCAATTCCCGAACGATTTTTTAAATTATTTTTTCACCACTAAAACGCATGAGACTTGTAGTTGTCAAAAATGTTTTCATTTTTGATGAGACTCTTAATGAAAGAGGTTTAATCGCCGGCAAACGAAATCCCGCGTTTTCCCGTAAATCCGGGGCTTGGCCCGTATATTCGAATGTATACAAAGAAAGTACCCAGGGAGTAAACTCATTTCCCGAACGATTTTTTAAATTTTTTTTTTTCACCACTAAAACGCATGAGACTTGTAGTTTTCAAAAATGTTTTCAATTTTGATGAGACGCTGAATAAAAGAAGTTTAATCGCCGGCAAACGAAAACCCGCGATTTCCCGTAAATCCCGGCTTGGCCGGTATAGTCAAAAGTATACAAAGAAAGTACCCAGGGAGTAAACTCATTTCCCGAAGGATTTTTTAAATTTTTTCTTCACCACTAAAACGCATGAGACTTGTAGTTATCAAAAATGTTTTCATTTTTGATGAGACGCTTAATGAGAGAGGTTTAATCGCCGGCAAACGAAATCCCGCGATTTCCCGTAAATCCCGGGCTTGGCCCGTATAGTCGAATGTATACAAAGAAAGTACCCTGTGAGTAAACTCATTTCCAGAACGATTTTTTAAATTATTTTTTGCACCACTAAAACGCATAAGACTTGTAGTTTTTAAAAATGTTTTCATTTTTGATGAGACGCTGAATAAAAACAGTTTAATCGCCGGCAAACGAAAATCCGCGATTTCCCGTAAATCCCGGACTCGGCCGTATAGTCAAAAGTATACAAAGAAAGTACCCAGGGAGTAAACTCAATTCCCGAACGATTTTTTAAATTATTTTTTCACCACTAAAACGCATGAGACTTGTAGTTTTCAAAAATGTTTTCATTTTTGATGAAACGCTGAATAAAAGAAGTTTAATCGCCGGCAAACGAAAACCCGCGATTTCCCGTAAATCCCGGCTTGGCCCGTATAGTCAAAAGTATACAAAGAAAGTACCCAGGGAGTAAACTCATTTCCCGAATGATTTTTTAAATTATATTTTCACCACTAAAACGCATGACACTTGTAGTTATCAAAAATGTTTTCATTTTTGATGAGACGCTGAATAAAAGAAGTTTAATCGCCGGCAAACGAAAACCCGCGATTTCCCGTAAATCCCGGCTTGGCCGGTATAGTCGAATGTATACAAAGAAAGTACCCAGGGAGTAAACTCATTTCCCGAACGATTTTTTAAATTTTTTTTTTCACCACTAAAACGCATGAGACTTGTAGTTTTCAAAAATGTTTTCAATTTTGATGAGACGCTGAATAAAAGAAGTTTAATCGCCGGCAAACGAAAACCCGCGATTTCCCGTAAATCCCGGCTTGGCCGGTATAGTCAAAAGTATACAAAGAAAGTACCCAGGGAGTAAACTCATTTCCCGAAGGATTTTTTAAATTATTTTTTCACCACTAAAACGCATGAGACTTGTAGTTTTCAAAAATGTTTTCATTTTTGATGAGACGTTGAATAAAAGAAGTTTAATCGCCGGCAAACAAAAATCCGCGATTTCCCGTAAATCCCGGACTCGGCCCGTATAGTCAAAAGTATACAAAGAAAGTACCCATGGAGTTAACTCATTTCCCGAACGATTTTTTAGATTATTTTTTCACCACTAAAACGCATGAGACTTGTAGTTGTCAAAAATGTTTTCATGTTTGATGAGACTCTTAATGAAAGAGGTTTAATCGCCGGCAAACGAAATCCCGCGTTTTCCCGTAAATCCCGGACTCGGCCCGTATAGTCAAAAGTATACAAAGAAAGTACCCAGGGAGTAAACTCATTTCCCGAACGATTTTTTAAATTATTTTTTCACCACTAAAACGCTGAGACTTGTAGTTTTCAAAAATGTTTTCATTTTTGATGAGACGCTGAATAAAAGCAGTTTAATCGCCGGCAAACAAAAATCCGCGATTTCCCGTAAATCCCGGACTCGGCCCGTATAGTCAAAAGTATACAAAGAAAGTACCCAGGGAGTAAACTCATTTCCCGAACGATTTTTTAAATTATTTTTTCACCACTAAAACGCATGAGACTTGTAGTTGTCAAAAATGTTTTCATTTTTGATGAGACGCTTATTGAAAGAGGTTTAATCGCTGGCAAACGAAATCCCGCGTTTTCCCGTAAATCCGGGGCTTGGCCCGCATAGTTGAATGTATACAAAGAAAGTACCCAGGGAGTAAACTCATTTCCCGAACAATTTTTTAAATTTTTTTTTCACCACTAAAACGCATGAGACTTGTAGTTTTCAAAAATGTTTTTATTTTTGATGAGACGCTGAATAAAAGAAGTTTAATCGCCGGCAAACGAAAACCCGCGATTTCCCGTAAATCCCGGCTTGGCTGGTATAGTCAAAAGTATACAAAGAAAGTACCCAAGGAGTAAACTCATTTCCCGAAGGATTTTTTAAATTATTTTTTCACCACTAAAACGCATGAGACTTGTAGTTTTCAAAAATGTTTTCATTTTTGATGAGACCCTGAATAAAAGAAGTTTAATCGCCGGCAAACGAAAACCCGCGATTTCCCGTAAATCCCGGCTTGGCCCGTATAGTCAAAAGTATACAAAGAAAGTACCCAGGGAGTAAACTCATTTTCCGAACGATTTTTTAAATTATTTTTTCACCACTAAAACGCTGAGACTTGTAGTTTTCAAAAATGTTTTCATTTTTGATGAGACGCTGAATAAAAGCAGTTTAATCGCCGGCAAACAAAAATCCGCGATTTCCCGTAAATCCCGGACTCGGCCCGTATAGTCAAAAGTATACAAAGAAAGTACCCAGGGAGTAAACTCATTTCCCGAAGGATTTTTTAAATTATTTTTTCACCACTAAAACGCATGAGACTTGTAGTTTTCAAAAATGTTTTCATTTTTGATGAGACGCTGAATAAAAGAAGTTTAATCGCCGGCAAACGAAAACCCGCGATTTCCCGTAAATCCCGGCTTGGCCCGTATAGTCAAAAGTATACAAAGAAAGTACCCAGGGAGTAAACTCATTTCCCGAACGATTTTTTAAATTATTTTTTCACCACTAAAACGCTGAGACTTGTAGTTTTCAAAAATGTTTTCATTTTTGATGAGACGCTGAATAAAAGCAGTTTAATCGCCGGCAAACGAAAATCCGCGATTTCCCGTAAATCCCGGACTCGGCCCGTATAGTCAAAAGTATACAAAGAAAGTACCCAGGGAGTAAACTCATTTCCCGAACGATTTTTTATATTATTTTTTTACCACTAAACGCATGAGACTTGTAGTTTTCAAAAATATTTTCATATTTGATGGGACGCTGAATAAAAGAATTTTAATCGCGGGCAAACGAAAATCTGCGATTTCCCGTAAATCCCGGACTCGGCCGTATAGTCAAAAGTATACAAAGAAAGTACCCAGGGAGTAAACTCAATTCCCGAACAATTTTTTAAATTATTTTTTCACCACTAAAACGCATGAGACTTGTAGTTGTCAAAAATGTTTTCATTTTTGATGAGACTCTTAATGAAAGAGGTTTAATCGCCGGCAAACGAAATCCCGCGTTTTCCCGTAAATCCGGGGCTTGGCCCGTATAGTCAAATGTATACAAAGAAAGTACCCAGGGAGTAAACTCATTTCCCGAACGATTTTTTAAATTTTTTTTTTCACCACTAAAACGCATGAGACTTGTAGTTTTCAAAAATGTTTTCAATTTTGATGAGACGCTGAATAAAAGAAGTTTAATCGCCGGCAAACGAAAACCCGCGATTTCCCGTAAATCCCGGCTTGGCCGGTATAGTCAAAAGTATACAAAGAAAGTACCCAGGGAGTAAACTCATTTCCCGAAGGATTTTTTAAATTATTTTTTCACCACTAAAACGCATGAGACTTGTAGTTTTCAAAAATGTTTTCATTTTTGATGAGATGCTGAATAAAAGAAGTTTAATCGCCGGCAAACGAAAACCCGCGATTTCCCGTAAATCCCGGCTTGGCCCGTATAGTCAAAAGTATACAAAGAAAGTACCCAGGGAGTAAACTCATTTCCCGAACGATTTTTTAAATTATTTTTTCACCACTAAAACGCTGAGACTTGTAGTTTTCAAAAATGTTTTCATTTTTGATGAGACGCTGAATAAAAGCAGTTTAATCGCCGGCAAACAAAAATCCGCGATTTCCCGTAAATCCCGGACTCGGCCCGTATAGTCAAAAGTATACAAAGAAAGTACCCAGGGAGTAAACTCATTTCCCGAACGATTTTTAAATTATTTTTTCACCACTAAAACGCATGAGACTTGTAGTTGTCAAAAATGTTTTCATTTTTGATGAGACGCTTATTGAAAGAGGTTTAATCGCTGGCAAACGAAATCCGGCGTTTTCCCGTAAATCCGGGGCTTGGCCCGCATAGTCGAATGTATACAAAGAAAGTACCCAGGGAGTAAACTCATTTCCCGAACAATTTTTTAAATTTTTTTTTCACCACTAAAACGCATGAGACTTGTAGTTTTCAAAAATGTTTTCATTTTTGATGAGACTCTTAATGAAAGAGGTTTAATCGCCGGCAAACGAAATCCCGCGTTTTCCCGTAAATCCGGGGCTTGGCCCGTATAGTCGAATGTATACAAAGAAAGTACCCAGGGAGTAAACTCATTTCAGGAACGATTTTTTAAATTTTTTTTTCACCACTAAAACGCATGAGACTTGTAGTTTTCAAAAATGTTTTCATTTTTGATGAGACGCTGAATAAAAAAAGTTTAATCGCCGGCAAACGAAAACCCGCGATTTCCCGTAAATCCCGGCTTGGCTGGTATAGTCAAAAGTATACAAAGAAAGTACCCAAGGAGTAAACTCATTTCCCGAAGGATTTTTTAAATTATTTTTTCACCACTAAAACGCATGAGACTTGTAGTTTTCAAAAATGTTTTCATTTTTGATGAGACGCTGAATAAAAGAAGTTTAATCGCCGGCAAACGAAAACCCGCGATTTCCCGTAAATCCCGGCTTGGCCCGTGTAGTCAAAAGTATACAAAGAAAGTACCCAGGGAGTAAACTCATTTTCCGAACGATTTTTTAAATTATTTTTTCACCACTAAAACGCTGAGACTTGTAGTTTTCAAAAATGTTTTCATTTTTGATGAGACGCTGAATAAAAGCAGTTTAATCGCCGGCAAACAAAAATCCGCGATTTCCCGTAAATCCCGGACTCGGCCCGTATAGTCAAAAGTATACAAAGAAAGTACCCAGGGAGTAAACTCATTTCCCGAACGATTTTTTAAATTATTTTTTCACCACTAAAACGCATGAGACTTGTAGTTGTCAAAAATGCTTTCATTTTTGATGAGACGCTTAATGAAAGAGGTTTAATCGCCGGCAAACGAAATCCGGCGTTTTCCCGTAAATCCAGGGCTTGGCCCGCATAGTCGAATGTATACAAAGAAAGTACCCAGGGAGTAAACTCATTTCCCGAACAATTTTTTAAATTTTTTTTTCACCACTAAAACGCATGAGACTTGTAGTTTTTAAAAATGTTTTCATTTTTGATGAGACTCTTAATGAAAGAGGTTTAATCGCCGGCAAACGAAATCCCGCGTTTTCCCGTAAATCCGGGGCTTGGCCCGTATAGTCGAATGTATACAAAGAAAGTACCCAGGGAGTAAACTCATTTCCCGAACGATTTTTTAAATTATTTTTTCACCACTAAAACGCATGAGACTTGTAGTTTTCAAAAATGTTTTCATTTTTGATGAGACGCTGAATAAAAGAAGTTTAATCGCCGGCAAACGAAAACCCGCGATTTCCCGTAAATCCCGGCTTGGCTGATATAGTCGAATGTATACAAAGAAAGTACCCAGGGAGTAAACTCATTTCCCGAACAATTTTTTAAATTTTTTTTTCACCACTAAAACGCATGAGACTTGTAGTTTTCAAAAATGTTTTCATTTTTGATGAGACTCTTAATGAAAGAGGTTTAATCGCCGGCAAACGAAATCCCGCGTTTTCCCGTAAATCCGGGGCTTGGTCCGTATAGTCGAATGTATACAAAGAAAGTACCCAGGGAGTAAACTCATTTCAGGAACGATTTTTTAAATTTTTTTTTCACCACTAAAACGCATGAGACTTGTAGTTTTCAAAAATGTTTTCATTTTTGATGAGACGCTGAATAAAAAAAGTTTAATCGCCGGCAAACGAAAACCCGCGATTTCCCGTAAATCCCGGCTTGGCTGGTATAGTCAAAAGTATACAAAGAAAGTACCCAAGGAGTAAACTCATTTCCCGAAGGATTTTTAAATTATTTTTTCACCACTAAAACGCATGAGACTTGTAGTTTTCAAAAATGTTTTCATTTTTGATGAGACGCTGAATAAAAGAAGTTTAATCGCCGGCAAACGAAAACCCGCGATTTCCCGTAAATCCCGGCTTGGCCCGTATAGTCAAAAGTATACAAAGAAAGTACCCAGGGAGTAAACTCATTTTCCGAACGATTTTTTAAATTATTTTTTCACCACTAAAACGCTGAGACTTGTAGTTTTCAAAAATGTTTTCATTTTTGATGAGACGCTGAATAAAAGCAGTTTAATCGCCGGCAAACAAAAATCCGCGATTTCCCGTAAATCCCGGACTCGGCCCGTATAGTCAAAAGTATACAAAGAAAGTACCCAGGGAGTAAACTCATTTCCCGAACGATTTTTTAAATTATTTTTTCACCACTAAAACGCATGAGACTTGTAGTTGTCAAAAATGCTTTCATTTTTGATGAGACGCTTAATGAAAGAGGTTTAATCGCCGGCAAACGAAATCCGGCGTTTTCCCGTAAATCCAGGGCTTGGCCCGCATAGTCGAATGTATACAAAGAAAGTACCCAGGGAGTAAACTCATTTCCCGAACAATTTTTAAAATTTTTTTTTCACCACTAAAACGCATGAGACTTGTAGTTTTTAAAAATGTTTTCATTTTTGATGAGACTCTTAATGAAAGAGGTTTAATCGCCGGCAAACGAAATCCCGCGTTTTCCCGTAAATCCGGGGCTTGGCCCGTATAGTCGAATGTATACAAAGAAAGTACCCAGGGAGTAAACTCATTTCCCGAACGATTTTTTAAATTATTTTTTCACCACTAAAACGCATGAGACTTGTAGTTTTCAAAAATGTTTTCATTTTTGATGAGACGCTGAATAAAAGAAGTTTAATCGCCGTTAAACGAAAACCCGCGATTTCCCGTAAATCCCGGCTTGGCTGATATAGTCAAAAGTATACAAAGAAAGTACCCAAGGAGTAAACTCATTTCCCGAAGGATTTTTTAAATTATTTTTTCACCACTAAAACGCATGAGACTTGTAGTTTTCAAAAATGTTTTCATTTTTGATGAGACGCTGAATAAAAGAAGTTTAATCGCCGGCAAACGAAAACCCGCGATTTCCCGTAAATCCCGGCTTGGCCCGTATAGTCAAAAGTATACAAAGAAAGTACCCAGGGAGTAAACTCATTTCCCGAACGATTTTTTAAATTATTTTTTCACCACTAAAACGCTGAGACTTGTAGTTTTCAAAAATGTTTTCATTTTTGATGAGACGCTGAATAAAAGCAGTTTAATCGCCGGCAAACGAAAATCCGCGATTTCCCGTAAATCCCGGACTCGGCCCGTATAGTCAAAAGTATACAAAGAAAGTACCCAGGGAGTAAACTCATTTCCCGAACGATTTTTTAAATTATTTTTTCACCACTAAAACGCATGAGACTTGTAGTTGTGAAAAATGTTTTCATTTTTGATGACACGCTTAATGAAAGAGGTTTAATCGCCGGCAAACGAAATCCGGCGTTCTCCCGTAAATCCGGGGCTTGGCCCGCATAGTCGAATGTATACAAAGAAAGAACCCAGGGAGTAAACTCATTTCCCGAACAATTTTTTAAATTTTTTTTTTCACCACTAAAACGCATGAGACTTGTAGTTGTCAAAAATGCTTTCATTTTTGATGAGACGCTTAATGAAAGAGGTTTAATCGCCGGCAAACGAAATCCGGCGTTTTCCCGTAAATCCAGGGCTTGGCCCGCATAGTCGAATGTATACAAAGAAAGTACCCAGGGAGTAAACTCATTTCCCGAACAATTTTTTAAATTTTTTTTTCACCACTAAAACGCATGAGACTTGTAGTTTTTAAAAATGTTTTCATTTTTGATGAGACTCTTAATGAAAGAGGTTTAATCGCCGGCAAACGAAATCCCGCGTTTTCCCGTAAATCCGGGGCTTGGCCCGTATAGTCGAATGTATACAAAGAAAGTACCCAGGGAGTAAACTCATTTCCCGAACGATTTTTTAAATTATTTTTTCACCACTAAAACGCATGAGACTTGTAGTTTTCAAAAATGTTTTCATTTTTGATGAGACGCTGAATAAAAGAAGTTTAATCGCCGGCAAACGAAAACCCGCGATTTCCCGTAAATCCTGGCTTGGCTGATATAGTCAAAAGTATACAAAGAAAGTACCCAAGGAGTAAACTCATTTCCCGAAGGATTTTTTAAATTATTTTTTCACCACTAAAACGCATGAGACTTGTAGTTTTCAAAAATGTTTTCATTTTTGATGAGACGCTGAATAAAAGAAGTTTAATCGCCGGCAAACGAAAACCCGCGATTTCCCGTAAATCCCGGCTTGGCCCGTATAGTCAAAAGTATACAAAGAAAGTACCCAGGGAGTAAACTCATTTCCCGAACGATTTTTTAAATTATTTTTTCACCACTAAAACGCTGAGACTTGTAGTTTTCAAAAATGTTTTCATTTTTGATGAGACGCTGAATAAAAGCAGTTTAATCGCCGGCAAACGAAAATCCGCGATTTCCCGTAAATCCCGGACTCGGCCCGTATAGTCAAAAGTATACAAAGAAAGTACCCAGGGAGTAAACTCATTTCCCGAACGATTTTTTAAATTATTTTTTCACCACTAAAACGCATGAGACTTGTAGTTGTGAAAAATGTTTTCATTTTTGATGACACGCTTAATGAAAGAGGTTTAATCGCCGGCAAACGAAATCCGGCGTTCTCCCGTAAATCCGGGGCTTGGCCCGCATAGTCGAATGTATACAAAGAAAGAACCCAGGGAGTAAACTCATTTCCCGAACAATTTTTTAAATTTTTTTTTTCACCACTAAAACGCATGAGACTTGTAGTTTTCAAAAATGTTTTCTTTTTTGATGAGACGCTTAATCAAAGAGGTTTAATTGCCGGAAAACGAAAACCCGCGATTTCCTGTAAATCCCGGGCTTGGTCCGTATAGTCGAATGTATACAAAGAAAGTACCCTGTGAGTAAACTCATTTCCAGAACGATTTTTTAAATTATTTTTTCACCACTAAAATGCATAAGACTTGTAGGTTTTAAAAATGTTTTCATTTTTGATGAGACGCTGAATAAAAGAAGTTTAATCGCCGGCAAACGAAAACCCGCGATTTCCCGTAAATCCCGGCTTGGCCCGTATAGTCAAAAGTATACAAAGAAAGTACCCAGGGAGTAAACTCATTTCCCGAATGATTTTTTAAATTATATTTTCACCACTAAAACGCATGAGACTTGTAGTTTTCAAAAATGTTTTCATTTTTGATGAGACGCTGAATAAAAGAAGTTTAATCGCCGGCAAACGAAAACCCGCGATTTCCCGTAAATCCCAAGCTTGGCACGTATAGTCAAATGTATACAAAGAAAGTACCCTGTGAGTAAACCCATTTCCAGAACGATTTTTTAAATTATTTTTTCACCACTAAAGCCCATGAGACTTGTAGTTTTTAAAAATGTTTCCATTTTTGATGAGACGCTGAATAAAAGCAGTTTAATCGCCGGCAAACGAGAACCTGCGATTTTCCTAAATCCCGGACTCGGCCCGTATAGTCAAAAGTATACAAAGAAAGTACCCAGGGAGTAAACTCATTTCCAGATCGATTTTTTAAATTATTTTTTCACCACTAAAACGCATGAGACTTGTAGTTTTCAAAAATGTTTTCATTTTTGATGAGACGCTTAATAAAAGAAGTTTAATCGCCGGCAAACGAAAACCCGCGATTTCCCGTAAATCCCGACTTGGCCCGTATAGTCAAAAGTATACAAAGAAAGTACCCAGGGAGTAAACTCATTTCCCGAACGATTTTTTAAATTGTTTTTTCACCACTAAAACGCATGAGACTTGTAGTTTTCAAAAATGTTTTCATTTTTGATGAGACGCTGAATAAAAGCAGTTTAATCGCCGGCAAACGAAGATCCGCGATTTCCCGTAAATCCCGGACTCGGCCCGCATAGTCAAAAGTATACAAAGAAAGTACCCAGGGAGTAAACTCATTTCCCGAACGATTTTTTAAATTATTTTTTCACCACTAAAACGCATGAGACTTGTAGTTGTCAAAAATGTTTTCATTTTTGATGAGACGCTTAATCAAAGAGGTTTAATCGCCGGAAAACGAAAACCCGCGATTTCCTGTAAATCCCGGGCTTGGTCCGTATAGTCGAATGTATACAAAGAAAGTACCCTGTGAGTAAACTCATTTCCAGAACGATTTTTTAAATTATTTTTTCACCACTAAAACGCATAAGACTTGTAGGTTTTAAAAATGTTTTCATTTTTGATGAGACGCTGAATAAAAGAAGTTTAATCGCCGGCAAACGAAAACCCGCGATTTCCCGTAAATCCCGGCTTGGCCCGTATAGTCAAAAGTATACAAAGAAAGTACCCAGGGAGTAAACTCATTTCCCGAATGATTTTTTAAATTATATTTTCACCACTAAAACGCATGAGACTTGTAGTTTTCAAAAATTTTTTCATTTTTGATGAGACGCTGAATAAAAGAAGTTTAATCGCCGGTAAACGAAAACCCGCGATTTCCCGTAAATCCCGGGCTTGGCACGTATAGTCAAATGTATACAAAGAAAGTACCCTGTGAGTAAACCCATTTCCAGAACGATTTTTTAAATTATTTTTTCACCACTAAAGCCCATGAGACTTGTAGTTTTTAAAAATGTTTTCATTTTTGATGAGACGCTGAATAAAAGCAGTTTAATCGCCGGCAAACGAAAACCTGCGATTTCCCTAAATCCCGGACTCGGCCCGTATAGTCAAAAGTATACAAAGAAAGTACCCAGGGAGTAAACTCATTTCCAGATCGATTTTTTAAATTATTTTATCACCAGTAAAACGCATGAGACTTGTAGTTTTCAAAAATGTTTTCATTTTTGATGAGACGCTTAATAAAAGAAGTTTAATCGCCGGCAAACGAAAACCCGCGATTTTCCGTAAATCCCGGCTTGGCCCGTATAGTCAAAAGTATACAAAGAAAGTACCCAGGGAGTAAACTCATTTCCCGAATGAATTTTTAAATTGTTTTTTCACCACTAAAACGCATGAGACTTGTAGTTTTCAAAAATGTTTTCATTTTTGATGAGACGCTGAATAAAAGCAGTTTAATCGCCGGCAAAGGAAGATCCGCGATTTCCCGTAAATCCCGGACTCGGCCCGCATAGTCAAAAGTATACAAAGAAAGTACCCAGGGAGTAAACTCATTTCCCGAACGATTTTTTAAATTATTTTTTCACCACTAAAACGCATGAGACTTGTAGTTGTCAAAAATGTTTTCATTTTTGATGAGACGCTGAATAAAAGAAGTTTAATCGCCGGCAAGCGAAAACCCGCGATTTCCCGTAAATCCCGGGCTTGGCAGGTATAGTCGAATGTATACAAAGAAAGTACCCAGGGAGTAAACTCATTTCCCGAACGATTTTTTAATTTTTTTTTTCACCATTAAAACGCATGAGACTTGTAGTTTTCAAGAATGTTTTCATTATTGATGAGACGCTGAATAAAAGCAGTTTAATCGCCGGCAAACGAAAACCCGCGATTTCCCGTAAATCCCGGGCTTGGCACATAAAGTCATATGTATACAAAGAAAGTACCCAGGGAGTAAACTCATTTCCCGAACGATTTTTTAAATTGTTTTTTCACCACTAAAACGCATGAGACTTGTAGTTTTCAAAAATGTTTTCATATTTGATGAGACGCTGAATAAAAGCAGTTTAATCGCTGGCAAACGAAGATCCGCGATTTCCCGTAAATCCCGGACTTGGCCCGCATAGTCAAAAGTATACAAAGAAAGTACCCAGGGAGTAAACTCATTTCCCGAACGATTTTTTAAATTATTTTTTCACCACTAAAACGCATGAGACTTGTAGTTGTCAAAAATGTTTTCATTATTGATGAGACGCTGAATAAAAGCAGTTTAATCGCCGGCAAACGAAAACCCGCGATTTCCCGTAAATCCCGGGCTTGGCACATAAAGTCGAATGTATACAAAGAAAGTACCCAGGGAGTAAACTCATTTCCCGAACGATTTTTTAAATTGTTTTTTCACCACTAAAACGCATGAGACTTGTAGTTTTCAAAAATGTTTTCATTTTTGATGAGACGCTGAATAAAAGCAGTTTAATCGCCGGCAAACGAAGATCCGCGATTTCCCGTAAATCCCGGACTCGGCCCGCATAGTCAAAAGTATACAAAGAAAGTACCCAGGGAGTGAACTCATTTCCCGAACGATTTTTTAAATTATTTTTTCACCACTAAAACGCATGAGACTTGTAGTTGTCAAAAATGTTTTCATTTTTGATGAGACGCTTAATCAAAGAGGTTTAATCGCCGGAAAACGAAAACCCGCGATTTCCTGTAAATCCCGGGTTTTCGTTTGCCGGCGATTAAACTGCTTTTATTCAGCGTCTCATCAAAAATGAAAACATTTTTGAAAACTACAAGTCTCATGCGTTTTAGTGGTGAAAAAACAATTTAAAAATTCATTCGGGAAATGAGTTTACTCCCTGGGTACTTTCTTTGTATACTTTTGACTATACGGGCCAAGCCGGGATTTACGGGAAATCGCGGGTTTTCGTTTGCCGGCGATTAAACTTCTTTTATTAAGCGTCTCATCAAAAATGAAAACATTTTTGAAAACTACAAGTCTCATGCGTTTTACTGGTGAAAAAATAATTTAAAAAATCGATCTGGAAATGAGTTTACTCCCTGGGTACTTTCTTTGTATACTTTTGACTATACGGGCCGAGTCCGGGATTTAGGGAAATCGCAGGTTTTCGTTTGCCGGCGATTAAACTGCTTTTATTCAGCGTCTCATCAAAAATGAAAACATTTTTAAAAACTACAAGTCTCATGGGCTTTAGTGGTGAAAAAATAATTTAAAAAATCGTTCTGGAAATGGGTTTACTCACAGGGTACTTTCTTTGTATACATTTGACTATACGTGCCAAGCCCGGGATTTACGGGAAATCGCGGGTTTTCGTTTACCGGCGATTAAACTTCTTTTATTCAGCGTCTCATCAAAAATGAAAACATTTTTGAAAACTACAAGTCTCATGCGTTTTAGTGGTGAAAATATAATTTAAAAAATCATTCGGGAAATGAGTTTACTCCCTGGGTACTTTCTTTGTATACTTTTGACTATACGGGCCAAGCCGGGATTTACGGGAAATCGCGGGTTTTCGTTTGCCGGCGATTAAACTTCTTTTATTCAGCGTCTCATCAAAAATGAAAACATTTTTAAAACCTACAAGTCTTATGCGTTTTAGTGGTGAAAAAATAATTTAAAAAATCGTTCTGGAAATGAGTTTACTCACAGGGTACTTTCTTTGCATACATTCGACTATACGGACCAAGCCCGGGATTTACAGGAAATCGCGGGTTTTCGTTTTCCGGCGATTAAACCTCTTTGATTAAGCGTCTCATCAAAAATGAAAACATTTTTGACAACTACAAGTCTCATGCGTTTTAGTGGTGAAAAAATAATTTAAAAAATCGTTCGGGAAATGAGTTTACTCCCTGGGTACTTTCTTTGTATACTTTTGACTATGCGGGCCGAGTCCGGGATTTACGGGAAATCACGGATCTTCGTTTGCCGGCGATTAAACTGCTTTTATTCAGCGTCTCATCAAAAATGAAAACATTTTTGAAAACTACAAGTCTCATGCGTTTTAGTGGTGAAAAAACAATTTAAAAAATCGTTCGGGAAATGAGTTTACTCCCTGGGTACTTTCTTTGTATACTTTTGACTATACGGGCCAAGTCAGGATTTACGGGAAATCGCGGGTTTTCGTTTGCCGGCGATTAAACTTCTTTTATTAAGCGTCTCATCAAAAATGAAAACATTTTTGAAAACTACAAGTCTCATGCGTTTTAGTGGTGAAAAAATAATTTAAAAAATCGATCTGGAAATGAGTTTACTCCCTGGGTACTTTCTTTGTATACTTTTGACTATACGGGCCGAGTCCGGGATTTAGGAAAATCGCAGGTTCTCGTTTGCCGGCGATTAAACTGCTTTTATTCAGCGTCTCATCAAAAATGAAAACATTTTTAAAAACTACAAGTCTCATGGGCTTTAGTGGTGAAAAAATAATTTAAAAAATCGTTCTGGAAATGGTTTTACTCACAGGGCACTTTCTTTGTATACATTTGACTATACGTGCCAAGCTTGGGATTTACGGGAAATCGCGGGTTTTCGTTTGCCGGCGATTAAACTTCTTTTATTCAGCGTCTCATCAAAAATGAAAACATTTTTGAAAACTACAAGTCTCATGCGTTTTAGTGGTGAAAATATAATTTAAAAAATCATTCGGGAAATGAGTTTACTCCCTGGGTACTTTCTTTGTATACTTTTGACTATACGGGCCAAGCCGGGATTTACGGGAAATCGCGGGTTTTCGTTTGCCGGCGATTAAACTTCTTTTATTCAGCGTCTCATCAAAAATGAAAACATTTTTAAAACCTACAAGTCTTATGCATTTTAGTGGTGAAAAAATAATTTAAAAAATCGTTCTGGAAATGAGTTTACTCACAGGGTACTTTCTTTGTATACATTCGACTATACGGACCAAGCCCGGGATTTACAGGAAATCGCGGGTTTTCGTTTTCCGGCAATTAAACCTCTTTGATTAAGCGTCTCATCAAAAAAGAAAACATTTTTGAAAACTACAAGTCTCATGCGTTTTAGTGGTGAAAAAAAAAATTTAAAAAATTGTTCGGGAAATGAGTTTACTCCCTGGGTTCTTTCTTTGTATACATTCGACTATGCGGGCCAAGCCCCGGATTTACGGGAGAACGCCGGATTTCGTTTGCCGGCGATTAAACCTCTTTCATTAAGCGTGTCATCAAAAATGAAAACATTTTTAAAAACTACAAGTCTCATGGGCTTTAGTGGTGAAAAAATAATTTAAAAAATCGTTCTGGAAATGGGTTTACTCACAGGGTACTTTCTTTGGTATACATTTGACTATACGTGCCAAGCCCGGGATTTACGGGAAATCGCGGGTTTTCGTTTACCGGCGATTAAACTTCTTTTATTCAGCGTCTCATCAAAAATGAAAACATTTTTGAAAACTACAAGTCTCATGCGTTTTAGTGGTGAAAATATAATTTAAAAAATCATTCGGGAAATGAGTTTACTCCCTGGGTACTTTCTTTGTATACTTTTGACTATACGGGCCAAGCCGGGATTTACGGGAAATCGCGGGTTTTCGTTTGCCAGCGATTAAACATCTTTTATTCAGCGTCTCATCAAAAATGAAAACATTTTTAAAACCTACAAGTCTTATGCGTTTTAGTGGTGAAAAAATAATTTAAAAAATCGTTCTGGAAATGAGTTTACTCACAGGGTACTTTCTTTGCATACATTCGACTATACGGACCAAGCCCGGGATTTACAGGAAATCGCGGGTTTTCGTTTTCCGGCGATTAAACCTCTTTGATTAAGCGTCTCATCAAAAATGAAAACATTTTTGACAACTACAAGTCTCATGCGTTTTAGTGGTGAAAAAATAATTTAAAAAATCGTTCGGTAAATGAGTTTACTCCCTGGGTACTTTCTTTGTATACTTTTGACTATGCGGGCCGAGTCCGGGATTTACGGGAAATCGCGGATCTTCGTTTGCCGGCGATTAAACTGCTTTTATTCAGCGTCTCATCAAAAATGAAAACATTTTTGAAAACTACAAGTCTCATGCGTTTTAGTGGTGAAAAAACAATTTAAAAAATCGTTCGGGAAATGAGTTTACTCCCTGGGTACTTTCTTTGTATACTTTTGACTATACGGGCCAAGTCAGGATTTTAGGGAAATCGCGGGTTTTCGTTTGCCGGCGATTAAACTTCTTTTATTAAGCGTCTCATCAAAAATGAAAACATTTTTGAAAACTACAAGTCTCATGCGTTTTAGTGGTGAAAAAATAATTTAAAAAATCGATCTGGAAATGAGTTTACTCCCTGGGTACTTTCTTTGTATACTTTTGACTATACGGGCCGAGTCCGGGATTTAGGAAAATCGCAGGTTCTCGTTTGCCGGCGATTAAACTGCTTTTATTCAGCGTCTCATCAAAAATGAAAACATTTTTAAAAACTACAAGTCTCATGGGCTTTAGTGGTGAAAAAATAATTTAAAAAATCGTTCTGGAAATGGGTTTACTCACAGGGTACTTTCTTTGTATACATTTGACTATACGTGCCAAGCTTGGGATTTACGGGAAATCGCGGGTTTTCGTTTGCCGGCGATTAAACTTCTTTTATTCAGCGTCTCATCAAAAATGAAAACATTTTTGAAAACTACAAGTCTCATGCGTTTTAGTGGTGAAAATATAATTTAAAAAATCATTCGGGAAATGAGTTTACTCCCTGGGTACTTTCTTTGTATACTTTTGACTATATGGGCCAAGCCGGGATTTACGGGAAATCGCGGGTTTTCGTTTGCCGGCGATTAAACTTCTTTTATTCAGCGTCTCATCAAAAATGAAAACATTTTTAAAACCTACAAGTCTTATGCATTTTAGTGGTGAAAAAATAATTTAAAAAATCGTTCTGGAAATGAGTTTACTCACAGGGTACTTTCTTTGTATACATTCGACTATACGGACCAAGCCCGGGATTTACAGGAAATCGCGGGTTTTCGTTTTCCGGCAATTAAACCTCTTTGATTAAGCGTCTCATCAAAAAAGAAAACATTTTTGAAAACTACAAGTCTCATGCGTTTTAGTGGTGAAAAAAAAAATTTAAAAAATTGTTCGGGAAATGAGTTTACTCCCTGGGTTCTTTCTTTGGATACATTCGACTATGCGGGCCAAGCCCCGGATTTACGGGAGAACGCCGGATTTCGTTTGCCGGCGATTAAACCTCTTTCATTAAGCGTGTCATCAAAAATGAAAACATTTTTCACAACTACAAGTCTCATGCGTTTTAGTGGTGAAAAAATAATTTAAAAAATCGTTCGGGAAATGAGTTTACTCCCTGGGTACTTTCTTTGTATACTTTTGACTATACGGGCCGAGTCCGGGATTTACGGGAAATCGCGGATTTTCGTTTGCCGGCGATTAAACTGCTTTTATTCAGCGTCTCATCAAAAATGAAAACATTTTTGAAAACTACAAGTCTCAGCGTTTTAGTGGTGAAAAAATAATTTAAAAAATCGTTCGGGAAATGAGTTTACTCCCTGGGTACTTTCTTTGTATACTTTTGACTATACGGGCCAAGCCGGGATTTACGGGAAATCGCGGGTTTTCGTTTGCCGGCGATTAAACTTCTTTTATTCAGCGTCTCATCAAAAATGAAAACATTTTTGAAAACTACAAGTCTCATGCGTTTTAGTGGTGAAAAAGTAATTTAAAAAATCCTTCGGGAAATGAGTTTACTCCTTGGGTACTTTCTTTGTATACTTTTGACTATATCAGCCAAGCCGGGATTTACGGGAAATCGCGGGTTTTCGTTTGCCGGCGATTAAACTTCTTTTATTCAGCGTCTCATCAAAAATGAAAACATTTTTGAAAACTACAAGTCTCATGCGTTTTAGTGGTGAAAAAATAATTTAAGAAATCGTTCGGGAAATGAGTTTACTCCCTGGGTACTTTCTTTGTATACATTCGACTATACGGGCCAAGCCCCGGATTTACGGGAAAACGCGGGATTTCGTTTGCCGGCGATTAAACCTCTTTCATTAAGAGTCTCATCAAAAATGAAAACATTTTTAAAAACTACAAGTCTCATGCGTTTTGGTGGTGAAAAAAAAATTTAAAAAATTGTTCGGGAAATGAGTTTACTCCCTGGGTACTTTCTTTGTATACATTCGACTATGCGGGCCAAGCCCTGTATTTACGGGAAAACGCCGGATTTCGTTTGCCGGCGATTAAACCTCTTTCATTAAGCGTCTCATTAAAAATGAAAGCATTTTTGACAACTACAAGTCTCATGCGATTTAGTGGTGAAAAAATAATTTAAAAAATCGTTCGGGAAATGAGTTTACTCCCTGGGTACTTTCTTTGTATACTTTTGACTATACGGGCCGAGTCCGGGATTTACGGGAAATCGCGGATTTTTGTTTGCCGGCGATTAAACTGCTTTTATTCAGCGTCTCATCAAAAATGAAAACATTTTTGAAAACTACAAGTCTCAGCGTTTTAGTGGTGAAAAAATAATTTAAAAAATCGTTCGGAAAATGAGTTTACTCCCTGGGTACTTTCTTTGTATACTTTTGACTATACGGGCCAAGCCGGGATTTACGGGAAATCGCGGGTTTTCGTTTGCCGGCGATTAAACTTCTTTTATTCAGCGTCTCATCAAAAATGAAAACATTTTTGAAAACTACAAGTCTCATGCGTTTTAGTGGTGAAAAAATAATTTAAAAAATCCTTCGGGAAATGAGTTTACTCCTTGGGTACTTTCTTTGTATACTTTTGACTATACCAGCCAAGCTGGGATTTACGGGAAATCGCGGGTTTTCGTTTGCCGGCGATTAAACTTCTTTTATTCAGCGTCTCATCAAAAATGAAAACATTTTTGAAAACTACAAGTCTCATGCGTTTTAGTGGTGAAAAAAAAATTTAAAAAATCGTTCCTGAAATGAGTTTACTCCCTGGGTACTTTCTTTGTATACATTCGACTATACGGGCCAAGCCCCGGATTTACGGGAAAACGCGGGATTTCGTTTGCCGGCGATTAAACCTCTTTCATTAAGAGTCTCATCAAAAATGAAAACATTTTTGAAAACTACAAGTCTCATGCGTTTTAGTGGTGAAAAAAAAAATTTAAAAAATTGTTCGGGAAATGAGTTTACTCCCTGGGTACTTTCTTTGTATACATTCGACTATGCGGGCCAAGCCCCGGATTTACGGGAAAACGCCGGATTTCGTTTGCCAGCGATTAAACCTCTTTCAATAAGCGTCTCATCAAAAATGAAAACATTTTTGACAACTACAAGTCTCATGCGTTTTAGTGGTGAAAAAATAATTTAAAAAATCGTTCGGGAAATGAGTTTACTCCCTGGGTACTTTCTTTGTATACTTTTGACTATACGGGCCGAGTCCGGGATTTACGGGAAATCGCGGATTTTTGTTTGCCGGCGATTAAACTGCTTTTATTCAGCGTCTCATCAAAAATGAAAACATTTTTGAAAACTACAAGTCTCAGCGTTTTAGTGGTGAAAAAATAATTTAAAAAATCGTTCGGGAAATGAGTTTACTCCCTGGGTACTTTCTTTGTATACTTTTGACTATACGGGCCCAGCCGGTATTTACGGGAAATCGCGGGTTTTCGTTTGCCGGCGATTAAACTTCTTTTATTCAGCGTCTCATCAAAAATGAAAACATTTTTGAAAACTACAAGTCTCATGCGTTTTAGTGGTGAAAAAATAATTTAAAAAATCCTTCGGGAAATGAGTTTACTCCCTGGGTACTTTCTTTGTATACTTTTGACTATACCGGCCAAGCCGGGATTTACGGGAAATCGCGGGTTTTCGTTTGCCGGCGATTAAACTTCTTTTATTCAGCGTCTCATCAAAATTGAAAACATTTTTGAAAACTACAAGTCTCATGCGTTTTAGTGGTGAAAAAAAAAATTTAAAAAATCGTTCGGGAAATGAGTTTACTCCCTGGGTACTTTCTTTGTATACATTCGACTATACGGGCCAAGCCCCGGATTTACGGGAAAACGCGGGATTTCGTTTGCCGGCGATTAAACCTCTTTCATTAAGAGTCTCATCAAAAATGAAAACATTTTTGACAACTACAAGTCTCATGCGTTTTAGTGGTGAAAAAATAATTTAAAAAATCGTTCGGGAATTGAGTTTACTCCCTGGGTACTTTCTTTGTATACTTTTGACTATACGGCCGAGTCCGGGATTTACGGGAAATCGCGGATTTTCGTTTGCCGGCGATTAAACTTCTTTTATTCAGCGTCTCATCAAAAATGAAAACATTTTTGATAACTACAAGTCTCATGCGTTTTAGTGGTGAAAATATAATTTAAAAAATCATTCGGGAAATGAGTTTACTCCCTGGGTACTTTCTTTGTATACTTTTGACTATACGGGCCAAGCCGGGATTTACGGGAAATCGCGGGTTTTCGTTTGCCGGCGATTAAACTTCTTTTATTCAGCGTCTCATCAAAAATGAAAACATTTTTAAAACCTACAAGTCTTATGCGTTTTAGTGGTGAAAAAATAATTTAAAAAATTGTTCTGGAAATGAGTTTACTCACAGGGTACTTTCTTTGTATACATTCGACTATACGGACCAAGCCCGGGATTTACAGGAAATCGCGGGTTTTCGTTTTCCGGCGATTAAACCTCTTTGATTAAGCGTCTCATCAAAAATGAAAACATTTTTGAAAACTACAAGTCTCATGCGTTTTAGTGGTGAAAAAAAAATTTAAAAAATTTTTCGGGAAATGAGTTTACTCCCTGGGTACTTTCTTTGTATACATTCGACTATGCGGGCCAAGCCCCGGATTTACGGGAAAACGCCGGATTTCGTTTGCCGGAGATTAAACCTCTTTCATTAGGCGTCTCATCAAAAATGAAAACATTTTTGACAACTACAAGTCTCATGCGTTTTAATGGTAAAAAAATAATTTAAAAAATCGTTCGGGAAATGAGTTTACTCCCTGGGTACTTTCTTTGTATACATTTGACTATACGGGCCGAGTCCGGGATTTACGGGAAATTGCGGATTTTCGTTTGCCGGCGATTAAACTGCTTTTATTCAGCGTCTCATCAAAAATGAAAACATTTTTGAAAACTACAAGTCTCAGCGTTTTAGTGGTGAAAAAATAATTTAAAAAATCGTTCGGGAAATGATTTTACTCCCTGGGTACTTTCTTTGAATACTTTTGACTATACGGGCCAATCCGGGATTTACGGGAAATCGCGGGATTTCGTTTGCCGGCGATTAAACTTCTTTTATTTAGCGTCTCATCAAAAATGAAAACGTTTTTGAAAACTACAAGTCTCATGCGTTTTAGTGGTGAAAAAATAATTTAAAAAATCCTTCGGGAAATGAGTTTACTCCCTGGGTACTTTCTTTGTATACTTTTGACTATACCAGCCAAGCCGGGACTTACGGGAAATCGCGGGTTTTCGTTTGCCGGCGATTAAACTTCTTTTATTCAGCGTCTCATCAAAAATGAAAACATTTTTGAAAACTACAAGTCTCATGCGTTTTAGTGGTGAAAAAAAAATTTAAAAAATTGTTCGGGAAATGAGTTTACTCACTGGGTACTTTCTTTTTATACATTCGACTATGCGGGCCAAGCCCCGGATTTACGGGAAAACGCCGGATTTCGTTTGCCGGCGATTAAACCTCTTTCATTAAGAGTCTCATCAAAAATGAAAACATTTTTGACAACTACAAGTCTCATGCGTTTTAGTGGTGAAAAAATAATTTAAAAAATCGTTCGGGAAATGAGTTTACTCCCTGGGTACTTTCTTTGTATACTTTTGACTATACGGGCCGAGTCCGGGATTTACGGGAAATCGCGGATTTTCGTTTGCCGGCGATTAAACTGCTTTTATTCAGCGTCTCATCAAAAATGAAAACATTTTTGAAAACTACAAGTCTCATGCGTTTTAGTGGTGAAAAAATAATTTAAAAAATCCTTCGGGAAATGAGTTTACTCCCTGGGTACTTTCTTTGTATACTTTTGACTATACCGGCCAAGCCGGGATTTACGGGAAATCGCGGGTTTTCGTTTGCCGGCGATTAAACTTCTTTTATTCAGCGTCTCATCAAAATTGAAAACATTTTTGAAAACTACAAGTCTCATGCGTTTTAGTGGTGAAAAAGTAATTTAAAAAATCGTTCGGGAAATGAGTTTACTCCCTTAGTACTTTCTTTTTATACATTCGACTATACGGGCCAAGCCCCGGATTTACGGGAAAACGCGGGATTTCGTTTGCCGGCGATTAAACCTCTTTCATTAAGAGTCTCATCAAAAATGAAAACATTTTTGAAAACTACAAGTCTCATGCGTTTTAGTGGTGAAAAAAAAATTTAAAAAATTGTTCGGGAAATGAGTTTACTCCCTGGGTACTTTCTTTGTATACATTCGACTATGCGGGCCAAGCCCCGGATTTACGGGAAAACGCCGGATTTCGTTTGCCGGCGATTAAACCTCTTTCATTAAGCGTCTCATCAAAAATGAAAACATTTTTGACAACTACAAGTCTCATGCGTTTTAGTGGTGAAAAAATAATTTAAAAAATCGTTCGGGAAATGAGTTTACTCCCTGGGTACTTTCTTTGTATACTTTTGACTATACGGGCCGAGTCCGGGATTTACGGGAAATCGCGGATTTTCGTTTGCCGGCGATTAAACTGCTTTTATTCAGCGTCTCATCAAAAATGAAAACATTTTTGAAAACTACAAGTCTCATGCGTTTTAGCGGTGACAAAATAATTTAAAAAATCCTTCGGGAAATGAGTTTACTCCCTGGGTACTTTCTTTGTATACTTTTGACTATACCGGCCAAGCCGGGATTTACGGGAAATCGCGGGTTTTCGTTTGCCGGCGATTAAACTTCTTTTATTCAGCGTCTCATCAAAATTGAAAACATTTTTGAAAACTACAAGTCTCATGCGTTTTAGTGGTGAAAAAGTAATTTAAAAAATCGTTCGGGAAATGAGTTTACTCCCTGGGTACTTTCTTTGTATACATTCGACTATACGGGCCAAGCCCCGGATTTACGGGAAAACGCGGGATTTCGTTTGCCGGCGATTAAACCTCTTCCATTAAGAGTCTCATCAAAAATGAAAACATTTTTGACAACTACAAGTCTCATGCGTTTTAGTGGTGAAAAAATAATTTAAAAAATCGTTCGGAAAATGAGTTTACTCCCTGGGTACTTTCTTTGTATACTTTTGACTATGCGGGCCGAGTCCGGGATTTACGGGAAATCGCGGATTTTCGTTTGCCGGCGATTAAACTGCTTTTATTCAGCGTCTCATCAAAAATGAAAACATTTTTGAAAACTACAAGTCTCATGCGTTTTAGTGGTGAAAAAACAATTTAAAAAATCGTTTGGGAAATGAGTTTACTCCATGGGTACTTTCTTTGTATACTTTTGACTATACGGGCCAAGCCGGGATTTACGGGAAATCGCGGGTTTTCGTTTGCCGGCGATTAAACTTCTTTTATTGAGCGTCTCATCAAAAATGAAAACATTTTTGAAAACTACAAGTCTCATGCGTTTTAGTGGTGAAAAAATAATTTAAAAAATCGATCTGGAAATGAGTTTACTCCCTGGGTACTTTCTTTGTATACTTTTGACTATACGGGCCAAGCCGGGATTTACGGGAAATCGCGGGTTTTCGTTTGCCGGCGATTAAACTTCTTTTATTCAGCGTCTCATCAAAAATGAAAACATTTTTAAAAACTACAAGTCTCATGGGCTTTAGTGGTGAAAAAATAATTTGAAAAATCGTTCTGGAAATGGGTTTACTCACAGGGTACTTTCTTTGTATACATTTGACTATACGTGCCAAGCCCGGGATTTACGGGAAATCGCGGGTTTTCGTTTGCCGGCGATTAAACTTCTTTTATTCAGCGTCTCATCAAAAATGAAAACATTTTTGATAACTACAAGTCTCATGCGTTTTAGTGGTGAAAATATAATTTAAAAAATCATTCGGGAAATGAGTTTACTCCCTGGGTACTTTCTTTGTATACTTTTGACTATACGGGCCAAGCCGGGATTTACGGGAAATCGCGGGTTTTCGTTTGCCGGCGATTAAACTTCTTTTATTCAGCGTCTCATCAAAAATGAAAACATTTTTAAAACCTACAAGTATTATGCGTTTTAGTGGTGAAAAAATAATTTAAAAAATCGTTCTGGAAATGAGTTTACTCACAGGGTACTTTCTTTGTATACATTCGACTATACGGACCAAGCTCGGGATTTACAGGAAATCGCGGGTTTTCGTTTTCCGGCGATTAAACCTCTTTGATTAAGCGTCTCATCAAAAATGAAAACATTTTTGAAAACTACAAGTCTCATGCGTTTTAGTGGTGAAAAAAAAATTTAAAAAATTGTTCGGGAAATGAGTTTACTCCCTGGGTACTTTCTTTGTATACATTCGACTATGCGGGCCGAAACCCGGATTTACGGGAAAACGCCGGATTTCGTTTGCCGGCGATTAAACCTCTTTCATTAGGCGTCTCATCAAAAATGAAAACATTTTTGACAACTACAAGTCTCATGCGTTTTAGTGGTGAAAAAATAATTTAAAAAATCGTTCGGGAAATGAGTTTACTCCCTGGGTACTTTCTTTGTATACATTTGACTATACGGGCCGAGATTTTTGAGATTATATTTTTTTCAGTTTGATACTTTTCTTTGCATTTTTAATATATATTACTAACTAGATTTTAACGTATGCATAAACAGGACGTATATTTATAACAGTATTTTTTACTGACATACTCATCCTGTATATAAATTCGGAAATAAATAAATAAATAAATAGATTTACGGGAAATCGCGGATTTTCGTTTGCCGGCGATTAAACTGCTTTTATTCAGCGTCTCATCAAAAATGAAAACATTTTTGAAAACTACAAGTCTCAGCGTTTTAGTGGTGAAAAAATAATTTAAAAAATCGTTCGGGAAATGAGTTTACTCCCTGGGTACTTACTTTGTATACTTTTGACTATACGGGCCAATCCGGGATTTACGGGAAATCGCGGGTTTTCGTTTGCCGGCGATTAAACTTCTTTTATTCAGCGTCTCATCAAAAATGAAAACATTTTTGAAAACTACAAGTCTCATGCGTTTTAGTGGTGAAAAAATAATTTAAAAATTCCTTCGGGAAATGAGTTTACTCCCTGGGTACTTTCTTTGTATACTTTTGACTATACCAGCCAAGCCGGGATTTACGGGAAATCGCGGGTTTTCGTTTGCCGGCGATTAAACTTCTTTTATTCAGCGTCTCATCAAAAATGAAAACATTTTTGAAAACTACAAGTCTCATGCGTTTTAGTGGTGAAAAAAAATTTAAAAAATCGTTCGGGAAATGAGTTTACTCCCTGGGTACTTTCTTTGTATACATTCGACTATACGGGCCAAGCCCCGGATTTACGGGAAAACGCGGGATTTCGTTTGCCGGCGATTAAACCTCTTTCATTAAGAGCTTCATCAAAAATGAAAACATTTTTGAAAACTACAAGTCTCATGCGTTTTAGTGGTGAAAAAAAAATTTAAAAAATTGTTCGGGAAATGAGTTTACTCCCTGGGTACTTTCTTTGTATACATTCGACTATGCGGGCCAAGCCCCGGATTTACGGGAAAACGCTGGATTTCGTTTGCCGGCGATTAAACCTCTTTCATTAAGCGTCTCATCAAAAATGAAAACATTTTTGACAACTACAAGTCTAATGCGTTTTAGTGGTGAAAAAATAATTTAAAAAATCGTTCGGGAAATGAGTTTACTCCCTGGGTACTTTCTTTGTATACTTTTGTCTATACGGGCCGAGTCCGGGATTTACGGGAAATCGCGGATTTTCGTTTGCCGGCGATTAAACTGCTTTTATTCAGCGTCTCATCAAAAATGAAAACATTTTTGAAAACTACAAGTCTCATGCGTTTTAGTGGTGAAAATATAATTTAAAAAATCATTCGGGAAATGAGTTTACTCCCTGGGTACTTTCTTTGTATACTTTTGACTATACGGGCCAAGCCGGGATTTACGGGAAATCGCGGGTTTTCGTTTGCCGGCGATTAAACTTCTTTTATTCAGCGTCTCATCAAAAATGAAAACATTTTTAAAACCTACAAGTCTTATGCGTTTTAGTGGTGAAAAAATAATTTAAAAAATCGTTCTGGAAATGAGTTTACTCACAGGGTACTTTCTTTGTATACATTCGACTATACGGACCAAGCTCAGGATTTACAGGAAATCGCGGGTTTTCGTTTTCCGGCGATTAAACCTCTTTGATTAAGCGTCTCATCAAAAATGAAAACATTTTTGAAAACTACAAGTCTCATGCGTTTTAGTGGTGAAAAAAAAATTTAAAAAATTGTTCGGGAAATGAGTTTACTCCCTGGGTACTTTCTTTGTATACATTCGACTATGCGGGCCGAAACCCGGATTTACGGGAAAACGCCGGATTTTGTTTGCCGGCGATTAAACCTCTTTCATTAGGCGTCTCATCAAAAATGAAAACATTTTTGACAACTACAAGTCTCATGCGTTTTAGTTGTGAAAAAATAATTTAAAAAATCGTTCGGGAAATGAGTTTACTCCCTGGGTACTTTCTTTGTATACATTTGACTATACGGGCCGAGTCCGGGATTTACGGGAAATCGCGGATTTTCGTTTGCCGGCGATTAAACTGCTTTTATTCAGCGTCTCATCAAAAATGAAAACATTTTTGAAAACTACAAGTCTCAGCGTTTTAGTGGTGAAAAAATAATTTAAAAAATCGTTCGGGAAATGAGTTTACTCCCTGGGTACTTTCTTTGTATACTTTTGACTATACGGGCCAATCCGGGATTTACGGGAAATCGCGGGTTTTCGTTTGCCGGCGATTAAACTTCTTTTATTCAGCGTCTCATCAAAAATGAAAACATTTTTGAAAACTACAAGTCTCATGCGTTTTAGTGGTGAAAAAATAATTTAAAAATTCCTTCGGGAAATGAGTTTACTCCCTGGGTACTTTCTTTGTATACTTTTGACTATACCAGCCAAGCCGGGATTTACGGGAAATCGCGGGTTTTCGTTTGCCGGCGATTAAACTTCTTTTATTCAGCGTCTCATCAAAAATGAAAACATTTTTGAAAACTACAAGTCTCATGCGTTTTAGTGGTGAAAAAAAATTTAAAAAATTGTTCGGGAAATGAGTTTACTCCCTGGGTACTTTCTTTGTATACATTCGACTATGCGGGCCTAGCCCCGGATTTACGGGAAAACGCTGGATTTCGTTTGCCGGCGATTAAACCTCTTTCATTAAGCGTCTCATCAAAAATGAAAACATTTTTGACAACTACAAGTCTAATGCGTTTTAGTGGTGAAAAAATAATTTAAAAAATCGTTCGGGAAATGAGTTTACTCCCTGGGTACTTTCTTTGTATACTTTTGTCTATACGGGCCGAGTCCGGGATTTACGGGAAATCGCGGATTTTCGTTTGCCGGCGATTAAACTGCTTTTATTCAGCGTCTCATCAAAAATGAAAACATTTTTGAAAACTACAAGTCTCATGCGTTTTAGTGGTGAAAAAATAATTTAAAAAATCCTTCGGGAAATGAGTTTACTCCCTGGGTACTTTCTTTGTATACTTTTGACTATACCGGCCAAGCCGGGATTTACGGGAAATCGCGGGTTTTCGTTTGCCGGCGATTAAACTTCTTTTATTCAGCGTCTCATCAAAATTGAAAACATTTTTGAAAACTACAAGTCTCATGCGTTTTAGTGGTGAAAAAGTAATTTAAAAAATCGTTCGGGAAATTAGTTTACTCCCTGGGTACTTTCTTTGTATACATTCGACTATACGGGCCAAGCCCCGGATTTACGGGAATACGCGGGATTTCGTTTGCCGGCGATTAAACCTCTTTCATTAAGAGTCTCATCAAAAATGAAAACATTTTTGACAACTACAAGTCTCATGCGTTTTAGTGGTGAAAAAATAATTTAAAAAATCGTTCGGGAATTGAGTTTACTCCCTGGGTACTTTCTTTGTATACTTTTGACTATACGGCCGAGTCCGGGATTTACGGGAAATCGCGGATTTTCGTTTGCCGGCGATTAAACTGTTTTTATTCAGCGTCTCATCAAAAATTAAAACATTTTTAAAAACTACAAGTCTTATGCGTTTTAGTGGTGAAAAAATAATTTAAAAAATCGTTCTGGAAATGAGTTTACTCACAGGGTACTTTCTTTGTATACATTCGACTATACGGGCCAAGCCCGGGATTTACGGGAAATCGCGGGTTTTCGTTTTCCGGCGATTAAACCTCTTTCATTAAGCGTCTCATCAAAAATGAAAACATTTTTGAAAACTACAAGTCTCATGCGTTTTAGTGGTGAAAAAATAATTTAAAAAATCGTTCTGGAAATGAGTTTACTCCCTGGGTACTTTCTTTGTATACATTCGACTATACGGGCCAAGCCCGGGATTTACGGGAAATCGCGGGTTTTCGTTTTCCGGCGATTAAACCTCTTTCATTAAGCGTCTCATCAAAAATGAAAACATTTTTGAAAACTACAAGTCTCATGCGTTTTAGTGGTGAAAAAAAATTTTAAAAAATCGTTCGGGAAATGAGTTTACTCCCTGGGTACTTTCTTTGTATACATTCGACTATACGGGCCAAGCCCCGGATTTACGGGAAAACGCGAGATTTCGTTTGCCGGCGATTAAACCTCTCTCATTAAGCGTTTCATCAAAAATGAAAACATTTTTGATAACTACAAGTCTCATGCGTTTTAGTGGTGAAAAAATAATTTAAAAAATCGTTCTGGAAATGAGTTTACTCCCTGGGTACTTTCTTTGTATACTTTTGACTATACGGGCCGAGTCCGGGATTTAGGGAAATCGCAGGTTTTCGTTTGCCGGCGATTAAACTGCTTTTATTCAGCGCCTTATCAAAAATGAAAACATTTTTGAAAACTACAAGTCTCATGCGTTTTAGTGGTGAAAAAATAATTTAAAAAATCGTTCGGGAAATGAGTTTACTCCCTGGGTACTTTCTTTGTATACTTTTGACTATACGGGCCAAGCCGGGATTTACGGGAAATCGCGGGTTTTCGTTTGCCTGCGATTAAACTTCTTTTATTCAGCGTCTCATCAAAAATGAAAACATTTTTAAAAACTAAAAGTCTCATGCGTTTTAGTGGTGAAAAAATAAATTAAAAAATCGTTCGGGAAATGAGTTTACTCCCTGGGTACTTTCTTTGTATACTTTTGACTATACGGGCCAAGCCGGGATTTACGGGAAATCGCGGGTTTTCGTTTTCCGGCGATTAAACTTCTTTTATTCAGCGTCTCATCAAAAATGAAAACATTTTTAAAACCTACAAGTCTTATGCGTTTTAGTGGTGAAAAAATAATTTAAAAAATCGTTCTGGAAATGAGTTTACTCACAGGGTACTTTCTTTGTATACATTCGACTATACGGGCCAAGCCCGGGATTTACGGGAAATCGCGGGTTTTCGTTTTCCGGCGATTAAACCTCTTTCATTAAGCGTCTCATCAAAAATGAAAACATTTTTGAAAACTACAAGTCTCATGCGTTTTAGTGGTGAAAAAAAAATTTAAAAAATCGTTCGGGAAATGAGTTTACTCCCTGGGTACTTTCTTTGTATACATTCGACTATACGGGCCAAGCCCCGGATTTACGGGAAAACGCGAGATTTCGTTTGCCAGCGATTAAACCTCTCTCATTAAGCGTCTCATCAAAAATGAAAACATTTTTGATAACTACAAGTCTCATGCGTTTTAGTGGTGAAAAAATAATTTAAAAAATCGTTCTGGAAATGAGTTTACTCCCTGGGTACTTTCTTTGTATACTTTTGACTATACGGGCCGAGTCCGGATTTAGGGAAATCGCAGGTTTTCGTTTGCCGGCGATTAAACTGCTTTTATTCAGCGCCTCATCAAAAATGAAAACATTTTTGAAAACTACAAGTCTCATGCGTTTTAGTGGTGAAAAAATAATTTAAAAAATCGTTCGGGAAATGAGTTTACTCCCTGGGTACTTTCTTTGTATACTTTTGACTATACGGGCCAAGCCGGGATTTACGGGAAATCGCGGGTTTTCGTTTGCCGGCGATTAAACTTCTTTTATTCAGCGTCTCATCAAAAATGAAAACATTTTTGAAAACTAAAAGTCTCATGCGTTTTAGTGGTGAAAAAATAAATTAAAAAATCGTTCGGGAAATGAGTTTACTCCCTGGGTACTTTCTTTGTATACTTTTGACTATACGGGCCAAGCCCGGGATTTACGGGAAATCGCGGGTTTTCGTTTTCCGGCGATTAAACCTCTTTCATTAAGCGTCTCATCAAAAATGAAAACATTTTTGAAAACTACAAGTCTCATGCGTTTTAGTGGTGAAAAAATAATTTAAAAAATCGTTCGGGAATTGAGTTTACTCCCTGGGTACTTTCTTTGTATACTTTTGACTATACGGGCCAAGGCGGGATTTACGGGAAATCGCGGGTTTTCGTTTTCCGGCGATTAAACTTCTTTTATTCAGCGTCTCATCAAAAATGAAAACATTTTTAAAACCTACAAGTCTTATGCGTTTTAGTGGTGAAAAAATAATTTAAAAAATCGTTCTGGAAATGAGTTTACTCACAGGGTACTTTCTTTGTATACATTCGACTATACGGGCCAAGCCCGGGATTTACGGGAAATCGCGGGTTTTCGTTTTCCGGCGATTAAACCTCTTTCATTAAGCGTCTCATCAAAAATGAAAACATTTTTGAAAACTACAAGTCTCATGCGTTTTAGTGGTGAAAAAAAAATTTAAAAAATCGTTCGGGAAATGAGTTTACTCCCTGGGTACTTTCTTTGTATACATTCGACTATACGGGCCAAGCCCCGGATTTACGGGAAAACGCGAGATTTCGTTTGCCAGCGATTAAACCTCTCTCATTAAGCGTCTCATCAAAAATGAAAACATTTTTGATAACTACAAGTCTCATGCGTTTTAGTGGTGAAAAAATAATTTAAAAAATCGTTCTGGAAATGAGTTTACTCCCTGGGTACTTTCTTTGTATACTTTTGACTATACGGGCCGAGTCCGGATTTAGGGAAATCGCAGGTTTTCGTTTGCCGGCGATTAAACTGCTTTTATTCAGCGCCTCATCAAAAATGAAAACATTTTTGAAAACTACAAGTCTCATGCGTTTTAGTGGTGAAAAAATAATTTAAAAAATCGTTCGGGAAATGAGTTTACTCCCTGGGTACTTTCTTTGTATACTTTTGACTATACGGGCCAAGCCGGGATTTACGGGAAATCGCGGGTTTTCGTTTGCCGGCGATTAAACTTCTTTTATTCAGCGTCTCATCAAAAATGAAAACATTTTTGAAAACTAAAAGTCTCATGCGTTTTAGTGGTGAAAAAATAAATTAAAAAATCGTTCGGGAAATGAGTTTACTCCCTGGGTACTTTCTTTGTATACTTTTGACTATACGGGCCAAGCCCGGGATTTACGGGAAATCGCGGGTTTTCGTTTTCCGGCGATTAAACCTCTTTCATTAAGCGTCTCATCAAAAATGAAAACATTTTTGAAAACTACAAGTCTCATGCGTTTTAGTGGTGAAAAAATAATTTAAAAAATCGTTCGGGAATTGAGTTTACTCCCTGGGTACTTTCTTTGTATACTTTTGACTATACGGCCGAGTCCGGGATTTACGGGAAATCGCGGATTTTCGTTTGCCGGCAATTAAACTGTTTTTATTCAGCGTCTCATCAAAAATGAAAACATTTTTAAAAACTACAAGTCTTATGCGTTTTAGTGGTGAAAAAATAATTTAAAAAATCGTTCTGGAAATGAGTTTACTCACAGGGTACTTTCTTTGTATACATTCGACTTTACGGGCCAAGCCCGGGATTTACGGGAAATCGCGGGTTTTCGTTTTCCGGCGATTAAACCTCTTTCATTAAGCGTCTCATCAAAAATGAAAACATTTTTGAAAACTACAAGTCTCATGCGTTTTAGTGGTGAAAAAAAATTTTAAAAAATCGTTCGGGAAATGAGTTTACTCCCTGGGTACTTTCTTTGTATACATTCGACTATACGGGCCAAGCCCCGGATTTACGGGAAAACGCGAGATTTAGTTTGCCAGCGATTAAACCTCTCTCATTAAGCGTCTCATCAAAAATGAAAACATTTTTGATAACTACAAGTCTCATGCGTTTTAGTGGTGAAAAAATAATTTAAAAAATCGTTCTGGAAATGAGTTTACTCCCTGGGTACTTTCTTTGTATACTTTTGACTATACGGGCCGAGTCCGGATTTAGGGAAATCGCAGGTTTTCGTTTGCCGGCGATTAAACTGCTTTTATTCAGCGCCTCATCAAAAATGAAAACATTTTCGAAAACTACAATTCTCATGCGTTTTAGTGGTGAAAAAATAATTTAAAAAATCGTTCGGGAAATGAGTTTACTCCCTGGGTACTTTCTTTGTATACTTTTGACTATACGGGCCAAGCCGGGATTTACGGGAAATCGCGGGTTTTCGTTTGCCTGCGATTAAACTTCTTTTATTCAGCGTCTCATCAAAAATGAAAACATTTTTGAAAACTAAAAGTCTCATGCGTTTTAGTGGTGAAAAAATAAATTAAAAAATCGTTCGGGAAATGAGTTTACTCCCTGGGTACTTTCTTTGTATACTTTTGACTATACGGGCCAAGCCCGGGATTTACGGGAAATCGCGGGTTTTCGTTTTCCGGCGATTAAACCTCTTTCATTAAGCGTCTCATCAAAAATGAAAACATTTTTGAAAACTACAAGTCTCATGCGTTTTAGTGGTGAAAAAATAATTTAAAAAATCGTTCGGGAATTGAGTTTACTCCCTGGGTACTTTCTTTGTATACTTTTGACTATACGGCCGAGTCCGGGATTTACGGGAAATCGCGGATTTTCGTTTGCCGGCAATTAAACTGTTTTTATTCAGCGTCTCATCAAAAATGAAAACATTTTTAAAAACTACAAGTCTTATGCGTTTTAGTGGTGAAAAAATAATTTAAAAAATCGTTCTGGAAATGAGTTTACTCACAGGGTACTTTCTTTGTATACATTCGACTTTACGGGCCAAGCCCGGGATTTACGGGAAATCGCGGGTTTTCGTTTTCCGGCGATTAAACCTCTTTCATTAAGCGTCTCATCAAAAATGAAAACATTTTTGAAAACTACAAGTCTCATGCGTTTTAGTGGTGAAAAAAAAATTTAAAAAATCGTTCGGGAAATGAGTTTACTCCCTGGGTACTTTCTTTGTATACATTCGACTATACGGGCCAAGCCCCGGATTTACGGGAAAACGCGAGATTTAGTTTGCCAGCGATTAAACCTCTCTCATTAAGCGTCTCATCAAAAATGAAAACATTTTTGATAACTACAAGTCTCATGCGTTTTAGTGGTGAAAAAATAATTTAAAAAATCGTTCTGGAAATGAGTTTACTCCCTGGGTACTTTCTTTGTATACTTTTGACTATACGGGCCGAGTCCGGATTTAGGGAAATCGCAGGTTTTCGTTTGCCGGCGATTAAACTGCTTTTATTCAGCGCCTCATCAAAAATGAAAACATTTTTGAAAACTACAAGTCTCATGCGTTTTAGTGGTGAAAAAATAATTTAAAAAATCGTTCGGGAAATGAGTTTACTCCCTGGGTACTTTCTTTGTATACTTTTGACTATACGGGCCAAGCCGGGATTTACGGGAAATCGCGGGTTTTCGTTTGCCTGCGATTAAACTTCTTTTATTCAGCGTCTCATCAAAAATGAAAACATTTTTGAAAACTAAAAGTCTCATGCGTTTTAGTGGTGAAAAAATAAATTAAAAAATCGTTCGGGAAATGAGTTTACTCCCTGGGTACTTTCTTTGTATACTTTTGACTATACGGGCCAAGCCGGGATTTACGGGAAATCGCGGGTTTTCGTTTTCCGGCGATTAAACTTCTTTTATTCAGCGTTTCATCAAAAATGAAAACATTTTTAAAACCTACAAGTCTTATGCGTTTTAGTGGTGAAAAAATAATTTAAAAAATCGTTCTGGAAATGAGTTTACTCACAGGGTACTTTCTTTGTATACATTCGACTATACGGGCCAAGCCCGGGATTTACGGGAAATCGCGGGTTTTCGTTTTCCGGCGATTAAACCTCTTTCATTAAGCGTCTCATCAAAAATGAAAACATTTTTGAAAACTACAAGTCTCATGCGTTTTAGTGGTGAAAAAAAAATTTAAAAAATCGTTCGGGAAATGAGTTTACTCCCTGGGTACTTTCTTTGTATACATTCGACTATACGGGCCAAGCCCCGGATTTACGGGAAAACGCCGGATTTCGTTTGCCGGTGATTAAACCTCTTTCATTAAGCGTCTCAACAAAAATGAAAACATTTTTGACAACTACAAGTCTCATGCGTTTTAGTGGTGAAAAAATAAATTAAAAAATCGTTCGGGAAATGAGTTTACTCCCTGGGTACTTTCTTTGTATACTTTTGACTATACGGGCCAAGCCCGGGATTTACGGGAAATCGCGGGTTTTCGTTTTCCGGCGATTAAACCTCTTTCATTAAGCGTCTCATCAAAAATGAAAACATTTTTGAAAACTACAAGTTTCATGCGTTTTAGTGGTGAAAAAATAATTTAAAAAATCGTTCGGGAATTGAGTTTACTCCCTGGGTACTTTCTTTGTATACTTTTGACTATACGGCCGAGTCCGGGATTTACGGGAAATCGCGGATTTTCGTTTGCCGGCAATTAAACTGTTTTTATTCAGCGTCTCATCAAAAATGAAAACATTTTTAAAAACTACAAGTCTTATGCGTTTTAGTGGTGAAAAAATAATTTAAAAAATCGTTCTGGAAATGAGTTTACTCACAGGGTACTTTCTTTGTATACATTCGACTATACGGGCCAAGCCCGGGATTTACGGGAAATCGCGGGTTTTCGTTTTCCGGCGATTAAACCTCTTTCATTAAGCGTCTCATCAAAAATGAAAACATTTTTGAAAACTACAAGTCTCATGCGTTTTAGTGGTGAAAAAAAAATTTAAAAAATCGTTCGGGAAATGAGTTTACTCCCTGGGTACTTTCTTTGTATACATTCGACTATACGGGCCAAGCCCCGGATTTACGGGAAAACGCGAGATTTCGTTTGCCAGCGATTAAACCTCTCTCATTAAGCGTCTCATCAAAAATGAAAACATTTTTGATAACTACAAGTCTCATGCGTTTTAGTGGGGAAAAAATAATTTAAAAAATCGTTCTGGAAATGAGTTTACTCCCTGGGTACTTTCTTTGTATACTTTTGACTATACGGGCCGAGTCCGGATTTAGGGAAATCGCAGGTTTTCGTTTGCCGGCGATTAAACTGCTTTTATTCAGCGCCTCATCAAAAATGAAAACATTTTTGAAAACTACAAGTCTCATGCGTTTTAGTGGTGAAAAGATAATTTAAAAAATCGTTCGGGAAATGAGTTTACTCCCTGGGTACTTTCTTTGTATACTTTTGACTATACGGGCCAAGCCGGGATTTACGGGAAATCGCGGGTTTTCGTTTGCCTGCGATTAAACTTCTTTTATTCAGCGTCTCATCAAAAATGAAAACATTTTTGAAAACTAAAAGTCTCATGCGTTTTAGTGGTGAAAAAATAAATTAAAAAATCGTTCGGGAAATGAGTTTACTCCCTGGGTACTTTCTTTGTATACTTTTGACTATACGGGCCAAGCCGGGATTTACGGGAAATCGCGGGTTTTCGTTTTCCGGCGATTAAACTTCTTTTATTCAGCGTCTCATCAAAAATGAAAACATTTTTAAAACCTACAAGTCTTATGCGTTTTAGTGGTGAAAAAATAATTTAAAAAATCGTTCTGGAAATGAGTTTACTCACAGGGTACTTTCTTTGTATACATTCGACTATACGGGCCAAGCCCGGGATTTACGGGAAATCGCGGGTTTTCGTTTTCCGGCGATTAAACCTCTTTCATTAAGCGTCTCATCAAAAATGAAAACATTTTTGAAAACTACAAGTCTCATGCGTTTTAGTGGTGAAAAAAAAATTTAAAAAATCGTTCGGGAAATGAGTTTACTCCCTGGGTACTTTCTTTGTATACTTTTGACTATACGGGCCGAGTCCGGGATTTACGGTAAATTGCGGAATTTCGTTTGCCGGCGATTAAACTGCTTTTATTCAGCGTCTCATCAAAAATGAAAACATTTTTAAAAATTACAAGTCTTATGCCTTTTAGTGGTGTAAAAATAATTAAAAAAATCGTTCTGGAAATGAGTTTTCTCACAGGGTACTTTCTTTGTATACATTCGACTATACGGGCCAAGCCCGGGATTTACGGGAAATCGCGGGTTTTCGTTTTCCGGCGATTAAACCTCTTTCATTAAGCGTCTCATCAAAAATGAAAACATTTTTGAAAACTACAAGTCTCATGCGTTTTAGTGGTGAAAAAATAATTTAAAAAATCGTTCGGGAAATGAGTTTACTCCCTGGGTACTTTCTTTGTATACTTTTGACTATACGGGCCAAGCCGGGATTTACGGGAAATCGCGGGTTTTCGTTTGCCGGCGATTAAACGTCTTTTATTCAGCGTCTCATCAAAAATAAAAACATTTTTAAAAACTACAAGTCTCATGCGTTTTAGTGGTGAAAAAAAAATTTAAAAAATCGTTCGGGAAATGAATTTACTCCCTGGGTACTTTCTTTGTATACATTCGGCTATACGGACCAAGCCCCGGATTTACGGGAAATCGCGGGATTTCGTTTGCCGGTGATTAAACTGCTTTTATTCAGCGTCTTATCAAAAATGAAAATATTTTTAAAAACTGCAAGTCTCATGCGTTTTAGTGGTGAAAAAATAATTTAAAAAATCGTTCGGGAAATGAGTTTACTCCCTGGGTACTTTCTTTGTATACTTTTGACTATACGGGCCAAGCCGGGATTTACGGGAAATCGCGGGTTTTCGTTTGCCTGCGATTAAACTTCTTTTATTCAGCGTTTCATCAAAAATGAAAACATTTTTGAAAACTAAAAGTCTCATGCGTTTTAGTGGTGAAAAAATAAATTAAAAAATCGTTCGGGAAATGAGTTTACTCCCTGGGTACTTTCTTTGTATACTTTTGACTATACGGGCCAAGCCGGGATTTACGGGAAATCGCGGGTTTTCGTTTTCCGGCGATTAAACTTCTTTTATTCAGCGTCTCATCAAAAATGAAAACATTTTTAAAACCTACAAGTCTTATGCGTTTTAGTGGTGAAAAAATAATTTAAAAAATCGTTCTGGAAATGAGTTTACTCACAGGGTACTTTCTTTGTATACATTCGACTATACGGGCCAAGCCCGGGATTTACGGGAAATCGCGGGTTTTCGTTTTCCGGCGATTAAACCTCTTTCATTAAGCGTCTCATCAAAAATGAAAACATTTTTAAAAACTACAAGTCTCATGCGTTTTAGTGGTGAAAAAAAAATTTAAAAAATCGTTCGGGAAATGAGTTTACTCCCTGGGTACTTTCTTTGTATACATTCGACTATACGGGCCAAGCCCCGGATTTACGGGAAAACGCCGGATTTCGTTTGCCGGTGATTAAACCTCTTTCATTAAGCGTCTCAACAAAAATGAAAACATTTTTGACAACTACAAGTCTCATGCGTTTTAGTGGTGAAAAAATAATTTAAAAAATCGTTCGGGAAATGAGTTTACTCCCTGGGTACTTTCTTTGTATACTTTTGACTATACGGGCCGAGTCCGGGATTTACGGTAAATTGCGGAATTTCGTTTGTCGGCGATTAAACTGCTTTTATTCAGCGTCTCATCAAAAATGAAAACATTTTTAAAAATTACAAGTCTTATGCGTTTTAGTGGTGAAAAAATAATTAAAAAAATCGTTCTGGAAATGAGTTTTCTCACAGGCACGTTCATTCAGCCCGACTAAAAGAGCGGACATTCAGAGTACGCATGCGCAAACTTCCAAGAACAAAAATTTCAGTTTTTTACCTAGCTAAAATAAAGGTAGCAACAAAACTTGATTTAAATATTCAAATTTGCAGAAATTTGTCACTTTCTATTTTGCATTTTGGAATACATGACAAATTCTGATCCTCTTTAAAACAAAAACATTAAAAAATTTATCAAAAAACACGTACATTTTCTTCTCCACTTTGACTGGAAAAATAACAACTGTTCAAGGCCTATATCTTCTGCTGGCCGGTTAGCACGGTGTTGAAATTTATGCCTGAAGTAGATTAGGAAATAATCTACGAGACCTGAAAATCTTAACTGATGGCCACTTTTTTTGAGAAAGTTACATACGATTTCCTACACCTACTACTTATCCAGCGAATTCCTTAGGCCTAGCTCGCATTAACAACACTTTTGTTTACAAAGATGGCTGCCAATATGCAACAGCACGTTCAGCACTTAGCAAAGCTTTGTAGAGTTTGTGGTGAATACCTTGGCAAAAGGAAATGCAATTATAACGTGAGCGATAGGATCAACGACCTTAACCGATTCCTATTCCTTAATGTGGAGAAAGATTCCGCCGAAGTTCACCCAACAAAAATTTGCTCAAAATGTTATGCACGTATAAAAAACATTCGAGATCGCTCTACAACAACAAAGCACGAGCATATATCCTGGATACCCCATTCCGATAACTGTCGAGTGTGCAAGGAGGGGAGCTCTAGAAAGGGGGGTAAACCCATACCCAAAGCAAAATCAGGCAGACCAAAAGCTGGTAAAAAACTGTGGAGGAGAAAAGACTTTGAAGAATTTTTAAGCATGACCCCTGAAAACGAACCTGCTTACGACCTCGGTGCAGTTAAGCCGGAACACAATGCACACTTAAACTTGTGTTTGTGCCCCATGTGTCACAACCTACTTTCTCGGCCTGTTTTACTATCCTGTCAGCATGCATACTGCCTTTCATGCCTTGTCAAACATTTTGAAGGGAAAACTGAAGAGGAAGCAAAATGCCCCACTTGCGGCAGTGAATCATTGGTGGGAACAATTCGTTTTTCGAAACATCACGTGGAAATGCTTAAATGCCTCCGAGTCGCATGTGATAAGCATTGTGGTAAACTGTTTCCACTTAAATCAAAAGCGGCATTGTTAGAACATCAAAGATCTTGTTTTCCGAAAACAACCCTAACACCCCTTTTTGAAAAGACTTTTAATTTGGACAATTCAATACCAAGGGAGATTGAAGATGTGGCTGTGCAAGTTATTCAGCATAAAATTGCCAATTCCAGAAATCCAATTAAAAGCATTGAATTCAAGACAGGTGGATCCAGGGTATGTATTTATGGAAAGGCTTACATACGGATGTGACTAAGTCTGATTACTACTTATTTTTTTAATAAAATTAGGTTTTTGAATCGGATTTAATCACCTCCATAAACAACAACACATAAATATGCTTCGTAAGAATATTAGACTGATTTACACAAAAAGAGTATTTCATAGAGGTGGGAATAAAATTGATCTAAATAAAAACGTTTTTAACGTAAATCTCACTCTAATATTCTTATTATTCTAATAAAACATTTATAAAAAGCTATGTTATGTATACCAATATTTATCTATGAGAATAATTATTTTCAGCCATTAGTCTTGACATCTACTCCAAAAGGAATTAAAGAAAATGTTAGTCGCCGTCACTTGAGAAGAAGAACAAAATTCCTTCACGACCAAATCTTCACGGCAGCTGGATCGACAAAATTTTCCTTGTTAGGGCAGACTTCTGCCTTGGTAAAGCGCTTTCCTCAGGCAGAACGGGAGACAATTTTGAAGGAAGCACAATTATCTTCTGCAACAATAACTTCTGAAGCAATGGTTGCTTTAAAAGCAGATATGGGTGTGCCCTGGGAGAAGATGAAAACAATGGCCAGGTAATACAAACTCCATGCTTCATCTGTTCCTAAAATTTTTTCAAAAATAGTTGAGAAAATAAATTATTATTTCAGGTGGTTGAAGACTTTCAACATACAACCAGCTTCACAAGCCAGGCAAAGGCAAGTTGCAAAAAATTGGTACGGTGAAAACTTAAAAGTTGAAGTTGCCCCATTCCGCTTCGAGTCTAAGGACCAGAAAGGGGTATATGTAATCCAACCCGCTCCTTGGTGTTATGTTGATGATTTGCCAACACACTTTTATGAACATATGGACAAACTGGCTGAGTGAGTTTTTCTTACAAAAAACATTAAATGCATTCTGACTGTGCACATAAACAACAACAGCAACAACAATTACCTGGTTGTATAATACGAAGTTATTAATTGTTACAATTTAGAAATTCCATGCTGCTAGAGAGACAAGCTTTTAAAGATGAAATCCATCTAAAGATAGGAGGTGACCATGGTGGTGGCTCTTTTAAAATGTCTTATCAACCATGTAATGTCACAAAACCAAACAGTAAAGACAATACTGTTGTTTTCAGTGCTTTTGAGGCTAAAGATTCTTCAACAAACCTGAAAGTTGCATTATTAAAATTCAAGGCACAAGTTGATATTCTTCAAAAAGCAACATGGCAGTATGTCATATACATTTATTTTATGTATTTTATAGTAAAAGTGGCAGTGACAAATAGGCAAAAAATGTAGTTAAAAATAAATAGAGGTTAACAAATCAAATAGTTAGGTTGAGATTTGGTCCAATGCTAAGATCATGTGTATATATGCTTTTTTTCAATGAGATTACGTTTTCATATAATTTGTTCCAATCCTAAACATAGAACACTGAATAAGAACATTTGAGGCTGAAATTAGCCTCATCTACAATTTATACATTATTATAAAAGGTGTAGGTAAGTGTATGTTTTGTTTTCACAAGATTAATTTCCTTTTAGGGGAAGAAATATACGTGTATTTTTTTTTGGAGATTACGCTTTTCTCTGTACAGCATATGGAATTACAGGAGCATCAGGTACATTTATAGGAGAAAGCAATGTAAGAGAAAATGTCCCAAATTTCATATTGACAAGGTCTTGCAAAAATTAAAAAAATTTTCCCATACATTGTTTTTTTTTAAAAACTGTAAAACCTGGCAAAATACGAACCCATGTATTTATCCACAGGCCACTTGATATTTTTAAAATAATAATATAATTTTAATCAACAGGACGACATTGCTGTTTATTTTGTACAATTACAAAGGAAGATATACAAAAGCCTGTTAAGGATCAAGGTAAAAATGATGACTATGTAGTGTCATTAGTATAGCTGTGAAGAATGCATAATATTTTCTAACCTGATGGATTATTAGTAATTCATAAAACTGAGAATGACTTTATGTTTTAGGGCAATTTGAACAAAGGACACTAGAATCCTTGGCATATGACCTTAAAAGGTTTAGAGACAGTGGGGGAAACATAAAAAATGCAAAAAACTTTAACAATGTGATAGATGATGTTATGTTCAACATTCCTATTGACCAAGTAAGTATTTACTGATAAGTACTTGAAACAGATTATGTTTGTAGATACCAAACCATACAAACAAAAAATTGCATGTATACCTTAGGTTGCCATTCCAGTGCTTCATATTTCCCTGGGGACATACCTAAAATTTTTCAGAATGTTGGAAGATGAATGTCATTTGTTGGACATTAGAATAGCTGCATCTGAACAAATAAAAGATACAGGTGATATAGACAGACTGGTTGAGACTAGACAAAAGATAGAAAATTTAAAATATGTTTGTGAGGATTGTGAGGAGAAAATTGGCCTGGTACATGATGCAATTGAAACTGCAATTATCAAAGACCCAGACAACGAGACTGAGATTAGAATGATATATGAACCAAGGTTAAAGTATCTTAATAACAGAATTGCAGAAAGGGTGAGCAACACTAAAGTTTGTAGGGATAGCACAATTTGGATTTTACATAGTACATAAAAATATTGTTATTTTCTTTAAATTTTTTATATGTTATATAATCAACAACAGTTACTTTTCTTGATAGTTAAAGGAGATTGATGCTCTGGAAAATGGCTCCTTTAAACTTGAAAAGGGGGATGGAATGCTGGTAAAAAAGCTTGACGAAACCTTGAAAAGGTTAAATGTGGAGAGGCAAGCATACCATGGTCAGTCGTTTATTGGTAACCATGTACACAAAATGCTCAAGGTAACTTACAATATTTCTGCACAAAAAGCAACTTTTCAAAAATATTTTGCCAAAAAAAATATATTATTTTTATTAGGTTGGTAACATAATAGAATTGTGTAATGCAATACCCCTCATGGTATACAATGTACCTGGCCTTGCAGGCACAAACATTCACAAAGGAGCTGTGGAATTATCAGCCAAATACAAGTTGTTATTCTATAAATATAGTATGTGCCACAACGCAATGAATTCCTGTCAAGAATTCAACAAAGAAAAGTTATCGTCCTTAGGTAATTAATAACTAAATTAATTAATTAGCGTTGATAAATCCTGTATTTTGAAGTATGCTGTCTGCTAAAAATTTCCTAATTTTCTGAAATTTAATTGACTATTTTTGTGTTTCATACTAATTAGATAAAGCTATAAAGGATTTGATGTTGTACTTCCGGACAAAATTTCCAAAAGCACCTGTGACTCCAAAACTTCACTTGCTGGAAAAACATGTTGTTGGGTTTATTGAGAAGTGGGGTGTTGGGCTTGGCCTATATAGCGAGCAGGGTGGCGAAAGTATTCATGCTGAGTTCAACAATCTTCGACGTACCTATTGCATGATGAAGCCAGACAGCAAAAGGTTACTTTCAATGATGAAGGAACATCACTTGCGCATCCATCCTGAAGTACAGGGAATAAGGCCCGTGATTAAAAGAAGGAAAATTGTCCAGGAATAAATTATTTGTTGGATATCAGACGTATTAGATAGCAGATACCTAGCTACTAGTTTATAATTATTAAAGTTTTCATAGAGTAAAAATTGCCAGAGTGCAGATGTAAAAATGTAATAGGATAGCTACTCGGCTACAAATTTGACGAGATGTAGTAACAGTGCAGTGCAGATAGCTATATAAGAACATCCTAAAGCCTTTATCCAGCTTTTCAACCTTTAGCTAGCTATAGTTGTTATTTAGATAAAAACATATACCACCAGTAAGAACCCAGTATAGTGCAGTGTAAATACCTGAACACAGGTACAAAATGACGTCTTTATAAATGCTCAACTTTGACTATTCATAGACTTAACAAAAAAAGTGGCCATCAATCAAGGTAACTTACATTGGTTCCCTTAGCCTTTTAACTGCCCAGCAAAACCCAGTTGAATGCCGACATAACCGGCCGAGGTTTGATTTTAAGCTATTTAATCCAGGAATTGAAAATTTCGCGAAATTTGATTGCACATTTTTCGACCTGAGAATCTATCTTTCTCAAGACATTCGACCTTCTCGCTCACGTTTCTTCAAAAGAATGTTCCACGGCGTGCTCAAAAACCTGAGTCAGCAATTCTTCACGTGAATTTAATTTGCTTATTGATCAAATTCAATAAGGCGTGAAAAAACATAACAAACACGCGACTGGTCGCCATTTTGATTTTTTTTAAAAATGTAAACAAAATTAGCGCATGCGCAGACTGAATGTCCGCCCGTGAACTACCGTGCAGGGTACTTTCTTTGTATACATTCGACTATACGGGCCAAGCCCGGGATTTACGGGAAATCGCGGGTTTTCGTTTTCCGGCGATTAAACCTCTTTCATTAAGCGTCTCATCAAAAATGAAAACATTTTTGAAAACTACAAGTCTCATGCGTTTTAGTGGTGAAAAAATAATTTAAAAAATCGTTCGGGAAATGAGTTTACTCCCTGGGTACTTTCTTTGTATACTTTTGACTATACGGGCCAAGCCGGGATTTACGGGAAATCGCGGGTTTTCGTTTGCCGGCGATTAAACGTCTTTTATTCAGCGTCTCATCAAAAATAAAAACATTTTTAAAAACTACAAGTCTCATGCGTTTTAGTGGTGAAAAAAAAATTTAAAAAATCGTTCGGGAAATGAATTTACTCCCTGGGTACTTTCTTTGTATACATTCGGCTATACGGACCAAGCCCCGGATTTACGGGAAATCGCGGGATTTCGTTTGCCGGTGATTAAACTGCTTTTATTCAGCGTCTTATCAAAAATGAAAACATTTTTAAAAACTGCAAGTCTCATGCGTTTTAGTGGTGAAAAAATCATTTAAAAAATCGTTCTGGAAATGAGTTTACTCACAGGGTACTTTCTTTGTATACATTCGACTATACGGGCCAAGCCCGGGATTTACGGGAAATCGCAGGTTTTCGTTTTCCAGCGATTAAACCTCTTTCATTAAGCGTCTCATCAAGAATGAAAACATTTTTGAAAACTACAAGTCTCATGCGTTTTAGTGGTGAAAAAAAAATTTAAAAAATCGTTCGGGAAATGAATTTCCTCCCTGGGTACTTTCTTTGTATACATTCGGCTATACGGACCAAGCCCCGGATTTACGGGAAATCGCGGGATTTCGTTTGCCGGTGATTAAACTGCTTTTATTCAGCGTCTTATCAAAAATGAAAACATTTTTAAAAACTGCAAGTCTCATGCGTTTTAGTGGCGAAAAAGTAATTTAAAAAATCGTTCGGGAAATGAGTTTATTCCCTGGGTACTTTCTTTGTATACTTTTGACTACACGGGCCAAGCCCGGGATTTACCGGAAATCGCGGGTTTCGTTTGCCGGCGATTAAACTTCTTTTATTCAGCGTCTCATCAAAAATGAAAACATTTTTGAAAACTACAAGTCTCATGCGTTTTAGTGATGAAAAAAAAAATTAAAAAATCGTTCGGGAAATGAGTTTACTCCCTGGGTACGTTCTTTGTATACATTCGACTATACGGGCCAAGCCCCGGATTTACGGGCAAACGCGGGATTTCGTTTGCCGGCGATTAAACTGCTTTTATTCAGCGTCTCATCAAAAATGAAAACTACAAGTCTCATGCGTTTTAGTGGTGAAAAAGTAATTTAAAAAATCGTTCTGGAAAGTCGAATGTATACAAAGAAAGTACCCAGGGAGTAATCTCATTTCCCGAACGATTTTTTAATTTTTTTTTTTCATCACTAAAACGCATGAGACTTGTAGTTTTCAAAAATGTTTTCATTTTTGATGAGACGCTGAATAAAAGAAGTTTAATCGCCGGCAAACGAAAACCCGCGATTTCCCGTAAATCCCGGGCTTGGCCCGTATAGTCAAAAGTGTACAAAGAAAGTACCCAGGGAGTAAACTCATTTCCCGAACGATTTTTTAAATTACATTTTCACCACTAAAACGCATGAGACTTGTAGTTTTCAAAAATGTTTTCATTTTTGATGAGACGCTGAATAAAAGCAGTTTAATCGCCGGCAAACGAAATCCCGCGTTTTCCCGTAAATCCGGGGCTTGGCCCGTATAGTCGAATGTATACAAAGAAAGTACCCAGGGAGTAAACTCATTTCCCGAACGATTTTTTAAAATTTTTTTCACCACTAAAACGCATGAGACTTGTAGTTTTCAAAAATGTTTTCATTTTTGATGAGACGCTTAATGAAATAGGTTTAATCGCCGGAAAACGAAAACCCGCGATTTCCCGTAAATCCGGGGCTTGGCCCGTATAGTCGAATGTATACAAAGAAAGTACCCTGTGAGTAAACTCATTTTCAGAACGATTTTTGAAATTATTTTTTCACCACTAAAACGCATAAGACTTGTAGTTTTCAAAAATGTTTTCATTTTTGATGAGACGCTGAATAAAAGAAGTTTAATCGCCGGCAAACGAAAACCCGCGATTTCCCGTAAATCCCGGGCTTGGCCCGTATAGTCAAAAGTATACAAAGAAAGTACCCAGGGAGTAAACTCATTTCCCGAACGATTTTTTAATTTTTTTTTTTCATCACTAAAACGCATGAGACTTGTAGTTTTCAAAAATGTTTTCATTTTTGATGAGACGCTGAATAAAAGAAGTTTAATCGCCGGCAAACGAAAACCCGCGATTTTCCGTAAATCCCGGGCTTGGCCCGTATAGTCAAAAGTATACAAAGAAAGTACCCAGGGAGTAAACTCATTTCCCGAACGATTTTTTAAATTACATTTTCACCACTAAAACGCATGAGACTTGCAGTTTTCAAAAATGTTTTCATTTTTGATGAGACGCTGAATAAAAGCAGTTTAATCGCAGGCAAACGAAATCCCGCGTTTTCCCGTAAATCCGGGGCTTGGCCCGTATAGTCGAATGTATACAAAGAAAGTACCCAGGGAGTAAACTCATTTCCCGAACGATTTTTTAAATTTTTTTTCACCACTAAAACGCATGAGACTTGTAGTTTTCAAAAATGTTTTCATTTTTGATAAGACGCTTAATGAAATAGGTTTAATCGCCGGAAAACGAAAACCCGCGATTTCCCGTAAATCCGGGGCTTGGCCCGTATAGTCGAATGTATACAAAGAAAGTACCCTGTGAGTAAACTCATTTTCAGAACGATTTTTTAAATTATTTTTTCACCACTAAAACGCATAAGACTTGTAGTTTTTAAAAATGTTTTCATTTTTGATGAGACGCTGAATAAAAGAAGTTTAATCGCCGGCAAAGGAAAACCCGCGATTTCCCGTAAATCCTGGACTCGGCCCGTATAGTCAAAAGTATACAAAGAAAGTACCCAGGGAGTAAACTCATTTCCCAAACGATTTTTTAAATTATTATTTCACCACTAAAACGCATGAGACTTGTAGTTTTTAAAAATGTTTTCATTTTTGATGAGACGCTGAATAAAAGAAGTTTAATCGCCGGCAAACGAAAACCCGCGATTTCCCGTAAATCCCTTGCTTGGCCCGTATAGTCAAAAGTATACAAAGAAAGTACCCAGGGAGTAAACTCATTTCCCGAACGATTTTTTATATTATTTTTTTACCACTAAACGCATGAGACTTGTAGTTTTCAAAAATATTTTCATATTTGATGGGACGCTGAAGAAAAGAAGTTTAATCGCCGGCAAACGAAAACCCGCGATTTCCCGTAAATCCCGGGCTTGGCCCGTATAGTCAAAAGTACACAAAGAAAGTACCCAGGGAGTAAACTCATTTCCCGAACGATTTTTTAATTATTTTTTTTCATCACTAAAACGCATGAGACTTGTAGTTTTCAAAAATGTTTTCATTTTTGATGAGACGCTGAATAAAAGAAGTTTAATCGCCGGCAAACGAAAACCCGCGATTTTCCGTAAATCCCGGGCTTGGCCCGTATAGTCAAAAGTATACAAAGAAAGTACCCAGGGAGTAAACTCATTTCCCGAACGATTTTTTAAATTACATTTTCACCACTAAAACGCATGAGACTTGCAGTTTTCAAAAATGTTTTCATTTTTGATGAGACGCTGAATAAAAGCAGTTTAATCGCAGGCAAACGAAATCCCGCGTTTTCCTGTAAATCCGGGGCTTGGCCCGTATAGTCGAATGTATACAAAGAAAGTACCCAGGGAGTAAACTCATTTCCCGAACGATTTTTTAAATTTTTTTTCACCACTAAAACGCATGAGACTTGTAGTTTTCAAAAATGTTTTCATTTTTGATAAGACGCTTAATGAAATAGGTTTAATCGCTGGAAAACGAAAACCCGCGATTTTCCGTAAATCCGGGGCTTGGCCCGTATAGTCGAATGTATACAAAGAAAGTACCCTGTGAGTAAACTCATTTTCAGAACGATTTTTTAAATTATTTTTTCACCACTAAAACGCATAAGACTTGTAGTTTTTAAAAATGTTTTCATTTTTGATGAGACGCTGAATAAAAGAAGTTTAATCGCTGGCAAAGGAAAACCCGCTATTTCCCGTAAATCCTGGACTCGGCCCGTATAGTCAAAAGTATACAAAGAAAGTACCCAGGAAGTAAACTCATTTCCCAAACGATTTTTTAAATTATTATTTCACCACTAAAACGCATGAGACTTGTAGTTTTCAAAAATGTTTTCATTTTTGATGAGACGCTGAATAAAAGCAGTTTAATCGCCGGCAAAGGAAAACCTGCGATTTCCCTAAATCCCGGACTCGGCTCGTATAGTCAAAAGTATACGAAGAAAGTACCCAGGGAGTAAACACATTTCCAGAACGATTTTTTAAATTATTTTTTCACCACTAAAACGCATAAGACTTGTAGTTTTTAAAAATGTTTTCATTTTTGATGAGACGCTGAATAAAAGAAGTTTAATCGCCGGCAAACGAAAACCCGCGATTTCCCGTAAATCCCTTGCTTGGCCCGTATAGTCAAAAGTATACAAAGAAAGTACCCAGGGAGTAAACTCATTTCCCGAACGATTTTTTATATTATTTTTTTACCACTAAACGCATGAGACTTGTAGTTTTCAAAAATATTTTCATATTTGATGGGACGCTGAAGAAAAGAAGTTTAATCGCCGGCAAACGAAAATCCGCGATTTCCCGTGAATCCCGGACTCGGCCCGTATAGTCAAAAGTACACAAAGAAAGTACCCAGGGAGTAAACTCATTTCCCGAACGATTTTTTAAATTATTTTTTCACCACAAAAACGCATGAGACTTGTAGTTTTCAAAAATGTTTTCATTTTTGATGAGACGCTGAATAAAAGAAGTTTAATCGCCGGCAAACGAAAACACGCGATTTCCCGTAAATCCCGGGCTTGGCCCGTATAGTCAAAAGTATACAAAGAAAGTACCCAGGGAGTAAACTCATTCCCCGAACGATTTTTTAAATTACTTTTTCACCACTAAAACGCATGAGACTTGTAGTTTTCAAAAATGTTTTCATTTTTGATGAGACGCTGAATAAAAGAAGTTTAATCGCCGGCAAACGAAAACCTGCGATTTCCCTAAATGCCGGACTCGGCCCGTATAGTCAAAAGTATACAAAGAAAGTACCCAGGGAGTAAACTCATTTCCAGAACGATTTTTTAATATTTTTTTTTCACCACTAAAACGCATAAGACTTGTAGTTTTTAAAAATGTTTTCATTTTTAAGGAGACGCTGAATAACAGAAGTTTAATCGCTGGCAAACGAAAACCCGCGATTTCCCGTAAATCCCGGGCTTGGCCCGTATAGTCAAAAGTATACAAAGAAAGTACCCAGGGAGTAAACTCATTTCCCGAACGATTTTTTATATTATTTTTTTACCACTAAACGCATGAGACTTGTAGTTTTCAAAAATATTTTCATATTTGATGGGACGCTGAATAAATGAAGTTTAATCGCCGGCAAACGAAAATCCGCGATTTCCCGTAAATCCCGGACTCGGCCCGTATAGTCAAAAGTATACAAAGAAAGTACCCAGGGAGTAAACTCATTTCCCGAACGATTTTTTAAATTATTTTTTCACCACTAAAACGCATGAGACTTGTAGTTGTCAAAAATGTTTTCATTTTTGATGAGACGCCTAATGAAAGAGGTTTAATCGCCGGCAAACGAAATCCCGCGTTTTCCCGTAAATCCGGGGCTTGGCCCGTATAGTCGAATGTATACAAAGAAAGTACCCAGGGAGTTATCTCACTTCCCGAACGATTTTTTAATTTTTTTTTTCACCACTAAAACGCATGAGACTTGTAGTTTTCAAAAATGTTTTCATTTTTGATGAGACGCTGAAAAAAAGAAGTTTAATCGCCGGCGAACGAAAACCCGCGATTTCCCGTAAATCCCGGGCTTGGCCCGTATAGTCAAAAGTATACAAAGAAAGTACCCAGCGAGTAAACTCATTTCCCGAACGATTTTTTAAATTACTTTTTCACCACTAAAACGCATGAGACTTGTAGTTTTCAAAAATGTTTTCATTTTTGATGAGACGCTGAATAAAAGAAGTTTAATCGCCGGCAAACGAAAACCCGCGATTTCCCGTAAATCCCGGGCTTGGCCGTATAGTCAAAAGTATACAAAGAAAGTACCCAGGGAGTAAACTCATTCCCCGAACGATTTTTTAAATTACTTTTTCACCACTAAAACGCATGAGACTTGTAGTTTTTAAAAATGTTTTCATTTTTGATGAGACGCTGAATAAAAGAAGTTTAATTGCCGGCAAACGAAAACCTGCGATTTCCCGTAAATCCTGGACTCGGCCCGTATAGTCGAATGTATACAAAGAAAGTACCCAGGGAGTAAACTCATTTCCCGAACGATTTTTTAAATTACTTTTTCACCACTAAAACGCATGAGACTTGTAGTTTTCAAAAATGTTTTCATTTTTGATGAGACGCTGAATAAAAGCAGTTTAATCGCAGGCAAACGAAATCCCGCGTTTTCCTGTAAATCCGGGGCTTGCCCGTATAGTCGAATGTATACAAAGAAAGTACCCAGGGAGTAAACTCATTTCCCGAACGATTTTTTAAATTTTTTTTCACCACTAAAACGCATGAGACTTGTAGTTTTCAAAAATGTTTTCATTTTTGATAAGACGCTTAATGAAATAGGTTTAATCGCCGGAAAACGAAAACCCGCGATTTTCCGTAAATCCGGGGCTTGGCCCGTATAGTCGAATGTATACAAAGAAAGTACCCTGTGAGTAAACTCATTTTCAGAACGATTTTTTAAATTATTTTTTCACCACTAAAACGCATAAGACTTGTAGTTTTTAAAAATGTTTTCATTTTTGATGAGACGCTGAATAAAAGAAGTTTAATCGCCGGCAAAGGAAAACCCGCGATTTCCCGTAAATCCTGGACTCGGCCCGTATAGTCAAAAGTATACAAAGAAAGCACCCAGGGAGTAAACTCATTTCCCAAACGATTTTTTAAATTATTATTTCACCACTAAAACGCATGAGACTTGTAGTTTTCAAAAATGTTTTCATTTTTGATGAGACGCTGAATAAAAGCAGTTTAATCGCCGGCAAAGGAAAACCTGCGATTTCCCTAAATCCCGGACTCGGCCCGTATAGTCAAAAGTATACGAAGAAAGTACCCAGGGAGTAAACACATTTCCAGAACGATTTTTTAAATTATTTTTTCACCACTAAAACGCATAAGACTTGTAGTTTTTAAAAATGTTTTCATTTTTGATGAGACGCTGAATAAAAGAAGTTTAATCGCCGGCAAACGAAAACCCGCGATTTCCCGTAAATCCCTTGCTTGGCCCGTATAGTCAAAAGTATACAAAGAAAGTACCCAGGGAGTAAACTCATTTCCTGAACGATTTTTTATATTATTTTTTTACCACTAAACGCATGAGACTTGTAGTTTTCAAAAATATTTTCATATTTGATGGGACGCTGAAGAAAAGAAGTTTAATCGCCGGCAAACGAAAATCCGCGATTTCCCGTGAATCCCGGACTCGGCCCGTATAGTCAAAATTACACAAAGAAAGTACCCAGGGAGTAAACTCATTTCCCGAACGATTTTTTAGATTTTTTTTCACCACTAAAACGCATGAGACTTGTAGTTTTCAAAAATGTTTTCATTTTTGATAAGACGCTTAATGAAATAGGTTTAATCGCCGGAAAACGAAAACCCGCGATTTTCCGTAAATCCGGGGCTTGGCCCGTATAGTCGAATGTATACAAAGAAAGTACCCTGTGAGTAAACTCATTTTCAGAACGATTTTTTAAATTATTTTTTCACCACTAAAACGCATAAGACTTGTAGTTTTTAAAAATGTTTTCATTTTTGATGAGACGCTGAATAAAAGAAGTTTAATCGCCGGCAAAGGAAAACCCGCGATTTCCCGTAAATCCTGGACTCGGCCCGTATAGTCAAAAGTATACAAAGAAAGTACCCAGGGAGTAAACTCATTTCCCAAACGATTTTTTAAATTATTATTTCACCACTAAAACGCATGAGACTTGTAGTTTTCAAAAATGTTTTCATTTTTGATGAGACGCTGAATAAAAGCAGTTTAATCGCCGGCAAAGGAAAACCTGCGATTTCCCTAAATCCCGGACTCGGCCCGTATAGTCAAAAGTATACGAAGAAAGTACCCAGGGAGTAAACACATTTCCACAACGATTTTTTAAATTATTTTTTCACCACTAAAACGCATAAGACTTGTAGTTTTTAAAAATGTTTTCATTTTTGATGAGACGCTGAATAAAAGAAGTTTAATCGCCGGCAAACGAAAACCCGCGATTTCCCGTAAATCCCTTGCTTGGCCCGTATAGTCAAAAGTATACAAAGAAAGTACCCAGGGAGTAAACTCATTTCCTGAACGATTTTTTATATTATTTTTTTACCACTAAACGCATGAGACTTGTAGTTTTCAAAAATATTTTCATATTTGATGGGACGCTGAAGAAAAGAAGTTTAATCGCCGGCAAACGAAAATCCGCGATTTCCCGTGAATCCCGGACTCGGCCCGTATAGTCAAAAGTACACAAAGAAAGTACCCAGGGAGTAAACTCATTTCCCGAACGATTTTTTAATTTATTTTTTCACCACAAAAACGCATGAGACTTGTAGTTTTCAAAAATGTTTTCATTTTTGATGAGACGCTGAATAAAAGAAGTTTAATCGCCGGCAAACGAAAACACGCGATTTCCCGTAAATCCCGGGCTTGGCCCGTATAGTCAAAAGTATACAAAGAAAGTACCCAGGGAGTAAACTCATTCCCCGAACGATTTTTTAAATTACTTTTTCACCACTAAAACGCATGAGACTTGTAGTTTTCAAAAATATTTTCATATTTGATGGGACGCTGAATAAATGAAGTTTAATCGCCGACAAACGAAAATCCGCGATTTCCCGTAAATCCCGGACTCGGCCCGTATAGTCAAAAGTATACAAAGAAAGTACCCAGGGAGTAAACTCATTTCCCGAACGATTTTTTAAATTATTTTTTCACCACTAAAACGCATGAGACTTGTAGTTGTCAAAAATGTTTTCATTTTTGATGAGACGCTTAATGAAAGAGGTTTAATCGCCGGCAAACGAAATCCCGCGTTTTCCCGTAAATCCGGGGCTTGGCCCGTATAGTCGAATGTATACAAAGAAAGTACCCAGGGAGTAATCTCACTTCCCGAACGATTTTTTAATTTTTTTTTTCACCACTAAAACGCATGAGACTTGTAGTTTTCAAAAATGTTTTCATTTTTGATGAGACGCTGAAAAAAAGAAGTTTAATCGACGGCAAACGAAAACCCGCGATTTCCCGTAAATCCCGGGCTTGGCCCGTATAGTCAAAAGAATACAAGGAAAGTACCCAGCGAGTAAACTCATTTCCCGAACGATTTTTTAAATTACTTTTTCACCACTAAAACGCATGAGACTTGTAGTTTTCAAAAATGTTTTCATTTTTGATGAGACGCTTAATGAAAGAGGTTTAATCGTCGGAAAACGAAAACCCGCGATTTCCCGTAAATCCCGGGCTTGGCCCGTATAGTCGAATGTATACAAAGAAAGTACCCTGTGTGTAAACTCATTTCCAGAACGATTTTTTAAATTATTTTTTCACCACTAAAACGCATAAGACTTGTAGTTTTTAAAAATGTTTTCATTTTTGATGAGACGCTGAATAAAAGAAGTTTAATCGCCGGCAAACGAAAACCCGTGATTTCCCGTAAATCCCGGCTTGGCCCGTATAGTCAAAAGTATACAAAGAAAGTACCCAGGGAGTAAACTCATTTCCCGAACGATTTTTTAAATTATTTTTTCACCACTAAAACGCATGAGACTTGTAGTTTTCAAAAATGTTTTCATTTTTGATGAGACGCTGAATAAAAGAAGTTTAATCGCCGGCAAACGAAAACCCGCGATTTCCCGTAAATCCCGGGCTTGGCCCGTATATTCAAAAGTATACAAAGAAAGTACCCAGGGAGTAAACTCATTTCCCGAAAGTTTTTTTAAATTACTTTTTCACCACTAAAACGCATGAGACTTGTAGTTTTTAAAAATGTTTTCATTTTTGATGAGACGCTGAATAAAAGAAGTTTAATCGCCGGCAAACAAAAACCTGCGATTTCCCGTAAATCCTGGGCTCGGCCCGTATAGTCAAAAGTATACAAAGAAAGTACCCAGGGAGTAAACTCATTTCCCGAACGATTTTTTCAAATATTTTTTCACCACTAAAGCGCATGAGACTTGTAGTTTTCAAAAATGTTTTCATTTTTGATGAGACGCTGAATAAAAGCAGTTTAATCGCCGGCAAACGAAAACCTGCGATTTCCCTAAATCCCGGACTCGGCCCGTATAGTCAAAAGTATACAAAGAAAGTACCCAGGGAGTAAACTCATTTCCAAAACGATTTTTTAAATTATTTTTTCACCACTAAAACGCATAAGACTTGTAGTTTTTAAAAATGTTTTCATTTTTGATGAGACGCTGAATAAAAGAAGTTTAATCGCCGGCAAACGAAAACCCGCGATTTCCCGTAAATCCCGGACTCGGCCCGTATAGTCAAAAGTATACAAAGAAAGTACCCAGGGAGTAAACTCATTTCCCGAACGATTTTTTATATTATTTTTTTACCACTAAACGCATGAGACTTGTAGTTTTCAAAAATATTTTCATATTTGATGGGACGCTGAATAAAAGAAGTTTAATCGCCGGCAAACGAAAATCCGCGATTTCCCGTAAATCCCGGACTCGGCCCGTATAGTCAAAAGTATACAAAGAAAGTACCCAGGGAGTAAACTCATTTCCCGAACGATTTTTTAAATTATTTTTTCACCACTAAAATGCATGAGACTTGTAGTTTTCAAGAATGTTTTCTTTTTTGATGAGACGCTGAATAAAAGCAGTTTAATCGCCGGCAAACGAAAACACGCGATTTCCCGTAAATCCCGGGCTTGGCACGTATAGTCAAAAGTATACAAAGAAAGTACCCTGTGAGTAAACTCATTTCCAGAACGATTTTCTAAATTAATTTTTCACCACTAAAACGCATAAGACTTGTAGTTTTTAAAAATGTTTTCATTTTTGATGAGACGCTGAATAAAAGAAGTTTAATCGCCGGCAAACGAAAACCCGCGATTTCCCGTAAATCCCTTGCTTGGCCCGTATAGTCAAAAGTATACAAAGAAAGTACCCAGGGAGTAAACTCATTTCCCGAACGATTTTTTATATTATTTTTTTACCACTAAACGCATGAGACTTGTAGTTTTCAAAAATATTTTCATATTTGATGGGACGCTGAAGAAAAGAAGTTTAATCGCCGGCAAACGAAAATCCGCGATTTCCCGTGAATCCCGGACTCGGCCCGTATAGTCAAAAGTACACAAAGAAAGTACCCAGGGAGTAAACTCATTTCCCGAACGATTTTTTAAATTATTTTTTCACCACAAAAACGCATGAGACTTGTAGTTTTCAAAAATGTTTTCATTTTTGATGAGACGCTGAATAAAAGAAGTTTAATCGCCGGCAAACGAAAACACGCGATTTCCCGTAAATCCCGGGCTTGGCCCGTATAGTCAAAAGTATACAAAGAAAGTACCCAGGGAGTAAACTCATTCCCCGAACGATTTTTTAAATTACTTTTTCACCACTAAAACGCATGAGACTTGTAGTTTTCAAAAATGTTTTCATTTTTGATGAGACGCTGAATAAAAGAAGTTTAATCGCCGGCAAACGAAAACCTGCGATTTCCCTAAATGCCGGACTCGGCCCGTATAGTCAAAAGTATACAAAGAAAGTACCCAGGGAGTAAACTCATTTCCAGTACGTTTTTTTTAATATTTTTTTTTCACCACTAAAACGCATAAGACTTGTAGTTTTTAAAAATGTTTTCATTTTTAAGGAGACGCTGAATAACAGAAGTTTAATCGCCGGCAAACGAAAACCCGCGATTTCCCGTAAATCCCGGGCTTGGCCCGTATAGTCAAAAGTATACAAAGAAAGTACCCAGGGAGTAAACTCATTTCCCGAACGATTTTTTATATTATTTTTTTACCACTAAACGCATGAGACTTGTAGTTTTCAAAAATATTTTCATATTTGATGGGACGCTGAATAAATGAAGTTTAATCGCCGGCAAACGAAAATCCGCGATTTCCCGTAAATCCCGGACTCGGCCCGTATAGTCAAAAGTATACAAAGAAAGTACCCAGGGAGTAAACTCATTTCCCGAACGATTTTTTAAATTATTTTTTCACCACTAAAACGCATGAGACTTGTAGTTGTCAAAAATGTTTTCATTTTTGATGAGACGCTTAATGAAAGAGGTTTAATCGCCGGCAAACGAAATCCCGCGTTTTCCCGTAAATCCGGGGCTTGGCCCGTATAGTCGAATGTATACAAAGAAAGTACCCAGGGAGTTATCTCACTTCCCGAACGATTTTTTAATTTTTTTTTTCACCACTAAAACGCATGAGACTTGTAGTTTTCAAAAATGTTTTCATTTTTGATGAGACGCTGAAAAAAAGAAGTTTAATCGCCGGCGAACGAAAACCTGCGATTTCCCGTAAATCCCGGGCTTGGCCCGTATAGTCAAAAGTATACAAAGAAAGTACCCAGCGAGTAAACTCATTTCCCGAACGATTTTTTAAATTACTTTTTCACCACTAAAACGCATGAGACTTGTAGTTTTCAAAAATGTTTTCATTTTTGATGAGACGCTGAATAAAAGAAGTTTAATCGCCGGCAAACGAAAACCCGCGATTTCCCGTAAATCCCGGGCTTGGCCCGTATAGTCAAAAGTATACAAAGAAAGTACCCAGGGAGTAAACTCATTCCCCGAACGATTTTTTAAATTACTTTTTCACCACTAAAACGCATGAGACTTGTAGTTTTTAAAAATGTTTTCATTTTTGATGAGACGCTGAATAAAAGAAGTTTAATTGCCGGCAAACGAAAACCTGCGATTTCCCGTAAATCCTGGACTCGGCCCGTATAGTCGAATGTATACAAAGAAAGTACCCAGGGAGTAAACTCATTTCCCGAACGATTTTTTAAATTACTTTTTCACCACTAAAACGCATGAGACTTGTAGTTTTCAAAAATGTTTTCATTTTTGATGAGACGCTGAATAAAAGCAGTTTAATCGCAGGCAAACGAAATCCCGCGTTTTCCTGTAAATCCGGGGCTTGGCCCGTATAGTCGAATGTATACAAAGAAAGTACCCAGGGAGTAAACTCATTTCCCGAACGATTTTTTAAATTTTTTTTCACCACTAAAACGCATGAGATTTGTAGTTTTCAAAAATGTTTTCATTTTTGATAAGACGCTTAATGAAATAGGTTTAATCGCCGGAAAACGAAAACCCGCGATTTTCCGTAAATCCGGGGCTTGGCCCGTATAGTCGAATGTATACAAAGAAAGTACCCTGTGAGTAAACTCATTTTCAGAACGATTTTTTAAATTATTTTTTCACCACTAAAACGCATAAGACTTGTAGTTTTTAAAAATGTTTTCATTTTTGATGAGACGCTGAATAAAAGAAGTTTAATCGCCGGCAAAGGAAAACCCGCGATTTCCCGTAAATCCTGGACTCGGCCCGTATAGTCAAAAGTATACAAAGAAAGTACCCAGGGAGTAAACTCATTTCCCAAACGATTTTTTAAATTATTATTTCACCACTAAAACGCATGAGACTTGTAGTTTTCAAAAATGTTTTCATTTTTGATGAGACGCTGAATAAAAGCAGTTTAATCGCCGGCAAAGGAAAACCTGCGATTTCCCTAAATCCCGGACTCGGCCCGTATAGTCAAAAGTATACGAAGAAAGTACCCAGGGAGTAAACACATTTCCAGAACGATTTTTTAAATTATTTTTTCACCACTAAAACGCATAAGACTTGTAGTTTTCAAAAATATTTTCATATTTGATGGGACGCTGAAGAAAAGAAGTTTAATCGCCGGCAAACGAAAATCCGCGATTTCCCGTGAATCCCGGACTCGGCCCGTATAGTCAAAAGTACACAAAGAAAGTACCCAGGGAGTAAACTCATTTCCCGAACGATTTTTTAAATTTTTTTTCACCACTAAAACGCATGAGACTTGTAGTTTTCAAAAATGTTTTCATTTTTGATAAGACGCTTAATGAAATAGGTTTAATCGCCGGAAAACGAAAACCCGCGATTTTCCGTAAATCCGGGGCTTGGCCCGTATAGTCGAATGTATACAAAGAAAGTACCCTGTGAGTAAACTCATTTTCAGAACAATTTTTTAAATTATTTTTTCACCACTAAAACGCATAAGACTTGTAGTTTTCAAAAATGTTTTCATTTTTGATGAGACGCTGAATAAAAGCAGTTTAATCGCCGGCAAAGGAAAACCTGCGATTTCCCTAAATCCCGGACTCGGCCCGTATAGTCAAAAGTATACGAAGAAAGTACCCAGGGAGTAAACACATTTCCAGAACGATTTTTTAAATTATTTTTTCACCACTAAAACGCATAAGACTTGTAGTTTTTAAAAATGTTTTCATTTTTAAGGAGACGCTGAATAACAGAAGTTTAATCGCCGGCAAACGAAAACCCGCGATTTCCCGTAAATCCCGGGCTTGGCCCGTATAGTCGAATGTATACAAAGAAAGTACCCAGGGAGTTATCTCACTTCCCGAACGATTTTTTAATTTTTTTTTTCACCACTAAAACGCATGAGACTTGTAGTTTTCAAAAATGTTTTCATTTTTGATGAGACGCTGAATAAAAGAAGTTTAATTGCCGGCAAACGAAAACCTGCGATTTCCCGTAAATCCTGGACTCGGCCCGTATAGTCGAATGTATACAAAGAAAGTACCCAGGGAGTAAACTCATTTCCCGAACGATTTTTTAAATTACTTTTTCACCACTAAAACGCATGAGACTTGTAGTTTTTAAAAATGTTTTCATTTTTGATGAGACGCTGAATAAAAGCAGTTTAATCGCCGGCAAACGAAAATCTGCGATTTCCCTAAATGCCGGACTCGGCCCGTATAGTCAAAAGTATACAAAGAAAGTACCCAGGGAGTAAACTCATTTCCAGAACGATTTTTTAATTTTTTTTTTCACCACTAAAACGCATAACACTTGTTGTTTTTAAAAATGTTTTCATTTTTGATGAGACGCTGAATAACAGAAGTTTAATCGCCGGCAAACGAAAACCCGCTTGGCCCGTATAGTCAAAAGTATACAAAGAAAGTACCCAGGGAGTAAACTCATTTCCCGAACGATTTTTTATATTATTTTTTTACCACTAAACGCATGAGACTTGTAGTTTTCAAAAATATTTTCATATTTGATGGGACGCTGAATAAATGAAGTTTAATCGCCGGCAAACGAAAATCCGCGATTTCCCGTAAATCCCGGACTCGGCCCGTATAGTCAAAAGTATACAAAGAAAGTACCCAGGGAGTAAACTCATTTCCCGAACGATTTTTTAAATTATTTTTTCACCACTAAAACGCATGAGACTTGTAGTTGTCAAAAATGTTTTCATTTTTGATGAGACGCTTAATGAAAGAGGTTTAATCGCCGGCAAACGAAATCCCGCGTTTTCCCGTAAATCCGGGGCTTGGCCCGTATAGTCGAATGTATACAAAGAAAGTACCCAGGGAGTAATCTCACTTCCCGAACGATTTTTTAATTTTTTTTTTCACCACTAAAACGCATGAGACTTGTAGTTTTCAAAAATGTTTTCATTTTTGATGAGACGCTGAAAAAAAGAAGTTTAATCGACGGCAAACGAAAACCCGCGATTTCCCGTAAATCCCGGGCTTGGCCCGTATAGTCAAAAGAATACAAGGAAAGTACCCAGCGAGTAAACTCATTTCCCGAACGATTTTTTAAATTACTTTTTCACCACTAAAACGCATGAGACTTGTAGTTTTCAAAAATGTTTTCATTTTTGATGAGACGCTTAATGAAAGAGGTTTAATCGTCGGAAAACGAAAACCCGCGATTTCCCGTAAATCCCGGGCTTGGCCCGTATAGTCGAATGTATACAAAGAAAGTACCCTGTGTGTAAACTCATTTCCAGAACGATTTTTTAAATTATTTTTTCACCACTAAAACGCATAAGACTTGTAGTTTTTAAAAATGTTTTCATTTTTGATGAGACGCTGAATAAAAGAAGTTTAATCGCCGGCAAACGAAAACCCGTGATTTCCCGTAAATCCCGGCTTGGCCCGTATAGTCAAAAGTATACAAAGAAAGTACCCAGGGAGTAAACTCATTTCCCGAACGATTTTTTATATTATTTTTTTACCACTAAACGCATGAGACTTGTAGTTTTCAAAAATATTTTCATATTTGATGGGACGCTGAATAAAAGAAGTTTAATCGCCGGCAAACGAAAATCCGCGATTTCCCGTAAATCCCGGACTCGGCCCGTATAGTCAAAAGTATACAAAGAAAGTACCCAGGGAGTAAACTCATTTCCCGAACGATTTTTTAAATTATTTTTTCACCACTAAAATGCATGAGACTTGTAGTTTTCAAGAATGTTTTCTTTTTTGATGAGACGCTGAATAAAAGCAGTTTAATCGCCGGCAAACGAAAACACGCGATTTCCCGTAAATCCCGGGCTTGGCACGTATAGTCAAAAGTATACAAAGAAAGTACCCTGTGAGTAAACTCATTTCCAGAACGATTTTCTAAATTAATTTTTCACCACTAAAACGCATAAGACTTGTAGTTTTTTAAAATGTTTTCTTTTTTGATGAGACGCTGAATAAAAGAAGTTTAATCGCCGGCAAACGAAAACCCGCGATTTCCCGTAAATCCCGGCTTGGCCCGTATAGTCAAAAGTATACAAAGAAAGTACCCAGGGAGTAAACTCATTTCCCGAACGATTTTTTAAATTATTTTTTCACCACTAAAACGCATGAGACTTGTAGTTTTCAAAAATGTTTTCATTTTTGATGAAACGCTGAATAAAGGCAGTTTAATCGCCGGCAAACGAAAACCTGCGATTTCCCTAAATCCCGGACTCGGCCCGTATAGTCAAAAGTATACAAAGAAAGTACCCAGGGAGTAAACTCATTTCCAGAACGATTTTTTAAATTATTTTTTCACCACTAAAACGCATAAGAGTTGTAGTTTTTAAAAATGTTTTCATTTTTGATGAGACGCTGAATAAAAGAAGTTTAATCGCCGGCAAACGAAAACCCGCGATTTCCCGTAAATCCCGGGCTTGGCCCGTATAGTCAAAAGTATACAAAGAAAGTACCCAGGGAATAAACTCATTTCCCGAACGATTTTTTATATTATTTTTTTACCACTAAACGCATGAGACTTGTAGTTTTCAAAAATATTTTCATATTTGATGGGACGCTGAATAAAAGAAGTTTAATCGCCGGCAAATGAAAATCCGCGATTTCCCGTAAATCCCGGACACGGCCCGTATAGTCAAAAGTATACAAAGAAAGTACCCAGGGAGTAAACTCATTTCCCGAACGATTTTTTAAATTATGTTTTCACCACTAAAACGCATGAGACTTGTAGTTTTTAAAAATGTTTTCATTTTTGATGAGACGCTGAATAAAAGAAGTTTAATCGCCGGCAAACGAAAACCTGCGATTTTCCGTAAATCCTGGACTCGGCCCGTATAGTCAAAAGTATACAAAGAAAGTACCCAGGGAGTAAACTCATTTCCCAAACGATTTTTTAAATTATTATTTCACCACAAAAACGCATGAGACTTGTAGTTTTTAAAAATGTTTTCATTTTTGATGAGACGCTGAATAAAAGAAGTTTAATCGCCGGCAAACGAAAACCCGCGATTTCCCGTAAATCCCGGCTTGGCCCGTATAGTCAAAAGTATACAAAGAAAGTACCCAGGGAGTAAACTCATTTCCCGAACGATTTTTTTAATTATTTTTTCACCACTAAAACGCATGAGACTTGTAGTTTTCAAAAATGTTTTCATTTTTGATGAGACGCTGAATAAAAGAAGTTTAATCGCCGGCAAACGAAAACCCGCGATTTCCCGTAAATCCCGGCTTGGCCCGTATAGTCAAAAGTATACAAAGAAAGTACCCAGGAAGTAAACTCATTTCCCGAACGATTTTTTATATTATTTTTTTACCACTAAACGCATGAGACTTGTAGTTTTCAAAAATGTTTTCATTTTTGATGAGACGCTGAATAAAAGAAGTTTAATCGCCGGCAAACGAAAATCCGCGATTTCCCGTAAATCCCGAGCTTGGCCCGTATAGTCAAAAGTATACAAAGAAAGTACCCAGGGAGTAAACTCATTTCCCGAACGATTTTTTAAATTTTTTTTTCACCACTAAAACGCATGAGACTTGTAGTTTTTAAAAATGTTTTCATTCTTGATGAGACGCTTAATGAAAGAGGTTTAATCGCTGGAAAACGAAAACCTGCGATTTCCCGTAAATCCTGGGCTTGGCCCGTATATTCGAATGTATACAAAGAAAGTACCCCGTGAGTAAACTCATTTCCAGAACGATTTTTTAAATGATTTTTTCACTACTAAAACGCATAAGACTTGTAGTTTTTAAAAATGTTTTCATTTTTGATGAGACGCTGAATAAAAGACGTTTAACCCTATTTGTACCGGGAGTGCGCTGAATGAGCGCACCCTTTCACATTTTTATGCGGCTTTTCATGAAAAATTAAGCGACCCGCATGAGCTTCGCAGACTTTTAATATTTTTTTAGGGCGGTTAAGACCGGCAAATTTTTTTTCTGAAAAATTTATGTTTTGCGGCCATTATGGGGCCAATGTCAAAAAAGGCGCAAAAGCGAAAAATGAAATATTTCGAATTGTGTTATATTTTCAGTCTTATTGATGTTAATTAGATAAATAGGATAGATGGTATAGCAAAGAGGGCTTATATATAATAAAAAATATAATTATTGCGTTTGTGACATAAATTACCCCTTTATATATTATTAGTCTAATAAAAAAATTACAAAATGGGACCGAAAAAGGCTAGAATTTCATCTGAGGAAGCCATTCAAAATATATTGAGATTTATTGAAGAAGATAACGTAGACGAAGCTATGGATGAAGAACTTGATGATGAAGATGATTTGGAAGAATTGTGCGGTGAAATTGGTAATATATATAGCTATATTATATATACATATATATAATCTCTCTGTCTAACTTCGCGTATATATATGGCGCATTGGTTGCGAGAAGCAAAATATGTTTCAAAATGTGTGATAATTTATTTTTAGTATTTTTGTTTGTCTCATAGATAAAGAAATAGTTGAAGAAGAGGATCATCAACATGATAACGATGACCGTGTAGGTGATGCTGACAATGATGCGTCCGAAAGTGAAGAGGAAGCCGGAGCAAACCATTTGAGGAGACGTCGACTTACGAAATATCGCTTAGTAAACAGTATTGCTGCCGCTACAAATTTAGAAAATTATAACGTTTTTCCAATACCACCAGAATCAAAGTCTATCCAAAGCATTTTCAAAATAGATAATAAGAAGAAAAATGACATAATTCGTACTTTCCAGAATCAGCCACAAGCTGGAAATGTTGGTCGAAATAATCGTGCAAATGTTATTACTGGACGACAAGGCCCACAACCAAAAGCTTGTGAAACTGCATCACCCCGTTCTGCTTTTGAGCTCTACTTCACTCCTGAAATTGTGAATAACATTTTGTTGTGCACCAACAGAAAGATTAGACGCACTCTGTCCAAACTACCCGATAATTTCTTGACGCAAAATAGTAGGTATTCGTACATGAAAGAAACCTCTGTTGAAGAAATTTATGCATTTATTGGATTGTACCTATATCGAGGACTATACAAACTAAACTGTATATCTGCTCATAGATTATTCTCAAACCAATATGGTCCGCCAATATTCAGCGCCACTATGTCGAGAAATAGGTTTTTTTTTATACGTACAAACCTTTGTTTTGACGACGAGACAACAAGAGATGAAAGATGGAAACATGACCGTTTTGCGGCAATGCGTGAAGTTTTTGAATCTTTCAATTATGAATGCATGTCATGCCTTGTACCGGGCGACTATCTATCACTTGATGAAACCCTGTATCCAATGAGGACACAGATAAGTTTCAAACAGTACAATCCCAACAAACCCGCCAAATACGGTTTATTACTGAAAGCCATAAATGCAGCACGATATCCGTATACATTCCTTGCAGCTCCATATAGCGGCAAACCACAGGGAGATCCAGGAATTTATTATGTACCAGGCACTGAGGAAATAGTAAAATACATGATAAAACAACTATCAAATGTTGTCTCGCTGGCCGGACGTAATATATCTTTCGACAGATTATATACATCAATCCCGCTTGCGCTTTGGTTGTATGAAAGGGATATCACTTGTGTTGGTACAATGCAGATCAACAGGAAAGGAATTCCAATTGAAATGAAAGATTTCAAACAAAGAGAGCTACTGTCCAGTGAAGTGTATTGGCAAAAAGATGGGCCGCTGTCCTTATCTTCATATGTAGTGAAAACTTCAAACGGAAAGAAAAATGTACTCATGTTGTCAACACTAGAACCAATCCTAGGTACAACCAAGGATGATAATTGCCACAAATTGGGGTTATATAAACTATATGACTTTACAAAGGGGGGTACTGATATTGTGGATCAGAGGATGGGGTTTCACACGACGAAGACAAAGTCAAGAAAGTGGACGTTTGTTATGTTTTCTTACATGTTGGATACCGCTCGAGTAAATTCTTCGACGATATATTCACTGAATAAAGGTATTGATCCGCTACAACAAAAGTCTTTTGAATACGCCTTTCAATTAGTCATGGAATTGGTGAAACCAACCATACAAAAAAGAAGTCAAAATGGTATGTTGTCCATCACAAAACAAAAAATAAATCTTGTCTTGGGTAATGCGCAATGTAATCCGGAACCGCGTGCAGCTATTGGTCCTGCATTTGCAGAAACAAGGAAACGGTGTACTGTTTGTCAGGCTGAGAATGCAGGAGAAAATTATTCCCAAAAGAAAAAATCTATTCCGTGTGTCAAATCACTTTGTCAATCATGTGGCAATACAACGTGTCAGGCCCATATGATACAAAAATGTATGTCGTGTTCAAAGAAATGAACGTTCTGGTTTCAGCTGATGATATGAACCTTACTGACATTATTTTACTTCTTTTTGTTTATTTTTGTCATGTTTTATACTAATAGCAGGGTTTTGGTGTAAAAAAACTAATTCATGTCAAAAAACCTTCTTTAGGGACATTTTTTTGAAAAATCCTTATTTTTCGCCCTTTTTTTTCAGCCGCTCATGTTGATTGGGGCAGTGAGAATGTAATTTAGCTTGAAAACATCCAAAGTAGGTGTTTTTTGGTACAATATAGATACATAATGTTACTGTAAAAAAATCAGGTTCACCGCTTTTATGCGAAAGATTTTCTTGGGGGTGCGCTCAATCAGCGCGCCCCTGGGATTTGAACGTCAAAAAAGCCCCGGTACGAATAGGGTTAATCGCCGGCAAACGAAAACCCGCGATTTCCCGTAAATCCCGGCTTGGCCCGTATAGTCAAAAGTATACAAAGAAAGTACCCAGGGAGTAAACTCATTTCCCAAACGATTTTTTAAATTATTTTTTCACCACTAAAACGCATGAGACTTGTAGTTTTCAAAAATGTTTTCATTTTTAATGAGACGCTGAATAAAAGAAGTTTAATCGACGGCAAACGAAAACCTGCGATTTCCCTAAATCCCGGACTCGGCCCGTATAGTCAAAAGTATACAAAGAAAGTACCCAGGGAGTAAACTCATTTCCAGAACGATTTTTTAAATTATTTTTTCACCACTATAACGTATAAGACTTGTAGTTTTTAAAAATGTTTTCATTTTTGATGAGACGCTGAATAAAAGAAGTTTAATCGCCGGCAAACGAAAACCCGCGATTTCCCGTAAATCCCGAGCTTGGCCCGTATAGTCAAAAGTATACAAAGAAAGTACCCAGGGAGTAAACTCATTTCCAGAACGATTTTTTATATTATTTTTTTACCACTAAAACGCATGAGACTTGTAGTTTTTAAAAATGTTTTCATTTTTGATGAGACGCTGAATAAAAGACGTTTAATTGCCGGCAAACGAAAACCTGCGATTTCCCGTAAATCCTGGACTCGGCCCGTATAGTCGAATGTATACAAAGAAAGTACCCAGGGAGTAAACTCATTTCCCGAACGATTTTTTAAATTACTTTTTCACCACTAAAACGCATGAGACTTGTAGTTTTCAAAAATGTTTTCATTTTTGATGAGACGCTGAATAAAAGCAGTTTAATCGCCGGCAAACGAAAATCTGCGATTTCCCTAAATGCCGGACTCGGCCCGTATAGTCAAAAGTATACAAAGAAAGTACCCAGGGAGTAAACTCATTTCCAGAACGATTTTTTAATTTTTTTTTTCACCACTAAAACGCATAACACTTGTTGTTTTTAAAAATGTTTTCATTTTTGATGAGACGCTGAATAACAGAAGTTTAATCGCCGGCAAACGAAAACCCGCGATTTCCCGTAAATCCCGGGCTTGGCCCGTATAGTCAAAAGTATACAAAGAAAGTACCCAGGGAGTAAACTCATTTCCCGAACGATTTTTTATATTATTTTTTTACCACTAAACGCATGAGACTTGTAGTTTTCAAAAATATTTTCATATTTGATGGGACGCTGAATAAATGAAGTTTAATCGCCGGCAAACGAAAATCCGCGATTTCCCGTAAATCCCGGACTCGGCCCGTATAGTCAAAAGTATACAAAGAAAGTACCCAGGGAGTAAACTCATTTCCCGAACGATTTTTTAAATTATTTTTTCACCACTAAAACGCATGAGACTTGTAGTTGTCAAAAATGTTTTCATTTTTGATGAGACGCTTAATGAAAGAGGTTTAATCGCCGGCAAACGAAATCCCGCGTTTTCCCGTAAATCCGGGGCTTGGCCCGTATAGTCGAATGTATACAAAGAAAGTACCCAGGGAGTAATCTCACTTCCCGAACGATTTTTTAATTTTTTTTTTCACCACTAAAACGCATGAGACTTGTAGTTTTCAAAAATGTTTTCATTTTTGATGAGACGCTGAAAAAAAGAAGTTTAATCGACGGCAAACGAAAACCCGCGATTTCCCGTAAATCCCGGGCTTGGCCCGTATAGTCAAAAGAATACAAGGAAAGTACCCAGCGAGTAAACTCATTTCCCGAACGATTTTTTAAATTACTTTTTCACCACTAAAACGCATGAGACTTGTAGTTTTCAAAAATGTTTTCATTTTTGATGAGACGCTTAATGAAAGAGGTTTAATCGTCGGAAAACGAAAACCCGCGATTTCCCGTAAATCCCGCGCTTGGCCCGTATAGTCAAATGTATACAAAGAAAGTACCCTGTGGGTAAACTCATTTCCAGAACGATTTTTTAAATTATTTTTTCACCACTAAAACGCATAAGACTTGTAGTTTTTAAAAATGTTTTCATTTTTGATGAGACGCTGAATAAAAGAAGTTTAATCGCCGGCAAACGAAAACCCGTGATTTCCCGTAAATCCCGGCTTGGCCCGTATAGTCAAAAGTATACAAAGAAAGTACCCAGGGAGTAAACTCATTTCCCGAACGATTTTTTAAATTATTTTTTCACCACTAAAACGCATGAGACTTGTAGTTTTCAAAAATGTTTTCATTTTTGATGAGACGCTGAATAAAAGAAGTTTAATCGCCGGCAAACGAAAACCCGCGATTTCCCGTAAATCCCGGGCTTGGCCCGTATATTCAAAAGTATACAAAGAAAGTACCCAGGGAGTAAACTCATTTCCCGAACGTTTTTTTAAATTACTTTTTCACCACTAAAACGCATGAGACTTGTAGTTTTTAAAAATGTTTTCATTTTTGATGAGACGCTGAATAAAAGAAGTTTAATCGCCGGCAAACGAAAACCCGCGATTTCCCGTAAATCCCGAGCTTGGCCCGTATAGTCAAAAGTATACAAAGAAAGTACCCAGGGAGTAAACTCATTTCCAGAACGATTTTTTATATTATTTTTTTACCACTAAAACGCATGAGACTTGTAGTTTTTAAAAATGTTTTCATTTTTGATGAGACGCTGAATAAAAGACGTTTAATTGCCGGCAAACGAAAACCTGCGATTTCCCGTAAATCCTGGACTCGGCCCGTATAGTCGAATGTATACAAAGAAAGTACCCAGGGAGTAAACTCATTTCCCGAACGATTTTTTAAATTACTTTTTCACCACTAAAACGCATGAGACTTGTAGTTTTCAAAAATGTTTTCATTTTTGATGAGACGCTGAATAAAAGCAGTTTAATCGCCGGCAAACGAAAATCTGCGATTTCCCTAAATGCCGGACTCGGCCCGTATAGTCAAAAGTATACAAAGAAAGTACCCAGGGAGTAAACTCATTTCCAGAACGATTTTTTAATTTTTTTTTTCACCACTAAAACGCATAACACTTGTTGTTTTTAAAAATGTTTTCATTTTTGATGAGACGCTGAATAACAGAAGTTTAATCGCCGGCAAACGAAAACCCGCGATTTCCCGTAAATCCCGGGCTTGGCCCGTATAGTCAAAAGTATACAAAGAAAGTACCCAGGGAGTAAACTCATTTCCCGAACGATTTTTTATATTATTTTTTTACCACTAAACGCATGAGACTTGTAGTTTTCAAAAATATTTTCATATTTGATGGGACGCTGAATAAATGAAGTTTAATCGCCGGCAAACGAAAATCCGCGATTTCCCGTAAATCCCGGACTCGGCCCGTATAGTCAAAAGTATACAAAGAAAGTACCCAGGGAGTAAACTCATTTCCCGAACGATTTTTTAAATTATTTTTTCACCACTAAAACGCATGAGACTTGTAGTTGTCAAAAATGTTTTCATTTTTGATGAGACGCTTAATGAAAGAGGTTTAATCGCCGGCAAACGAAATCCCGCGTTTTCCCGTAAATCCGGGGCTTGGCCCGTATAGTCGAATGTATACAAAGAAAGTACCCAGGGAGTAATCTCACTTCCCGAACGATTTTTTAATTTTTTTTTTCACCACTAAAACGCATGAGACTTGTAGTTTTCAAAAATGTTTTCATTTTTGATGAGACGCTGAAAAAAAGAAGTTTAATCGACGGCAAACGAAAACCCGCGATTTCCCGTAAATCCCGGGCTTGGCCCGTATAGTCAAAAGAATACAAGGAAAGTACCCAGCGAGTAAACTCATTTCCCGTACGATTTTTTAAATTACTTTTTCACCACTAAAACACATGAGACTTGTAGTTTTCAAAAATGTTTTCATTTTTGATGAGACGCTTAATGAAAGAGGTTTAATCGTCGGAAAACGAAAACCCGCGATTTCCCGTAAATCCCGCGCTTGGCCCGTATAGTCAAATGTATACAAAGAAAGTACCCTGTGGGTAAACTCATTTCCAGAACGATTTTTTAAATTATTTTTTCACCACTAAAACGCATAAGACTTGTAGTTTTTAAAAATGTTTTCATTTTTGATGAGACGCTGAATAAAAGAAGTTTAATCGCCGGCAAACGAAAACCCGTGATTTCCCGTAAATCCCGGCTTGGCCCGTATAGTCAAAAGTATACAAAGAAAGTACCCAGGGAGTAAACTCATTTCCCGAACGATTTTTTAAATTATTTTTTCACCACTAAAACGCATGAGACTTGTAGTTTTCAAAAATGTTTTCATTTTTGATGAGACGCTGAATAAAAGAAGTTTAATCGCCGGCAAACGAAAACCCGCGATTTCCCGTAAATCCCGGGCTTGGCCCGTATATTCAAAAGTATACAAAGAAAGTACCCAGGGAGTAAACTCATTTCCCGAACGTTTTTTTAAATTACTTTTTCACCACTAAAACGCATGAGACTTGTAGTTTTTAAAAATGTTTTCATTTTTGATGAGACGCTGAATAAAAGAAGTTTAATCGCCGGCAAACAAAAACCTGCGATTTCCCGTAAATCCTGGGCTCGGCCCGTATAGTCAAAAGTATACAAAGAAAGTACCCAGGGAGTAAACTCATTTCCCGAACGATTTTTTAAAATATTTTTTCACCACTAAAGCGCATGAGACTTGTAGTTTTCAAAAATGTTTTCATTTTTGATGAGACGCTGAATAAAAGAAGTTTAATCGCCGGCAAACGAAAACCCGCGATTTCCCGTAAATCACGGACTCGGCCCATATAGTCAAAAGTATACAAAGAAAGTACCCAGGGAGTAAACTCATTTCCCGAACGATTTTTTATATTATTTTTTTACCACTAAACGCATGAGACTTGTAGTTTTTAAAAATATTTTCATATTTGATGGGACGCTGAATAAAAGAAGTTTAATCGCCGGCAAACGAAAATCCGCGATTTCCCGTAAATCCCGGACTCGGCCCGTATAGTCAAAAGTATACAAAGAAAGTACCCAGGGAGTAAACTCATTTCCCGAACGATTTTTTAAATTATTTTTTCACCACTAAAATGCATGAGACTTGTAGTTTTCAAGAATGTTTTCTTTTTTGATGAGACGCTGAATAAAAGCAGTTTAATCGCCGGCAAACGAAAACACGCGATTTCCCGTAAATCCCGGGCTTGGCACGTATAGTCAAAAGTATACAAAGATAGTACCCTGTGAGTAAACTCATTTCCAGAACGATTTCCTAAATTATTTTTTCACCACTAAAACGCATAAGACTTGTAGTTTTTTAAAATGTTTTCTTTTTTGATGAGACGCTGAATAAAAGAAGTTTAATCGCCGGCAAACGAAAACCCGCGATTTCCCGTAAATCCCGGCTTGGCCCGTATAGTCAAAAGTATACAAAGAAAGTACCCAGGGAGTAAACTCATTTCCCAAACGATTTTTTAAATTATTTTTTCACCACTAAAACGCATGAGACTTGTAGTTTTCAAAAATGTTTTCATTTTTGATGAAACGCTGAATAAAGGCAGTTTAATCGCCGGCAAACGAAAACCTGCGATTTCCCTAAATCCCGGACTCGGCCCGTATAGTCAAAAGTATACAAAGAAAGTACCCAGGGAGTAAACTCATTTCCCGAACGATTTTTTAAATTATTTTTTCACCACTAAAATGCATGAGACTTGTAGTTTTCAAGAATGTTTTCTTTTTTGATGAGACGCTGAATAAAAGCAGTTTAATCGCCGGCAAACGAAAACACGCGATTTCCCGTAAATCCCGGGCTTGGCACGTATAGTCAAAAGTATACAAAGATAGTACCCTGTGAGTAAACTCATTTCCAGAACGATTTTCTAAATTATTTTTTCACCACTAAAACGCATAAGACTTGTAGTTTTTTAAAATGTTTTCTTTTTTGATGAGACGCTGAATAAAAGAAGTTTAATCGCCGGCAAACGAAAACCCGCGATTTCCCGTAAATCCCGGCTTGGCCCGTATAGTCAAAAGTATACAAAGAAAGTACCCAGGGAGTAAACTCATTTCCCAAACGATTTTTTAAATTATTTTTTCACCACTAAAACGCATGAGACTTGTAGTTTTCAAAAATGTTTTCATTTTTGATGAAACGCTGAATAAAGGCAGTTTAATCGCCGGCAAACGAAAACCTGCGATTTCCCTAAATCCCGGACTCGGCCCGTATAGTCAAAAGTATACAAAGAAAGTACCCAGGGAGTAAACTCATTTCCAGAACGATTTTTTAAATTATTTTTTCACCACTAAAACGCATAAGAGTTGTAGTTTTTAAAAATGTTTTCATTTTTGATGAGACGCTGAATAAAAGAAGTTTAATCGCCGGCAAACGAAAACCCGCGATTTCCCGTAAATCCCGGCCTTGGCCCGTATCGTCAAAAGTATACAAAGAAAGTACCCAGGGAATAAACTCATTTCCCGAACGATTTTTTATATTATTTTTTTACCACTAAACGCATGAGACTTGTAGTTTTCAAAAATATTTTCATATTTGATGGGACGCTGAATAAAAGAAGTTTAATCGCCGGCAAATGAAAATCCGCGATTTCCCGTAAATCCCGGACACGGCCCGTATAGTCAAAAGTATACAAAGAAAGTACCCAGAGAGTAAACTCATTTCCCGAACGATTTTTTAAATTATGTTTTCACCACTAAAACGCATGAGACTTGTAGTTTTTAAAAATGTTTTCATTTTTGATGAGACGCTGAATAAAAGAAGTTTAATCGCCGGCAAACGAAAACCTGCGATTTTCCGTAAATCCTGGACTCGGCCCGTATAGTCAAAAGTATACAAAGAAAGTACCCAGGGAGTAAACTCATTTCCCAAACGATTTTTTAAATTATTATTTCACCACAAAAACGCATGAGACTTGTAGTTTTTAAAAATGTTTTCATTTTTGATGAGACGCTGAATAAAAGAAGTTTAATCGCCGGCAAACGAAAACCCGCGATTTCCCGTAAATCCCGGCTTGGCCCGTATAGTCAAAAGTATACAAAGAAAGTACCCAGGGAGTAAACTCATTTCCCGAACGATTTTTTTAATTATTTTTTCACCACTAAAACGCATGAGACTTGTAGTTTTCAAAAATGTTTTCATTTTTGATGAGACGCTGAATAAAAGAAGTTTAATCGCCGGCAAACGAAAACCCGCGATTTCCCGTAAATCCCGGCTTGGCCCGTATAGTCAAAAGTATACAAAGAAAGTACCCAGGAAGTAAACTCATTTCCCGAACGATTTTTTATATTATTTTTTTACCACTAAACGCATGAGACTTGTAGTTTTCAAAAATGTTTTCATTTTTGATGAGACGCTGAATAAAAGAAGTTTAATCGCCGGCAAACAAAAATCCGCGATTTCCCGTAAATCCCGAGCTTGGCCCGTATAGTCAAAAGTATACAAAGAAATTACCCAGGGAGTAAACTCATTTCCCGAACGATTTTTTAAATTTTTTTTTCACCACTAAAACGCATGAGACTTGTAGTTTTTAAAAATGTTTTCATTCTTGATGAGACGCTTAATGAAAGAGGTTTAATCGCTGGAAAACGAAAACCTGCGATTTCCCGTAAATCCCGGGCTTGGCCCGTATATTCGAATGTATACAAAGAAAGTACCCCGTGAGTAAACTCATTTCCAGAACGATTTTTTAAATGATTTTTTCACTACTAAAACGCATAAGACTTGTAGTTTTTAAAAATGTTTTTATTTTTGATGAGACGCTGAATAAAAGACGTTTAATCGCCGGCAAACGAAAACCCGCGATTTCCCGTAAATCCCGGCTTGGCCCGTATAGTCAAAAGTATACAAAGAAAGTACCCAGGGAGTAAACTCATTTCCAGAACGATTTTTTATATTATTTTTTTACCACTAAACGCATGAGACTTTTAGTTTTCAAAAATATTTTCATATTTGATGGGACGCTGAATAAAAGAAGTTTAATCGCCGGCAAACGAAAATCCGCGATTTCCCGTAAATCCTGGACTCGGCCCGTATAGTCAAAAGTATACAAAGAAAGTACCCAGGGAGTAAACTCATTTCCCGAACGACTTTTTAAATTATTTTTTCACCACTAAATCGCATGAGACTTGTAGTTTTCAAAAATGTTTTCATTTTTGATGAGACGCTGAATAAAAGAAGTTTAATCGCAGGCAAACGAAAACCCGAGATTTCCCGTAAATCCGGGGCTTGGCCCGTATAGTCAAAAGTATACAAAGAAAGTACCCAGGGAGTAAACTCATTTCCCGAACGATTTTTTATATTATTTTTTTACCACTAAACGCATGAGACTTGTAGTTTTCAAAAATATTTTCATTTTTGATGAGACGCTGAATAAAAGCAGTTTAATCGCCGGCAAACGAAAACCTGCGATTTCCCTAAATCCCGGACTCGGCCCGTATAGTCAAAAGTATACAAAGAAAGTACCCAGGGAGTAAACTCATTTCCAGAACGATTTTTTAAATTATTTTTTCACCACTAAAACGCATAAGACTTGTAGTTTTTAAAAATGTTTTCATTTTTGATGAGACGCTGAATAAAAGAAGTTTAATCGCCGGCAAACGAAAACCCGCGATTTCCCGTAAATCCCGAGCTTGGCCCGTATAGTCAAAAGTATACAAAGAAAGTACCCAGGGAGTAAACTCATTTCCCGAACGATTTTTTATATTATTTTTTTACCACTAAACGCATGAGACTTGTAGTTTTCAAAAATATTTTCATATTTGATGCGACGCTGAATAAAAGAAGTTTAATCGCCGGCAAACGAAAATCCGCGATTTCCCGTAAATCCTGGACTCGGACCGTATAGTCAAAAGTATACAAAGAAAGTACCCAGGGAGTAAACTCATTTCCCGAACGACTTTTTAAATTATTTTTTCACCACTAAATCGCATGAGACTTGTAGTTTTCAAAAATGTTTTCATTTTTGATGAGACGCTGAATAAAAGAAGTTTAATCGCCGGCAAACGAAAACCCAAGATTTCCCGTAAATCTGGGGCTTGGCCCGTATAGTCAAAAGTATACAAAGAAAGTACCCAGGGAGTAAACTCATTTCCCGAACGATTTTTTATATTATTTTTTTACCACTAAACGCATGAGACTTGTAGTTTTCAAAAATATTTTCATATTTGATGGGACGCTGAATAAAAGAAGTTTAATCGCCGGCAAACGAAAATCCGCGATTTCCCGTAAATCCCGGACTCGGCCCGTATAGTCAAAAGTATACAAAGAAAGTACCCAGGGAGTAAACTCATTTCCCGAACGATTTTTTAAATTACTTTTTCACCACTAAAACGCATGAGACTTGTAGTTTTTAAAAATGTTTTCATTTTTGATGAGACGCTGAATAAAAGAAGTTTAGTCGCCGGCAAACGAAAACCTGCGATTTCCCGTAAATCCTGGACTCGGCCCGTATAGTCAAAAGTATACAAAGAAAGTACCCAGGGAGTAAACTCATTTCCCAAACGATTTTTTAAATTATTATTTCACCACTAAAACGCATGAGACTTGTAATTTTCAAGAATGTTTTCATTTTTGTCGAGACGCTGAATAAAAGCAGTTTAATCGCCGGCAAACGAAAACCCGCGATTTCCCGTATATCCCGGGCTTGGCACGTATAGTCGAATGTATACAAAGAAAGTACCCTGTGAGTAAACTCATTTCCCGAACGATTTTTTAAATTACTTCTTCACCACTAAAACGCATGAGACTTGTAGTTTTTAAAAATGTTTTCATTTTTGATGAGACGCTGAATAAAAGAAGTTTAATCGCCGGCAAACGAAAACCTGCGATTTCCCGTAAATCCTGGACTCGGCCCGTATAGTCAAAAGTATACAAAGAAAGTACCCAGGGAGTAAACTCATTTCCCAAACGATTTTTTAAATTATTATTTCACCACAAAAACGCATGAGACTTGTAGTTTTTAAAAATGTTTTCATTTTTGATGAGACGCTGAATAAAAGAAGTTTAATCGCCGGCAAACGAAAACCCGCGATTTCCCGTAAATCCCGGCTTGGCCCGTATAGTCAAAAGTATACAAAGAAAGTACCCAGGGAGTAAACTCATTTCCCGAACGATTTTTTTAATTATTTTTTCACCACTAAAACGCATGAGACTTTTAGTTTTCAAAAATATTTTCATATTTGATGGGACGCTGAATAAAAGAAGTTTAATCGCCGGCAAACGAAAATCCGCGATTTCCCGTAAATCCTGGACTCGGCCCGTATAGTCAAAAGTATACAAAGAAAGTACCCAGGGAGTAAACTCATTTCCCGAACGACTTTTTAAATTATTTTTTCACCACTAAATCGCATGAGACTTGTAGTTTTCAAAAATGTTTTCATTTTTGATGAGACGCTGAATAAAAGAAGTTTAATCGCAGGCAAACGAAAACCCGAGATTTCCCGTAAATCCGGGCCTTGGCCCGTATAGTCAAAAGTATACAAAGAAAGTACCCAGGGAGTAAACTCATTTCCCGAACGATTTTTTATATTATTTTTTTACCACTAAACGCATGAGACTTGTAGTTTTCAAAAATATTTTCATTTTTGATGAGACGCTGAATAAAAGCAGTTTAATCGCCGGCAAACAAAAACCTGCGATTTCCCTAAATCCCGGACTCGGCCCGTATAGTCAAAAGTATACAAAGAAAGTACCCAGGGAGTAAACTCATTTCCAGAACGATTTTTTAAATTATTTTTTCACCACTAAAACGCATAAGACTTGTAGTTTTTAAAAATGTTTTCATTTTTGATGAGACGCTGAATAAAAGAAGTTTAATCGCCGGCAAACGAAAACCCGCGATTTCCCGTAAATCCCGAGCTTGGCCCGTATAGTCAAAAGTATACAAAGAAAGTACCCAGTGAGTAAACTCATTTCCCGAACGATTTTTTATATTATTTTTTTACCACTAAACGCATGAGACTTGTAGTTTTCAAAAATGTTTTCATTTTTGATGAGACGCTGAATAAAAGAAGTTTAATCGCCGGCAAACGAAAACCCAAGATTTCCCGTAAATCTGGGGCTTGGCCCGTATAGTCAAAAGTATACAAAGAAAGTACCCAGGGAGTAAACTCATTTCCCGAACGATTTTTTATATTATTTTTTTACCACTAAACGCATGAGACTTGTAGTTTTCAAAAATATTTTCATATTTGATGGGACGCTGAATAAAAGAAGTTTAATCGCCGGCAAACGAAAATCCGCGATTTCCCGTAAATCCCGGACTCGGCCCGTATAGTCAAAAGTATACAAAGAAAGTACCCAGGGAGTAAACTCATTTCCCGAACGATTTTTTAAATTACTTTTTCACCACTAAAACGCATGAGACTTGTAGTTTTTAAAAATGTTTTCATTTTTGATGAGACGCTGAATAAAAGAAGTTTAGTCGCCGGCAAACGAAAACCTGCGATTTCCCGTAAATCCTGGACTCGGCCCGTATAGTCAAAAGTATACAAAGAAAGTACCCAGGGAGTAAACTCATTTCCCAAACGATTTTTTAAATTATTATTTCACCACTAAAACGCATGAGACTTGTAATTTTCAAGAATGTTTTCATTTTTGTCGAGACGCTGAATAAAAGCAGTTTAATCGCCGGCAAACGAAAACCCGCGATTTCCCGTATATCCCGGGCTTGGCACGTATAGTCGAATGTATACAAAGAAAGTACCCTGTGAGTAAACTCATTTCCCGAACGATTTTTTAAATTACTTCTTCACCACTAAAACGCATGAGACTTGTAGTTTTTAAAAATGTTTTCATTTTTGATGAGACGCTGAATAAAAGAAGTTTAATCGCCGGCAAACGAAAACCTGCGATTTCCCGTAAATCCTGGACTCGGCCCGTATAGTCAAAAGTATACAAAGAAAGTACCCAGGGAGTAAACTCATTTCCCAAACGATTTTTTAAATTATTATTTCACCACAAAAACGCATGAGACTTGTAGTTTTTAAAAATGTTTTCATTTTTGATGAGACGCTGAATAAAAGAAGTTTAATCGCCGGCAAACGAAAACCCGCGATTTCCCGTAAATCCCGGCTTGGCCCGTATAGTCAAAAGTATACAAAGAAAGTACCCAGGGAGTAAACTCATTTCCCGAACGATTTTTTTAATTATTTTTTCACCACTAAAACGCATGAGACTTTTAGTTTTCAAAAATATTTTCATATTTGATGGGACGCTGAATAAAAGAAGTTTAATCGCCGGCAAACGAAAATCCGCGATTTCCCGTAAATCCTGGACTCGGCCCGTATAGTCAAAAGTATACAAAGAAAGTACCCAGGGAGTAAACTCATTTCCCGAACGACTTTTTAAATTATTTTTTCACCACTAAATCGCATGAGACTTGTAGTTTTCAAAAATGTTTTCATTTTTGATGAGACGCTGAATAAAAGAAGTTTAATCGCAGGCAAACGAAAACCCGAGATTTCCCGTAAATCCGGGCCTTGGCCCGTATAGTCAAAAGTATACAAAGAAAGTACCCAGGGAGTAAACTCATTTCCCGAACGATTTTTTATATTATTTTTTTACCACTAAACGCATGAGACTTGTAGTTTTCAAAAATATTTTCATTTTTGATGAGACGCTGAATAAAAGCAGTTTAATCGCCGGCAAACGAAAACCTGCGATTTCCCTAAATCCCGGACTCGGCCCGTATAGTCAAAAGTATACAAAGAAAGTACCCAGGGAGTAAACTCATTTCCAGAACGATTTTTAAAATTATTTTTTCACCACTAAAACGCATAAGACTTGTAGTTTTTAAAAATGTTTTCATTTTTGATGAGACGCTGAATAAAAGAAGTTTAATCGCCGGCAAACGAAAACCCGCGATTTCCCGTAAATCCCGAGCTTGGCCCGTATAGTCAAAAGTATACAAAGAAAGTACCCAGTGAGTAAACTCATTTCCCGAACGATTTTTTATATTATTTTTTTACCACTAAACGCATGAGACTTGTAGTTTTCAAAAATATTTTCATATTTGATGGGACGCTGAATAAAAGAAGTTTAATCGCCGGCAAACGAAAATCCGCGATTTCCCGTAAATCCTGGACTCGGACCGTATAGTCAAAAGTATACAAAGAAAGTACCCAGGGAGTAAACTCATTTCCCGAACGACTTTTTAAATTATTTTTTCACCACTAAATCGCATGAGACTTGTAGTTTTCAAAAATGTTTTCATTTTTGATGAGACGCTGAATAAAAGAAGTTTAATCGCCGGCAAACGAAAACCCAAGATTTCCCGTAAATCTGGGGCTTGGCCCGTATAGTCAAAAGTATACAAAGAAAGTACCCAGGGAGTAAACTCATTTCCCGAACGATTTTTTATATTATTTTTTTACCACTAAACGCATGAGACTTGTAGTTTTCAAAAATGTTTTCATATTTGATGGGACGCTGAATAAAAGAAGTTTAATCGCCGGCAAACGAAAATCCGCGATTTCCCGTAAATCCCGGACTCAGCCCGTATAGTCAAAAGTATACAAAGAAAGTACCCAGGGAGTAAACTCATTTCCCGAACGATTTTTTAAATTACTTTTTCACCACTAAAACGCATGAGACTTGTAGTTTTTAAAAATGTTTTCATTTTTGATGAGACGCTGAATAAAAGAAGTTTAATCGCCGGCAAACGAAAACCTGCGATTTCCCGTAAATCCTGGACTCGGCCCGTATAGTCAAAAGTATACAAAGAAAGTACCCAGGGAGTAAACTCATTTCCCAAACGATTTTTTAAATTATTATTTCACCACTAAAACGCATGAGACTTGTAATTTTCAAGAATGTTTTCATTTTTGTCGAGACGCTGAATAAAAGCAGTTTAATCGCCGGCAAACGAAAACCCGCGATTTCCCGTATATCCCGGGCTTGGCACGTATAGTCGAATGTATACAAAGAAAGTACCCTGTGAGTAAACTCATTTCCCGAACGATTTTTTAAATTACTTCTTCACCACTAAAACGCATGAGACTTGTAGTTTTCAAAAATGTTTTCATTTTTGATGAGACGCTGAATAAAAGAAGTTTAATCGCCGGCAAACGAAAACCCGCGATTTCCCGTAAATCCCGGCTTGGCCCGTATAGTCAAAAGTATACAAAGAAAGTACCCAGGAAGTAAACTCATTTCCCGAACGATTTTTTATATTATTTTTTTACCACTAAACGCATGAGACTTGTAGTTTTCAAAAATGTTTTCATTTTTGATGAGACGCTGAATAAAAGAAGTTTAATCGCCGGCAAACGAAAATCCGCGATTTCCCGTAAATCCCGAGCTTGGCCCGTATAGTCAAAAGTATACAAAGAAAGTACCCAGGGAGTAAACTCATTTCCAGAACGATTTTTTAAATTATTTTTTCACCACTAAAACGCATAAGACTTGTAGTTTTTAAAAATGTTTTCATTTTTGATGAGACGCTGAATAAAAGAAGTTTAATCGCCGGCAAACGAAAACCCGCGATTTCCCGTAAATCCCGAGCTTGGCCCGTATAGTCAAAAGTATACAAAGAAAGTACCCAGTGAGTAAACTCATTTCCCGAACGATTTTTTATATTATTTTTTTACCACTAAACGCATGAGACTTGTAGTTTTCAAAAATGTTTTCATTTTTGATGAGACGCTGAATAAAAGAAGTTTAATCGCCGGCAAACGAAAACCCAAGATTTCCCGTAAATCTGGGGCTTGGCCCGTATAGTCAAAAGTATACAAAGAAAGTACCCAGGGAGTAAACTCATTTCCCGAACGATTTTTTATATTATTTTTTTACCACTAAACGCATGAGACTTGTAGTTTTCAAAAATATTTTCATATTTGATGGGACGCTGAATAAAAGAAGTTTAATCGCCGGCAAACGAAAATCCGCGATTTCCCGTAAATCCCGGACTCGGCCCGTATAGTCAAAAGTATACAAAGAAAGTACCCAGGGAGTAAACTCATTTCCCGAACGATTTTTTAAATTACTTTTTCACCACTAAAACGCATGAGACTTGTAGTTTTTAAAAATGTTTTCATTTTTGATGAGACGCTGAATAAAAGAAGTTTAGTCGCCGGCAAACGAAAACCTGCGATTTCCCGTAAATCCTGGACTCGGCCCGTATAGTCAAAAGTATACAAAGAAAGTACCCAGGGAGTAAACTCATTTCCCAAACGATTTTTTAAATTATTATTTCACCACTAAAACGCATGAGACTTGTAATTTTCAAGAATGTTTTCATTTTTGTCGAGACGCTGAATAAAAGCAGTTTAATCGCCGGCAAACGAAAACCCGCGATTTCCCGTATATCCCGGGCTTGGCACGTATAGTCGAATGTATACAAAGAAAGTACCCTGTGAGTAAACTCATTTCCCGAACGATTTTTTAAATTACTTCTTCACCACTAAAACGCATGAGACTTGTAGTTTTTAAAAATGTTTTCATTTTTGATGAGACGCTGAATAAAAGAAGTTTAATCGCCGGCAAACGAAAACCTGCGATTTCCCGTAAATCCTGGACTCGGCCCGTATAGTCAAAAGTATACAAAGAAAGTACCCAGGGAGTAAACTCATTTCCCAAACGATTTTTTAAATTATTATTTCACCACAAAAACGCATGAGACTTGTAGTTTTTAAAAATGTTTTCATTTTTGATGAGACGCTGAATAAAAGAAGTTTAATCGCCGGCAAACGAAAACCCGCGATTTCCCGTAAATCCCGGCTTGGCCCGTATAGTCAAAAGTATACAAAGAAAGTACCCAGGGAGTAAACTCATTTCCCGAACGATTTTTTTAATTATTTTTTCACCACTAAAACGCATGAGACTTTTAGTTTTCAAAAATATTTTCATATTTGATGGGACGCTGAATAAAAGAAGTTTAATCGCCGGCAAACGAAAATCCGCGATTTCCCGTAAATCCTGGACTCGGCCCGTATAGTCAAAAGTATACAAAGAAAGTACCCAGGGAGTAAACTCATTTCCCGAACGACTTTTTAAATTATTTTTTCACCACTAAATCGCATGAGACTTGTAGTTTTCAAAAATGTTTTCATTTTTGATGAGACGCTGAATAAAAGAAGTTTAATCGCAGGCAAACGAAAACCCGAGATTTCCCGTAAATCCGGGCCTTGGCCCGTATAGTCAAAAGTATACAAAGAAAGTACCCAGGGAGTAAACTCATTTCCCGAACGATTTTTTATATTATTTTTTTACCACTAAACGCATGAGACTTGTAGTTTTCAAAAATATTTTCATTTTTGATGAGACGCTGAATAAAAGCAGTTTAATCGCCGGCAAACGAAAACCTGCGATTTCCCTAAATCCCGGACTCGGCCCGTATAGTCAAAAGTATACAAAGAAAGTACCCAGGGAGTAAACTCATTTCCAGAACGATTTTTAAAATTATTTTTTCACCACTAAAACGCATAAGACTTGTAGTTTTTAAAAATGTTTTCATTTTTGATGAGACGCTGAATAAAAGAAGTTTAATCGCCGGCAAACGAAAACCCGCGATTTCCCGTAAATCCCGAGCTTGGCCCGTATAGTCAAAAGTATACAAAGAAAGTACCCAGTGAGTAAACTCATTTCCCGAACGATTTTTTATATTATTTTTTTACCACTAAACGCATGAGACTTGTAGTTTTCAAAAATATTTTCATATTTGATGGGACGCTGAATAAAAGAAGTTTAATCGCCGGCAAACGAAAATCCGCGATTTCCCGTAAATCCTGGACTCGGACCGTATAGTCAAAAGTATACAAAGAAAGTACCCAGGGAGTAAACTCATTTCCCGAACGACTTTTTAAATTATTTTTTCACCACTAAATCGCATGAGACTTGTAGTTTTCAAAAATGTTTTCATTTTTGATGAGACGCTGAATAAAAGAAGTTTAATCGCCGGCAAACGAAAACCCAAGATTTCCCGTAAATCTGGGGCTTGGCCCGTATAGTCAAAAGTATACAAAGAAAGTACCCAGGGAGTAAACTCATTTCCCGAACGATTTTTTATATTATTTTTTTACCACTAAACGCATGAGACTTGTAGTTTTCAAAAATGTTTTCATATTTGATGGGACGCTGAATAAAAGAAGTTTAATCGCCGGCAAACGAAAATCCGCGATTTCCCGTAAATCCCGGACTCAGCCCGTATAGTCAAAAGTATACAAAGAAAGTACCCAGGGAGTAAACTCATTTCCCGAACGATTTTTTAAATTACTTTTTCACCACTAAAACGCATGAGACTTGTAGTTTTTAAAAATGTTTTCATTTTTGATGAGACGCTGAATAAAAGAAGTTTAATCGCCGGCAAACGAAAACCTGCGATTTCCCGTAAATCCTGGACTCGGCCCGTATAGTCAAAAGTATACAAAGAAAGTACCCAGGGAGTAAACTCATTTCCCAAACGATTTTTTAAATTATTATTTCACCACTAAAACGCATGAGACTTGTAATTTTCAAGAATGTTTTCATTTTTGTCGAGACGCTGAATAAAAGCAGTTTAATCGCCGGCAAACGAAAACCCGCGATTTCCCGTATATCCCGGGCTTGGCACGTATAGTCGAATGTATACAAAGAAAGTACCCTGTGAGTAAACTCATTTCCCGAACGATTTTTTAAATTACTTCTTCACCACTAAAACGCATGAGACTTGTAGTTTTCAAAAATGTTTTCATTTTTGATGAGACGCTGAATAAAAGAAGTTTAATCGCCGGCAAACGAAAACCCGCGATTTCCCGTAAATCCCGGCTTGGCCCGTATAGTCAAAAGTATACAAAGAAAGTACCCAGGAAGTAAACTCATTTCCCGAACGATTTTTTATATTATTTTTTTACCACTAAACGCATGAGACTTGTAGTTTTCAAAAATGTTTTCATTTTTGATGAGACGCTGAATAAAAGAAGTTTAATCGCCGGCAAACGAAAATCCGCGATTTCCCGTAAATCCCGAGCTTGGCCCGTATAGTCAAAAGTATACAAAGAAAGTACCCAGGGAGTAAACTCATTTCCCGAACGATTTTTTAAATTTTTTTTTCACCACTAAAACGCATGAGACTTGTAGTTTTTAAAAATGTTGTCATTCTTGATGAGACGCTTAATGAAAGAGGTTTAATCGCTGGAAAACGAAAACCTGCGATTTCCCGTAAATCCCGGGCTTGGCCCGTATAGTCGAATGTATACAAAGAAAGTACCCCGTGAGTAAACTCATTTCCAGAACGATTTTTTAAATGATTTTTTCACTACTAAAACGCATAAGACTTGTAGTTTTTAAAAATGTTTTCATTTTTGATGAGACGCTGAATAAAAGACGTTTAATCGCCGGCAAACGAAAACCCGCGATTTCCCGTAAATCCCGGCTTGGCCCGTATAGTCAAAAGTATACAAAGAAAGTACCCAGGGAGTAAACTCATTTCCCAAACGATTTTTTAAATTATTTTTTCACCACTAAAACGCATGAGACTTGTAGTTTTCAAAAATGTTTTCATTTTTGATGAGACGCTGAATAAAAGAAGTTTAATCGCCGGCAAACGAAAACCTGCGATTTCCCTAAATCCCGGACTCGGCCCGTATAGTCAAAAGTATACAAAGAAAGTACCCAGGGAGTAAACTCATTTCCAGAACGATTTTTTAAATTATTTTTTCACCACTAAAACGTATAAGACTTGTAGTTTTCAAAAATATTTTCATTTTTGATGAGACGCTGAATAAAAGCAGTTTAATCGCCGGCAAACGAAAACCTGCGATTTCCCTAAATCCCGGACTCGGCCCGTATAGTCAAAAGTATACAAAGAAAGTACCCAGGGAGTAAACTCATTTCCAGAACGATTTTTTAAATTATTTTTTCACCACTAAAACGCATAAGACTTGTAGTTTTTAAAAATGTTTTCATTTTTGATGAGACGCTGAATAAAAGAAGTTTAATCGCCGGCAAACGAAAATCCGCGATTTCCCGTAAATCCTGGACTCGGCCCGTATAGTCAAAAGTATACAAAGAAAGTACCCAGGGAGTAAACTCATTTCCCGAACGACTTTTTAAATTATTTTTTCACCACTAAATCGCATGAGACTTGTAGTTTTCAAAAATGTTTTCATTTTTGATGAGACGCTGAATAAAAGAAGTTTAATCGCCGGCAAACGAAAACCCGAGATTTCCCGTAAATCCGGGGCTTGGCCCGTATAGTCAAAAGTATACAAAGAAAGTACCCAGGGAGTAAACTCATTTCCCGAACGATTTTTTATATTATTTTTTTACCACTAAACGCATGAGACTTGTAGTTTTCAAAAATATTTTCATTTTTGATGAGACGCTGAATAAAAGCAGTTTAATCGCCGGCAAACGAAAACCTGCGATTTCCCTAAATCCCGGACTCGGCCCGTATAGTCAAAAGTATACAAAGAGAGTACCCAGGGAGTAAACTCATTTCCAGAACGATTTTTTAAATTATTTTTTCACCACTAAAACGCATAAGATTGGTAGTTTTTAAAAATGTTTTCATTTTTGATGAGACGCTGAATAAAAGAAGTTTAATCGCCGGCAAACGAAAACCCGCGATTTCCCGTAAATCCCGAGCTTGGCCCGTATAGTCAAAAGTATACAAAGAAAGTACCCAGGGAGTAAACTCATTTCCCGAACGATTTTTTATATTATTTTTTTACCACTAAACGCATGAGACTTGTAGTTTTCAAAAATATTTTCATATTTGATGGGACGCTGAATAAAAGAAGTTTAATCGCCGGCAAACGAAAATCCGCGATTTCCCGTAAATCCTGGACTCGGCCCGTATAGTCAAAAGTATACAAAGAAAGTACCCAGGGAGTAAACTCATTTCCCGAACGACTTTTTAAATTATTTTTTCACCACTAAATCGCATGAGACTTGTAGTTTTCAAAAATGTTTTCATTTTTGATGAGACGCTGAATAAAAGAAGTTTAATCGCCGGCAAACGAAAACCCGAGATTTCCCGTAATTCCGGGGCTTGGCCCGTATAGTCAAAAGTATACAAAGAAAGTACCCAGGGAGTAAACTCATTTCCCGAACGATTTTTTATATTATTTTTTTACCACTAAACGCATGAGACTTGTAGTTTTCAAAAATATTTTCATATTTGATGGGACGCTGAATAAAAGAAGTTTAATCGCCGGCAAACGAAAATCCGCGATTTCCCGTAAATCCCGGACTCGGCCCGTATAGTCAAAAGTATACAAAGAAAGTACCCAGGGAGTAAACTCATTTCCCGAACGATTTTTTAAATTACTTTTTCACCACTAAAACGCATGAGACTTGTAGTTTTTAAAAATGTTTTCATTTTTGATGAGACGCTGAATAAAAGAAGTTTAATCGCCGGCAAACGAAAACCTGCGATTTCCCGTAAATCCTGGACTCGGCCCGTATAGTCAAAAGTATACAAAGAAAGTACCCAGGGAGTAAACTCATTTCCCAAACGATTTTTTAAATTATTATTTCACCACTAAAACGCATGAGACTTGTAATTTTCAAGAATGTTTTCATTTTTGTCGAGACGCTGAATAAAAGCAGTTTAATCGCCGGCAAACGAAAACCCGCGATTTCCCGTAAATCCCGGGCTTGGCACGTATAGTCGAATGTATACAAAGAAAGTACCCTGTGAGTAAACTCATTTCCCGAACGATTTTTTAAATTACTTCTTCACCACTAAAACGCATGAGACTTGTAGTTTTAAAAAATGTTTTCATTTTTGATGAGACGCTGAATAAAAGAAGTTTAATCGCCGGCAAACGAAAACCTGCGATTTCCCGTAAATCCTGGACTCGGCCCGTATAGTCAAAAGTATACAAAGAAAGTACCCAGGGAGTAAACTCATTTCCCAAACGATTTTTTAAATTATTATTTCACCACTAAAACGCATGAGACTTGTAATTTTCAAGAATGTTTTCATTTTTGATAAGACACTGAATAAAAGCAGTTTAATCGCCGGCAAACGAAAACCCGCGATTTCCCGTAAATCCCGGGCTTGGCACGTATAGTCCAATGTATACAAAGAAAGTACCCTGTGAGTAAACTCATTTCCAGAACGATTTTTTAAATTATTTTGTCACCACTAAAACGCATAAGACTTGTAGTTTTTAAAAATGTTTTCAATTTTGATGAGACGTTGAATAAAAGAAGTTTAATCGCCGGCAAACGAAAACCCGCGATTTCCCGTAAATCCTGGGCTTGGCACGTATATTTGAATGTATACAAAGAAAGTACCCTGTGAGTAAACTCATTTCCAGAACGATTTTTTAAATTATTTTGTCACCACTAAAACGCATAAGACTTGTAGTTTTTAAAAATGTTTTCATTTTTGATGAGACGCTGAATAAAAGAAGTTTAATCGCCGGCAAACGAAAACCCACGATTTCCCGTAAATCCCGGCTTGGCCCGTATAGTCAAAAGTATACAAAGAAAGTACCCAGGGAGTAAACTCATTTCCCGAACGATTTTTTAAATTATTTTTGCACCACTAAAACGCATGAGACTTGTAGTTTTCAAAAATGTTTTCATTTTTGATGAGACGCTGAATAAAAGCAGTTTAATCGCCGGCAAACGAAAACCTGCGATTTCCCTAAATCCCGGACTCGGCCCGTATAGGCAAAGGCATACAAAGAAAGTACCCAGGGAGTAAACTCATTTCCAGAACGATTTTTTAAATTATTTTTTCACCACTAAAACGCATAAGACTTGTAGTTTTTAAAAATGTTTTCATTTTTGATGAGACGCTGAATAAAAGAAGTTTAATCGCCGGCAAACGAAAACCTGCGATTTCCCGTAAATCCCGGGCTTGGCCCGTATAGTCAAAAGTATACAAAGAAAGTACCCAGGGAGTAAACTCATTTCCCGAACGATTTTTTATATTATTTTTTTACCACTAAACGCATGAGACTTGTAGTTTTCAAAAATATTTTCATATTTGATGGGACGCTGAATAAAAGAAGTTTAATCGCCGGCAAACGAAAATCCGCGGTTTCCCGTAAATCCCGGACTCGGCCCGTATAGTCAAAAGTATACAAAGAAAGTTCCCAGGGAGTAAACTCATTTCCCGAACGATTTTTTAAATATTTTTGCACCACTAAATCGCATGAGACTTGTATTTTTCGAAAATGTTTTCATTTTTGATGAGACGCTGAATAAAAGAAGTTTAATCGCCGGCAAACGAAAACCTGCGATTTCCCGTAAATCCTGGAGTCGGCCCGTATAGTCAAAAGTATACAAAGAAAGTACCCAGGGAGTAAACTCATTTCCCAAACGATTTTTTAAATTATTATTTCACCACTAAAACGCATGAGAATTGTAGTTTTCAAGAATGTTTTCATTTTTGATGAGACGCTGAATAAAAGAAGTTTAATCGCCGGCAAACGAAAACCCGCGATTTCCCGTAAATCCCGGCTTTGCCCGTATAGTCAAAAGTATACAAAGAAAGTACCCAGGGAGTAAACTCATTTCCCGAAAGACTTTTTAAATTATTTTTTCACCACTAAATCGCATGAGACTTGTATTTTTCGAAAATGTTTTCATTTTTGATGTGACGCTGAATAAAAGCAGTTTAATCGCCGGCAAACGAAAACCTGCGATTTCCCTAAATCCCGGACTTGGCCCGTATAGGCAAAGGCATACAAAGAAAGTACCCAGGGAGTAAACTCATTTCCAGAACGATTTTTTAAATTATTTTTTCACCACTAAAACGCATAAGACTTGTAGTTTTTAAAAATGTTTTCATTTTTGATGAGACGCTGAATAAAAGAAGTTTAATCGCCGGCATATGAAAACCCGCGATTTCCCGTAAATCCCGGCTTGGCCCGTATAGTCAAAAGTATACAAAGAAAGTACCCAGGGAGTAATCTCATTTCCCGAACGACTTTTTAAATTATTTTTTCACCACTAAATCGCATGAGACTTGTAGTTTTCAAAAATGTTTTCATTTTTGATGAGACGCTGAATAAAAGCAGTTTAATCGCCGGCAAACGAAAACCTGCGATTTCCCTAAATCCCGGACTCGGCCCGTATAGGCAAAGGCATACAAAGAAAGTACCCAGGGAGTAAACTCATTTCCAGAACGATTTTTTAAATTATTTTTTCACCACTAAAACGCATAAGACTTGTAGTTTTTAAAAATGTTTTCATTTTTGATGAGACGCTGAATAAAAGAAGTTTAATCGCCGGCAAACGAAAACCCGCGATTTCCCGTAAATCCTGGGCTTGGCCCGTATAGTCAAAAGTATACAAAGAAAGTACCCAGGGAGTAAACTCATTTCCCGAACGATTTTTTATATTATTTTTTTACCACTAAACGCATGAGACTTGTAGTTTTCAAAAATATTTTCATATTTGATGGGACGCTGAATAAAAGAAGTTTAATCGCCGGCAAACGAAAATCCGCGATTTTCCGTAAATCCCGGACTCGGCCCGTATAGTCAAAAGTATACAAAGAAAGTACCCAGGGAGTAAACTCATTTCCCGAACGATTTTTTAAACTATTTTTTCACCACTATAACGCATGAGACTTGTAGTTTTCAAAAATGTTTTCATTTTTGATGAGACGCTTAATGAAAGAGGTTTAATCGCCGGCAAACGAAATCCTGCGTTTTCCCGTAAATCCGGGGCTTGGCCCGTATAGTCGAATGTATACAAAAAAAGTACCCAGGGAGTAAACTCATTTCCCGAACGATTTTTTAAATTTTTTTTTCACCACTAAAACGCATGAGACTTGTAGTTTTCAAAAATGTTTTCATTTTTGATGAGACGCTGAATAAAAGAAGTTTAATCGCCGGCAAACGAAAACCTGCGATTTCCCGTAAATCCTGGAGTCGGCCCGTATAGTCAAAAGTATACAAAGAAAGTACCCAAGGAGTAAACTCATTTCCCAAACGATTTTTTAAATTATTATTTCACCACTAAAACGCATGAGAATTGTAGTTTTCAAGAATGTTTTCATTTTTGATGAGACGCTGAATAAAGCAGTTTAATCGCCGGCAAACGAAAACCTGCGATTTCCTTAAATCACGGACTCGGCCCGTATAGGCAAAGGCATACAAAGAAAGTACCCAGGGAGTAAACTCATTTCCAGAACGATTTTTTAAATTATTTTTTCACCACTAAAACGCATAAGACTTGTAGTTTTTAAAAATGTTTTCATTTTTGATGAGACGCTGAATAAAAGAAGTTTAATCGCCGGCAAACGAAAACCCGCGATTTCCCGTAAATCCCGGCTTGGCCCGTATAGTCAAAAGTATACAAAGAAAGTACCCAGGGAGTAAACTCATTTCCCGAACAACTTTTTAAATTATTTTTTCACCACTAAATCGCATGAGACTTGTAGTTTTCAAAAATGTTTTCATTTTTGATGAGACGCTGAATAAAAGCAGTTTAATCGCCGGCAAACGAAAACCTGCGATTTCCCTAAATCCCGGACTCGGCCCGTATAGGCAAAGGCATACAACGAAAGTACCCAGGGAGTAAACTCATTTCCAGAACGATTTTTTAAATTATTTTTTCACCACTAAAACGCATAAGACTTGTAGTTTTTAAAAATGTTTTCATTTTTGATGAGACGCTGAATAAAAGAAGTTTAATCGCCGGCAAACGAAATCCCGCGATTTCCCGTAAATCCCGGCTTGGCCCGTATAGTCAAATGTATACAAAGAAAGTACCCAGGGAGTAAACTCATTTCCCGAACGATTTTTTATATTATTTTTTTACCACTAAACGCATGAGACTTGTAGTTTTCAAAAATATTTTCATACTTGATGGGACGCTGAATAAAAGAAGTTTAATCGTCGGCAAGCGAAAATCCGCGATTTCCCGTAAATCCCGGACTCGGCCCGTATAGTCAAAAGTATACAAAGAAAGTACCCAGGGAGTAAACTCATTTCCCGAACGATTTTTTAAATTATTTTTTCACCACTAAAACGCATGAGACTTGTAGTTTTCAAAAATTATTTCATTTTTGATGAGACGCTTAATGAAAGAGGTTTAATCGCCGGCAAACGAAATCCCGCGTTTTCCCGTAAATCCGGGGCTTGGCCCGTATAGTCGAATGTATACAAAGAAAGTACCCAGGGAGTAAACTCATTTCCCGAACGATTTTTTAAATTTTTTTTTCACCACTAAAACGCATGAGACTTGTAGTTTTCAAATATGTTTTCATTTTTGATGAGACGCTGAATAAAAGAAGTTTAATCGCCGGCAAACGAAAACCTGCGATTTCCCGTAAATCCTGGACTCGGCCCGTATAGTCAAAAGTATACAAAGAAAGTACCCAGGGAGTAAACTCATTTCCCGAACGATTTTTTAAATTATTTTTTCACCAATAAAACGCATGAGACTTGTAGTTTTCAAAAATGTTTTCATTTTTGATGAGACGCTGAATAAAAGAAGTTTATTCGCCGGCAAACGAAAAACCGCGATTTCCCGTAAATCCCGGGCTTGGCCCGTATAGTCAAAAGTATACAAAGAAAGTACCCAGGGAGTAAACTCATTTCCCGAACGATTATTTAAATTACTTTTTCACCACTAAAACGCATGAGACTTGTAGTTTTTAAAAATGTTTTCATTTTTGATGAGACGCTGAAGAAAAGAAGTTTAATCGCCGGCAAACGAAAACCTCCGATTTCCCGTAAATCCTTGACTCGGCCCGTATAGTCAAAAGTATACAAAGAAAGTACCCAGGGAGTAAGCTCATTTCCCAAACGATTTTTTAAATTATTTTTTCACCACTAAAACGCATAAGACTTGTAGTTTTTAAAAATGTTTTCATTTTTGATGAGACGCTGAATAAAAGAAGTTTAATCGCCGGCAAACGAAAACCCGCGATTTCCCGAAAATCCCGGCTTGGCCCGTATAGTCAAAAGTATACAAAGAAAGTACCCAGGGAGTAAACTCATTTCCCGAACGATTTTTTAAATTATTTTTTCACCAATAAAACGCATGAGACTTGTAGTTTTCAAAAATGTTTTCATTTTTGATGAGACGCTGAATAAAAGAAGTTTATTCGCCGGCAAACGAAAAACCGCGATTTCCCGTAAATCCCGGGCTTGGCCCGTATAGTCAAAAGTATACAAAGAAAGTACCCAGGGAGTAAACTCATTTCCCGAACGATTATTTAAATTACTTTTTCACCACTAAAACGCATGAGACTTGTAGTTTTTAAAAATGTTTTCATTTTTGATGAGACGCTGAAGAAAAGAAGTTTAATCGCCGGCAAACGAAAACCTCCGATTTCCCGTAAATCCTTGACTCGGCCCGTATAGTCAAAAGTATACAAAGAAAGTACCCAGGGAGTAAGCTCATTTCCCAAACGATTTTTTAAATTATTTTTTCACCACTAAAACGCATAAGACTTGTAGTTTTTAAAAATGTTTTCATTTTTGATGAGACGCTGAATAAAAGAAGTTTAATCGCCGGCAAACGAAAACCCGCGATTTCCCGAAAATCCCGGCTTGGCCCGTATAGTCAAAAGTATACAAAGAAAGTACCCAGGGAGTAAACTCATTTCCCGAACGATTTTTTAAATTATTTTTGCACCACTAAAACGCATGAGACTTGTAGTTTTCAAAAATGTTTTCATTTTTGATGAGACGCTGAATAAAAGCAGTTTAATCGCCGGCAAACGAAAACCTGCGATTTCCCTAAATCCCGGACTCGGCCCGTATAGGCAAAGGTATACAAAGAAAGTACCCAGGGAGTAAACTCATTTCCAGAACGATTTTTTAAATTATTTTTTCACCACTAAAACGCATAAGACTTGTAGTTTTTAAAAATGTTTTCATTTTTGATGAGACGCTGAATAAAAGAAGTTTAATCGCCGGCAAACGAAAACCCGCGATTTCCCGTAAATCCCGGGCTTGGCCCGTATAGTCAAAAGTATACAAAGAAAGTATCCAGGGAGTAAACTCCTTTCCCGAACGATTTTTTAAATTTTTTTTTCACCACTAAAACGCATGAGACTTGTAGTTTTCAAAAATGTTTTCATTTTTGATGAGACGCTTAATGAAAGAGGTTTAATCGCCGGAAAACGAAAACCCGCGATTTCCCGTAAATCCCGGACTCGGCCCGTATAGTCAAAAGTATACAAAGAAAGTACCCAGGGAGTAAACTCATTTCCCGAACGATTTTTTAAATTTTTTTTTCACCACTAAAACGCATGAGACTTGTAGTTTTCAAATATGTTTTCATTTTTGATGAGACGCAGAATAAAAGAAGTTTAATCGCCGGCAAACGAAAACCCGCGATTTCCCGTAAATCCCGGGCTTGACCCGTATAGTCAAAAGTATACAAAGAAAGTACCCAGGGAGTAAACTCATTTCCCGAACGATTTTTTAAATTACTTTTTCACCACTAAAACGCATGAGACTTGTAGTTTTCAAAAATGTTTTCATTTTTGATGAGACGCTTAATGAAAGAGGTTTAATCGCCGGCAAACGAAAACCTGCGATTTCCTGTAAATCCTGGACTCGGCCCGTATAGTCAAAAGTATACAAAGAAAGTACCCAGGGAGTAAACTCAATTCCCAAACGATTTTTTAAATTATTATTTCACCACTAAAACGCACGAGACTTGTAATTTTCAAGAATTTTTTCATTTTTGATGAGACGCTGAATAAAAGCAGTTTAATCGCCGGCAAACGAAAACCCGCGATTTCCCGTAAATCCCGGGCTTGACCCGTATAGTCAAAAGTATACAAAGAAAGTACCCAGGGAGTAAACTCATTTCCCGAACGATTTTTTAAATTACTTTTTCACCACTAAAACGCATGAGACTTGTAGTTTTTAAAAATGTTTTCATTTTTGATGAGACGCTGAATAAAAGAAGTTTAATCGCCGGCAAACGAAAACCTGCGATTTCCCGTAAATCCTGGACTCGGCCCGTAGAGTCAAAAGTATACAAAGAAAGTACCCAGGGAGTAAACTCAATTCCCAAACGATTTTTTAAATTATTATTTCACCACTAAAACGCACGAGACTTGTAATTTTCAAGAATTTTTTCATTTTTGATGAGACGCTGAATAAAAGCAGTTTAATCGCCGGCAAACGAAAACCCGCGATTTCCCGTAAATCCCGGGCTTGGCACGGTTAGTCGAATGTATACAAAGAAAGTACCCAGGGAGTAAACTCATTTCCCGAACGATTTTTTGAATTATTTTTTCACCACTAAAACTCATGACACTTGTAGTTTTCAAAAATGTTTTCATATTTCATGGGACGCTGAATAAAAGAAGTTTAATCGCCGGCAAACGAAAATCCGCGATTTCCCGTAAATCCCGGACTCGGCCCGTATAGTCAAAAGTATACAAAGAAAGTAACCAGGGAGTAAACTCATTTCCCGAACGATTTTTTAAATTATTTTTTCACCACTAAAACGCATGACACTTGTAGTTTTCAAAAATGTTTTCATTTTTGATGAGACGCTTAATGAAAGTGGTTTAATCGCCGGCAAACGAAATCCCGCGTTTTCCCGTAAATCAGGGGCTTGGCCCGTATAGTCGAATGTATACAAAGAAAGTACCCAGGGAGTAAACTCATTTCCCGAACGATATTTTAAAGTTTTTTTTCACCACTAAAACGCATAAGACTTGTAGTTTTCGAAAATGTTTTCATTTTTGATGAGACGCTTAATGAAAGAGGTTTAATCGCCGGAAAACGAAAACCCGCGATTTCCCGTAAATCCCGGGCTTGGCCCGTATAGTCGAATGTATACAAAGAAAGTACCCAGGGAGTAAACTCATTTCCCGAACGATTTTTTATATTATTTTTTTACCACTAAACGCATGAGACTTGTAGTTTTCAAAAATATTTTCATATTTCATGGGACGCTGAATAAAATAAGTTTAATCGCCGGCAAATGAAAATCCGCGATTTCCCGTAAATCCCGGACTCGGCCCGTATAGTCAAAAGTATACAAAGAAAGTGCCCAGGGAGTAAACTCATTTCCCGAACGATTTTTTAAATTATTTTTTCACCACTAAAACGCATGACACTTGTAGTTTTCAAAAATGTTTTCATTTTTGATGAGACGCTTAATGAAAGAGGTTTAATCGCCGGCAAACGAAATCCCGCGTTTTCCCGTAAATCCGGGGCTTGGCCGGTATAGTCGAATGTATACAAAGAAAGTACCCAGGGAGTAAACTCATTTCCCGAACGATATTTTAAATTTTTTTTTCACCACTAAAACGCATGAGACTTGTAGTTTTCAAAAATGTTTTCATTTTTGATGAGACGCTTAATGAAAGAGGTTTAATCGCCGGAAAACGAAAACCCGCGATTTCCCGTAAATCCCGGGCTTGGCCCGTATAGTCGAATGTATACAAAGAAAGTACCCTGTGAGTAAACTCATTTCCAGAACGATTTTTTAAATTATTTTTTCACCACTAAAACGCATCAGACATGTAGTTTTTAAAAATGTTTTCAAATGTTTTCGAAATCGTTCGGGAAATGAGTTTACTCTCTGGGTACTTTCTTTGTATACTTTTGACTATACGGGCCGAGTCCGGGATTTACGGGAAATCGCGGATTTTCGTTTGCCGGCGATTAAACTTCTTTTATTCAGCGTCCCATGAAATATGAAAATATTTTTGAAAACTACAAGTCTCATGCGTTTAGTGGTAAAAAAATGATATAAAAAATCGTTCGGGAAATGAGTTTACTCTCTGGGTACTTTCTTTGTATATTTTTGACTATACGGGCCAAGCCCGGGATTTACGGGAAATCGCGGGTTTTCGTTTGCCGGCAATTAAACTTCTTTTAATCAGCGTCTCATCAAAAATGAAAACATTTTTGAAAACTACAAGTCTCATGCGTTTAGTGGTAAAAAAATAATATAAAAAATCGTTCGGGAAATGAGTTTACTCCCTGGGTACTTTCTTTGTATACTTTTGACTATACGGGCCAAGCCCGGGATTTACGGGAAATCGCGGGTTTTTGTTTGCCGGCGATTAAACTTCTTTTATTCTGCGTCTCATCAAAAATGAAAACATTTTTAAAAACTACAAGTCTTATGCGTTTTAGTGGTGAAAAAATAATTTAAAAAATCGTTCTGGAAATGAGTTTACTCCCTGGGTACTTTCTTTGTATACTTTTGACTATACCGGCCGAGTCCGGCATTTAGGGAAATCGCAGGTTTTCGTTTGCCGGCGATTAAACTGCTTTTATTCAGCGTCTCACCAAAAATGAAAACATTTTTAAAAACTACAAGTCTCATGCGTTTTAGTGGTGAAATAATAATTTAAAAAATCGTTTGGGAAATGAGTTTACTCCCTGGGTACTTCCTTTCTATACTTTTGACTATACGGGCCGAGTCCAGGATTTACGGGAAGTCGCAGGTTTTCGTTTGCCGGCGATTAAACTTTTTTTATTCAGCGTCTCATCAAAAATGAAAACATTTTTAAAAACTACAAGTCTCATGCGTTTAGGGGTAAAAAAATAATATAAAAAATAGTTCGGGAAATGATTTTACTCCCTGGGTACTTTCTTTGTATACTTTTGACTATACGGGCCGAGTCCGGGATTTACGGGAAATCGCGGATTTTCGTTTGCCGGCGATTAAACTTCTTTTATTCAGCGTCCCATCAAATATGAAAATATTTTTGAAAACTACAAGTCTCATGCGTTTAGTGGTAAAAAAATAATATAAAAAATCGTTCGGGAAATGAGTTTACTCCCTGGGTACTTTCTTCGTATACTTTTGACTATACGGGCCAAGCACGGGATTTACAGGAAATCGCGGGTTTTCGTTTGCCGGCGATTAAACCTCTTTCATTCTGCGTCTCATCAAAAATGAAAACATTTTTAAAAACTACAAGTCTTATGCGTTTTAGTGATGAAAAAATAATTTAAAAAATCGTTCTGGAAATGAGTTTACTCCCTGGGTACTTTCTTTGAATACTTTTGACTATACGGGCCGAGTCCGGCATTTAGGGAAATCGCAGGTTTTCGTTTGCCGGCGATTAAACTGCTTTTATTCAGCGTCTCATCAAAAATGAAAACATTTTTGAAAACTACAAGTCTCATGCGTTTTAGTGGTGAAAAAATATTTTAAAAAATCGTTCGGGAAATGAGTTTACTCCCTGGGTACTTTCTTTGTATACTTTTGACTATACGGGCCAAGCCGGGATTTACGGGAAATCGCGGGTTTTCGTTTGCCGGCGATTAAACTTCTTTTATTCAGCGTCTCATCAAAAATGAAAACATTTTTAAAAACTACAAGTCTCATGCGTTTTAGTGGTGAAAAAGTAATTTAAAAAATCGTTCGGGAAATGAGATTACTCCCTGGGTACTTTCTTTGTATACATTCGACTATACGGGCCAAGCCTGGGATTTACGGGAAATCGCGGATTTTCGTTTGCCGGCGATTAAACTTCTTTTATTCAGCGTCCCATGAAATATGAAAATATTTTTGAAAACTACAAGTCTCATGCGTTTAGTGGTAAAAAAATAATATAAAAAATCGTTCGGGAAATGAGTTTACTCTCTGGGTACTTTCTTTGTATATTTTTGACTATACGGGCCAAGCCCGGGATTTACGGGAAATTGCGGGTTTTCGTTTGCCGGCAATTAAACTTCTTTTATTCAGCGTCTCATCAAAAATGAAAACATTTTTGAAAACTACAAGTCTCATGCGTTTAGTGGTAAAAAAATAATATAAAAAATTGTTCGGGAAATGAGTTTACTCCCTGGGTACTTTCTTTGTATCATTTTGACTATACGGGCCAAGCCCGGGATTTACGGGAAATCGCGGGTTTTCGTTTGCCGGCGATTAAACTTCTTTTATTCAGCGTCTCATCAAAAATGAAAACATTTTTGAAAACTACAAGTCTCATGCGTTTTAGTGGTGAAAAAATATTTTAAAAAATCGTTCGGGAAATGAGTTTACTCCCTGGGTACTTTCTTTGTATACTTTTGACTATACGGGCCAAGCCGGGATTTACGGGAAATCGCGGGTTTTCGTTTGCCGGCGATTAAACTTCTTTTATTCAGCGTCTCATCAAAAATGAAAACATTTTTAAAAACTACAAGTCTCATGCGTTTTAGTGGTGAAAAAGTAATTTAAAAAATCGTTCGGGAAATGAGATTACTCCCTGGGTACTTTCTTTGTATACATTCGACTATACGGGCCAAGCCCGGGATTTACGGGAAATCGCGGATTTTCGTTTGCCGGCGATTAAACTTCTTTTATTCAGCGTCCCATGAAATATGAAAATATTTTTGAAAACTACAAGTCTCATGCGTTTAGTGGTAAAAAAATAATATAAAAAATCGTTCGGGAAATGAGTTTACTCTCTGGGTACTTTCTTTGTATATTTTTGACTATACGGGCCAAGCCCGGGATTTACGGGAAATTGCGGGTTTTCGTTTGCCGGCAATTAAACTTCTTTTATTCAGCGTCTCATCAAAAATGAAAACATTTTTGAAAACTACAAGTCTCATGCGTTTAGTGGTAAAAAAATAATATAAAAAATCGTTCGGGAAATGAGTTTACTCCCTGGGTACTTTCTTTGTATCATTTTGACTATACGGGCCAAGCCCGGGATTTACGGGAAATCGCGGGTTTTCGTTTGCCGGCGATTAAACTTCTTTTATTCTGCGTCTCATCAAAAATGAAAACATTTTTAAAAACTACAAGTCTTATGCGTTTTAGTGGTGAAAAAATAATTTAAAAAATCGTTCTGGAAATGAGTTTACTCCCTGGGTACTTTCTTTGTATACTTTTGACTATACGGGCCGAGTCCGGCATTTAGGGAAATCGCAGGTTTTCGTTTGCCGGCGATTAAACTGCTTTTATTCAGCGTCTCATCAAAAATGAAAACATTTTTGAAAACTACAAGTCTCATGCGTTTTAGTGGTGAAAAAGTATTTTAAAAAATCGTTCGGGAAATGAGTTTACTCCCTGGGTACTTTCTTTGTATACTTTTGACTATACGGGCCAAGCCGGGATTTACGGGAAATCGCGGGTTTTCATTTGCCGGCGATTAAACTTCTTTTATTCAGCGTCTCACCAAAAATGAAAACATTTTTAAAAACTACAAGTCTCATGCGTTTTAGTGGTGAAATAATAATTTAAAAAATCGTTTGGGAAATGAGTTTACTCCCTCCTGGGTACTTCCTTTCTATACTTTTGACTATACGGGCCGAGTCCAGGATTTACGGGAAATCGCAGGTTTTCGTTTGCCGGCGATTAAACTTTTTTTATTCAGCGTCTCATCAAAAATGAAAATATTTTTAAAAACTACAAGTCTCATGCGTTTAGGGGTAAAAAAGTAATATAAAAAATAGTTCGGGAAATGATTTTACTCCCTGGGTACTTTCTTTGTATACTTTTGACTATACGGGCCGAGTCCGGGATTTACGGGAAATCGCGGATTTTCGTTTGCCGGCGATTAAACTTCTTTTATTCAGCGTCCCATCAAATATGAAAATATTTTTGAAAACTACAAGTCTCATGCGTTTAGTGGTAAAAAAATAATTTAAAAAATCGTTCGGGAAATGAGTTTACTCCCTGGGTACTTTCTTTGTATACTTTTGACTATACGGGCCAAGCCGGCATTTACGGGAAATCGCGGGTTTTCGTTTGCCTGCGATTAAACTTCTTTTATTCAGCGTCTCATCAAAAATGAAAACATTTTTAAAAACTACAAGTCTTATGCGTTTTAGTGGTGAAAAAATAATTTAAAAAATCGTTCTGGAAATGAGTTTACTCACAGGGTACTTTCTTTGTATACATTCGACTATACGTGCCAAGCCCGGGATTTACGGGAAATCGCGGGTTTTCGTTTGCCGGCGATTAAACTGCTTTTATTCAGCATCTCATCAAAAATGACAACATTCTTGAAAACTACAAGTCTCATGCGTTTTAGTGGTAAAAAAATAATTTAAAAAATCGTTTGGGAAATGAGTTTACTCCCTGGGTACTTTCTTTGTATACTTTTGACTATACGGGCCGAGTCCAGGATTTACGGGAAATCGCAGGTTTTCGTTTGCCGGCGATTAAACTTCTTTTATTCAGCGTCTCATCAAAAATAAAAAGATTTTTAAAAACTACAAGTCTTATGCGTTTTAGTGGTGAAAAAATAATTTAAAAAATCGTTCTGGAAATGAGTTTACTCACAGGGTACTCTCTTTGTATACATTCGACTATACGGGCCAAGCCGGGATTTACGGAAAATCGCGGGTTTTCGTTTGCCGGCGATTAAACTTCTTTTATTCAGCGTCTCATCAAAAATGAAAACATTTTTAAAAACTACAAGTCTCATGCGTTTTAATGTTGAAAAAATAATTTAAAAAATCGTTCTGGAAATGAGTTTACTCACAGGGTACTTTCTTTGTATACATTCGACTATGCGGGCCAAGCCGGGATTTACGGGAAATCGCGGGTTTTCGTTTGCCGGCGATTAAACTTCTTTTATTCAGAGTCTCATTAAAAATGAAAACATTTTTAAAAACTACAAGTCTCATGCGTTTTAGTGGTGAAATAATAATTTAAAAAATCGTTTGGGAATAGAGTTTACTCCCTGGGTACTTTCTTTGTATACTTTTGACTATACGGGCCGAGTCCAGGATTTACGGGAAATCGCAGGTTGTCGTTTGCCGGCGATTAAACTTCTTTTATGCAGCGTCTCATCAAAAATGAAAACATTTTTAAAAACTACAAGTCTCATGCGTTTTAGTGGTGAAAAAGTAATTTAAAAAATCGTTCGGGAAATGAGATTACTCCCTGGGTACTTTCTTTGTAAACATTCGATTATACGGGCCAAGCCCGGGATTTACGAGAAATCGCGGCTTTTCGTTTGCCGGCGATTAAACTTCTTTTATTCAGCGTCTCATCAAAAATGAAAACATTTTTGAAAACTACAAGTCTCATGCGTTTAGGGGTAAAAAAATAATATAAAAAATCGTTCGGGAAATGAGTTTACTTCCTGGGTACTTTCTTTGTATACTTTTGACTATACGGGCCGAGTCCGGCATTTAGGGAAATCGCAGGTTTTCGTTTGCCGGCGATTAAACTGCTTTTATTCAGCGTCTCATCAAAAATGAAAACATTTTTGAAAACTACAAGTCTCATGCGTTTTAGTGGTGAAAAAATATTATAAAAAATTGTTCGGGAAATGAGATTACTCCCTGGGTACTTTCTTTGTATACTTTTGACTATACGGGCCAAGCCGGGATTTACGGGAAATCGCGGGTTTTCGTTTGCCGGCGATTAAACTTCTTTTATTCAGCGTCTCATCAAAAATGAAAACATTTTTAAAAACTACAAGTCTCATGCGTTTTAGTGGTGAAAAAGTAATTTAAAAAATCGTTCGGGAAATGAGATTACTCCCTGGGTACTTTCTTTGTATACATTCGACTATACAGGCCAAGCCCGGGATTTACGGGAAATCGCGGGTTTTGGTTTGCCGGCGATTAAACTTCTTTTATTCAGCGTCTCATCAAAAATGAAAACATTTTTAAAAACTACAAGTCTTATGCGTTTTAGTGGTGAAAAAATAATTTAAAAAATCGTTCTGGAAATGAGTTTACTCCCTGGGTACTTTCTTTGTATACTTTTGACTATACGGGCCGAGTCCGGGATTTAGGGAAATAGCAGGTTTTCGTTTGCAGGCGATTAAACTGCTTTTATTCAGCGTCTCATCAAAAATGAAAACATTTTTAAAAACTACAATTCTCATGCGTTTTAGTGGTGAAAAAATAATTTAAAAAATCGTTCGGGAAATGAGTTTACTCCCTGGGTACTTTCTTTGTATACTTTTGACTATACGGGCCAAGCCGGGATTTACGGGAAATCGCGGGTTTTCGTTTGCCGGCGATTAAACTTCTTTTATTCAGCGTCTCATCAAAAATGAAAACATTTTTAAAAACTACAAGTCTTATGCGTTTAGGGGTAAAAAAATAATTTAAAAAATCGTTCGGGAAATGAGATTACTCCCTGGGTACTTTCTTTGTATACATTCGACTATACGGGCCAAGCCCGGGATTTACGAGAAATCGCGGCTTTTCGTTTGCCGGCGATTAAACTTCTTTTATTCAGCGTCTCATCAAAAATGAAAACATTTTTGAAAACTACAAGTCTCATGCGTTTAGGGGTAAAAAAATAATATAAAAAATCGTTCGGGAAATGAGTTTACTTCCTGGGTACTTTCTTTGTATACTTTTGACTATACAGGCCGAGTCCGGCATTTAGGGAAATCGCAGGTTTTCGTTTGCCGGCGATTAAACTGCTTTTATTCAGCGTCTCATCAAAAATGAAAACATTTTTGAAAACTACAAGTCTCATGCGTTTTAGTGGTGAAAAAATATTATAAAAAATTGTTCGGGAAATGAGATTACTCCCTGGGTACTTTCTTTGTATACTTTTGACTATACGGGCCAAGCCGGGATTTACGGGAAATCGCGGGTTTTCGTTTGCCGGCGATTAAACTTCTTTTATTCAGCGTCTCATCAAAAATGAAAACATTTTTAAAAACTACAAGTCTCATGCGTTTTAGTGGTGAAAAAGTAATTTAAAAAATCGTTCGGGAAATGAGATTACTCCCTGGGTACTTTCTTTGTATACATTCGACTATACGGGCCAAGCCCGGGATTTACGGGAAATCGCTGGTTTTCGTTTGCCGGCGATTAAACTTTTTTTATTCAGCCTCTCATCAAAAATGAAAACATTTTTGAAAACTACAAGTCTCATGCGTTTAGGGGTAAAAAAATAATATAAAAAATCGTTCGGGAAATGAGTTTACTCCCTAGGTACTTTCTTTGTATACTTTTGACTATACAGGCCAAGCCCGGGATTTACGGGAAATCGCGGGTTTTGGTTTGCCGGCGATTAAACTTCTTTTATTCAGCGTCTCATCAAAAATGAAAACATTTTTAAAAACTACAAGTCTTATGCGTTTTAGTGGTGAAAAAATAATTTAAAAAATCGTTCTGGAAATGAGTTTACTCCCTGGGTACTTTCTTTGTATACTTTTGACTATACGGGCCGAGTCCGGGATTTAGGGAAATAGCAGGTTTTCGTTTGCAGGCGATTAAACTGCTTTTATTCAGCGTCTCATCAAAAATGAAAACATTTTTAAAAACTACAATTCTCATGCGTTTTAGTGGTGAAAAAATAATTTAAAAAATCGTTCGGGAAATGAGTTTACTCCCTGGGTACTTTCTTTGTATACTTTTGACTATACGGGCCAAGCCGGGATTTACGGGAAATCGCGGGTTTTCGTTTGCCGGCGATTAAACTTCTTTTATTCAGCGTCTCATCAAAAATGAAAACATTTTTAAAAACTACAAGTCTTATGCGTTTTAGTGGTGAAAAAATAATTTAAAAAATCGTTCTGGAAATGAGTTTACTCACAGGGTACTTTCTTTGTATACATTCGACTATACGTGCCAAGCCCGGGATTTACGGGAAATCGCGGGTTTTCGTTTGCCGGCGATTAAACTGCTTTTATTCAGCATCTCATCAAAAATGAAAACATTCTTGAAAACTACAAGTCTCATGCGTTTTAGTGGTAAAAAAATAATTTAAAAAATCGTTTGGGAAATGAGTTTACTCCCTGGGTACTTTCTTTGTATACTTTTGACTATACGGGCCGAGTCCAGGATTTACGGGAAATCGCAGGTTTCCGTTTGCCGGCGATTAAACTTCTTTTATTCAGCGTCTCATCAAAAATGAAAACATTTTTAAAAACTACAAGTCTTATGCGTTTTAGTGGTGAAAAAATAATTTAAAAAATCGTTCTGGAAATGAGTTTACTCACAGGGTACTCTTTTTGTATACATTCGACTATACGGGCCAAGCCGGGATTTACGGAAAATCGCGGGTTTTCGTTTTCCGGCGATTAAACTTCTTTTATTCAGCGTCTCATCAAAAATGAAAACATTTTTAAAAACTACAAGTCTCATGCGTTTTAGTGTTGAAAAAATAATTTAAAAAATCGTTCTGGAAATGAGTTTACTCACAGGGTACTTTCTTTGTATACATTCGACTATACGGGCCAAGCCGGGATTTACGGGAAATCGCGGGTTTTCGTTTGCCGGCGATTAAACTTCTTTTATTCAGCGTCTCATCAAAAATGAAAACATTTTTAAAAACTACAAGTCTCATGCGTTTTAGTGGTGAAATAATAATTTAAAAAATCGTTCGGCAAATGAGTTTACTCCCTGGGTACTTTCTTTGTATACTTTTGACTATACGGGCCAAGCCGGGATTTACGGGAAATCGCGGGTTTTCGTTTGCCGGCGATTAAACTGCTTTTATTCAGCATCTCATCAAAAATGAAAACATTCTTGAAAACTACAAGTCTCATGCGTTTTAGTGGTAAAAAAATAATTTAAAAAATCGTTTGGGAAATGAGTTTACTCCCTGGGTACTTTCTTTGTATACTTTTGACTATACGGGCCGAGTCCAGGATTTACGGGAAATCGCAGGTTTTCGTTTGCCGGCGATTAAACTTCTTTTATTCAGCGTCTCATCAAAAATGAAAACATTTTTAAAAACTACAAGTCTTATGCGTTTTAGTGGTGAAAAAATAATTTAAAAAATCGTTCTGGAAATGAGTTTACTCACAGGGTACTCTCTTTGTATACATTCGACTATACGGGCCAAGCCGGGATTTACGGAAAATCGCGGGTTTTCGTTTGCCGGCGATTAAACTTCTTTTATTCAGCGTCTCATCAAAAATGAAAACATTTTTAAAAACTACAAGTCTCATGCGTTTTAGTGTTGAAAAAATAATTTAAAAAATCGTTCTGGAAATGAGTTTCCTTACAGGGTACTTTCTTTGTATACATTCGACTATACGGGCCAAGCCGGGATTTACGGGAAATCGCGGGTTTTCGTTTGCCGGCGATTAAACTTCTTTTATTCAGCGTCTCATCAAAAATGAAAACATTTTTAAAAACTACAAGTCTCATGCGTTTTAGTGGTAAAAAAATAATTTAAAAAATCGTTTGGGAAATGAGTTTACTCCCTGGGTACTTTCTTTGTATACTTTTGACTATACGGGCCGAGTCCAGGATTTACGGGAAATCGCAGGTTTTCGTTTGCCGGCGATTAAACTTCTTTTATTCAGCGTCTCATCAAAAATGAAAACATTTTTAAAAACTACAAGTCTTATGCGTTTTAGTGGTGAAAAAATAATTTAAAAAATCGTTCTGGAAATGAGTTTACTCACAGGGTACTCTCTTTGTATACATTCGACTATACGGGCCAAGCCGGGATTTACGGGAAATCGCGTGTTTTCGTTTGCCGGCGATTAAACTTCTTTTATTCAGCGTCTCATCAAAAATGAAAACATTTTTAAAAACTACAAGTCTCATGCGTTTTTTTTGGTGAAAAAGTAATTTAAAAAATCGTTCTGGAAATGAGTTTACTCCCTGGGTACTTTCTTTGTATACTTTTGACTATACGGGCCGAGTCCGGGATTTAGGGAAATAGCAGGTTTTCGTTTGCAGGCGATTAAACGGCTTTTATTCAGCGCCTCATCAAAAATGAAAACATTTTTAAAAACTACAAGTCTCATGCGTTTTAGTGGTGAAAAAATAATTTAAAAAATCGTTCGGGAAATGAGTTTACTCCCTGGGTACTTTCTTTGTATACTTTTGACTATGCGGGCCAAGCCGGGATTTACGGGAAATCGCGGGTTTTCGTTTGCCGGCGATTAAACTTCTTTTATTCAGCGTCTCATCAAAAATGAAAACATTTTTAAAAACTACAAGTCTTATGCGTTTTAGTGGTGAAAAAATAATTTAAAAAATCGTTCTGGAAATGAGTTTACTCACAGGGTACTTTCTTTGTATACATTCGACTATACGTGCCAAGCCCAGGATTTACGGGAAATCGCGGGTTTTCGTTTGCCGGCGATTAAACTGCTTTTATTCAGCATCTCATCAAAAATGAAAACATTCTTGAAAACTACAAGTCTCATGCGTTTTAGTGGTAAAAAAATAATTTAAAAAATCGTTTGGGAAATGAGTTTACTCCCTGGGTACTTTCTTTGTATACTTTTGACTACACGGGCCGAGTCCAGGATTTACGGGAAATCGCAGGTTTTCGTTTACCGGCGATTAAACTTCTTTTATTCAGCGTCTCATCAAAAATGAAAACATTTTTAAAAACTACAAGTCTTATGCCTTTCAGTGGTGAAAAAATAATTAAAAAAGTCGTTCTGGAAATGAGTTTACTCACAGGGTACTCTCTTTGTATACATTCGACTATACGGGCCAAGCCGGGATTTACGGGAAATCGCGGGTTTTTGTTTGCCGGCGATTAAACTTCCTTTATTCAGCGTCTCATCAAAAATTAAAACATTTTTAAAAACTACAAGTCTCATGCGTTTTTATTGGTGAAAAAATAATTTAAAAAATCGTTCTGGAAATGAGTTTACTCACAGGGTACTTTCTTTGTATACTTTTGACTATACGGTCCGAGTCCAGGATTTACGGGAAATCGCAGGTTTTCGTTTGCCGGCGATTAAACTTCTTTTATTCAGCGTCTCATCAAAAATGAAAACATTTTTAAAAACTACAAGTCTTATGCGTTTTAGTGGTGAAAAAATAATTTAAAAAATCGTTCTGGAAATGAGTTTACTCACAGGGTACTCTCTTTGTATACATTCGACTATACGGGCCAAGCCGGGATTTACGGGAAATCGCGGGTTTTCGTTTGCCGGCGATTAAAATTCCTTTATTCAGCGTCTCATCAAAAATGAAAACATTTTTAAAAACTACAAGTCTCATGCGTTTTTATTGGTGAAAAAATAATTTAAAAAATCGTTCTGGAAATGAGTTTACTCACAGGGTACTTTCTTTGTATACATTCGACTATACGGGCCAAGCCGGGATTTACGGGAAATCGCGGGTTTTCGTTTGCCGGCGATTAAACTTCTTTTATTCAGCGTCTCATCAAAAATGAAAACATTTTTAAAAACTACAAGTCTCATGCGTTTTAGTGGTGAAATAATAATTTAAAAAATCGTTTGGGAAATGAGTTTACTCCCTGGGTACTTTCTTTGTATACTTTTGACAATACGGGCCGAGTCCAGGATTTACGGGAAATCGCAGGTTTTCGTTTGCCGGCGATTAAACTTCTTTTATTCAGCGTCTCATCAAAGATGAAAACATTTTTAAAAACTACAAGTCTCATGCGTTTTAGTGGTGAAAAAGTAATTTAAAAAATCGTTCGGGAAATGAGATTACTCCCTGGGTACTTTCTTTGTATACATTCGACTATACGGGCCAAGCCCGGGATTTACGGGAAATCGCGGGTTTTCGTTTGCCGGCGATTAAACTTCTTTTATTCAGCGTCTCATCAAAAATGAAAACATTTTTGAAAACTACAAGTCTCATGCGTTTAGGGGTAAAAAAATAATATAAAAAATCGTTCGGCAAATGAGTTTACTCCCTGGGTACTTTCTTTGTATACTTTTGACTATACGGGCCAAGCCCGGGATTTACGGGAAATCGCGGGTTTTCGTTTGCCGGCGATTAAACTTCTTTTATTCAGCGTCTCATCAAAAATGAAAACATTTTTAAAAACTACAAGTCTTATGCGTTTTAGTGGTGAAAAAATAATTTAAAAAATCGTTCTGGAAATGAGTTTACTCCCTGGGTACTTTCTTTGTATACTTTTGACTATACAGGCCGCGTCCGGGATTTAGGCAAATAGCAGGTTTTCGTTTGCCGGCGATTAAACTGCTTTTATTCAGCGTCTCATCAAAAATGAAAACATTTTTGAAAACTACAAGTCTCATGCGTTTTAGTGGTGAAAAAATATTTTAAAAAATCGTTCGGGAAATGAGTTTACTCCCTGGGTACTTTCTTTGTATACTTTTGACTATACGGGCCAAGCCGGGATTTACGGGAAATCGCGGGTTTTCGTTTGCCGGCGATTAAACCTTTTTTATTCAGCGTCTCATCAAAAATGAAAAAATTTTTAAAAACTACAAGTCTTATGCGTTTTAGTGGTGAAGAAATAATTTAAAAAATCGTTCTGGAAATGAGTTTATTCCCTGCGTACTTTCTTTGTATACATTCGACTATACGTGCCAAGCCCGGGATTTACGGGAAATCGCGGGTTTTCGTTTGCCGGCGATTAAACTGCTTTTATTCAGTATCTCATCAAAAATGAAAACATTCTTGAAAACTACAAGTCTCATGCGTTTTAGTGGTAAAAAAATAATTTAAAAAATCGTTTGGGAAATGAGTTTACTTCCTGGGTACTTTCTTTGTATACTTTTGACTATACGGGCCGAGTCCAGGATTTACGGGAAATCGCAGGTTTTCGTTTGCCGGCGATTAAACTTCTTTTATTCAGCGTCTCATCAAAAATGAAAACCTTTTTAAAAACTACAAGTCTTATGCGTTTTAGTGGTGAAAAAATAATTTAAAAAATCGTTCTGGAAATGAGTTTACTCACAGGGTACTTCCTTTGTATACATTCGACTATACGGGCCAAGCCCGGGATTTACGGGAAATCGCGGGTTTTCGTTTGCCGGCGATTAAACTTCTTTCATTAAGCGTCTCATGAAAAATGAAAACATTTTTGAAAACTACAAGTCTCATGCGTTTAGGGGTAAAAAAATAATATAAAAAATCGTTCGGGAAATGAGTTTACTCCCTGGGTACTTTCTTTGTATACTTTTGACTATACGGGCCAAGCCCGGGATTTACGGGAAATCGCGGGTTTTCGTTTGCCGGCGATTAAACTTCTTTTATTCAGCGTCTCATCAAAAATGAAAACATTTTTAAAAACTACAAGTCTCATGCGTTTTAGTGGTAAAAAAATAATTTAAAAAATCGTTTGGGAAATGAGTTTACTTCCTGGGTACTTTCTTTGTATACTTTTGACTATACGGGCCGAGTCCAGGATTTACGGGAAATCGCAGGTTTTCGTTTGCCGGCGATTAAACTTCTTTTATTCAGCGTCTCATCAAAAATGAAAACCTTTTTAAAAACTACAAGTCTTATGCGTTTTAGTGGTGAAAAAATAATTTAAAAAATCGTTCTGGAAATGAGTTTACTCACAGGGTACTTCCTTTGTATACATTCGACTATACGGGCCAAGCCCGGGATTTACGGGAAATCGCGGGTTTTCGTTTTCCGGCGATTAAACCTCTTTCATTAAGCGTCTCATCAAAAATGAAAACATTTTTGAAAACTACAAGTCCCATGCGTTTTAGTGGTGAAAAAAAATTTAAAAAATCGTTCGGGAAATGAGTTTACTCCCTGGGTACTTTCTTTGTATACATTCGATTATACGGGCCAAGCCCCGGATTTACGGGAAAACGCGAGATTTCGTTTGCCGGCGATTAAACTGCTTTTATTCAGCGTCTCATCAAAAATGAAAACATTTTTGAAAACTGCAAGTCTCATGCGTTTTAGTGGTAAAAAAATAATTTAAAAAATCGTTTGGGAAATGACTTTACTCCCTGGGTACTTTCTTTGTATACTTTTGACTATACGGGCCGAGTCCGGGATTTACGGGAAATCGCAGGTTTTCGTTTGCCGGCGATTAAACTTCTTTTATTTAGCGTCTCATCAAAAATGAAAACCTTTTTAAAAACTACAAGTCTTATGCGTTTTAGTGGTGAAAAAATAATTTAAAAAATCGTTCTGGAAATGAGTTTACTCACAGGGTACTTTCTTTGTAAACATTCAACTATACGGGCCAAGCCCCGGATTTACGGGAAAACGCGGGATTTCGTTTGCCGGCAATTAAACTGCTTTTATTCAGCGTCACATCAAAAGTGAAAACATTTTTGAAAACTGCAAGTCTCATGCGTTTTAGTAGTAAAAAAAAAAATTAAAAAATCGTTTAGGAAATGACTTTACTCCCTGGGTACTTTCTTTGTATACTTTTGACTATACGGGCCGAGTCTAGGATTTACGGGAAATCGCAGGTTTTCCTTTGCCGGCGATTAAACCTTTTTTATTCAGCGTCTCATCAAAAATGAAAACATTTTTAAAAACTACAAGTCTTATGCGTTTTAGTGGTGAAGAAATAATTTAAAAAATCGTTCTGGAAATGAGTTTATTCCCTGCGTACTTTCTTTGTATACATTCGACTATACGTGCCAAGCCCCGGATTTACGGGAAAACGCGGGATTTCGTTTGCCGGAGATTAAACTGCTTTTATTCAGCGTCTCATCAAAAATGAAAACATTTTTGAAAACTACAAGTCTCATGCCTTTTAGTGGTAAAAAAATAATTTAAAAAATCGTTCGAGAAATGAGTTTACTCCCTGGGTACTTTCTTTGTATACTTTTGACTATACGGGCCAAGCCGGGATTTACGGGAAATCGCGGGTTTTCGTTTGCCGGCGATTAAACCTTTTTTATTCAGCGTCTCATCAAAAATGAAAACATTTTTAAAAACTACAAGTCTTATGCGTTTTAGTGGTGAAGAAATAATTTAAAAAATCGTTCTGGAAATGAGTTTACTCCCTGCGTACTTTCTTTGTATACATTCGACTATACGTGCCAAGCCCGGGATTTACGGGAAATCGCGGGTTTTCGTTTGCCGGCGATTAAACTGCTTTTATTCAGTATCTCATCAAAAATGAAAACATTCTGGAAAACTACAAGTCTCATGCGTTTTAGTGGTAAAAAAATAATTTAAAAAATCGTTTGGGAAATGAGTTTACTCCCTGGGTACTTTCTTTGTATACTTTTGACTATACGGGCCGAGTCCAGGATTTACGGGAAATCGCAGGTTTTCGTTTGCCGGCGATTAAACGTCTTTTATTCAGCGTCTCATCAAAAATGAAAACCTTTTTAAAAACTACAAGTCTTATGCGTTTTAGTGGTGAAAAAATAATTTAAAAAATCGTTCTGGAAATGAGTTTACTCACAGGGTACTTCCTTTGTATACATTCGACTATACGGGCCAAGCCCGGGATTTACGGGAAATCGCGGGTTTTCGTTTTCCGGCGATTAATTCTCTTTCATTAAGCGTCTCATCAAAAATGAAAACATTTTTGAAAACTACAAGTCCCATGCGTTTTAGTGGTGAAAAAAAATTTAAAAAATCGTTCGGGAAATGAGTTTACTCCCTGGGTACTTTCTTTGTATACATTCGATTATACGGGCCAAGCCCCGGATTTACGGGAAAACGCGAGATTTCGTTTGCCGGCGATTAAACTGCTTTTATTCAGCGTCTCATCAAAAATGAAAACATTTTTGAAAACTGCAAGTCTCATGCGTTTTAGTGGTAAAAAAATAATTTAAAAAATCGTTTGGGAAATGACTTTACTCCCTGGGTACTTTCTTTGTATACTTTTGACTATACGGGCCGAGTCCGGGATTTACGGGAAATCGCAGGTTTTCGTTTGCCGGCGATTAAACTTCTTTTATTCAGCGTCTCATCAAAAATGAAAACCTTTTTAAAAACTACAAGTCTTATGCGTTTTAGTGGTGAAAAAATAATTTAAAAAATCGTTCTGGAAATGAGTTTACTCACAGGGTACTTTCTTTGTAAACATTCAACTATACGGGCCAAGCCCCGGATTTACGGGAAAACGCGGGATTTCGTTTGCCGGCAATTAAACTTCTTTTATTCAGCGTCACATCAAAAGTGAAAACATTTTTGAAAACTGCAAGTCTCATGCGTTTTAGTAGTAAAAAAATAATTTAAAAAATCGTTTAGGAAATGACTTTACTCCCTGGGTACTTTCTTTGTATACTTTTGACTATACGGGCCGAGTCCAGGATTTACGGGAAATCGCAGGTTTTCCTTTGCCGGCGATTAAACCTTTTTTATTCAGCGTCTCATCAAAAATGAAAACATTTTTAAAAACTACAAGTCTTATGCGTTTTAGTGGTGAAGAAATAATTTAAAAAATCGTTCTGGAAATGAGTTTATTCCCTGCGTACTTTCTTTGTATACATTCGACTATACGTGCCAAGCCCCGGATTTACGGGAAAACGCGGGATTTCGTTTGCCGGCGATTAAACTGCTTTTATTCAGCGTCTCATCAAAAATGAAAACATTTTTGAAAACTACAAGTCTCATGCGTTTTAGTGGTAAAAAAGTAATTTAAGAAATCGTTCGGGAAATGACTTTACTCCCTGGGTACTTTCTTTGTATACTTTTGACTATACGGGCCGAGTCCAGGATTTACGGGAAATCGCAGGTTTTCGTTTGCCGGCGACTAAACTTCTTTTATTCAGCGTCTCATCAAAAATGAAAACATTTTTAAAAACTACAAGTCTTATGCGTTTTAGTGGTGAAAAAATAATTTAAAAAATCGTTCTGGAAATGAGTTTACTCCCTGGGTACTTTCTTTGTATACTTTTGACTATACGGGCCGAGTCCGGGATTTAGGCAAATAGCAGGTTTTCGTTTGCCGGCGATTAAACTGCTTTTATTCAGCGTCTCATCAAAAATGAAAACATTTTTGAAAACTACAAGTCTCATGCGTTTTATTGGTGAAAAAATATTTTAAAAAATCGTTCGGGAAATGGGTTTACTCCCTGGGTACTTTCTTTGTATACTTTTGACTATACGGGCCAAGCCGGGATTTACGGGAAATCGCGGGTTTTCGTTTGCCGGCGATTAAACCTTTTTTATTCAGCGTCTCATCAAAAATGAAAACATTTTTAAAAACTACAAGTCTTATGCGTTTTAGTGGTGAAGAAATAATTTAAAAAATCGTTCTGGAAATGAGTTTATTCCCTGCGTACTTTCTTTGTATACATTCGACTATACGTGCCAAGCCCGGGATTTACGGGAAATCGCGGGTTTTCGTTTGCCGGCGATTAAACTGCTTTTATTCAGTATCTCATCAAAAATGAAAACATTCTTGAAAACTACAAGTCTTATGCGTTTTAGTGGTGAAAAAATAATTTAAAAAATCGTTCTGGAAATGAGTTTACTCACAGGGTACTTCCTTTGTATACATTCGACTATACGGGCCAAGCCCGGGATTTACGGGAAATCGCGGGTTTTCGTTTTCCGGCGATTAAACCTCTTTCATTAAGCGTCTCATCAAAAATGAAAACATTTTTGAAAACTACAAGTCCCATGCGTTTTAGTGGTGAAAAAAAATTTAAAAAATCGTTCGGGAAATGAGTTTACTCCCTGGGTACTTTCTTTGTATACATTCGATTATACGGGCCAAGCCCCGGATTTACGGGAAAACGCGAGATTTCGTTTGCCGGCGATTAAACTGCTTTTATTCAGCGTCTCATCAAAAATGAAAACATTTTTGAAAACTTCCAGTCTCATGCGTTTTAGTGGTAAAAAAATAATTTAAAAAATCGTTTGGGAAATGACTTTACTCCCTGGGTACTTTCTTTGTATACTTTTGACTATACGGGCCGAGTCCGGGATTTACGGGAAATCGCAGGTTTTCGTTTGCCGGCGATTAAACTTCTTTTATTCAGCGTCTCATCAAAAATGAAAACCTTTTTAAAAACTACAAGTCTTATGCGTTTTAGTGGTGAAAAAATAATTTAAAAAATCGTTCTGGAAATGAGTTTACTCACAGGGTACTTTCTTTGTAAACATTCAACTATACGGGCCAAGCCCCGGATTTACGGGAAAACGCGGGATTTCGTTTGCCGGCAATTAAACTGCTTTTATTCAGCGTCACATCAAAAGTGAAAACATTTTTGAAAACTGCAAGTCTCATGCGTTTTAGTAGTAAAAAAAAAAATTAAAAAATCGTTTAGGAAATGACTTTACTCCCTGGGTACTTTCTTTGTATACTTTTGACTATACGGGCCGAGTCTAGGATTTACGGGAAATCGCAGGTTTTCCTTTGCCGGCGATTAAACCTTTTTTATTCAGCGTCTCATCAAAAATGAAAACATTTTTAAAAACTACAAGTCTTATGCGTTTTAGTGGTGAAGAAATAATTTAAAAAATCGTTCTGGAAATGAGTTTATTCCCTGCGTACTTTCTTTGTATACATTCGACTATACGTGCCAAGCCCCGGATTTACGGGAAAACGCGGGATTTCGTTTGCCGGCGATTAAACTGCTTTTATTCAGCGTCTCATCAAAAATGAAAACATTTTTGAAAACTACAAGTCTCATGCGTTTTAGTGGTAAAAAAATAATTTAAAAAATCGTTCGGGAAATGAGTTTACTCCCTGGGTACTTTCTTTGTATACTTTTGACTATACGGGCCAAGCCGGGATTTACGGGAAATCGCGGGTTTTCGTTTGCCGGCGATTAAACCTTTTTTATTCAGCGTCTCATCAAAAAGGAAAACATTTTTAAAAACTACAAGTCTTATGCGTTTTAGTGGTGAAGAAATAATTTAAAAAATCGTTCTGGAAATGAGTTTACTCCCTGCGTACTTTCTTTGTATACATTCGACTATACGTGCCAAGCCCGGGATTTACGGGAAATCGCGGGTTTTCGTTTGCCGGCGATTAAACTGCTTTTATTCAGTATCTCATCAAAAATGAAAACATTCTGGAAAACTACAAGTCTCATGCGTTTTAGTGGTAAAAAAATAATTTAAAAAATCGTTCTGGAAATGAGTTTACTCACAGGGTACTTCCTTTGTATACATTCGACTATACGGGCCAAGCCCGGGATTTACGGGAAATCGCGGGTTTTCGTTTTCCGGCGATTAATTCTCTTTCATTAAGCGTCTCATCAAAAATGAAAACATTTTTGAAAACTACAAGTCCCATGCGTTTTAGTGGTGAAAAAAAATTTAAAAAATCGTTCGGGAAATGAGTTTACTCCCTGGGTACTTTCTTTGTATACATTCGATTATACGGGCCAAGCCCCGGATTTACGGGAAAACGCGAGATTTCGTTTGCCGGCGATTAAACTGCTTTTATTCAGCGTCTCATCAAAAATGAAAACATTTTTGAAAACTGCAAGTCTCATGCGTTTTAGTGGTAAAAAAATAATTTAAAAAATCGTTTGGGAAATGACTTTACTCCCTGGGTACTTTCTTTGTATACTTTTGACTATACGGGCCGAGTCCGGGATTTACGGGAAATCGCAGGTTTTCGTTTGCCGGCGATTAAACTTCTTTTATTCAGCGTCTCATCAAAAATGAAAACCTTTTTAAAAACTACAAGTCTTATGCGTTTTAGTGGTGAAAAAATAATTTAAAAAATCGTTCTGGAAATGAGTTTACTCACAGGGTACTTTCTTTGTAAACATTCAACTATACGGGCCAAGCCCCAGATTTACGGGAAAACGCGGGATTTCGTTTGCCGGCAATTAAACTTCTTTTATTCAGCGTCACATCAAAAGTGAAAACATTTTTGAAAACTGCAAGTCTCATGCGTTTTAGTAGTAAAAAAATAATTTAAAAAATCGTTTAGGAAATGACTTTACTCCCTGGGTACTTTCTTTGTATACTTTTGACTATACGGGCGGAGTCCAGGATTTACGGGAAATCGCAGGTTTTCCTTTGCCGGCGATTAAACCTTTTTTATTCAGCGTCTCATCAAAAATGAAAACATTTTTAAAAACTACAAGTCTTATGCGTTTTAGTGGTGAAGAAATAATTTAAAAAATCGTTCTGGAAATGAGTTTATTCCCTGCGTACTTTCTTTGTATACATTCGACTATACGTGCCAAGCCCCGGATTTACGGGAAAACGCGGGATTTCGTTTGCCGGCGATTAAACTGCTTTTATTCAGCGTCTCATCAAAAATGAAAACATTTTTGAAAACTACAAGTCTCATGCGTTTTAGTGGTAAAAAAGTAATTTAAGAAATCGTTCGGGAAATGACTTTACTCCCTGGGTACCTTCTTTGTATACTTTTGACTATACGGGCCGAGTCCAGGATTTACGGGAAATCGCAGGTTTTCGTTTGCCGGCGACTAAACTTCTTTTATTCAGCGTATCATCAAAAATGAAAACATTTTTAAAAACTACAAGTCTTATGCGTTTTAGTGGTGAAAAAATAATTTAAAAAATCGTTCTGGAAATGAGTTTACTCCCTGGGTACTTTCTTTGTATACTTTTGACTATACGGGCCGAGTCCGGGATTTAGGCAAATAGCAGGTTTTCGTTTGCCGGCGATTAAACTGCTTTTATTCAGCGTCTCATCAAAAATGAAAACATTTTTGAAAACTACAAGTCTAATGCGTTTTATTGGTGAAAAAATATTTTAAAAAATCGTTCGGGAAATGGGTTTACTCCCTGGGTACTTTCTTTGTATACTTTTGACTATACGGGCCAAGCCGGGATTTACGGGAAATCGCGGGTTTTCGTTTGCCGGCGATTAAACCTTTTTTATTCAGCGTCTCGTCAAAAATGAAAACATTTTTAAAAACTACAAGTCTTATGCGTTTTAGTGGTGAAGAAATAATTTAAAAAATCGTTCTGGAAATGAGTTTATTCCCTGCGTACTTTCTTTGTATACATTCGACTATACGTGCCAAGCCCGGGATTTACGGGAAATCGCGGGTTTTCGTTTGCCGGCGATTAAACTGCTTTTATTCAGTATCTCATCAAAAATGAAAACATTCTTGAAAACTACAAGTCTCATGCGTTTTAGTGGTAAAAAAATAATTTAAAAAATCGTTTGGGAAATGAGTTTACTTCCTGGGTACTTTCTTTGTATACTTTTGACTATACGGGCCGAGTCCAGGATTTACGGGAAATCGCAGGTTTTCGTTTGCCGGCGATTAAACTTCTTTTATTCAGCGTCTCATCAAAAATGAAAACCTTTTTAAAAACTACAAGTCTTATGCGTTTTAGTGGTGAAAAAATAATTTAAAAAATCGTTCTGGAAATGAGTTTACTCACAGGGTACTTCCTTTGTATACATTCGACTATACGGGCCAAGCCCGGGATTTACGGGAAATCGCGGGTTTTCGTTTGCCGGCGATTAAACTTCTTTCATTAAGCGTCTCATGAAAAATGAAAACATTTTTGAAAACTACAAGTCTCATGCGTTTAGGGGTAAAAAAATAATATAAAAAATCGTTCGGGAAATGAGTTTACTCCCTGGGTACTTTCTTTGTATACTTTTGACTATACGGGCCAAGCCCGGGATTTACGGGAAATCGCGGGTTTTCGTTTGCCGGCGATTAAACTTCTTTTATTCAGCGTCTCATCAAAAATGAAAACATTTTTAAAAACTACAAGTCTTATGCGTTTTAGTGGTGAAAAAATAATTTAAAAAATCGTTCTGGAAATGAGTTTACTCCCTGGGTACTTTCTTTGTATACTTTTGACTATACGGGCCGAGTCCGGGATTTAGGCAAATAGCAGGTTTTCGTTTGCCGGCGATTAAACTGCTTTTATTCAGCGTCTCATCAAAAATGAAAATATTTTTGAAAACTACAAGTCTCATGCGTTTTAGTGGTAAAAAAATAATTTAAAAAATCGTTCGAGAAATGAGTTTACTCCCTGCGTACTTTCTTTGTATACATTCGACTATACGTGCCAAGCCCGGGATTTACGGGAAATCGCGGGTTTTCGTTTGCCGGCGATTAAACTGCTTTTATTCAGTATCTCCTCAAAAATGAAAACATTCTGGAAAACTACAAGTCTCATGCGTTTTAGTGGTAAAAAAATAATTTAAAAAATCGTTTGGGAAATTAGTTTACTCCCTGGGTACTTTCTTTGTATACTTTTGACTATACGGGCCGAGTCCAGGATTTACGGGAAATCGCAGGTTTTCGTTTGCCGGCGATTAAACTTCTTTTATTCAGCGTCTCATCAAAAATGAAAACCTTTTTAAAAACTACAAGTCTTATGCGTTTTAGTGGTGAAAAAATAATTTAAAAAATCGTTCTGGAAATGAGTTTACTCACAGGGTACTTCCTTTGTATACATTCGACTATACGGGCCAAGCCCGGGATTTACGGGAAATCGCGGGTTTTCGTTTTCCGGCGATTAAACCTCTTTCATTAAGCGTCTCATCAAAAATGAAAACATTTTTGAAAACTACAAGTCCCATGCGTTTTAGTGGTGAAAAAAAATTTAAAAAATCGTTCGGGAAATGAGTTTACTCCCTGGGTACTTTCTTTGTATACATTCGATTATACGGGCCAAGCCCCGGATTTACGGGAAAACGCGAGATTTCGTTTGCCGGCGATTAAACTGCTTTTATTCAGCGTCTCATCAAAAATGAAAACATTTTTGAAAACTGCAAGTCTCATGCGTTTTAGTGGTAAAAAAATAATTTAAAAAATCGTTTGGGAAATGACTTTACTCCCTGGGTACTTTCTTTGTATACTTTTGACTATACGGGCCGAGTCCGGGATTTACGGGAAATCGCAGGTTTTCGTTTGCCGGCGATTAAACTTCTTTTATTCAGCGTCTCATCAAAAATGAAAACCTTTTTAAAAACTACAAGTCTTATGCGTTTTAGTGGTGAAAAAATAATTTAAAAAATCGTTCTGGAAATGAGTTTACTCACAGGGTACTTTCTTTGTAAACATTCGACTATACGGGCCAAGCCCCGGATTTACGGGAAAACGCCGGATTTCGTTTGCCGGCAATTAAACTGCTTTTATTCAGCGTCACATCAAAAGTGAAAACATTTTTGAAAACTGCAAGTCTCATGCGTTTTAGTAGTAAAAAAATAATTTAAAAAATCGTTTAGGAAATGACTTTACTCCCTGGGTACTTTCTTTGTATACTTTTGACTATACGGGCCGAGTCCAGGATTTACGGTAAATCGCAGGTTTTCCTTTGCCGGCGATTAAACATTTTTTATTCAGCGTCTCATCAAAAATGAAAACATTTTTGAAAACTACAAGTCCCATGCGTTTTAGTGGTGAGAAATAATTTAAAAAATCGTTCGGGAAATGAGTTTACTCCCTGGGTACTTTCTTTGTATACATTCGATTATACGGGCCAAGCCCCGGATTTACGGGAAAACGCGAGATTTCGTTTGCCGGCGATTAAACTGCTTTTATTCAGCGTCTCATCAAAAATGAAAACATTTTTGAAAACTGCAAGTCTCATGCGTTTTAGTGGTAAAAAAATAATTTAAAAAATCGTTTGGGAAATGACTTTACTCCCTGGGTACTTTCTTTGTATACTTTTGACTCTACGGGCCGAGTCCGGGATTTACGGGAAATCGCAGGTTTTCGTTTGCCGGCGATTAAACTTCTTTTATTCAGCGTCTCATCAAAAATGAAAACCTTTTTAAAAACTACAAGTCTTATGCGTTTTAGTGGTGAAAAAATAATTTAAAAAATCGTTCTGGAAATGAGTTTACTCACAGGGTACTTTCTTTGTAAACATTCGACTATACGGGCCAAGCCCCGGATTTACGGGAAAACGCGGGATTTCGTTTGCCGGCAATTAAACTGCTTTTATTCAGCGTCACATCAAAAGTGAAAACATTTTTGAAAACTGCAAGTCTCATGCGTTTTAGTAGTAAAAAAATAATTTAAAAAATCGTTTAGGAAATGACTTTACTCCCTGGGTACTTTCTTTGTATACTTTTGACTATACGGGCCGAGTCCAGGATTTACGGGAAATTGCAGGTTTTCCTTTGCCGGCGATTAAACCTTTTTTATTCAGCGTCTCATCAAAAATGAAAACATTTTTAAAAACTACAAGTCTTATGCGTTTTAGTGGTGAAGAAATAATTTAAAAAATCGTTCTGGAAATGAGTTTATTCCCTGCGTACTTTCTTTGTATACATTCGACTATACGTGCCAAGCCCCGGATTTACGGGAAAACGCGGGATTTCGTTTGCCGGCGATTAAACTGCTTTTATTCAGCGTCTCATCAAAAATGAAAACATTTTTGAAAACTACAAGTCTCATGCGTTTTAGTAGTAAAAAAGTAATTTAAGAAATCGTTCGGGAAATGACTTTACTCCCTGGGTACTTTCTTTGTATACTTTTGACTATACGGGCCGAGTCCAGGATTTACGGGAAATCGCAGGTTTTCGTTTGCCGGCGACTAAACTTCTTTTATTCAGCGTCTCATCAAAAATGAAAACATTTTTAAAAACTACAAGTCTCATGCGTTTTAGTGGTGAAAAAGTAATTTAAAAAATCGTTCGGGAAATGAGATTACTCCCTGGGTACTTTCTTTGTATACATTCGACTATACGGGCCAAGCCCGGGATTTACGGGAAATCGCGGGTTTTCGTTTGCCGGCGATTAAACTTCTTTTATTCAGCGTCTCATCAAAAATGAAAACATTTTTAAAAACTACAAGTCTTATGCGTTTTAGTGGTGAAAAAATAATTTAAAAAATCGTTCGGGAAATGAGATTACTCCCTGGGTACTTTCTTTGTATACATTCGACTATACGGGCCAAGCCCGGGATTTAGGGGAAATCGCGGGTTTTCGTTTGCCGGCGATTAAACTTCTTTTATTCAGCGTCTCATCAAAAATGAAAACATTTTTGAAAACTACAAGTCTCATGCGTTTTAGTGGTAAAAAAATAATTTAAAAAATCGTTTGGGAAATGAGTTTACTCCCTGGGTACTTTCTTTGTATACTTTTGACTATACGGGCCGAGTCCAGGATTTACGGGAAATCGCAGGTTTTCGTTTGCCGGCGATTAAACTTCTTTTATTCAGCGTCTCATCAAAAATGAAAACCTTTTTAAAAACTACAAGTCTTATGCGTTTTAGTGGTGAAAAAATCATTTAAAAAATCGTTCTGGAAATGAGTTTACTCACAGGGTACTTTCTTTGTATACATTCGACTATACGGGCCAAGCCCGGGATTTACGGGAAATCGCGGGTTTTCGTTTTCCGGCGATTAAACCTCTTTCATTAAGCGTCTCATCAAAAATGAAAACATTTTTGAAAACTACAAGTCTCATGCGTTTTAGTGGTGAAAAAAAATTTAAAAAATCGTTCGGGAAATGAGTTTACTTCCTGGGTACTTTCTTTGTATACATTCGACTATACGGGCCAAGCCCCGGATTTACGGGAAAACGCGGGATTTCGTTTGCCGGCGATTAAACCTCTTTCATTAAGCGTCTCATCAAAAATGAAAACATTTTTGAAAACTGCAAGTCTCATGCGTTTTAGTGGTAAAAAAATAATTTAAAAAATCGTTTGGGAAATGACTTTACTCCCTGGGTACTTTCTTTGTATACTTTTGACTATACGGGCCGAGTCCGGGATTTACGGGAAATCGCAGGTTTTCGTTTGCCGGCGATTAAACTTCTTTTATTCAGCGTCTCATCAAAAATGAAAACCTTTTTAAAAACTACAAGTCTTATGCGTTTTAGTGGTGAAAAAATAATTTAAAAAATCGTTCTGGAAATGAGTTTACTCCCTGGGTACTTTCTTTGTATACTTTTGACTATACGGGCCGAGTCCGGGATTTAGGCAAATAGCAGGTTTTCGTTTGCCGGCGATTAAACTGCTTTTATTCAGCGTCTCATCAAAAATGAAAACATTTTTGAAAATTACAAGTCTCATGCGTTTTAGTGGTGAAAAAATAATTTAAAAAATCGTTCGGGAAATGAGTTTACTCCCTGGGTACTTTCTTTGTATACTTTTGACAATACGGGCCAAGCCGGGATTTACGGGAAATCGCGGGTTTTCGTTTGCCGGCGATTAAACCTTTTTTATTCAGCGTCTCATCAAAAATGAAAACATTTTTAAAAACTACAAGTCTTATGCGTTTTAGTGGTGAAGAAATAATTTAAAAATCGTTCTGGAAATGAGTTTACTCCCTGCGTACTTTCTTTGTATACATTCGACTATACGTGCCAAGCCCGGGATTTACGGGAAATCGCGGGTTTTCGTTTGCCGGCGATTAAACTGCTTTTATTCAGTATCTCATCAAAAATGAAAACATTCTGGAAAACTATAAGTCTCATGCGTTTTAGTGGTAAAAAAATAATTTAAAAAATCGTTTGGGAAATGAGTTTACTCCCTGGGTACTTTCTTTGTATACTTTTGACTATACGGGCCGAGTCCAGGATTTACGGGAAATCGCAGGTTTTCGTTTGCCGGCGATTAAACTTCTTTTATTCAGCGTCTCATCAAAAATGAAAACCTTTTTAAAAACTACAAGTCTTATGCGTTTTAGTGGTAAAAAAATAATTTAAAAAATCGTTCTGCAAATGAGTTTACTCACAGGGTACTTCCTTTGTATACATTCGACTATACGGGCCAAGCCCGGGATTTACGGGAAATCGCGGGTTTTCGTTTTCCGGCGATTAAACCTCTTTCATTAAGCGTCTCATCAAAAATGAAAACATTTTTGAAAACTGCAAGTCCCATGCGTTTTAGTGGTGAAAAAAAATTTAAAAAATCGTTCGGGAAATGAGTTTACTCCCTGGGTATTTTCTTTGTATACATTCGATTATACGGGCCAAGCCCCGGATTTACGGGAAAACGCGAGATTTCGTTTGCCGGCGATTAAACTGCTTTTATTCAGCGTCTCATCAAAAATGAAAACATTTTTGAAAACTGCAAGTCTCATGCGTTTTAGTGGTAAAAAAATAATTTAAAAAATCGTTTGGGAAATGACTTTACTCCCTGGGTACTTTCTTTGTATACTTTTGACTATACGGGCCGAGTCCGGGATTTACGGGAAATCGCAGGTTTTCGTTTGCCGGCGATTAAACTTCTTTTATTCAGCGTCTCATCAAAAATGAAAACCTTTTTAAAAACTACAAGTCTTATGCGTTTTAGTGGTGAAAAAATAATTTAAAAAATCGTTCTGGAAATGAGTTTACTCACAGGGTACTTTCTTTGTAAACATTCGACTATACGGGCCAAGCCCCGGATTTACGGGAAAACGCGGGATTTCGTTTGCCGGCAATTAAACTGCTTTTATTCAGCGTCACATCAAAAGTGAAAACATTTTTGAAAACTGCAAGTCTCATGCGTTTTAGTAGTAAAAAAATAATTTAAAAAATCGTTTAGGAAATGACTTTACTCCCTGGGTACTTTCTTTGTATACTTTTGACTATACGGGCCGAGTCCAGGATTTACGGGAAATCGCAGGTTTTCCTTTGCCGGCGATTAAACCTTTTTTATTCAGCGTCTCATCAAAAATGAAAACATTTTTAAAAACTACAAGTCTTATGCGTTTTAGTGGTGAAGAAATAATTTAAAAAATCGTTCTGGAAATGAGTTTATTCCCTGCGTACTTTCTTTGTATACATTCGACTATACGTGCCAAGCCCCGGATTTACGGGAAAACGCGGGATTTCGTTTGCCGGCGATTAAACTGCTTTTATTCAGCGTCTCATCAAAAATAAAAACATTTTTGAAAACTACAAGTCTCATGCGTTTTAGTGGTAAAAAAGTAATTTAAGAAATCGTTCGGGAAATGACTTTACTCCCTGGGTACTTTCTTTGTATACTTTTGACTATACGGGCCGAGTCCAGGATTTACGGGAAATCGCAGGTTTTCGTTTGCCGGCGACTAAACTTCTTTTATTCAGCGTCTCATCAAAAATGAAAACATTTTTAAAAACTACAAGTCTCATGCGTTTTAGTGGTGAAAAAGTAATTTAAAAAATCGTTCGGGAAATGAGATTACTCCCTGGGTACTTTCTTTGTATACATTCGACTATACGGGCCAAGCCCGGGATTTACGGGAAATCGCGGGTTTTCGTTTGCCGGCGATTAAACTTCTTTTATTCAGCGTCTTATCAAAAATGAAAACATTTTTAAAAACTACAAGTCTTATGCATTTTAGTGGTGAAAAAATAATTTAAAAAATCGTTCGGGAAATGAGATTACTCCCTGGGTACTTTCTTTGTATACATTCGACTATACGGGCCAAGCCCGGGATTTAGGGGAAATCGCGGGTTTTCGTTTGCCGGCGATTAAACTTCTTTTATTCAGCGTCTCATCAAAAATGAAAACATTTTTGAAAACTACAAGTCTCATGCGTTTTAGTGGTAAAAAAATAATTTAAAAAATCGTTTGGGAAATGAGTTTACTCCCTGGGTACTTTCTTTGTATACTTTTGACTATACGGGCCGAGTCCAGGATTTACGGGAAATCGCAGGTTTTCGTTTGCCGGCGATTAAACTTCTTTTATTCAGCGTCTCATCAAAAATGAAAACCTTTTTAAAAACTACAAGTCTTATGCGTTTTAGTGGTGAAAAAATAATTTAAAAAATCGTTCTGGAAATGAGTTTACTCACAGGGTACTTTCTTTGTATACATTCAACTATACGGGCCAAGCCCGGGATTTACGGGAAATCGCGGGTTTTCGTTTTCCGGCGATTAAACCTCTTTCATTAAGCGTCTCATCAAAAATGAAAACATTTTTGAAAACTACAAGTCTCATGCGTTTTAGTGGTGAAAAAAAATTTAAAAAATCGTTCGGGAAATGAGTTTACTTCCTGGGTACTTTCTTTGTATACATTCGACTATACGGGCCAAGCCCCGGATTTACGGGAAAACGCGGGATTTCGTTTGCCGGCGATTAAACCTCTTTCATTAAGCGTCTCATCAAAAATGAAAACATTTTTGAAAACTGCAAGTCTCATGCGTTTTAGTGGTAAAAAAATAATTTAAAAAATCGTTTGGGAAATGACTTTACTCCCTGGGTACTTTCTTTGTATACTTTTGACTATACGGGCCGAGTCCGGGATTTACGGGAAATCGCAGGTTTTCGTTTGCCGGCGATTAAACTTCTTTTATTCAGCGTCTCATCAAAAATGAAAACCTTTTTAAAAACTACAAGTCTTATGCGTTTTAGTGGTGAAAAAATAATTTAAAAAATCGTTCTGGAAATGCGTTTACGCCCTGCGTACTTTCTTTGTATACATTCGACTATACGTGCCAAGCCCGGGATTTACGGGAAATCGCGGGTTTTCGTTTGCCGGCGATTAAACTGCTTTTATTCAGTATCTCATCAAAAATGAAAACATTCTGGAAAACTACAAGTCTCATGCGTTTTAGTGGTAAAAAAATAATTTAAAAAATCGTTTGGGAAATGAGTTTACTCCCTGGGTACTTTCTTTGTATACTTTTGACTATACGGGCCGAGTCCAGGATTTACGGGAAATCGCAGGTTTTCGTTTGCCGGCGATTAAACTTCTTTTATTCAGCGTCTCATCAAAAATGAAAACCTTTTTAAAAACTACAAGTCTTATGCGTTTTAGTGGTGAAAAAATAATTTAAAAAATCGTTCTGGAAATGAGTTTACTCACAGGGTACTTCCTTTGTATACATTCGACTATACGGGCCAAGCCCGGGATTTACGGGAAATCGCGGGTTTTGGTTTTCCGGCGATTAAACCTCTTTCATTAAGCGTCTCATCAAAAATGAAAACATTTTTGAAAACTACAAGTCCCATGCGTTTTAGTGGTGAAAAAAAATTTAAAAAATCGTTCGGGAAATGAGTTTACTCCCTGGGTATTTTCTTTGTATACATTCGATTATACGGGCCAAGCCCCGGATTTACGGGAAAACCCGAGATTTCGTTTGCCGGCGATTAAACTGCTTTTATTCAGCGTCTCATCAAAAATGAAAACATTTTTGAAAACTGCAAGTCTCATGCGTTTTAGTGGTAAAAAAATAATTTAAAAAATCGTTTGGGAAATGACTTTACTCCCTGGGTACTTTCTTTGTATACTTTTGACTATACGGGCCGAGTCCGGGATTTACGGGAAATCGCAGGTTTTCGTTTGCCGGCGATTAAACTTCTTTTATTCAGCGTCTCATCAAAAATGAAAACCTTTTTAAAAACTACAAGTCTTATGCGTTTTAGTGGTGAAAAAATAATTTAAAAAATCGTTCTGGAAATGAGTTTACTCACAGGGTACTTTCTTTGTAAACATTCGACTATACGGGCCAAGCCCCGGATTTACGGGAAAACGCGGGATTTCGTTTGCCGGCAATTAAACTGCTTTTATTCAGCGTCACATCAAAAGTGAAAACATTTTTGAAAACTGCAAGTCTCATGCGTTTTAGTAGTAAAAAAATAATTTAAAAAATCGTTTAGGAAATGACTTTACTCCCTGGGTACTTTCTTTGTATACTTTTGACTATACGGGCCGAGTCCAGGATTTACGGGAAATCGCAGGTTTTCGTTTGCCGGCGATTAAACCTTTTTTATTCAGCGTCTCATCAAAAATGAAAACATTTTTAAAAACTACAAGTCTTATGCGTTTTAGTGGTGAAGAAATAATTTAAAAAATCGTTCTGGAAATGAGTTTATTCCCTGCGTACTTTCTTTGTATACATTCGACTATACGTGCCAAGCCCCGGATTTACGGGAAAACGCGGGATTTCGTTTGCCGGCGATTAAACTGCTTTTATTCAGCGTCTCATCAAAAATGAAAACATTTTTGAAAACTACAAGTCTCATGCGTTTTAGTGGTAAAAAAGTATTTAAGAAATCGTTCGGGAAATGACTTTACTCACTGGGTACTTTCTTTGTATACTTTTGACTATACGGGCCGAGTCCAGGATTTACGGGAAATCGCAGGTTTTCGTTTGCCGGCGACTAAACTTCTTTTATTCAGCGTCTCATCAAAAATGAAAACATTTTTAAAAACTACAAGTCTCTTGCGTTTTAGTGGTGAAAAAGTAATTTAAAAAATCGTTCGGGAAATGAGATTACTCCCTGGGTACTTTCTTTGTATACATTCGACTATACGGGCCAAGCCCGGGATTTACGGGAAATCGCGGGTTTTCGTTTGCCGGCGATTAAACTTCTTTTATTCAGCGTCTTATCAAAAATGAAAACATTTTTAAAAACTACAAGTCTTATGCATTTTAGTGGTGAAAAAATAATTTAAAAAATCGTTCGGGAAATGAGATTACTCCCTGGGTACTTTCTTTGTATACATTCGACTATACGGGCCAAGCCCGGGATTTAGGGGAAATCGCGGGTTTTCGTTTGCCGGCGATTAAACTTCTTTTATTCAGCGTCTCATCAAAAATGAAAACATTTTTGAAAACTACAAGTCTCATGCGTTTTAGTGGTAAAAAAATAATTTAAAAAATCGTTTGGGAAATGAGTTTACTCCCTGGGTACTTTCTTTGTATACTTTTGACTATACGGGCCGAGTCCAGGATTTACGGGAAATCGCAGGTTTTCGTTTGCCGGCGATTAAACTTCTTTTATTCAGCGTCTCATCAAAAATGAAAACCTTTTTAAAAACTACAAGTCTTATGCGTTTTAGTGGTGAAAAAATAATTTAAAAAATCGTTCTGGAAATGAGTTTACTCACAGGGTACTTTCTTTGTATACATTCAACTATACGGGCCAAGCCCGGGATTTACGGGAAATCGCGGGTTTTCGTTTTCCGGCGATTAAACCTCTTTTATTAAGCGTCTCATCAAAAATGAAAACATTTTTGAAAACTACAAGTCTCATGCGTTTTAGTGGTGAAAAAAAATTTAAAAAATCGTACGGGAAATGAGTTTACTTCCTGGGTACTTTCTTTGTATACATTCGACTATACGGGCCAAGCCCCGGATTTACGGGAAAACGCGGGATTTCGTTTGCCGGCGATTAAACCTCTTTCATTAAGCGTCTCATCAAAAATGAAAACATTTTTGAAAACTGCAAGTCTCATGCGTTTTAGTGGTAAAAAAATAATTTAAAAAATCGTTTGGGAAATGACTTTACTCCCTGGGTACTTTCTTTGTATACTTTTGACTATACGGGCCGAGTCCGGGATTTACGGGAAATCGCAGGTTTTCGTTTGCCGGCGATTAAACTTCTTTTATTCAGCGTCTCATCAAAAATGAAAACCTTTTTAAAAACTACAAGTCTTATGCGTTTTAGTTGTGAAAAAATAATTTAAAAAATCGTTCTGGAAATGCGTTTACTCCCTGGGTACTTTCTTTGTATACTTTTGACTATACGGGCCGAGTCCGGGATTTAGGCAAATAGCAGGTTTTCGTTTGCCGGCGATTAAACTGCTTTTATTCAGCGTCTCATCAAAAATGAAAACATTTTTGAAAACTACAAGTCTCATGCGTTTTAGTGGTGAAAAAATAATTTAAAAAATCGTTCGGGAAATGAGTTTACTCCCTGGGTACTTTCTTTGTATACTTTTGACTATACGGGCCAAGCCGGGATTTACGGGAAATCGCGGGTTTTCGTTTGCCGGCGATTAAACCTTTTTTATTCAGCGTCTCATCAAAAATGAAAACATTTTTAAAAACTACAAGTCTTATGCGTTTTAGTGGTGAAGAAATAATTTAAAAAATCGTTCTGGAAATGAGTTTACTCCCTGCGTACTTTCTTTGTATACATTCGACTATACGTGCCAAGCCCGGGATTTACGGGAAATCGCGGGTTTTCGTTTGCCGGCGATTAAACTGCTTTTATTCAGTATCTCATCAAAAATGAAAACATTCTGGAAAACTACAAGTCTCATGCGTTTTAGTGGTAAAAAAATAATTTAAAAAATCGTTTGGGAAATGAGTTTACTCCCTGGGTACTTTCTTTGTATACTTTTGACTATACGGGCCGAGTCCAGGATTTACGGGAAATCGCAGGTTTTCGTTTGCCGGCGATTAAACTTCTTTTATTCAGCGTCTCATCAAAAATGAAAACCTTTTTAAAAACTACAAGTCTTATGCGTTTTAGTGGTGAAAAAATAATTTAAAAAATCGTTCTGGAAATGAGTTTACTCACAGGGTACTTCCTTTGTATACATTCGACTATACGGGCCAAGCCCGGGATTTACGGGAAATCGCGGGTTTTCGTTTTCCGGCGATTAAACCTCTTTCATTAAGCGTCTCATCAAAAATGAAAACATTTTTGAAAACTACAAGTCCCATGCGTTTTAGTGGTGAAAAAAAATTTAAAAAATCGTTCGGGAAATGAGTTTACTCCCTGGGTACTTTCTTTGTATACATTCGATTATACGGGCCAAGCCCCGGATTTACGGGAAAACGCGAGATTTCGTTTGCCGGCGATTAAACTGCTTTTATTCAGCGTCTCATCAAAAATGAAAACATTTTTGAAAACTGCAAGTCTCATGCGTTTTAGTAGTAAAAAAATAATTTAAAAAATCGTTTAGGAAATGACTTTACTCCCTGGGTACTTTCTTTGTATACTTTTGACTATATGGGCCGAGTCCAGGATTTACGGGAAATCGCAGGTTTTCCTTTGCCGGCGATTAAACCTTTTTTATTCAGCGTCTCATCAAAAATGAAAACATTTTTAAAAACTACAAGTCTTATGCGTTTTAGTGGTGAAGAAATAATTTAAAAAATCGTTCTGGAAATGAGTTTATTCCCTGCGTACTTTCTTTGTATACATTCGACTATACGTGCCAAGCCCCGGATTTACGGGAAAACGCGGGATTTCGTTTGCCGGCGATTAAACTGCTTTTATTCAGCGTCTCATCAAAAATGAAAACATTTTTGAAAACTACATGTCTCATGCGTTTTAGTGGTAAAAAAGTAATTTAAGAAATCGTTCGGGAAATGACTTTACTCCCTTTGTACTTTCTTTGTATACTTTTGACTATACGGGCCGAGTCCAGGATTTACGGGAAATCGCAGGTTTTCGTTTGCCGGCGACTAAACTTCTTTTATTCAGCGTCTCATCAAAAATGAAAACATTTTTAAAAACTACAAGTCTCATGCGTTTTAGTGGTGAAAAAGTAATTTAAAAAATCGTTCGGGAAATGAGATTACTCCCTGGGTACTTTCTTTGTATACATTCGACTATACGGGCCAAGCCCGGGATTTACGGGAAATCGCGGGTTTTCGTTTGCCGGCGATTAAACTTCTTTTATTCAGCGTCTCATCAAAAATGAAAACATTTTTAAAAACTACAAGTCTTATGCGTTTTAGTGGTGAAAAAATAATTTAAAAAATCGTTCGGGAAATGAGATTACTCCCTGGGTACTTTCTTTGTATACATTCGACTATACGGGCCAAGCCCGGGATTTAGGGGAAATCGCGGGTTTTCGTTTGCCGGCGATTAAACTTCTTTTATTCAGCGTCTCATCAAAAATGAAAACATTTTTGAAAACTACAAGTCTCATGCGTTTTAGTGGTAAAAAAATAATTTAAAAAATCGTTTGGCAAATGAGTTTACTCCCTGGGTACTTTCTTTGTATACTTTTGACTATACGGGCCGAGTCCAGGATTTACGGGAAATCGCAGGTTTTCGTTTGCCGGCGATTAAACTTCTTTTATTCAGCGTCTCATCAAAAATGAAAACCTTTTTAAAAACTACAAGTCTTATGCGTTTTAGTGGTGAAAAAATAATTTAAAAAATCGTTCTGGAAATGAGTTTACTCACAGGGTACTTTCTTTGTATACATTCGACTATACGGGCCAAGCCCGGGATTTACGGGAAATCGCGGGTTTTCGTTTTCCGGCGATTAAACATCTTTCATTAAGCGTCTCATCAAAAATGAAAACATTTTTGAAAACTACAAGTCTCATGCGTTTTAGTGGTGAAAAAAAATTTAAAAAATCGTTCGGGAAATGAGTTTACTTCCTGGGTACTTTCTTTGTATACATTCGACTATACGGGCCAAGCCCCGGATTTACGGGAAAACGCGGGATTTCGTTTGCCGGCGATTAAACCTCTTTTATTAAGCGTCTCATCAAAAATGAAAACATTTTTGAAAACTGCAAGTCTCATGCGTTTTAGTGGTAAAAAAATAATTTAAAAAATCGTTTGGGAAATGACTTTACTCCCTGGGTACTTTCTTTGTATACTTTTGGCTATACGGGCCGAGTCCGGGATTTACGGGAAATCGCAGGTTTTCGTTTGCCGGCGATTAAACTTCTTTTATTCAGCGTCTCATCAAAAATGAAAACCTTTTTAAAAACTACAAGTCTTATGCGTTTTAGCGGTGAAAAAATAATTTAAAAAATCGTTCTGGAAATGAGTTTACTCACAGGGTACTTTCTTTGTAAACATTCGACTATACGGGCCAAGCCCCGGATTTACGGGAAAACGCGGGATTTCGTTTGCCGGCAATTAAACTGCTTTTATTCAGCGTCACATCAAAAGTGAAAACATTTTTGAAAACTGCAAGTCTCATGCGTTTTAGTAGTAAAAAAATAATTTAAAAAATCGTTTAGGAAATGACTTTACTCCCTGGGTACTTTCTTTGTATACTTTTGACTATACGGGCCGAGTCCAGGATTTACGGGAAATCGCAGGTTTTCCTTTGCCGGCGATTAAACCTTTTTTATTCAGCGTCTCATCAAAAATGAAAACATTTTTAAAAACTACAAGTCTTATGCGTTTTAGTGGTGAAGAAATAATTTAAAAAATCGTTCTGGAAATGAGTTTATTCCCTGCGTACTTTCTTTGTATACATTCGACTATACGTGCCAAGCCCCGGATTTACGGGAAAACGCGGGATTTCGTTTGCCGGCGATTAAACTGCTTTTATTCAGCGTCTCATCAAAAATGAAAACATTTTTGAAAACTACAAGTCTCATGCGTTTTAGTGGTAAAAAAGTAATTTAAGAAATCGTTCGGGAAATGACTTTACTCCCTGGGTACTTTCTTTGTATACTTTTGACTATACGGGCCGAGTCCAGGATTTACGGGAAATCGCAGGTTTTCGTTTGCCGGCGACTAAACTTCTTTTATTCAGCGTCTCATCAAAAATGAAAACATTTTTAAAAACTACAAGTCTCATGCGTTTTAGTGGTGAAAAAGTAATTTAAAAAATCGTTCGGGAAATGAGATTACTCCCTGGGTACTTTCTTTGTATACATTCGACTATACGGGCCAAGCCCGGGATTTACGGGAAATCGCGGGTTTTCGTTTGCCGGCGATTAAACTTCTTTTATTCAGCGTCTCATCAAAAATGAAAACATTTTTAAAAACTACAAGTCTTATGCGTTTTAGTGGTGAAGAAATAATTTAAAAAATCGTTCGGGAAATGAGATTACTCCCTGGGTACTTTCTTTGTATACAATCGACTATACGGGCCAAGCCCGGGATTTAGGGGAAATCGCGGGTTTTCGTTTGCCGGCGATTAAACTTCTTTTATTCAGCGTCTCATCAAAAATGAAAACATTTTTGAAAACTACAAGTCTCATGCGTTTTAGTGGTAAAAAAATAATTTAAAAAATCGTTTGGGAAATGAGTTTACTCCCTGGGTACTTTCTTTGCATACTTTTGACTATACGGGCCGAGTCCAGGATTTACGGGAAATCGCAGGTTTTCGTTTGCCGGCGATTAAACTTCTTTTATTCAGCGTCTCATCAAAAATAAAAACCTTTTTAAAAACTACAAGTCTTATGCGTTTTAGTGGTGAAAAAATAATTTAAAAAATCGTTCTGGAAATGAGTTTACTCACAGGGTACTTTCTTTGTATACATTCGACTATACGGGCCAAGCCCGGGATTTACGGGAAATCGCGGGTTTTCGTTTTCCGGCGATTAAACCTCTTTCATTAAGCGTCTCATCAAAAATGAAAACATTTTTGAAAACTACAAGTCTCATGCGTTTTAGTGGTGAAAAAAAATTTAAAAAATCGTTCGGGAAATGAGTTTACTTCCTGGGTACTTTCTTTGTATACATTCGACTATACGGGCCAAGCCCCGGATTTACGGGAAAACGCGGGATTTCGTTTGCCGGCGATTAAACCTCTTTCATTAAGCGTCTCATCAAAAATGAAAACACTTTTGAAAACTACAAGTCTCATGCGTTTTAGTGGTGAAAAAATAATTTAAAAAATCGTTCTGGAAATGAGTTTACTCCCTGGGTACTTTCTTTGTATACTTTTGACTATACGGGCCGAGTCCGGGATTTAGGGAAATAGCAGGTTTTCGTTTGCCGGCGATTAAACTGCTTTTATTCAGCGTCTCATCAAAAATGAGAACATTTTTGAAAACTACAAGTCTTATGCGTTTTAGTGGTGAAAAAATAATTTAAAAAATCGTTCTGGAAATGAGTTTACTCCCTGGGTACTTTCTTTGTATACTTTTGACTATACGGGCCGAGTCCGGGATTTAGGGAAATAGCAGGTTTTCGTTTGCCGGCGATTAAACTGCTTTTATTCAGCGTCTCATCAAAAATGAAAATATTTTTGAAAACTACAAGTCTCATGCGTTTTAGTGGTGAAAAAATAATTTAAAAAATCGTTCGGGAAATGAGTTTACTCCCTGGGTACTTTCTTTGTATACTTTTGACTATACCGGCCAAGCCGGGATTTACGGGAAATCGCGGGTTTTCGTTTGCCGGCGATTAAACTTCTTTTATTCAGCGTCTTATCAAAAATGAAAACATTTTTAAAAACTACAAGTCTCATGCGTTTTAGTGGTGAAATAATAATTTAAAAAATCGTTTGGGAAATGAGTTTACTCCCTGGGTACTTTCTTTGTATACTTTTGACTATACGGGCCGAGTGCAGGATTTACGGGAAATCGCAGGTTTTCCTTTGCCGGCGATTAAACCTTTTTTATTCAGCGTCTCATCAAAAATGAAAACATTTTTAAAAACTACAAGTCTTATGCGTTTTAGTGGTGAAGAAATAATTTAAAAAATCGTTCTGGAAATGAGTTTATTCCCTGCGTACTTTCTTTGTATACATTCGACTATACGTGCCAAGCCCCGGATTTACGGGAAAACGCGGGATTTCGTTTGCCGGCGATTAAACTGCTTTTATTCAGCGTCTCATCAAAAATGAAAACATTTTTGAAAACTACAAGTCTCATGCGTTTTAGTGGTAAAAAAGTAATTTAAGAAATCGTTCGGGAAATGACTTTACTCCCTGGGTACTTTCTTTGTATACTTTTGACTATACGGGCCGAGTCCAGGATTTACGGGAAATCGCAGGTTTTCGTTTGCCGGCGACTAAACTTCTTTTATTCAGCGTCTCATCAAAAATGAAAACATTTTTAAAAACTACAAGTCTCATGCGTTTTAGTGGTGAAAAAGTAATTTAGAAAATCGTTCGGGAAATGAGATTACTCCCTGGGTACTTTCTTTGTATACATTCGACTATACGGGCCAAGCCCGGGATTTACGGGAAATCGCGGGTTTTCGTTTGCCGGCGATTAAACTTCTTTTATTCAGCGTCTCATCAAAAATGAAAACATTTTTAAAAACTACAAGTCTTATGCGTTTTAGTGGTGAAAAAATAATTTAAAAAATCGTTCGGGAAATGAGATTACTCCCTGGGTACTTTCTTTGTATACATTCGACTATACGGGCCAAGCCCGGGATTTAGGGGAAATCGCGGGTTTTCGTTTGCCTGCGATTAAACTTCTTTTATTCAGCGTCTCATCAAAAATGAAAACATTTTTGAAAACTACAAGTCTCATGCGTTTTAGTGGTAAAAAAATAATTTAAAAAATCGTTTGGGAAATGAGTTTACTCCCTGGGTACTTTCTTTGTATACTTTTGACTATACGGGCCGAGTCCAGGATTTACGGGAAATCGCAGGTTTTCGTTTGCCGGCGATTAAACTTCTTTTATTCAGCGTCTCATCAAAAATAAAAACCTTTTTAAAAACTACAAGTCTTATGCGTTTTAGTGGTGAAAAAATAATTTAAAAAATCGTTCTGGAAATGAGTTTACTCACAGGGTACTTTCTTTGTATACATTCGACTATACGGGCCAAGCCCGGGATTTACGGGAAATCGCGGGTTTTCGTTTTCCGGCGATTAAACCTCTTTCATTAAGCGTCTCATCAAAAATGAAAACATTTTTGAAAACTACAAGTCTCATGCGTTTTAGTGGTGAAAAAAAATTTAAAAAATCGTTCGGGAAATGAGTTTACTTCCTGGGTACTTTCTTTGTATACATTCGACTATACGGGCCAAGCCCCGGATTTACGGGAAAACGCGGGATTTCGTTTGCCGGCGATTAAACCTCTTTCATTAAGCGTCTCATCAAAAATGAAAACACTTTTGAAAACTACAAGTCTCATGCGTTTTAGTGGTGAAAAAATAATTTAAAAAATCGTTCTGGAAATGAGTTTACTCCCTGGGTACTTTCTTTGTATACTTTTGATATACGGGCCGAGTCCGGGATTTAGGGAAATAGCAGGTTTTCGTTTGCCGGCGATTAAACTGCTTTTATTCAGCGTCTCATCAAAAATGAAAATATTTTTGAAAACTACAAGTCTCATGCGTTTTAGTGGTGAAAAAATAATTTAAAAAATCGTTCGGGAAATGAGTTTACTCCCTGGGTACTTTCTTTGTATACATTCGACTATACGGGCCAAGCCCGGGATTTAGGGGAAATCGCGGGTTTTCGTTTGCCGGCGATTAAACTTCTTTTATTCAGCGTCTCATCAAAAATGAAAACATTTTTGAAAACTACAAGTCTCATGCGTTTTAGTGGTAAAAAAATAATTTAAAAAATCGTTTGGGAAATGAGTTTACTCCCTGGGTACTTTCTTTGTATACTTTTGACTATACGGGCCGAGTCCAGGATTTACGGGAAATCGCAGGTTTTCGTTTGCCGGCGATTAAACTTCTTTTATTCAGCGTCTCATCAAAAATGAAAACCTTTTTAAAAACTACAAGTCTTATGCGTTTTAGTGGTGAAAAAATAATTTAAAAAATCGTTCTGGAAATGAGTTTACTCACAGGGTACTTTCTTTGTATACATTCAACTATACGGGCCAAGCCCGGGATTTACGGGAAATCGCGGGTTTTCGTTTTCCGGCGATTAAACCTCTTTCATTAAGCGTCTCATCAAAAATGAAAACATTTTTGAAAACTACAAGTCTCATGCGTTTTAGTGGTGAAAAAAAATTTAAAAAATCGTTCGGGAAATGAGTTTACTTCCTGGGTACTTTCTTTGTATACATTCGACTATACGGGCCAAGCCCCGGATTTACGGGAAAACGCGGGATTTCGTTTGCCGGCGATTAAACCTCTTTCATTAAGCGTCTCATCAAAAATGAAAACATTTTTGAAAACTGCAAGTCTCATGCGTTTTAGTGGTAAAAAAATAATTTAAAAAATCGTTTGGGAAATGACTTTACTCCCTGGGTACTTTCTTTGTATACTTTTGACTATACGGGCCGAGTCCGGGATTTACGGGAAATCGCAGGTTTTCGTTTGCCGGCGATTAAACTTCTTTTATTCAGCGTCTCATCAAAAATGAAAACCTTTTTAAAAACTACAAGTCTTATGCGTTTTAGTGGTGAAAAAATAATTTAAAAAATCGTTCTGGAAATGCGTTTACGCCCTGCGTACTTTCTTTGTATACATTCGACTATACGTGCCAAGCCCGGGATTTACGGGAAATCGCGGGTTTTCGTTTGCCGGCGATTAAACTGCTTTTATTCAGTATCTCATCAAAAATGAAAACATTCTGGAAAACTACAAGTCTCATGCGTTTTAGTGGTAAAAAAATAATTTAAAAAATCGTTTGGGAAATGAGTTTACTCCCTGGGTACTTTCTTTGTATACTTTTGACTATACGGGCCGAGTCCAGGATTTACGGGAAATCGCAGGTTTTCGTTTGCCAGCGATTAAACTTCTTTTATTCAGCGTCTCATCAAAAATGAAAACCTTTTTAAAAACTACAAGTCTTATGCGTTTTAGTGGTGAAAAAATAATTTAAAAAATCGTTCTGGAAATGAGTTTACTCACAGGGTACTTCCTTTGTATACATTCGATTATACGGGCCAAGCCCCGGATTTACGGGAAAACGCGGGTTTTCGTTTTCCGGCGATTAAACCTCTTTCATTAAGCGTCTCATCAAAAATGAAAACATTTTTGAAAACTACAAGTCCCATGCGTTTTAGTGGTGAAAAAAAATTTAAAAAATCGTTCGGGAAATGAGTTTACTCCCTGGGTATTTTCTTTGTATACATTCGATTATACGGGCCAAGCCCCGGATTTACGGGAAAACCCGAGATTTCGTTTGCCGGCGATTAAACTGCTTTTATTCAGCGTCTCATCAAAAATGAAAACATTTTTGAAAACTGCAAGTCTCATGCGTTTTAGTGGTAAAAAAATAATTTAAAAAATCGTTTGGGAAATGACTTTACTCCCTGGGTACTTTCTTTGTATACTTTTGACTATACGGGCCGAGTCCGGGATTTACGGGAAATCGCAGGTTTTCGTTTGCCGGCGATTAAACTTCTTTTATTCAGCGTCTCATCAAAAATGAAAACCTTTTTAAAAACTACAAGTCTTATGCGTTTTAGTGGTGAAAAAATAATTTAAAAAATCGTTCTGGAAATGAGTTTACTCACAGGGTACTTTCTTTGTAAACATTCGACTATACGGGCCAAGCCCCGGATTTACGGGAAAACGCGGGATTTCGTTTGCCGGCAATTAAACTGCTTTTATTCAGCGTCACATCAAAAGTGAAAACATTTTTGAAAACTGCAAGTCTCATGCGTTTTAGTAGTAAAAAAATAATTTAAAAAATCGTTTAGGAAATGACTTTACTCCCTGGGTACTTTCTTTGTATACTTTTGACTATACGGGCCGAGTCCAGGATTTACGGGAAATCGCAGGTTTTCGTTTGCCGGCGACTAAACTTCTTTTATTCAGCGTCTCATCAAAAATGAAAACATTTTTAAAAACTACAAGTCTCTTGCGTTTTAGTGGTGAAAAAGTAATTTAAAAAATCGTTCGGGAAATGAGATTACTCCCTGGGTACTTTCTTTGTATACATTCGACTATACGGGCCAAGCCCGGGATTTACGGGAAATCGCGGGTTTTCGTTTGCCGGCGATTAAACTTCTTTTATTCAGCGTCTTATCAAAAATGAAAACATTTTTAAAAACTACAAGTCTTATGCATTTTAGTGGTGAAAAAATAATTTAAAAAATCGTTCGGGAAATGAGATTACTCCCTGGGTACTTTCTTTGTATACATTCGACTATACGGGCCAAGCCCGGGATTTAGGGGAAATCGCGGGTTTTCGTTTGCCGGCGATTAAACTTCTTTTATTCAGCGTCTCATCAAAAATGAAAACATTTTTGAAAACTACAAGTCTCATGCGTTTTAGTGGTAAAAAAATAATTTAAAAAATCGTTTGGGAAATGAGTTTACTCCCTGGGTACTTTCTTTGTATACTTTTGACTATACGGGCCGAGTCCAGGATTTACGGGAAATCGCAGGTTTTCGTTTGCCGGCGATTAAACTTCTTTTATTCAGCGTCTCATCAAAAATGAAAACCTTTTTAAAAACTACAAGTCTTATGCGTTTTAGTGGTGAAAAAATAATTTAAAAAATCGTTCTGGAAATGAGTTTACTCACAGGGTACTTTCTTTGTATACATTCAACTATACGGGCCAAGCCCGGGATTTACGGGAAATCGCGGGTTTTCGTTTTCCGGCGATTAAACCTCTTTTATTAAGCGTCTCATCAAAAATGAAAACATTTTTGAAAACTACAAGTCTCATGCGTTTTAGTGGTGAAAAAAAATTTAAAAAATCGTACGGGAAATGAGTTTACTTCCTGGGTACTTTCTTTGTATACATTCGACTATACGGGCCAAGCCCCGGATTTACGGGAAAACGCGGGATTTCGTTTGCCGGCGATTAAACCTCTTTCATTAAGCGTCTCATCAAAAATGAAAACATTTTTGAAAACTGCAAGTCTCATGCGTTTTAGTGGTAAAAAAATAATTTAAAAAATCGTTTGGGAAATGACTTTACTCCCTGGGTACTTTCTTTGTATACTTTTGACTATACGGGCCGAGTCCGGGATTTACGGGAAATCGCAGGTTTTCGTTTGCCGGCGATTAAACTTCTTTTATTCAGCGTCTCATCAAAAATGAAAACCTTTTTAAAAACTACAAGTCTTATGCGTTTTAGTGGTGAAAAAATAATTTAAAAAATCGTTCTGGAAATGAGTTTACTCACAGGGTACTTTCTTTGTAAACATTCGACTATACGGGCCAAGCCCCGGATTTACGGGAAAACGCGGGATTTCGTTTGCCGGCAATTAAACTGCTTTTATTCAGCGTCACATCAAAAGTGAAAACATTTTTGAAAACTGCAAGTCTCATGCGTTTTAGTAGTAAAAAAATAATTTAAAAAATCGTTTAGGAAATGACTTTACTCCCTGGGTACTTTCTTTGTATACTTTTGACTATACGGGCCGAGTCCAGGATTTACGGGAAATCGCAGGTTTTCGTTTGCCGGCGATTAAACCTTTTTTATTCAGCGTCTCATCAAAAATGAAAACATTTTTAAAAACTACAAGTCTTATGCGTTTTAGTGGTGAAGAAATAATTTAAAAAATCGTTCTGGAAATGAGTTTATTCCCTGCGTACTTTCTTTGTATACATTCGACTATACGTGCCAAGCCCCGGATTTACGGGAAAACGCGGGATTTCGTTTGCCGGCGATTAAACTGCTTTTATTCAGCGTCTCATCAAAAATGAAAACATTTTTGAAAACTACAAGTCTCATGCGTTTTAGTGGTAAAAAAGTATTTAAGAAATCGTTCGGGAAATGACTTTACTCACTGGGTACTTTCTTTGTATACTTTTGACTATACGGGCCGAGTCCAGGATTTACGGGAAATCGCAGGTTTTCGTTTGCCGGCGACTAAACTTCTTTTATTCAGCGTCTCATCAAAAATGAAAACATTTTTAAAAACTACAAGTCTCTTGCGTTTTAGTGGTGAAAAAGTAATTTAAAAAATCGTTCGGGAAATGAGATTACTCCCTGGGTACTTTCTTTGTATACATTCGACTATACGGGCCAAGCCCGGGATTTACGGGAAATCGCGGGTTTTCGTTTGCCGGCGATTAAACTTCTTTTATTCAGCGTCTTATCAAAAATGAAAACATTTTTAAAAACTACAAGTCTTATGCATTTTAGTGGTGAAAAAATAATTTAAAAAATCGTTCGGGAAATGAGATTACTCCCTGGGTACTTTCTTTGTATACATTCGACTATACGGGCCAAGCCCGGGATTTAGGGGAAATCGCGGGTTTTCGTTTGCCGGCGATTAAACTTCTTTTATTCAGCGTCTCATCAAAAATGAAAACATTTTTGAAAACTACAAGTCTCATGCGTTTTAGTGGTAAAAAAATAATTTAAAAAATCGTTTGGGAAATGAGTTTACTCCCTGGGTACTTTCTTTGTATACTTTTGACTATACGGGCCGAGTCCAGGATTTACGGGAAATCGCAGGTTTTCGTTTGCCGGCGATTAAACTTCTTTTATTCAGCGTCTCATCAAAAATGAAAACCTTTTTAAAAACTACAAGTCTTATGCGTTTTAGTGGTGAAAAAATAATTTAAAAAATCGTTCTGGAAATGAGTTTACTCACAGGGTACTTTCTTTGTATACATTCAACTATACGGGCCAAGCCCGGGATTTACGGGAAATCGCGGGTTTTCGTTTTCCGGCGATTAAACCTCTTTTATTAAGCGTCTCATCAAAAATGAAAACATTTTTGAAAACTACAAGTCTCATGCGTTTTAGTGGTGAAAAAAAATTTAAAAAATCGTACGGGAAATGAGTTTACTTCCTGGGTACTTTCTTTGTATACATTCGACTATACGGGCCAAGCCCCGGATTTACGGGAAAACGCGGGATTTCGTTTGCCGGCGATTAAACTGCTTTTATTCAGCGTCTCATCAAAAATGAAAACATTTTTGAAAACTACAAGTCTCATGCGTTTTAGTGGTAAAAAAGTATTTAAGAAATCGTTCGGGAAATGACTTTACTCACTGGGTACTTTCTTTGTATACTTTTGACTATACGGGCCGAGTCCAGGATTTACGGGAAATCGCAGGTTTTCGTTTGCCGGCGACTAAACTTCTTTTATTCAGCGTCTCATCAAAAATGAAAACATTTTTAAAAACTACAAGTCTCTTGCGTTTTAGTGGTGAAAAAGTAATTTAAAAAATCGTTCGGGAAATGAGATTACTCCCTGGGTACTTTCTTTGTATACATTCGACTATACGGGCCAAGCCCGGGATTTACGGGAAATCGCGGGTTTTCGTTTGCCGGCGATTAAACTTCTTTTATTCAGCGTCTTATCAAAAATGAAAACATTTTTAAAAACTACAAGTCTTATGCATTTTAGTGGTGAAAAAATAATTTAAAAAATCGTTCGGGAAATGAGATTACTCCCTGGGTACTTTCTTTGTATACATTCGACTATACGGGCCAAGCCCGGGATTTAGGGGAAATCGCGGGTTTTCGTTTGCCGGCGATTAAACTTCTTTTATTCAGCGTCTCATCAAAAATGAAAACATTTTTGAAAACTACAAGTCTCATGCGTTTTAGTGGTAAAAAAATAATTTAAAAAATCGTTTGGGAAATGAGTTTACTCCCTGGGTACTTTCTTTGTATACTTTTGACTATACGGGCCGAGTCCAGGATTTACGGGAAATCGCAGGTTTTCGTTTGCCGGCGATTAAACTTCTTTTATTCAGCGTCTCATCAAAAATGAAAACCTTTTTAAAAACTACAAGTCTTATGCGTTTTAGTGGTGAAAAAATAATTTAAAAAATCGTTCTGGAAATGAGTTTACTCACAGGGTACTTTCTTTGTATACATTCAACTATACGGGCCAAGCCCGGGATTTACGGGAAATCGCGGGTTTTCGTTTTCCGGCGATTAAACCTCTTTTATTAAGCGTCTCATCAAAAATGAAAACATTTTTGAAAACTACAAGTCTCATGCGTTTTAGTGGTGAAAAAAAATTTAAAAAATCGTACGGGAAATGAGTTTACTTCCTGGGTACTTTCTTTGTATACATTCGACTATACGGGCCAAGCCCCGGATTTACGGGAAAACGCGGGATTTCGTTTGCCGGCGATTAAACCTCTTTCATTAAGCGTCTCATCAAAAATGAAAACATTTTTGAAAACTGCAAGTCTCATGCGTTTTAGTGGTAAAAAAATAATTTAAAAAATCGTTTGGGAAATGACTTTACTCCCTGGGTACTTTCTTTGTATACTTTTGACTATACGGGCCGAGTCCGGGATTTACGGGAAATCGCAGGTTTTCGTTTGCCGGCGATTAAACTTCTTTTATTCAGCGTCTCATCAAAAATGAAAACCTTTTTAAAAACTACAAGTCTTATGCGTTTTAGTTGTGAAAAAATAATTTAAAAAATCGTTCTGGAAATGCGTTTACTCCCTGGGTACTTTCTTTGTATACTTTTGACTATACGGGCCGAGTCCGGGATTTAGGCAAATAGCAGGTTTTCGTTTGCCGGCGATTAAACTGCTTTTATTCAGCGTCTCATCAAAAATGAAAACATTTTTGAAAACTACAAGTCTCATGCGTTTTAGTGGTGAAAAAATAATTTAAAAAATCGTTCGGGAAATGAGTTTACTCCCTGGGTACTTTCTTTGTATACTTTTGACTATACGGGCCAAGCCGGGATTTACGGGAAATCGCGGGTTTTCGTTTGCCGGCGATTAAACCTTTTTTATTCAGCGTCTCATCAAAAATGAAAACATTTTTAAAAACTACAAGTCTTATGCGTTTTAGTGGTGAAGAAATAATTTAAAAAATCGTTCTGGAAATGAGTTTACTCCCTGCGTACTTTCTTTGTATACATTCGACTATACGTGCCAAGCCCGGGATTTACGGGAAATCGCGGGTTTTCGTTTGCCGGCGATTAAACTGCTTTTATTCAGTATCTCATCAAAAATGAAAACATTCTGGAAAACTACAAGTCTCATGCGTTTTAGTGGTAAAAAAATAATTTAAAAAATCGTTTGGGAAATGAGTTTACTCCCTGGGTACTTTCTTTGTATACTTTTGACTATACGGGCCGAGTCCAGGATTTACGGGAAATCGCAGGTTTTCGTTTGCCGGCGATTAAACTTCTTTTATTCAGCGTCTCATCAAAAATGAAAACCTTTTTAAAAACTACAAGTCTTATGCGTTTTAGTGGTGAAAAAATAATTTAAAAAATCGTTCTGGAAATGAGTTTACTCACAGGGTACTTCCTTTGTATACATTCGACTATACGGGCCAAGCCCGGGATTTACGGGAAATCGCGGGTTTTCGTTTTCCGGCGATTAAACCTCTTTCATTAAGCGTCTCATCAAAAATGAAAACATTTTTGAAAACTACAAGCCCATGCGTTTTAGTGGTGAAAAAAAATTTAAAAAATCGTTCGGGAAATGAGTTTACTCCCTGGGTACTTTCTTTGTATACATTCGATTATACGGGCCAAGCCCCGGATTTACGGGAAAACGCGAGATTTCGTTTGCCGGCGATTAAACTGCTTTTATTCAGCGTCTCATCAAAAATGAAAACATTTTTGAAAACTGCAAGTCTCATGCGTTTTAGTAGTAAAAAAATAATTTAAAAAATCGTTTAGGAAATGACTTTACTCCCTGGGTACTTTCTTTGTATACTTTTGACTATATGGGCCGAGTCCAGGATTTACGGGAAATCGCAGGTTTTCCTTTGCCGGCGATTAAACCTTTTTTATTCAGCGTCTCATCAAAAATGAAAACATTTTTAAAAACTACAAGTCTTATGCGTTTTAGTGGTGAAGAAATAATTTAAAAAATCGTTCTGGAAATGAGTTTATTCCCTGCGTACTTTCTTTGTATACATTCGACTATACGTGCCAAGCCCCGGATTTACGGGAAAACGCGGGATTTCGTTTGCCGGCGATTAAACTGCTTTTATTCAGCGTCTCATCAAAAATGAAAACATTTTTGAAAACTACATGTCTCATGCGTTTTAGTGGTAAAAAAGTAATTTAAGAAATCGTTCGGGAAATGACTTTACTCCCTTTGTACTTTCTTTGTATACTTTTGACTATACGGGCCGAGTCCAGGATTTACGGGAAATCGCAGGTTTTCGTTTGCCGGCGACTAAACTTCTTTTATTCAGCGTCTCATCAAAAATGAAAACATTTTTAAAAACTACAAGTCTCATGCGTTTTAGTGGTGAAAAAGTAATTTAAAAAATCGTTCGGGAAATGAGATTACTCCCTGGGTACTTTCTTTGTATACATTCGACTATACGGGCCAAGCCCGGGATTTACGGGAAATCGCGGGTTTTCGTTTGCCGGCGATTAAACTTCTTTTATTCAGCGTCTCATCAAAAATGAAAACATTTTTAAAAACTACAAGTCTTATGCGTTTTAGTGGTGAAAAAATAATTTAAAAAATCGTTCGGGAAATGAGATTACTCCCTGGGTACTTTCTTTGTATACATTCGACTATACGGGCCAAGCCCGGGATTTAGGGGAAATCGCGGGTTTTCGTTTGCCGGCGATTAAACTTCTTTTATTCAGCGTCTCATCAAAAATGAAAACATTTTTGAAAACTACAAGTCTCATGCGTTTTAGTGGTAAAAAAATAATTTAAAAAATCGTTTGGCAAATGAGTTTACTCCCTGGGTACTTTCTTTGTATACTTTTGACTATACGGGCCGAGTCCAGGATTTACGGGAAATCGCAGGTTTTCGTTTGCCGGCGATTAAACTTCTTTTATTCAGCGTCTCATCAAAAATGAAAACCTTTTTAAAAACTACAAGTCTTATGCGTTTTAGTGGTGAAAAAATAATTTAAAAAATCGTTCTGGAAATGAGTTTACTCACAGGGTACTTTCTTTGTATACATTCGACTATACGGGCCAAGCCCGGGATTTACGGGAAATCGCGGGTTTTCGTTTTCCGGCGATTAAACATCTTTCATTAAGCGTCTCATCAAAAATGAAAACATTTTTGAAAACTACAAGTCTCATGCGTTTTAGTGGTGAAAAAAAATTTAAAAAATCGTTCGGGAAATGAGTTTACTTCCTGGGTACTTTCTTTGTATACATTCGACTATACGGGCCAAGCCCCGGATTTACGGGAAAACGCGGGATTTCGTTTGCCGGCGATTAAACCTCTTTTATTAAGCGTCTCATCAAAAATGAAAACATTTTTGAAAACTGCAAGTCTCATGCGTTTTAGTGGTAAAAAAATAATTTAAAAAATCGTTTGGGAAATGACTTTACTCCCTGGGTACTTTCTTTGTATACTTTTGGCTATACGGGCCGAGTCCGGGATTTACGGGAAATCGCAGGTTTTCGTTTGCCGGCGATTAAACTTCTTTTATTCAGCGTCTCATCAAAAATGAAAACCTTTTTAAAAACTAAAAGTCTTATGCGTTTTAGCGGTGAAAAAATAATTTAAAAAATCGTTCTGGAAATGAGTTTACTCACAGGGTACTTTCTTTGTAAACATTCGACTATACGGGCCAAGCCCCGGATTTACGGGAAAACGCGGGATTTCGTTTGCCGGCAATTAAACTGCTTTTATTCAGCGTCACATCAAAAGTGAAAACATTTTTGAAAACTGCAAGTCTCATGCGTTTTAGTAGTAAAAAAATAATTTAAAAAATCGTTTAGGAAATGACTTTACTCCCTGGGTACTTTCTTTGTATACTTTTGACTATACGGGCCGAGTCCAGGATTTACGGGAAATCGCAGGTTTTCCTTTGCCGGCGATTAAACGTTTTTTATTCAGCGTCTCATCAAAAATGAAAACATTTTTAAAAACTACAAGTCTTATGCGTTTTAGTGGTGAAGAAATAATTTAAAAAATCGTTCTGGAAATGAGTTTATTCCCTGCGTACTTTCTTTGTATACATTCGACTATACGTGCCAAGCCCCGGATTTACGGGAAAACGCGGGATTTCGTTTGCCGGCGATTAAACTGCTTTTATTCAGCGTCTCATCAAAAATGAAAACATTTTTGAAAACTACAAGTCTCATGCGTTTTAGTGGTAAAAAAGTAATTTAAGAAATCGTTCGGGAAATGACTTTACTCCCTGGGTACTTTCTTTGTATACTTTTGACTATACGGGCCGAGTCCAGGATTTACGGGAAATCGCAGGTTTTCGTTTGCCGGCGACTAAACTTCTTTTATTCAGCGTCTCATCAAAAATGAAAACATTTTTAAAAACTACAAGTCTCATGCGTTTTAGTGGTGAAAAAGTAATTTAAAAAATCGTTCGGGAAATGAGATTACTCCCTGGGTACTTTCTTTGTATACATTCGACTATACGGGCCAAGCCCGGGATTTACGGGAAATCGCGGGTTTTCGTTTGCCGGCGATTAAACTTCTTTTATTCAGCGTCTCATCAAAAATGAAAACATTTTTAAAAACTACAAGTCTTATGCGTTTTAGTGGTGAAGAAATAATTTAAAAAATCGTTCGGGAAATGAGATTACTCCCTGGGTACTTTCTTTGTATACAATCGACTATACGGGCCAAGCCCGGGATTTAGGGGAAATCGCGGGTTTTCGTTTGCCGGCGATTAAACTTCTTTTATTCAGCGTCTCATCAAAAATGAAAACATTTTTGAAAACTACAAGTCTCATGCGTTTTAGTGGTAAAAAAATAATTTAAAAAATCGTTTGGGAAATGAGTTTACTCCCTGGGTACTTTCTTTGCATACTTTTGACTATACGGGCCGAGTCCAGGATTTACGGGAAATCGCAGGTTTTCGTTTGCCGGCGATTAAACTTCTTTTATTCAGCGTCTCATCAAAAATAAAAACCTTTTTAAAAACTACAAGTCTTATGCGTTTTAGTGGTGAAAAAATAATTTAAAAAATCGTTCTGGAAATGAGTTTACTCACAGGGTACTTTCTTTGTATACATTCGACTATACGGGCCAAGCCCGGGATTTACGGGAAATCGCGGGTTTTCGTTTTCCGGCGATTAAACCTCTTTCATTAAGCGTCTCATCAAAAATGAAAACATTTTTGAAAACTACAAGTCTCATGCGTTTTAGTGGTGAAAAAAAATTTAAAAAATCGTTCGGGAAATGAGTTTACTTCCTGGGTACTTTCTTTGTATACATTCGACTATACGGGCCAAGCCCCGGATTTACGGGAAAACGCGGGATTTCGTTTGCCGGCGATTAAACCTCTTTCATTAAGCGTCTCATCAAAAATGAAAACACTTTTGAAAACTACAAGTCTCATGCGTTTTAGTGGTGAAAAAATAATTTAAAAAATCGTTCTGGAAATGAGTTTACTCCCTGGGTACTTTCTTTGTATACTTTTGACTATACGGGCCGAGTCCGGGATTTAGGGAAATAGCAGGTTTTCGTTTGCCGGCGATTAAACTGCTTTTATTCAGCGTCTCATCAAAAATGAGAACATTTTTGAAAACTACAAGTCTTATGCGTTTTAGTGGTGAAAAAATAATTTAAAAAATCGTTCTGGAAATGAGTTTACTCCCTGGGTACTTTCTTTGTATACTTTTGACTATACGGGCCGAGTCCGGGATTTAGGGAAATAGCAGGTTTTCGTTTGCCGGCGATTAAACTGCTTTTATTCAGCGTCTCATCAAAAATGAAAATATTTTTGAAAACTACAAGTCTCATGCGTTTTAGTGGTGAAAAAATAATTTAAAAAATCGTTCGGGAAATGAGTTTACTCCCTGGGTACTTTCTTTGTATACTTTTGACTATACCGGCCAAGCCGGGATTTACGGGAAATCGCGGGTTTTCGTTTGCCGGCGATTAAACTTCTTTTATTCAGCGTCTTATCAAAAATGAAAACATTTTTAAAAACTACAAGTCTCATGCGTTTTAGTGGTGAAATAATAATTTAAAAAATCGTTTGGGAAATGAGTTTACTCCCTGGGTACTTTCTTTGTATACTTTTGACTATACGGGCCGAGTGCAGGATTTACGGGAAATCGCAGGTTTTCCTTTGCCGGCGATTAAACCTTTTTTATTCAGCGTCTCATCAAAAATGAAAACATTTTTAAAAACTACAAGTCTTATGCGTTTTAGTGGTGAAGAAATAATTTAAAAAATCGTTCTGGAAATGAGTTTATTCCCTGCGTACTTTCTTTGTATACATTCGACTATACGTGCCAAGCCCCGGATTTACGGGAAAACGCGGGATTTCGTTTGCCGGCGATTAAACTGCTTTTATTCAGCGTCTCATCAAAAATGAAAACATTTTTGAAAACTACAAGTCTCATGCGTTTTAGTGGTAAAAAAGTAATTTAAGAAATCGTTCGGGAAATGACTTTACTCCCTGGGTACTTTCTTTGTATACTTTTGACTATACGGGCCGAGTCCAGGATTTACGGGAAATCGCAGGTTTTCGTTTGCCGGCGACTAAACTTCTTTTATTCAGCGTCTCATCAAAAATGAAAACATTTTTAAAAACTACAAGTCTCATGCGTTTTAGTGGTGAAAAAGTAATTTAGAAAATCGTTCGGGAAATGAGATTACTCCCTGGGTACTTTCTTTGTATACATTCGACTATACGGGCCAAGCCCGGGATTTACGGGAAATCGCGGGTTTTCGTTTGCCGGCGATTAAACTTCTTTTATTCAGCGTCTCATCAAAAATGAAAACATTTTTAAAAACTACAAGTCTTATGCGTTTTAGTGGTGAAAAAATAATTTAAAAAATCGTTCGGGAAATGAGATTACTCCCTGGGTACTTTCTTTGTATACATTCGACTATACGGGCCAAGCCCGGGATTTAGGGGAAATCGCGGGTTTTCGTTTGCCTGCGATTAAACTTCTTTTATTCAGCGTCTCATCAAAAATGAAAACATTTTTGAAAACTACAAGTCTCATGCGTTTTAGTGGTAAAAAAATAATTTAAAAAATCGTTTGGGAAATGAGTTTACTCCCTGGGTACTTTCTTTGTATACTTTTGACTATACGGGCCGAGTCCAGGATTTACGGGAAATCGCAGGTTTTCGTTTGCCGGCGATTAAACTTCTTTTATTCAGCGTCTCATCAAAAATAAAAACCTTTTTAAAAACTACAAGTCTTATGCGTTTTAGTGGTGAAAAAATAATTTAAAAAATCGTTCTGGAAATGAGTTTACTCACAGGGTACTTTCTTTGTATACATTCGACTATACGGGCCAAGCCCGGGATTTACGGGAAATCGCGGGTTTTCGTTTTCCGGCGATTAAACCTCTTTCATTAAGCGTCTCATCAAAAATGAAAACATTTTTGAAAACTACAAGTCTCATGCGTTTTAGTGGTGAAAAAAAATTTAAAAAATCGTTCGGGAAATGAGTTTACTTCCTGGGTACTTTCTTTGTATACATTCGACTATACGGGCCAAGCCCCGGATTTACGGGAAAACGCGGGATTTCGTTTGCCGGCGATTAAACCTCTTTCATTAAGCGTCTCATCAAAAATGAAAACATTCTTGAAAACTACAAGTCTCATGCGTTTTAGTGGTGAAAAAATAATTTAAAAAATCGTTCGGGAAATGAGTTTACTCCCTGGGTACTTTCTTTGTATACTTTTGACTATACCGGCCAAGCCGGGATTTACGGGAAATCGCGGGTTTTCGTTTGCCGGCGATTAAACTTCTTTTATTCAGCGTCTTATCAAAAATGAAAACATTTTTAAAAACTACAAGTCTCATGCGTTTTAGTGGTGAAATAATAATTTAAAAAATCGTTTGGGAAATGAGTTTACTCCCTGGGTACTTTCTTTGTATACTTTTGACTATACGGGCCGAGTGCAGGATTTACGGGAAATCGCAGGTTTTCCTTTGCCGGCGATTAAACCTTTTTTATTCAGCGTCTCATCAAAAATGAAAACATTTTTAAAAACTACAAGTCTTATGCGTTTTAGTGGTGAAGAAATAATTTAAAAAATCGTTCTGGAAATGAGTTTATTCCCTGCGTACTTTCTTTGTATACATTCGACTATACGTGCCAAGCCCCGGATTTACGGGAAAACGCGGGATTTCGTTTGCCGGCGATTAAACTGCTTTTATTCAGCGTCTCATCAAAAATGAAAACATTTTTGAAAACTACAAGTCTCATGCGTTTTAGTGGTAAAAAAGTAATTTAAGAAATCGTTCGGGAAATGACTTTACTCCCTGGGTACTTTCTTTGTATACTTTTGACTATACGGGCCGAGTCCAGGATTTACGGGAAATCGCAGGTTTTCGTTTGCCGGCGACTAAACTTCTTTTATTCAGCGTCTCATCAAAAATGAAAACATTTTTAAAAACTACAAGTCTCATGCGTTTTAGTGGTGAAAAAGTAATTTAGAAAATCGTTCGGGAAATGAGATTACTCCCTGGGTACTTTCTTTGTATACATTCGACTATACGGGCCAAGCCCGGGATTTACGGGAAATCGCGGGTTTTCGTTTGCCGGCGATTAAACTTCTTTTATTCAGCGTCTCATCAAAAATGAAAACATTTTTAAAAACTACAAGTCTTATGCGTTTTAGTGGTGAAAAAATAATTTAAAAAATCGTTCGGGAAATGAGATTACTCCCTGGGTACTTTCTTTGTATACATTCGACTATACGGGCCAAGCCCGGGATTTAGGGGAAATCGCGGGTTTTCGTTTGCCTGCGATTAAACTTCTTTTATTCAGCGTCTCATCAAAAATGAAAACATTTTTGAAAACTACAAGTCTCATGCGTTTTAGTGGTAAAAAAATAATTTAAAAAATCGTTTGGGAAATGAGTTTACTCCCTGGGTACTTTCTTTGTATACTTTTGACTATACGGGCCGAGTCCAGGATTTACGGGAAATCGCAGGTTTTCGTTTGCCGGCGATTAAACTTCTTTTATTCAGCGTCTCATCAAAAATAAAAACCTTTTTAAAAACTACAAGTCTTATGCGTTTTAGTGGTGAAAAAATAATTTAAAAAATCGTTCTGGAAATGAGTTTACTCACAGGGTACTTTCTTTGTATACATTCGACTATACGGGCCAAGCCCGGGATTTACGGGAAATCGCGGGTTTTCGTTTTCCGGCGATTAAACCTCTTTCATTAAGCGTCTCATCAAAAATGAAAACATTTTTGAAAACTACAAGTCTCATGCGTTTTAGTGGTGAAAAAAAATTTAAAAAATCGTTCGGGAAATGAGTTTACTTCCTGGGTACTTTCTTTGTATACATTCGACTATACGGGCCAAGCCCCGGATTTACGGGAAAACGCGGGATTTCGTTTGCCGGCGATTAAACCTCTTTCATTAAGCGTCTCATCAAAAATGAAAACACTTTTGAAAACTACAAGTCTCATGCGTTTTAGTGGTGAAAAAATAATTTAAAAAATCGTTCTGGAAATGAGTTTACTCCCTGGGTACTTTCTTTGTATACTTTTGACTATACGGGCCGAGTCCGGGATTTAGGGAAATAGCAGGTTTTCGTTTGCCGGCGATTAAACTGCTTTTATTCAGCGTCTCATCAAAAATGAAAATATTTTTGAAAACTACAAGTCTCATGCGTTTTAGTGGTGAAAAAATAATTTAAAAAATCGTTCGGGAAATGAGTTTACTCCCTGGGTACTTTCTTTGTATACTTTTGACTATACCGGCCAAGCCGGGATTTACGGGAAATCGCGGGTTTTCGTTTGCCGGCGATTAAACTTCTTTTATTCAGCGTCTTATCAAAAATGAAAACATTTTTAAAAACTACAAGTCTCATGCGTTTTAGTGGTGAAATAATAATTTAAAAAATCGTTTGGGAAATGAGTTTACTCCCTGGGTACTTTCTTTGTATACTTTTGACTATACGGGCCGAGTGCAGGATTTACGGGAAATCGCAGGTTTTCGTTTGCCGGCGATTAAACTTCTTTTATTCAGCGTTTCATCAAAAATGAAAACATTTTTGAAAACTACAAGTCTCATGCGTTTTAGTGGTGAAAAAATAATTTAAAAAATCGTTCGGGAAATGAGTTTACTCCCTGGGTACTTTCTTTGTATACTTTTGACTATACGGGCCAAGCCGGGATTTACGGGAAATCGCGGGTTTTCGTTTGCCGGCGATTAAACTTCTTTTATTCAGCGTCTCATCAAAAATGAAAACATTTTTAAAAACTACAAGTCTTATGCGTTTTAGTGGTGAAAAAATAATTTAAAAAATCGTTCTGGAAATGAGTTTACTCACAGGGTACTTTCTTTGTATACATTCGACTATACGTGCCAAGCCCGGGATTTACGGGAAATCGCGGGTTTTCGTTTGCCGGCGATTAAACTGCTTTTATTCAGCATCTCATCAAAAATGATGAGATGCTGAAAAATTATTTTTTCACCACTAAAACGCATAAGACTTGTAGTTTTAAAAATGTTTTCATTTTTGATGAGACGCTGAATAAAAGAAGTTTAATCGCTGGCAAACGAAAACCCGCGATTTCCCGTAAATCCCGGGCTTGGCAGTATAGTCAAAAGTATACAAAGAAAGTACCCAGGGAGTAAACTCATTTCCCGAACGATTTTTTAAATTACTTTTTCACCACTAAAACGCATGAGACTTGTAGTTTTCAAAAATGTTTTCATTTTTGATGAGACGCTGAATAAAAGCAGTTTAATCGACGGCAAACGAAATCCCGCGATTTCCCGTAAATCCTGGGCTTGGCCCGTATAGTCGAATGTATACAAAGAAAGTACCCAGGGAGTAAACTCATTTCCCGAACGATTTTTTAAATTTTTTTTTCACCACCAAAACGCATGAGACTTGTAGTTTTCAAAAATGTTTTCATTTTTGATGAGACGCTTAATGAAAGAGGTTTAATCGTCGGAAAACGAAAACCCGCGATTTCCCGTAAATCCCGGGCTTGGCCCGTATAGTCGAATGTATACAAAGAAAGTACCCTGTGAGTAAACTCATTTCCAGAACAATTTTTTAAATTATTTTTTCACCACTAAAACGCATGAGAATTGTAGTTTTCAAAAATGTTTTCATTTTTGATGAGACGCTGAATAAAAGCAGTTTAATCGCCGGCAAACGAAAACCTGCGATTTCCCTAAATCCAGGACTCGGACAGTATAGTCAAAAGTATACAAAGAAAGTACCCAGGGAGTAAACTCATTTCCCGAACGATTTTTTAAATTACTTTTTCACCACTAAAACGCATGAGACTTGTAGTTTTCAAAAATGTTTTCATTTTTGATGAGACGCTGAATAAAAGCAGTTTAATCGACGGCAAACGAAATCCCGCGATTTCCCGTAAATCCGGGGCTTGGCCCGTATAGTCGAATGTATACAAAGAAAGTACCCAGGGAGTAAACTCATTTCCCGAACGATTTTTTAAATTTTTTTTTCACCACCAAAACGCATGAGACTTGTAGTTTTCAAAAATGTTTTCATTTTTGATGAGACGCTTAATGAAAGAGGTTTAATCGTCGGAAAACGAAAACCCGCGATTTCCCGTAAATCCCGGGCTTGGCCCGTATAGTCGAATGTATACAAAGAAAGTACCCTGTGAGTAAACTCATTTCCAGAACAATTTTTTAAATTATTTTTTCACCACTAAAACGCATGAGAATTGTAGTTTTCAAAAATGTTTTCATTTTTGATGAGACGCTGAATAAAAGCAGTTTAATCGCCGGCAAACGAAAACCTGCGATTTCCCTAAATCCCGGACTCGGACAGTATAGTCAAAAGTATACAAAGAAAGTACCCAGGGAGTAAACTCATTTCCAGAACGATTTTTTAAATTATTTTTTCACCACTAAAACGCATAAGACTTGTAGTTTTTAAAAATGTTTTCATTTTTGATGAGAGGCTGCATAAAAGAAGTTTAATCGCCGGCAAACGAAAACCCGCGGTTTCCCGTAAATCCCGGGCTTGGCCCGTATAGTCAAAAGTATACAAAGAAAGTACCCAGGGAGTAAACTCATTTCCCGAACGATTTTTTATATTATTTTTTTACCACTAAACGCATGAGACTTGTAGTTTTCAAAAATGTTTTCATTTTTGATGAGACGCTGAATAAAAGCAGTTTATTCGCCGGCAAACGAAAACCTGCGATTTCCCTAAATCCCGGACTCGGACCGTATAGTCAAAAGTATACAAAGAAAGTACCCAGGGAGTAAACTCATTTCCAGAACGATTTTTTAAATTATTTTTTCACCACTAAAACGCATAAGACTTGTAGTTTTTAAAAATGTTTTCATTTTTGATGAGAGGCTGAATAAAAGAAGTTTAATCGCCGGCAAACGAAAACCCGCGATTTCCCGTAAATCCGGGGCTTGGCCTGTATAGTCAAAAGTATACAAAGAAAGTACCCAGGGAGTAAACTCATTTCCCGAACGATTTTTTATATTATTTTTTTACCACTAAACGCATGAGACTTGTAGTTTTCAAAAATATTTTCATTTTTGATGAGACGCTGAATAAAAGAAGTTTAATCGCCGGCAAACGAAAACCTGCGATTTCCCGTAAATCCTGGAGTCGGCCCGTATAGTCAAAAGTATACAAAGAAAGTACCCAGGGAGTAAACTCATTTCCAAAACGATTTTTTAAATTATTATTTCACCACTAAAACGCATGAGAATTGTAGTTTTCAAGAATGTTTTCATTTTTGATGAGACGCTGAATAAAAGCAGTTTAATCGCCGGCAAACGAAAACCCGCGATTTCCCGTAAATCCCGGGCTTGGCACGTATAGTCGAATGTATACAAAGAAAGTACCCTGTGAGTAAACTCATTTCCAGAACGATTTTTTAAATTATTTTTTCACCACTAAAACGCCTAAGACTTGTAGTTTTTAAAACTGTTTTTATTTTTGATAAGACGCTGAATAAAAGAAGTTTAATCGCCGGCAAACGAAAACCCGCGATTTCCCGTAAATCCCGGCTTGGCCCGTATAGTCAAAAGTATACAAAGAAAGTACCCAGGGAGTAAACTCATTTCCCGAACGACTTTTTAAATTATTTTTTCACCACTAAATCGCATGAGACTTGTATTTTTCGAAAATGTTTTCATTTTTGATGAGCCGCTGAATAAAAGCAGTTTAATCGCCGGCAAACGAAAACCTGCGATTTCCCTAAATCCCGGACTTGGCCCGTATAGGCAAAGGCATACAAAGAAAGTACCCAGGGAGTAAACTCATTTCCAGAACGATTTTTTAAATTATTTTTTCACCACTAAAACGCATAAGACTTGTAGTTTTTAAAAATGTTTTCATTTTTGATGAGACGCTGAATAAAAGAAGTTTAATCGCCGGCATACGAAAACCCGCGATTTCCCGTAAATCCCGGCTTGGCCCGTATAGTCAAAAGTATACAAAGAAAGTACCCAGGGAGTAATCTCATTTCCCAAACGACTTTTTAAATTATTTTTTCACCACTAAATCGCATGAGACTTGTAGTTTTCAAAAATGTTTTCATTTTTGATGAGACGCTGAATAAAAGCAGTTTAATCGCCGGCAAACGAAAACCTGCGATTTCCCTAAATCCCGGACTCGGCCCGTATAGGCAAAGGCATACAAAGAAAGTACCCAGGGAGTAAACGCATTTCCAGAACGATTTTTAAAATTATTTTTTCACCACTAAAACGCATAAGACTTGTAGTTTTTAAAAATGTTTTCATTTTTGATGAGACGCTGAATAAAAGAAGTTTAATCGCCGGCAAACGAAAACCCGCGATTTCCCGTAAATCCCGGGCTTGACCCGTATAGTCAAAAGTATACAAAGAAAGTACCCAGGGAGTAAACTCATTTCCCGAACGATTTTTTATATTATTTTTTTACCACTAAACGCATGAGACTTGTAGTTTTCAAAAATATTTTCATATTTGATGGAACGCTGAATAAAAGAAGTTTAATCGCCGGCAAACGAAAATCCGCGATTTCCCGTAAATCCCGGACTCGGCCCGTATAGTCAAAAGTATACAAAGAAAGTACCCAGGGAGTAAACTCATTTCCCGAACGATTTTTTAAACTATTTTTTCACCACTAAAACGCATGAGACTTGTAGTTTTTAAAAATGTTTTCATTTTTGATGAGACGCTGAATAAAAGAAGTTTAATCGCCGGCAAACGAAAACCCGCGATTTCCCGTAAATCCCGGACTCAGCCCGTATAGTCAAAAGTATACAAAGAAAGTACCCAGGGAGTAAACTCATTTCCCGAACGATTTTTTAAACTATTTTTTCACCACTAAAACGCATGAGACTTGTAGTTTTCAAAAATGTTTTCATTTTTGATGAGACGCTTAATGAAAGAGGTTTAATCGCCGGCAAACGAAATCCTGCGTTTTCCCGTAAATCCGGGGCTTGGCCCGTATAGTCGAATGTATACAAAAAAAGTACCCAGGGAGTAAACTCATTTCCCGAACGATTTTTTAAATTTTTTTTTCACCACTAAAACGCATGAGACTTGTAGTTTTCAAAAATGTTTTCATTTTTGATGAGACGCTGAATAAAAGAAGTTTAATCGCCGGCAAACGAAAACCTGCGATTTCCCGTAAATCCTGGAGTCGGCCCGTATAGTCAAAAGTATACAAAGAAAGTACCCAAGGAGTAAACTCATTTCCCAAACGATTTTTTAAATTATTATTTCACCACTAAAACGCATGAGAATTGTAGTTTTCAAGAATGTTTTCATTTTTGATGAGACGCTGAATAAAAGCAGTTTAATCGCCGGCAAACGAAAACCTGCGATTTCCTTAAATCACGGACTCGGCCCGTATAGGCAAAGGCATACAAAGAAAGTACCCAGGGAGTAAACTCATTTCCAGAACGATTTTTTAAATTATTTTTTCACCACTAAAACGCATAAGACTTGTAGTTTTTAAAAATGTTTTCATTTTTGATGAGACGCTGAATAAAAGAAGTTTAATCGCCGGCAAACGAAAACCTGCGATTTCCCGTAAATCCTGGAGTCGGCCCGTATAGTCAAAAGTATACAAAGAAAGTACCCAAGGAGTAAACTCATTTCCCAAACGATTTTTTAAATTATTATTTCACCACTAAAACGCATGAGAATTGTAGTTTTCAAGAATGTTTTCATTTTTGATGAGACGCTGAATAAAAGCAGTTTAATCGCCGGCAAACGAAAACCTGCGATTTCCTTAAATCACGGACTCGGCCCGTATAGGCAAAGGCATACAAAGAAAGTACCCAGGGAGTAAACTCATTTCCAGAACGATTTTTTAAATTATTTTTTCACCACTAAAACGCATAAGACTTGTAGTTTTTAAAAATGTTTTCATTTTTGATGAGACGCTGAATAAAAGAAGTTTAATCGCCGGCAAACGAAAACCCGCGATTTCCCGTAAATCCCGGCTTGGCCCGTATAGTCAAAAGTATACAAAGAAAGTACCCAGGGAGTAAACTCATTTCCCGAACAACTTTTTAAATTATTTTTTCACCACTAAATCGCATGAGACTTGTAGTTTTCAAAAATGTTTTCATTTTTGATGAGACGCTGAATAAAAGCAGTTTAATCGCCGGCAAACGAAAACCTGCGATTTCCCTAAATCCCGGACTCGGCCCATATAGGCAAAGGCATACAAAGAAAGTACCCAGGGAGTAAACTCATTTCCAGAACGATTTTTTAAATTATTTTTTCACCACTAAAACGCATAAGACTTGTAGTTTTTAAAAATGTTTTCATTTTTGATGAGACGCTGAATAAAAGAAGTTTAATCGCCGGCAAACGAAAACCTGCGATTTCCCTAAATCCCGGACTCGGCCCATATAGGCAAAGGCATACAAAGAAAGTACCCAGGGAGTAAACTCATTTCCAGAACGATTTTTTAAATTATTTTTTCACCACTAAAACGCATAAGACTTGTAGTTTTTAAAAATGTTTTCATTTTTGATGAGACGCTGAATAAAAGAAGTTTAATCGCCGGCAAACGAAAACCCGCGATTTCCCGTAAATCCCGGGCTTGGCCCGTATAGTCAAATGTATACAAAGAAAGTGCCCAGGGAGTAAACTCATTTCCCGAACGATTTTTTATATTATTTTTTTACCACTAAACGCATGAGACTTGTAGTTTTCAAAAATATTTTCATACTTGATGGGACGCTGAATAAAAGAAGTTTAATCGCCGGCAAGCGAAAATCCGCGATTTCCCGTAAATCCCGGACTCGGCCCGTATAGTCAAAAGTATACAAAGAAAGTACCCAGGGAGTAAACTCATTTCCCGAACAATTTTTTAAATTATTTTTTCACCACTAAAACGCATGAGACTTGTAGTTTTCAAAAATGTTTTCATTTTTGATGAGACGCTTAATGAAAGAGGTTTAATCGCCGGCAAACGAAATCCCGCGTTTTCCCGTAAATCCGGGGCTTGGCCCGTATAGTCGAATGTATACAAAGAAAGTACCCAGGGAGTAAACTCATTTCCCGAACGATTTTTTAAATTTTTTTTTCACCACTAAAACGCATGAGACTTGTAGTTTTCAAATATGTTTTCATTTTTGATGAGACGCTGAATAAAAGAAGTTTAATCGCCGGCAAACGAAAACCTGCGATTTCCCGTAAATCCTGGACTCGGCCCGTATAGTCAAAAGTATACAAAGAAAGTACCCAGGGAGTAAACTCATTTCCCGAACGATTTTTTAAATTATTTTTTCACCAATAAAACGCATGAGACTTGTAGTTTTCAAAAATGTTTTCATTTTTGATGAGACGCTGAATAAAAGAAGTTTATTCGCCGGCAAACGAAAAACCGCGATTTCCCATAAATCCCGGGCTTGGCCCGTATAGTCAAAAGTATACAAAGAAAGTACCCAGGGAGTAAACTCATTTCCCGAACGATTTTTTAAATTACTTTTTCACCACTAAAACGCATGAGACTTGTAGTTTTTAAAAATGTTTTCATTTTTGATGAGACGCTGAAGAAAAGAAGTTTAATCGCCGGCAAACGAAAACCCGCGATTTCCCGTAAATCCTTGACTCGGCCCGTATAGTCAAAAGTATACAAAGAAAGTACCCAGGGAGTAAACCCATTTCCCGAACGATTTTTTAAATTATTTTTTCACCACTAAAACGCATAAGACTTGTAGTTTTCAAAAATGTTTTCATATTTGATGGGACGCTGAATAAAAGAAGTTTAATCGCCGGCAAACGAAAACCCGCGATTTCCCGAAAATCCCGGCTTGGCCCGTATAGTCAAAAGTATACAAAGAAAGTACCCAGGGAGTAAACTCATTTCCCGAACGATTTTTTAAATTATTTTTGCACCACTAAAACGCATGAGACTTGTAGTTTTCAAAAATGTTTTCATTTTTGATGAGACGCTTAATGAAAGAGGTTTAATCGCCGGCAAACGAAATCCTGCGTTTTCCCGTAAATCCGGGGCTTGGCCCGTATAGTCGAATGTATACAAAAAAAGTACCCAGGGAGTAAACTCATTTCCCGAACGATTTTTTAAATTTTTTTTTCACCACTAAAACGCATGAGACTTGTAGTTTTCAAAAATGTTTTCATTTTTGATGAGACGCTGAATAAAAGAAGTTTAATCGCCGGCAAACGAAAACCTGCGATTTCCCGTAAATCCTGGAGTCGGCCCGTATAGTCAAAAGTATACAAAGAAAGTACCCAAGGAGTAAACTCATTTCCCAAACGATTTTTTAAATTATTATTTCACCACTAAAACGCATGAGAATTGTAGTTTTCAAGAATGTTTTCATTTTTGATGAGACGCTGAATAAAAGAAGTTTAATCGCCGGCAAACGAAAACCCGCGATTTCCCGTAAATCCCGGCTTGGCCCGTATAGTCAAAAGTATACAAAGAAAGTACCCAGGGAGTAAACTCATTTCCCGAACAACTTTTTAAATTATTTTTTCACCACTAAATCGCATGAGACTTGTAGTTTTCAAAAATGTTTTCATTTTTGATGAGACGCTGAATAAAAGCAGTTTAATCGCCGGCAAACGAAAACCTGCGATTTCCCTAAATCCCGGACTCGGCCCGTATAGGCAAAGGCATACGAAGAAAGTACCCAGGGAGTAAACTCATTTCCAGAACGATTTTTTAAATTATTTTTTCACCACTAAAACGCATAAGACTTGTAGTTTTTAAAAATGTTTTCATTTTTGATGAGACGCTGAATAAAAGAAGTTTAATCGCCGGCAAACGAAAACCCGCGATTTCCCGTAAATCCCGGGCTTGGCACGTATAGTCAAATGTATACAAAGAAAGTACCCAGGGAGTAAACTCATTTCCCGGACGATTTTTTATATTATTTTTTTACCACTAAACGCATGAGACTTGTAGTTTTCAAAAATATTTTCATACTTGATGGGACGCTGAATAAAAGAAGTTTAATCGCCGGCAAGCGGAAATCCGCGATTTCCCGTAAATCCCGGACTCGGCCCGTATAGTCAAAAGTATACAAAGAAAGTACCCAGGGAGTAAACTCATTTCCCGAACAATTTTTTAAATTATTTTTTCACCACTAAAACGCATGAGACTTGTAGTTTTCAAAAATGTTTTCATTTTTGATGAGACACTGAATAAAAGAAGTTTAATCGCCGGCAAACGAAAACCCGCCATTTCCCGTAAACCCCGGACTCGGCCCGTATATTCAAAAGTATACAAAGAAAGTACCCAGGGAGTAAACTCATTTTCCGAACGATTTTTAAATTATTTTTTCACCACTACAACGCATGAGACTTGTAGTTTTCAAAAATATTTTCATTTTTGATGAGACGCTGAATAAAAGAAGTTTATTCGCCGGCAAACGAAAAACCGCGATTTCCCATAAATCCCGGGCTTGGCCCGTATAGTCAAAAGTATACAAAGAAAGTACCCAGGGAGTAAACTCATTTCCCGAACGATTTTTTAAATTACTTTTTCACCACTAAAACGCATGAGACTTGTAGTTCTTAAAAATGTTTTCATTTTTGATGAGACGCTGAAGAAAAGAAGTTTAATCGCCGGCAAACGAAAACCCGCGATTTCCCGTAAATCCTTGACTCGGCCCGTATAGTCAAAAGTATACAAAGAAAGTACCCAGGGAGTAAACCCATTTCCCGAACGATTTTTTAAATTATTTTTTCACCACTAAAACGCATAAGACTTGTAGTTTTCAAAAATGTTTTCATATTTGATGGGACGCTGAATAAAAGAAGTTTAATCGCCGGCAAACGAAAACCCGCGATTTCCCGAAAATCCCGGCTTGGCCCGTATAGTCAAAAGTATACAAAGAAAGTACCCAGGGAGTAAACTCATTTCCCGAACGATTTTTTAAACTATTTTTTCACCACTAAAACGCATGAGACTTGTAGTTTTTAAAAATGTTTTCATTTTTGATGAGACGCTGAATAAAAGAAGTTTAATCGCCGGCAAACGAAAACCCGCGATTTCCCGTAAATCCCGGACTCAGCCCGTATAGTCAAAAGTATACAAAGAAAGTACCCAGGGAGTAAACTCATTTCCCGAACGATTTTTTAAACTATTTTTTCACCACTAAAACGCATGAGACTTGTAGTTTTCAAAAATGTTTTCATTTTTGATGAGACGCTTAATGAAAGAGGTTTAATCGCCGGCAAACGAAATCCTGCGTTTTCCCGTAAATCCGGGGCTTGGCCCGTATAGTCGAATGTATACAAAAAAAGTACCCAGGGAGTAAACTCATTTCCCGAACGATTTTTTAAATTTTTTTTTCACCACTAAAACGCATGAGACTTGTAGTTTTCAAAAATGTTTTCATTTTTGATGAGACGCTGAATAAAAGAAGTTTAATCGCCGGCAAACGAAAACCTGCGATTTCCCGTAAATCCTGGAGTCGGCCCGTATAGTCAAAAGTATACAAAGAAAGTACCCAAGGAGTAAACTCATTTCCCAAACGATTTTTTAAATTATTATTTCACCACTAAAACGCATGAGAATTGTAGTTTTCAAGAATGTTTTCATTTTTGATGAGACGCTGAATAAAAGCAGTTTAATCGCCGGCAAACGAAAACCTGCGATTTCCTTAAATCACGGACTCGGCCCGTATAGGCAAAGGCATACAAAGAAAGTACCCAGGGAGTAAACTCATTTCCAGAACGATTTTTTAAATTATTTTTTCACCACTAAAACGCATAAGACTTGTAGTTTTTAAAAATGTTTTCATTTTTGATGAGACGCTGAATAAAAGAAGTTTAATCGCCGGCAAACGAAAACCCGCGATTTCCCGTAAATCCCGGCTTGGCCCGTATAGTCAAAAGTATACAAAGAAAGTACCCAGGGAGTAAACTCATTTCCCGAACAACTTTTTAAATTATTTTTTCACCACTAAATCGCATGAGACTTGTAGTTTTCAAAAATGTTTTCATTTTTGATGAGACGCTGAATAAAAGCAGTTTAATCGCCGGCAAACGAAAACCTGCGATTTCCCTAAATCCCGGACTCGGCCCATATAGGCAAAGGCATACAAAGAAAGTACCCAGGGAGTAAACTCATTTCCAGAACGATTTTTTAAATTATTTTTTCACCACTAAAACGCATAAGACTTGTAGTTTTTAAAAATGTTTTCATTTTTGATGAGACGCTGAATAAAAGAAGTTTAATCGCCGGCAAACGAAAACCCGCGATTTCCCGTAAATCCCGGGCTTGGCCCGTATAGTCAAATGTATACAAAGAAAGTGCCCAGGGAGTAAACTCATTTCCCGAACGATTTTTTATATTATTTTTTTACCACTAAACGCATGAGACTTGTAGTTTTCAAAAATATTTTCATACTTGATGGGACGCTGAATAAAAGAAGTTTAATCGCCGGCAAGCGAAAATCCGCGATTTCCCGTAAATCCCGGACTCGGCCCGTATAGTCAAAAGTATACAAAGAAAGTACCCAGGGAGTAAACTCATTTCCCGAACAATTTTTTAAATTATTTTTTCACCACTAAAACGCATGAGACTTGTAGTTTTCAAAAATGTTTTCATTTTTGATGAGACGCTTAATGAAAGAGGTTTAATCGCCGGCAAACGAAATCCCGCGTTTTCCCGTAAATCCGGGGCTTGGCCCGTATAGTCGAATGTATACAAAGAAAGTACCCAGGGAGTAAACTCATTTCCCGAACGATTTTTTAAATTTTTTTTTCACCACTAAAACGCATGAGACTTGTAGTTTTCAAATATGTTTTCATTTTTGATGAGACGCTGAATAAAAGAAGTTTAATCGCCGGCAAACGAAAACCTGCGATTTCCCGTAAATCCTGGACTCGGCCCGTATAGTCAAAAGTATACAAAGAAAGTACCCAGGGAGTAAACTCATTTCCCGAACGATTTTTTAAATTATTTTTTCACCAATAAAACGCATGAGACTTGTAGTTTTCAAAAATGTTTTCATTTTTGATGAGACGCTGAATAAAAGAAGTTTATTCGCCGGCAAACGAAAAACCGCGATTTCCCATAAATCCCGGGCTTGGCCCGTATAGTCAAAAGTATACAAAGAAAGTACCCAGGGAGTAAACTCATTTCCCGAACGATTTTTTAAATTACTTTTTCACCACTAAAACGCATGAGACTTGTAGTTTTTAAAAATGTTTTCATTTTTGATGAGACGCTGAAGAAAAGAAGTTTAATCGCCGGCAAACGAAAACCCGCGATTTCCCGTAAATCCTTGACTCGGCCCGTATAGTCAAAAGTATACAAAGAAAGTACCCAGGGAGTAAACCCATTTCCCGAACGATTTTTTAAATTATTTTTTCACCACTAAAACGCATAAGACTTGTAGTTTTCAAAAATGTTTTCATATTTGATGGGACGCTGAATAAAAGAAGTTTAATCGCCGGCAAACGAAAACCCGCGATTTCCCGAAAATCCCGGCTTGGCCCGTATAGTCAAAAGTATACAAAGAAAGTACCCAGGGAGTAAACTCATTTCCCGAACGATTTTTTAAATTATTTTTGCACCACTAAAACGCATGAGACTTGTAGTTTTCAAAAATGTTTTCATTTTTGATGAGACGCTTAATGAAAGAGGTTTAATCGCCGGCAAACGAAATCCTGCGTTTTCCCGTAAATCCGGGGCTTGGCCCGTATAGTCGAATGTATACAAAAAAAGTACCCAGGGAGTAAACTCATTTCCCGAACGATTTTTTAAATTTTTTTTTCACCACTAAAACGCATGAGACTTGTAGTTTTCAAAAATGTTTTCATTTTTGATGAGACGCTGAATAAAAGAAGTTTAATCGCCGGCAAACGAAAACCTGCGATTTCCCGTAAATCCTGGAGTCGGCCCGTATAGTCAAAAGTATACAAAGAAAGTACCCAAGGAGTAAACTCATTTCCCAAACGATTTTTTAAATTATTATTTCACCACTAAAACGCATGAGAATTGTAGTTTTCAAGAATGTTTTCATTTTTGATGAGACGCTGAATAAAAGAAGTTTAATCGCCGGCAAACGAAAACCCGCGATTTCCCGTAAATCCCGGCTTGGCCCGTATAGTCAAAAGTATACAAAGAAAGTACCCAGGGAGTAAACTCATTTCCCGAACAACTTTTTAAATTATTTTTTCACCACTAAATCGCATGAGACTTGTAGTTTTCAAAAATGTTTTCATTTTTGATGAGACGCTGAATAAAAGCAGTTTAATCGCCGGCAAACGAAAACCTGCGATTTCCCTAAATCCCGGACTCGGCCCGTATAGGCAAAGGCATACGAAGAAAGTACCCAGGGAGTAAACTCATTTCCAGAACGATTTTTTAAATTATTTTTTCACCACTAAAACGCATAAGACTTGTAGTTTTTAAAAATGTTTTCATTTTTGATGAGACGCTGAATAAAAGAAGTTTAATCGCCGGCAAACGAAAACCCGCGATTTCCCGTAAATCCCGGGCTTGGCACGTATAGTCAAATGTATACAAAGAAAGTACCCAGGGAGTAAACTCATTTCCCGAACGATTTTTTATATTATTTTTTTACCACTAAACGCATGAGACTTGTAGTTTTCAAAAATATTTTCATACTTGATGGGACGCTGAATAAAAGAAGTTTAATCGCCGGCAAGCGGAAATCCGCGATTTCCCGTAAATCCCGGACTCGGCCCGTATAGTCAAAAGTATACAAAGAAAGTACCCAGGGAGTAAACTCATTTCCCGAACAATTTTTTAAATTATTTTTTCACCACTAAAACGCATGAGACTTGTAGTTTTCAAAAATGTTTTCATTTTTGATGAGACACTGAATAAAAGAAGTTTAATCGCCGGCAAACGAAAACCCGCCATTTCCCGTAAACCCCGGACTCGGCCCGTATATTCAAAAGTATACAAAGAAAGTACCCAGGGAGTAAACTCATTTTCCGAACGATTTTTAAATTATTTTTTCACCACTACAACGCATGAGACTTGTAGTTTTCAAAAATATTTTCATTTTTGATGAGACGCTGAATAAAAGAAGTTTATTCGCCGGCAAACGAAAAACCGCGATTTCCCATAAATCCCGGGCTTGGCCCGTATAGTCAAAAGTATACAAAGAAAGTACCCAGGGAGTAAACTCATTTCCCGAACGATTTTTTAAATTACTTTTTCACCACTAAAACGCATGAGACTTGTAGTTCTTAAAAATGTTTTCATTTTTGATGAGACGCTGAAGAAAAGAAGTTTAATCGCCGGCAAACGAAAACCCGCGATTTCCCGTAAATCCTTGACTCGGCCCGTATAGTCAAAAGTATACAAAGAAAGTACCCAGGGAGTAAACCCATTTCCCGAACGATTTTTTAAATTATTTTTTCACCACTAAAACGCATAAGACTTGTAGTTTTCAAAAATGTTTTCATATTTGATGGGACGCTGAATAAAAGAAGTTTAATCGCCGGCAAACGAAAACCCGCGATTTCCCGAAAATCCCGGCTTGGCCCGTATAGTCAAAAGTATACAAAGAAAGTACCCAGGGAGTAAACTCATTTCCCGAACGATTTTTTAAATTATTTTTGCACCACTAAAACGCATGAGACTTGTAGTTTTCAAAAATGTTTTCATTTTTGATGAGACGCTTAATGAAAGAGGTTTAATCGCCGGCAAACGAAATCCTGCGTTTTCCCGTAAATCCGGGGCTTGGCCCGTATAGTCGAATGTATACAAAAAAAGTACCCAGGGAGTAAACTCATTTCCCGAACGATTTTTTAAATTTTTTTTTCACCACTAAAACGCATGAGACTTGTAGTTTTCAAAAATGTTTTCATTTTTGATGAGACGCTGAATAAAAGAAGTTTAATCGCCGGCAAACGAAAACCTGCGATTTCCCGTAAATCCTGGAGTCGGCCCGTATAGTCAAAAGTATACAAAGAAAGTACCCAAGGAGTAAACTCATTTCCCAAACGATTTTTTAAATTATTATTTCACCACTAAAACGCATGAGAATTGTAGTTTTCAAGAATGTTTTCATTTTTGATGAGACGCTGAATAAAAGAAGTTTAATCGCCGGCAAACGAAAACCCGCGATTTCCCGTAAATCCCGGCTTGGCCCGTATAGTCAAAAGTATACAAAGAAAGTACCCAGGGAGTAAACTCATTTCCCGAACAACTTTTTAAATTATTTTTTCACCACTAAATCGCATGAGACTTGTAGTTTTCAAAAATGTTTTCATTTTTGATGAGACGCTGAATAAAAGAAGTTTAATCGCCGGCAAACGAAAACCCGCGATTTCCCGTAAATCCCGGGCTTGGCACGTATAGTCAAATGTATACAAAGAAAGTACCCAGGGAGTAAACTCATTTCCCGAACGATTTTTTATATTATTTTTTTACCACTAAACGCATGAGACTTGTAGTTTTCAAAAATATTTTCATACTTGATGGGACGCTGAATAAAAGAAGTTTAATCGCCGGCAAGCGAAAATCCGCGATTTCCCGTAAATCCCGGACTCGGCCCGTATAGTCAAAAGTATACAAAGAAAGTACCCAGGGAGTAAACTCATTTCCCGAACAATTTTTTAAATTATTTTTTCACCACTAAAACGCATGAGACTTGTAGTTTTCAAAAATGTTTTCATTTTTGATGAGACGCTTAATGAAAGAGGTTTAATCGCCGGCAAACGAAATCCCGCGTTTTCCCGTAAATCCGGGGCTTGGCCCGTATAGTCGAATGTATACAAAGAAAGTACCCAGGGAGTAAACTCATTTCCCGAACGATTTTTTAAATTTTTTTTTCACCACTAAAACGCATGAGACTTGTAGTTTTCAAATATGTTTTCATTTTTGATGAGACGCTGAATAAAAGAAGTTTAATCGCCGGCAAACGAAAACCTGCGATTTCCCGTAAGTCCTGGACTCGGCCCGTATAGTCAAAAGTATACAAAGAAAGTACCCAGGGAGTAAACTCATTTCCCGAACGATTTTTTAAATTATTTTTGCACCACTAAAACGCATGAGACTTGTAGTTTTCAAAAATGTTTTCATTTTTGATGAGACGCTGAATAAAAGCAGTTTAATCGCCGGCAAACGAAAACCTGCGATTTCCCTAAATCCCGGACTCGGCCCGTATAGGCAAAGGTATACAAAGAAAGTACCCAGGGAGTAAACTCATTTCCAGAACGATTTTTTAAATTATTTTTTCACCACTAAAACGCATAAGACTTGTAGTTTTTAAAAATGTTTTTATTTTTGATGAGACGCTGAATAAAAGAAGTTTAATCGCCGGCAAACGAAAACCTGCGATTTCCCGTAAATCCTGGACTCGGCCCGTATAGTCAAAAGTATACAAAGAAAGTAACCAGGGAGTAAACTCATTTCCAGAACGATTTTTTAAATTATTTTTTCACCACTAAAACGCATGAGACTTGTAATTTTCAAAAATGTTTTCATTTTTGATGAGACGCTGAATAAAAGAAGTTTAATCGCCGGCAAACGAAAACCCGCGATTTCCCGTAAATCCCGGGCTTGGCCCGTATAGTCAAAAGTATACAAAGAAAGTACCCAGGGAGTAAACTCATTTCCCAAACGATTTTTTAAATTTTTTTTTCACCACTAAAACGCATGAGACTTGTAGTTTTCAAAAATGTATTCATTTTTGATGAGACGCTGAATAAAAGCAGTTTAATCGCCGGCAAACGAAAACCTGCGATTTCCCTAAATCCCGGACTCGGACCGTATAGTCAAAAGTATACAAAGAAAGTACCCAGGAAGTAAACTCATTTCCAGAACGATTTTTTAAATTATTTTTTCACCAATAAAACGCATGAGACTTGTAGTTTTCAAAAATGTTTTCATTTTTGATGAGACGCTGAATAAAAGCAGTTTAATCGCCGGCAAACGAAAACCTGCGATTTCCCTAAATCCCGGACTCGGACCGTATAGTCAAAAGTATACAAAGAAAGTACCCAGGAAGTAAACTCATTTCCAGAACGATTTTTTAAATTATTATTTCACCACTAAAACGCATGAGAATTGTAGTTTTCAAGAATGTTTTCATTTTTGATGAGACGCTGAATAAAAGAAGTTTAATCGCCGGCAAACGAAAACCCGCGATTTCCCGTAAATCCCGGCTTGGCCCGTATAGTCAAAAGTATACAAAGAAAGTACCCAGGGAGTAAACTCATTTCCCGAACAACTTTTTAAATTATTTTTTCACCACTAAATCGCATGAGACTTGTAGTTTTCAAAAATGTTTTCATTTTTGATGAGACGCTGAATAAAAGCAGTTTAATCGCCGGCAAACGAAAACCTGCGATTTCCCTAAATCCCGGACTCGGCCCGTATAGGCAAAGGCATACAAAGAAAGTACCCAGGGAGTAAACTCATTTCCAGAACGATTTTTTAAATTATTTTTTCACCACTAAAACGCATAAGACTTGTAGTTTTTAAAAATGTTTTCATTTTTGATGAGACGCTGAATAAAAGAAGTTTAATCGCCGGCAAACGAAAACCCGCGATTTCCCGTAAATCCCGGGCTTGGCACGTATAGTCAAATGTATACAAAGAAAGTACCCAGGGAGTAAACTCATTTCCCGAACGATTTTTTATATTATTTTTTTACCACTAAACGCATGAGACTTGTAGTTTTCAAAAATATTTTCATACTTGATGGGACGCTGAATAAAAGAAGTTTAATCGCCGGCAAGCGAAAATCCGCGATTTCCCGTAAATCCCGGACTCGGCCCGTATAGTCAAAAGTATACAAAGAAAGTACCCAGGGAGTAAACTCATTTCCCGAACAAGTTTTTAAATTATTTTTTCACCACTAAAACGCATGAGACTTGTAGTTTTCAAAAATGTTTTCATTTTTGATGAGACGCTTAATGAAAGAGGTTTAATCGCCGGCAAACGAAATCCCGCGTTTTCCCGTAAATCCGGGGCTTGGCCCGTATAGTCGAATGTATACAAAGAAAGTACCCAGGGAGTAAACTCATTTCCCGAACGATTTTTTAAATTTTTTTTTCACCACTAAAACGCATGAGACTTGTAGTTTTCAAATATGTTTTCATTTTTGATGAGACGCTGAATAAAAGAAGTTTAATCGCCGGCAAACGAAAACCTGCGATTTCCCGTAAGTCCTGGACTCGGCCCGTATAGTCAAAAGTATACAAAGAAAGTACCCAGGGAGTAAACTCATTTCCCGAACGATTTTTTAAATTATTTTTGCACCACTAAAACGCATGAGACTTGTAGTTTTCAAAAATGTTTTCATTTTTGATGAGACGCTGAATAAAAGCAGTTTAATCGCCGGCAAACGAAAACCTGCGATTTCCCTAAATCCCGGACTCGGCCCGTATAGGCAAAGGTATACAAAGAAAGTACCCAGGGAGTAAACTCATTTCCAGAACGATTTTTTAAATTATTTTTTCACCACTAAAACGCATAAGACTTGTAGTTTTTAAAAATGTTTTTATTTTTGATGAGACGCTGAATAAAAGAAGTTTAATCGCCGGCAAACGAAAACCTGCGATTTCCCGTAAATCCTGGACTCGGCCCGTATAGTCAAAAGTATACAAAGAAAGTACCCAGGGAGTAAACTCATTTCCAGAACGATTTTTTAAATTATTTTTTCACCACTAAAACGCATGAGACTTGTAATTTTCAAAAATGTTTTCATTTTTGATGAGACGCTGAATAAAAGAAGTTTAATCGCCGGCAAACGAAAACCCGCGATTTCCCGTAAATCCCGGGCTTGGCCCGTATAGTCAAAAGTATACAAAGAAAGTACCCAGGGAGTAAACTCATTTCCCAAACGATTTTTTAAATTTTTTTTTCACCACTAAAACGCATGAGACTTGTAGTTTTCAAAAATGTTTTCATTTTTGATGAGACGCTGAATAAAAGCAGTTTAATCGCCGGCAAACGAAAACCTGCGATTTCCCTAAATCCCGGACTCGGACCGTATAGTCAAAAGTATACAAAGAAAGTACCCAGGAAGTAAACTCATTTCCAGAACGATTTTTTAAATTATTTTTTCACCAATAAAACGCATGAGACTTGTAGTTTTCAAAAATGTTTTCATTTTTGATGAGACGCTGAATAAAAGCAGTTTAATCGCCGGCAAACGAAAACCTGCGATTTCCCTAAATCCCGGACTCGGACCGTATAGTCAAAAGTATACAAAGAAAGTACCCAGGAAGTAAACTCATTTCCAGAACGATTTTTTAAATTATTTTTTCACCACTAAAACGCATAAGACTTGTAGTTTTTAAAAATGTTTTCATTTTTGATGAGAGGCTGAATAAAAGAAGTTTAATCGCCGGCAAACGAAAACCCGCGATTTCCCGTAAATCCCGGGCTTGGCCCGTATAGTCAAAAGTATACAAAGAAAGTACCCAGGGAGTAAACTCATTTCCCGAACGATTTTTTATATTATTTTTTTACCACTAAACGCATGAGACTTGTAGTTTTCAAAAATATTTTCATATTTGATGGGACGCTGAATAAAAGAAGTTTAATCGCCGGCAAACAAAAATCCGCGATTTCCCGTAAATCCCGGACTCGGCCCGTATAGTCAAAAGTATACAAAGAAAGTACCCAGGAAGTAAACTCATTTCCAGAACGATTTTTTAAATTATTTTTTCACCAATAAAACGCATGAGACTTGTAGTTTTCAAAAATGTTTTCATTTTTGATGAGACGCTGAATAAAAGCAGTTTAATCGCCGGCAAACGAAAACCTGCGATTTCCCTAAATCCCGGACTCGGACCGTATAGTCAAAAGTATACAAAGAAAGTACCCAGGAAGTAAATTCATTTCCAGAACGATTTTTTAAATTATTTTTTCACCACTAAAACGCATAAGACTTGTAGTTTTTAAAAATGTTTTCATTTTTGATGAGAGGCTGAATAAAAGAAGTTTAATCGCCGGCAAACGAAAACCCGCGATTTCCCGTAAATCGCGGGCTTGGCCCGTATAGTCAAAAGTATACAAAGAAAGTACCCAGGGAGTAAACTCATTTCCCGAACGATTTTTTATATTATTTTTTTACCACTAAACGCATGAGACTTGTAGTTTTCAAAAATATTTTCATATTTGATGGGACGCTGAATAAAAGAAGTTTAATCGCCGGCAAACAAAAATCTGCGATTTCCCGTAAATCCCGGACTCGGCCCGTATAGTCAAAAGTATACAAAGAAAGTACCCAGGGAGTAAACTCATTTCCTGAACGATTTTTTAAATTATTTTTTCACCACTAAAACGCATGAGACTTGTAGTTTTTGAAAATGTTTTCATTTTTGATGAGACGCTGAATAAAAGAAGTTTAATCGCCGGCAAACGAAAACCTGCGATTTCCCGTAAATCCTGGACTCGGCCGGTATAGTCAAAAGTGTACAAAGAAAGTACCCAGGGAGTAAACTCATTTCCCAAACGATTTTTTAAATTATTATTTCACCACTAAAACGCATGAGACTTGTAGTTTTCAAAAATGTTTTCATTTTTGATGAGACGCTGAATAAAAGCAGTTTAATCGCCGGCAAACGAAAACCTGCGATTTCCCTAAATCCCGGACTCGGCCTGTATAGTCAAAGGTATACAAAGGAAGTACCCAGGGAGTAAACTCATTTCCAGAACGATTTTTTAATATATTTTTTCACCACTAAAACGCATGAGACTTGTAATTTTCAAAAATGTTTTCATTTTTGATGAGACGCTGAATAAAAGAAGTTTAATCGCCGGCAAACGAAAACCCGCGATTTCCCGTAAATCCCGGGCTTGGCCCGTATAGTCAAAAGTATACAAAGAAAGTACCCAGGGAGTAAACTCATTTCCCGAACGATTTTTTAAAATACTTTTTCACCACTAAAACGCATGAGACTTGTAGTTTTCAAAAATGTTTTCATTTTTGATGAGACGCTGAATAAAAGAAGTTTAATCGCCGGCAAACGAAAACCCGCGATTTCCCGTAAATCCCGGGCTTGGCCCGTATAGTCAAAAGTATACAAAGAAAGTACCCAGGGAGTAAACTCATTTCCCGAACGATTTTTTAAATTTTTTTTTCACCACTAAAACGCATGAGACTTGCAGTTTTCAAAAATGTTTTCATTTTTGATGAGACGCTGAATAAAAGAAGTTTAATCGCCGGCAAACGAAACCCGCGATTTCCCGTAAATCCCGGGCTTGGCCCGTATAGTCAAAAGTATACAAAGAAAGTACCCAGGGAGTAAACTCATTTCCCGAACGATTTTTTAAATTACTTTTTCACCACTAAAACGCATGAGACTTGTAGTTTTCAAAAATGTTTTCATTTTTGATGAGACGCTGAATAAAAGCCGTTTAATCGACGGCAAACGAAATCCCACGATTTCCCGTAAATCCGGGGCTTGGCCCGTATAGTCGAATGTATACAAAGAAAGTACCCAGGGAGTAAACTCATTTCCCGAACGATTTTTTAAATTTTTTTTTCGTCACTAAAACGCATGAGACTTGTAGTTTTCAAAAATGTTTTCATTTTTGATGAGACGCTGAATTAAAGCAGTTTAATCGCCGGCAAACAAAAACCTGCGATTTCCCTAAATCCCGGACTCGGACCGTATAGTCAAAAGTATACAAAGAAAGTACCCAGGGAGTAAACTCATTTCCAGAACGATTTTTTAAATTATTTTTTCACCACTAAAACGCATAAGACTTGTAGTTTTTAAAAATGTTTTCATTTTTGATACGACCCTGAATAAAATAAGTTTAATCGCCGGCAAACGAAAACCCGCGATTTCCCGTAAATCCCGGGCTTGGCCCGTATAGTCAAAAGTATACAAAGAAAGTACCCAGGGAGTAAACTCATTTCCCGAACGATTTTTTATATTATTTTTTTACCACTACACGCATGAGACTTGTAGTTTTCAAAAATATTTTCATATTTGATGGGACGCTGAATAAAAAAAGTTTAATCGCCGGCAAACGAAAATCCGCGATTTCCCGTAAATCCCGGACTTGGCCCGTATAGTCAAAAGTATACAAAGAAAGTACCCAGGGAGTAAACTCATTTCCCGAACGATTTTTTAAATTATTTTTTCACCACTAAAACGCATGAGACTTGTAGTTTTTAAAAATGTTTTCATTTTTGATGAGACGCTGAATAAAAGAAGTTTAATCGCCGGCAAACGAAAACCCGCGATTTCCCGTAAATCCCGGGCTTAGCAGGTATAGTCGAATGTATACAAAGAAAGTACCCTGTGAGTAAACTCATTTCCAGAACGATTTTTTAAATTATTTTTTCACCACTAAAGCCCATGAGACTTGTAGTTTTTAAAAATGTTTTCATTTTTGATAAGACGCTGAGTAAAAGAAGTTTAATCGCCGGCAAACGAAAACCCGCGATTTCCCGTAAATCCCGGCTTGGCCCGTATAGTCAAAAGTATACAAAGAAAGTACCCAGGGAGTAAACTCATTTCCCGAACGATTTTTTAAATTATTTTTTCAACACTAAAACGCATGAGACTTGTAGTTTCCAAAAATGTTTTAATTTTTGATGAGACGCTGAATAAAAGCAGTTTAATCGCCGGCAAACGAAAACCTGCGATTTCCCTAAATCCCGGACTCGGCCTGTATAGTCAAAGGTATACAAAGAAAGTACCCAGGGAGTAAACTCATTTCCCGAACGATTTTTTATATTATTTTTTTACCACTACACGCATGAGACTTGTAGTTTTCAAAAATATTTTCATATTTGATGGGACGCTGAATAAAAGAAGTTTAATCGCCGGCAAACGAAAATCCGCGATTTCCCGTAAATCCCGGACTTGGCCCGTATAGTCAAAAGTATACAAAGAAAGTACCCAGGGAGTAAACTCATTTCCCGAACGATTTTTTAAATTATTATGTCACCACTAAAACGCATGAGACTTGTAGTTTTCAAAAATGTTTTCATTTTTGATGAGACGCTGAATAAAAGCAGTTTAATCGCCGGCAAACGAAAACCTGCGATTTCCCTAAATCCCGGACTCGGACCGTATAGTCAAAAGTATACAAAGAAAGTACCCAGGGAGTAAACTCATTTCCAGAACGATTTTTTAAATTATTTTTTCACCACTAAAACGCATAAGACTTGTAGTTTTCAAAAATATTTTCATATTTGATGGGACGCTGAATAAAAGAAGTTTAATCGCCGGCAAACGAAAATCCGCGATTTCCCGTAAATCCCGGACTTGGCCCGTATAGTCAAAAGTATACAAAGAAAGTACCCAGGGAGTAAACTCATTTCCCGAACGATTTTTTAAATTATTTTTTCACCACTAAAACGCATGAGACTTGTAGTTTTTAAAAATGTTTTCATTTTTGATGAGACGCTAAATAAAAGAAGTTTAATTGCCGGCAAACGAAAACCCGCGATTTCCCGTAAATCCCGGGCTTAGCAGGTATAGTCGAATGTATACAAAGAAAGTACCCTGTGAGTAAACTCATTTCCAGAACGATTTTTTAAATTATTTTTTCACCACTAAAGCCCATGAGACTTGTAGTTTTTAAAAATGTTTTCATTTTTGATAAGACGCTGAGTAAAAGAAGTTTAATCGCCGGCAAACGAAAACCCGCGATTTCCCGTAAATCCCGGCTTGGCCCGTATAGTCAAAAGTATACAGAGAAAGTGCCCAGGGAGTAAACTCATTTCCCGAACGATTTTTTATATTATTTTTTTACCACTACACGCATGAGACTTGTAGTTTTCAAAAATATTTTCATATTTGATGGGACGCTGAATAAAAGAAGTTTAATCGCCGGCAAACGAAAATCCGCGATTTCCCGTAAATCCCGGACTTGGCCCGTATAGTCAAAAGTATACAAAGAAAGTACCCAGGGAGTAAACTCATTTCCCGAACGATTTTTTAAATTATTATGTCACCACTAAAACGCATGAGACTTGTAGTTTTCAAAAATGTTTTCATTTTTGATGAGACGCTGAATAAAAGCAGTTTAATCGCCGGCAAACGAAAACCTGCGATTTCCCTAAATCCCGGACTCGGACCGTATAGTCAAAAGTATACAAAGAAAGTACCCAGGGAGTAAACTCATTTCCAGAACGATTTTTTAAATTATTTTTTCACCACTAAAACGCATAAGACTTGTAGTTTTCAAAAATATTTTCATATTTGATGGGACGCTGAATAAAAGAAGTTTAATCGCCGGCAAACGAAAATCCGCGATTTCCCGTAAATCCCGGACTTGGCCCGTATAGTCAAAAGTATACAAAGAAAGTACCCAGGGAGTAAACTCATTTCCCGAACGATTTTTTAAATTATTTTTTCACCACTAAAACGCATGAGACTTGTAGTTTTTAAAAATGTTTTCATTTTTGATGAGACGCTAAATAAAAGAAGTTTAATTGCCGGCAAACGAAAACCCGCGATTTCCCGTAAATCCCGGGCTTAGCAGGTATAGTCGAATGTATACAAAGAAAGTACCCTGTGAGTAAACTCATTTCCAGAACGATTTTTTAAATTATTTTTTCACCACTAAAGCCCATGAGACTTGTAGTTTTTAAAAATGTTTTCATTTTTGATAAGACGCTGAGTAAAAGAAGTTTAATCGCCGGCAAACGAAAACCCGCGATTTCCCGTAAATCCCGGCTTGGCCCGTATAGTCAAAAGTATACAGAGAAAGTGCCCAGGGAGTAAACTCATTTCCCGAACGATTTTTTAAATTATTTTTTCAACACTAAAACGCATGAGACTTGTAGTTTTCAAAAATGTTTTAATTTTTGATGAGACGCTGAATAAAAGCAGTTTAATCGCCGGCAAACGAAAACCTGCGATTTCCCTAAATCCCGGACTCGGCCTGTATAGTCAAAGGTATACAAAGAAAGTACCCAGGGAGTAAACTCATTTCCCGAACGATTTTTTATATTATTTTTTTACCACTACACGCATGAGACTTGTAGTTTTCAAAAATATTTTCATATTTGATGGGACGCTGAATAAAAGAAGTTTAATCGCCGGCAAACGAAAATCCGCGATTTCCCGTAAATCCCGGACTTGGCCCGTATAGTCAAAAGTATACAAAGAAAGTACCCAGGGAGTAAACTCATTTCCCGAACGATTTTTTAAATTATTTTTTCACCACTAAAACGCATGAGACTTGTAGTTTTTAAAAATGTTTTCATTTTTGATGAGACGCTGAATAAAAGAAGTTTAATCGCCGGCAAACGAAAACCTGCGATTTCCCGTAAATCCTGGACTCGGCCGGTATAGTCAAAAGTGTACAAAGAAAGTACCCAGGGAGTAAACTCATTTCCCAAACGATTTTTTAAATTATTATGTCACCACTAAAACGCATGAGACTTGTAGTTTTCAAAAATGTTTTCATTTTTGATGAGACGTTGAATAAAAGCAGTTTAATCGCCGGCAAACGAAAACCTGCGATTTCCCTAAATCCCGGACTCGGACCGTATAGTCAAAAGTATACAAAGAAAGTACCCAGGGAGTAAACTCATTTCCAGAACGATTTTTTAAATTATTTTTTCACCACTAAAACGCATAAGACTTGTAGTTTTCAAAAATATTTTCATATTTGATGGGACGCTGAATAAAAGAAGTTTAATCGCCGGCAAACGAAAATCCGCGATTTCCCGTAAATCCCGGACTTGGCCCGTATAGTCAAAAGTATACAAAGAAAGTACCCAGGGAGTAAACTCATTTCCCGAACGATTTTTTAAATTATTTTTTCACCACTAAAACGCATGAGACTTGTAGTTTTTAAAAATGTTTTCATTTTTGATGAGACGCTGAATAAAAGAAGTTTAATTGCCGGCAAACGAAAACCCGCGATTTCCCGTAAATCCCGGGCTTAGCAGGTATAGTCGAATGTATACAAAGAAAGTACCCTGTGAGTAAACTCATTTCCAGAACGATTTTTTAAATTATTTTTTCACCACTAAAGCCCATGAGACTTGTAGTTTTTAAAAATGTTTTCATTTTTGATAAGACGCTGAGTAAAAGAAGTTTAATCGCCGGCAAACGAAAACCCGCGATTTCCCGTAAATCCCGGCTTGGCCCGTATAGTCAAAAGTATACAAAGAAAGTACCCAGGGAGTAAACTCATTTCCCGAACGATTTTTTAAATTATTTTTTCAACACTAAAACGCATGAGACTTGTAGTTTTCAAAAATGTTTTAATTTTTGATGAGACGCTGAATAAAAGCAGTTTAATCGCCGGCAATCGAAAACCTGCGATTTCCCTAAATCCCGGACTCGGCCTGTATAGTCAAAGGTATACAAAGAAAGTACCCAGGGAGTAAACTCATTTCCCGAACGATTTTTTATATTATTTTTTTACCACTACACGCATGAGACTTGTAGTTTTTAAAAATGTTTTCATTTTTGATGAGACGCTGAATAAAAGAAGTTTAATCGCCAGCAAACGAAAACCTGCGATTTCCCGTAAATCCTGGACTCGGCCGGTATAGTCAAAAGTATACAAAGAAAGTACCCAGGGAGTAAACTCATTTCCCAAACGATTTTTTAAATTATTATGTCACCACTAAAACGCATGAGACTTGTAGTTTTCAAAAATGTTTTCATTTTTGATGAGACGCTGAATAAAAGCAGTTTAATCGCCGGCAAACGAAAACCTGCGATTTCCCTAAATCCCGGACTCGGACCGTATAGTCAAAAGTATACAAAGAAAGTACCCAGGGAGTAAACTCATTTCCAGAACGATTTTTTAAATTATTTTTTCACCACTAAAACGCATAAGACTTGTAGTTTTTAAAAATGTTTTCATTTTTGATAAGACGCTGAATAAAAGAAGTTTAATCGCCGGCAAACGAAAACCCGCGATTTCCCGTAAATCCTGGGCTTGGCCCGTATAGTCAAAAGTATACAAAGAAAGTACCCAGGGAGTAAACTCATTTCCCGAACGATTTTTTATATTATTTTTTTACCACTACACGCATGAGTCTTGTAGTTTTCGAAAATATTTTTATATTTGATGGGACGCTGAATAAAAGAAGTTTAATCGCCGGCAAACGAAAATCCGCGATTTCCCGTAAATCCCGGACTTGGCCCGTATAGTCAAAAGTATACAAAGAAAGTACCCAGGGAGTAAACTCATTTCCCGAACGATTTTTTAAATTATTTTTTCACCACTAAAACGCATGAGACTTGTAGTTTTTAAAAATGTTTTCATTTTTGATGAGACGCTGAATAAAAGAAGTTTAATCGCCGGCAAACGAAAACCTGCGATTTCCCGTAAATCCTGGACTCGGCCGGTATAGTCAAAAGTGTACAAAGAAAGTACCCAGGGAGTAAACTCATTTCCCAAACGATTTTTTAAATTATTATTTCACCACTAAAACGCATGAGACTTGTAGTTTTTAAAAATGTTTTCATTTTTGATGAGACGCTGAATAAAAGAAGTTTAATCGCCGGCAAACGAAAACCTGCAATTTCCCGTAAATCCTGGACTCGGCCGGTATAGTCAAAAGTGTACAAAGAAAGTACCCAGGGAGTAAACTCATTTCCCAAACGATTTTTTAAATTATTATGTCACCACTAAAACGCATGAGACTTGTAGTTTTCAAAAATGTTTTCATTTTTGATGAGACGCTGAATAAAAGCAGTTTAATCGCCGGCAAACGAAAACCTGCGATTTCCTTAAATCCCGGACTCGGACCGTATAGTCAAAAGTATACAAAGAAAGTACCCAGGGAGTAAACTCATTTCCAGAACGATTTTTTAAATTATTTTTTCACCACTAAAACGCATAAGACTTGTAGTTTTTAAAAATGTTTTCATTTTTGATAAGACGCTGAATAAAAGAAGTTTAATCGCCGGCAAACGAAAACCCGCGATTTCCCGTAAATCCTGGTCTTGGCCCGTATAGTCAAAAGTATACAAAGAAAGTACCCAGGGAGTAAACTCATTTCCCGAACGATTTTTTATATTATTTTTTTACCACTACACGCATGAGACTTGTAGTTTTCGAAAATATTTTCATATTTGATGGGACGCTGAATAAAAGAAGTTTAATCGCCGGCAAACGAAAATCCGCGATTTCCCGTAAATCCCAGACTTGGCCCGTATAGTCAAAAGTATACAAAGAAAGTACCCAGGGAGTAAACTCATTTCCCGAACGATTTTTTAAATTATTTTTTCACCACTAAAACGCATGAGACTTGTAGTTTTTGAAAATGTTTTCATTTTTGATGAGACGCTGAATAAAAGAAGTTTAATCGCCGGCAAACGAAAACCTGCGATTTCCCGTAAATCCTGGACTCGGCCGGTATAGTCAAAAGTGTACAAAGAAAGTACCCAGGGAGTAAACTCATTTCCCGAACGATTTTTTAAATTATTATTTCACCACTAAAACGCATGAGACTTGTAGTTTTTAAGAATGTTTTCATTTTTGATGAGACGCTGAATAAAAGAAGTTTAATCGCCGGCAAACGAAAACCCGCGATTTCCCGTAAATCCCGGCTTGGGCCGTATAGTCAAAAGTGTACAAAGAAAGTACCCAGGGAGTAAACTCATTTCCCGAACGATTTTTTAAATTATTTTTGCACCACTAAAACGCATGAGACTTGTAGTTTTCAAAAATGGTATCATTTTTGATGAGACGCTGAATAAAAGCAGTTTAATCACCGGCAAACGAAAACCTGCGATTTCCCTAAATCCCGGACTCGGCCTGTATAGTCAAAGGTATACAAAGAAAGTACCCAGGGAGTAAACTCATTTCCAGAACGATTTTTTAAATTATTTTTTCACAACTAAAACGCATAAGACTTGTAGTTTTTAAAAATGTTTTCATTTTTGATGAGACGCTGAATAAAAGAAGTTTAATCGCCGGCAAACGAAAACCCGCGATTTCCCGTAAATCCCGGGCTTGGCCCGTATAGTCAAAAGTATACAAAGAAAGTACCCTGTGAGTAAACTCATTTCCCGAACGATTTTTTATATTATTTTTTTACCACTAAACGCATGAGACTTGTAGTTTTCAAAAATATTTTCATATTTGATGGGACGCTGAATGAAAGAAGTTTAATCGCCGGCAAACGAAAATCTGCGATTTCCCGTAAATCGCGGACTCGGCCCGTATAGTCAAATGTATACAAAGAAAGTACCCAGGGAGTAAACTCATTTCCCGAACGGCAAACGAAAACCCGCGATTTCCCGTAAATCCCGGCTTGGCCCGTATAGTCAAAAGTGTACAAAGAAAGTACCCAGGGAGTAAACTCATTTTCCAAACGATTTTTTTTTAAATTATTATTTCACCACTAAAACGCATGAGACTTGTAGTTTTCAAGAATGTTTTCATTTTTGATGAGACGTTGAATAAAAGAAGTTTAATCGCCGACAAACGAAAACCCGCGATTTCCCGTAAATCCCGGCTTGGGCCGTATAGTCAAAAGTGTACAAAGAAAGTACCCAGGGAGTAAACTCATTTCCCGAACGATTTTTTAAATTATTTTTGCACCACTAAAACGCATGAGACTTGTAGTTTTCAAAAATGGTATCATTTTTGATGAGACGCTGAATAAAAGCAGTTTAATCACCGGCAAACGAAAACCTGCGATTTCCCTAAATCCCGGACTCGGCCTGTATAGTCAAAGGTATACAAAGAAAGTACCCAGGGAGTAAACTCATTTCCAGAACGATTTTTTAAATTATTTTTTCACCACTAAAACGCATAAGACTTGTAGTTTTTAAAAATGTTTTCATTTTTGATGAGACGCTGAATAAAAGAAATTTAATCGCCGGCAAACGAAAACCCGCGATTTCCCGTAAATCCCGGGCTTGGCCCGTATAGTCAAAAGTATACAAAGAAAGTACCCTGTGAGTAAACTCATTTTCAGAACGATTTTTTAAATTATTTTTTCACCACTAAAGCCCATGAGACTTGTAGTTTTTAAAAATGTTTTCATTTTTGATGAGACGCTGAGTAAAAGAAGTTTAATCGCCGGCAAACGAAAACCCGCGATTTCCCGTAAATCCCGGCTTGGCCCGTATAGTCAAAAGTATACAAAGAAAGTACCCAGGGAGTAAACTCATTTCCCGAACGATTTTTTAAATTATTTTTTCAACACTAAAACGCATGAGACTTGTAGTTTTCAAAAATGTTTTAATTTTTGATGAGACGCTGAATAAAAGCAGTTTAATCGCCGGCAAACGAAAACCTGCGATTTCCCTAAATCCCGGACTCGGCCTGTATAGTCAAAGGTATACAAAGAAAGTACCCAGGGAGTAAACTCATTTCCAGAACGATTTTTTAAATTATTTTTTCACCACTAAAACGCATAAGACTTGTAGTTTTTAAAAATGTTTTCATTTTTGATGAGACGCTGAATAAAAGAAGTTTAATCGCCGGCAAACGAAAACCCGCGATTTCCCGTAAATCCCGGGCTTGGCCCGTATAGTCAAAAGTATACAAAGAAAGTACCCAGGGAGTAAACAAATTTCCCGAACGATTTTTTATATTATTTTTTTACCACTAAACGCACGAGACTTGTAGTTTTCAAAAATATTTTCATATTTGATGGGACGCTGAATAAAAGAAGTTTAATCGCCGGCAAACGAAAATTTGCCATTTCCCGTAAATCCCGGACTCGGCCCGTATAGCCAAAAGTATACAAAGAAAGTACCCAGGGAGTAAACTCATTTCCCGAACGGCAAACGAAAACCCGCGATTTCCCGTAAATCCCGGCTTGGCCCGTATAGTCAAAAGTATACAAAGAAAGTACCCAGGGAGTAAACTCATTTCCCGAACGATTTTTTAAATTATTTTTTCACCACTAAAACGCATGAGACTTGTAGTTTTCAAAATTGTTTTCATTTTTGATGAGACGCTGAATAAAAGAAGTTTAATCGCCGGCAAACGAAAACCCGCGATTTCCCGTAAATCCCGGGCTTAGCAGGTATAGTCGAATGTATACAAAGAAAGTACCCTGTGAGTAAACTCATTTCCAGAACGATTTTTTAAATTATTTTTTCACCACTAAAGCCCATGAGACTTGTAGTTTTTAAAAATCTTTTCATTTTTGATGAGACGCTGAGTAAAAGAAGTTTAATCGCCGGCAAACGAAAACCCGCGATTTCCCGTAAATCCCGGCTTGGCCCGTATAGTCAAAAGTATACAAAGAAAGTACCCAGGGAGTAAACTCATTTCCCGAACGATTTTTTAAATTATTTTTTCAACACTAAAACGCATGAGACTTGTAGTTTTCAAAAATGTTTTCATTTTTGATGAGACGCTGAATAAAAGCAGTTTAATCGCCGGCAAACGAAAACCTGCGATTTCCCTAAATCCCGGACTCGGCCTGTATAGTCAAAGGTATACAAAGAAAGTACCCAGGGAGTAAACTCATTTCCAGAACGATTTTTTAAATTATTTTTTCACCACTAAAACGCATAAGACTTGTAGTTTTTAAAAACGTTTTCATTTTTGATGAGACGCTGGATAAAAGAAGTTTAATCGCCGGCAAACGAAAATCCGCGATTTCCCGTAAATCCCGGACTCGGCCCGTATAGTCAAAAGTATACAAAGAAAGTACCCAGTGGTAAACTCATTTCCGGAACGATTTTTTAAATTATTTTTTCACCACTAAAACGCATGAGACTTGTAGTTTTCAAAAATGTTTTCATTTTTGATGAGACGCTTAATGAAAGAGGTTTAATCGCCGGCAAACGAAATCCCGCGTTTTCCCGTAAATCCGGGGCTTGGCCCGTATAGTCGAATGTATACAAAGAAAGTACCCTGTGAGTAAACTCATTTCCAGAACGATTTTTTAAATTATTTTTCACCACTAAAACGCATGAGACTTGTAGTTTTCAAAAATGTTTTCTTTTTTGATGAGACGCTGAATAAAAGAAGTTTAATCGCCGGCAAACGAAAACCCGCGATTTCCCGTAAATCCCGGGCTTGGCACGTATAGTCGAATGTATACAAAGAAAGTACCCTGTGAGTAAACTCATTTCCAGAACGATTTTTTAAATTATTTTTTCACCACTAAAGCCCACGAGACTTGTAGTTTTTAAAAATGTTTTCATTTTTGATGAGACGCTGAATAAAAGAAGTTTAATCGCCGGCAAACGAAAACCCGCGATTTCCCGTAAATCCCGGCTTGGCCCGTATAGTCAAAAGTATACAAAGAAAGTACCCAGGGAGTAAACTCATTTCCCGAACGATTTTTTATATTATTTTTTTACCACTAAAGGCATGAGACTTGTAGTTTTCAAAAATATTTTCATATTTGATGGGACGCTGAATAAAAGAAGTTTAGACGCCTGCAAACAAAAATCCGCGATTTCCCGAAAATCCCAGGCTTGGCCCGTATAGTCAAAAGTATACAAAGAAAGTACCCAGGGAGTAAACTCATTTCCCGAACGATTTTTTAATTTACTTTTTCACCACTAAAACGCATAAGACATGTAGTTTTTAAAAGTGTTTTCATTTTTGATGAGACGCTGAAAAAAAGAAGTTTAATCGCCGGCAAACGAAAACCCGCGATTTCCCGTAAATCCCGGGCTTGGCCCGTATAGTCAAAAGTATACAAAGAAAGTACCCAGGAAGTAAACTCATTTCCCGAACGATTTTTTAAACTTTTTTTTCACCACTAAAACGCATGAGACTTGTAGTTTTCAAAAATGTTTTCATTTTTGATGAGACGCTTAATGAAAGTGGTTTAATCGCCGGAAAACGAAAACCCGCGATTTCCCGTAAATCCCGGGCTTGGCCCGTATAGTCGAATGTATACAAAGAAAGTACCCTGTGAGTAAACTCATTTCCAGAACGATTTTTTAAATTATTTTTTCACCACTAAAACGCATAAGACTTGTAGTTTTTAAAAATGTTTTCATTTTTGATGAGACGTTGAATAAAAGAAGTTTAATCACCGGCAAACGAAAATCCGCGATTTCCCGTAAATCCCGGCTTGGCCCGTATAGTCGAATGTATACAAAGAAAGTAGCCAGGAAGTAAACTCATTTCCCGAACGATTTTTTAAATTTCTTTTTCACCACTAAAACGCATGAGACTTGTAGTTTTCAAAAATGTTTTCATTTTTGATGAGACGCTGAATAAAAGAAGTTTAATCGCCGGCAAACGAAAACCCGCGATTTCCCGTAAATCCCGGCTTGGCCCGTATAGTCAAAAGTATACAAAGAAAGTACCCTGTGAGTAAACTCATTTCCAGAACGATTTTTTAAATTATTTTTTCACCACTAAAACGCATCAGACTTGCAGTTTTTAAAAATGTTTTCATTTTGGATGAGACGCTGAATAAAAGAAGTTTAATCGCCGGCAAACGAAAACCCGCGATTTCCCGTAAATCCCGGCTTGGGCCGTATAGTCAAAAGTGTACAAAGAAAGTACCCTGTGAGTAAACTCATTTCCCGAACGATTTTTTAAATTATTTTTTCACCACTAAAACGCATCAGACTTGTAGTTTTTAAAAATGTTTTCATTTTGGATGAGACGCTGAATAAAAGAAGTTTAATCGCCGGCAAACGAAAACCCGCGATTTCCCGTAAATCCCGGCTTGGCCCGTATAGTCAAAAGTATACAAAGAGAGTACCCAGGAAGTAAACTCATTTCTCGAACGATTTTTTAAATTTTTTTTTCACCACTAAAACGCATGAGACTTGTAGTTTTCAAAAATGTTTTCATTTTTGATGAGACGCTGAATAAAAAAAGTTTAATCGCCGGCAAACGAAAACCCGCGATTTCCCGTAAATCCCGGCTTGGCCCGTATAGTCAAAAGTATACAAAGAGAGTACCCAGGAAGTAAACTCATTTCTCGAACGATTTTTTAAATTATTTTTCCACCACTAAAACGCATGAGACTTGTACTTTTCAAAAATGTTTTCATTTTTGATGAGACGCTTAATGAAAGAGGTTTAATCGCCGGCAAACGAAATCCCGCGTTTTCCCGTAAATCCGGGGCTTGGCCCGTATAGTCAAAAGTATACAAAGAAAGTACCCAGGGAGTAAACTCATTTCTTGAACGATTTTTTAAATTACTTTTTCACCACTAAAACGCATGAGACTTGTAGTTTTTAAAAATGTTTTCATTTTTGATGAGACGCTTAATGAAAGAGGTTTAATCGCCGGCAAACGAAATCCCGCGTTTTCCCGTAAATCCGGGGCTTGGCTCGTATAGTCGAATGTATACAAAGAAAGTACGCAGGGAGTAAACTTATTTCCCGAACGATTTTTTAAATTTTTTTTTCACCACTAAAACGCATGAGACTTGTAGTTTTCAAAAATGTTTTCATTTTTGATGAGACGCTTAATGAAAGAGGTTTAATCGTCGGAAAACGAAAACCCGCGATTTCCCGTAAATCCCGGGCTTGGCCCGTATAGTCGAATGTATACAAAGAAAGTACCCTGTGAGTAAACTCATTTCCAGAACGATTTTTTAAATTATTTTTTCACCACTAAAACGCATGAGACTTGTAGTTTTCAAAAATGTTTTCATTTTTGATGAGACGCTGAATAAAAGCAGTTTAATCGCCGGCAAACGAAAACCTGCGATTTCCCTAAATCCCGGACTCGGCCCGTATAGTCAAAAGTATACAAAGAAAGTACCCAGGGAGTAAACTCATTTCCAGAACGATTTTTTAAATTATATATTCACCACTAAAACGCATAAGACTTGTAGTTTTTAAAAATGTTTTCATTTTTGATGAGACGCTGAATAAAAGAAGTTTAATTGCCGGCAAACGAAAACCCGCGATTTCCCGTAAATCCCGGGCTTGGCCCGTATAGTCAAAAGTATACAAAGAAAGTACCCAGGGAGTAAACTCATTTCCTAAACGATTTTTTACATTATTTTTTTACCACTAAACGCATGAGACTTGTAGTTTTCAAAAATATTTTCATATTTGATGGGACGCTGAATAAAAGAAGTTTAATTGCCGGCAAACAAAAATCCGCGATTTCCCGTAAATCCCGGGCTTGGCCCGTATAGTCAAAAGTATACAAGGAAAGTACCCAGGGAGTAAAGTCATTTCCCAAACGATTTTTTAAATTACTTTTTCACCACTAAAACGCATGAGACTTGTAGTTTTTAAAAATGTTTTCATTTTTGATGAGACGCTGAATAAAAGAAGTTTAATCGCCGGCAAACGAAAACCTGCTATTTCCCGTAAATCCTGGACTCGGCCCGTATAGTCAAAAGTATACAAGGAAAGTACCCAGGGAGTAAACTCATTTCCCAAACGATTTTTTAAATTACTTTTTCACCACTAAAACGCATGAGACTTGTAGTTTTTAAAAATGTTTTCATTTTTGATGAGACGCTGAATAAAAGAAGTTTAATCGCCGGCAAACGAAAACCTGCTATTTCCCGTAATTCCTGGACTCGGCCCGTATAGTCAAAAGTATACAAAGAAAGTACCCAGGGAGTAAACTCATTTCCCAAACGATTTTTTTAATTATTATTTCACCACTAAAACGCATGAGACTTGTAATTTTCAAGAATGTTTTCATTTTTGATGAGACGCTGAATAAAAGAAGTTTAATCGCCGGCAAACGAAAACCTGCTATTTCCCGTAAATCCTGGACTCGGCCCGTATAGTCAAAAGTATACAAAGAAAGTACCCAGGGAGTAAACTCATTTCCAGAACGATTTTTTAAATTATATATTCACCACTAAAACGCATAAGACTTGTAGTTTTTAAAAATGTTTTCATTTTTGATGAGACGCTGAATAAAAGAAGTTTAATTGCCGGCAAACGAAAACCCGCGATTTCCCGTAAATCCCGGGCTTGGCCCGTATAGTCAAAAGTATACAAAGAAAGTACCCAGGGAGTAAACTCATTTCCTAAACGATTTTTTACATTATTTTTTTACCACTAAACGCATGAGACTTGTAGTTTTCAAAAATATTTTCATATTTGATGGGACGCTGAATAAAAGAAGTTTAATTGCCGGCAAACAAAAATCCGCGATTTCCCGTAAATCCCGGGCTTGGCCCGTATAGTCAAAAGTATACAAGGAAAGTACCCAGGGAGTAAACTCATTTCCCAAACGATTTTTTAAATTACTTTTTCACCACTAAAACGCATGAGACTTGTAGTTTTTAAAAATGTTTTCATTTTTGATGAGACGCTGAATAAAAGAAGTTTAATTGCCGGCAAACGAAAACCCGCGATTTCCCGTAAATCCCGGGCTTGGCCCGTATAGTCAAAAGTATACAAAGAAAGTACCCAGGGAGTAAACTCATTTCCCAAACGATTTTTTATATTATTTTTTTACCACTAAACGCATGAGACTTGTAGTTTTCAAAAATATTTTCATATTTGATGGGACGCTGAATAAAAGAAGTTTAATTGCCGGCAAACAAAAATCCGCGATTTCCCGTAAATCCCGGGCTTGGCCCGTATAGTCAAAAGTATACAAGGAAAGTACCCAGGGAGTAAACTCATTTCCCAAACGATTTTTTAAATTACTTTTTCACCACTAAAACGCATGAGACTTGTAGTTTTTAAAAATGTTTTCATTTTTGATGAGACGCTGAATAAAAGAAGTTTAATTGCCGGCAAACGAAAACCCGCGATTTCCCGTAAATCCCGGGCTTGGCCCGTATAGTCAAAAGTATACAAAGAAAGTACCCAGGGAGTAAACTCATTTCCCAAACGATTTTTTATATTATTTTTTTACCACTAAACGCATGAGACTTGTAGTTTTCAAAAATATTTTCATATTTGATGGGACGCTGAATAAAAGAAGTTTAATTGCCGGCAAACAAAAATCCGCGATTTCCCGTAAATCCCGGGCTTGGCCCGTATAGTCAAAAGTATACAAGGAAAGTACCCAGGGAGTAAACTCATTTCCCAAACGATTTTTTAAATTACTTTTTCACCACTAAAACGCATGAGACTTGTAGTTTTTAAAAATGTTTTTATTTTTGATGAGACGCTGAATAAAAGAAGTTTAATCGCCGGCAAACGAAAACCTGCTATTTCCCGTAAATCCTGGACTCGGCCCGTATAGTCAAAAGTATACAAAGAAAGTACCCAGGGAGTAAACTCATTTCCCAAACGAATTTTTTAATTATTATTTCACCACTAAAACGCATGAGACTTGTAATTTTCAAGAATGTTTTCATTTTTGATGAGACGCTGAATAAAAGCAGTTTAATCGCCGGGAAACGAAAACCCGCAATTTCCCGTAAATCCCGGGCTTGGCACGTATATTTGAATGTATACAAAGAAAGTACCCTATGAGTAAACTCATTTCAGAACGATTTTTTAAATTACTTTTTCACCACTAAAACGCATAAGACTTGTAGTTTTTAAAAAATTTTTTATTTTTGATGAGACGCTGAATAAAAGAAGTTTAATCGCCGGCAAACGAAAACCCGCGATTTCCCGTAAATCCCGGCTTGGCCCGTATAGTCAAAAGTATACAAAGAAAGTACCCAGGGAGTAAACTCATTTCCCGAACGATTTTTTAAATTATTTTTTCACCACTAAAAGGCATGAGACTTGTAGTTTTCAAAAATGTTTTCATTTTCGATGAGACGCTGAATAAAAGAAGTTTAATCGCCGGAAAACGAAAACCCGCGATTTACCGTAAATTCCGGGCTTGGCCCGTATAGTCGAATGTATACAAAGAAAGTACCCTGTGAGTAAACTCATTTCCAGAACGATTTTTTAAATTATTTTTTCACCACTAAAACGCATCAGACTTGTAGTTTTTGAAAATGTTTTCATTTTTGATGAGACGTTGAATAAAAGAAGTTTAATCACCGGCAAACGAAAATCCGCGATTTCCCGTAAATCCAGGCTTGGCCCTTATAGTCGAATGTATACAAAGAAAGTAGCCAGGAAGTAAACTCATTTCCCGAACGATTTTTTAAATTTTTTTTTCACCACTAAAACGCATGAGACTTGTAGTTTTCAAAAATGTTTTCATTTTTGATGAGACGCTGAATAAAAGAAGTTTAATCGCCGGCAAACGAAAACCCGCGATTTCCCGTAAATCCCGGCTTGGCCCGTATAGTCAAATGTATACAAAGAGAGTACCCAGGAAGTAAACTCATTTCTCGAACGATTTTTTAAATTATTTTTCCACCACTAAAACGCATGAGACTTGTACTTTTCAAACATGTTTTCATTTTTGATGAGACGCTTAATGAAAGAGGTTTAATCGCCGGCAAACGAAATCCCGCGTTTTCCCGTAAATCCGGGGCTTGGCCCGTATAGTCAAAAGTATACAAAGAAAGTACCCAGGGAGTAAACTCATTTCTTGAACGATTTTTTAAATTACTTTTTCACCACTAAAACGCATGAGACTTGTAGTTTTTAAAAATGTTTTCATTTTTGATGAGACGCTTAATGAAAGAGGTTTAATCGCCGGCAAACGAAATCCCGCGTTTTCCCGTAAATCCGGGGCTTGGCTCGTATAGTCGAATGTATACAAAGAAAGTACCCAGGGAGTAAACTTATTTCCCGAACGATTTTTTAAATTTTTTTTTCACCACTAAAACGCATGAGACTTGTAGTTTTCAAAAATGTTTTCATTTTTGATGAGACGCTTAATGAAAGAGGTTTAATCGCCGGAAAACGAAAACCCGCGATTTCCCGTAAATCCCGGGCTTGGCCCGTATAGTCGAAGGTATACAAAGAAAGTACCCTGTGAGTAAACTCATTTCCAGAACGATTTTTTAAATTATTTTTTCACCACTAAAACGCATCAGACTTGTAGTTTTTAAAAATGTTTTCATTTTGGATGAGACGCTGAATAAAAGAAGTTTAATCGCCGGCAAACGAAAACCCGCGATTTCCCGTAAATCCCGGCTTGGCCCGTATAGTCAAAAGTATACAAAGAAAGTACCCAGGGAGTAAACTCATTTCCCGAACGATTTTTTAAATTATTTTTTCACCACTAAAACGCATGAGACTTGTAGTTTTCAAAAATGTTTTCATTTTTGATGAGACGCTGAATAAAAGAAGTTTAATCGCCGGAAAACGAAAACCCGCGATTTACCGTAAATTCCGGGCTTGGCCCGTATAGTCGAATGTATACAAAGAAAGTACCCTGTGAGTAAACTCATTTCCAGAACGATTTTTTAAATTATTTTTTCACCACTAAAACGCATCAGACTTGTAGTTTTTAAAAATGTTTTCATTTTTGATGAGACGCTGAATAAAAGAAGTTTAATCGCTGGCAAACGAAAACCCGCGATTTCCCGTAAATCCCGGCTTGGCCCGTATAGTCAAAAGTATACAAAGAAAGTACCCAGGGAGTAAACTCATTTCCCGAACGATTTTTTAAATTATTTTTTCACCACTAAAACGCATGAGACTTGTAGTTTTCAAAAATGTTTTCATTTTTGATGAGACGCTGAATAAAAGAAGTTTAATCGCCGGCAAACGAAAACCCGCGATTTCCCGTTAATCCCGGGCTTGGCAAGTATAGTCGAATGTATAAAAAGAAGGTACCCTGTGAGTAAACTCATTTCCAGAACGATTTTTTAAATTATTTTTTCACCACTAAAACGCATGAGACTTGTAGTTTTCAAAAATGTTTTCATTTTTGATGAGACGCTGAATAAAAGCAGTTTAATCGCCGGCAAACAAAAACCTGCGATTTCCCTAAATCCCGGACTCGGCCCGTATAGTCAAAAGTATACAAAGAAAGTACCCAGGGAGTAAACTCATTTCCAGAACGATTTTTTAAATTATATATTCACCACTAAAACGCATAAGACTTGTAGTTTTTAAAAATGTTTTCATTTTTGATGAGACGCTGAATAAAAGAAGTTTAATCGCCGGCAAACGAAAACCCGCGATTTCCCGTAAATCCCGGGCTTGGCCCGTATAGTCAAAAGTATACAAAGAAAGTACCCAGGGAGTAAACTCATTTCCTGAACGATTTTTTATATTATTTTTTTACCACTAAACGCATGAGACTTGTTGTTTTCAAAAATATTTTCATATTTGATGGGACGCTGAATAAAAGAAGTTTAATTGCCGGCAAACAAAAATCCGCGATTTCCCGGAAATCCCGGGCTTGGCCCGTATAGTCAAAAGTATACAAGGAAAGTACCCAGGGAGTAAACTCATTTCCCGAACGATTTTTTAAATTACTTTTTCACCACTAAAACGCATGAGACTTGTAGTTTTTAAAAATGTTTTCATTTTTGATGAGACGCTGAATAAAAGAAGTTTAATCGCCGGCAAACGAAAACCTGCTATTTCCCGTAAATCCTGGACTCGGCCCGTTTAGTCAAAAGTATACAAAGAAAGTACCCAGGGAGTAAACTTATTTCCCAAACGATTTTTTAAATTTTTTTTTCACCACTAAAACGCATGAGACTTGTAGTTTTTAAAAATGTTTTCATTTTTGATGAGACGCTTAATGAAAGAGGTTTAATCGCCGGCAAACGAAATCCCGCGTTTTCCCGTAAATCCGGGGCTTGGCCCGTATAGTCAAATGTATACAAAGAAAGTACCCAGGGAGTAAACTCATTTCCCGAACGATTTTTTAAATTTTTTTTTCACCACTAAAACGCATGAGACTTGTAGTTTTCAAAAATGTTTTCATTTTTGATGAGACGCTTAATGAAAGAGGTTTAATCGCCGGAAAACGAAAACCCGCGTTTTCCCGTAAATCCCGGGCTTGGCCCGTATAGTCGAATGTATACAAAGAAAGTACCCTGTGAGTAAACTCATTTCCAGAACGATTTTTTAAATTATTTTTTCACCACTAAATTGCATAAGACTTGTAGTTTTAAAAAATGTTTTCATTTTTGATGAGACGCTGAATAAAAGAAGTTTAATCGCCGGCAAACGAAAACCCGCGATTTCTAGTAAATCCCGGCTTGGCCCGTATAGTCAAAAGTATACAAAAAAGTACCCAGGGAGTAAACTCATTTCCAGAACGATTTTTTAAATTATTTTTTCACCACTAAAACGCATGAGACTTGTAGTTTTCAAAAATGTTTTCATTTTTGATGAGACGATGAATAAAAGAAGTTTAATCGCCGGCAAACGAAAACCCGCGATTTCCCGTAAATCCCGGGCTTGGCACGTATAGTCGAATGTATACAAAGAAAGTACCCTGTGAGTAAACTCATTTCCAGAACGATTTTTTAAATTATTTTTTCACCACTAAAACGCATAAGACTTGTAGTTTTTAAAAATGTTTTAATTTTTGATGAGACGCTGAATAAAAGAAGTTTAATCGCCGGCAAACGAAAACCCGCAATTTCCCGTAAATCCCGGCTTGGCCCGTATAGTCAAAAGTATACAAAGAAAGTACCCAGGGAGTAAACTCATTTCCCGAACGATTTTTAAATTATTTTTTCACCACTAAAACGCATGAGACTTGTAGTTTTCAAAAATGTTTTCATTTTTGATGAGACGCTGAATAAAAGAAGTTTAATCGCCGGCAAACGAAAACCCGCGATTTCCCGTAAGTCCCGGGCTTGGCCCGTATAGTCAAAAGTATACAAAGAAAGTACCCAGTGATTAAACTCATTTCCCGAACGATTTTTTATATTATTTTTTTACCACTAAACGCATGAGACTTGTAGTTTTCAAAAATGTTTTCATTTTTGATGAGACGCTTAATGAAAGAGGTTTAATCGCCGGAAAACGAAAACCCGCGATTTCCCGTAAATCCCGGGCTTGGCCCGTATAGTCAAAAGTATAAGTACTAAATTGCATAAGACTTGTAGTTTTAAAAAATGTTTTCATTTTTGATGAGACGCTGAATAAAAGAAGTTTAATCGCCGGCAAACGAAAACCCGCGATTTCTAGTAAATCCCGGCTTGGCCCGTATAGTCAAAAGTATACAAAAAAGTACCCAGGGAGTAAACTCATTTCCAGAACGATTTTTTAAATTATTTTTTCACCACTAAAACGCATGAGACTTGTAGTTTTCAAAAATGTTTTCATTTTTGATGAGACGATGAATAAAAGAAGTTTAATCGCCGGCAAACGAAAACCCGCGATTTCCCGTAAATCCCGGGCTTGGCACGTATAGTCGAATGTATACAAAGAAAGTACCCTGTGAGTAAACTCATTTCCAGAACGATTTTTTAAATTATTTTTTCACCACTAAAACGCATAAGACTTGTAGTTTTTAAAAATGTTTTAATTTTTGATGAGACGCTGAATAAAAGAAGTTTAATCGCCGGCAAACGAAAACCCGCAATTTCCCGTAAATCCCGGCTTGGCCCGTATAGTCAAAAGTATACAAAGAAAGTACCCAGGGAGTAAACTCATTTCCCGAACGATTTTTAAATTATTTTTTCACCACTAAAACGCATGAGACTTGTAGTTTTCAAAAATGTTTTCATTTTTGATGAGACGCTGAATAAAAGAAGTTTAATCGCCGGCAAACGAAAACCCGCGATTTCCCGTAAGTCCCGGGCTTGGCCCGTATAGTCAAAAGTATACAAAGAAAGTACCCAGTGATTAAACTCATTTCCCGAACGATTTTTTATATTATTTTTTTACCACTAAACGCATGAGACTTGTAGTTTTCAAAAATGTTTTCATTTTTGATGAGACGCTTAATGAAAGAGGTTTAATCGCCGGAAAACGAAAACCCGCGATTTCCCGTAAATCCCGGGCTTGGCCCGTATAGTCAAAAGTATACAAAGAAAGTACCCTGTGAGTAAACTCATTTCCAGAACGATTTTTTAAATTCCTTTTTCACCACTAAAACGCATAAGACTTGTAGTTTTTAAAAATGTTTTCATTTTTGATGAGACGCTGAATAAAAGAAGTTTAATCGCCGGCAATCGAAAACTCGCAATTTCCCGTAAATCCCGGCTTGGCCCGTATAGTCAAAAGTATACAAAGAAAGTACCCAGGGAGTAAACACAATTCCCGAACGATTTTTTAAATTATTTTTTCACCACTAAAACGCATGAGACTTGTAGTTTTCAAAAATGTTTTCATTTTTGATGAGATGCTGAATAAAAGCAGTTTAATCGCCGGCAAACGAAAACCTGCGATTTCCCTAAATCCCGGACTCAGCCCGTATAGTCAAAAGTATACAAAGAAAGTACCCAGGGAGTAAACTCATTTCCAGAACGATTTTTTAAATTATTTTTCACCGCTAAAACGCATAAGACTTGTAGTTTTTAAAAATGTTTTCATTTTTGATGAGACGCTGAATAAAAGAAGTTTAATCGCCGGCAAACCAAAACCCGCGATTTCCCGTAAATCCCGGGCTTGGCCCGTATAGTCAAAAGTATACAAAGAAAGTACCCAGTGAGTAAACTCATTTCCCGAACGATTTTTTATATTATTTTTTTACCACTAAACGCATGAGACTTGTAGTTTTCAAAAATGTTTTCATTTTTGATGAGACGCTTAATGAAAGAGGTTTAATCGCCGGAAAACGAAAACCCGCGATTTCCCGTAAATCCCGGGCTTGGCCCGTATAGTCGAATGTATACAAAGAAAGTACCCTGTGAGTAAACTCATTTCCAGAACGATTTTTTAAATTCCTTTTTCACAACTAAAACGCATAAGACTTGTAGTTTTAAAAAATGTTTTCATTTTTGATGAGACGCTGAATAAAAGAAGTTTAATCGCCGGCAAACGAAAACCCGCGACTTCCCGTAAATCCCGGCTTGGCCCGTATAGTCAAAAGTAGACAAAAAAAGTACCCAGGGAGTAAACTCATTTCCAGAACGATTTTTTAAATTATTTTTTCACCACTAAAACGCATGAGACTTGTAGTTTTCAAAAATGTTTTCATTTTTGATGAGACGCTGAATAAAAGAAGTTTAATCGCCGGCAAACGAAAACCTGCGATTTCCCGTAAATCCCGGGCTTGGCACGTATAGTCGAATGTATACAAAGAAAGTACCCTGTAAGTAAACTCATTTCCAGAACGATTTTTAAATTATTTTTTCACCACTAAAACGCATAAGACTTGTAGTTTTTAAAAATGTTTTCATTTTTGATGAGACGCTGAATAAAAGAAGTTTAATCGCCGGCAAACGAAAACCCGCAATTTCCCGTAAATCCCAGCTTGGCCCGTATAGTCAAAAGTATATAAAAAAGTACCCAGGGAGTAAACTCATTTCCCGAACGATTTTTTAAATTATTTTTTCACCACTAAAACGCATGAGACTTGTAGTTTTTAAAAATGTTTTCATTTTTGATGAGACGCTGAATAAAAGCAGTTTAATCGCCGGCAAACGAAAACCTGCGATTTCCCTAAATCCCGGACTCGGCCCGTATAGTCAAAAGTATACAAAGAAAGTACCCAGGGAGTAAACTCATTTCCAGAATGATTTTTTAAATTATTTTTCACCGCTAAAACGCATAAGACTTGTAGTTTTTAAAAATGTTTTCATTTTTGATGAGACGCTGAATAAAAGAAGTTTAATCGCCGGCAAACGAAAACCCGCGATTTCCCGTAAATCCCGGGCTTGGCCCGTATAGTCAAAAGTATACAAAGAAAGTAAAAAGTGAGTAAACTCATTTCCCGAACGATTTTTTATATTATTTTTTTACCACTAAACGCATGAGACTTGTAGTTTTCAAAAATGTTTTCATTTTTGATGAGACGCTGAATAAAAGCAGTTTAATCGCCGGCAAACGAAAACCTGCGATTTCCCTAAATCCCGGACTCGGCCCGTATAGTCAAAAGTATACAAAGAAAGTACCCAGGGAGTAAACTCATTTCCAGAACGATTTTTTAAATTATTTTTTCACCACTAAAACGCATAAGACTTGTAGTTTTTGAAATTGTTTTCATTTTTGATGAGACGCTGAATAAAAGAAGTTTAATCGCCGGTAAACGAAAACCCACGATTTCCCGTAAATCCCGGGCTTGGCCCGTATAGTCAAAAGTATACAAAGAAAGTACCCAGTGAGTAAACTCATTTCCCGAACGATTTTTTATATTATTTTTTTACCACTAAACGCATGAGACTTGTAGTTTTCAAAAATGTTTTCATTTTTGATGAGACGCTGAATAAAAGCAGTTTAATCGCCGGCAAACGAAAACCTGCGATTTCCCTAAATCCCGGACTCGGCCCGTATAGTCAAAAGTATACAAAGAAAGTACCCAGGGAGTAAACTCATTTCCAGAACGATTTTTTAAATTATTTTTTCACCACTAAAACGCATAAGACTTGTAGTTTTTGAAATTGTTTTCATTTTTGATGAGACGCTGAATAAAAGAAGTTTAATCGCCGGCAAACGAAAACCCACGATTTCCCGTAAATCCCGGGCTTGGCCCGTATAGTCAAAAGTATACAAAGAAAGTACCCAGGGAGTAAACTCATTTCCCAAACGATTTTTTAAATTATTATTTCACCACTAAAGCCCATGAGACATGTAGTATTTAAAGATATTTTCATTTTTGATGAGACGCTGAATAAAAGCAGTTTAATCGCCGGCAAACAAAAACCTGCGATTTCCCTAAATCCCGGACTCGGCCCGTATAGTCAAAAGTATACAAAGAAAGTACCCAGGGAGTAAACTCATTTCCAGAACGATTTTTTAAATTATTTTTTCACCACTAAAACGCATAAGACTTGTAGTTTTTGAAATTGTTTTCATTTTTGATGAGACGCTGAATAAAAGAAGTTTAATCGCCGGCAAACGAAAACCCACGATTTCCCGTAAATCCCGGGCTTGGCCCGTATAGTCAAAAGTATACAAAGAAAGTACCCAGGGAGTAAACTCATTTCCCAAACGATTTTTTAAATTATTATTTCACCACTAAAGCGCATGAGACTTGTAGTATTTAAAGATATTTTCATTTTTGATGAGACGCTGAATAAAAGCAGTTTAATCGCCGGCAAACGAAAACCCGCAATTTCCCGTAAATCCCGGGCTTGGCACGTATAGTCAAATGTATACAAAGAAAGTACCCAGGGAGTAAACTCATTTCCCGAACGATTTTTTAAATTTTTTTTTCACCACTAAAACGCATGAGACTTGTAGTTTTCAAAAATGTTTTCATTTTTGATGAGACGCTTAATGAAAGAGGTTTAATCGCCGGAAAACGAAAACCCGCGTTTTCCCGTAAATCCCGGGCTTGGCCCGTATAGTCGAAGGTATACAAAGAAAGTACCCTGTGAGTAAACTCATTTCCAGAACGATTTTTTAAATTATTTTTTCACCACTAAAACGCATAAGACTTGTAGTTTTAAAAAATGTTTTCATTTTTGATGAGACGCTGAATAAAAAAAGTTTAATCGCCGGCAAACGAAAACCCGCGATTTCCCGTAAATCCCGGCTTGGCCCGTATAGTCAAAAGTATACAAAAAAAGTACCCAGGGAGTAAACTCATTTCCAGAACGATTTTTTAAATTATTTTTTCACCACTAAAACGCATGAGACTTGTAGTTTTCAAAAATGTTTTCATTTTTGATGAGACGCTGAATAAAAGAAGTTTAATCGCCGGCAAACGAAAACCCGCGATTTCCCGTAAATCCCGGGCTTGGCACGTATAGTCGAATGTATACAAAGAAAGTACCCTGTGAGTAAACTCATTTCCAGAACGATTTTTTAAATTATTTTTTCACCACTAAAACGCATAAGACTTGTAGTTTTTAAAAATGTTTTCATTTTTGATGAGACGCTGAATAAAAGAAGTTTAATCGCCGGCAAACGAAAACCCGCAATTTTCCGTAAATCCCAGCTTGGCCCGTATAGTCAAAAGTATACAAAGAAAGTACCCAGGGAGTAAACTCATTTCCCGAACGATTTTTTAAATTATTTTTTCACCACTAAAACGCATGAGACTTGTAGTTTTCAAAAATGTTTTCATTTTTGATGAGACGCTTAATAAAAGCAGTTTAATCGCCGGCAAACGAAAACCTGCGATTTTCCTAAATCCTGGACTCGGCCCGTATAGTCAAAAGTATACAAAGAAAGTACCCAGGGAGTAAACTCATTTCCAGAACGATTTTTTAAATTATTTTTCACCGCTAAAACGCATAAGACTTGTAGTTTTTAAAAATGTTTTCATTTTTGATGAGACGCTGAATAAAAGAAGTTTAATCGCCGGCAAACGAAAACCCGCGATTTCCCGTAAATCCCGGGCTTGGCCCGTATAGTCAAAAGTATACAAAGAAAGTACCCAGTGAGTAAACTCATTTCCCGAACGATTTTTTATATTATTTTTTTACCACTAAACGCATGAGACTTGTAGTTTTCAAAAATTTTTTCATTTTTGATGAGACGCTGAATAAAAGCAGTTTAATCGCCGGCAAACGAAAACCTGCGATTTCCCTAAATCCCGGACTCGGCCCGTATAGTCAAAAGTATACAAAGAAAGTACCCAGGGAGTAAACTCATTTCCAGAACGATTTTTTAAATTATTTTTTCACCACTAAAACGCATAAGACTTGTAGTTTTTAAAAATGTTTTCATTTTTGATGAGACGCTGAATAAAAGAAGTTTAATCGCCGGCAAACGAAAACCCGCAATTTTACGTAAATCCCGGCTTGGCCCGTATAGTCAAAAGTATACAAAGAAAGTACCCAGGGAGTAAACTCATTTCCCGAACGATTTTTTAAATTATTTTTTCACCACTAAAACGCATGAGACTTGTAGTTTTCAAAAATGTTTTCATTTTTGATGAGACGCTTAATAAAAGCAGTTTAATCGCCGGCAAACGAAAACCTGCGATTTTCCTAAATCCTGGACTCGGCCCGTATAGTCAAAAGTATACAAAGAAAGTACCCAGGGAGTAAACTCATTTCCAGAACGATTTTTTAAATTATTTTTCACCGCTAAAACGCATAAGACTTGTAGTTTTTAAAAATGTTTTCATTTTTGATGAGACGCTGAATAAAAGAAGTTTAATCGCCGGCAAACGAAAACCCGCGATTTCCCGTAAATCCCGGGCTTGGCCCGTATAGTCAAAAGTATACAAAGAAAGTACCCAGTGAGTAAACTCATTTCCCGAACGATTTTTTATATTATTTTTTTACCACTAAACGCATGAGACTTGTAGTTTTCAAAAATTTTTTCATTTTTGATGAGACGCTGAATAAAAGCAGTTTAATCGCCGGCAAACGAAAACCTGCGATTTCCCTAAATCCCGGACTCGGCCCGTATAGTCAAAAGTATACAAAGAAAGTACCCAGGGAGTAAACTCATTTCCAGAACGATTTTTTAAATTATTTTTTCACCACTAAAACGCATAAGACTTGTATTTTTTGAAATTGTTTTCATTTTTGATAAGACGCTGAATAAAAGAAGTTTAATCGCCGGCAAACGAAAACACACGATTTCCCGTAAATCCCGGGCTTGGCCCGTATAGTCAAAAGTATACAAAGAAAGTACCCAGGGAGTAAACTCATTTCCCAAACGATTTTTTAAATTATTATTTCACCACTAAAACGCATGAGACTTGTAGTTTTCAAGAATGTTTTCATTTTTGATGAGACGCTGAATAAAAGCAGTTTAATCGCCGGCAAACGAAAACCCGCGATTTCCCGTAAATCCCGGTCTTGGCACGTATAGTCAAATGTATACAAAGAAAGTACCCAGGGAGTAAACTCATTTCATGAACGATGTTTTAAATTTTTTTTTCACCACTAAAACGCATGAGACTTGTAGTTTTCAAAAATGTTTTCATTTTTGATGAGACGCTTAATGAAAGAGGTTTAATCGCCGGAAAACGAAAACCCGCGATTTCCCGTAAATCCCGGGCTTGGCCCGTATAGTCGAATGTATACAAAGAAAGTACCCTGTGAGTAAACTCATTTCCAGAACGATTTTTTAAATTCCTTTTTCACCACTAAAAGGCATAAGACTTGTAGTTTTAAAAAATGTTTTCATTTTTGATGAGACGCTGAATAAAAGAAGTTTTATCGCCGGCAAACGAAAACCCGCGATTTCCCGTAAATCCCGGCTTGGCCCGTATAGTCAAAAGTAGACAAAAAAAGTACCCAGGGAGTAAACTCATTTCCAGAACGATTTTTTAAAATATTTTTTCACCACTAAAACGCATGAGACTTGTAGTTTTTAAAAATGTTTTCATTTTTGATGAGACGCTGAATAAAAGAAGTTTAATCGCCGGCAAACGAAAACCCGCAATTTCCCGTAAATCCCGGCTTGGCCCGTATAGTCAAAAGTATACAAAGAAAGTACCCAGGGAGTAAACTCATTTCCCGAACGATTTTTTAAATTATTTTTTCACCACTAAAACGCATGAGACTTGTAGTTTTCAAAAATGTTTTCATTTTTGATGAGACGCTGAATAAAAGCAGTTTAATCGCCGGCAAACGAAAACCTGCGATTTCCCTAAATCCCGGACTCGGCCCGTATAGTCAAAAGTATACAAAGAAAGTACCCAGGGAGTAAACTCATTTCCAGAACGATTTTTTAAATTATTTTTCACCGCTAAAACGCATAAGACTTGTAGTTTTTAAAAATGTTTTAATTTTTGATGAGACGCTGAATAAAAGAAGTTTAATCGCCGGCAAACGAAAACCCGCGATTTCCCGTAAATCCCGGGCTTGGCCCGTATAGTCAAAAGTACACAAAAAAAGTACCCAGGGAGTAAACTCATTTCCAGAACGATTTTTTAAAATATTTTTTCACCACTAAAACGCATGAGACTTGTAGTTTTTAAAAATGTTTTCATTTTTGATGAGACGCTGAATAAAAGAAGTTTAATCGCCGGCAAACGAAAACCCGCAATTTCCCGTAAATCCCGGCTTGGCCCGTATAGTCAAAAGTATACAAAGAAAGTACCCAGGGAGTAAACTCATTTCCCGAACGATTTTTTAAATTATTTTTTCACCACTAAAACGCATGAGACTTGTAGTTTTCAAAAATGTTTTCATTTTTGATGAGACGCTGAATAAAAGCAGTTTAATCGCCGGCAAACGAAAACCTGCGATTTCCCTATATCCCGGACTCGGCCCGTATAGTCAAAAGTATACAAAGAAAGTACCCAGGGAGTAAACTCATTTCCAGAACGATTTTTTAAATTATTTTTCACCGCTAAAACGCATAAGACTTGTAGTTTTTAAAAATGTTTTAATTTTTGATGAGACGCTGAATAAAAGAAGTTTAATCGCCGGCAAACGAAAACCCGCGATTTCCCGTAAATCCCGGGCTTGGCCCGTATAGTCAAAAGTACACAAAGAAAGTACCCAGGGAGTAAACTCATTTCCAGAACGATTTTTTAAATTATTTTTCACCGCTAAAACGCATAAGACTTGTAGTTTTTAAAAATGTTTTCATTTTTGATGAGACGCTGAATAAAAGAAGTTTAATCGCCGGCAAACGAAAACCCGCGATTTCCCGTAAATCCCGGGCTTGGCCCGTATAGTCAAAAGTATACAAAGAAAGTACCCAGTGAGTAAACTCATTTCCCGAACGATTTTTTATATTATTTTTTTATCACTAAACGCATGAGACTTGTAGTTTTCAAAAATGTTTTCATTTTTGATGAGACGGTGAAAAAAAGCAGTTTAATCGCCGGCAAACGAAAACCTGCGATTTCCCTAAATCCCGGACTCGGCCCGTATAGTCAAAAGTATACAAAGAAAGTACCCAGGGAGTAAACTCATTTCCAGAACGATTTTTTAAATTATTTTTTCACCACTAAAACGCATAAGACTTGTAGTTTTTGAAATTGTTTTCATTTTTGATGAGACGCTGAATAAAAGAAGTTTAATCGCCGGCAAACGAAAACCCATGATTTCCCGTAAATCCCGGGCTTG